>NC_046332.1:36391418-37613309 GCF_000738735.6 Corvus cornix cornix | reverse complement strand
CTAACCATTGACCCTATTCCAAGCCAGTGAACTGAGTGAAGTGTTTGGGACTGAGCCTTCATGCGTGTGGCTTTTATAGATCCTGAAGGATAAGGTGGGTGAACAAATCTGGGATTTGTAGCAGTTTACTGCAAACAAATGGGAAAAGATGAATCCTTGCTTTAGAGAAATGAAAGATGTTCATTGTTATGACGAGACAAGAGACATCGTGTATGTGAGATGGTGTGTCAGAAAGAAGAATATTTAACAGCTGCAAGAGAAGGTGTGGAAGGGGATTAGTACAAATGGCAAAATGCTGTTGATTGGTATCAAATAATCTGGCAGTTTCTTCTGAAACTGGCAGTATTTTAACTTTGTTAAAGAAGGGCACACTGTATTAAGACTGAAGTTCTATGATCAGCATCTTCTTTATTGTGATACAGTAACAGAGCACATAAGAATACATATGTTTGGCTAAAATCTCAATTACAACTTATTCCTATATTTGTTGTTTGGGGTTTTTATTTTGCACTCAGAATTTTGCTATGGGCTAAGACAGAGCACTACACATATGCATTACATTACACTGAGCATTATACATATGCAAGGTTTTATTAGTTAAGCCTAATATTATATGAATATAATTCCAGTACAGTGCAGTTGTTACTAGTCCAGTTATAATGACATTAACAGTCATAGCCCAAGGTAATTATGATACAACAGCTATATGCAATGTGAATTTGCTGTAGACAATGGAGGGTTGCTCAGTGGGTACATGAACTCAAGAGGTTGTTAATGTGTACTGTAGTCTCAGAACTAAGCTAGAACAGGTTAGGAAAAGTCAGTTTGACTCTTTGATGGCTAAAGAATTGTTCTCACAGTTAAAAAAAACTAAAATCAGTTCAGGCTAATACAGGTCCAGACAAATCCAGTGACCCTGTACTCTACTAATGTACAAAGCCTGTGGACTTTTTCTGATGGTAGCAAAATAATATTTAATGGCTTACATGTTAAATAAATTGCATTTAAATATGTCACTATGGATGCTGACAAACTGAATGCAAAACATTTCCTTGAAATGTATCAGATGTTTTAAAGACTACATGCCCTATTTACAACACAATTCTGTACCAACGTTTTGTAACAACAGAACCTTCCCTTTGCTTGGATAAGAAGCCTTCACTCTGTCAGTTCCCAACTTGTAAAATGTTCTCCCATGTCCTCATATTACAATGTGGTGTTGGGATATGATGTATTCATGGAAGAACTGAATATTACATTCCATTGTTAGAAACCAGATGTTAGTTTTGAGGCTTCATCAATGTTAAATCTCATTTTCTTTTTTCTTTTTTTCAATGTGGACAAAGAGTTATTTCTATTTTCCTTATTCTGCATCAACAGGATCTTTCTTCCTGGAAATAGCAATACTAGTGTGTATGTTTTTGTCTTGTGGAGCTGTAAAACATGGTACTTACACTGTCTGCATTGGGCCTTATCTGACCTGTAGGGGATGGCCACTGAGCTGGTGATGCATATACATACTAGGATAATTAGATGTTCCTTTGTTACCATCTCATGTTCTTGCCACCTACTTGCTTGTCCAAGTGCTCTCAAGAGGTATCCTAATCATTAGGTACTTTGGAGTTCTAGAGAATTGGTGCCATTTAGCACTTATATGACTCATTGCAAATACTTTGGTTTGGCATGGTGTTCTCCCAGTGCAGTTAATCCCCTTGGAAGGTTCAGGCTCTAGAGAAAAAGAGACACTCTTTGGTCATTTGCAAAGAATCTGTGTATGGAGATAATTAAACACAGGATTTCTAGGATAGTATAAAATACAGACTTTTATGTTGTTAATGATGCTGGTATCCACAGTGCCTGTCTTTGAGAATTGCACATAATTTACAATCATGCAAGCTGGAAAGTGTTCTAGTTCTTCTAGTGTGGTGTAAAATCTGTTATATCAGTATATGAAATTGTTTCACTCTGTTTATTTTTTAAGTATATAAAAATCAGGTTAGTGAAAACATGCAGCCCCTTAAACCTTCATTAGCTATAAGGTGACACTGAAAAAGGTAAATGCTTTTATTACCAAGTTCATGAAAGTACTTCAGTAGTTCAGTTTAGACTTTATGAAGTCAGCCTTTATTCTGTCTTACTTTATGCTCAGTATTGCCATTTAAATTACTCATGTTCTTCTAATATGTCTTTGCAACTCTATGTCCTTCATGTGGCCGAATTATTTTTCTTTTAAGATGATATGGGTTTCTGTTGCTTTTGATGTTGACCACTGTCAAAGTGAAGACATTCTTTCTCGAGTTCGGGAAGAAATACTTGTATTTCCGTTTGTGCCTGCTGCCTATTGTCCTCTGACTGGGCAGCACTGTGAAGATTCTGACTCTGTATCCCTTGCTTCCTCCCATGAGGTAAGTGTACACATTGACAAGGTCTCCCGGAGACATCTCTTCTCCAGGCTGAACAGTCCCTGCTCTCTTATCTCTCTCATGAATAATGCTCAATCCTTGAGTCATCTTTGTGGTTCTTTGTCAAACATGCACCAGTATGTTCCTGAGCTATGCAGGTGGACATCCTTTGGGTCTAAAAATACATTCAAAATGCATTTAAGTGTTTTAAGAGCAAACTTTAGATCTCAGTTCTCCTTTTTCTTAAAGCTAATGCAACATTTTGAAAATTCAGCCTAACTCTTGGAGACATTTGAAATAAAGAAGAGGATGGGGTCAGAAGGGAAAATATGGGATTTACTTGAAAAAGTAGTACATTTTTAAATCCCAGTATTTCCTGTATAAGATTATGAGTCACAACTCAGTGGAATAATTGATAGATATAGCAACATAAAAGCCCTTAAGACATCTTTATTAATAAAAGAGGTGTAGGACACAAGGTGGCCAGTTCCTTAAAACTCCTCATATAAACATAGAAGGTTTTTATATTTATGGCCAACCAAATAGTAAGGTATATTTGGTAGAATGTGACTAAATTATAAATTCTCCTTATTTATTGCCTAGGTCTGTAAGGTGACAGCATTTTAAGGAATGAAAGCCTACAATTAATATAGCCTAGATTTAGACAATTATCTCATTTTCTGAAGTGCTGAGCCACCCAACAAATGTAACTGAAGAAAAGTGGTGATTGCTTGGTGATTGACATTTCTGACATCCAGTAGATGTCTGAATATTGTTTTCACAGTTTAGTTCCTGATACCTGTCAGAGAGGAACATTGCTGTTATTAGTGTGAGGTTATTCAGCAAATTTGAAGCATCCACCCATAGCTAACAAGATAGATTTAATCCTTCAGCTTTGCAATAATTCAGAAATGTTTTCAAAATCGATACATGCACTGAAGAGCAGAGGTAATAAAAGGATTTAGCTCTCACAGCGTGGTGGCAGGACTCATGCCTATCATACTTTACAAGTGCTTGTAGTTTCTGAGTAGTTCTTGCTATTGAAGAGTGAGTACACACTGTTTGTACGCTCCTGTGCCATTAAACAAGATCTGGAGCTCCATTGCACTGGTCTGCTCTAGCCTGCTCTTTCTGCCATCCTCTTAAAGAGGGTAATGCTTTCCCCTTTCCATGCATTTTTTTCCTTTAATTGCTGGTTCCTGTTGCCTTGAGACCTACATAGGCAAAAATGAGTTCTAGAGCTGAATCCATTAGTTCCTGTTTATGTAGGCAGTAGAGATGCTGTTACAAGAGTGAACTAGGAATATTTTACGACCAAAAAAAGTTATAGCTTCCTGATGAGTTGCTTGTTATCTCTCAGAAAAGACTCAAAATTGCGTACATAAAAACTTTTAAAATTTGCTGTTTCGGTATATGTTAAAACTCCATAACATTTTAGCTTAATTTTTTTCTGAGTCACACAGATCTACCCTATCTAGCTTAAATCACAAGGCCAGACTCATTCAGTACAACATTAGATACTTCCCTGTTATGCCGAAATTAGGAGGATCTCTGCCATCACCATCCTTTGGAGGGGATAAATGCAATTTCAAATCCTAGAGGAGCTCAACTCTGCTTTGTGAGCTGTGATCTCTGATGCAGACAAAACAGTGGTTGCAGCAAAAAGTTTGAAACAAGATAATAATTACCAAAGTGAGGTACATGACTACAGAGAGAAAAATACACAAACGTTTCGGTTTAAAAATACATCTAAAACATTCTCAAGGTTGTTCTGTTCACATAAGCATGTTTCATGAAATATCTAATGATGAAACAAATGGTATGTATAGGTGCTTCTTGGGAGTGAATCAGTCTTCCCAATTCATCCCACTTAAACTTAGTACAGGAATGTACTCTCAGGCATATGAAAACTTCTTTCATTTTCTAGTGGTGTAACTAGATCTTAATGTGGTCTACTTTTTCATTGCATAAAGAGTCAATTCTGCTATTTTCTCTTTTCTGGTAAAGCATTTTAATTCTGTTAATAATTACTGGGTTTTGTCAGATGCTCATGATAAACAACAAGAGGATAGTTGGTCTTGTTAAAATGGTAAGTGTTGAAGTGCCTCAGTCACAGATTACTGAGTTCTCTCAACTTCTGCAATACTGTGATGAAATTACATTAAAATTACAATTTTCCAAAGGCAATTGCCTTTTCCAGTGCGGAAAATTGATGCTAGTGCTTCACATGCATCATGACTGTAGAGCACCTTCCAAACATGAGTAGGTAAACATCACTTTTACAATAGATAAAGCATTTGTAAAATACTATTGGGTTTGCAAGTTAACCTGCTCTCAGAAAATAGCATCAATAACTTTGTTTACGCCAAAATAATTTACAGTACCTAGTTTAGTAGTTAGGAGAACAAAACTTGACACAAAAAAAACTATGGTGATGACTTACATCTGATTGCTCAATTTGAACACAAAGAGGAGAAGAAACCATAGAAGCAAGGTGTCCCATAGTGTGCTGAGGCAGAGCTGTATTGTGAGTTTCAGAAGCAGAATGGATTATCAGGAGGAGTTCTCTGGGGAGAGATTTTCAGCAATTCTGTGAAACTGTTTGTTTCAAACCCTTGTTCTCTAAATGGTTTTGTAGTATTCCATATTGTGATTTTTTTTTTTAATGTCATTAAAGTCTTCATTGGCATCACTTTTGCCATACACAAGTTGGAAAAGACATTTCTTATTAGAGATTATTTGTGAGATGTTTCATTGCACACAAGTGAATGACTATGCTGCAAGAAATATATTATGTACATAAGAACTATGGCATCATGGCCAAATTTTTTAATTCAGGCTTCTTAAACCAATAAATGACACTGAAAATCTTCCCCAGGGATTTCTTACTCATAATCAATCATGATTTTTAAGCATATCTACTTCAACTGATAAAGGGCTTCTCTGACATTGAAGTAATCATGGACTGATCTTCCTTCCTGCACAAAAAGAAATATCCACAAATGAAATATAATCAAAACTAAATAATTTTCCTACCTTATCCTATTCCAAAGGAGCTGAAAAACTGATTCTGTGGAGTTCTGTGGCTAGGTAGATTAAATGAGCAAATAAAGGGATGAGAGAGAAGCGGGTGATATATATCTACACCAGTCCTTACTAACTGTAATGCTTGTGAAAGCAGAGAGATTTCTTGGATTGCTTTTATAGAAAAGCTTAATGATAAACAGAAATAGATTTAGTATGCTTTGTATTCCTGTTCAAAGAAAACCCCAGAACTGTGGCATCCTGGGGGAACAGATGTGTATCATTTGCATATTAATTATCATTGCATTGATTTAAATTGAGTTCTTTGGGAGGCTTTCATTTACATTGGAAAATGTGGTGAAAACTTCATTCTTCTTATACTCATCTTCTTATAGATGAGAAGGAAGTCCATGACTGCCCTTCAAGGTGCCCATGCAAGGCAGCACTTACTGCAAATACCTGGTGGACTGTGGAGGACTAAACTTTCTAAGTTTGATGAGGAAGTTATTTAAAGCTACTGTGAGTAGTGTGATGATGGGACTTGTCAGTATAGATGCTTACTTAAGTTGGAAAAGGGGCATGGGATTTTAGGTTTTTTATTGAAACAAAGGAGAAGGAAAATGAAAAATATGCTAAACAGAAGGGTTTCACATTTTATTCAAATCCTGCTGCTAGAAAATGAGCATTCACCAAAATGCTCTCAAGTAAAACTTAGGAATAATGATTTTTCTTGTTAGTGTTTTTTTCCAGCCTTTTTTACTGTTGATTAAATACTTTTTTGCCAATGTGATAGTGTGAATGCTGAAAAATTGCATGCATTTTGACCTGGAAAATCTGGCCTTATTTTAAAACAGTCAAGCACATTCAATATGCAGCATGCAGTTTTGTATACAGGTCTGGTCTCAAATTGTGTTATTCTGTATTCCTTAGTTTTGCTATGCAGCTTTGACATCAAGAAATCTTGAACAAGATTGTCTGTACAGTCTTGATCCTTCCTGTTATCTAAGGAGCAAATTATATTCTATATAAACAAATACATTGCCTACGTACTCTTCTGGTTGTCAAAGATTTGTGAAAAGCATTTGCATTAAAGATTTTACAGCTCCCACACTCACAAATAGACCATTAAGGCAGTGAATGGCATGAGTTTGTCCATATTACGATTTCAAGTCCAAGGCCATTAAACATTCATCTATACAATAAGGATGCAGAACGCATTCCTTGCTTTATTTTAAACTTCTGCAGTTTAGAGTCCCTACATCTGTCCCTGGTACAGCTAACATAGGAAGGGCATTTTTCTTCCTGTAAAAGTATTGCACATTTATTGAAATACCTTTGATGGAACTGGATTAATACCTTAACCCAAATCAAAATCACAGAAGTCTATTGGAGTAAGAAGCAATATTTTTTTCATTTTAAGCAAATGCTTATGAGCCAAAATAAGTAGGCTTATCAAGCTTTATTTTTCATTTCCTGCCAAATTCTGTCTGGATTTTAGTCATTGAATTTTTGAAACATCATCCTCCACAAAATCTAACTGTATTTCTACATTTCTTTTCTCCCAGGGCAGACTAATCAGATCACTTTTCATAATGTTCTCATCACCTGTCTGATCTGCATGTTAATTAACTCTGTTGTTTGAATCTTCACCATCTCTACTTCACCATTTCAAGTTTTGACTTCATTACTGCTGAATGAAATGTTGCAGTTCCTTCATTTAGCTACTCAGCCAAAGATTCAGCTCTGTAGAATTGGGAAAATATACCTTAGAATTTGATCTTCATAAGTAGGCCAAATATAAAAATTTCAAATATTAAATATATATTTGAGAAAGTTTAGTTGTGTATGAGACAGTTTGTTTTCCTAGTGCTTTTCTCTTGCTGTCCTTGGATGTTGCAGATCTTGGAGGATTTATATTTGTTCTTCAAGTCACGCTGCTCTGTGTCTGACGCATATGTTAAATGCTGTCATTCAGGCACTTGTCGTGAATTATCCTTGTGTTGATACATGTAAGTCATCTTAAATTTCAGGTTATCCATAGGAAGCAATTTAGGGCTTGATGAGGTGCCTAAGGGGTATTTAGCTTTGACTGTATGAAAACACTTGTAATGTTCAGATTTACACAGCCTGATACTCTTGTGCAGTGTGCCAATGAGGTTTATCTCATTGGTTTGTCTTATACAACTGCAGGTGGTCAGGCTGTGAGGAAAGCAGTTGGATTATTTAGGTGCCATGATATACAGATACAATACTGGAGGGATTTAGTACTGATTATTTTTGAGGACCTGTGTTGTAAAATTTGGCCACAGCAGATCGATAGGATGAAATTGTGTTACACTGATCTCAGTCTTTCTGCAGTTGAGTATACATCTGGGCCACCTGTGAAGTAGTAACTTTAATCCAATTTCTCTGACAGTTCCTAGTATTTGATTTTTTTTATTTAAACGATCCATGAAAACAATTATCAGTGCAAACTGCTATGTGTTCTATGGTCATACTATATTGCTTTTGATGTTGTCCCACACTTTGGATTTTTTTGTTAGCAGAACTGAGTGAGGTAAACCATAAATAGTCCAACCTGCATGATAATGTGGTAGCATGAAACTAGTTGAAATTTAGACTATTTAATATCCAGTACTATAAAGTGTTTGGTTAATTCCAGAACATCCATCGAGTATAACATATATACATGATTATGAAGGGCTGTGGCCTCTAAGTTTATTTGCATTATTTTTATTTATTTGAAATAGGTGAAAGTATTTAATAAAAACAGCTACAAAGCTTTTAGAACTTTTGAATGTGAACCTCTTGAGAAAACAGACTGTGTCTCTTAATGTGCAGAAGCATCTCTCTGTTGGATGTGTGTGACAGCATTAGGGGTATTGGCAGTTGTGCTTAGGCAAACTTCTTTTAAGGTACAGACTAGATAGTTACTTGAGTTGAAATTCAGTGTAATCTATGGAGGAACAGAAAAAGCAGGATCAGTCTCATCCCCAAAGTAATTCTCAAACCGATAACTAAATATTGAAGTGAATTTTAGAAGAAAATGAAACACACTTATGGGGCTTTAGGTTGATATAGCAATTATTCTTTTTTTCTGTCTTTAACACGGTAAAAGCTTGAAAGATGGCCAGAACTTCCACGTTCTATTCCACTAGTTTTACAAAGAGTTACTGTGTCAACCCTTGGGATGTAAGAAGTGTGCTTGTGTGGAGAGCGTTTGGCTGTGAGCATTCTGCAGCTGCTACATCACACATTGCATAGTTAAGCCTCAACTGAGCAGTGCTACAATGTTGATTGCAGCTTGTCAAGCATTGCAGGCTGCTCCTCTATACTTAATTGAAGTAGATATTTTCTAGAAGTATGGGTTTCCAGCAACACCACTAGATTTCAGAAGTTTCTATTTTATATAATTTTAAACTGTATTATTACACAGGAAAAGCCTTTCTTTAAATTGAATTTTGTTTTCTCAAATAGAGAAGTGAAGTAGTTTTGGATCCTTTTCAATATAATTTCTGAAAGGCTTCATTTTTAGTGTACAGTTTTATGGGCAGCTGAACAGTATTGTAGAGTAGGCTACCTTTTTATTTCTGACACTATATTTTTTTAGACTTGTACTATAAAAACCGTTCGTGTTGAAGTAGGCAGCCATTTTTGTCCTGACGTGCAACTACTGCCTCTTATATGTAGCTTTTTGTTTGATTATAAATTCTGCATGGCAGGGACTTCTGGGTATAAAGGAACTTATGAAAAACAGCACAATTCTGCATCAATTTTATTATATGATAGGATTAAAAATAAAATTATGTCCTTCTCACAGTCTTTCTGCGTTTCTGTGTTGATACCTATTTACAACAGAATTGTCTGAAGTCAAAAGTGAGATTCTTGTTTGCTGAAAGCATGAGAAATTTTCTGGAAGGAAATAGACCTGTGTGAAATAAAATTGAAAGTATTTTTATACGGCATTTATCACAATGAACTCCTTCTACAGCTATGTAATAGATGTCCAAATATTTATCATCACAGTATCTTACCTTATTACATTTATTACCACTCTGGTATTTTCTTTCCTTTAGAATCATTACTTTTCCTTTTGTTTCACCTCTTTCCATCTCCATTTCTTTTCATGTAGCTAATCTGGGGCTTTCAGAAGAGCATTAGTACGGCAACAACTGAATCAGTTGATGCACTGTTTTTAACTACTCATCCTGATGCAGCTTTGTAACTGTTTGACACTCAGTACATTGCATTGAAAGTGACAAGCCTGCCAGTAATAAAAGTGGTGTCTGTTAAGATCAAAATGTGAACTGTGTTTCTCTCAGGAAGCCATTTAAAAGTGCATTAGAACTGCATGGTCCAGTGCTCTTGATGGCCTCCCTCTGGGGACATACACTTGAATCATAAAATGGTTTGGGTTGGCAGGGAGCTTAAAGACCATCTAGTTCCAACCCCTGCCATGGGCAGGGACACCTTCCACTAGACCAGGTTGCTTAAAGCCCCAACCAGCCTAGCCTTGAACACTTCCAGAGATGGGGCATCCACTACTTCTCAGGGCAATCTGTTCCAGTGCCTCACCACCCTCACGTTAAAGAATTTATTCTTAATAACTAATAAACCCACTCTCATTCAGTTTAAAACGATGACTCCTTGTTCTGTCACTACATGCCCTTGTGAAAAGTCCCTTTCCAGCTCTCTTGGAAGCCCCTTTTTAGGTGTTGGAAGGTGCTAGAAGGTCTCCTCAGAGCCTTCTCTTCTCCAGGCTGAACAGCCCCAACTCTCTCACCAGTGTCTCAGCCTTTCCTCGTAGGAGAGCTATTCAATCCTTCTAATCGTCTTTGTGGCCCTCCCTTGGACTTGTTCAAATAGGCCCATGTCCTTCTTATGTTGGGGACCCCAGAGCTGGATGCAGCACTGCAGGTGGGGTCTCACAAGGGCAGAGCAGAGGGGCAGAATCCCCTCCCTGGCCCTGCTGCCCACGCTGCTTTGGATGCAGCCCAGGACACGTTTGGCTCTCTGGGCTGTGAGTGCCCATGGCTGGGTCATGTCCAGCCTCTCATCCACCAGCACCCCCCAGTCCTTCTGGGCAGGGCTGCTCTGATCTGTTCATCCCCAGCCTGTGTCGATACCGGGGGTTGCCCCAACCCAGTTGCAGCACCTGGCACTTGGTCTTGTTAAACCTCATGAGGTTCCCATGGGCCCACTTCTTGAGCGTATCAAGGTCCTTCTGGACGGCATCCCATCCTTCAGGAGTTTCTGCTGTACCACTCAGCTTGGTGTCATCTGCAGACTTCCTGAGCATGTGCTCAATCCCTTTGTCAATGTTGTCATCTTAAACATTGTAGCAAACATTAAAGCTATTCTGGGACAAAACCTTTTTTGTGGCGTTTAGCAGAGCTAAAGCACATAGCTCAGGAGTAAGTTGTGCTGAACTGATTTTGGTATGGAAGTTAAAGATGGAAAACCTTCAGTTTTCTGATGGGGAGGTTTTGAAGCAAATGGAACTAGCATTAGTAAGGATAAAATGACCCTAACAACAAAGGTAAAACCAATAAAAGAACTGTTTGCTAAAGATAAAGCTATCATAGTGGTCTTTTACTCTTAGTGCTCTCTTAGTGGAGCAGCCAGCTGAAGTGATTACTCTTATTGTGGCCAAAGCCCTCCTTTAGGCTGGGTTTGGTTTTGCATTGTTACTAATTCTCAGTGTATTGCTATTCCATTGTCCTTTCAGTGGTAGGTTACAGATTACACTTCAGAAATTCTTTAAAAATTATTTACTCTTCTTGATCTCTTGCTTTTCTAGCTTAATCCTGGCCTACACAGCCCGGGATAAACTCTAATCAAGAGTGAATTACTAACATAAAAATGAAACTGAACTAGTTTCAGGGCAGGGGTGAATCAGCAGAGAGAAAACAAACTTCTGTAAGAGTTGTGCAGACAGTGTCTGATGGCCTAGGCAAGTGAAGTCTCCCTAGCATTTGAAAACCAGATTAGATGGCTTCTGTGAAAAGCAGGGAGTTGGGACTCAATGATCCACATGGATCCTTTCCAACTTGACATATTTTGTGATTCTGTAACTCAAAACAGATTTTCACAGAATATGCCTGTCTTATTGTGGAAGCCACTTTACAGCAAAAGAACAAATGGGTCCACTACCCAGGGGATGACTTCTCTGGTTTACAGCACTGAATAAATAAGCCTACTTCTGTGAGCCATCTCATTAAAGAAAACATACGTTTCTTAAGTTTATTTCTTTGTATTTCTCTGCATAGCAGAAAATGAAGTCTGAAGAATTTACTCAATAAAGTCTTGGGAATTTTAGGCATAAGAATTCTGCCTCAGGCTGTTGTATCTTGTAATCTTTACCCTGTTCCATGGTTGTATTGCTGAATTGATCTTTATTTCTTACAAGCATGGGTTAAGGAAAGGCAAGCCCAATTTTCATACTTCTCCCTAATTTTATTGTTTAGCACAAATTGTTTTCCCTTTCTTATAAAGGTCTATCTATATCTTCAGTGGCATCAATCAGCCCAGAGTGGCGTGTTTGGTCAAGTGGTCTTCCCCGGGGCTGTGGCTTAAAAGAAGAGTGGGATAGCCAGTTAATCCCTTTATTGATTTTTCTCTTTGCAGACGGGATATTTATGTTGCCAGTAAAGATAAGCAGGCTAATTAGTAAGTTGGGAGATGCTGAACATTGTCTTCTCCAGAGGAGCCAGCTCAGTAAAGATCAACATCTTAGTTGGGGAATGGTGCAGCTTTGGGGAAAAATAGATACAAAAACATTGAGCAAAACAGCTAAGTAGTATTTGCTCAATGATATTCCTCTGACTAATTGACAGTGAAGTCTGAGTACTTAATCAGGGGACTTATGATCTTGCTTAAAATACTTTTGAAAGTCATTTAGATACAATTCGAAGTCATTTTCAGATACATGCTATAATTAAGACTTATCAAACATTCTACTGAGCAATGGAATGAATATGAGTGGGGAGCTAAGTAATTCTATGAGAAAAGGAAACAGAAAATTATTGTCAAATTCCCTTCAGGAACTTAGGTAAAATATGGAGCAAAATGCTAAGAGCTGCTGTTGTCAGTCAGATTGTTACCAGTCTTTGCATCTTAGAAGCCATTTCTCCCTTGGAGTATGACTTTCTAACTCCAACTAGTAAACAAGATGAAAAGAGAACCCTATCCCAGCTGTTGCCTGTGGGATTTCATTTCTCTTTGGATATGCTGGTCTCACAACAAGTTGGTAGAAGAAAGGGTCTAACTAGTTCAGCTAACTGATTAGGGAAGTGTTTAAAGCAATGATGTGTAGGTTTTCATGTTTTAGCCACAAGTGCAGCACATGGGAAGATTTGACTACTGAGCAAGAAGGAAATAATTCAGCTAAGCATCTCCAGGTACATTTTACGTTTACAAATTGTAGACATTTTGTTTTGATTTTCTAGTGGTAATTATTTTTTCTACCTACAAGTAGACTAGCAAGATACTGGCCCGTGGTTCCAGTGACAAACTGTGGTCCATTGAATTCCCTGCTATGGATTCTGTCCATGTGGAGAATTCACTGGAGAACTGCCTCATACTTCTGTGTGCTATGTGTGTGTGTGGCACTCCGGAGATCACTCAACTGACAGGGAGCATTTAGGTAGGATTTTATCTAAATTTAAGAGTGATAGGAAGTCAGTGATTGCATTTCTGTAGCAGCACTACTTGCTAAAGAGCAACCTCTGCTTTCCCAGGGAAGGCAGGGAAGTACAGTCAGCATCACACAAAAGATGTGAGCTCATGTAAAAATGTGTGAAAACTCTTCTTACCCATCTGCATTTCTAGGTTAGCTTGAGAGAGCATTTAAAATTTGAATAGCTAAATACCATTATTAATGTATACTGAGTGGAAAAAAAGAATCAGAAATTGATTGGAAGTCTCTTAAAATGAGGCCCAGCAGGACAGTGCTGTGAAGTTGGGTTGCAACTTATTTTCAAAATACTTTCCTAATTTATTGATGAGGAAATACATTTTCCCTCAAACATAGATAGATTACTTTGCAGAGAGCCAAATGTACAGAGTTCTTTTAAGGTACCACAAGTGATAAGCAGGTTGCAAGTAAGTATTTTGAAAATTGCAAGGTAGCAAAAGTATTCCTTGAAAATGTTTGAGAGGTTTTCACTGTATATTGAAAACAGAAATAAATAAAATACTCAGGGCCATCAAAGTATAACTTTTCTGCTGGTGTGTATACCTGCATCCTAGCGTCTCTTTTTCAATAATGGTGAAACATTGCTTTGCTTTCAATTGTCTCTTAAAAAATTACTTCATAGCTGGAATTAGTCACTCCAGGCATTTTCTTTGCTAGTGCTTCAAATCAGCATAAGAGCTAGAATATTAATGATGCCTGAGTGTTACTCATGATTCATGGCTTGATGAGCTGATCCTCACAAAGGCTTTCAAATGTCTGCC
Source organism: Corvus cornix cornix (assembly GCF_000738735.6). Lineage (NCBI taxonomy): Eukaryota > Metazoa > Chordata > Aves > Passeriformes > Corvidae > Corvus > Corvus cornix. Next base: position 37,599,426 of record NC_046332.1, on the reverse strand, counting down.
TTGTTTTTAAAGGATTGGAGAGAGGTTGCTGAGTGGTAGCAGGTTATTGTGCCTTCTGAACTGTGTTTGGCCAAAATTAGCAATTTTTTAATCTTTATTTTGTTTTGTTTCTTCCACCCTTACCATGTGTAGTAAGCACCAAACTCTTAGTCTTGAGATACCGATGGAACTGTGTGAGAATTAAGTCCTCTGTGGATTGATTATAATGATTGCACTAGACTGCAGAGTTTGGACTTTAAAGATTGCTTGTCATAGTAAAGGCAGCTTTAGAATGTTAGGAAAAAAAAAAGGAAAAAAAGAAAAGATATACAGCATATTTAAATTAATTAAATCCTTGTGGTGTTACAGTTTTTGCATTATTGCTTTATTTTGGTTTTTTTTATGTTTTTCCTTCCCCTGCCTTACTGAAATACTGCAACTCATTCCAAAGAGGAAGATGCTTAGAAATGGCTGTATGACCTGCTTGTATGGATTTTTGTCGCGGGTTTGGTTTGTAACCGGGCGGAAACACCAATTTAGTGTAGTGGTTTGGTCCAAAATACTCATTACTGTTTATCTGCTGTGAGATAAGAATTAGGAGAAATGCAAAACAGGCACCAAACTTGAAAGAATATAAAGAAGTTTATTAACAGACCTAAAAGAAGAAGAAAAAAAATTATACCACCTTCAGAACTCTCCTCCTCCCCCCACCTTCCTCCCTTCTCCCACTGAGAGTGTTCAAAGACAACCCTTAAGATGTTCAGTCTGTTTACCACTTCCATAATAACCTTGTTCAGTCCATTTAGAAAGAGAAGTCTCTTCTTGCTCATGCTATGAAAACATTATCACAACGAGACAGCCGCCCACTTCCAAATATTGTTCAGTCCATTTAGGAAGAAGAGTCTCTCTGCCTGCGTGTGAGTCCTTTCCCCCGACTTGCAGCTTTTCCCGCAACTGCTTTCGAGTTCAAAAACTCTTGAAGTTTTTTGGGGTACAATTTTAAGGTTGAGCCGTTCAGAAACAAAAACAGAGGCCCTTCTCCTTCCCTGGGAGCAAAGGGTCCTCCTCATCTTCATCTTTAGGACTATCTCTGGGAGCATCTCTAGGGACTGAGATTTTCTCCTTTCCCATTTGGAGCAAAAGTCCTCATCTGGTTCATCTCTCCCTGTCCAAACTTCTCATGAAATTACAGCTGCGTCAGCCTCTGCCTATCTCAGCGCAGGTGCTTTTGCTTACGAGTTGAACACTCCACCCCCCATATCTTCATGAAATTACAACAGGATACTCTGATATATCATAGCTTCCCAACAGAATTTCAGCTTTAAGCATCTCCTCTCTCTCTTCCCTCAGGTTTTCAGCTCTTCACAGCAATAAAAGGGTTAATCTCACCTCGGCCTTGCAGCTTTGCAGCTGGAATGTTGAATTTTTCTTATCGCAGTGGAGAGGGGGAAGAGCCGAGCCGCTCCGGCTGCCCACGGCAAGGCAGTGGGGGGGGTTCCACAGGTGGAACAGGTCCATCGGCTCCAGGATGGCCGTGGCCCGGCCCGGCCTGACCCAAGCAGGGCCTGGCCGGGCCCGCTGGCCCCCACATGGGGCCCGCAGCCACCTGTGCCAGCGCCGGAAACGAGAGAGAGCTTGGAGGGGGAGTTTGCCTATTCTTAAATGTGGATCACAGAGGTGATCACAACTTTAAGTGGCTTAGAGAATTGTCCATATTCAAACTGGCCAGCTGATAGGTTCTATCAGTTCCCAGAGGAAACTGTAAGCACCCCTTAGCAAGGACGTCCCTTCCGGGACTATGCTTGCTAACCTATGACAATATACTTGCTAAAGTCATGCCATGAGAAGGAGGGATGGATAAAACCTTCCCATTTTCTCTTTCTCCTCATTGAAGGACTTAATTTTTTTGCACTGTAATTATTGAGTGATTTGTCTCATCCAAAAAGAATCGCTTATCTTGAGAGTGCGTGAGATACCTTGTGGTAACAAAAGGGAGGCATAAAATCAGAACATTCCTTAGTACAAAAACTACTCTTCATTTCATTTGTAAGAGATCCTTCAAGGTCCTCGGGAAAGGATCTCATAGACCTGTTCCTAATCTGTCCATGTTTGGTGCTGTTAAGTACAGAATTTCTTCCTATACCTTTTGGGTTTTCATACAGTATCTGAAGTATTATTTTTATGATGAACTGTAATCAATATTATATGATGCATGTAAATTACATAACCACATCTTATAAAATTAAACAGTTAAAAAGTATTTTGTTAATTAATTATAATTACCCAGTAAACATACTGAGTATTTCCATCCATGGGGTAAACCACTAAACTTTCATTAAAACAAATACAGAGCATTACCATCGAGGTATGGATATTTGTTTGTGACACCAAGAGCAAAGTTTTGACCTGCTGTGTTGTCTGACCATGTTAACAGTTCTCTAAATTCTCTGTGGTGTTCAGCTGTGCCTAACCTATAAAATAGGGTTTCTTTCTGTGACTTGATGTTTATATTCAAGATGATCCAACCATCAGTTTTTGTTTATGCCCAGAAACCAACAGTCAATACTGATCTACCTTATCATAAGCCCCCTTTTAATTAAATCCAGATCTACTATAGTTTTTTGTCCTTTTATTTATGGTGGAAATCCTCTTAGGCCATTCTGATACCATTCGATGATACCATTCTCTTGTGAGTATTTTCATTGTTCCATTTTCTTGTTTCTTTCATGACTTTTTCCCAGAGGAAAACAAATTAAATTCTTGCTCATCTGATTTATAAACAGCAGTATTATCTCTTCTAATTGAAAAAACTCGTGGCAATTTTGTGTTCCACTTGTTTTCTAAATTGATTCTTACACTGACAATGGGTAGATCAATATTTTAACTCCATGGTTATAATCACATCCTTAAATCAATACTTACAAAGCTCTTGGCAAGGAATAAACTGCTGCCTCAGTCTAGGTTGAGAGTAAAACAGTGCTCCAACATCCAGATCAGTGTTTTGGGAACACCAAACTAGTGTAAGATCTTTCCTATACTTACCCCTCAAGGTTAATTTTGTTTTACAAAATTACTCTAGATTTGAATTTTACATTATAAATAACAGTGTGATGCAGAGCTAACAATGAAGTCACTGCAGGGATTTTTAGGACAGTAAAAAGTTAGGGGGTTGATAAATTTCAAACATACTGGAATTTACCTTTTCTCTTTGCTGGTTTACAGCTAATTTTTATTTTTAGCTAGTTTACAACTAATTGTAACTTACTTTTTTAGTAATATGAGGACCACAGACAGCAACTGTACATAATAATTTCCACAAGGATATTCAAATAAATTTTAATTAAGGCGAGTAAGAGTACTTGTATCAAAGTATGGAGGTATTATTACGTACTCTGAAGATTTTTTTTGTTGGCTTTATTAATTGATGTGGTGACTGTAATGCCTGCTAGTTTAAAAATGGCATTATAATAAAGTAATATCTTGCACTTGATATTTAGTATTGCCTTTTATTCTGCAGGAGTTCATACTGCTTTATAAAGTATGTTTACACATTATCCTTTCACTGTCCACTAAAAAGCATTACCAAAAGTAGAGTTTGGTATGGGAAAAAAACCTATCCCTAAAACAGAATGCAAAGCATTTGAGGATAGCCAGAAAAAAAGTGTCTTCTCATACAACATAAGCCCAGTTCCTTATTTAGAAAAAAATATTTGAAAGGTAATTTTGTAGGTAAAAACCCAGTGTTTGGGACTTAAACCTCAGTCCTTTGAGGAGCACATCCAACCTGAGTTCCCCTATTCCTGTGTAACTGCTGTAAGCACTAGGTCATTATTTCCCCTCTCCCATCAAGGTGAAAAGATTATGGTCAGCTCTTTGAAAATTACAGATAAAGGATAGTGTGTGTTGGCGCAGGCTTCTCATATGCAATCAGGTATTTCTGTTGGGTATTGATTTACTTGGGTCACAAAAAACTAGGAAAGAATGCCTAGGAGGGTGACCCTTGGGCATGCCTAGCATGCAGTGAGTGTTCCCAGACATGTGGCAAAGCGTGACCTGTGCAGGAAGCCCCAGCCTGCAGCAAGCACGGCTGATGGGATGCTGGGAGAGGACACTGCTCCAGACACGAGCTGTGCCTCAGTTTCCCTGTGCTGAACTGAAGGCGAGTTCACCCATGTGATGAAGCAAACTGCTTTCTTTGAACTTCATTTTGTGAGGTGAAATACCAACAAATTAAGACTAAAACCATCTGCAGATGACTGCATTTTTTGATGGATTTGGACTGCGGGCCATAATTCAGTACTTAATCTGCCTAAGCCTGTCAACACAGCAAGATGAACCTCAACCAGCTACTGCACGTGATCCTCCCCAGGAAGCCAAGGCTCTTGGCAGCTTCTTGTTTCTATATCATCAATCAACACAGCAGGCTTTAACCAGCCCATGCCTGTGACACCAGCTGTTGCAAAGCATTATTTTGGAAATGCATTGGTCATCCCACTGCAGTGTGATTGTTAATGATTGCTATTTTTTTAAGGGCATTATTTTTTAATTTACTTTTGATGCGTTGCAGCAAGCTCGCAAGTTATTTGAGTACATGCCGTATGCTATAGATGCTAATCATACCCAAAACCTCTGCATTTTCACAGCCCAAAATGAGTAGGCCAATTTAGACACTTAAAAACGACATGAGAATCCGTGCATTTGCTTTTTGTGAAAAGCTTTTAACATTGTGTGAAATCAGAGCATGGCTTCCCATTTGAAGAAAGCTAAAATTTCTCTGTGGAATAAAGCATTTGTCTTGTAGAGTACTTAGCACTGCTGCTACTTAAATAATACGATGTGTAATCTGAAGTTATCAATAAGCAGGAATTAATACATTTTTAAGCCATTTTGCATAAGAAATGAAAATACTGTGAAGTAATCAGTGTTAAAATATCAAATTCAATCCAGTTTTGAATCAGGATTAAAAATTAATGATGTAAATTAATGTTTACTTAAATGTGATGTCAGCTCACTTTCAGCACTGGTACTTTGTAATACAGGGACTTTTTTAGTTATTAGTATTGTAGTGAGTGCATTATCATTTTCTAGGTTTAAAGAACATAATTCATGTAATCTTAAACAATTATTTCATGTTTTTATCAGTTACAGGAAGCTTTTACTTTCCCTGCTAGCTGTAGGATTTTTACCAGCCTCCAGGTAGAGCACAACCCATTAACAACTATTGCGTGGTAGAGTGAAGTTTTTTACCTGTTTTCCCTCCATCCAGATACAAGAATATTGTGGCAGACAGTGTCAAAGACCTTTCTAAAATTAAGGTAAATGACATCTACTGCTCTCCTCTCATCTATAAATCCAGATATTGTATCAAAGAAGGCTATCAGGATGGTCAGACATGATTTATGCTAAATAAATCCATTAATTTTCTGTTCCCAAATACCCTTTTCTCCTTCATGTGCCCTGAAATATGCACCAAGGTGACTTGCTCCATGATTTTTCCAAGGACTAAAGTAAATATGACTTGCCTGTATTTCCCTATATTATTCTTCTGGCCTTTCTTGACAACATTTAATTTCCTTTGTCACCAGGGATCTCCCCCAAATTCCATGACTTTTCGAAGACAATACAGAGTGGTGTTAGAAGGACATTGGTCAGTTCTCTTCAACGCTCTTGAATGCAACCCTTCATGTTCTGTATGTCCTTATAGTTTGAGTTGTCTCAAATAATCCCTGATCCAATCTTCATCTCCTGATGGAAATTCTTCTTATTGAGGTCTCTCACTGATACCAGGGGCTGGGAGGCTGACTGAGGCAAAAGCAGCACTGGCTACCTCAGCCTTTGCTGGGTGTACTGTCACTAAATCCCACACCCCATCCAGCAGCAGGCTCACTTTCCTTCTTCAGCCTTTTGTTATCAGTGTGGTTATAAAAGCTTTTCCTATTGCCTGTAGCATCCCTTAAATGTCTCTGTTTAGTAGAATTTTGCCTTTCCTGAGACCATCCAGACTTGTCCATGTGATGTTTCTAAATTTCTTTTGTAGTATGTCCTCGCTTAAATCTCTATGTGTTTTTTCTTAGTACACAGCTCTGTCATGAGTTCCCTCATTAAGCAAACTGGTCTGGTAGGCTTTCTTGTTCGGAAATTCTGTAAATTAATATGTTCCTGCTGGTGGAAGCTGTAGCACATATAAACAATCCCTCATTCCCCCAAAACATGGGTTAGAGACTCCGTTTTTTCAGGTTATTCAGAACACATTCTCCTTGTTGTGTCATTTCTTTTCATACTTAGTGAGAGGAGGGAGAGCTAACATATTCTGTTACTTAATATATTGTTTAGTCCTTAGATGGTGATTAGGGAAGATAATTTACCTGACATGATTGTTAGAATTTATACCACCCTGATGGATTCTATTATAACAAAAGGATTCCAAAAGAAGAGATACTTTTTGTCGTCTTAATCATCTGTTTCTTCAATTATCTTTATTAAAGAAATGTAAAATTTTATTATGAAATAGGAAAAGACCATTGAAGGATAAAGATAAGTAATTTTTACTATTCCTAAAGGTGTCTTTGGCAATGTTTCTCCTTCATATTTATGTATTTAGTATATTGGCTTGAGATTAAAGCTAAGTATATTCAATTTCGTCTTCACCACATTATTTCCCACTTTATGTAGTAATCAAAAGGTATATAATGAAAATTTTATTTTCAAGGGTAATGGCAAAACAAACTTTTTAATATAAAAATTTTAATACGAAATTATTTAAGTTTATTATTGCTTTTGTTGTGAGACAACAAACTAGCAGCCATGTATCCCTGCCTACTTACCTATGGGATAGCTTGATATACACAGTGCATCCAAGAGAAAGATTGGGGAATATGAAGTGATGATGGTGAATATTAGAAAATACAACTTTTTAGCATCATTGGAAGCAGCATGGCCAGCTCTTCAAGGCTTAACCACTCCTCTCGACTCTTTTCTTCACCTCTGCTCTCTGTAGCAAAAACAGTCTTATCCTTGGGTAAGCAAACATTAATTTTTGCTTGTGCTGTTGGAAACCTTTCAGCTGTCTCAGAGCAGATTATTTTGAGAGACGGAGACAAAGAGGACAAAAGTTCAATTGTGGACTCGTTTCTGGTGAGTCCATAGAATCAGAAGGAGAGTGACTGCCAGTGGGAAGTGTCAGTACTCTAATGGTCTAGGATCATCCATTTGGAGTTCAGTATTAATGAGTTTTGCTGCATGCTCTACATTCATTTGTTGAATCCGGCTGCGTGTTACCAGCCAGTTGCATTATTTCACTGAAGAATGTCTAAAAAGATTTGTATGATAAAGTATCAGCAGTGAAGCTCAAATGAATTTACCGCAGAGACAAATGAATAAATGAAATGCTTCAGATCTAACAGCCTAAAACAGGTGCCATTTGTGACCACATGGATTGTAGTTAACTAAATGGTCAAATACATTTACACCTATCTCACATGTGCTGTGCCAAGCACGTCTGCTTGCTGGTTTTATGAGATCACTTGGTACTGCAGCTCTAGACAAACTGCAATATCAAGGAGGTTCCTTGGCCTCTCACAGCCTGGTTTTCTTGTTGCGTCACCATGCAAGGGGGGTGCTTAGTGAAAATACATTAATTCTGGAGATCTGATGGGGGGCAGACAGAACAGGATGAGGAGGCCAAGCAGTTCATTAATTACCACTTGGACATTTGGCTCAGAGAGGGAAGTCAGTCTGGGTGGTCCCGAGGAGGAGAGAAGGGGAAGAATGGCCTCATAGCTGTGTCACTGCTGCTTCATCCCTGTCCCTGTGAAGCTAAACCTGCTCACACAGCCTCCTCCTGCATAGGATTGTTGTAGCACTGTGTTCTGCTTAAAATAGGTGCAGGTTGCGGAAGCTGAAATCTGAACAGACTACACTGCCTGACTTTTGGGGTTGCGTAAAGCACAGACAACTTGAGGGGAGTGATTTTATTAGTGGAGCATGGGGGGAATGCTGCCTTGAAACAGGTGTCTCATACCAGTGGTACGTGCCAGTCCTTTGCCCTGGTTGTAGGTATTTTAAGTAGCCTGGTAAGGAGACGGGACTCAATGCTGCTGATAAATCTTTGGTCTGATGTCATTCTTCATGTGTCTTTCTGCATCAGGAATAAAAATAATAAAAACCTTTTTGTGAACAGCTTTGTAGTCTTGGATGCAAAGTGCTGTAAAAACCGAATTTATTTACATGTCTGAGAAAAGTGGAGGGCTCTGGGGAAGGGATGAATCTGCCCACTGCCTGAGCAGGGTCCTGCTGTGTGTCGAGGCAGCGTCCTGTGTCACCTCTCCTTGTGAAGGATAAGGATATTGAAACCATCTTCTCCTGTGAGAGTCTGCTCTTTCCTACTATGACAGGACAAAGCAATCATAAACATGGTGTTGTAGTGTGAGGGCAAGTGATGTGAAGTACTTTATGTTTCTGTTCCTCATACTGTATGTTGCAGGAAGATAATGATGAAGGAGTTTCTCATTCCAAAGGGAATAAAGCCAAAACTAGATGATGTGTGTGGTTGTCCTATGTGCAAGCTGTCCCTCTTTTTCTCTCCAATGTGCAAGTAGAATTTGTCACCTCATAGTATGACTGCCATCTGTCTTCTGCTTTGTTCTTTTTCCTGTTTAGTTTTGGTTTTCTGATTGAGCATATTTAAAAGTATGCTTTTTAGGAAATTGGGTTAAGAAAATTACTTTCAGTGAAGACAATCTAAATAGCTTTTAAAAAAATTATCTTCTGTATGTATCTTACAGTCTTTTAATGTCTCAAAGAACAGCTGAAACAAACACCAACTAAAGCCCTACATTAATTATAATTTCTGGCAAAAAAAAAAAGTAAAATTCTAATTTGCAATTAGATAATACCAGGATCTTTATCTAAAATCCTTTTTTTAAAACTGCATCTATCAATATGTAAGTTATTCACAAATGTTTTTAAGTTATTATTTGCATTGGTTTATCTGCAGATTGGTTACACTTTCTACTTGGTCTCACATTTCTTTGTACATATGTATCAAAACACAGTTCCACACTGTGGAACTCTCAGGGAAGGCATTATTTTTTATTAATTTTCATGAGCAACTTTTCATGGAAATACAAAATTTTGTTAGATTTTGACATTTATTTTTAAAAGGAGAATAGTTTTAATTGTGATGTAGAATTTGAAAGGATGGAAATATCTTGACTTGCCAGTTGTCCAGCCTTCATGTGTAAACTCTGTGCAGCCAAACTGGCTGAGCCTTCTGGGGCAGTCCATATCAGAGAAATGTTTTTCCATTTTCACAGGAGATAAAAGAAAAAAACCAACTTGGGCAACGTGGAGGGGAGTGTTGCAGAAAAGGAGGAGGGAGCTGGAAGAAAATATGAATGTGCTGCATTAAGGAAGGGGATCCAGGAAACACTGCAGTAGGGGGAAGGGAAGAAGAGGATGGCAGATTGAACGGCTGAGCACTACTGCGCTAAAGAAAGATGGAGAGAGCGCAGCCTGGGATATTAGAGTAGGAAGGGGAGGATTCAGGCTGGTATTTTTAATCGCTATTTTACCTACAAACAGAATTCTTTGCCAAACATTTAATTTAAGCAGTTTTAACTCCCATAAGGGACCCTTTCTCTGCCATATCATAGACATCTATCTGCTAAAATACAGTCTTGCTTTGTGTTTAGGAAAGTTGTATGGATGTCAGACAGCCATCTTTATACATCAATATTGTAGTCTGCTATTCTGGTCCTGGAAAAGTGGTACAAATGGAGAGTAAATTTGGGGTGTGCTGGCTTCCTGCAGGACAGGGACTGCCTCAGCACTGTCACTGCCTTTGAAGAGAACTGGTTGTATGTTACTTTATGAGACAATTATTTTGCTTTTCAACTGTGTGAAGTTACTACTCCCTAGTATTATCCAACTTTTTTGTACTTAAGAAGCTCCCAATCTTTTTGACTGTGCATATTTATAAAACCTGTTTCTAGGACAATTTACTTGGGCCATACTACTGATCTGGTAACGTATGTATTACTTCTTCTTTTTCAGATGAAACGTTAAAATACCACTGACCTATTCTTTTGTCAGAATTGTGTTTGAATACCTAGATAAAATCTGAAATCTTGTATTATCAGAAAAACAATTTCTTTTAATGATTTTAGTGAAGAGATATTAAATAGCTTTATTATTGATCAAAAGGAAAATATAGTAGAAATTATCATTATTATTAGCCTTTTAAATTTCAGAATTGGTTTCTGGCTTCCTAAAGATGCTTATAAATTAATTAAGTCCTACTAGAAATACGGAAAAAAAGGGCTTTTTAAGTGAGCTCTGTGATTAAAGTGTCCTGATGAAGTCATAATATGCTTTGCTTTTTTTGAGCTATGTATGGGTAGGACCAAAGTTCTATTCAATCTTTACTTGGATCCATAGATCCCAATTAGAACTGTGCCCACCTTGCTCAAGGATTTAGCATGGTGTATGCATTACTTCCTGATAGAAATAAAGTAGCTTAATATTTGATTACTGGAGGAAGTATTGGAATATGGTAATCACATATTTGACTTCATCTGCAGGTATAACGCACTTAGGTACAGTGGAGATAGCAAAACTGTTTTTCACCAGCGATCTCACTGGAATTACCTCTTAGCAAGCAAGTCTGGCGAGTAATATGCTGATTCTGTAACAAGGAGGAAAAATTGTAAAAAAAGCTACACTACAAAACAAAGAGAATAAAATTAAGTGTGTCTTTCCACTGTGGTGTTACGTCCCTTAAGAAAATCTAAACATGTACTGCAGCATTCCTCCCCTCAAAAAGCCTCAGGTGACACAAATGTGGGACTACATAGCTGAGGGAGGCTGGAGAAGCCATGAGTTGTAGTTTTTGAGATTAGACTGCAGAGTTTAAGGTAGAAGCAATATGATGCTACCTCTCGTTATCTCTGCAGAATGCTTTGCTCCTATGGCCCTCACTCTTTTATTCAAGTCTAAAGACAATTTAACTGTTGACCAAAAAAAGTGTCTTATTATTGATGTAGAACTTACTTCTTCAGCTGAGATTCCCAGAGCTTCCAAACCAGAAGGTTTCATGACTGCTGATAAAGGATCAGAATTTCTTCTTGACATTGTATTTTTGAAACCTACACATGGCTGGGAAAACTAGGCTCCCTACCTGTAGGAATGCCCCTTGTTTACTTCTGGAAAAAGGAGCTCTTTCTTAACTCTTGAATACATTCTTTGGTAGGTAATAAGCATGCATTGTATTTCTCTTGGCTTGTTAGGGAGTAAATAGGATACTAATTAAAACCTTGAAACACTTTTCCAAACTTCCTCCCACAGCAATATCCAGATTCATACAAATTTGTATGAGTCAGACAAACATTTGATGAGATTCAAACCAACACGCAGCATTTTGTTTTTCTGTAACTTGAAGCAATTACAAACTACAGTTGGATTTTTTCCAATTAAAAATATGAAACATAATCTCATTATTTTAATAAAGCAGAGTGTTTGAATCAAAACTATGAACTTTAAATTAATGAGTGCCTTCTAAACTCTGGACACATGTGAAACTGAAAGAGGTCTATTACAGAAGTTTAAAATCTATATTTAATGAATACACCCACTACATCTATTAAATTGGCAAGATAATAAGTGTGCAGCCCTCTCTTTTACTTCATAACAACACATTCAACATAGTCATTAGCTGAGAGTTTTACTAGACATTGCAAATACACTTCAGCTACACTTTTCAATTGCTTTTGGACTGTGTATGGCTGTGTAAGTATCACACTTGCCAGTCTGGTCTGAGTGCTCATCTTGTGTTGTGTGGGCATTTCTGGTGTCTACTTTTATGGTTTGAACTTTTACGGCTGCAAAAGTTACAATGGTGGGTATTTGGTTTTATTAACTTTGGCATAATTCCTTCATTCAGCTTTCTCCTGGAAAATGCATAAACATGTGACATTTCCAATCTTTAAATGTCATATCATGTAACAGAAGAAACTGTTTGGCATTGAGTAGGTCCATCCTAACAGTGGGATAAAAGAACTTGTCTTACCTATTTTTGAGTACCAGGGTCTTTCTAAGGTTTCCACTTCTGTCTCTGCCCAAGCTTCCTTTGGCCAAATGGTGCCTCTAATATCTCTGTAGAATCCCAAAGTATTAATAAACTATAGTCATGTCAAGCAGGAAAAAGTTAATTGATTTTTTTTGGCAGATCTGTGCATGATATGTTCCTTTCAAATTGGATGGGCTGGAGAATCCACCGTCTCTCTTCAGACTTATACATTTTAGTCTTGGCTCTTTTTTATGTGAGAGCTCTGTAGTTACAAGTTTCATTAAGATGTATAGCAAACAGTTGCCAGGTAGCAGTGGACAACTGTTGTTCTGTAAGTGAATGTTGAGTGTATTTTCCAATGCAGTTTTCCCCAAGTTATTCTCAGTAGAGAACATCAACAGGAACATCATTTGAGATGTTGCTTTTCATAATCACAGTATATCAGAATTTGATGCAGCTGGTGCCATTCAGCCCACAGCAAAGATGCTCTGCAAATAGAAAGCACAACTTCATAGTTATACATTATAAAGCTAATAAACACCTTCTAGTTTTCATCCTCACATGTTATGTGGGAATCTCCTTCCTGCTTGTTCCATTTGTTTATGCCATAAACACTGTCTGAATAACATATGGTCAGTGAAATTGCTCTAAAGCCAAATATGCTTTTATTTTTGCTTAAGAGTTAAGAAGAGAGTTACGGAAGAACCAAAACATATTACGTAGCATTTTTTGTGTGCTGGTGGCTCTTACACCTGTTCTCCCTTTCCCCTTTCTTCATGATTGCTTCTTTGTCTTGATGAGATGTGATGGAAGGGTGCAAACAGGCTGATGCTGTGGGTGTTTATGCTAATGTGTAATAGCTAGAAGGCAATATATTCATGGAAGGGAAAAAAGACATTTCCACCACATACAGGGGTCATATAGAGGCTTTTGTAAGCTGTTTTCTAATACAGGACTGAAAACATGACATGACAACTGGTGTATCTGAGTTAATACTAGGGTACCTTGCCAGCCAAAGCAGTTAAAACCAGAACTGGTCCAACATGATGGATTCTGTTCCGATAAATGTAGTTTCAGGAGGTGAGACTGGCCATGCTCAAAGGGCTTAGTGGGCCTTGTGTTCAGACTCCATTTGGCAGGACCAAGTTCTCATTTAATTAACTAGGCAACTATTACAGTGACATTTTACAAATTGAATGCAATTGTACAAACCAAGGTTTTTCAAGTTCATAGGTAAAAGTCATTTAAATGACTGTCTGACTGTGAAGCCATCAACAGGCTTTGTTCATTTTCAATAATTTTATGTCATTTTTAGATTATTAGTTATATAAATTAATTGTAAGTAATGTATTTTTGCCCACTGTCTCCTGGGCAGCATGCAACAGCCCCTTCTACTCTTCCTCAGCTTTTATTCTTTCATTCTAAAAATCAGCGACAACAGAAAAAGTAAAACATCTTCATGCGATTTCATATCTTTCGTTTCTCTGTGATTTGCAGGCCAAGTCTATTTACCCTGTAAGTAAAAGAACACTTTAACTTGATGCTCTGCCAGCTCATGCAGAGATTCAGAATTGAAACTGAATCTCTCAGATGAGCACGAAGACGTGGGTTACTGACAAATACGTGCATTCATCTGTATAGTGCACACCACATGGAGCTGGAAAAATATTGAATGATAAAGCTTTGTAAAAAGCCTGAACCACTCAATTATGTGTTTGTTGCAGTTTTGTTTTTTGTGAGGATATTGACTCTGAAGCCACTGTTTCTCCTGTTGTTCTTTAGGTGCTGTAGCAGTTCTGATCCCTCGCCTAGACCTGGTGATTTCTTTCGTCGGAGCTGTCAGCAGCAGCACTCTGGGATTGATTCTGCCACCTCTGGTTGAAATCCTCACTTTCTACAAGGAAAACTTAAGTTTGTGGACAATATTCAAAGATGTTTTTATAGCTGTCATTGGATTTGTTGGATTTTTAACAGGGACATATGTGACGGTTGAAGAAATAATTTATCCTGCATCCACAGTTCTTGCTAATGCAACAGGGAGCTTTCCTGAAGATTTAAATGCTACAGACTTGGTGGTTGGGCTAAAGTAATTAACCAGGCACTGTGAACTATTTTGTTCCTTAACAAGAAATTCTTGACTCAGGACCTGCTTTCAACTACTGGTACTGTGTAGAGAGGTACAGTTTGTAAGAGATGTAGGATATACATGTGAAAATACATTATTTTTTAAAAAAGTAGTTATATATCTCTTCTGGAGTTTGAATGGAAAGTTACAAGATGTTGTTTATCAGAGCAATATTACTTTCATGCAAAAACATTCAACATCACACATGATAAGCAGTTTATTTTTGTACATTTTGGTTAACTCTTGCCCTGACCCATTTTTTATACAATTTCTTTATCATTGATTTCAACTATACAAAAGTATGAAATACTGTATTTTTTATTACCTGTTGCTAGAAGTCTGTAGACTACATATCTATATTTCTATTGGAACATATAATAATTATTTTTGCATTCGTATGTTCTGCCTTAAGTAGTACCTAACATGCCCTTTACGTATTTTTGCTTCTTTTGTCTATTTTGGAAAAAAAATAGTAAGTACATAAGTTTGTAATTGGGTAGAAATTAGTTTTGTTTAGTAAAACCTGCGTGCTGAGACCCCATGTGCAATCCTGATTTTCAGGGTTCATATTTGACTTTCTGTCTTACGCTTCATAGACGACTTTCACTCCAAATGTTGAAGCACTGTTTTTGGTCTTGTTTTCTAAAAACACTATTTATCATACTCATTCCTGTTATGAAGAAACAAACTTTTCTAAGGAATATTTTTAATCATAACATTTCCTCAAGAAATATGTTATGCCAGAACCTCTGCACTGTAGTAATACAAATTAAGATAGAAATGTATGTAATATTTTGCCTGCCTTCAGTATATTCCACAGAAATCTACCATGTGGTAATCTACCATTTGGCATTACAGTGCTAGAGTAATATACTACTAAATATAGCTATATTTATATTTTCTTTTAAGAATATTTCCCTGTCATCTACCATCTGGTGACTGTAATGAGCGCTTTTATCTCCATGTTGATGAGGGCATTTCTGATAAGGATTTGTTATAGCATGTAGTTTAAATTGCATGTATTTGTTCAAGCAGTAATTCTGAGTAATGCTCTAATTTTGGTTTTAGCGTGGACAAAGTCAAATACTTGGCAGGCACTTGGAAGGGATGAGTCTGTGCCTGTGTGATACCATAGAATCAGCCTTTCTTATGGAGGTGCCACAGTGGAGCAAACACAGGTAGTTAGCAGAGAAGAAAAAGGTAACTTCAGCTTTTCATCTTGAAGGTTTTATAGTCTTTAAGCTGTTTTAAAAGACATTGAATCTCAGTGTTTCCATCTGTTTCAGAGTGAATCTGTTGCTTACCTAACCCACACACTATACACTGATAGAATATATTTCTGTGTGGAGTATTTTACTTGACATTAAATACTTCTACAAGAAACATCTTTAATAGGACTGAGAGGATTTAAATGCAAGTTATTTTTCCTGTTAGTTTTTCATCTTTCTACTTGTGTATTGGAAGAACAAAGGACTTTGAAGTCCATTCATATCATCTGTTCTGCATCGATTGTGTCCTGGTGAGCAGCTCTGAGAAGGTGCTTCTACCAGGGTGCCAAAGGACTTGTCCAGTTCAGAGTTTGGTGGTGATTTTGGAAGGTGCAAGTGAATGCTGCCATGGTTCTGTCAATGAATATTTCCTGAGCTGGGTACCTACAGCCTACACCGTGCTACCCAGTGAACGTAACATATCCTTGTGAACGTCAGATAACTTGTTCAGAAGCTTGATAGGTTTGAGGGTTCTAATCTTAGCCATCAGAGCTTGGAAAGGCTGGCCCAAATACAGAGCCATGCACATCTTCCTGCTCTGTCTGACCATGGCGCAACCTGTCAAGGCACAGGTTTCCAGAGCAGTGTGTGGCCACCAACTGACCAGGTATGAAGTAGTGCTTTTATGCAGCTGGCCAGTGCTGCCAAGTCTAACAATGTTGAACTTTTGAATCTTTAAAATGTTTATGAATATATTTTGCACAATGTGAATTTTCTCCTACAGTGTAGGCTTTTTTAACACTCATACAACACATTTGCATGGCCTGCTCTTTCAGACAGAAAGAGTCAGGAATCAGAGTGTCCTGCTTTGGATAAGATTAAAATGTCATGTGGTAAAAAACTAAGTCTGACTAATAAGAGCGTCCTGTGAAGCATTGCCAAAGATTTGAAAGAGAGGAAATTCTGACAGAAACCTCATCTGAATAAGAGTGTTCGTTCAGCTTTTAAAGTACTGTAATATTAGTTGCAAGTTAAGAGGCAGGAAGTGAAACTGAGAGATTTCTTAGGTATGGTTTACATTAAGGTATATATTTAAGATGGAAATGTACTTTAGCACAAGCTAAATTAAACTGCAAAATGTGTGTGATTAGCTTATGTTCCTGACAAGGAGCAGAAAGCTATTGTATTTATATACCGTATATGAACTTATATTTTACAATATAATATTGTTAACAGTTTAAATGTAATTTAATCATTAGCTGCACTACAGGTAACTGGATAATTTTCTTGTCTGTAACTGTTCATCCTCAAGTATTGGGCAAAAAAGAGGGTGGGTTTGCCTGATGTTCTGTAAAACTTAAATCTTCTGTATGAATAAAACTACAAATTACCGTGCAAACTCAGTGTTATCCTGCTGTCATGGGTTAGCAAAGCATAGTCCCGGAAGTGACGTTCTTGCTAAGGGGTGCTTACAGTTTCCTCTGGGAACTGATAGAACCTATCAGCTGGCCAGTTTGAGTATGGACAATTCTCTAAGCCACTTAAAGTTGTGATCACCTCTGTGATCCACATTTAAGAATAGACAAACTCCCCCTCCAAGCTCTCTCTCGTTTCCGGCGCTGGGACAGGTGGCTGCGGGCCCCATGTGGGGGCCAGCGGGCCCGGCCAGGCCCTGCTCGGGCCAGGCCAGGACAGGCCACGGCCATCCTGGAGCCGATGGACCTGTTCCAGCTGTGGAACCCCCCCCCCCAGCAGGGCTGTGGGCAGCCGGAGCAGCTCAGCTCCCCCCCCTCCACTGTGATAAGCCACACAGCTGCAAGGCCGAGGTGAGATTAACCCTTTTATTGCTGTGAAGAGCTGAAAACCTGAGGGAAGAGAAAGAGGAGATGCCTAAAGCTGAAATTCTGTTGTAAAGCTATGAAATATCAGAGTATCCCATTGTAATTTCATGAAGGCATGGGGGTGGAGCATTCA
Source organism: Corvus cornix cornix (assembly GCF_000738735.6). NCBI lineage: Eukaryota > Metazoa > Chordata > Aves > Passeriformes > Corvidae > Corvus > Corvus cornix. Next base: position 37,582,076 of record NC_046332.1, on the reverse strand, counting down.
ACTTGTGAGCAAAAGCACCTGCGCCGAGATAGGCAGATGCTGACACAGCTGTAATTTCATGAGAAGTTTGAACAGGGAGAGATGGAAGCAATGAGGCCTTTTGCTCCAAACGGGAAAGGAGAAAACCTCAGTTCCTAGAGATGCTCCCAGAGATAGTCCTAGAGGTGAAGATGAGGAGGACCCTTTGCTCCCAGGGAAGGAGAAGGGCCTCTGTTCTTAGAGATGAAATGTTCCCAGAGATGTGTAAAAAGAACTTTTATTTCTGAATGGCTCAACCTTAAAATTTTACCCCAAAATCTTCAAGAGTGGACCCTCTAAAGCAGTTGTGGGAAAAGCTGCAAGTTGGGGGAAGGGACTCGCATGCAAGCAGAGAACCAACCCGGGCGGCTGTCTCGTTGTGATAATGTTTTCATAGCATGGGCAAGAGAGACTCCTCTTCCTAAATGGGCTGAAAAAGGTTATTATGGAAGTGGTAAACAGACTGAACATCTTAAGGGTTGTCTTTTTACATTGTCAGTGGGAGAAGGGAGAAAGGTGGGGGGAGGAGAAGAGATCTGAAGGTGTGGTATGATTTTGATTTTGTTTTTTTCCTCTTTTAGGTCTGTTAATAAACTTCTTTATATTCTTTTAAGTTTGGTGCCTGCTTTGCATTTCTCCAAATTCTTATCTCACAGAAGGTAAACAGTAATGAGTATTTTGGACCAAACCACTATACCTGCCTGTCACCACTACTGCATCAGTAGAAGAAATAGCTGTCCTAATGCAGAATTTAACTTTGAAGTTGTCCAAGGAATAGTGACTGGCGTGAGACTCACAGGCAAGTTCCAGAGCTTATTTTTCATTGATAATAAATCTCATTTTAAAGTCACGTAGATACTCCTGAAAAATCCCACCTCCAGTCCAAGGGTTTTCATGAGGACACAGTTAAAGTTAGGCTTCTACATCTTTTTAGAGGTGCTTTAGTAAATAACTTAACTTGTAAATGTAAGAAGAGGTGCAGGTGTTCCCACTGAAATTCCAGTTCCTATTTAGAAAACCCCAAAGAAAAATCCAGACTTTTTAAAATTGGACAAGCCCTTACATATTTGCTCTGGACTTGGCCTTATCTGTAAGGATGGAGTGCTGTCTCAATTATTGACCGAGAAGGGAAAGTGTTAACTTGGAAAACTATTGACTAGAAGTGAGGAATGAGATTAGTTGATGAACAGCCTAAAGGATTCCACTCAGTTCATCTTAGGGAGAGTGAAAGGTAAGAGGAACATAATGGAAAGATGCTTATTCTATTAATTCTATATTTAAAATGTTTCCAGACGAAGGTCTAGAGAAGCTGTATACATCACTCACTACCATTCCATAATTGCTGGAATGTATTATGAGCCTTGTCAGACCTCCCATTCTTCTGCTTTAATTCATTTGGTTCTGTATGGATTAATCAGTATTTCTGCTCCTTAATGGGTTTCTCAAGTGTCAAAGTGTTCTCTGGTCGAAAACCAAGCAATGCAGCCAACATCTGTTGAAGTTCACTTTTCACATGCTCTCTATGGGAGAAACCACTGCAACATCTTGGTGGAATTTCAGGAAGGGAGAAGAACGTTCTCCATGTTTCTGTGTGTTATCTACAGATGTTTTGGTCATCCTGGACTATCTTAACATAACACAGGAAGTCTGAATTTTGCCCACAGTTAGCTGAGTTACCCTTCAGACTCCCACATAGTTCTGATTAGTGTAATGTAGATCTGTGAGCTGACTATATCCCTGGACATATGTACTGAGACTAGTCTAAATATTAGTTTGTAATCAATATTAGTAGCTCAGGTTTCATCTCCTAGAATGCTTGGATGAGTAGCATCTGATAGCAGTCATTTTTTTACTCTTGGTTTAATTTGTTTTTCCTAAAATGCTTTTCTTAACAATTAAGAATTGGATCTCAATTTACAGTTCCATAGATTCACTCCACACAGACAGTAGCTGGCGTGTAGAAAGCAGCATCGAAGTAGACATTCTGAGTTTGAGTTCAGCAAGCTTCTCTGCATGCAAAAGGAGGTGCCTCTCAAATTACAGATAAAGAATCTGCAAGGTTATATGGCAAAGCACTCATCTCCACAGACACAAAGGAGCAGAGGCACAATTGTGAGTGGATGAACCCCACTTCAGAGAAATTTTACCTTGTTTCCCATTCTTACAGGCTAAGTGTTAATTTCAAAGGTGCAAGTAATGGAATTTTAGGGTAGGAACAGAAAGTGGGAGAAGAGAGGAATCAAAGTGTATTGGAAAAAACTGCCTTTTATGATTCTATGAATGCAGAGATAAAAGGATCCAGTCAGTCCCATGTGAGCAGGGAATGGTCAATACAGGTGTCAGTCCGTGCATGCCCCGTGCCTGACCAGTGCAGTCTCTCATGTCTTCTCACTGAACTAGGACTGAATCCAGCTGTGCCTGGGCTCCTCTCTCTGAGAAGGAGTTTAGAAAGCAAGGGGGTCCTTTCTGCACCTTGTGACTCAGCGGGAGGGCTTCTTTAATAAACTTTGGCTGAAGCTTCCACTCACACTGACAATGTCCCAATACCTCCCCCAAGGGCAGTTCTCACACCTGAGCCAGTTGTGTAAGGGAGGACATTGGCATGATAAAAAGCATTATCCCACCTCGCAGGATCCGCTTCTTATTGGTCTCTTCTGTTACCTGGCTCAAGCCCCAGCTCGGGGTTGTGGATACACACACAGTCGCTTATCAGGAGTATGTGCTCAGCCTCACTATGTGCTGGACGTGGAGCTGTGGCAGCCTCACTTCCTTTCTGCTACCAGCTGTGGCAGCTCCTAACAGACCCCCTCATATTTCCTGAGAAAACTAGATTCTCTGGGGCTCAGTGTCATTGCCTTGTACTGCAGAGCTTTGGCCTTTCTCTCATTTTGCAGGTAAAAGGTACATGTGCCCCCAACACTCCTTTACTTTAGATAATAGTTTCTTTAGTGGTTTTTAAACAGCTCAATTGCTTCTTAAAATTTGTGGATGTGGCATTTTGTGAGGTGTTTTTGTCTCTGGATAATTTATGCTGTACAATCTTTGTCTCTTGACCTGATGGATTTATTTGACTTTGAATGAGTGAGCTCAAACTACTGAAGCCAGTGAAGTCCTTTCAGTTTTGTTCTTACATATGCAGTCAGAAACAAAGTTTTATTTTGGGAGTGTTCCCATTCGTATCTTAGATACTTAGTGAAAATTGATTGTTCTATATTTTAGCTTTCAGTAACTTTCCAAAATTCAAATAATCTTTAATGTATCCAGCCCTCTAAATGTTGACATACAAATATGATTGGAAATTTCAGAGTGTATTGATTTTTTCTGGACCATCTTCATATCTAATATAATAATTTTGCAGAACAGAACATGTTTTTTGTTGGTTTCAACTGCCAGCCCTGAGAAACCAAAGTCCTGGGAAACAAAGCCCAGTGCTCTTTTCACATACTTCCTCAGGGTTAATAAAATAATTGTGAGGATTTGTTAGTCCTTCAGCGTCATTTGTGCTACACCATCTCCTCCAAAGCCTGTGACATTGTTACCGTTAATGGATTCATATTGAATAATAAATTATTGGAGCAATTCTGGCCCACAAGGTGGAGGGTCCATTTGTTCGTACTGCTGTAGGCTCCAGAAGGTGTCAGTCTAAGGCTCAGCAAACTTACTATCACTAAATATGACCCAACTATATACAGGAGTAAGTCCATTAATGGGAACTTTCACCTCATCAGCCTTACAAGCCACCCTTGAAAGAGTACACAGCTTTTACAACACAGGTACTTTACTTTAATCTCCAAAACTTTGATGAGACTATTGCATGGATAGTTGGATCAGATTCATCTCCTTGCTTTCCTCTCACTTGACAACTCTTTATTGTCTCAAGTTTCTGTTAGAACCCATAGTGTGTATGCTACCTCTGCAGGGTTATTGCATCTGAATGCTCTCTCTCCTGAGGCTGATCAGTGCATGGACAATTTTGTGTCTTCCCAACCTAATGTTTCACCCTATCTGTCTCTGGGGCATTCCTTACTTTGCTATTTTTTAGTGAATTCTCTGCCATTTGAAGTTCTATATTTCTATTATAATTGCTGAACTCATGCCAGTTTGGTTGAAAGGACCTTTTTATATATAAAAATAAATATATTTTTATATACATGTTTATTAAAATTACCCATTCTCTTCCTATCTAAGCTATTTTCTTGCAAGTCACTGCTATGCCTTGCATCTAATGATCTTTCCTGGCTCAGAATGCAAAGCTAGCTCTGTCCCTGGCTCTCAATTTTAGACTAAGTCACGCTGCTCATCATTGTGCTGTGAGCTGTTGTTTATGCTCTGCCTTGTTCATTCAAAACACCTGTATATCATAAACGCATATCTGAATTATATTTATTCTGAATCTCAAATTTCTGCTTGTTTTATTGAACCCAGATGTCACAGCCGATTTTAAAACGTGAGAATTGGGGGAGGTTCAAGCATTCAGTTGACAGTGATTCTAATAAGCAAATGTGCCTGTGTCCAGTGGAGGTATCCAAGAAACAAAACAAGGTCTATTCAATTCCATTCTATCCAATTCACCTCCATGAAAGAAGCCTCTCAGGTGCACCCTTGATAAAATCTCCTTAAAATAGCTGTGCTCTTGTGACTGCAGCACAGATAGCTCACGGAAAGGCTTCCTTCATTATGTTCCCTCAGGTAAGCTCCAAAAGTTGTTCACCGGGGCACTTGGACTGTATCTCCGAGGTGCCCTCCAGTCTCCAGGTCTTCAGTCACTCAGTTCAAAGCCCTGGACGGGGTGGGCCATGGCTCTCTTCTGTAAAACCCACTGTTTGTGCTGATGTGGTGGGATGAGAGCAGGACTCGTGTGGACCAGGTCTCAGCAGAAATGCAGCTGAAAAAGCTGAGCTGAAGTTCCAGGCTGGAAGCTGGAACACCCTTCTGGATGTAGTCCAAGTGCATGGGGACAACCCAGGGAGATCAGAGCTAACAAGACCTGATCCACTGTTGAGAAAATCACCAGCAACAAGCAGTGGCCTCAGCTCTTCCCTGCGGCCTTTATAGGCTATTTTGGGACTGACCATCTGTCCTGCCTGTTTTCTACAGCCTCAGACTACACAATAAAGATGTGCTTTGTTCACAAAAATCTGTACCAGGCAAGCTCTTCCAGAGACTTCCTTCTCCCTCTCTTCAGCAGACAGCTTCTGTTTCCATCAGATTCAGCCAGCTCAGCTGATTATCTTTCCTCTTTCCAATTGCATTTCTGCCATGTAACATTTTATTTCAGTAACATGCCTCTCCTGGCACTATCACATGCAGTGCCAGTTGTTATCACAGTTTCTGTGGTTTTGTCCTGTAAATGTTGGCATCTTGTTTTGGAGGCAATGCTACAGTTTGTAAGAAGCTTTTCAAACATTAAATTACAGAACTTTTTTTCTTTGTTAAATCATAAGTGCTACATTTCTTAATTGAAATGCAGCAGAATGACCCTTCTCAATGTTCTACATCATAATTCTTTTTTTTAATATAGAACAGGGCTATGGACCTTGTGACTGTCAGAGGCCAGGCTGGCATCACAATTCTCCTACAATAGTCATGTTGTTCAATATGATGACAAATGATCCCTTACAGAGACTGCAATGCCAGCAAAATTTGCTGTGACAGTATTATTTTCCCAGTGTAGTTTGTTTCTTTTGGGGCTTAGGGGAAGAAATCTGTGGTTTGTCCTGCAGTGAGGTCAACTACCCTGTGGCAGCAAACGAGTCTCTGGCTTGCCTGGAGACTTTGCTTCAAACTGTGTAGCTTTTTGTTTTGAAGTGGTTGTTGACTGCCCTGTTTCAGCCCTTACTCTCACATCTCTCTGTATTTGTGAGAGAAATTGGGTTTTTAAATTTTTTTTTTGTTGGGACTGTATGGTTTCTCTCTCTGTTTCCATGTTATTTTAGAGTTAGCTGAAGTGAGATGGCAAGAGTAGTAGTGATGTTCAATAAAAGAAGTATGAATCAAAAGAGAAAAATGTATAAAGCCATCACAGTATTCCAAAATCAAACAGAAAGTGAAGTTCTTACTAGCACTGAAGACAAGGTGCTGGGCTCGACAAACAAACATAGCAAATAAATCCACTTCCCTCAAGAGTGTACCTGCCATAAAGTGTTCAGTGTTCTCACTTACAGACAGCTCTAGTTCACTGTGAACTGCCTCGGAAGCCAGAGACTCATTTGCTGCCACAGGGTGGTTGACCTCACTGCAGGACAAGCTGCACATTTCTTCCCCTAAGCCCCAAAAGAAACAAACTACACTGGGAAAATAATGTAGCAGCAAATTTTGCTGGTATTGCAGTGTCTGTAAAATGATCTCCAGTGTGCTATGCTTTGAGGAAATATTTCAGATTTTTATCAGCTAGCAAGGGTTTAGCTCACCACGGTAGTTAAGCAGGTGAGAAAAACTGATTACCTGTCTTCCTGTTTTCTTTCTTCTTTCCCTTCTTCTTTGCTGCTGAAGTATGACACTTCAAGAGCAATACTACAATGTATTCCTATCAAAAGATAAAACTGGAGGGGCAATTACCCAGAACTGTCTCCAATACAAGTTCTTTTTTTGCAGTATCTCAAGTCAGGCATGCAAGTGAGGTCCCCAGGCCTGATAGGTACTTTGGAGAATCTTGGCTCACATCAGCACATCCGTACTTAGGAAGGGACCATCCATCAGGGAGTTATGGCAGATGTTCAGTGCTCTGCATGCATAAATGTGGATATGGGTGGCTCACTTTGGGCAGTGTTTGCTGAAAGCTACAGGTATTTATTAGCTGATGCCTTACTCGTGCAACACATCCTCCCCTGTAAAATAGTATATGAGCAGTTATGAGAGTATTGTCATCTCATGTTCAATTACCTCCATCAAAGTTTGGCACAAAACAGGATTTTCTGTCTGCTTGATCCATGTAATCAACAAATGTCATTGCTGTGTGTTATGAAATACCTTCCTAGCATTTATTTTTATCTTCCTCTTTGGTTGTTTGGGAGGTTATTTCTGGGGGTTTGTTTGTTCTGTTTGTTTGTTTTGATCTGCACAGCTCTAGTCCTGAGATAGTGGATTTTCCTTCTACTCTGATCTTCTCTTTCCCTATTTTGACCAAATGCACTATTGATGTGCTCCTCGGTCACACAACACACAGCTGCTCTCTGGGAGCATTGTGATGTTTTCCTCCCCAGTTCTGCAGCAGCAGCTCCACTAGCTCTCGCCTTCGGTGGGATTGCTCAAGGATAGGGTGGAAATTCCATGCTCAGGACTTTTAAATAATACACTCAGTTTGATGAGTGTATTGTTTATCCAGATGTGGTTTGAAAGCAGAAGATATGTAACACATCTAGCTTATCCCTGACATCAGTTAAATGTTGCTTGAAAATATACAATTCTACCCTATGATATTTACCCTTTCTTAGTCTAGTTTAGTTGAAAATATCTGGAAGTTGGAAATTTGGAACCATTGTAGAATCACAGAATGGCTTGGGTTGGAAGGGACCTTAAAAACCATCTAGTTCCAAATCCCTTCTGTAGGCAGGGACACCACTAGACCAAAGCCCATCCAGTCTGGCCTTGAGCACTTCCCAGGATGGGACATCCACAGCCTCTCTGTGCCACCAGTGGCTCACCACCCTCATAGTGAACAGTGCCTTGTTTCTGTTTAAAGCCATTCCCCCTTGTTCCATCACTAGAGACCCTGCTAAAAAGTTTGTCCCCATCCTGGAAGTCCCCTTTAGGTACTGGAAGGTGCAATGAGGTCTCCCTGGAGCCCTCTCTTCTCCAGGCTTGGAAGCTGTTACCCAGACCAATACCTCTTTCTGTCAGCAGATCCTGATTAAGGCTGGTTGAATTGTTCATTGGGAATATATTTCTTTTTGAGCTGAACTTTCTTTGCCCCTTCTTATCTTGTGAATCTCCTGCAGCCTTGCTTAACATTGCAGTTATCATGTGCCTTATAAATGGTGTTTTTACTTGGAGCCTGATAAAGGTAAATGCATTCAAACTTTCCTGTAATAACTGCATTGCCTACAGCTCAAAAGTCTGAGAATCTTTGGTTTCTCCTATTAAATCAATTTTTATTGGGTCTATAATATATAGAGAGACAAAATAAATATCTCCGAGAAATCATGCAGTTTGGGATAATGACATGCTGATGAAAAGCCTCACAGGCAATATAAGAAGAAAATAGCAGAAAATATTTTGCAAAATGCTGTATAAATACACAAAAAATATACCTTTCTGGTTTCATTTTGTACTTCACAGTGCTTAAGTGGCATTTGGGAAAAAAATGAAAACGTATATAGCCCAGGAGTATGAGTAAGGGACTAAGGCTTTCTTCAACTTCTTCTCATCCAACTCTTGGAACAGAAATGGGTCTGTATTAATAAAATATGGATTGATTCTAGTTAGGCTAGGCAAAAGGTTTTGAGTTCCTTCTCGAACTGGCTAGAAACTGAAACAAGGAAAGGAACAGCTGTGAAGGTGTAAAGACAATATTCACATATATTCATAGAGCTTACAAATGAAAAAGGGCAACAGGAGATCACCAAACCTGAGCCCAATGCATTACAGACTGTTACATCAAGAGGCTGAAAATCCAACACTTTCTCTGGTGTTTTGCTGATGAGTTTAGTCTCCCTCTCTGCTAGAAGTTTGTTTGTAGTTTCTAATTTAGATTTCCTTTTTGCTTCCAGACATCTTTTAAATTTTTTTGTTTTTATTCCCCACCAGATTAGAGCCCCATTCAAGACTTAGAACACTGTGTTTTCTCCCATAAAGGTATTTCAGCATTTGAATGACATAATTTTTTTATCTTTGAAAACTAATTCAACTCTTAATTCTCTCACTGGAGAATAATCCTTTGTGATCTTTTTCTAGTCTTTCCTGATGGATCTGCAATGTGTGCTCACTGCCCTTATTTTACTGTTGGTAAAATCCCTTGGTGCGTAACTATTGCATTTCTTTTTCCCAGGAATGTGAATTTGCACTTATTTCAATGACATCACTTCCTCAACACCAGCTTGCTCTTAATAATGTTTTTTCTCTGTTACTATTTTTTACATTTTTTACTTTTTTTTTACTGTTTTTTGCATCATCAACTCTACAAAATTTATCTGCAGTGATTTTATATTTACTCCCAGTTTGTTGATGAAAATGTTGAACAGTGTCAGGTGTTGTATTGATCCTCAACCGTGACAGCTAAAACATCTTCAAGCTGAAGAGGCAGTGAGCTCTGAATGGCTTGGCTGAAAGTCCACGCCAGGAGATTTTGGGGGTGCATGTAAGGATGACAGTGGGAGGCAGCCTGGGGCAGTGTTACTTGGCAATATTGCTACCAGAAAAGTATCTTTGTAACAGTACCTTTTACTGTTTTAAAACTAATATAGAGACTTCACCTTCTTAGCACTTCACCTAGTCTGATTGCTGCGTCAGTTGCTGGTTTTAAGTTGCTCCTCACTTCTTAAAAACTGCATTTTATTTCCAGTTTTTAAGACCTAGATTCAGTCTACAATCTTTGTGCCTTGTTATGGCATTTATCTGTTGCAGAGGGAATCCTTTGCCACTCCTCAAGGATGTGTGAAACAATCACACCTGAATCATCACTTCGTTTTCTCTTTGGTAGAAACATATGTCAAGTTTCTGTTCCCTCCCCACAAAGCAGATTGCATATGGATTGCACTATTTTCTCCTTGGTGACATTTTACTCTGGGAAATTTGAGATTTTTAGCCTGATATGCCAAGGCAATGAATTACATAGTTGCATATTCGGATCTTTGCCTGTCATATCACCTTTTAATGACCTTGACACATTCGGGGCAATTCACCAATCTGGCAGAGGGCATAGCTATCACCTTGAAAATGTTTCCAAAGATACTCTTAAAAGTTTTCTCAGAACTGTGACTTGGGGAAATGCATTCAGATGAACCCTGTGGGGCTGTCATCTGCTCTGATTATCACACTTGCCCATGGAGCTGCAGCTCCACCAGCAGCACTCCCAACCCTTGGCAAGCAACCAGAGCTTGCAGCAGCATTTACCCCTTCAGTTTCTAGGAGATGGATGGGGAGTTTTGCTACAGGAGGAAAGAAAACATGGGGGTGTAAGCATCATTAAGCTCCGATGTGTGTGATATCAGGCTTCATTAGATTTCTTCTTCATGGAGGAACCTGTTTACACAGTGGACACCAACTGTGATAACTGGTGAGATGAGGTGGATTAAATTTGTTTACTTGGTGTTTTTTATTGCTCTTGGACCTCCCTCCAGAATCGGTTTGCATTTACAGTCTTTCATCTGGAAAGAGAGAGAACAGATACGCTATAAAATAGAAAAAAAATCTTTTCAGAGAACAAGAAAAGACTACAAGAACATTGGGCAGATATATATGGTACTGCATTGTTCTTAACTTGGTTTTGGAAATAAAAAACCCACTTTGTGTTGACATTCCCTCTTCAATAGTGTATTACCTCAAAACCAGAAGAGAAAGGTGGAGAACTTGACAGTGAATTCTCTGGCCTGTAAACGTGCATAAATGGTTTATACCCTTAGTTTGTTCATGGGAAGAACAGTGTTGTTGGTCTTTCTTCTCCTAAATGATATAAAGTCCAGAATGTATTTCTACAGGAGTGGTAATCTTTGCAGCACAAAGTGCTGGAGCACCTTTAAAGTGTTACCTTTGATGGGAAGGCCAGAGACCAGGTCTTGAAGGGTTATCAGTAGCTTGTTATGAAGCAGTTGTCATGTTGATTTGTTTTCTGAGAATTAGGGTTATTTTTCCAAATGATACGTAGAAATAAGTTATGTTCCACAGAGTGACTTGATGGCAAGAAGTATCAGCTCACAAATGTAAACTATGCAACATAATTATTAATATTGAATATGGAGACAAAATTTAGTATGTTTCTTTTTTTAAATTTGTTTTTTAGTGGTTTAAAAGTTGACCTAGCCTGTAGCTGTACTTATCATCTCCTTTCTTTGATGGGCTGGAAACAACTGTCCTCTTTGGAAGGGGCTGAGAAGGCTCCTGAGCTCAGGTTATCTATCCAACCACCGTTCAAAGTAATTGGGCAAATATTGGATGAAGAAGAGAGATTTTGTTCTGAGATTTATGTGCATCTCCTCAAAAATGTGTCTTACATGAAAACAAGTGTGGTTTCACTTACTGAAGCACCTCCAGTCTGGATTTGATTTGATTTGAGCTTGGAAGACTTCTGTGTAGTTTTGGAGTCTAAGAGCCATTCACAATTTGAGGAGGAGGATTCAGAAGACCTGGTTAAAATGGAAGAAAATGTACCAGATATAATATCAAATTCTGATCCCATGGAGTATAAACTAACAATCACAGCTATTACAGGGTGCATTTTGCCCTCCTACATGACCTACATGGCACCAAAGTGTAGATCATGTTTTGAGTCAGGTTTTTATTGCAGAAACCTGATCTTGCTCATGTTCCTCATTTCAGTGATTTCCCCTGGGACAACAACTCATCCTGAGTCTGTGAAGGACAAAGTACAGAAGGATAAAAAATGCTATTTTATGTGTTAGCACAAGTAATATAACCACAGCTGAAGTGTAGAAGTTTTCAATAATGAGAGGAGAAGGAAGAAAAAATTAGTTCATGTCTATGGAGCTGTTTACCCGTATCTACTTCATTAGCACAGTATCTGAGATCTTAACTTACAGTGACATGTTTTTCTTCATAATATGCCTGCAAGATAGAGAAGCTGTATTTGCATTTCATGGACAGTGGGAATGGAGGAATGTTAGTGGTTTTGAATATGCTAGTACTTCTGTGGGTCTAACAAACAAACAAACATGTCTGTATGCTTTCAAATGAGATCCAAGATGTCTCAAAATAAACAGATAACTCCAAATCAAGAAAAAGTCTATATGATCTTTTTGAAAATATTGGTTAAGGTCAGTATCCAGAACTTCTTGCCTCTAAAGAAGAGGAATAAACTTTGATAAAATGCCCAGTGCAAAATTGGCATGATGATATTTACTTTTATGGAGGTTTTCCAGCTTAGCAGAGAAACAGATAACCAGCCTACTGGTGAAAAAGATTTGGTCCTTAGAAGCACAAGGAAGAGAAATGAGCATGTTTATAAAGAATAAATCTTGCCAGATTTTTTTCCATAGAATGGCTAAGACACTCATTGAAAGCAAAGCAGTTGATCTAGTTTATTGGGCGTTTGGATTAAAACATAATTTTCTTAAGCAGTGAGCATGAACTGCAGTGGTTGAAAAACTCACACTCAGAAAGAATTCAGATGAGCCTGAATATGAGCTCTCCTGGGACTGAAAATGAAATTAAGAACATATAAGGTTAGCACTAAGGGTAATATTTTTGGCAGAGCGAGGTGGCAAACCAAGGATCTTTGTAATTACTGTTGTCAAGTAGTTTCTTCAGTAATGATGCAGAAGAAAAAGAAGATTGTGTGTTAGTGCAATTAAATGCCCCACACTGAGAGGAGTCAGGCAAAGGCAGAGATGTTGGAGGTGGGAGTAGAGCAGAAGGAAAACTAGGGACATATTGTGGAGGCATCCTCAAATTCTTCAAGAAAAGGGCGATTGTTCAGAGAGATGTGTTAGAAAGGGAGAAAAAGTAACACTGGAAGTAAAAACTACTGAATGTTAAAGATCCAGTGTGAGGTGTTTTGGATCCCTGACCTCCAAATCTAACTCTTAAAATTAAAACAAAACATAAAAAATGGAACTAGAGAGACTAAAAGAGCAAATATTTGGCTTAAGTTTGCTAGCTGCAGAGGTCATCTGCCAGACTGGAGAAGCTCTTGATTATCCTTGAGGCTTAAAGTAGCAAGTTTTGGTGTTTTGGGAAAATCCACTGGGAAAATAAGGATTTAAGGACACTGGAGTTCCTCTTAAATATACTGGGGAGAAGTATCCAGTAAATATCTAGGAATTAACAGGAGGTATCTCAAAAGGACAGCTCTAGTGAAGATGTGTAATGACATGATGTAAAACTTTTAAAAGGCTGTTCATAATCCTCAGATAGTTTTATAGTAGGAAGGTTTTTTAAAATAAAATCTCAAATCAAATTATAACTGAAATATCTAGTAAATTGTGGATCTTTCCCATTTGCTTTCAATGTTTGGGAGGGTTTTTTTGACAGAAAGTAATAAAATTAATGTTTACGTAAGGGAATTTTAAATATGAGCTCTTATCTGCATGAACTCTGACCTGTCATTTTTGAAAGTTTTAGTGATCTGAATACAGGAAAAAAGAAACAGGGTACCATGACGTGTACCAGTCATTCCAAGTTCTTGAGAAGGAATATGAAATATCCACTCCCAAAGCTGCAGAGAGCCTTCTGGAGGGATAAAATATTTTACTGGAAATGAGTGCACAATCTGGAAGGGTAAATACATTTGATCTTTTTTCAATCTTCTCATGAATCATTTGGAAAAAGAAGGGAGTGAAACACAAGTAAGCCATAACCCAGCATGGTTGCCTGAGCCCCACTCTTCTGTATGTGAGCAGAACAGCACAGGAGGAATATTTATTCTGCTCAGTGTTATGGTTAAAGGAATACTACACCAGTTATAAAATGGGGGACATTTGGTAGGCAACAGATGACCCGTGAGTCCGATCTCAAGTTTATTTATTTTCTCTGTTGGAAATAATAGTGTATTCTGTTTGCATTGCAAGGTTTTGATAGTGGGGGCTACAAAGGTGGCATCTCTGAGGAGCTGCCAGAAGCTTGCCCCATGTCTGACAGAGCCAACGCCAGCTGGCTCCAAGACAGACCTGCCACTGGCCAAGGCCAAGCCCATCAGTGATGTGTCAGCGACTCTGTGATAACAAAGAAAAGGAGAGGAAAAAAACCTGCTGGGGAACAGCAGCCAAAGGAGAGGAGTGAGAATATGTGACAGGAACAGCCCTGCAGACACCAAGGTCAGTGCAGAAGGAGGGGCAGGAGGTGCTCCAGGTGCCAGAGCAGAGATTCCCTGGCAGCTCCTGGCGCAGACCACGGTGAGGGAGCTGTGCCCCTGCAGCCCATGGAGGTCCATTGTGGAGCAGAGATCGGCCTGCAGCCCATGGAGCATCCCAGCCAGAGCAGGTGGGTTGTGACCCCATGGGAAGCCCACAAGGATGTTGTGATCCCATGGGAAGCCCATACTGAAGCAGGTTTGCTGGCAGAACCTGTGACCCCGTGAAGAGAGGAGCTCACACTGGAGCAGGTGTGCTGGCAGGACTTGTGACCCCACTGGGGACCCACACTGGAGCAGCCTGTTCCTGAAGGCTGCACATCCATGGAACGAACCCATGCTGGAGCAGTTCATGAAGTCCCATGCGAGGGACCTCAGGCTGGAGTTGAGGAAGAGTGTGAGGAGTCCTGCCTGTGAGGAGGAAAGAGCAGCAAGGACAGTGTGTGATGAACTGACTGCAGCCACCATTCCCCATCCCCCTGTGCCACTGTGGGAGATGAGGCAGAGAAATCAGCAGTGAAGTAGAGCCCAAGAAGAAGGGTGGGGTGAATGGAACATGTTTTTTCATCTTTGTTATTTCTCATTATCCCACTTTGATTTGTGGGAATAAATTAAACTAATAAATTGTAATAAATTAAACTAATAACTGTTCCCCAAGGCAAGTCTGTTTTGCCCATGGCAGTAATAGGTGAGTGATCTCTCCTTTCCTGATGAGCCTTTTGTTGTATTTCCTCTCCCCTGTCCAGCTGAGGAGGGGAGTGATAGAGCAGCTTTGGTGGGCACCTGGCATCCAGTCAGGGCTCCTGCATACAAGTACACGCTCCCCAGTCTGCCCTCTACCATTTTGCAAAAGAACAGCGTTCTCCTAAAAACCCACAAAGGCTGTTATAAGTATTCCTTCTTTCTTTTTCGTAATTTTTTTTTATTTTGTCCTTTTCTTTCTAGACCCTTAAAATTTGAAGTTTATCACTGTCAGAATTTTCTCTCTTGGTTTCAAGGCATCCCCAAATTCTTCAAGAAAAGGGAGATTATTTAGAGAGATATTTTAGAAAGGTGTCCTAGTTTCCTAGCTTTATGTGGACCTGATTCATATACCACTTTCTGAGGCAGGTGGAACACTGGTTACACTGCCTTTGTGTAGTGAAGTGCCCCTTGAAGTCTTTCAGAAATAACACAGATTTGGATCCTCTCATCCTACTGGACCTAAACACAGCTCTTTAATAAATGTAGCTACAGACAGATCTTGGAATAACAGCTAGTTATTAAAAACAAAACAAAGCAAAACGAAAAAGAAAAAGAAAGAAAAGAAAAAAAAAAGGAAAAAGCAACAAGAAAGCCCTGCCTTTCCACTGAAAATCATCATTAGATACATAAAGCACCTTCCATGACCATTGCTGGGATGAGTTTGGACTGCTCTAAATCCAGTTCTAATGGTTTCTAAGCAAACTGCCCTTTTGCAGTGGTGTGCAAATACTTTGTGCATTTCCTAGGCTTTTCTGACATCCTTTCTTGAAGAATTACTTTCAGTGGACTGCATTCTCCTTCAGACACTGTGGAGGTGTAATTTCTCATTAGCTAAGAAAATCCAATTCTTTATTACCTGGAGGCTTGTGGACAAGTAATGTTGTTTCTTTTAACTAAAATAATTAATCATTTCCTGATCCTGTTCTTTAGATCTCTTCTAGCTGGACTCTCTTGGTCTCTGTCTCAAGTGTGGTACTCACTGTAGCAGGGAGAAGCAAGGTGAGATGATCAGACCCACTCCTTCCAGTACTGCCTACACCTTTCTCCTCACTGAAACCTTCTTGTCATTGCAAAGGTATTTGTGCATAAAATATCTTCAGTGTTACCCTGCAAGAAATACTGTATAATACTATATATTTGGTATTAACACCTCAGCAAATCTCTCCAGACCCTTCAGAAGGTGTGGAGAAGTACAATGAGATTTGTGGTGCATTCAAGAGGCAATTTCTGGCGGAATCTTAGGAGTCACAATCTTGAGCCTAAATTGAGAAAAATGGGCAGCATGTGTTCCTGTGACAGAGCAAAGATTTCATCTGTGTCCCAAAGCACACCCTGGGATGTGGCACTTTGAGACAACCCTAGAGGCAGTGGGAGCAGAGTAAGAGCAGAGAGTAACTCAAAGAAATAGATCATGTGGCAGCAGGTCAGGGAGTTGGAGTGACCTGGTCATAATGACCTCTGTAGTGTAAGTGAAGGGGATGAAGGGCACGAGTTATCAGCTGGAGAGTGTCAAGGGTTTGTGAGTAGCATTTTCCCCATTAAACTCCTCCCAGTATTTGTGAAAAGGATTTGGATGTCCTTTGGATTGTTGCAGTGAAATGGCAAAGTGATCTGCTGTGGAATTACTGCGCTGAGCAGTATTTCAAAAGGGGAATTGAGGACAGGGAACGAGACGTGGGAACCTGGTTCTGGCCTTATGGTAGAAGCACCTAGCCTGGGGCTTCCCTCAGCACTGCTCTTAGAGATCCAGCCTGGTGCAAAGGGAAATGGGCTTGAGGGGCCCTGCCTGTTTTACATACCTGACTTGCAACACAGGCCTGGGTTATGTACCCCGAAGCTGTGTAGTGCTGAGAAAATGGGACAATTTGGGGATTTTTTTTTCTTATGTGGTGGAGATACACCACATAACTGTTTTTTGCCCCACAAATGGAAAAGAAATCGTGAAAGGTTTCATAGGACGATTATAAATTTTGCAACATACCATCTCGTTTCATATATTGTCTCAGACTGGGTGCTAGGAAAGGTTTCAGTAAGGAATAGTGGAGGAGTTGATACGAAGGAGCCGTGAGAGACCAGGTCACTGCCCTCTCTGGTGGGAACAGCCCCTTGGACACTTGACAGAGACAGAGATATTGGCAGCACAAAGGGGAAACAAACTGCACATGAAGACTGGAGTGTGCCTGTAAGTAATGCCCCTTTTTGTGTCTGGGTTAAGCCCTTCATTTTGGCTTCTGTGGCACAATACTAAATGTATTTCCTTTTCTGACTTTGGCATGAGTATCTTTGTTTTCCAATCTCTGCTTATGCAATAAAATGTCTCCCGAGGCAGAGGAAATGGAAGATGTAATCCTGAAAAAACCAGTCAGGTGACACAGGGTGACACAAGCAGTATTTCCTGTTAAAAACTTGCATAAAAATCCAATGTGATAGTCAATCCTGTGTAATATGCAGATTATACTAGATTAGTTAGTTCGAATTTGGCATAGCCTGTTATACCTGAAGCAGAGATTGTTCTAGAGCATTCCTTAGTCCTGTTTCAAAGAGTAGTCTCGATAATATGACGGCAGTTGTTGGAACAAAAAAGAAACATACCCAAAATTGACTACAATTTTAACAGATAAACCATGTTTCCACTTAAAGTTTGTCATCCTGTTCTCAAGAGAACTTGTGGTCTTCTTGTGTTCATTCATGTTCAGTCTTAGACTATTGTGCTGTGCCCTGCTAACAGCAAGAGTTTGGCTCCAGTTGTGCAACTGTGCACTAATTGCCTGCAAATCAGAATTAGATGTGAAGATGCCAATGAATTTCCTTCTAGAAAAAAAAGTAATGAGAGTCATTCTCTGTCCCCCAAAATTACTGTCATTCAATTTGACTGAAATATTCCCTCCTCCACCATGCATTATGCCCAACCAAGCAGGAGTTAATAGCATTCCACTGATATAGCAAATTACTTTTTACTGGTGATGACACAGCATGCTTAAAAAATTTTGCCCCCACTTTCATTTTTTCCTATTCTTCCAACATGATTCACCCTCCTACACCTTTCTTTCCATTGCCTCATGAGTAATTTCTCTTTATCTGCATCAAGCAAATGTAATCCTGTATAAAAGCTGGAAACAGCTGCTTTTGTACTGTAGTTACTATTAATAAGTCTCTGGTGTTAACAGTTCTCTGATCAATGCATCCTGATTTTTCCCTTGTGAAATGTAATGTTCAATTTGTGAAAAAAATGGAAAAAGATACAGATCAGACATTTATAGTTTCTTGTAACTTGAGCGGGATCTCAGATATGCCCTTTCTTTTAGTCCATCATTAGTAAAAGTAGATTGCATGTGCCTACCCTTTTCAAGGTAAACATCATTCCTGCTCTTAAGTGATATTGTTGTCCATGCAGTAGAAGCAGTATGAGAAAACCTACCAGCTGATACAGCATGTATGTTGTCAGCTTTCTCCACAGTTCAGGACATGAAAAGGATGTTCCATGGAACAAGGAGGTGCAGCAGATTGGGATGGTCACAAGGACAAGACATTTGAGATGTGTTCAACAAAGCCTGGCAATGTGGTAGCTGTGGTAAAGGAAATGGAAGCCACTCATGGGCTATTTTCACTTCATTTAATGGCAGCCATGCAGAAATAAATCAGTGGTCTCCCTTTGTTGTCAATGTTGTCAGAGCAAACCATGCAACCTGTGGGTAGGACTACCTGTGGAGGTGACCATTTCTCTTCGTTTAGGGTGGACAGCTGTGAGAACATGCACAAAATTAGACAAAAGGAATTCCACTTTGCACTGTACTAAACTGAGAAACATCTGTGGGAATTTCTAGACCCTCAGTCCTGACAGACAATAGACAGTTTATGTAAATGCTCGACTAACTGGATGAATTTGTGTGCTTCAGCAGCTCTGAGAAGAGCACTATCCCCCTGAAGTTTCCCTTTAACCAATGCTGATGGGAGCCCGGGAAAGCTGGGAAGCATACGCAGCTCACACTGCAAAGCTTTTTACGCAATTGCCAAGTGCTTATAGTGATACACACATACATTCCTTGGACTGAAGGTCTTCAGTGATGAGTTGGAAAGGAACATTTAATTACTCTATAGAAAAATGAATAATTAAGTGTATTTAAATTTGTGATTCCAAGACTGTGGTACTGAGACAACAATGTGGAAGGACAGTCAAATCAGAAGAGCAAGTCAACAGCTGCCATTCCCTGTTATTGCTGTGCCCTTGTACTGAGCCATTCCTGCATACCCTCCAGCAGTCTTTCACCACTTGTTCATTTGGCAAGGAAGGGAGGTAAAGAGGTGCTGGATGCATGTTTTAGGCTGTTTTCACTGGCTTGAGGATGACGGTCTTCAAAAACAGCTCAGTGTTTCTGCTCTGGAATAGAGGACTAGTACAGAAGGACTTAGCAGTCTTTGAGAAAAGTCAGCAATGGCTTTGCGGAACTGCATCAGTTACACCAGCACTCAAGAACACACATTGCAGGCGTGGGAGAGACGAGTAGCTCCAGCATGCTTCTAATTCAGGTCCTTTGCAGCACATGGAAAATGGTTATGCTGTTCCTATAAAAGCCTTGGAAGCAATAATAAAGTTGGATGGCAAAAGATTACTACTTTGTTACTGAATATAAAAATAACAAAAGGATTGTACATGTCGTAAGATTGGGTTATTAGGAGGGATTAAACTTCTTCATGAGCCTTAGATTTTTTTCTGATTCAGACTCAGCTGGCTTATTGAAACAACTTCAGAAAGGTCAAAGGTTCACCAAGTAACTCTGAAGATGTGGAAGGGCCATCTGTGCTGGAAGTTCCAGATACTCCTTCCAAAATACAGCAGCAGGGGTTGCAAGCAAAAATCCTTTTATTTATTTATTTAATTTAATAAATATTATTTAATTTAATTTATTTATTCAGAAGAAGCCAAGTTGTGGCTGCCAGACTGAATATGGGAAGTATGAAACAACCCCTGTGCCGCAATGCTACTTCTGCTACATATAAAATCATAGAATTGTTTGGGTTGGAAGGGAGCTTAAACATCATCTAGTTCCAACCCCCAGCCATGGTCAGGGACACCTTTCACTAGACCAGGTTCCTCCAAGCCCTGTCCAACTTGGCCTTGAACAATTCCAGAGATGGAGCATCCACATCTTCTCTGGGCACCTGTTCCACTGCCTCACCATCCTCACAGTAAAGAATTTCTTCCTCATATCTAATTTAACCCTTCACTCGTTCAGTTTAAAGCCTTTTCCCCTTGTGCCATCATTACACACCCTTGTAAAAAGTCCCTCCCCAGCTTAGTTGTAGGACCCTTTAGGTACCGGAAGGCTCCTAGAATGCCTCCCCAGAGCTTTCTCATCTCCAGACAGAACAGCCCCAAATCTCTCAGCCTGTCTTCACATTATTGCAAAGGAAAGAGCTAAAGGGCTGGTTGGAGAGAGCTGAGCTGGCACTGCGTGAGTTCCTGTATCTTCATGGGAAAACCCAGTGTATGCATTACTCCCAGAAGCAGCAGAGCTCTGCTGACTTGTTCACACACCTTCCTGAATTAAGCTTAGGGGTCTTCTACAGTGTAGGATGTGGAGAGCTCCCTAGCATCCTTATGTCCCAGTCCCTAGCTTTAATTAGCCAGGAACAATCTTGTCCTGCGTTCCATACTGCATACCTAAGCATTGCTTTTAACCCCGCCGGAGATGAAACATATTTCCAAATTTTACAGTCTTGCAGCTGGTTTTCAAGCACAGATAAGAGGTAAGCAACAATTAATATACCAGATGGACTTGTATTAGTCATATTTAGGGCTGATATGCATGATTCTGAAGATTGAAAAGCAATTTTTGAAGCTACTTCTTCAGTTGAATTCCTGTTCCTTAAGAAGGATAGAGACTAAACAAGGTGGGCGTGATTTCTAAGAGCTTTGAGTGACTGAGCAGAGCTGTATTACAAAAATAATTGAGGAAAGTGTGAACATGAGTAAGGAAATAAAAGTTAAGTGATAGAAGTGATACAGGATAATAATATATTATCCCTTAAATGTGTGTAGTCTTCAGAAAGATTTTACATTTACATGAAAATAGTCTGAATGCAAAGATTTTTCTTTTGTTTTTGCATTCATGTATTACACTGTTTAGAAATACAAAAGGTATTAACGCATTTAATAGATGTTTTGCAGAAGAAGAAGAACGGAACTTACTTTCTCTTCCAAAGTTTTTGGAAAGTATGTGTTAGAAGTGTATTGCAGAGATGGATTCTTGATAAAAACCAGTAAATAATGACATTACATAAAAGCAGTAAAAAACCCCAAAACAGAATACAGGGTGGTAATGAAGATAAGACTGAAAAATGTAGAGGAAAACAGAGAAAGATGATGAGGAGGTGAAGTGAAATGAAAAAAACAAAAGAAAAGTGAAAGTTCAGGAAAAATACAACATGTAGAAACTAGCAGTGGATTTTATGCTATTGTAGGGAGTATAACAAGGAGGAAATGTCTTCCAGCAGAATGGCTTGTGGCTTGACTACAGGACACTGCTTATTTCAAGGGTGACATACTGTGGTGCAATGTGCCCTTTCAGGAGTGAAGTCTCCAAAACTGGTTAACCTCACCAGAACCTACTGCTGACCTCTCAGCCAGAACCCACTATGCCAATGCAAAGACTAAGAGTGGAACCCATTTGACCACATCTGGCTGGTCACAGGACACTGCCTCTCTTATGCCATAGGCAGGAATGGGTCCTGCCTGTTGGAGTGATGCATCTCGAACTAGAGCAGGTGACTAAAATAGGCTCAAGGAATTGTGATATGAAGGACATCTGGCTGGAAATCTAAATATAGGTAAGGTGAACTTCATCACCCTGACTTCAGCAGGCCCTGGCATGGTTTGAAGGAAAAGCTGTGTGTGACATTTTGTTAAAACATTGTTAGTCACCACTGCCTTCTGCTAGGGCTAGTGAAAATAAGCTATTACTGCATATAATCAAACCAAAATTAGGCCTTTGAGGAGAATGAATCTGTAAACAAATGATGAATGGCTTACATTCTCTGTCTCTTTTCTTCTCATATGCCCAATTATGAGCACTGCAATCAATTTCTGTAATAGATTTTTTTAAATGGAAATGCGCTTGTTCAGTCAAAATGGCTTTTCTACCAAGTGCAAAGCTCTGTTTCACTGACTTGTCTTAAGAGGACCACTGGCACTTCATAGGAGACTTTGAGGAACATTTAGGACAGAAAATGTTCTATGTCTTTGGTGAATGTTGAGGAAGAGGGAGCTTCTTTATTCCATTTCTACTTTTCTGTTATTCTTTAGTGAGATGGAGTTGTTGGCTTTTGTTCCTTGTTCTTTCTCGTAAATCTGGAGATAGATCTTCTGGGGGGAGATGGACCTCTGACAACAGTAGGTTCAAAAGCTCCTTGGCCACTTCCAAATTATGTCAGCAAGGCAGAGGCTGCAAGCAGACTCCCCCAGTTGGTCCATGCTGACTATGAGGCTGGTACTGTGGGGAAGCCTGTGTTACTAAAACTCTGACTTACGATGATAAGATGATAAACTGGTGTGTGGATGAGAACAAGGGGTTGCTAACTCCAGCACAGCACAGGGCTACCTCTGCTTTGCTCTGAGTTTTCATGGCCCTGTGTGCCTGTGGACTTGCTGACTTGCAACATTCCTACGTTGGCTATCCATATCACTTTGCTTTTCAGAGGGTGGACAAAACCCTTAGGCATAATTTGAGGCAACCATCAAACTGCGTCCAGAGTCTCTGTCAAACCGTGTTGAGTGGGCACTGCATTTTGCATCTGAAGTTACATTAATAATTTATTATCTGACTTCAAACAAAGAAACCACAGACAGGTAGTGAAGACTGTTGAAGACATAAATGAAAAAAATCTGGCTAAGGAGTACTGTACTGTGAAAAAGCAAGAGGTATTTTCAGCTCATCTTCAGCTGCTCATGTCTGCTAACAGCTGCTGGCTGCTGGCAAGGTAGCAGCAGTAAGGGGACATGCAGCGATTAGAGGTTTAGGAACAGGGGCAATTAGCAAACTTTTTAAAAACACCTTCTCATGCAATCAGTAGTGTTAATGGTCACTGATTTTTGAATAGCCAGCTGAAGGCATGCTGTTTTCCTCCTAAGGCTGAATTTAAAATGTGGCTGAAACCAGAGTTGTGCCCCAGTAGCCATTGCTAAATTCTACAGGAACTGATTAACCTGGATCATTCTGAGAGCCAGGCTGTGCCCAAGCACGGGTGGGAAGCACTGTTCTTACCTACAGAGCAGAGAAGATTTAAAGCAAAATACTACCCTAAAGTAAGAGTAGTTTAACCCATGCTCTCCTATGCTGAATAGCTCCCTACCCTGATAGGAAAGTAGCTTTGAAACCTCTAGGACCTGCAGAGACTGATCTGCAGTGTTTCCTAACCACTGAGTATCTTTGGCCCTGGGATGGATTTACAGAGCTGAGGAAGGTAAAATGCTGAGAAGAAAAACGTGCTGCAATCCCACTTACACTCTGAACATTAGTTTTCTTGAATGTATCAATGTATTTTGGGGAGACTGAGTGCATCCTGTAATGTCTCTGGGTCTAGGCAACTATCAACCTTTTAATTATGGTTAGTACACCATTTCCTCCCTTTCAGGAAGGGTAGGGCAATATTTGCACTACCAACCTTTTATGTAATATTTTAGTGAGTAAAACACATAACCAGACATGAGGGATTTTTACGTAGTAACACCTGGTTTTGGAAAACCCCCATTTTATAATGGATAAACTATTCCCTGGAGGGTGGAAGAAGGAAGAAGAAATAGGAATAAAAATCATATTGGTTTAGCTCTGGTATTTGAACCAAATTACTTTTTTTTAATTAATCTGCCCAATTTCCTCATTAGAGTGTCACAGATTTTCAGACAGCATTGGTTTTGTCCCAAAACTTATCTCGCATTTATTTGCAAGTATCACCTTAATGCATTAAGGGATCTGTTTCATTTTGTGCTCGCACAGTGAAAAAAAATAACAGATTTGTAGTTCCCTCTGCAGTCCTTTATACTGAGAAATACTTCAGGAATAGGCAATTTTAAAGAACTTTAATTGCTTCTCCCTCTAGCAAAAAGTCTGCAATCATTGATGAAAGGGCCCTTCTTTACTGTTAATGAACAGTCAGCAGTGCGAGCTTCTCTAGCCATCCAGTGTAGAGGCCACTGACTCATGCCAAATACTCTAGTACTCTTGACTACCTATTGAGAGAGAAACAGCCTGCAGAAACAGCCACTGTCTCCATTCCTGAAACTTTGAATTATTCCAAATCAGTTTTCTCACATTAGTCCCTTGTAATGGATTTGCTTGGCAAGCTTTTGGTTTCTGTGAGAATCTGCCGGAAGCTTCCCCCACATGTGACAGATCCAGTGCCAGTGGACTCCAAGAGAGGCCCACTGCTGGCCAAGGCCAAGCCCAACAGCAACAGTGTAGTGCCTCTGGGGTATTGTATTCAGGAAGAGGGAAAAAAATATAACATGCGAAAGTAATTGCGGTCAGAGACAGAAAGAGTCAAAAACAGCCGAAGGAGAGGAGTGAGAATATGTGACAGGAACAGCCCTGCAGACACCAAGGTCAGTGCAGAAGGAGCGGCAGGAGGTGCTCCAGGTGCCAGAGCAGAGATTCCCCTGCAGCCCCTGGTGCAGCCCCTCATGAGGCAGCTGTGCCCCTGCAGCCCATGGAGGTGCAGGGTGGAGCAGAGATCCAGCTGCAGCCCATTGAAGACCTCATGACAGAGCAGAGGGATGCCCAAGGGAGGCTGTGATGCTGTGGGAAGCCCACACTGGAATAGGCTCCTGGCAGGACCTGTGGCCCTGTGGAGAGAGGAGCTCACACTGGAGCAGGTTTGCTGGCAGGACTTGTGTCCCCATGGGGAACCCACCGTGGAGCAGCCTGTTCCTGGAAGGACTGCACCCCATGAAGGGACCCACACTGCAGCAGTTCATGAAGAACTGCAGCCCCCGGGAAGGACTCAAGTTGGAGAAGTTTGTGGACGGCTGTTGCCCATGGGAGGGACCCACACTGGAGCAGGGGAAGGACTTCTCCCCCTGAGGAGGAAGCAGTGGCAGAAACAACATGTGATGGACTGACCAAAGCCCCCATTTACAGTCCCCCTGCGCTGCTGTCAGGTAGGAGGTAGAGAATAGGGATTAAAGTTAAGCATAGGAAGGAGGGAGGGATGGGGAAAGGTGTTTTCAAGATTTGTTTTTGTTTGTTCTTATCTCAGCCCATGAACCTTTCACTCTATTTTCTCTCCCCTGTCCAACTGAGGAGGGCAGTGACAGAGTGACTTTGGTGGGCACCTGCTGTCCAGTCAGAGTCAACCCACCACAGCCCTCTTAACCAGGAGAAATTCTTTCTCCCAGAGATGACATTGCAGTCTGTCAGCCAGATGCTGGGGCTAGTTTCAAATTTTATACATGGTAATGTGAAGCAGGAGAGATCCTCCTGTTGGAGTGGAACAAGAATTATCAGCCTAAATACACTCCGCAAGAGGGAGGTAGTACTTTGCTTTGGTTTTAGGTTGGGTTGCTTTATGCTGCTCCTTAAAGGGATAAGGGAAGGAAAAATGTAAAGAAAATTATCACAGAATGTTTTTTCCTCATTTCAGCTGAGTCATGCTAGGTACAACACCAGACATGAATCAATCATCCCCTGAAAAGAGATGTCAAAAAAGACTTCTAAATCCTTCTCATCCTTCCTCATACAGCTCTGACTTAGACCCATGCTGGCAATATTTGCAAATAAGGATTTTTTTAGAGGGAAGGTTATAAGAATCCGTGTGTTTTCTTTACCAAAACCAGTTGCTAGATCCTTTCTTTTATTATCAACTTTTCTGAGCTACCAAGAATTCACTGCATTAAGTTTGCCGACTTTTTTCTTCAGCTCTTTCAATTCTGCAGCCCAGTGGAATAGGGTGCCTCACTGTTATAAATTATCTTGCACTGTACTCCAACCTTTTTATGAATTTTTCATCCCCCTGAGCAGTGTTCAGTTGCCAACCTGTTATCTCCTTTCTCTGGTCCAATTAATTTAGAGGCGATCAATTTAACCCTTGAATAGTTTGAACAGATGCTTGCCTCCCTCCAGCTCCTGTCCATCTTTCTCTGAGAGCTTCTCTGTTGGTGATACATGCTGTGTGCCAGACCACATTGCATATTCAGGGGTAGCATTCTGGAAGAATGGAAGCTCATGGAATGGAAGAAGAATTCATGACAGCATCTCAGATAGCAAATAAGAGTTGTCTTCATTTATGCAAACTTAAGCCAGGGTTAAATTCAACCTGTCCCATAGGATTGACACAAGACTTATACAAAACCAGTGCAATAGGATTCATTTTGCTTAAATAATTTTGTTTACAGAATGGCTTTTCACACATCTTTCTACATATTTGTGTGGCCAAATCCTTGGGGAGAAAGAAGCCAAGACAGTTTTTTTCCTTGAATCATTAAAAAAAACTATGAGGCATTTCATCAAGGGAATGATGCTGGTGAGTTCCTGTGCTCTGCAGCAGAACTTTTGAAGGTATGAACCTGCTGTCAGTACTTAAATGAACAGTGTTCTCAAGCTGAACCTTTCAAAAGGAATTTTAAAGAAGGAATTGGTCCAGAGCCAGAAGAAAAGTAGGAAAAAAGAAAAGAGCCACTGAGCAAAAAAGCAGGATGAGGCTCAGCAGTGGGTAGTATTGTGGGTAGCATTGGAACTGGTGACATTTATACAGCAATAGCATTTAAAGGATGTAGTCAAAGGAAAGGGCACTTCAGACAGGCCTTGTGAGTATGTGAGCAGCTGAGTGATAGAAGAGAGCAGAGTGGTGCACATGGAGTATGAAGGGCAATTACTATCAGCTGAACTATCTGGTCACAGTTCACCCAGTGCACTGATCAGTACAGAGGAGTAAATTGTTGAACAAAACATCAGCACTCCCAAAGTAGTGGCAGTCTTTCAGTAGCTGGTTAAGCACTTGACTGGTTACTACTGGTTACAATCCCTGTCCTGTGCTTGGATCCCATCGTCTAAAATCCTGTTCATTCATAAAGTCACTGTTAAAGATATGGACAGGGAGATGACTTCTCCGTTACCATCTCATTCAAAATAGACTGGACATGGGAAAATTAGTTTAATTGATTTCTAGTTAGTAAAAGAGAAGGATAATGAGAAAAAAGAACTTGAAACACCTTCCCTTCTATCTCTCCCATCTTCCCAGGCTCAACTTCACTCCTGATTTCTCTGCTTCCTTCCCCACAGTGGCACAGGCAGATGGGGAATGGGGGCTGTAGCCTGTTCATCAGACTCTTCTTCATCATCATGTCTCTGCCATTCCCTCCTCAGGGACAGGACTCCTCACACCCTTCCCCTGCTCCAGTGTGGGTCCCTCTCATGGGATGCAGTTCTCCACGAACTTCTCCAACTTGAGTCCTTCTCATGGGACACAGTTCTTCATGAACTGCTGCAGTGTGGGTCCCTTCATGGGGTGCAGTCCTTCCAGGAACAGGCTGCTCCACGGTGGGTTCCCCATGGGGACACAAGTCCTGCCAGCAAACCTGCTCCAGTGTGAGCTCCTCTCTCCACAGGGCCACAGATCCGGCCAGGAGCCTATTCCAGTGTGGGCTTCCCACAGCATCACAGCCTCCCTTGGGCATCCCTCTGCTCTGTCATGAGGTCTTCAATGGGCTGCAGCTGGATCTCTGCTCCACCCTGCACCTCCATGGGCTGCAGGGGCACAGCTGCCTCATGAGGGGCTGCACCAGGGGCTGCAGGGGAATCTCTGCTCTGGCACCTGGAGCACCTCCTGCCGCTCCTTCTGCACTGACCTTGGTGTCTGCAGGGCTGTTCCTGTCACATATTCTCACTCTTCTCCTTTGGCTGCTGTTCAGCATTCATTAACTTTTCTTCAGTATTTTATCACCACCATTGCTCAGCTTGCTCAGTGGCAGGTGTGTCTTGGAGCCAGCTGGCATTGGCTCTGTCGGATATGGGGGAAGCTTCTGGCAGATTCTCACAGAAACCACCTCTGTAGATCCTCTGCTACCAAAAGCTTGCCATGCAAACCCAATACACCCACACAGACACAGATATGTGCATATCTGTTTGATTAGGTTCTGAGGAAGTTCCTTCGACTGTCTGATTTTGCTGTAGGACTCTATTTTGGGTATTGCATCTTCATTTTCAGTAGTTACTCACTTCTACACATACTCTAAGTATGTGACAGCTGCTGTGTTCACTGGCCTCAGTAAAATTCAATATAAGCTATGTCATTATTTTCTATTTGTGTTGCATTTAGGCCTAATAACACAAAGCTTGGGCCTGATACAGTCAGGCACTGGAAAAACATTTAATACTGTTCTTACATCCTAACAGGGTGCAACAACAACAAAAAAAATACTGTAATTTGAAGAGATGGGCCACTTAAAATACGGGAATCAGGAGAGTTGAGAAAGATACAGCAGCAGAGGGCAGAGATTAATGGCTAAATTTTCACAAGATTGTAAATTCTCTCTTTGGGACCTGAAGGAAGTGGCAGGGCTATTTAAAACTATTGAGAACCAGCTGCCTTATAAATTAAACTTTAAGTGACATATTAACATCTATCCAGAAATCAGTAGTCAACTGAGGAGCTGAATTCAGATTTTCTGACTCCTAGACAAATACCAACCTACAAATCCTCTGGGCAGAATCTAAGTCCCTGGAAAAACTCATATTATCTTTAATGGGAAAGTTTCCATTCTCAGTTTCCCGCCATATCTGACACAATACATCACAAATATCCCAGGTATAATGTATAGAAGATGGGAAAAAGGATCTTTCTTGGGAGTCATCCTATGCCTTACAGTGCAAAATCCCTCGCAATGAGAGCACTGTTGTGGTGAACCACTCCCATTCAAATTAACACAATATGAACTTTAAAGTTTTTTCTGCCTCCTCGCCTGTGTTTCTGTGTGTCCATCAGGAAGCCACAGAAAGCATACAGGTGACATTCTCAACAAAAGCAAGATACCAAACTACTTAATCTTACAGTTTTTACTTGCCTCTGTTGGGGAATATGGTTTGTTCTGGATAGTGCACAATAGTTCTGTTGTTTGTCAAAAAGCTGAGAAATTTCTTTAGATAAAGAATAAAATTGATTCACTGGCAAAAAGGAGTTTTACTTCTCCAGCCCAGAAAACTTCAAAATGTCATATTTTGCTGAGAGAAGAATATGACAAAGAGGAAAACTGAATAAAAACTAAATATAGGACATCTTTGTCATGAAGATAAGAAAGAAAAAGAACTTTCCTTAAAGGAAAAGCAGGAAGACAAGAAAGAACCTTCGCCTTCTTTCCCCAAAAGCTTCTAACATTTTGGAAATGTGCTGAAACAAAACAGTTTCTTGATAGTTTGTAATAAACTTTTAAAACATCTTTTTCTGGTACAGGAAATATTCTTATCACCCAATGCTTCCAGTCAAGACTTCTCTAGTCTTGCCCAGCCTCCCATTACCTTCAAGTGTTGCACACCTTCCTATCCCAGGTTAGGCATTGTACATGCTCTAAAACAACCTCTCTGCACATTTGGATTTTAACCTTTTTTATTCTGCCTCAAATTACCACTGTTGCCAACATTTATTATGATTTCCTCTGAAGACATCAGGTAAGCCTGAACTGGGATTTTAAAATGATGTAGATTGTTGGGATTTAGTGATCTGAGTGTGCTAATTTCAACTCACAGTCCTTAAAATTTTAACTCTCCTTGTGGACTATTTTCTTCCTGACGAAGGCGTTCTGCAATGGCCAGGACAGCCTTCATCATCATCCCAGCCAGTAATAAGAAAAGTTTGAACATCATTATTTCATTGGCCTCTGGTATCTTATGTTTTATTTCTGGGAGATTATTGATGTCTTCAAGTTGCAGTCATTTCTCATAGGCAATTCAAACTTTCAAATTAAATAGTACTATACTTATGGCAAAGTGACAATCATAGTATTTTTAGTGGTTTTGGATATGAAATCTTACACTGTTATGATGATCTTATGTTAAAGCCTAATTAATATTCCTCTGATAAATTATTCTTAAATTTCAAATAAATTAATTCACAATAAAAATTCATTTAACTGCACCTAAAACTGAAAACAAGGAAACAATAAACAGGGAATAATAATAATTTTTTTAAAAGCAGCAGCTATCCATTTAACTGTATTGGTTTTATAGTTCATTGGTCATTATATGATCTTCACTCTTGAAACATCTCAGATCTGACTTGTGCATTCGCAGAGATTTTTCTCTTTTGAGGTAAATATCTAGAGCAATTGCCAGAGGGGAGCTTCTACTACTGTCTTTATGGAAGTTTGTACAAATGAGCTGCACCTTTGTCTTTCTATTGTGATTAGCTGAGATGGTGTCCCAGAGAATCTGCACCATCTTGGGCATCCTCAGGATGTCCTTGGGGCAGGGACCAAGCTCACTTCTAGAGGACAAACAAAAGAGGACATGGGATATTGTTCTGTACTGTGAATTAGGAGTTGCAAGAAGTGGTTGGGTGACTTTCTACCCACTCTTTGAGCCTCAGGGTCCTTTTTGTAGGACATCTGACACGGTAGCTTTTGCCCAGGGAAGAACAGGGTTGTAGCTTGCACTGGCATCCGGAGGTGCTGAAACCCACTGGTTTCAGTGGGTGGGACATGCTGCTGTGCCATTTGGTGCCAGTGCCCTTAATGCTGACTACTCTGTTCTTTCACCAGCATTCTGCTTTCGCTGTGCATTTTCTCCACTTTGCTGCTTCCTTTTTTGCTCTGTCCCTTTTTTTTGCAGCAGGGCTCACATTCAGCTACCACTGCAGAAGGTACCAAGAGACACTCAAGCTCATGAAAGCTCAAGAGTCTCCAGTAAATGTTTATTGCCTTACATATCATGCACATAATTATACATGATGGTGTACATAACCATTTATTTTCACCTTATCAAATCAATTTGCCATGTAAACCTGAACTATAGTATAGTGCTAATTAAATAGGAAAAATACTTAAAAGGGGATTTCAGGACAAACAAACAAACAAACCCCCCCCAACCACACAGAAGGGTGCAATGTATGTCACTTATTTTCTCTTATGGGCAGTGCAGATATCTAGACTTAAGCTGTCACCTTACACATGATTATTTATCAATGTTGTCTTGAACCATGCTAAGTATATTCATGACTCTCCATAATACATACAGAAAATGTGTGTACCATTACAGAAGAGACAATATGAATGGCTAATTCACTGACCATTTCTTTCTAGAAATCTATGTTCAGACTACCTTTTCATAGAGGAGGTAAAGGATGTATATTACAAAACACACCTGTCTGCTTAGCATGGTGACAAATGCCTGGCATGTGTTTAAAGAGGAGATTGGGAAGATGATTCAGTGATCAGTGTTGGGGAAGATGAAACAGGAAGGCCTGGTGGATATGATTGCCTGACAAAAGATTTTGGGAATATGAAAACTACAGGCAACATCGAAATGAAAGCCACTTTTGAAATACCAAGTCTTAGTTACTGAACAACTAGAAAACAATGGTATGGCCGACTGAAGGTAATCCCCTCTTGATGGAACAATACCCTCTGCTTGCAAGCGGTCCAAGGGTCAGAGCAGACCCTACTAGCTCAGCAGAAGGGGTCCAAAGAGTAGTTTTTAGAAGTTAAGATGTAACACTCTATGGTAATATAAGAACTCTTATAGGCTGTATGTAAATGCTATAGGATTTGTATCTTGTATTAGATTGGTTAGTGACAATTAGAATATTCAGTACAGAAGATGATTTATTGTATTGTAACCAGGACTTCAGACACTTCCACTTCTATTCACTTCCACTTCATTCCTTTCCTTCCTTACTTCCACTCTTGCTCTTACACCCTCTCTCTCTCTCTCACCTGCTTACTCTCTTGGGCCTGCTCAGAGCTGAGTCTGGCAGCTCTGAGCAGTGCCCTTATACCCACGCCTCTTACAATAAACCGGCTGTGTCCCAAGACCTGCCTATAGAGATCTCTCGTCTCCCCCCGTCACCGTCTCCGTCGCCGTCCCAACCGAACCCGTCCAGAACCTACAGATCAGAAAAGTGAACTGCAATGAGATTTAATAGTTCTATACTGAGGATTCCCAAGGGATGTTTTAAGATCTAAATGTCAACTCTATACCTGCAGTGAAGAGGACATCCCTGAAAGCTGGGCATTAGTCCTTTGATGCCACTACAGTTACTGGGCAACCATAAGTGTTGCCATGAAAGTGAAAAATGGGTAAGCAAATCAATTTAATTTTTAATTACATTCTCTTGAGACAGACACATTTGCTTCACTTTTATTAATAACATTGCTAAAAATATATGTGTCCTGCAACATCTTTTCATGTGAGGATGATGGACCTAACGTATACGTTTCCTCTCTAAATTCTCTCCTGCATTGCAATCAACATCAGGGGTTTTATTTACATTTCCATGGCTTTTTCATTTTCAAACTTGCTCACTAACTTAGTCAATTAGTGCGTGTCATTATACACCAAGGCCAAGGAGATACTCTTTTTAAATGCAACATAGAAAATCATTAACCCTCTTACTTTTCTTGTTACAGTTCAAATTTCCACATATTTTCATTGCAGATGCAGTTAGACAGCAATAAGTTTCCCAAGGAAAAGTTGAGCTATGGCATGTGGCCAAGCTAATTGTTTAGCTGAATACAGGAACAAGATGAACAAGCCAAGTAATCATCCTAGAACACAGTGGTCCCAAAGAGAGCTCTGTGTTTACAGGGACCTGCATCTTCCAAAGTTAATTTGGAAAGGTTTCCTATTGCGTATTTCAATAGAAAACAAAATGTAGTTTCTAATTTACTTTCCCTGAATAAGAGCCTTAAAATGTTGACAAGTGCTGTAAACGTCATCTGCTTGGGATGTGCCCTGTATACAGTGATAATACGGGAAATTTCTTGCAGAAAATTCTAATATCTTCAACATTAATCCAAAATCAATGGAGCTCCCTCTGCAGAACTGGGTGGTTTGAGTTTGTTTGTTTTTTTTTTTGTCCACCCAAAATGTGATATTGTGTCAATTTTTTTTTCTAATTAAACAATACTGGAGAAAAGACAGAAGTAGCAAGATAATTGGCACACACCCCAGTGTGAGCATAGGCATTCAATTTACTAACCAGCCCATCACACTTAGGTCTTAGGAAATAACTCATTGCTTCCAAAGAAGTTCAGATTTTTTTTTTCCTGTAAATCTCAGATGTGGAAAATCTGCATGAGAATTTCACAACATTATATTGCCAAGCACCTGGAAAATAGATAACTCTTCTACACAAATTTCTCTTCTTAGATAAGGCTGGGCTCATAGCATGGTACACAGAGTGATGGGCCAAACTTTGCAGCCTTCTTAAATATGTCTGACTCTCCTATTCTTTTAAAACTTCATCACTGGTAAAGCAAAAAAACTTCTTGCAACCGTCTTCCCTCCCTGACAATTACTCCAGCCCCCTGATGCATTCACCTCTCTTCTCTGTGGGGATTTTGCTGTGTCTCTGTCACTGTGCGTATTCCACATATTTATGGCATTCTGTTTCCTACTTCAGATAGCTTTCATTCTGCGGAATATAGATCTTATATAAATATATAAATATATAAATATATACCTATAAAGTATATTTTCCTCCATTATCTCTAACTGTGTCATTTTTAGACATAAAAAATATGTCACAGGTGCAGGGTATGATATTTGCTTGAAACTGGGCCAACCAGTGTGCTAGGCAGATGGAGCTCAAGTTTTGTCACTGGTAGGCTTTTTTTACTTTTTCTTAAAGACTTTGCAGGTGTAAATGAGGTCTCAATTTTAATAGTAATCCTGAAGGGATTTGGGTTAAAATATGATGTGATCACATATGAGAACAGAACTTGGTCTGCTGTCTTCAGTGGCTTTAAGGAAAGAAAGAAATTGGTGCCTATTGCTCAGGTTGGCACTTAAAAGAATAAGAAACATTGCCAATAACACATTTGGCCTGAGGATATGACAGTTCTTCAGAAACACTGATAATTAGTCTCATGGTACTCTTCTGTGTAGTTCGTACAAGCTTCTGTTATTCTTATTTTACAAAATACAGGGAAACACAGAGGGTTAACCTGTCACTCCAAGAGCCTTCAAATCAGTGGCAGAAATACAAATGGCATTGCCCTCACCCTTGCCTAATGTCAGATCCCATTGCAGGAATTAAAACCTGAGATTTTGAGTGATTTAGAGCATGAGTGTGACAGTGTCATCATTCCAAGAGTCCTGTTGAAAACAAAGGGAATACCAAGAATAGTATCAGCAAAGAACAAACCTAATACCTTCTGATTTTTTTGCCTCAAGAAGCCATGTTCTGTTTCCTGTGAAGTCTGAACAAGATTTTTAGGAAAATCATTCAGTGCAGGTCAGCACTGTATTATTTATTAATGTACTCACCATATGGAAGGATGAAGTCAAAGAAGTAACAGTATTCTCTAGGTTTGGCCTGAAAATTCCCCTTTCAAACAAACAAAACAAAACAAAAAAGCATCCCCAAAATAAATTAAAAGAACATAAAGCAACAGCAATAAGGTACTCTAGGGGAAGTTTTATAAGCCCATTACCATACACGCTTCAAGGCCTTAAGGGGAAAAAGACCTTGTTGATGTGCTTGGAATAGCTATGGAAAATATGCCCACTTGTGCTTTACTGCGTAATTAAATGCTCTATAAATTGTTGATGTACCACGATGGCACACGAGAGAATAGAAAAAAAGAGTATTACATGGAACCATTGCTTCAAACCAGTTGTCTCCTTCCTCAGATTAGCTGACGTTTTCACCTCCTAAAAGGAAGCTAAATGATGTATGAATGAGAGAAGGCGCAGACAGCCAAAAGCATTACAGTTAGAATTTCGCTGCTGTGTTTTTTAAAGCATAAAATTGCCATGGATAGTGCAGCTTGGGGGGAAAAGTTTATTTCTGAAACTCAGTCTCAATGAAAGGATATTTTGAAGTCAAAGATGTCACAGTCTTATCCTGAAATTTATTTTTTTCCATCTCTCCTTCTGCTGAAAATCATTTGACTTCTGAGAAATACAGGGATGGGCAAAAAAGAACAGTGAGTTACTCTCATTTGCACTCAGAAAACTTTCATCGTAAAGGATTTGCTAGAGCATATCTTGCTGCCTTCCACAGGATACAATCAGAATTGTCCACTCATTATTTGTGGCCTCTGACATAAGTAGTCAAGAGATTCAAATCACCATGAGATTTTTTTGCCTCACGTTTGTCATAGAAAAGCTTAATTTTTTATATCATTTTTTCAAAAGGAAATAAAAATGAAACATTTCTTTTCAGATTGCTTTTAGCTAAAGTGTCCTTCCAATGGCTAAATACAATAGTATTGTTTCCTGAAGCACTGACTTTTGAATCACAGACAATGGAATGCATTTCTCTGTAGCACATTTCCCCTGGGGATCTCTGTTACCAGGGATCTGTTTTGTTTACTTCTGGATATGGGTCTCTGGAGACTCATAGATAACATGTTGATTATTGTCTGACTGTCTATGAGGTTTTTCAAGGACACTGGGATATTTTGATAGTAGTCCAGAGAATACGGTCAGGCAAGGCAATGAAGACTGATGAAGTGCTTATGCATTGCCTTGCTGAAAGAAAAGTATTATTAAAATTGAAAAGACTTGGAACAATCATTCTAACAATAATTTACCTGTGCCCTATGAAACAAACAAATATGTACGTGCCAATATTGTGAATTTCATAATGTGTTATTTTGATGATGCATATCGAAATGAGAAGTCGACATTTCCAAATGCATTCAGTGAAAAACAATCAAAAAACCACACCAACACACACACACACAGACAAAACACACAGACAAAGAAAGACAGGGTAACTTTGTCTTGTTTTTTATAAACCACATGTGGAAAGGATGGAATTTCCCTAAACTGTTCAGATCTTTCTGTGTTTTATTCCTCTCTGTAACAGATGCTGACCGTACACTTCGCAGGGGACAGACACTTGGCTTTCAGCACTGGAAGCATGGGGACTTATCCTGGTCTCATAAACACTTTTGAAAACTTACTGTGCTTGCCGTGGCCATCTGTCAGTGATACCCAAAACATTCTTTCTGTTCAGATATTTTTTTAAATCCCATCCTTTTCTGAAAAGAAATAACCACCATCTGCCTTTGTTTTCTGACAAAACCAAAATTGACAAAGTATAGGACATAGTAAAAAGTGGAGAGTCCTTCCAGATGTCAGATTGTAAGAATTTCATTTTGGGGACAGAGAGGAAATTTGAAATGAAAAGCTAAAAAAAAAAAAAAAAAAAAAAAAAAAATCCCAGCATTTATTTGTTGTAATTCTAACACTCCCTCCGTGTTTTTAACAGTGATTTGGAAGAAAGAGGGGTGATCCACGTTCTTCAGGTGAGTTTGCAACAGGATTACTGCAGTGCCAAGTGTTCAAAGCCCAAACAGAAGAGGAAGGGAGTGAGGACTGCTGCAGTGCTGAGCAGCCAAACAGTTTCATGGATCAGTAGTTCATTCAGCACAAAAAAAGCACGAAGAAGATAAGCAGAGATGAAACTGAGATAATAGTGGTTTTCCCCAGGTATGTGATGAGGAAAATGAATTATCCTGAAGATATTTTCAGGGATGAAAGGGGGGACAAAGCAGTGGAGATAACATCCTGACTGGAGTTTGATCCAAGGGTGAGGGCTGAAAGAGGGCAGAGCCTTAGTTTCTAGATTCAGGAGACTGCAGGCAGCAAGCCTGAGATGAACTTTCAATAACACCCATGCAGGCTTTGAGTGGTCAGAGGGTAAAATAGTGACCTGTTCTTCATTAAGGAGAGCTGAGAAATTTTACAGTATCAAGTCATGCACGACCTCATGGATGAAGTGCCTTCCTTGGGTTAATTCATAGTAAATATTTTGGTAGTATTTTAAACATTCTCATTCCTGTGTGTGGCTATTCACTCCCGTGTTTTACTATTCATGGCATCATTTCATGCCATGAATAGTAAAAACATCCCTTGGATATGATAAATCCATTTGAGGGCTATTTCTTGCAGCACTTTGTGCACAGTTTTCCCTGACTTCATAGTTTGCAAAAGAGGGTTGTTGTGAATTGGTTCACTAGTAGTTTCACAATGTCATTGGCAGGACAACCAGGTGTGGGTCAAGAACTATAAAGCGGTGTTGAGTTAGTGTAGTTTTTTTAGTACTAAGCTGAAAGTAAGTCACAAAGAGTAGATCAAAGGCTTTACTGGACACTTAAACGGATGAAAATACAAGTTTAGGTGATGTCTCTCCAATAGGAAGTCTGAAGATTAGTAATGAACTTAAAACTCAGCAAACAGCAAATTATTTATTATAGCAAGAGTTTATTGTGCCTATCTCTTTGCTGAGTCTTGCCTTTAGCTGCCTAGTGGAGTTTTCTGGGTAAGAGATAAAAGTGAAGGGAAATAACTCACTCCTAATGAGCTACAGGTAATTGCAGAAATAAGTGATTACCATGAGATGACTTCTTACTGGAGAAGTACAGAATTTTGTCCTTCTTGACAGATCAGAAGACTGAAGTCAATCCAGAATATCTTTTAGACTCCTAAACTTTAACTGACTTCACTGGAAGTATGTGTGGGAGAGCTGAAATTAGATGACAAACACTTATTCAGTTCCTGACTTAACAGTTTAAAGGAATGATTTTACTTCTTGTTTGGAGAAGGTGATTTCATAGAGACTTCTCTTTCATGGCTTTCACCACACTCTCAGAAGCAGCTCCTATATAAGCATATACTTGTTCCTTAGACGAAGAGGCAAAGCTAGATTAAGCCTGGGAACTTTGTGTAAAGCTATGATACGCCAAATCATGTCTTCTTGTGACAGAAAACCCTCAGGCCCTGGGCTCTTTAGGTGATCTTGGATGTGTTCTACAGCCCTGACAGTTTTAGGGTGTGTTGTGTTCTCTGGACTGTTGCTCCTGACCACAAGATGAGTTTAGTCCCTTGCCTGCCCTGTGCCTGCATCCTTATTTGCTCCTGGGGTGGATGCTCAGGAAAAGCCACCTGTTGTCAGAATAACTCCTTTGGGAGACCCATGGTGACAAAAAACAGCAGACATAGTGATGGGGGTAGATGAATTGCCCTGATGGGCTCAGGTATTCCCAGGATGTGAGGGGATGCTGTTTTTTAAACCATACATATGAGGAGCAGAGTTCAGGATGCAAAAGTGAGTAATCGTGAGATCGTATGAACTCATATCATATTTCTTTTTCTCTAGGGCCATGGATCATTTGCTATGAGATTGAACTGGGGTCAGATGAAGAATTTGCACTAACCCAGCACTCCAGCTGTCTTGAGCAGTGCTTGAGTTGCTCAGAACCATAAAATGTAGTGAGCCATAGAAAATACAACTAACACTGAGAGCCAGAAACAAAATATATCAATAAAAACATATGACTTTGAGAAATGATTTCTTGCCCTGGTTCTGAAAACCCAACACCTACCCTTAAAAGAGGCTTTACACACACAATTCATACACTTTGCCAATATAAAAGTTATTAAGAAGGAAAGGGCAGCCAAAATTGGGGTTGCGGGTTTAGGTGTTGTTTTTTTTCCAGAAAATCTAATCCCAGAGTGAGGACAAAAATGTTTCAAATATTAAGGAAGGAAGAAATGAATGCATTAAGCTGTAGGAAATTTGGACATAAATATCTTGGCTCATATGTAGCATTCATCTGCATTGGATCCAAGTTTCTGTAGCCTCAACTGGAACTGGAACACTACAAAGATGTGAAGCTTCAATATGACCGTATGCTTTGGGATAATCGCTGGCATCATGTGCAGGGCTGCAGCCTTCTTCAGTCCAGGAAAAACCAAAAGCTTTTTTATATTATTTATTTTATTTATATTATTTTTTATATTTATTTTATATTATTTTATAACTAGCCAGTGGCCTAACTCATTCCCCTCCCTCAGTGGGGGTCCTTGCATTTGGCTGTCATGAACTTTTACAACATAATTTGAAAATCAAGCATGAAAAGGGTTAGAAAAAGCAGTCAGACATGTAAGTCAGATAAGACTGATCTAGAGTATAAAGAATTATATAATATTTGCTTGTCCTGTGGTGACTGTGATTTTAAGAAGACTTTAATTGGTTAAGACCTCTTTAACTGCTGAATAAGCAAAGAACAAAAATATTATCTCTTCCCACAAGAGTGAACATCTGTAGCCTGCACACCTTAAATTCTTTACTTATTGTGAGGTAGATGTTTTTAAAAATTACACAGGTATTTCAGATGTCTCTTAATTTTTCTGATTAAATGAATAATCTATTGCAAGTCATCTCATAAATTATTTTATCTTGCAAGATTTCCTACATCCTTCACCTTTCCTTTCTGGGCACATACATCAAGAAAAACAGTACTGAATACCTGTAATTTGGGCTAGAATTAGCTTGTCTGATATGCTGCAGAAATATGCTTTAGATAAGGGAAAAATATTTAAGAATTAATTCTAGGTTTCTGTATATGTGGGATTTACTCTCCATGCTGCCCTAAGCATTGAGGTAGGAAAACTCAAAGAATGGTAATTTTTAAGAAAGTCTACATTGAAAACACAATTTTTATTTCAATCACTGTACTGCTCCAGATATAATCAGCATTAAAATTCTTTCCTGTAATGTGGCTAGTTTTATAGTTAAAATAATCAGGAAAATGCATATATATAATAAGAAGGAATAAATAAGAGTAGGGGAAAACTGCTGCGGCTGTACTGCTGTCAGGACATAGCCATAGAAATTTCACAGGTAGTTATTACTGCATTTTACATTCTGTTGGAATGAGATAGTTTTGAAATTATAATGATGCTCAGATAGTAAAACTGAGTAGAGCTCCAGCATTTATGAAGCAGGTAGTAATCTTCTCTTCACTCTGATGGTGTTTGCAAAGTTGATCAACCCTCCCAGAACAAATCACTGGGAATAACCTGGATTTCACATTGGTTCATTTTCAGCGCAGCCACCACTCTGGATGGTGCAATCAGAGGAGCAAAGGATAAAGAAGGGATAGGGAGTGCGTAGGGCAGAGGAAATTTCAGAAGAAATGTATATAAAACAAGAATTTATTGCTATTATTAATAATCTAATCCAATAAGCAAATAACAGTTCAGACCTAATAATTATGTAAGAAAGGAGAAGAATACTTCAATGCAGAAAAAGTTTCAGCAATAATATAATAATGATAGCTATACAGTTACAATTATTATTCTCTCCCTGTTTAATTTCTAGACCCCTTCTGCCTCACTCTTTCCCTGCTCCTCTGAGTCCTAAGGTTGATGGTTTCGTTTTGGTGATTGGTGGTGATGAAGAAGCTCTGGCCCACTGCCAACATCTGGAAGTACATGATGTTCATGGTGGTGTTTTCCTCTCCCTCTTATCAAGACACACGTGGGGCCACATTTATGTATTTCCTAACATATATTTACACCTTACTCTTTTTTCATTGCTCTGCCACTCCACATTGCATCTGAATATACGATATATGGTGCATTTTACATGTGTTAGAAGTACTCGCTCTTTGTTCTCTCTGTTACCCCTAAAGCCAGGTTTGGCTGGCTCCAGCTTGTCTACCTTGTGCAGGTTGCAGTGGTCAAGGAAAGCTCAGCTAGGGCAAGCCCTTCCTCTGAGACCTAAAGAGCTCAGTACAAAGGCTGTGGCTTCTTAGTGACAATGGCAATACTCTATTACAGGTTTGCATGGTAATAACCTGCCCATTTTCTGCAGTCCATTTCCCTTGTGCAACAGCCAGCTGCTGCAGTAGGGATGTTTGAAGGCACATCCTGCCCACCCTTTTAGTATCCCCCTATGGGTCTGTTGTGAATTTTCTTTATAAGAAACCTTTCTGTCAGACATTATTCCAGGGAAGAAAAAGTCTTTCAGAGAAAGTTGACTTAAACCAGCCTTTATCTTTGTTCTTTAGATCTCCCAAACTAACTGTGTGCTCCATCTCTTAAGGAACAACTGGAAAAAAAGGAAGAAAGTGAATTCACTATGTTTGTCACATATGATAAGATCCATAGAAAGGACAATATCTTCTTCTAAAATGTCTTTAGGAGACCAAGCACAAGAAGGTGCTCATGTGGTTGGAATCTCATCCAAATTAGTTGGCAGGGGAACACTAATAAATCAGAT
Source organism: Corvus cornix cornix (assembly GCF_000738735.6). NCBI lineage: Eukaryota > Metazoa > Chordata > Aves > Passeriformes > Corvidae > Corvus > Corvus cornix. Next base: position 37,541,131 of record NC_046332.1, on the reverse strand, counting down.
TAGACAGGTAAACCTACTGTTTCTATAATTTTTAATTAAATTAGCTTTCTTTCTCTCTGTTGAAGATATTCCAAGGTGTCCAGTGGTGAGTCACTTCATCTCAACCACCCACCCAAAGAAGAGGAAAGATAAAATGCAGATGAAAGGGAGCACAGCTCACAAAGGGCCTGCGAGTATTGAGAAGGGTTTATGTGATAGATCCTTGTAAATATAACTTTATCATAGAATCATTCTCATAGAATAATTTAATTTGGAAAAAAAAAATCATCAAGTTCAACTGTAAAATTATGCTGAGTTTTATTATTTTATTATGTCCCTGGTCCTCTGCCAGGCAAGCCTATGCTAATTCCAGCACTGGAATCTTGCTCCTGAGCTTCCAGCAGAGCCGGGCTGTTCCTGGTGGTGTGGGCACCGGGGCTGGCCATGCACACACACACGGGGCAGGGGGCCCCACCCCACCCACATACAGCTTTCCCTGTTCTCCCACCACTTCCCCACATGGTTGTTCGGAGCCAGCCAGCCATTCCTCCGGTGTCCTGCAGCAGCTCAGTACTACCAGTTTTACCTAAATAACTTAGTGTCCCAACTTGACTTGAGTGTTTTCTTAAGGACGGTTTAGAAAAAACCACAGGGTTGTCTACAGGCAGAAAGGGACTCAAATCAGGAAAGTGTCTTGTGGTAGTGACACTTGCTCTCCAAGATGTGTTTTTCTTGTACACTGGTGGAAGGAAAGTGCTGTGAGACTGTGACCTGGCCCTGAGGAGGTTTGTAACCACCCTCTCTGCCAGCTTCTGTGAGCTTCTCTTCTTGGGACTGTTTCTGGCTGAAAGGCAATTGCAGTATTTATCCCACCAGCAGCATTAGGGAGCTAATGTTCTTTGAGCTTCAAACCATGGAGATAAGCGCATGATGGAAGTTCCTTTGCAAACAGAAGTTGTTGGAAGAGACAAGATGTAATTAGCAGATAAAGGGTTGCATAAAGGAGTATGCAACAGGCTATGTCCTGAGAGCAAGCATCTCCCAATGTTTGTGCATCCCAGGGAGGCTCAGAATATTTTGCACAATTATTATGATCAGATAATTCAAAAGCCTGGGAAGGAATGTGAATAAAGAGTGCAGATAAAATCACCCAGGGACTAATACACAAGAACAGATACTCTATTGGTATGCAAGTGGTGAAAAATACTAAACAGATATATTAGTTTTGTCTACAGTGAAGAAAAATATCAAAGCTGATGTTGTGCTCTTTATGAGCTTGGTACTCTGTGGCTGGTCCCAGTAGAACTTAGGGTGCAAATTTCAGAAGGAAATGCATTTCTGGAATGAGGTGAAGAAGGATTATAAGGGATAAAAGAGCAAAGAATCATAGAAATGATTACTTCTGATGCTCTGAGAATAATAAATAAATTCTCTGATTAAAAGTGTAGAGTAATTCCAGTGCACAGAACTAGTCTGTTCATCAAGCAGATAAAATCTAATAATAATCAGTAACAGACTCAGGTGATGCCTGGGAGCAAATCCTGCTGCTTTCTTTGAGCTATACCAGTGAATACTGGCAAACACTGGTGATGGGATGAACTGTTACAATCAGGGAACATTACATGCAGTTGGATTGTGAGAGCAGATTTTTTTTTGCCACATGCTAAATATGAAAGCTCCTGTGTTCTTCTACAATACCCAGTGACTATGCTGGAGGTTTGATAGCAATATCCTGTTACTTGCACATCTAAATGCTTTCAAGTTGTGGTAATGACCAGTGTGCTAACAATCAGGTGGAACGGCCTGTGCCATTTCTATTTCTAAGTGTCTATTTCCCTGCAACAAGCCAATTACTTGCAGCAGAGAACCACCACGTGACCCACACAAATCATCAGGAGGCATTAAGAGTAACTGGGATTTTCACTTGTTATTTCAATTAGCACTCTTAATTCTGAATGCTGGCTGTCCAGTGTGCTGGGATAGCATCAAACACAGCATTTGCAAAGATGTGCTTTAGACTAGGCTGCGTGAATGAAATGCAATATTGAATGAATGGAATTGCCTCCAGTCTGGATAATTATCGTCGCACTGTTTATGGCATTCAGTGAAGCAAGACGATATTTGGGTGACACTTTGGCTCTGGCAGGGTATCTCTAGGGGACACAGAGTAACAGCCAGTGCAGCGGGATGCGTTTCTCTATACTGCTTGCTGATACAATCCCTGTAAGTGAGTCTATTACATCCACTAGAACAACTTCTACTCATGTAACTGGTGAAGGATTAATCCATGCAAGGAAAAGACTCTGTGGTCTTGCCTCTTCTTCAAGCTTTTGAGAAGCTAGCATCCCAAGTCCATGCCTTCTTTGGAGGCACAAAAGAATACTTCACAGTTAAGGGCTCTGACTTTTACCTATGTAGTCAAAATCTGGTTCCTGATTATTTCTGAATGTTAATTGTTCCTTGATGCTAAATTACTAAGGAATTATTTTATAACCAACCAGTGGCCTAACTCATTCCCCTCCCTCAGTGGGGGTCCTTGCATTTGGCTGTCATGAACTTCTACCATATAATTTGAGAATCAAGCATGAAAAGGGTTAGAAAAAGCAGTCAGACATATTTTCCCCATTAACAGGATTTAGCAGTTAGATAGTAAAGCAATCAAGACTAATCTTTCATTTATATTATTATAGTCTTTACAATGACCTTTTAGGTGAAAAAAAAAAAAATCAGTGCATATGTTGGGTATTAGCATTTCTCTAAAGTTATTTTCTCTCCTTGCAGTTTTCTTCCTCCTGCTTTCCACTGTTTTTCCTGATAGAAGAGGAAATGCAAAATCATTCCTTAAAATGGCCTTCTCCTCAGAAAATTATTTGTTTTCTCTTTGTTTATGCATATATAATGAACAGCCCCCTCCTGCTCGTGATAGAGGGCTCAAGGTTTTTGCCTCTGAAGTAAGGTATTTTAGTGCCAAGAGAATAAGTAGATTTTTAAAACGGCTGGGAATTTGGGGTGCTGAATTCCCTTGAAAATCTGACTTTAGTGTTTCTATAAAAGTGTTTATGGCCCCAGTTGAGGCTCAGCTTATTTTTTGAGTTCTTGCCAACTGCTAGAATGGAGCCATTGAAAACTCATTTTCTAAATTAGCACTTTTAAAGGCTGCCCAAACCAACAGGAATTTTGTCTCTGTTATTGATTTATTTAAAATGAACTTAATGAGTCTAAGTGTGGTGTTCAAAGGTAGTTATTAATTAGCTAAAGTTTTAACATAAAATGCTCAATGGATTGAAGAGGACAGAAATACAGTTAACTATTGATTGCTGGGATTAGGATATGGTAAACCATGGGAGACTTCCAGTCTGCCTCCTATTCAAAAGCCTGCCCTTGGTTTAGAGGAAACAGGAACAGATTATCTCTAGAACACTGTATGCCGATGGGAAAACACAGTCTCCTGGGAACCAGCAATACGTCAGTTTTGTTATTTATTAATTTTTTTCATCTGGGCTAACATTCTTCATTATTACAGTACATACGTCTTCAGACTTTCTCAAAAAGAGGAAGTCTCAGGCTGACTGAAACGCTGCGATTTTGATACTCCAGGCTGTGTTACCCCAGCTACCCCGCTCCCCGCCGGAGCCGGCCGTGCCCGGGGCGGGTGTGTGCGGCCCTCCCCGCGTGTGATGCCCGGGCGGTTCCCCGGCGGCTGTCCCGGCGCATCGCCCGCGCGTCTGCCCGGGGCCGGCGGGGCTGCCAGCCTCCGCCACCGCACCTCGCCTCAAGGATCTGCGGACCCTGGCCCCGCAGCCGCTTCCCCGCCCCGCCCGGGGCTCGGCACGGGCCGCCAGGCACCTCCTGTGTCCGCCGAACGCAGCCCGAGGCCGCCGAACCCCGAGCCATGGTCTTGGTCGCCCTGCACAGCGCGGCCGCCAACACAGACCTGGCCCGGCTGCGGCAGCACTGGCGGCTGAACGAACACCGCATCAATGGCTACAACCCGGACAAGCAGTAAGGGCAAACAGCAGGCCTTCAGCCTGTTCAAAACGTGGAATTTGTCACAATTATCTAAAGTCAGGGTGGTTTCTTTATGTATGTATTTTGCCTACTTTCAAGCCTAAGCAGCAAGAAAGGAGACAATCAGTGGAACAGGCAGCAGTTAGTATTCCTTAGCCAAGGACGTCCTGGAACTAACAACCTTTAAGGAAGTAGTAAATCAAGATATTGTTGTGTCAGTAGAACAGACAGCAGTTAGCATCCCTTAATGAAGGACATCCTGGAACTAGCAGGCTTTAAGGCTGTAGTTAATCAAGATGTTGATGTATTTCTATGTATATACATTGCCAAGTTGGCAAAAGACTCAAGATCCATGTATCCTATAGCTGTATTGTCATCATTATAATACTAAAATTCACACCTACAGGTTAAAAAGACCCCTGCCCAGGTGGAGACCCCTCCCCTAAGCATGCATAGAAGTTAGCTGTGATTACATAACCTGTATGGAAATTATTAACCAATCATAGTAGAGGGGCTGTACTTGGAAAGTTACTTATTCTGAACTTCGAGGTATAAATAATAGCATGGAAAGTCCGGTGGGGTGTGCTTGATTTATGAAATACCACTGAGCACCCAGGAACGTGTAACTCTGAAACACTTATCAGTGTCTTTCTCAAGTGTGCAACAACTGGCTTGCTGCACACCAGGTAACAAACCCAATTTTGCAGAGAACACCCCATCCTGGCTGGAAGAGCCAGCCAAGCCTAGTACTGTGCCTGGCAATAGGGCCGGCCCCAGAGCACCAGCCTTACAGGAGCCCTGCCTGAGCTGAGTACGAGACAGTGAAAGCCCCACTCTGCTCTGGCCTGCCTTGCCCTGCTCTGCCAGCCTGGGCCCTGTACTTGACCTTTTCTTGTCCCATCCCTGTTCATCCAAGTGTTCAGGCTGGATGGGGCTCTGAGCATCCTGGTCTAGTGGAAGGTGTCCCTACCTATGGCAGGGGGTTGGAACTAGACGGTCTTTAAAGTCCCTTCCAACCCAAACCATACTAAGATTTGATGATTCTGTGGAGCTCATCAGGCCTTCATTCAAGCAGAGACAGATCCTTCCCAGGTGCCGGACTGAGCAGCTTGGTTTAGCAGGGTATGGATTCACAGAAAGACAACACAGCTTCTAACAGTGGTGTTAGAAGTCCCACCCTGTCTGTCTCTGGGATAAAACTGGTGAAGCACTGATGGGGAAGAAAACCCAGGGGCACACACTGATTCTGCACTCTCTGTAGACTTAGACATCCTCCATTGCTAAGCACTGTTTACCCTAAGCCAAGAACATTTCAGTATCTCATGCTTTGCCAGTGAGAAAGTACACAAAAAGCTGGGAAGGAGCAGAGCCAGGTCAATATTCTGGAAGGGGATTTGGCATCGGTCAGTAGGTTGTGAGCAACTGTATTGTACACCACAGGTTTTTCTTGGGATTTTTAATTTGCCATTATTATTATTATTATATTTATTTTATTTCCTTTGTACCAACTTTCGGGTGAGGGAAGCCATGCAGACAATCAATGTGATCTATAGAGCAATCTTCGTTTATTGGCAATACAGAGGCACCTATATAGTGTCAGTATATATGCTTGTCAGTTCTTGATTGGTTTAAGCTTACAAAAGCACATTCTTACTTCTACATCGTTGGGTTAGATAAAAGACTACATTTGGCAAGCTTTATGTTTTGTTTTGAGAGATCAAAAATCTTCCTCCCTTCTCATGGTCAGTATATCTTATCAGCACAGGACTGTACCTCCTTAAAACTCCCTTTTTGTTTCTCAGGCCTGTTTCTCACACAGGCACTTTCTCATGGAAGTTTTTTCTCATGCAGGCCTTTGCTTGCAGGCCTTTGCCTGCACAGCTGTTGATTTGTTCCCTTTATCAATGATCCATGTCCCTGATCCTCTAACCATTTTGCAACACCTTTGATCTATTTATCAATCTGTTTTAATTTAATTGTTATTAAAAGTTTCACTTTTGATTCTCCTCCCTCTTCCACTGGGGTGGGGAGGGAGAGGGTGTGAGACAGTGGCTGCATGGTGCTTAATTGCCATCTGGGCTTAAACCAGGACAACTGTGTATGTTTAATTTCTAGGACTCCTCCGCATCTTGCTTGCGTAAACGACCATGCAGATGCTCAGTTTCTAGCAGAAAAGAAGTGCAAGCTAAACCCTTGTGACAAATTCAATCAATCACCACTAATGAAGGTATGCAGAAGGGGCATATGTTCCCTAATCTTTGAAGACGCTCATACTTTCCAGTGTTGGGAAGATGTGGGAGTTCTGACAGTGAGGAACATAGATGTTAGAAGTTATTACTCCTTTGTGCCTTGTTTCCAGGCAGTAGAGCACAAGCATGGGGACTGTGTAGCTGTTCTGCTGGAACACGGTGCCAACCATGACCTCAGAGGTGCAAGCAGTAACACCGCCCTTCACTTTGCTGCCATGGGTTCTAACAAATCTCTAGTGGAGCTGTAACTTGAGCACAGTGCAGATATTGATGCTAAGAATGAAGTAAGCTTGGAGTTTGCGTAGAGCTCCTCTTCCCAAGTCAACTTGCTCGACTTCTCTCTGTTATTCTAAGAGATATGACTTCTCCTTTCAGTTTGGACAGACTCCGCTTATTCTTGCAATCGCTGAAAACCGTGAAGAAATGGTCATGTTCCTTCTTCAAAAAGGAGCTCATGTGAATGCTCAGGATAATGTTTCCAGGTAAAAGGTTTGCCAAAAGTGCATGTGGGACTCCTTAGCACTGTTTGAGTTGGATTGAGGGGAGGCATAAGAATGAGCTTTGAAAAAGGACCAGGAGTCGCCCAGAAGGACCTTCTGTATGAAAGCAGACCTGTGCTTGGGTGCTCGCTTTCTTCAGGGAGTGATGTCCACACTGAAGACTGCAAGAAAGCATTGGTTGCAATGCCACATGCCCACACGCATGTACCCATGCAGGCATACAGGCCCTGAGTCTTCTCTGGGCAGATGGTTGTCCTGGAGACCTCCTTAGGTCCCACCAACCTGAATTCTCTGATACTTGTAGGCATTCGGCTGTGCTTTCACTCTGCCTGTAGGGGAGGGGAAATGAAGTTTTTAAGGAGCAAAGAGGGATTAAAGTATTGGCTATGCAAAGTTTGTAGAAGCTGATGTATTTACTCTTATCTCTTGGATGCCCTAGGACCCCTCTTACAGTTGCTACTGGTTCTGGGAATAAGAAAACCATAAAACTTCTTCTTCGCCATGGTGCTGTTTTTCCTGAGTCAGACATGGGAAACTACACAAGTCAAGCTTTGACCAAAATGGTTCAAAATGATGTGTGTTTTACATCCTTGTTAGAACAACTGTACTCTCTGAATGTCTGTGCTGATGTACATCCCTTTTCAGTAACAGCAGGAGGGTTTAATGAGGTGCTGAGAGCTTTGTAGAAGCTGAGCTCAGTAATGTCTTCTGATGTATCTCTTTCCATGTCAAGAGTAGATTTCGAAGTCGAGGAAAACTTTCTCCCTTCCACCCAGTTCTCTCTGAGAATTCACCTGTGTGCTTCCAAGTTCCACTGCACTCATTAGCAGCAACTACTTGCCTTCTGTTTCAGAGGGGATCTAACTGATATTCCCTGTGTGCTTAACTAGCCTGAGGAAAAAAGCCCTCTTTCACAGTGATAGTAGCCGAGGGATGGGTGAATGTACTGCATTATGCTTGTGAGCATGCCTTGTCTAGCTATAAACAATTGCCTATGAACTCTTGTCACTGAATCTTGACTTCATTTCTCCTTCCCCGCCCCTTCTGGCAGCCTGCATCAATGGGAAGCAGGAGAGAAGGGAGCCTGTGTAAATTGTGGTGTAAGAACCCCTTTAGGAATAAAGCATGTTTGAAAATTGCTCTAACATCATGTGGTGCTCATTCCTTCTCTCCAGGCTTCTGGCACAGTATAAATGTTGTTCTAATGCACCATTCTGCACAGCAGCCTTGGTCTGGAGAACCAATTTCTTTTTTCTCTTTTTTTTTCTTTTTTCTTTTTTCTTTTTTCTTTTCTCTTTTCTCTTTTCTCTTTTCTCTTTTCTCTTTTCTCTTTTCTTTTCTTTTCTTTCCTTTTCTTTTCTTTTCTTTTCTCTTTTCTTTTCTTTTTTCTTTTCTTTTCTTTTCTTTTCTTTTCTTTTCTTTTCTTTTCTCTTTTCTTTTCTTTTCTTTTCTTTTCTTTTCTTTTCTTTTCTCTTTTCTTTTCTTTTCTTGTTTGATTGTTTTGGGTTTTTTTGTTGTTGGTTTTTTTTTTTTCTGTTTTTCTTCTTATTAAACAAACCCAAGCCCCAACTAACCCAGGGTTGTTAGAAGACAACACAGGTCTTGGAATGCAAGTGCAATATTTGTTGGTCTTTTGATAACCCACTTGGGAGCTCTCTAAACTCAGGCTAACCATGGGAATTTCTGAAACCCTTCAAAGTGAGGACCAGGATTAGGAGACATTAAACCATCATGACATGGAGAGTAGCTGCACCATTAGCATAACATCCAGCTGAAGTAGAGGCTTTGGCGATGTCCGTCTGCCAGGGGGCTTGAACTCACTGGCCCTTGAAATGGAGAGGGATTTATCAGATGAGACTGTAGCCAGACTGTAGCAGGGGTGAGTTACTCCACAGATAAGACCAGGCACCTGTACTGTGAGCATGTCTGTAATGAGGATTTCAGTCTTCATTACTCTAGGACTGCAGTACATTCTTTGTGTGTGTGACCCTTCAGCAGCTGTCTCTGAATATGGGTAGAATGGAACATGCATGGCTTTTGCTCTTCCTGCAGAGAGTGCATGGAAGTCTGGGGGGATTTTACCTAATGCATCTTCTTCCTTTCTATATTTAGTATTGCTAATGAACAAATTGACACCTCCTGCTATGAGAACACTCCTGTCACTCCCTTGGAAACACCTGCATTGGCAGAGTCATGTAAGATACTGTGCTATCAAAGAGGTGAGGAGGAACACCACTGTGGCCTGTGGCAGAATGACACCAAATCAATGGGATGCTGGTCTGGAGGGATGGGCCAAAGGACTGGAAAATAAACACTTGAGGCAACAACACGCTTATCTTATTTCTTGGGTGATGTGCCAAAAGAAGAAGCAGTGGAAAAGGAAGACAATGGTCCTGCTGCAGTCCAACATAAAGCAAGTGTGCTCTCTATTGCATTGCAGCCTTACAGAGGTAATTTCAGAGGGACCAAATGGTTACCTTTGTAAGCCTCCCTGGAGTGATGCAGGTGAGGAAAAGCAGAGTGAAATAAGCACTCACGGAAATTACACACTTCTTATCTTTTGTTAGAAGATTACAAAGCAGAAGGAGCAGAGAAAAAGGAAGACAAATGCTCCCTCTGCACTCCTAAGGTACCTTCTCTGAGGGAGGCAGTGGGATCCCTCTGACTTCCTGGCTTCTGGGCTCATTTTCCTTGCCTGTTGCTTCTGCCACACACTCATAACTTGGACCTTAACCAGCCGCTGCTTCAGATAGTCTGTTCAGTTAGGACTGGGACAAAGTGAGGTCCAGCTAGTGTCATGTGTCTCCCTATGGGTTACCTCCAAGCAGGACTTCTAGGACAAAGAAGTAAAGCTTCCTTCTGGTTACAATCCTCTGAAGTCCTAGAAGGCTGGTATTGTAAGAACTGATTTTTTTCTCCTCACAAATCTCTTTTGTGAATCATCAATGTCAAATGGTTATGTATGACCCACAGTTTAGATATTTATTTCTTCTGCCTAGGTTCTCTTAACCTTAGGGAGGTTTATTTTGTCTCATTTTGAAAACCCTGCTCAACAATGCCAAACGCACTGGCTGTGCTTGCCCTTTTTGTTCTTTCCATCTCCTGATCCCTCTCTTGTTAGGCCTCTTGGCTGAAGCAGAAGCTTTGAGCATGGAAATGTGTTCACATGGAGGCTGTGCCAGTTCTCACGTGTGTCTTTTAAATTATACAGTGTCTCAGTGATCTTACAGAGAAAGTGATTAACCCTGTGTGGCATCCTGCTAGAAAACACAGTAGAGTGGGCATGCACTCTGTTGCTGAGGAGCATGGCAAAGGTAATTTCAGAGGGACTAAATGGTTACCTTTGTTGGCTTCTCTGGCGTGAACCAGATTTGGAAAAGCAGAGTGAAACAAGCACTCAGAGCTCTGACGAGCTTCTCATGTGTTCCTAGGGGTCTTGCAACCAGCAGGAGGAGAAGCAAAAAAGGAAGATACTGATTCTGCCTGGGATTCTGAGGTACCTTTTCTGAGGGAGACAGTGAGGCCCCTCTGACTCTCTAGCTTGTGGGCTCATTTTTCTTTGATGCTGCTTGTGCTACACGCTTCTTAAGTTCGACCTTGACATGCCACTGCTTCAGACATGCTGTTCAGATGGGACTGGGACAAAGTGAGGTCAAGCTAATGTCCTGGGCCTCCTTGCAGCTGATGTGCAAGCTAGATTTGCACTAAGGATAATGTAGTGAAGCTCCCTTTTGGTTACAGTTCTGTGAAAACCATGCAAGGCTGGCATTGTGAAGATTGCTGTTTTTCCATCAAACAGCTCTCTTCTGTACATGCAGTTAATGTCAACTGGGTTCCCATATGACCTACAGTCTACAGATTTATTTCTTCTGCCTATGTTCTCTCAAGCTTGGGCAGGTGGACTTGGTCCTGTTTTAAAAATGCTCAATAGAGATACCAAACACACTGGCTGTGCTTGCCTCTTCTGTTTTTTCCGTCACCTAATCCCTCTCCATAGGCCTGTTGTCTGAAGCAGAAGCTTTGAGTGTGGAAGCAGCTTGTGCCAGTTCTCACATGCATCTTTTAAATTACACAGACTGATTCCAAAAGTCAAGGGAAAGCATCAGTCAACGTGCAGCTTCCTGCTGCAAACTACAACAGGTTGGATGCACGCTCTGCTGCAGTGGAGAGTGGCAAAGGTAATTTCAGAGGGACTAAATGGTCAGTTTTATATGCCTCTCTGGAATGAAGCAGATCGGGAACAGCAGAGTGAAATAAGCACTCACAGAAATTACACGTTCATCCTTTTTTAGGAGATTACAAAGCAGAAGGAGCAGAGAAAAAGGAAGACAAATGCTCCCTCTGCACTCCTAAGGTACCTTCTCTGAGGGAGGCAGTGGGATCCCTCTGGCTCCCTGGCTTCTGGGCTCATTTTCCTTTGCTGCTGCTTCTGCCACACACTCATAACTTGGACCTTAGCCAGCCACTGCTTCAGATAGTCTGTTCTATTAGGACTGGGACAAAGTGAGGTCCAGCTAGTGTCTTGGGCCTCCTTGCGGCTGACCTCCAATCAGGATTTCTAGTATAGCACAAAGCAGGAAAGCTCCCTGTTGGTTACAGTCCTCTGAAACCAGTGAAAGGCTGGCACTGTGAGGATTGCTGTTTATCCATCACTCAGATTACCCCTTGTCCCATCTTGCTATAAAAGGGGAGTCAGGGAGGATTCCTTTTGATAGATTTCTCAGACGAAAATAAAGCGCAAGTGTGGCAATATTATATCTGAGAACTGTTCATTGCCAAAGAAAAGTGTTGCTACCGAAGGGGGATACAAAGGGTGCAAAGAGGGGAAGAGAGACGGAGAGAGAAACAGAAGATAGGGACAGATCGCTTCCACTGCACACTGTCGGCGTCAGCTCGGCAGATGCAGCACGTGTGCCGCAAGCTGTGATGAGTCCGCGTGGCTCCTGTGGCGGGCTAGGTGTGATTTCAAACGGCAGCCAGCTGCGTATCCCTTCTGTCGGCGGAGAACCAGGCTGCTGTGGCTATGGGAGCACTCGTGGAACAGCTGTGGGTTCTCAGGGTTGGGGCACGGTGGCTGCGGGAGGCGACGGCTGCTCCGCTTGGGGAAACAGCGGAGCACGAGGTTGCTGCGGCGTTGAGCTGCCTTGGGGAAACTGCGAAGCAGGACAGGACAGGTGCGGACAGGGAAGCAGGATCGCAGGGAGGAAAAGACGGGAGGCAGGGGGGGAGTGAGTGAGCTGACCCTCCAGGCGAGCCCCTGCTCCCCTCAAGAAACCCAAAGGAAATGGTCCCTGTTGTGGTGCAGTTCACTGCTTCTGCGTGCTAAGGCTCCTTCCATTGGCCCCATTTACCAGGCATTTTTTCCTGGGCATCCAGGGTTCTGCCCCACTGGCAAGTTATTGGGGTCGCTTGCCGCCAATCACAGAAACTTTCTTTGCCCTGATCGGTGGCCAGGCAAAGGCTCCCCGGGGACAGGGATTCCAGCACGTGTACAACCCCTATAGTCATTTTTCCCCTCATGTATAACATATGCTGAGGCATAAATAAAATCCAGATTGGTCCCTCTTACTCCTCCAGATGCAGTCAATGTGAAACAGGTCCTGTATGACCTACACTTTAGATAATTTCTTCTGCCTAGGTTCTCTCTAGCTTGGACAGGTGTCCTTGATCCTATTCTGAAAACCTTGCTCAACAGGACACTGAATGCTCTGGCTGTGTTTGCTCTTTTTTTCCTTTCATCCCCTGATCCCTCTCCTTAGCCCTGTTGGTAGAAGAAGAAGTTTTGAGCAAGGAAGCGGGTGGAGAAGCTGCCTGTGCCAGGCACAGTCCTCACGTGTGTCTTTTACATTACACAGACTGATTCTAAAGGTGAAGGGAAAGTGTTGGCCAGCATGCAGCTTCCTGCTGCAAACAGCAACAGGTTGGATGTGTGCTCTGCTGCAGTGGAGTGCGGCAAAGGTAATTTCAGAGGGACTAAGTGGCTACCTTTGTAAGCCTCTCTGGAGTGAAGCAGGTGGAGAAAAGCAGAGTGAAATGAGCACCCACAGAAATGACATGCTTCTTATCTTTGTTAGGTGTCTTGCCAGTAGCAGCAGGAGAAGCAAAAGAGGAAGACAATGATTTCTCTTGGGGTTCTCAGGTACCTTCTCTGAAGGAGGCACTGGGGTCCCCCTGGCTCACCTGCGTCTGGGCTCATTCTCCTTTGATGCTGCTTCTTCCACATGCCTCTTCCTTGGATCTTGACATGCTACTGCTTCAGATAATCTGTTCAGCTAGGACTGAGACAAAGTGAGGTCCAGCTAATGTCTGGGGCCTCCTTGCAGTTGATCCCCAATGTCCCGGGTTGGGTTTGTAACCGGGCAGAAACACCAATTTAGTGTAGTGGTTCGGTCCAAAATACTCATTACTGTTTATCTGCTGTGAGATAAGAATTTGGAGAAATGCAAAGCAGGCACCAAACTTGAAAGAATATAAAGAAGTTTATTAACAGACCTAAAAGAGGAAAAAAAAAAATTATACCACCTTCAGAGCTCTCCTCCTCCCCCCACCTTCCTCCCTTCTCCCACTGACAATGAAAAGACAACCCTTAAGATGTTCAGTCTGTTTACCACTTCCATAATAACCTTGTTCAGTCCATTTAGAAAGAGAAGTCTCTTCTTGCTCATGCTATGAAAACATTATCACAACGAGACAGCCGCCCACTTCCAAATATTGTTCAGTCCATTTAGGAAGAGGAGTCTCTCTGCCTGCGTGTGAGTCCTTTCCCCCGACTTGCAGCTTTTCCCGCAACTGCTTTCGAGGGTCCACTCTTGAAGTTTTTTGGGGTACAATTTTAAGGTTGAGCCGTTCAGAAACAAAAACAGAGGCCCTTCTCCTTCCCTGGGAGCAAAGGGTCTTCATCATCTTCATCGTTAGGACTATCTCTGGGAGCATCTCTAGGAACTGAGGTTTTCTCCTTTCCCATTTGGAGCAAAAGTCCTCATCTGGTTCATCTCTCCCTGTCCAAACTTCTCATGAAATTACAGCTGCGTCAGCATCTGCCTATCTCAGCGCAGGTGCTTTTGCTTACGAGTTGAACACTCCACCCCCCATATCTTCATGAAATTACAACAGGATACTCTGATATATCATAGCTTCACAACAGAATTTCAGCTTTAAGCATCTCCTCTCTCTCTTCCCTCAGGTTTTCAGCTCTTCACAGCAATAAAAGGGTTAATCTCACCTCGGCCTTGCAGCTTTGCAGCTGGAATGTTGAATTTTTCTTATCGCAGTGGAGAGGGGGGAGAGCCGAGCCGCTCCGGCTGCCCACGGCAAGGCAGTGGGGGGGTTCCACGGCTGGAACAGGTCCATGGCTCCAGGATGGCCGTGGCCCGGCCCGGCCTGACCCAAGCAGGGCCTGGCCGGGCCCGCTGGCCCCCACATGGGGCCCGCAGCCACCTGTCCCAGCGCCGGAAACGAAGAGAGAGCTTGGAGGGGGAGTTTGCCTATTCTTAAATGTGGATCACAGAGGTGATCACAACTTTAAGTGGCTTAGAGAATTGTCCATATTCAAACTGGCCAGCTGATAGGTTCTGTCAGTTCCCAGAGGAAACTGTAAGCACCCCTTAGCAAGGACGTCCCTTCCGGGACTATGCTTGCTAACCTATGACACCCAAGATGCATTTCTAGGACAAAGAAGTAAAGCTTCCTTCTGGTTACAGTCCTCTGAAGTCCTAGAAGGCTGGCATTGTGAGAACTGATTTTTCCTCCTCACAAATCACTTTTGTGAATCGCCATTGTCAAATGGTTGTTTATGATCCACAATTTAGGGATTTATTTCTTCTGCCTATGTTCTCTCTAGCTTGGGCAGGTGGACGATGCTGAATGCGCTGGCTGTGTTGGCCCTGTTTCTTCTTTCTATCACCTTATCCCTCTCCTTAGGCGTGTTGGCTGAAGCAGAAGCTTTGAGTGTGGAAGTGGATGGAGAAGCAGCCTGTGCTAGTTCTCATGTGTGCCTTTTAAATTACGCAGATTGACTCTGAAGGTGAAGGGAAAGTGTCAGCTGCTGTCCAGCTTCCTGTTGCAGACTGCAATAAATTGGATGCATGCTCTGCTGCAGTGGAGCATGGCAAAGGTGATTTCAGAGGGACTAAGTGGTTACCTTTGTAAGCCTCTCTGACATGAATCAGATGCAAAAAAGCAGAGTAAAATAAGCATTTGTAGCTATTATGTGCTTGTCTTTTCTTAGGGATCTTGGAACCAGCAGTGAGAGAAGCGAAAAAGGAAGAGAGTCTTGCAACCAGCAGGGGAAGCAGCAAAAAAAGAAGATGGGGTCTTGCCACCAGCAGGAGGAGAAGCAAAACAGGAAGACAGGGATTTTCCCTGGGATTCTGAGGTACCTTCTCTGAGGAAGACAGTGGGGTCCCTCTGACTCACTGTCTTCTGGGCTCATTTTCCTTAGCTGCTGCTTCTGCCACACACTCGTAACTTGGACCTTGACATGTGACATGCCACTGCTCCAGACAAGCTGTTCAGATGGGACTGGGACAAAGTGAGGTCAAGCTAATGTCCTGGGCCTCCTTGCAGCTGATGTACAAGTGGGATTTCTAGGACAAAGAAGTAAAACTTCCTTCTAGTTACAGTGCTGTGAAGTCCTAGAAGGCTGGCATTGTGAGAATTGATTTTTCCCACCTCACTGATCTGTTCTGTGGATCCAGTCAATGTCAAATGGTTGCATATGACCCACAGTTTAGAGACCTATTTCTTCTGCCTAGGTTCTCTCAAGTTTGGAGAGGTGGACTTTGTCCTATTTTGGAAGTTCTGTTCATGAGAGATGCCAAATGCGCTGGCTGTGCTTGCCCTTTTTGTTCTTTCCATCACCTGATCCCTCTCATTAAGCCTCTTGGCTGAAGCAGAAGCTTTGAGGGTGGAAGGAGGTGTGGAAGTGGCCTGTGCCAGTTCTCACATGTGTCTTTTAAATTATGCAGACTGACTGTAAAAGTCGAAGGAAAGTGTTGGCCAGCGTGTGGTGTCCTGCTGCAGACCAAAATAGAGTGGACATGCACTCTGCTGCAGTGGAGCACAGCAAAGGTAATTTCAGAGGGACTACATGGTCACCTTTGTAAGCCTCTCTGGAGTGAATCAGTTTTGGAAAAGCAAAGTGAAAAGCGCTCACAGCAGCAACACTTACCTTATTTTTTATCTCTATTGTCAGCTGCAAGAGCAGAACAGAAGGAACATTTTATCTCCTTTTCTGAGAATAAGGTACTTAGCTCTCTTCCTGAGCTCTTACATTACCCTTGGCAGAAGTCACATTTCTTCATGCTCTCTGCTTGAAGGCAATGTGATGCTGCAGTCCTGCTGAGGGTTCGCTTCTCTTTTTCCTTGCTTGCTTAGCTTCCTACACTACAGGGAGAAGATCTTCAGCTAAAGGTTGATTCTTCAACTCAGATTCTGACCAGGATGAACAGGTGACTAATTTTAGAGACAGATGCAGATATCCCTAAATAGAACCTACCAGTGTAAGCACGTGTTCTTGCTAGTGAGTTCATGTTGAAATAGTGCCAAGCGGAGGTGATTGAACCTGGACCTGAGCTGTGTTTTGGACCTAATTTCATATGTATTTGAAGCAGAAGGGCTGCAAAAAGAGGTTGCTTGAAGTCCCATTCAGCTTCATTTCGAACACCTCCAGGGATGAGCACAACTTGTGTTCTGGATGTGTGTTGTTCTCACTTTGACCTAATGGTGCTGGTCCAAGCATAGGTCAGGCCTTAGTATGAGCAATGTGCTAGCTAAAAGCTGATCAGGAGTTGTGTGAGCAACCGCACACATCCTTCCAGGCTGCCTCATTCTGAATCCTCCCCTTTTGTTGAGTTCAATTTCATTGAGTTACATCTCAATTTTGTTGAGTTACATCTTCAAGACAACATGTTTTTGGACAGGTATCCAGTTTAAGCAATACCTGCCCTTTAAGCGCTTCAGTTAAAACTACAACTGTAACTGCCAAGACTTCATTAGACACTGTATTGCTCAAAAAGTTAAATATTCTGTTGTCCTTTTTTCACAGAGGGATTGGTTTCCAATGCAAGGGTCTTTTTCAATCAAGCTTTCATCTCAGCTTTAAGAAAAAATAAAATAACTAGCTAAAAGTACGTAAATATTCAGTGCTTCATAAAAGAATGAGCTGAAAGTGAAAGAAAGTTCATTTTTGCCTAGTCAGTAAACTCCTACACATGGACTTTGAAGAAGTTTGTAGCATTTAATAACACTGCGGCTATTTAGATGTAGACTACTTAGACTGAAAGCCTTTTATTTCATTATTTTTCTGTAGTTCAAATTGGCAGATGTCATAGCTACTCTTGGAGACTGTTATTACAGAAACTGCATAAAAACATAATGAGGTCAAATAATCAGAAATTTTTGAAGTGTTCACCTAAACTTTAAATGCTAACCTTACTTCTCTCCTCTGCACGCTGCTTTGGCTGCAGGGCTGTGTCCTCCTTTTAGTTCATAGAGGGAATAGATAAAAGCATTGCTATCTTAACTTCTGCGTAATGTTTTGGTAAGAGCATTGCCAAGAGACTTTAGAAGTCATTATGGTTCAGTTGATGTCTCACTGATGCCTTCTCTGTGTGCGGAGCCGCTTGATCAGTCTCCATTTCCTGTCATGTAGCAAATAGTTTTGCCAAGAGTTAAGAAAATGGAGTATTTTTGGATTTGCCATTCCAGCAGGAGTCCTCAGATTAGGGATAAACTCTTGAAGGATTGTGACAGGGTGTCAAAAAGTCAGTTATTATTATCATCATCTTTTGTTTTTTTCTAAACTGCAAAACCAAATCTTATTTCAAGAGCAATATTGGGACAGTTATTCTGAAAGAAAGAAGCAGCTTAAGATACCAAAATTATCTTCCTGCATATCTCCCATTTCTACTGTCCATTTGACAAATCCAATGCTCCACTTTGAAGTACACTTTGCTGTACACTACCTGCCTTTGGGGCTTAGTCTCCAAAGCTCATCAAATTGTTTCTCCTAATGAAAAAGAACAACAAGCAAATTCTTATGGAATGAAATATCAGAAAGTAAAGATTACACTGATAACAATTTAGTACATAATGTCAATAATTTAAAGCTGTGACTGAAAATGACTTTACGATAGAACATTTCTAAAAGTTTTAGCTGCAGTGTTTCAAACAGAGCTTCAAAACTCTCCTGCCAGGCCTCCTGCCTCCTGTGGTCTCTTTACCTTCATGCAGTTTCTCAGGTTTGTCCTCTTTGTGGCAAATGTCCCTCCACCTATAGCCAAAATGCCTGGTTCTCTTCAAGCCATCAAACACAGCAGACCTGTTGCTGTAGTGCTGCCATTCTCTTCAAGCATGACCAGTTATTTTCCATTTCCACAGCTGGAATTTGTCCTTGGCTGAGTGATTTTAAACTTAACTGCCTTGCTGGCTAAATATTATGATTCAAACAACAAAAAGCTCTAATGATTTAATACCCAAAAATTTATTTCAAAGTAGTACTGATTTCTGGTCAGAGAAAGATGGATACATGGCTTAAAGTGACTGCAGGAGGAGGGATGCTTTAATGAAGACGACTAACATTAATGACAGAGTTTTGAGCTTACACACAATTATGCTTTGACTCAGATTCTTATTTTGAGGTTTGGAGGCTGCCTGTGCCTTGTTCAAATGGGCCCTGCATTTGTTAATATTCATATATGCAGCACACGCATTTCTACGGCCTGTATTTAACTAGTAAGTAATATTTATGTAAAGCAATTTCACACGTTAAGCCACATGTTAATTTGATCTTTAATAGCAGAACTGCTACAAAACAACCCCTTTCACCACTGCTTGGGTCCATCGGAGCGAACTGTGACACTTAGAAAACAAAAGAAGCAGATCTCAGCTTCTCGTTCCTGAACTGCCGACAGCGTGAAACGTGAGAGCCCAGGCGCCATCGATACAGTCTGCAGGTGAGGACCCGGTGTGACAAGGGGCTGTGGGATCCTTTCTTGTTTTCTGTAATTCTTTGCGTTTTCCTACTTTTCTATCTTTCCTCCTTGCTGTCTTCCTTGATAGTAAATAAAAGTGCGTTATTGTTTTGCTTACCCACATTTGACCTCATTTGTGTCTTAATCTTGCTCTGGGTATATTCAAATCCCTTGCACACCCCGTATTCATGGTTTAGGATGCATTCCTGGATTAGGACATAAATCTGTCTCCTGCTACTATACCCACTTCCATAACTGATGTTACCACCGCGTATGGTGTCCTTCACATAATGATCTCAAAATGTGTTAAGGTCATTAAATGACCAACCTTACCCAGTGGTAATTATGTAAGGGAGTAAAATGCGTTCTCATTATTCATGTGGGTAAAGTAAGGCACAGGGAGATTAAGCTATTCTATCCATCAAAGCATCATGGGAACTAGCAATCAAACCTTTTAATCCTGCTTCTCCTCATCCCAACTGCACGTGATTCTCACTTCCAATCACTAAAACACACACTTATGTGCAGATCCCCCTACAGCTTCCAATAATGTGACAAGATAACCTAACTCTGACTCTGTTTCTTAGGTTGGTTGAAAGATTCTGTAAGGGAAATAACCTATTACTGTTTTCAGACAGAATCACAGAATGGTTTAGGTTGGATGGGACCTCTGGGGGGTACCTGGTTCAACCCCCCTGCTTAGGCAAGACCACCTAGAACCAATTGTTCCAGACCATGTCTAGACATTTTTTAGTACGTCCAAAGATGGAGACTCCACAACCTCCCTGGCCAATCTGTGCTAGCGCTCACAAGAAAAAAGTGTTTCCTGATGTTCAAAGGGAACCTTCTGCATTTCAGTTTGTTCCCATTGCCTCTGGACCTGGCACTGAAAAGAGCCTGGCTCCGTTTCCTTTGCACCCTCCCTTCAGATATTTATAGGCATTGGTAAGATCCCCTAAAGAGTCGCAGCTCTCTCTGTCTTTCCTGTTATGTTAAGTACTCTAGTCCCTTAATAATCCCTGTGGCCCTTCACTGGGCTCTCTCCACTGTGTCCGTGTCTTTCCCATACTGAGGAGCTCTGGACACAGTACTTCAGGTGTGACCTCTCCAATGCTACATAAGGGGGATGTATCACCTCCCTTGACCTACTGGCGATACTTTGTTTAATGCAGCTCAGGGTACTATTCACTGTCTTTGCAGCAAGGGCACTGCTGACTTGCATTCAGCCTGGTGTCAACCAGGAGCCACAGGTCCTTTCCTGACAAGCTGCTTTCTGGCTGGGTGGACCCCAGCATATATTGCTGCTGGGAGTTGTTCCTCTCCAGGTACAGGACTTTGCACTTCTCCTGGTTGAACTTTGTGAAGTTCCTGTCAGCCCATCTCTCCATCCAGTTGAGGTCCAGCATTGAGAAAGCATCTGATCCATATTCCTCTGAACCATTACTGCAGGATGATGTTAAATTGAATTGACTCGTGGGGGAGCATTTAACAATCCGTAGGCAAAGTGAACTGCATGACACAAGACCATCTTGGCAGAGTGAAAGTTGGATGTCTGTGAGTTGTAGAGAATGAATGGTCTGAGACTCACTAAAAAGAAAAAAGCATGAAATCAGAGCTAGGTGCCCAGTAAGAACACTAAAGGGGAATTGAAAGCTGGAGAAGAGTTTAGCGCACAAACAGCAATGAGAGTTGGTTTACTCCAGCTCTGCTTCAATGCAGTAGAACAAGCTTCAAGATTCACATAAACAAATGGCAGCCAAAAATACTCACAGCCCAGGTGGCAGGGCAGAGGCAAATCTCTTTTCCAGCATTCTCCCTGTGCCTTCATTTTGGTTTTGTTTGTGGGGTTTTTTAAGAGAGAGAGAAATAAGGAAATAGCATGTAGAAGGCAAATTGGAGATAACCATGATTGTTCTGTTGCTAGGATTAGCTGGAACACATAAAATAGACTCAAGATGATCAACGGTCACTTCTCTAGACCCTTGTAGTCCAACGGGTTACTCCTCAAAGTGAATGCACAGTTCCATCAATTCCAAATTGTGTAAGGTATGGGAAATCCATGCAGAAATTTAAGGTGAAGGTGTCACTAAAATGTATGTAACTACATGCATATCTGTTAAGGGGAGGAAGGAGAGCATGGTATGATGGAGTGCAGAGGAGGGCATGCTTGCATGAGACTGTATTTTGGATTGATTTATGGGGTTCGATGACTGTGGTCCTTTAATTTTGGTATCAAGTCCGTGCTTGGTAAGATCTGTTTGTGCAGGTGTCTTTATTGGAAAGAGCTTTCCTTTAAGAACAACAGTAATAATTTGCTTCAGTACATTGTGAAGTTTAATCAGAAGAGATGGAGCTTGTGTCCCGACCAGCTAGGACCAGTATATGGCAAAATGAGCAAAGGAATAGGCTTTAATGCGGTAAACACTAAGCTCTGCTCACTTTGGTGTCCTGATCAATGCCCCTGCTGAAGCTGTTGGTGTTACTTTTTGTAACAGGAACTCCTATAACATGGAACCCTTACCGACTTATGTTATCCAGTTGGCAGCTCTCACCAGTCCTGAATTCTGATGGTACTGGATGCTCCTTCACTTTTGCCCATTAAGTAATAAGATTAGAGTGGGAAGTCCAGGCTGAGTAGTTTTCCCTAGCAATGTTTGGTCACCGGGGTGGCTGTTGTGCAGTGGGCTGTGACTCACAGCTGGGAAATCCTTAGGCTGGAAGCGAGCGTGTCAGTGCTGCCTTGCAGCGAGTGAGGGAAAATCCTGTAACAAACATTTACGTTGGCACCGAGTACAAAAAGTAGAGGCCAGCCTGTAATGAGGACAGAGCTAGAATGTAGCAGTTTCTGACAGTTTGATTTCTGCTGTTTGTGAGTAACACCGTTGGCAGTATTTGGGGCTGAAAGAAGCTGAGGTGCAAGGTTGTTTGAGCATCTCGGGTGTACTGCAGGAGGGAAGGCACAATTTTATTGTTTGCTTTGAAGACAGATCTTGTGCAAGGTGATAACTTCACTTATGGATACAGTCAAGCATGATGAGAAAACTACTTGAAACGACATTTTTGTTTTGAAGAATCTAGGCTGCATATCCTCAGGAAAAAAGAGTAATAGCATGATGCTGACTGTAATTTCTGGTGGCAGACTTCTAGTCTGCCAGCTTCTGGAGTTCAATGAGATCCAGAGACCTATATTTTGGCAGCTGAAGCATAAGTATTCCTTAATAATTTGTTACATGAAATACTTTTAAGGTCCATGGAAATCATTGTATTGTCTTTTTCTTTTTTCTTCATGTGATACGTGACAGCTATTGGAATTTTTTTTTAGAAACTGAAAAGTGGAATTGTCTAAATTCTGAAAGACAAGGCTCCTAGCAGAAACAAAAAGGGCTTACAAATATGATATTCTGAATCTCATTCTTTTAAAACATTGTGTTTGAGAAATCTCCCCTGTGATATTTTATATGGCGATTGGTCAGACAGTTCATGCTGCTGACTGCTGGTATCTGAAACCTAGACTAGAAACAAAGAACTGCATTTTAGGCTGAACTGAGGAAATTGAATGTGTTAGCAGGTATGATAAGAAAGGCACTTCCATCATCAGGTCTCCCTGCCAGGATTTCTTGTGTGGTGGCCAAGCAGCTAAGCTATCCTTTGCTACAAAGGCAATATCTCAAGTTTTATTTTTATTTTAAGTTTTTATTCCCTTTTAAAAATCATCATCATAACTTGACATCCTCTGTCTTGGTTTGTGGGATGTCTGTTGGGAGATTTTCATGACAGTGGCTTGATTAACCTGTTGTCATGGTTTATCCCCAGCTGGTAATTGAGCTCCACAGAGCCATTCTCTCAGCCCCCCTCCCCCATGATGGGATGGGGAAGAGAATTCAAAGAGTAAAAGCTAGAAAATCCATGGGTTCAGATAAAAACAGTTTAGTAGGTAAAGCAAAAGCTGTGCACACAAGCAAAGCAAAAAAAGGAATTAATTTGCTGTTTCACATGGGCAGGCAGGTGTTCAGCCATCTCCATCCCACATCATGGTGACTTGGAAAGCCAAACACCATCACTCCAAATGTCCTCCCATCCTTATTCTCTCCCCAGCTTTATCTGTGAGCATGGCATCTTATGGTATGGAGTATCTCCTCGATCAGTTGGAGTCAGCTGTCCCAGCTGTGTCCCACCCTGACTCCCTGTGCACACCCAACCTCCTCACTGGTGGGGTGGGGTGAGGAGCAGAAACGGCCTTGACCCTGTGTAAGCTCTGCTCAGCAGTGACTAAAACACCCCTGTGTTATCCACATTGTTTCCAGCACAAATCTAAAAGACATCCCTGTGCAAATTATTGTGAAGAAAATTAACTCTATCCCAGCCAAAACCAGCACACATGTGAAGATTTGCAAATTAAACTGATAAAAGCATACTGAGTATAAAATGAGTCAAATTACTCTGTCTTACCCCTAACACAGAAGAAATACTCTGTCAAAGATGCTGCTTTCTGCAGCTTCTCTCTTTTCTGAGCTTAATGACTGTCATCTAGGATTCCTGTCCTGAATAGGTTTCCACTGTCATCCCTATTTGTCTTTCCAGACAAAGCTATCTACTTCCCTGGGTACTTGGAAAGATAAAATATTCATTTTGACCATATCAGACTAGCAGTCTAGTTTCACAACAAAGTGGGTTGTCAGAATTTAGCCATGCTGGACATCTAATCTTAATCTGACATTTAAGTGAAAGTTGAGGTCATTGAGGCCATATTAACTGAAACCAAGAGGCAGAAAAATCATCAAGACTTCTGTGATGTGAGGCTGATAAATTTTAATGGCCCTTCAGTGAGTTCAAGCGTCTTTTAGAGGGATTTAACATTTCACAATAATTGCATCCTTATGAAATAGAAATCACAGTGGATGGCTTGCAGGGGAGTGATGACAATTATTTTTCATCTCATGATGCAGAAGAAAATGAACCTTTCCAAAGTGTGTTCTTTCAGTCATAAGTCAGAGAGTTTTATATGGTTTTATTGTCATTTATGGTATTTATGTTTTTTCATGGTGGGTTACTTCTATTATAGAGAGAAAAAAAGGGTTGATTTTAAGGTTAAGAAATATTGAACCATATTACTTAAAAGAAAATAAAATTATAATAGCACAGAAGCATGTTTTAGAATTTTATTTTTGTGTGACTGTGATGGTTTTGGCTGGGGTAGAGTTAATTTTCTTCACAGTGGCTTCCATGGTGAAATAACTGAATCAGAACTTTTACCAGGTATATTTGGGTATATTCCCCCTCATCCACCATGTTTGCGACTTAGGACACATTCCCAGATTGGGACGCCAAGATGCTCTGATTCATTTCTGAATTCTCCAGTTTGGCTGCAGGGCTCAGCTGCAGCATGGATCACTTGCCTGGTCCCCCCATGCCTGCAGATGGAACACTGGGTCTCTTGTGTCTGGCAGAGAAATGGCTCATGAATCTCAGTAGCAGGTACATGTGCTCACAGCAGTGAGCCCAGAATTCAGCAGGAGGCCAGGGTCACTTACCAGCTGTCTTCTGCCTACAGAAAAGACATCTTGATTATTTTTACAGTTTTTAACTTATGGTCTCTGTGCTCTTGACGGGTGTCAGCATGTGGACATGGCTTTCATGTTCTACTAATCTTCCACAATCCTAATGAATTTCTATTTTTTTCTACTATCAAAGCTTGTTCTAACACTTTCAGTCCTGTTTTGCTTTTCTGACATACTAGTCCTGAAGGCACCTGTTGCTATACTTTTTATACATGATGTTAAGCATTTCCAGGCTTGAAGACATAGCCTTTTTATCTTGAACCCCTTCCTTCTTTAGACAAAACCCGCTCAGGTGCAGAGCCCCATGGTGTTGAGTGCTCTACAAATGTGACACCAAAACAAGTTGTGATTCCCTGCACTGAACTTCTGAGGTTAGACATTCATGCTAAGGAAGAAGACAGCTGAACATGGACTGCACTGTCCAGTTTAGGGGTCTCTGGTGCATGACAGAGATCAACAAACTGGAGAGAGAGCACAGTGAAGCACCACTAGCATGGAGATCAACTGATGAGAACTGGGTAGGTTTAGCTTGGAGCAGAGGAAGCTGAAGGCTGATTTAGTTGCAGTTTTTCACTCTCATAATGAGAAATGTGGAGACGATGAAGCTGTCATTTCCTTGAATGTGTGCAGTGAAAGGAGAGGAGGTGATGGTCAAAAGTTGCAACAAGGGAAACTGAACCAGTATAAGTTAAAAATCCTCAGCATGAGTGTTGTGTGGCATTAGGATGGGTGCTGAGAGAGACCAAGGGACATCTATCACTGGAAAAATTCAAAGTTCAATTGACAAGGCTATGGGCGACTCCAGATGAACTCGAGAGGCCTCTTTCAATCTAGATATTTCTAGAATTCTTTGAGAAATTACATCTTTTGCAGAAATTACTGGAAAGATCATTCTGCAATTACTGAAAACAATGGAAGCAACACTATACTCAAAATGACCCTGGAAGTGTCACTAACAATGTAGTATCTCAGAGTTCTGACTGGGTTGCAAAAATAAGGATTGCACCCCAGCAATCAGTGGAAAACAGTCAGTGCTAAAGGGGAACCAGAACATGATATACCCAATAGTATATTTGAAGGACCATTGGAAAAACTATTTTCTCACTGGATGCTTAAAGGAAAACACAAAAAGAGATATGTAGAGTATTGCATATATTATGAGGCCATGAAAACCCTAGTTTTCATGGATACATGCGGGTACCACCAAAATGTCACAAGGGATTGACAGGTGAGTGTATTAAGTCTCTGCTACAAAAAAGAATAAAACTACAAGTTTTGTATGACAGGTTATGAACTGCTGGTTCTTCCCTTGCTAATAGGAGTATCCTAGAGGAACCACCTCCTGTAACTGTAGTCACGTCCTGAGGGACCACTATTAATTTGCAGGTCTATTGTCAGTGATTAAATTGCCTCTTTGACAAGAACTCAGTGTAGCCAGGACCCACACATTGGTGAGGCTGCCTGTGGGCTTCTGCCATCTATAGTGAGGAATAAAAACAAGTATATTGCAAATAGGGAGCTTTGTAGCAGCAAGAATAATGTAGCCTTAAATTATGCCTTTACCTCTGATTAATTGCAGAGAGATGAAAGTTTCCAAATAATGGAAGTCAGGTTATTTGGTTTTGTACTGCCGGCAGTCTGGTGCTCTCAATATGTGTTGCTTGATGCATTAACCTTATAAAGGTGTTTTTTCAACTAACAGAAATGAAGACAGAAAAGAAGCTGACTTTGAAAAGTCCATTTCATTAAGACTAGCTTCTTGGTATAACTGAATTCTTGTCACATTCCACTGAAATTGTCATGTTACCCATAGAAGCGTAGCACCTTCCTGCAGCAGAGGACATTACCTGCACAGGAAAATTGAGCTGGAGTTGTTAATTGGAATTGGTTTTGGCTAGCAACAAAGAAAAAAGCAAAGTTAATCTAGTGATGAAGTAATGGTTTTAGCAGATTACAGTGATAATAATTTATCTGATGAGGTAGTTATTGGGTTGTTCTATTAGAATTTAGTACTCTGGACTTTTAAAATATATTGTTCTACAAGTATCATTTGGAAAAAGTTTGGGAAGTTGAAATATAACATATATAAAGTAAGTTATAAAAGTATATGAAGGAAGAAAATAAACAAATATTGTGTTTTCTTTCTTTCTGAGTAACATGATATAGTGGAATATTCCCTGCTCATGACAGGGAGGTTGAAATTCGATGATGTTTAAGGTTCCTTCCAACACAAACCATTCTATGATTCTGTTTCTTTGTCTTTAGTTCCACTTTCATCTTTCAAAACTCTTCAGATTTTGCAAATCCTGCTTAATTTTAGTTTTTGGATAGAATATTTTTTTTTTTCAAAATTGAGGCATTTCAAAAATAAAGTGATAGTAAAATAAAGAAGAAGAGAAAATACCCATTTATATGTCATCTGTTCCATTGCACGCTCAGGGACAGCTTGCATGACAGGTTGAAAGTGAGCTCAGCTGGACAACCAATGCTGCCAGAGGGGCAGGGATCTAGATGAGTGTATGAGTGTATGTGTAAATCTCTATAATGACTAAATTTCTCTTCTTGAAAATATCTCTTCTAGTTTCTAAGCCTCTGTCGAAGTCAGCAGGTCAGTATTTTGAGGATCATAGAGGAAAAGCTCTGCCCAGAGTCTCAGAGACTCCTAGAGATGTACTGGAGAGCACCTGGGAGATGAAATATTACTGAAATTTGCTGAGGTGCATCCAGACTGTTGGCCAAGGCATAATTCTGCTATTGCACGTGAGCCCTGCTGGTGTTCCTACACTGATCCAAACTGACTGTGAGATAGTGGAAGGAAAACTGAAGGACTGGGGACTCCCATCTGTTCCTCTGGTGAAGGGGCAAAGCACATCCACATAAAAATGTATCCAGTTAACAAAGCCACGGCTAAGCAGATGGTGCTGTCAGGAGGGCTTTCACAGCTTCATCCAAGGATATTTCATGAGTCATTCTTTGACTGATGGCAGAGTTTAGAACATGTGAAAGGGGAAGAGAAACTCAGAAGATTAGTTTGTAAATGTCTTGTGGGGAGTTTTCAACCAGGACCAAGAGTAGCAATGGACAGTGCACTACAGATGAGTATAGCCGAAGATGACTTGCTGACTTGAACAAAAGCCAAGAAACTAGAAGAGATATTTTCTTTCACAGGGTTTAGGAGTATCAAAGGGGATTGTAGCATAGGCTGCCAAACATTTTAGGTTTCTGTATATGATAAAAACATCTGTAAACCTGAATATATTCATGCAGAGGATTAGAATGTGATTTAATTTACAGAACAGACTTGGAGAGAAAATTCACATAATTGGCATATTGATTAGAGGTATAAATTTGAAGGGTATAATGGGTTCATGGACAAAAGGAAGGAAGTGTTCCTTGCATACCAAAGACGTAGGCTAGATCTGAGGTCTCCAATGTGGTAGGAAGTGAGTCATACTGAAAATCTCTGGGTGGGGATGAAAGGGAAAAAAATACATACAGCATAAGTGGGTCACTAAGTGAAGAGTGTGGATGAGACTTTGTAAGAAAAAAAGCCAATCAACCAAAACATAAGTCTCATGAGAGTGGGAAAATCACAGAATAAGCTGAGTTGGAAGGTACCCAGAAGGATCATCTAGTCCAACTCCTGGCCCTGCACAGGACACTCCAAGAGTCACACCGTGTGCCTGAGATTATTGTCCAAACGCTTCTTGAGCTCTGTCAGGCTGGTGCTGTGACCACTTCCATGGGGAGCCTGTTCCAGTGCCCAACCACCCTCTGGGTGAAGAACCTTTTCCTAATATCCAGCCTAAACCTCCCCGGTCTCAGCTTCATGCCGTTCCCTCAGGTCCTGTCACTGGTCACCAGAGAGAAGAGATCAGTGCCTGCCCCTCCTCTTCCCCTCACAAAGAAGTTGTAACTGCAATGAGGTCTCCTGTCAGTCTCCTCCAAGCTGAACAGACCTAGTGACCTCAGCCACTCCTCATATGGTTTCCTCTCAAGACCCTTCACCATCTTTGTTGCCCTCCTTTGGACACACTCCAATGGCTTAATGTCTTTCTTACACTGTGCTGCCCAAAACTGCAGAGAATATTCAAGGTGAGGCCACCCCAGTGCAGAGCCCAGCAGGACAATCCCCTCCCTTACCCAGCTGGCGATGCTGTGCCTGATGCACCCCAGGACACGCCTGGCCCTTCTGGCTGCCAGGGCACTGCTGACTCATGTCCAGCTTCTCATCAACCAGGACCCACAGGACCCTTTCACTGCTTTCCAGCACTGCTTTCCAGCTTCTCATTGCCCAGTCTGATCATATATCCAGGTTTGACCCATCCCAGGTGCAGATTCCTGCACTTCCCCTTGCTGAACTTCATATGTTAGTGATTTACCAGTCCTCTGATTTATCAAGGCCTCTCTGCAGGACCTCACTGTCTTCAAGGGAGTCAACAGCTCCTCCCAGTAAGAAATAAAGGAACACAGAATTTATACCTCTTCTGCTACAGGAGACAAGGACTGATCTTCGGGTCTGAGGCACACACAAGCATGCACAAGGGTTTGCTTCCTTACTGTTGAGGACAAACCTTATTTAGAGCAGAGGGACACAGAAGAGAAGAGGGTGTCTGCTCTTCACAACACTTTGTTCTGAGTCGACTCTGATCCCCTGTGGTCCAAGGCACAACTGTGATTTTTCTATATCTTCTTTTGCTATTCAATGAGTGTGAAATAATGCAAGGGCTGTGTTACAGCTCACCAGACTGGTGCTTTCATGGCATGGAATGCAGAGCACGTGCTGCTTACCCCAAGGATAACATATGAAGGTAGAGTCCTTCAAAAACAGGTTACATAGTAATTTTTCAGGTGAGATTTTGGTTAGGTGTTTTATTTTTAATGTACAGTCAAAATACATAAAGCATCAGCAAGGCAGCTTTATTGTATTTCTGTAAGTCTGAACAAACAAGTGGCGTAACTAAATAAGGAGCCAAGAAGACTAGAGGGGAGTTTGGATTTAGCTGCTAAGGAAAATTGAGGCATGATGGAAATCCTAGGGGCTTGGGAACATTGCCTTATATAATCGTGTTGCACAGTACTATTGTGCACTGCATATACACACACCTGATTCCAAAGTAAACTGTCAATCACCTTAATTTCAAATAAATGGAAATTGGCTTAGCTCGCACTGATGCTCCTTGGATCAGACTAATGCTCCCCTGACACAGGCAATATCCATTTCTCTAAGAGCATGGCTCCTACTGACCCACCTCCTTCAGGGTCATCCTTTGGCCTCTGCATGGCAGTTGTGTGCTAGAAGAGCTCTGGGACCACTGCATGGGCCAGCATTCTCCTCTTACAGTCTTCAAGTATTGCTCACCCATTAAGGGAGATTATGAGCACCCCAAGACCACGCAGTTGTCATCTCTGTAGGATCAAGAATCTGCAGGAGCTCCTTGGAATACAGACAGTCTTATGTCTATTCAGCTCTGTTTTGGAAAACGTGTACAGCTAGCTCAGACACAGTAACACAGTTTTTCTCTCTTTACAAACTCTGTTGTGGTTTAACCCCAGCTGGCACCTAAACCCCACACAGCCTCTCTCTCGCTCTCCTCACATTGAGATGTGGGAGAGAACTGGAAGAGTAGAAGTGAGAAAACTCCTGAGTTGAGATAAAGAGAGTTTAATAAGTAAAGCAAAAGCCACACACAGCAGCAAAGCAAATGGAGGAATTTATTCACCAATCGTTATGGGCAGGCAGCTTTTCAGCCATCTCCAGGACAGCAGAGCTCCATCATGGGCAACATCGACTTGGAAAGACAAACACCATCACTCCAAATGTCCTCCCCTTCCTTCTTCCTCCCCCAGCTTTATATACTGTGTATAATGCTATATGATGTGGAATATCCCTATTGTCAGTTGGGATCAGCTGTCCCAGTAGTGTCCCCACACAACTCCTTGTGCACCCCCACCCTCCTCACTGGTGGGGTGGGATGGGGTGAGAAGCAAAAAAGACCTTGAATGTGTGTAAGATCTTCTCAGCAGTAACTAAAATATCTCTGTGTTACTAGCACTGTTTCCAGCACAAATCCAAAATTTGCTGCCCGCAAAGTCAAAAAATTTACATTGTTGGGGGGGAAAAAATGATGCAACAAAGGTACAGAGGAAAGTCTCCAATTCACATTTTCAAATCCCTAGAAAATTGTGTGCAAGTATAAGCTTAGAAAAGATGTATTGGTGCAAGCAGCTAACAGTTGGTCCTGACTTTAGCTTTTTGCATGCATGATGTAATGCAATATATTGGGTAGATGATCAAGAGAATTTCTGAGCATTCAGGCAAATCTTGACCCTGCTGAATGTACTGAAAAGCAAATCTCAAGCACTGGTTAAAAGATTATTCCAGAAGCTGGTTTTTAATTTTTTTTAGACAAGTGGCCAAGATACTCCTAAATTTTTCTTGGTGTATCTCAAGCTCCTTCAGTTATGATACTGGTTTTGTCTCCTTACTCCACCGGTGGAGCCCTTTTTTCATGCCCTGATTCACTCCCTTCCTTCATACCCTTTTTCACTCTTAGTGGCTTATTTTTCTAAACGATGATTCCAGGGTGTTAGGCTAAAGGATTCTAATGATATAGTTCAATCTGTCAAGGAATAGGATGCAATAGGTAATGTTTGGTCTAACTTATAGTTCTCATGAGTTGAAGTTAAAAAAGAGGATATAGGAAAGAAAACAGAAAACCACACATCGACTGAATTCTTAATCATTTCTGCTGTATAAAAATACCCCAGAAAGAATTACTTTTTATCACATTCTTGGCTAAATGAAGCACGTATTCTAATTACAATATTAAGCAAAGTTATAATGATGAAAGGTCAAAGTAATCAAGAACTATCTTCACTCACAGTATGCGCTACCCATTCTTACACAAAGAGCTGTCTCTGCCAGCCCTCCTCACTTGCTGCCTGTGATAAGGAAATTAAGCAATTGTTTTGAACGGAAGTAAGATCGAGTGACATATTATGACTAATGAAGATATTGGTTTAAAATTTGCACAGGGAGGACTAAGCAGAATGCGAAGATTTTTCATTTTATCTTTCTTCCTTTTAAAACTTTGAGTTCTTACTCGCAGTGTATAGACTGTCTTTGCAACCTACAGCTTGCTGAGTTGGGCTGACAGAGTCTCAACCTCAGTCACTCAGGGACTGGGAGATTTTGGTTCCATCACAGAATAGAGGAATAGGGCACAGATTCAAAATGCTGTCTTGGGAATCCTAGCACTGTTAGCCCACTTGACACCTATAGACCGACCAGATGGTGGCAAGCCCTGAAACTTACTTAGTCACCATCCTTGGAGATACTAAAAACCTGACTTGGTGTCCTGAGCAACCTGAGATGTCCTTCCCACCTTTTGTCGTATGTTTGGTGCCAAGAAGAGACAAAAGTCTGTGTGTTACATTGTGTCTCTGAAGTAAACCCTAAATATTTCTGATGATGCCTGTGAGAGACTGAAAAGATTGATGTCTTGAGACATTTTAGGGTGCATGTGTGTGGGGGAAGGGGCCTTGCCTGGTGAGGCAATGAACCCCCCAACCCTCCCCCACCCCTAGAGCCTGTATCCCAGCCTGGCAGTGGCTCCCAATCCCTGGTGCACTGGAGGCAATGCTCCACACCCCACCTCTGGAGCCTCTACCACAGCTCCTGAGTGGCCACATGATTGGAATTCCCACCTGGGGCAAGTGCCCAGAAAAGCAAAAGGCTATTTGACGTGGAACATGCACCTAGCACATGTCTTAACCCTACCTCCTTTTGGTATTATTATCTATCAGCTGAACACCACTGAAAACCAGGAGTTGGTAGCTATGTGTGTGTCCTTTTCTGAATTTTTTTTGTCTTTCTCTTTCTTCTTCTTATAACTCCATTTTCTTGGAATTTTCGAGTAACTTAGTATTGAACAGGCTTAGAGTTTGCTAAGGTGAATGGGCTAAATTAATGCTTTGAGAAGTGTTTTATGTTGATTGAATGCTGCTCTAAAACTTTTGCCAAAGTTCTCTGGTTTTCTGAAGTTGCCAGTAAAGATTTCCATGTTGTTTTTACCTCTTGAGAATATCTTGTCAGTATTCCTCCCATGTGTTTAACTCAGAGTACATGAAAAACTAAGCCCTTTCAAAGTCTCATTGAGTCAGGGTTTTTTTGGACCTTACAATGCCAAGCTCTGGCATGTGATATCTGCTGTTTCAGTGGGTGCCATCATATCAAGTATCACAACTGTTTCGTATTACTTATTGACAAGGGACCTAAGTAAATGACTGGGATTTGATTTTCAAAGGTTAGATTCCCCTTGACAAGAGGGGATGCAACCAGCCCTCACATTGCAGCCTACAGCTTTGGAAATCCATATTAACTTTCTAGTTTTGCAACAACTTTGCACCACTTCGAACAAAAAGCTTGCTTTGTCCTGACCTCTGATGTAAGGCCCCAAAAATTGGCTTTCCCGGGCCCTTTCCCCAAGTAGAACTTCCCTGTTATCTGGCCACTCAGGAGCTGGGTTAGGGACTCCAGGGTTGAGGTGTGGAGCATTGCTTTTGGTGTGCCAGGGATTGGTGGCCACTGTGGGGCTGGGATACAGACCCAGGAGAGTGGGGTGTGCAGGGCAGGGCATTGCCTCCCCAGATCAAGGCTCAACCTGCCCCTTCCTGCACACACACCCCCCTGAAATGTTTCAAGCCAGGAATACTTCAGTGTCTTACACCTGGTTCCCCTTTTTAAAAGAGGAATTATAATGCCATTTTTCTTCTACCTGCTGTCAGCCTTCAGACGTGCGTTTTGTAGGTCAGGCTGTGCTGTGTGTGCGTCACTCTGAGCACAACAGGGTTCCGTGCTCCCTCACAGTCAACAGCCTCTGAGCAACACAAGTTGTGAGTTAATTAAAAAGGAAAGGCTGCACAGTCCTCTGAGTGAACAAAACTTGCAGTGGGGCCTTGGCTAATCTGAAAGCACCAGGGATGCTTTTTCCTACAATGCTTTAGTTTTTAAAAGTGGATATAGTGCTTTCTAGTTTTGCCTTTTCAGCACACTGTCATTACTGAAGAATAAGTATGCAAGGTACAGCAGAGCAACTCTTGCTCCATAGGTAATGGGCAAAGAGCTATCACAGATGAAACTGACTTTATTCATCCTGGAAACATAATCAATGTATATAACTAAAGGAGTGAAGGTTATTAGGTTTTTTTATTAGTTTGCTACATGATTTGAACACTTCATAGAATCACAGAATTGTAGAAAGGCTTGGGTTGAAAGAGACCTTAGATATAATCCAGTTCCAATCCTCCTGTCATGGGCAGAGACACCCTCCACTAGACCAGGTTTCTCAGGGCCGCATCCAACGTAGCCTTGAATACTTCCAAAGACGGGGCATCCACAGCTTTTCTAAGCAACCTGCTTTAGTGCTTCACAACCCTCTGAGTAAAGAATTTCTTCCTAACATCCAATCTAAATCTCTCCTCTTTTAGTTTCAAACTGTTCCCCCTTGTCCTATCGCTATCTGCCTGTGTAAAAAGTCACTCTCCCTCATTTTTATAAGCCCCCTTTAAGTACTCCAGGATAGTTAGTGCTGTGCATTTACAATCAAATTTTTAAAGTTCAAAGCTAGAATTTTCAAAAATACTTCTTCACCTTGCTTGTACCAGACTAAGGAGTTTTCCACTGCCTTAATTCAAATCCACATTAGACTAAAACATCTCAACCTTTCAAAAACCAAAATTATCTGAAGACTCTTTTACCAGTTCTGTTGCTGACTGAATGATGGCAACAAAAACAACAAATGGTTAGAATCTAGTGAGTGTTGTAGGGTCTACATGGGAGGGCTTCTCACCACCAGTTCTAAAAAAGTCTTCAAACATATCACAGGGAAAAACTCCCAACTTATTTTAAGACCACATATGGCATATGAGAAGGCATGCGGGATAAATTCCATTTGGAACCAAATCTGGCAAGGTATGTTGAAGACAACAAGAAGGGCTTCTTCAAGTACATCAATAGCAAAAGGAAACTACAGAAAATGTGGGCCTGCTGCTGGGTGAGGTGGGTGCCCTGGTGACAATGGCTACAGAGAAGGCAGTAGTACTGAGTGCCTTTGTTTCAGTTTTTACTGCTAAGGCCAGCCCTCTGCAATTCCAGACCCTGGAGGCAAGAAAGTCTGAAGAAAAGAAGACTTTCACTTGGTGGAGAAGGATTGGCTTTAAGATAATTTAGGCAAAACTGACACTCACAAATCCACGGGTCCCAATGGGATGCACCCATGAATTCTGAGGGAGCTGGCAGATGTTACTGCTGTGCCAGTCTCCATCATCTTTGAGAGGTCATGGAGGAGGGTAGTCTGAGGACTGAAGGAAAGCTAGTATCACTCCAGTCTTCAAAAAAGGCAAGAAGGAGGACCCAGGAAACTGAGTAAGAAAACAGTGGGTTTAACAGAGTAGGTGCTTGTGAAGTAATGAGAGGAATCTGTACTTACGCTAACTCAACCTGCTCAGAGCTGTTGAAAATGTCATTAAAAGGATTATTCTCTAAATTTCAATCATGCCTCTCACTTTTTGATAGTTAGGAGTGAAAAGAACATTCTTTGGATGATCACAACCATCTTTATAGTAACTAGTGACAGCATTCATTGTTGGCAGTCTAAGAGTGTGATCAGACATAAAAGGTAAGATAAGGGAACTGCTTTGAAATAAGAAGTGTAAGCAAGTACTGGAGATATAATATGAAACCAGTGAGCAATTTATAATGCAATGTACAGTGTGGTAAAATTTTTGTTGCATTCTGAGCTGTAACAGGAGAGACACCTTGTTTTCTAAAATTAAACTGTTTATTATATAGTGAGATGTTTCTCAAGATTATGTGAGTGGTTCTGATGTTTCCAGCTATAGACAGCCACAGATGCCTGACTGTATCTCCTGCCCTTTGCATGACTCTTGGTTCCAGTCAGATTGCTGCAGTTACTGTTACCTTCTCTTCCAACGTTGGTTTTATTGCATTGTGGAAGGCATTTTCGCCCAATTGTCATGGCCTTTCAGTTTAATTTCAGGTCAATGCATATTCAATTCTGATAGCCTACTAAAATCAATAAGCTTACTATCCTGTTTTAATAAGACAAAAATCTGTGGAAGAAAAAATGTAAGCATTGTAAGTGACTATTCTCAGCTCCTTTTCTCAGAAATTATTTTAACAGGGAGCCTTGTAGCATAAGACTCTTTTTGCTGTGTGTACTACTACATGCTCTCTGGATGTGACTAGATCCCTTGAGCACCATGACAACTGATGAACAAAACCTGGTAAAGGCTAAGCAATCACAAAAATAAGACATGTTTCAAAGCTGGTTAGGATGATACCAACAAAAGGATATAAATGATGGGCTAAAAATGTAGTTTATTTTTGTGCTTTGTTTTGCTGTAATGACTCACAAACACTTATCACCTCTGTATAAGAACAGGAAATGGAGAAGAGCCGTCATTGTTCCACACCTGGCTGCGGCTTCTCTTCCTCAGTTTAGCAAGTGTGTCCAGCTCAGGTGTGCAATCCTTGAGAGTCTGTGTTGGGAGGAGACAGTTACAACTGCGAGATTTGGCTAATAGGAGGGAATAGTTTCCCTCAAATTGATCTTGCAGCTGAAAATGATGAAATGTTAGTGTGGGAAAATTCCATTTATTATGCCTTATGTTGTTTATCATCTGCCTGTTTTGAGAAGTAGAATTCCTGTGGAGAGATAACACACTCTCAGACACATGTGGAAGACTTTTGTTATAGTGAGGCAGGTGAGCCCCCACCCTTGCTGTTGGGTAGGATGAACTGAGCCAAAATGAGCCTGTGTTGCCTGTGTGTTGCTAGTGAGGTAGTGAAATAAATCTAGTCTTTGCATTTCAGCTGTGGTTTGATTGCTGCCCTTGGTCACCTGTACGTGTCAATTCCCACAGGCTGGGAAGTTCAGAGCCATGACATCTTGTAGCTTTGCAACCTGGTGTCTCAGCAAGAGCAGGCCTTCTGACCAACTGTACATTTATTCTTAGAACCTGGTTCAAGACCCGAGCTCTGTCTTTAACTTGGTGCCAGAGAGGCAAACAAGAGCTGTGACTCTTTTCTTTTCAATTACAGCACTAACAGTTCAGTCTGAAAGTGCATCACTTGATTACATCCTTTTGTCCATAAATATCCTTTGTATCCATTGTGCTCATTTTTGAGCCAAGACTTGCTTTACAATGTTCCGGAAGCTTTATGTACACTGTGGTCTGAACCAAACCATAACAATCGTGATTTATAGCCTAATGTCTCCCATAAAAAGTTGGACAGTGAAAAAGAGAAATATTCAATGTAGATGGAAGATCTCACCCCACACCTTTCTCACTGGTGAGAAATTACTGCAAGTGAGAAACTGAGTTGACCTAATTTGCTTCAATGATAGTGATCTGCTACCTACTTACTGAGAGCACCTCTAGATAATTAGGGTAAAATGAGACTTTTTATCCTGGCAGATAGTTTGAAAGTCTTGCTGGTATTTAATATTTAGCATCTAAGCAAAGCAGAACAGAAGTACACAAGCAGAGCTCTACCGAACAAGGATTTTGTTGTGTCAGAGGCATTATGGAATAAATTTGTCATTAGTAAAGTCCAGAAACTGAAGCATTAGAGAGAATTTCCATGAGTTTCAGTGGTGTATTGAAATTTGCTGTATTTTATTGCAATACCAAAAGTTTTTTACTGAAAACAAAAAAAAAAAAAGGAGAAGGCACACCTTTAATGATCACCTAGTTCAACACCCATGGTTTGGGCTGTACTCTAAGCTTAGTTTTTCTTGCATTAAATTTTTTTTCTTTATTTTCGTCAAATTCTTCAAGTAAAATGGAAATTTAACTTGTACTTTTACCCAAGCCTGAGTCCAAGACATTTGGAAACTGTGAAGATGTTCCAATAGCATATAATTATATTTACCTGCTTTTGCACTTCCTATCATCAAGCAGAAGTGCCTGGTTGGAGGACAAATTGCCACAAACCCCAAGCACTCCAGTCTGCCTGGAAGGCACCTGGAAGGGTTTTAGTCTTCTTGCTATGACTCCAAACTCCAATTATCCTTTTTCAAGTTCCTACCCCTGAAGAAGGAGACTAAAACCAGATTGTTCGGTGTGATTTCATAGTACATCTGTAACCTGTGCATGTCCAGAGCTTTGTAGAGCTTCACTGGAATCATTCTTCACTGAGATACCAATGCTGACTCTGAACCTTTATTTGCCAGCAGAAGTGCTTGTGGAACTGAAGTCTAATCTAATTAATTAGGCACAATCTACCTTCTCTTAGGTAGTAGATCTCTTTTAGTCTCAGTTGTACTGAACTAATTCTGCCAAGGAGCAATTACATGGACAGTTATGCCGTTGGATGTGAAGAGCAATGACCAGCCTTTGGGCACAGGCCAAGGAAAGAAAAATTTTCATCAGTCAGCCACAACCAAAGACAGGATATGTGACACTAATCTTGTGGTATTTTGAACAGAGGTCACGAACCCAGACATTTGTGGAAAAGAGCCTACTATTGAGTGCACAGCAAGATTTCAGATTAACTTCGAGCTATAAATACTGAAAAGTCAGGAATGAGTGGTTGTTGGGATTTGATCTAGTCTAACAGGTAGATGAAAGGGAGAAGATGAGTGATATAAACCTCATGCTCAACTTCAAGACAGTTCCCTTCTCCATAAGAGTGGAGATATTTCCCTTGGTTATTTTGGGAACCATTCTTTTTTCTTCTTTAAAGAGCTGACATTGTATTAAATTATGTGTCAAGTCCTCCACAGATCAGTTCTACCCACTACTGACAACCAAGCTGAATTTATTAAGCTTTTAGCCTGTATTGTGTTTCTTAATGTTGGGAATTTTTTGTCTTTTGGATGTGAGTTTTCAACCGGAGGTCTCTGCATCACTAGATCCTAAAGACCTCTAAATGGCCCAAGAAAGTAAGTCAGGTGTCACTTAGCTGAGTCAAGCCCATCATTTTGTTGGAAAATGATTTAAAGGTTTGAGATTCTATAGTAAGAAAAAGAAAACCCACTGACATGCTTTAGTTACATTAGACACTATTATTATTGTAAATTAATTTAATTAATGTCTTTAATTGCTTTAAGTCATTCACTTATTAAATGTAGTTCCTGGACTGCTAGGTGTTTGTATTGAAGATGTTTGTATAAAGCAAAGCTGACAAAGCACTAATTATCTGAAGCGTTGCAAGAAAAATGGTGTTTTAGGAATATGAAAGAAGTTGAAAACCATGTCAAAGAGATCCTTAGTTTTGAGGGATGTATAGACCACACTCAAAACTAACTCTCATGTGGCCTGTGGAATTACCCTTTGCTTTCCAAATCTCCATGAACCACTACAATACACCAGTGTAAATGTGAGGTTTCACTCTTTGGTATCAATTTTTCCTTACTGATGTTGCAAAGCTTTAAAAAACTAAATATTTTTCTTGATTTTTGCATGTCAGCTGCCTACCTGATTTAGCTTGATTCCTTGCTAGATTCCCCACAGAAAATCTTCCTTATTCTGGGGTAGAGCAGCCCCTCTGAGTCAGTAGGGAGAGGCAGCAGGGAGCGCTGCCCACGACTCCACACACAGTATGATTCAGATCTTTGTGGGGGTGTCTCTAAATGCTGTGTAAAAAGCTCTTGCCTCCATCATGATGACATAATACAGGGTTTTAACTTACCAACTGTAGATGTGCTCTTTTTGTTTCCAAACGAATAGTGAACAGACTGCAGATACTATAAATATTCTATGTAGTTTCTTAATAAACCCAAATGGCTGTAAATAAAAAAGGACCTTTCTGAATTAGTGAGTAAATAGTAATTTCTCAAAGCTCTTTTGCTCCAGAAGACCTCAATTACAACTTCAGAGTATGTCAGACAACATTTAATTACCTTCTAGAGGATTCTGTGATTCTGCTTATATTGACTACACCTCCCTATTATTCCTGTGCAAAACCTACCCTTTTGATGAGTTATCATCTTGGTTTTGTTTCTGGTTTTGATAAAAAGAAACAAACAACTCTAGGAGGAGTCTTGCTGCCTGTCCACCGGTCCTTCTTTCTGAGCAGAAAATTTGCTGTTCCTTCACTCCTTGTTTTCAGGGCTAGGAATGGTGCTGATACTTCAGTGGGATAAGATCTGACATCATCTGAAGTCACTAGCAATAGGTTTAAGTTATA
Source organism: Corvus cornix cornix (assembly GCF_000738735.6). NCBI lineage: Eukaryota > Metazoa > Chordata > Aves > Passeriformes > Corvidae > Corvus > Corvus cornix. Next base: position 37,501,645 of record NC_046332.1, on the reverse strand, counting down.
AATGAAGACATCAAAATGAAAATTATCATTTATGGGCCAAGTGTCTAAGCTCTCATCTATGACAGATCCACTCATAGAACCCATGTGGCATTGAAAGCAAATTTTCTGACCAGACGCAAGAGGTCCAACTGACCAGGCTATGCAAAGGCATTTTAAATGGTCTGAAATACCCTAGGGCTTCTCCAGAAATCCGCACATTTCCCACAGGTCCTTGGTCATACATGCCTTAAAATATAGCCTCAGATATCTCAGGTATGATCCCACTACTGTTTGTATGTTATGGATTTATATGAACATGATTCTAGATTTACCTATTTCCTTAAAATTTCGTCTGTGGAGGAAAACTGAACCCAATATTCCTTATCCAGTACACTAAGAGCCTGTTAAAATGAAGGACTACAGGGAACCAAAATTAAGCTAAAATTAGTGATTCTACTCTCTGCAACATGAGGACTTGAGTCTAGAACCTCATTGAGGAGCTTAAAAATGTGGCCCTGTAGCAACTAGGAGGTGCCACCAGGAAATCTGTGGGACCCTACACACCCATGTGTGTGTGCTAGGTGGCTTAATATGCCTGATATGTAGCTTAATCCACTAGCAAAAAGACATTGACATGACAGCCTTACGCACAGGAGTCAGGCCAATCTAAACCCGTGCTGTGTTCTTGGATGTTCCAGAATCCAGACTCTTAGATGAAGAATGTGTAGTGTGTGCAACCATTGTGCCCTTGTAGTTGATCCCTGAATACAAGGAGAAATGCAGAGTACATTTAGATAGTCTATACGTACATCTCTTGCTCTTTCTTCCTACTCCAGGAAAAGAGGGTTGAAATTGTGTGGCTGCACTGATTGACAGAAAGAGTAAATAATGGACAGAAATGGCAGCTGTTTTGGTGTTTTTTTTAATTTACTTTTTTGATCTCCTGAAGGTTTTTGCTTGATTTCACTCTGGTCAAGAAGATTCCTTCTCATTTCGCCAAGACGTGAAATCTCAGGGTGTTTTTACTTACCTTTTATTTACTTAAAATATAAACTTGTGGCAGATCAGATGCCATTTAGTAGCCACCTATGATGAAAAATGAAATCTGTAATGCAGAGACTCCCTCCTACACCAAAAGGCAGCATCCCTATTATCATTGGCAGTTTGAACCTAACTGGGGCTGTACATGTATGTCTTGCATAAATACATCAATTATACAGATAGATGGCTGCTGCAGCATGGGATGAGGCTTCTATCTTGTTTTGTGGCAGCATGGGGGATTTAAATGGTCTCTTCCAAGTGCCTTTAAATGCTATGCAGCCTGAGAATGGCTGTCCTCTATTTCAGTGCAGCTATTCAGTTAAAAACTCAGGTATGTTTTCTTCTGCTGGAACCCTTGCCTTGCTCTTTTCTCTCTGTAATTATGGAGACTTGTATCTATTTAATCTAGAGGAAATGTCATTCCAACATGAAAACCTTCATTGTGGAGTCTGGAAATCATGCAGCAGTTTAGCAGTTTGAAGTTTAGAAAATAGCACATTAACATTTAAAAGAAGTGTTAAAATAATAGGCTGCTGCTGAAGTTCAAAGCTGAGGATGTGAATTTTTTTACAAAGGGCACTTTGCATCTTCAAAGAAAGAATCATGGGCTTTTGAAAACCCTAAGTTAAATCTTGCAGGCAGTGCCAATCCAGTAAACATAAATGAAAAGGGCCATGAGAAGAATTACAGAGGCTCCATAGCAAGCTATGCAATAGTTGCCTGGAATGAGAGCATCTGAAAAAAAAAGTCTCTTAGGCTTAGTTTACTCATCCTTTCAAAATCAGCTAATTTAACACTTGGGTGGCCAGGGAATCCTCAGCAAAATCCGAAACATTTGTCTCTACATGAAGAAAGAGCCATTATCCTTCCAGCAGCTATGGTCTCTGAAGAACCATAGGAAGTGATTCAGCCCTTATTGCTGTCACGTCTCATAGAGCAGAGAAGAAATATGGATGCTACGAGCAATATTTTATCATGTTTTCCTAAAGATCACTTGGGTGCTTGCTTCTTCTTTTCCTGCTGCTTCACACTGTAGAAAAAGAGGTCTACCAGTATATTTAAAGGGAAAAGAAACCAGACATATAGATGAGGTGGTAAAAAAACCTGCCTTCCAAGTGTTTTCTTCTAAGACATTCTCAAAAAGAAATTTTCTTTTTTTTTAAATACTTTGTGTTGCAGTTTATCCAATTAAAACTGTGAAGACACTGCTTAAATGCAACAGATAAGTGAGCTGGGAGCCACTTGGAAACTAGGGATGTGTTAACTACTTGTGGCCTAATGAGAGACTGTGCTTACTGCTTACCCTCCAAAAGTACACAAATCTTTTACAATACAGAATTCCTAATGAAATAATGAGTCTCTAAATACAAAGAAAGGCCTTTAAAATTAAAGGAACATATTTTTAATACATATGCTGGTTTTTAAAATAGAAATAGGCAGTGATGTTTGGGGAAGAATAAAATAAACTTCTTTCCATGTACTTCTGATGAGAGATAAAACATTTTACAGTGTCATTTGTGTGACAGAACTGTTCACCCGTGTTTCCGATTACTGCCAATTCAAGTGAACATTTTACCATAAATTTAAAAAAATAATTATAGGATGGAGTGGAAATTTCAAGTAAATTTTCCCCCTTTGTGGAACAAACTGAAGATTGGTATGTCTTGATTTCTTAAGTATATCCCTCCTAAAGGCTCACAGTGGGTTTGGAACTTAATAAATAAGTTTAATCCCATCCTGCTTGTGCAGTCTTTCATGGCATAACAACTCCAGGGAGTTGTATGTGTATGTATGGTATTGCATGTTCACATAAGTCTGTAGCTGCTATTTTTTACCTGTTCTTACAAATATGCTGCCACCATACCAAACTCTCACAGCACCTTTGCGTGCTGGGTCTCCCTTCACCCACACGTATGGGCACTACAGAACTGGTAAGGAGCACAGATCCCAAAAGGATTCAGGTTCCATTGGATCATAAGGAATTAGGAACCACGCATTGCGGAGCCACGGTCCTCTCTTCAGCTGCTTCAGCACGGCCCATAAATGCTGAGGCTATGGAGTGCCCCCAGGGTTTGGGTGGGAAAAAAGCCCAGGACCTCAGTGGAGCAAATCCAGGAAGCCAGAACTGAAAGAACTGACAGAAGTGTTGGCTTCTTGTCCTTACCTCGAAGTCATGAGGTGGTGTGTTCTAAACTGGGAATACTAATATTTGCAAGACATCAGACCAAACCTCTCTACTTTGAGTCTTCCATGGAGCCATGAAAAATACTGCAGGTTTTAGCTCTGTATCATTAAACTATAAAGCATCCCATACAAACTACTTAAAAGAAATACCATCTAGGACAAAAGAGAAGCAATATAGAATCACAGAGTAGTCTGTGAAGTGGAAGTGACCTTAAAGATCATCTCATTCCAAAATACTCCCATTTTATTGATTGTGTCTAGCCCTTGTGGTTTTATCACTAGTCTCATGATAGTTAGGTGTTTTCTTTAGCATATAGTCTTATGATACAAGTGCTAGTGGCAGCATTAGAGCAGGAGGAGGGCAAATATTACTGGCAGAGTCATGGAGGAATCCTGAGCCTACTGAACCATTTTCAGAGAACCTGGTTTTGCAGATGCCTGCCTGTGTCCCAGAGGAGGGTGTGAGAAATTCATCGGTGCCTGTATTTGCATATGTGTTGGGAACTGATGTCCTTTCCAGAGGTCATTACTCTGACGAGCAGAAATACTTTCTTTGTTTGACAATTTGCATCACAGCAAAGCACAACAAATTCATCCTCACAACCAGTATAGTCTGGCTTTTTACTTGAATCTCTATTCTTTAAGGCAGTATGATTTGTAGTGCCAGCAAGTCTGTTGGATCAAGAGAAAAAAAACCAAGGTAGAAAATCTGCTTACCTGGGTTTAATTTTCAGGAAGTCATGTAGGACACGTTATGCTCCAGAGATTCCTACTGCTCTGGAGAGTGTTCAGTGTATGCAAGCAATTACAGGCATGGTGTGTGACATCTAGGAGGTTCTCATACCATGGATTGGATTATATGACTGTAGAGATGCCTTTCATGACTTTTATTCATATTCATTCCATGAATAAAAAGTATGAGATGTTTAAAATACCTTCTAGTTAGAGACAGCTTTTCTGAAAGGAATTTGAGTAAGAAAGACACATTATTTAAGAAGATCAACAACAAAAAAAGACGTGGTGTCTGCATATCAGCCCACTTGCTGTGTACTGGCCTAAGGACAGACAGAATGGATCATGATTTGTATGCATGTTCTTTGGTGATTCCTGCAACTTCAGATGCCATTCATTAACAAGCTATGAAGAAGACCTCATTGTTTCTGATACCTTTTTAACATAATTATGTGTAGTTGAGAGAGCCACATTCAAATTTACTGTAAAATTCCTTCTTAGTTCCAAGAAAATGAGCACATAAGGGAGAATCTAACAGAATAAAAAGGACATGGGATGATAGCCTTGTTGTAACAAAGCCCTCTGAGGTGGCATAGGCGAGGGGCACAGAACTAAATGCATCAGTAGCACATCAAATTCTTTCAAATAACACCACTTTTCATTCATAGGTTTCAGTTCAATTCATGCACTTTTTTGCATTGAAAAAGTTAAGATGATGGCAGAAGTTGTTCAACAAGCAAGTGTATCTTCTGGAGGGTCAGCCAGAGAATGAATCAGAGCATAAAACTCTAGAATCTATATACCTTTCCCCCAAAAAATTGGTACTTGAGGCCACCTAGTTCCTTGCATGTGATGCTTTTGAGAGGTGGTCTCTGTATACGGGACATGATCGTGTTGTTTGAGGATTATTTGTGGGTTTGGTTTTTTTTAATTGTTCTCCACACAAACTCTATATGCAGAAAGTGCTTTAATACAGGTGACTTGAATGCCCTACCAATTTATGATCTACAGCAGAACGGGCTATTAGAGCCATTGTATTCGCTTTTTTTATGTCAAATCCAAGAGTATCCAGATCAATCCCTGCAGTAGGTTTTTTGATAGTTTATATCTGCTGATTGTATAAAATACTCTAAAATATTGAATATCTACTTGAAATTTAGCAGCAGAACGGCTTTCATGGTGTTGCTGTGACACCAATTTAAGAAGAGTGCTACTTCAGGGCAAAGGAAAAAAATCTTTTATGTACTATGTTTAAGGATGTAATCTCGCCTTAAATTCCAATTTCCTGCTGTGCTATTGTGCAAAGTGCTTAGACTAAATCCAATTAACCCTTGCAGGAACCTAGTTCTATGAACCTAAAATTTTCATTAATTTCCAGTGACATAGCAATTGAAACATGACAAAAAGACTTCCATTGATTAAATAGTAAATTAAGGTTTACTATTTGGAAAGAATCGGAATCACTAGCTCTTAAATTTATGGATTATAATTTATAAACTAAGGCATGTGGTATTGGTGAATACATTAAAGCGTGGAAAATCTAGCTTAAATTTTGAAAGTTATATATATTACATATACTTTTAAATATTTCTGGTTCATTGCCATTTAAACAAAGTGAATTATAAAGGAAACAGAAAATAGGTTTGCAGTATTTCCCCTGACTAAGCAACTTTTGACAAATATGCTGTAACACTAAGAGAGGCACAACTACTTGAACTAGACTTATGAAATGGACTTTCAAAAAAATTCTGCTTGAGAGTAGTGAAAAAATGCAGAATAACATTTTCCTTTTTAAAAAATATGTTTTAGAAGTCCCTAGATTGCTACTGAAATACAGGAGGAAAAAAAAATCCCAAAGCCTGTTTTATCTTTTTGATTGATTGATTCCTTCACAAAAATATGTCCTTCTCAACTTGCTCTAGCATTTGATCAAAATGTCATTGTTCAGGAATATTAAATGACATGCCAGTACAGTCTCTCTCACCCTGGGCTGTGCATTCAGTCTGGATCATCAAGATTAGCTTGCACCAGCTCACCTTAAGTCACACAAAATAGCACCTACTTCTCCCAGCCACAATCTCAGGCTGCTGCAAATGGAACAGAAAGGAAAAGGCTTCTTCAGGCTCTGAAGGCAAAGAGATTGAAATTGAATTTGTGCAGTAATCACCTTCACACAGCATATAATGACCAGAAGTGAGCAAGGTGAAGGGCAGCAAGGACAGTATCTATGAAAACATTGGTATTAAAGGAAGGGTAAGAACTCTGGGTGCCCACTTACCAGTGGGGCAGGGAATTTAGTGAGAAATCATAAGGAAAAGACTGATTCACTCACTGCAGTTTTCATCTCAGTTTTTTCGTTGGAAGGCTTGTCCTCAGGGCTCCCAGGTCCCTGAGCCTTCTAGCAAGATCCGTGGGAGCAAACCAGTACCCACAGCAGAGGAAGAAAGTTAGGCATCATTTAAATCTCCTGTGCATACATGAGTCCATAGAACCAGATGGGATGCATTTAAGCTTGCTAGTGCTATTGTGATGCCCCACTGCATCATTTGTGAGATGCCATGGCAACTGTGGAGGCTCCTCAGATCTGGAAAAAGGCAGATGTCACATTGTTTTTAAGAAGGGCAAAAAGATGCATTCAGGGGACTACAGACTAATCAGCCTCACCTCAGTCTCCAGGAAGATGATCAGGCAAATCCACTCAGAATTAATTTCTAAACACAAAAATAGACAAGAAGGAGATTAAGAGCAGCTAGCACAGGTTTATCATAGAATCATAGAACCACAGTGTGTCCTGGGTTGGAAGGGACCTTAAAGATCATCTAGTTTCAACTCCACTGGGATGCCTTCCACTCAAAACCCCATCCAACCTGGCTTTGATCACCTCCAGGGATGGGGCATTCACAGCTTCTCTGGGCAACCTGTTCTAGTGCCTCATCACTCTCACAGTAAAGATTTTTTTCCTAATATCCAACCTAAAACTACTCTCTTTCAATTTGAACCCATTCCCCCTCGTGCTGTCACTACACACCCTCATAAATAGTCTTGCCCCATCTTCTCTGTAGGTTCCCTCAATGTACAGGAAGGCCACAATGAGGACTTTTCCAGGCTTTACCTGTTTTTCTAGGTTTACCAAGTGGAAATCATACCTGATCTTCCTCACTGCCTTCTGCGATGAGGTGATGGGTGCTGTGGCCAAGAGAAAGCAAGTGGATGTTGTGCACATCGATTTTAATGACGTCTTTGACACTATCTCCCACAATCTCCTTATCATTGAATTTGGAAGATAAGGGCTGTATAAGACAAAATGGTGGGTGGGGAATTGGCTCAACTGGTGGAACCAAAGAGCTGTGATTAGTGGTGCAATGTCCAGCTAATGGTCAGTAATTAATGGGGTCCCTCAGTGGGCAATAATGGGATCAATCCTGCTTAAAGTCTTCACTATCAACCCAGGTGATAGGACAGAGTGCATCCTTAGTAAGTTTGTGGACAACACCAAGTTGGAGAAAGCAGTCAATGTCCTGAAGGGCAGGGCTGCCATCTGGAGGGACCTGGACAAGCTGAAGATATGGGTTACAAGGAACATCATGAAGCTCCGTAAGAGAAAGATACTGCACGTAGGATGGAATAACACCATGTAACACTACAAGCTGGGGCTCAACCATTTTGGAAGCAGCTCTGGAAAAAGGGTTGTGGGGCTCCTTTGTGAACAAGAAGCTCACCATGAGCCATGAGCATGTGTTTGCAGCAGGTGGCTGCATTAGGAAAAGGGTCACCAGAAGGGAAAAGGAAGTGATCCATGTTGCTCAGTGATTTTAAGACCACATCTGGAACAGTGTGTGCTCTTTTGGACTCTAAAGTGCAAGATTGGTATTGATATACTGCAGTGTGTCCAGCAGAGACCGCCACGCTGGTTAAAGGACATTGAACACAGGCAATATGAGAAAAGGCTGAGAAAGCTGGGTTTGCTCAGCTTGGAGAAGAGAAGCTGAAGGGCAGACAGTGCTTCTGTCCACATCTAGCTGATCAGAAGATGATAGAGCTAGAGTCTTCTTGAGGGCACACAGTGATAGGACAGGAGGCAATGGGTGCAAGTTTGCAAGGTGGGAGATTACAAATAGATATTAGGGCAAAAATATCCCGTGAGGATGATCAAATACTGATGTGGGATGTCCAGAAAGGTTGTGTAGTCTCCATCCTTGGACATGTTCAGAATTGACTGGGCACGGACCTTAACAACTTGATCAGTTTAGATCTGTTTTGAGCAGGAAATAGGACAATTTGAATTTTGGAGATCTCTCCCAACCTAAGACATGATTCTGGTATTCTGACAGTATTCTTGAGATTGTGAGGGAAAATTTCTATCTCCTGATATGCTGATTGCCACAGAGATATGAACATTGCAAGCCAGAAAGTCTCTTAACAATGGTTTTGAGGTGTGTTTTCTTTTTTTTTATTTTTTTCCTTTTTCATAATAACTATTTGTAACTAGAAAAAGTACTGACATTGAAAGTAAGAGGCTGTGAGAGAGTTGGTTCTTCCTGGAAAAACTTTTCTGTCAGTTATAGAGACTGCTAAAGACTCCTCAGTCACATAAATTGTTAAGGCTGGGGAAACAAGGCTGCACCAAGATGATCCTGACATGAAAAATGGGAAAAAAAAAGCAGCATGAAAAAGATGTGCTAATGCAGTGAAGAGTCAAAAAATAGAGTCCTGGAAGTTTGCTGTCAGCAGAAGATTAGGAGGTGACAGTGACAGTATCTGCTAGAGGAACCACATTTCTATTAGCAATAGTTGAGGCCTTATCCTCCCATAAACCATCGTGGACATCAGCAGGTTTCCAGTGCTTCCTGGGCCTGGCATATTCTTGCACTGGTTCTATGTTCAGAGTAGTCAGGCAAGCTCTGTTTTGTGGGCAAAATAAAAAGCATTTAAATTCACAATTGTGCATCTTCCACATTTTGCCCTCACACCATCCTGTGTATATTTCAGTGTCCTATGGAGACTTCTGAAAATTGGGAGTGCATATTTCTAGAGTAGAGTATCTTTTGCCTTGGAACAGGACTGTATAATTTAACTTTTGCAAAGCCTTTTCGATTTTTCTTCCCAGGATGTAATGGTTACACTCACGCTAAATACAGGCAAACTGGTTATTTGCCACGAGCAATTTAAAAGAATGATCACATGAATTGCTTTCACAGGCTTTTTTTGTTTCTTTTTTTTTTCTTTCTTGAACAAAACCTCACTGTTCATTAGTTTGTAAATAAAACACAGCTGGCATGAACAGACCTCACTTATGATTGCTTGTACTATCAGTTCACATGCATTTAGTTGATTTTATCACATGACTGTAGGTAAAGGGAACCTCAGTAGGTTTACAGAAGAGTAAAATTAGTTGCTATGTATTTCAGACATAAAATATGATTTTTTTAAAATGCTGGTTTTGTGGCCAGCTCTATTTTGTTCTTCCAAAGAAGAATTCTCCTTTTATACAGCAGTTTCAAGGCTACATTCTGCAGCCACTGAACTATTTCGAGTTTTGCCTGCACAATGTCATGAGATTAACGTGTTCTGTGGGTGAAACTCAGCAGCATTCCATAGGACCTTCCCAGCTATGCACAAGGACTAAAACCCCCAGGGCTGAACACAAGAGTCTCTACAGTTAGTGAATGGGACAGTTCCACCTCTGTGACCGAGTCCAGGGGGTCACACAGTGACTCACGTTCTTTGTCAGTTCAACCTCCAACTCCAGTTGTTAAATTAGGAGTATTCAATTTTTCACAGCTAATTTGTGTTCTTAACTCGGTGTAATTTTATGCCACAAAAACATTTATAAATATAGACTGAAAAAACAATCTCATGAGTCAGATGAAGGTGCTACTAACAAGACAATGAACAGGAATCAGTTGTGTGTTCTGCAGCTGACATTTATAGTGGTCTCACTGCATGCTCATTGTAACTTGAGGTAAAATACAGATTTATTATTATAGATAATAATGATGTGCAAGATCCAGTTAAACTAGCAACATATCAATAGATGACTGAAAATAAATTGTCTTCCTCATTTTCCATTAAATCTGTAAACATCTTTAAGTGCAACAAATTGTTCAGATGACCAAAATTGTGTTATATACATATTAAGAAATATATACAATCTTCCATATATATTTATTCATTGGCAAATTCCCAGACTTGTGCAATTCATTAAAATACAATTGGGAAATGAAAGCAAAAATTTTTGTCTAAGTATTTTCTTAAAGGAAGAAGTGGAGAGACAGAAACGCACTTCTGCCTCTGAGAATGAGCAAGGCAGAATTATTTCATTCAGTCAATAATTTAGTGAGAAATCTCATCAAACAGTTATAGGACTGTACCTTTAGTTTTAATTCTTCTTTGAGAGTGACATTTTCACTTGTACAGAAAGACAGGATAAGACTAATGCATTGTTTCAGTCTCATTTAGACATTACCACACCTCCACTTCTCTCTTTACTGAAACAGAATTTACAACTGGTTTTCACCCATCTATGCGAGAGTAAGCTGTTTTCTAATCTGAGTTCTACTGTAAGAACAATTCTGGAATACATTTACTTCTTTTAATCAATAGAAAAGACAACACTTTTTAATCAAGATAACACTAAAAGTTTGAAAACACTCCACATTTTCTGGAAACAGACTTTGTCCCTGAGGCCCTAGTTTTTCCTTCACTAGTTACCTTGTGCAGAGCACAGGATGTACCTGACTTTATTCCTCTTTTTTTCTTAAAGTGCCTATATCAGATATGCTGGTGCAAATACTTTTATACAACAAAAGTATTAATTTCCTCAAAGATGCATGAATCTGTTCAGAGCTGGTATGTTCTTCCTGACTACACTTTCAAATCACGCTATAACCATATCACCTCTCTTGACGGTGCATTTATAAAGTTTTCCTTCAGACTTAATTTGAGAAAAAATAGATTTTGAATTAAAGTATGAAAAGGGAGAAAATTAATTTAAGGCTTCTGATGTAGGTAGAAATATACATTCCTACACAAAGACTTTTCACCATTGAGAGCTGCATTTAGTCATCTAAATTAATATAATTTTTATGCATTTGAATGACTTTCAGGAAAATTTTAATTTTATGGATTTGATTGATTTCCACATCAACTCAAATGCAATGCTTTGTAGTAATACATGGATAAAAATTATTTTAATAGGTGTGAGTTATTGTCCATACATCAGGACTCAACAAGTACCAGTACCTGGCACAATAATAGCTCCATTGACTTTGCAACCACCATGCACTGCAGAGTCCCTTTCAGGTAATGCTGTGGTGGTAAAATCCACACCTGATAGTTTAGCACTGTTCCAAAAATCTTCCATCATTTGTGAGGAAGGATCCAATTCTGGAACACTTCTCTCTGTGACAGTGGTGAAACATTGGCACAGGTTGCCTGGAGAGGTGGATGCTCCATCCCTGGCAATGTTTGAGGCCAGGCTGGATGGGGCTTTGAGGAACCTGGTCTAGTGGAAGGTATCCCTGACCAGGTCAGAGCAGTTGAAATTAGATGATCTTTATGGTCCCTTCCAACCCAGGCCATTCCATGATTCTGTGATTCTATTCAATTACTTGTGTGAGCTTCATTGGGAACATATGAGAACAAGGATTCTTAAAGTGATATTTAGTTTTTAAAGAGCAGATGTAATTTGTAAAATGACTTTATACAAATTCCAAGTCTTCTCATGAGTATCAAGAGTGATAGCAGCTCATTTTTATGGCCAAAGAAATGGTTCCAACATTTAAATTTATTTTATGAAGCTAAACCAATAATTTTTGGACTCTATTCTGACTCATTCCAGCAAGTGATAAACCAAGATCTACCAATTTACTTCTAATAATAGTTTATCTATTAGTCAGACAACAAATTTTGACTTTCAAGTCACAATTTTGAGTACTCAGAGAAGCCAGAAAAAGTAGGATTGTCAAGGAATCAAATTTTATATCCTTTCCTACAAGTTTCAGAGACTCTTGAAACTCCTTATTTACTCTGCGGGAAATTTTACATGTGGATATAAATGTATATTGATTTTGTGTTCCATATCTTGCTGTGGAAGTCAGGAAGAATGACAACACATATCAAAATTGTTTCAGACTTACAAACTTATGTTTCAGGTAAAACCTACCTATTAATGATTGCTACTTTTAGCCACAATGTTTTTATTTTCTGCTACCAGGTTATATTTGTCCCATCTCTTTATTACCTCTACCAACAAAGTTTTCAGCTTCTTATCAGCCTACTACTGTATGAGTCTGAGGGTACTGAACTTCTGAGATTATCCAAAATCATGTGAAGAACATGAAAGCAGCTAAAATAATTATCACATTTGTTGCTTTGCTGTACTTTACATAGGCTTATGGCGAGCAGATAGAACATTTAAAATACTGTGGTTCTTTGATATTTTTCTATCACTCTAGCAACATAAGGGTGATATTTAATACATCTTTATGGCTTCAGAAGCAGTATATTTGCTGTAAAAATTAATATTACTACAGAAATATTTTTCATAATAGCCAGATCAGGAAACCCAAACTGGAATGTAACAGCAACCTGAATTCTTCATTGTCCCATTTCAATACCTGACATGGATTTACCAGAGACCTAGCTCCTCTACACTGAACAGCACTGCTAAGAAATGCTAAGAGGAATGTGCATTTCAAGTCTAATGTTAAAATAAGCTCATTGGCTCTGTACTTGCACACAGATCCTTAGTCTGATTTAGAGATAGTACAACCATGTTGTGTAAATCACTATAATGCTCTGTAGTACAACCCAAATTGTAATCTGATCTGCACAGTCACTGTTATGATGTCTTACCTGGAAAAACGGAAATCCAGTTGGAATTTGAGCTGAGTTTTAAAATTAAGTGGAAAATAATATTTTTATTTTATGAACTGCAAATATGAAGTGTAGGTACACTATTTATGGAATTAATATCACCTGCCTTTGCCTGAAGTGAGCTACCTGATCTCTGTTACAGTCAGTGAAGGTACGGTCACTGAGTTCTGTTGATCAGCTCCCCTGACCAATAAAGATGTCTCTTTCAAAAGAAAAGGAATAATTTCCTAGAACTCTATGGACTACTGTGGGTATTTAGAAAATGGATTGTGTGCAAACATCTACACCGGATTCACCCCAAATTAGGCAAAATAAATCCCTCTCTAGCTATCCAAAATTAGATCTTTGAACTAGTGATCAAAGCTGCTTCTAAAGTCAGTGAAAGGAGACAAGCACCTCCATAAAGCAATTAATCTTATCCTTGGACATGTGTTTATCATCATATATGGAAGGAAACATATCTCCACTATAGGGAACCTTGAAGGTTGTCTTAGGTTAGACACCAGCAGTGGGTTTTGTTCGAGATTAGATGTAGACGTGAGTCAAGTATATCAGCTACCATTACAGTCAAAAGGGCTTCTTCTTTTGGTTTAGCATCATTTGAGATGATCTAGGATATCCTGTTTAGTGTCCAGTTGCCACTCCAGATGATCACAGGTCATATGCTATAATCTCCAGTCTGTTGCAAATGTGTAAGGTGTGCTAAAGTGCATCAAATGACATTTTATATAGATATTTTGGTAAATAAATGAGGTTCAATTAATATTCAATCTTTTCTAAAGGAAGAATATTGTGTAAAGTAAATCTGTGAGAAATCAACCAATTGTATTACATTATCTACCATAAAATTGACCACAAAAGATGAACAGAGTAGACACACTGTATTCCCATTCTCAATGTAGGTGAGTATGAAAAACCTGTGAGGAAAGTCTCTAATGTTAATATTTGCTTTTACACAAATATTCTTCTCTCTGGTTTACAAATTTGATTCAAAGACACCATTACAGTCAGTACACCAGTACATCCACAGAAATGCAATGTTTGGCTTATGTGTGGAAAATAGAGTGTCTGTCTCACCCTCTGTTCAGATACAGAAGGGAGGAAAATACCACTCCAGAGCCTTGATGAGCTGCTGTACACATAGACTCACTACATCTTCTAAGAAATGAATCCTGATCTTGTATAAAGAATGCAAAACTCTCACTGAAGTAAAAAAATACCTCATTCATATGTCTGGAAGCCGGATTCAGCTCTCAGAACTAAAACAGCTTGCACCCACCTGCTGCTTTAATTCTGAAACATATTTTCAATTGATATCTTGTATAAATCATGAATCAAGAGCAATGTGCTTTACTATGAAGACAGTATTCCAGTCATGAAGTGTGATCCAAGTGGAAACTCCCAAAATTAAGCAGGAATGACTGAACATTATGTCTATGATCTTGGTTTTCTTCATGACAAACTCTTGCATTGACTATTACACATTTACAAGGTGTCAGTTTTCATTTGGTTATTGTTGTTTAAAGCAGGCGAAGGCTTGCTCTTCTGGCCATCGGTTCCTCCTTTGGATGTGTCCTGGAAGAAAAGCCTTGGCATCCACAGTGACATTAAAATTCGTTTATATTCATTCCGAAAATTCTGGTTAAGAAGACCATATATTATTGCATTAAGGCAGCTGTTGAAATAGGCCATTAAGTAGCTTATAATGAATAGCCATTCAGGAACTTTTGGTGCCATTTCCGTAGGATCAATGGCTACAGCCAGTCCAATGAAGTTTAGAGGTGCCCAGCAAAAGGCAAAAATCACAAAAACCACAAACATAGTAAGAAAGTTTCTGAAGTCACTTGGCTTCAATCTTGGCTTTGTTTCTGACTTGACTCGTCTTCTGACTTGAAGCACTAAAACCCAAATTCGAAGGTAGCAGAAGCTGACAATGGTGATAGGGACAATGAAGTGAATGACCACAACAGCTATCGTATAGTAGGAGCTTGCAGTCTGGACAAACGTGCACGAATAGATGCGTGGATCATACTTCAAAGAGCCAACAAAAAAATTTGGCACAGTTGCAATCACTGTTAAAATCCAGACTAAGGAGACATACAGCATTGTGTTCCAACAGCTGTACACTTTGTCATAGGCAAAACTATGACATATGTAGCAATATCTGTTTATTGCAATTGCAGTGATGTTGAAAATGGAGCCTATTACACTCAGTCCCATCACAAAGCCACTCGCTTTGCAGTGTGTTTCACCCAGTGTCCATCCATTGCGGAAAATAGCTAAGAGCACCAGTGGGTATGGATACAAGGCCACCACCAGATCAGCCAAAGCTAGGCTCACCACAAATGCATTACCTGGAGGGAAAGAAAAATACATAGACATAAGTCTGAAAGCAAGCATAGCTGTGAACAAGAAGAAAAACATTACATTATTTTGGGTGTCTGCAATGCTAAACTATTGATGATGTCAGCAAGCAGCAGATATATAGGACCAATAGGGAAATGATTTTACAATGTAACTTAGAACACCATAGAAATATCTGTAGAAACATGATATTTCAAATCTGTTGGTAACTGGATTATAACGTCCTTGCTCTTTTTGTCTTTAATAAACATAGCCATCAGTGAGCCATTACATAAGCGCATGTTGGTTTAAGTGTAGCTAACTCCACAGCTGGATTGAATAAAATGAAAATGAAAAAAAAATCTAAATTGTGCCAGGTAGGTAAGCCATTGTGTCATTCTAACCTATCACTGGAATGCTAATGGGCTTGACAATTATCAAGGAGAAGGATATACAGAGACTAGGTCAATAGCTATTGGAAGGATGTGTTGTTTTATGCATACTCTAAATTGCTACAAAATACTCTGTAGTATAGATATTTTCTGCATGAATGGCCTACCCATACTGCAGTTATTTTCTCATTGGATTGTCTAAGCAAGAGTGAATTGCCTTCACCAACCTCCACAGAAAGGCGTATTTAAATAAACAAAGAAAACTTCCATGCATGCAACAGAAAGTATTCAAATTTTCTGCTGATGACATTATGGGAATATAGGTGATATGTTTAAGCCATATTGTCTCTCTTTAAACAGTGTCCTTTTCATCAGTTTGAAATTTCTGACATTGTATCTAAGGGTATTTTTATAAAACAGTGAGATAATAAACTACATTCCTGAAAAAATGTTCTTTAAGAACTTCACTCTAGAAGATAGAGATACTAACTTCGAATTCTTGGCATTTAGGTAGTATAAAATGTATATAGTTTGTATGGTTTTGTATATGGCTTGCATACTCTTTTTTTTTTCCTGAAAGTCCTTCACAGCATGAACCAATATGCAAAAAATCCAAGCAATTTTAAAAATTGTGCATGGAACATAATTATTTTTTTGAAAAGAGCAGTTAGATGCTCCATTCTACAAATTCTGAGCTTACTAGTCCTCAACTAACAAAGCAGCTCTCCACACCATTTTAAGAATGGCATTAACTGGAAGTCATAAAAGCAACAACCATATAGAAATATACTCATCAAACATGACAGATTTTCACCTGTACTCTGTTTTCTCCACCTGCTTTACATCTGTAGCTTCCTGAATTAAGGAATGGGGAGGTATCTTTCTCCCATACACTTTAGGGGACAACCATGCTCATCAGAATTTGCACAACAGCGAGTAAACTTAATGGAAAGCAGGATTATCCATCTGTACCTGCAGGAATATTGGCTTATCCCAAGAGTGGTGCACAACTTATTTTAGATGGCTCCTTTTTATATATTTAGTAGCCTGTTTTATATATTTTTAAAAGCTTCACAAGCGTTTCCATAGCTGCAGCTTTATGATTTGTGAGGAAAGACTGAACAAATTAGGGAGACAATTGAGTGGGACATGATAACTTCAAATAAGCAAAGCAGGAAGGATGTAACCTGTTCCCATGACTGTTGTGAATCCAAGCAAACTTCAGTCACAACAAGGAAGTTTCAAAGTAGGTGGCAAGAAATAGATTTTAATGGAAAGAAGAAGGAAGTGTTGGAAGACCTTGCTTTGAGTCTGCCATCAAAGGTTGTAAGAAAACATGAAACAAGTATGTGTCAATATTGGCCTAGACAAAGATGATCCCTTTGTACAGGAAGGATGAGATGACTGTGAAGGCCTCTTCTAGACATATGGTAAACAGACAAAAAGCCAAAACTAACAAAAGAACAGGGGCATCTTTATCAGAATGTATTTACATCATAGCAACAAGCATTTCTCTTATGTTTTGTCATCACTGCTGTCTCTGACATTTGAAGATAGAGAAGTCAGAAGCTGGAAGAAGGAAGGAAGGAAGAAAGGAAGGAAGGAAGGAAGGAAGGAAGGAAGGAAGGAAGGAAGGAAGGAAGGAAGGAAGGAAGGAAGGAAGGAAGGAAGGAAGGAAGGAAGGAAGGAGGGAAGGAAGGAGGGAAGGAAGGAAGGAAAAGGAAGGAAGGAAGGAAAAGGAAGGAAGAAAAGGAAGGAAAAAAGACTTTTTTGTGTTTTAGAAGGCCTTTTGGAGAAAAAGAGAATTTAGTCTGGGGTGTGTTCACTAAGATTAATCTAAACTCTAAGGCCTCCCAGCATCAGCTTCTACCTGAAATGTAGTTGTTCAGTTGAAATAGAGTGGGCATTCAGCTCTTTCAATCATATTTGGAAATTTACTGTAAAGTACATTTAGCGAGATATTTTCAAAGTTTTGAATGCAATTTACGACTTGAAAATTCTAGGTGAAATGAATAAATAGAGTTAGCAAGGAACTTGTCAAAAACTTAATTTACTAGTTTACAACTCAGAAGAAAAATGGTCCAATATCTATAAAGGCCTCAGGTGATTTGTCACTTCTATAGCTGTTTACAGGGTTGAATGTTCCCACTGTGTACTGCAAAGTAAGGTCCAATGGTATTTTTCTGTCTTTGTGCATGACTGCAGAATTAAGTTTAATGTTTATTATGGCAATGAATAATCTACAGAAGTAGAGAGAAACTTTCCTAATTCATAAAACATAAATAATTGACATTTTGAGAAACCAAAAGTCTTAGACATCTTTTATGCGCTTGGAGAAAGTTAATGTTCTTGATACACCTAACCCAGAGCTTTTAGAGTGGCCTAAATTACATTCATAATAGAACTAAAGAGGTAACTTTTTGCTGCTTGTAACAAAATAAAAAGCACAGAATTCTCATCTAGCTGGAATTATTATCATTGCTTCTGGAATTTACTCGATGGACTTTGTTCCTAGATTTCAGTTTCATAAGAGAAAGAGATATATTCATTTGTAAGAAAAACATTTGCTCACTGGAATGGAAAGACCCCTTAATTACAAGCAGTAGCTACTAAAAGCCAGATGTCTTGCCAGGTATTCAAAAAGATCCACATCTGTGCTGTTTTAAACACTGGTAGTTGTATGCATAAAAAAGAAAATAAGTTCTGATATTTGCTTTGCATGCAACAGAACTAGATCAATATTTCATGAAGCATTCCTGCTTATTGGTTTTCTTACTACAACTAACAAGAGAAAGAGAACTGCCACACCCTCTTGCAATCTTGATATGACTTGATGTTGTAAGAACTTACTCTCAGAAAAAAATTTTTGGTAAGGCCAAAACTTTTAAGGGCTAAGCATCTGCCTTCTGAAAAGACAACTGACTTCTAATGTCTCTACCAAAACCAGAAGCAATTTCAATCAGCAACTATTTTTTAAAGGTTTTTTTTCTGTCTTTGGTTTGAAACTGGTGAAAATGTTTAATTATACATCATAGTGTTGTTTGGGGTTTTTTTTAGGTGGTGCTTTGGTTGTTACACATTTGTTTAACAAGTTGTTCTACATTGCACGCAGACATCGCCCTCTTCGATCTATGGCACCAGCAGCAGGTGGAGCAGAGAATTAAGTCTTTCACACACTGACATTTGAATTCCCTGTGACAGTACAAGCCAAGACCTAATGTAAGCTTTGATTTATTGAGACATGGTGATTTGGTATAATGTTCAACAGAGTGTTGCTAACAGAAGGTGTAACATAATGCTCCAAACAAATGCCAGATGGGTGTTTGTTTTCTTTGAATATGACAGTTTAAAAGCAGTGATATGCTCTTTTGTAGTTATGTTTCATGATTTCAGATATTAGCGAGGTATACTGCAAACTTTGATGTAAGGGAAAGGGACAGGCAATAGATTTCCACCAGAACAGCATATTTTAGAGACTCTAGCAAAAAATATAGCATAAACAATGAATCAAAGCTGGTCTTCCATTTATGGAACATCCAGGTTATTTCTTTTTTAGGAAATGTGTGTTCTATGAAACAGTTCAGAATAATTGGTCGCTATAACTATCCTCTTACATGTACAAAGAAAAACCCATCACTGGGAGTAGAATCACAAAATCATTCAGATAGTAAAGGACCTTCAGGATCATTAAGTCCAACAGTTAACCCAGCACTGCCAAGTCCACCACTAGCCCACCTTCCTCAGTACCACATCCACACCTCTCTTAAACACCTCCAGAGATGGTGATTCCACCACTTCCCTGGGCAGTCTGTTCCAGTGCTTCACAACCATTCAATGAAGAAATTTTTCTGAATGTTTAATCTAAACCCGCCTTGACGTAACTTGAGTCCATTTTACTCTTGTCCCTTCACTTGTTACCTCGTAGGAGAGACCAACCCCTGCCTGGCTACAACCTCCTTTCAGGTAGTTTTAGAGAGCAATAAGGTGCCCCTGAGCCTACTTTTCTCCAGGTTAAACACCCCCAGCTCCCTCAGCTGCCTCTTTCCCCAGCTCTGTTACCCCTCTCTGGACATGCTCCAGCACCTCAGTGTCTTTCTTGTAGTGAGGGGCACAGAATTGAATATGGGATTCAATTGTGCTGAGTACAGGGGGACAGTCACTGTCTTGGTCCTGGCCATACCATTGCTGACACAGGCCAGGATGCCATCACCTGGGCACACGCTGGATCGTGTTCAGCTGCTGTCACCAGCACCCCCAGAGCCTTTTCCATCAGACAGCTTCCCAGCCCCTGCCCCCAGCCTGTAGCACTGCCTGGGGTTGTTGTGACCCAAGGACAGGACCCAGCACTTGCCTTGTTGAACCTCAGACAGCTGGCTTCAGTCCATCAATCCAGCCTGTCCAGATCCCTCTGCAGGGCCTTCCTGCCTTCCAGCAGATCAATACTCCTGCCCAGCTTGGTGTTGCCTGCAAACTGACTGAGGGGGGCACTTGATCCTCTTGTCCAGATCACTAATAAAGATATTAAACAGGACTGACCTGAAGAAGAACGCAGGACTCACAAGAACAGAAGCTTAGCATGTTAAAAGGACCCTGAGATTGTGGCTTAGTGACTTGCAGACTCCCGGACTGGAACAGACCTGTGTTCTTGGCCCTACATCTGAAACTATGAGTTAGTGCTGGAAGCTACACTTGCAGGAACTGAATTTTAGGCTTATTAGGCAGAGCCCTCAGGTGTTGACACAGACTTACTGAAAAGAGGTACCTAAGTTGCACTGTTGTTTTTGAGATCATGATTTTGGCATGGTTGGCCTCTAGGTATGAGTGTAACCCAAAACAAAACCTCCACTTTTCCTGTGTGCTCACTCTTCTTCTTCCTCTGGTTAAATATGGGAACGCCAGTCCTTGCTGCGAGATTGCTGCCTTGGGTTTCCTAACAGACACAGCAAAAGGCTGTGCTGTTAAAAGCTTAGTAAAAAGGCCTGAGGTTTGTAACCCCTGGGTGTACAGTTTTGCTCGCCTGTGGCTTCCTCTGGTGCCGGCGGGGACGGTGGTGACTCTCTGTTGCCACCTAGTGCAGGAGCCACAGCAGAGACAGCACACTGCATCATCTGGCAGGGCAGGAGGAGAACGCCAGCGTCTGGTTCTTGCAAAGCAAAACGCTGATCGTTAATCAGATACTACATTTATGGGGTGATAAATACTTTTCTGGGCTTCTGATACTTTCTGAGATTGCAGGAACCTTTCCAGTGCTGGGTATTTTCACAGAGAAAAGGGGAAGCAGAAGAGGCAAGACAGGCTCTACTACTAGAAATTTCACTGTTGCCTAGTGGTTATACTTCCACGGTATAAGAGCCCTTCTTTAAAAAAGGCTTGAGCTTATGTCTCCCATAGTCCCCAGAGAGTGCCCTACTCACCAGCCCTGCTGCTCTTCTGGGGTTAGCGTGCTTGTCTCTTTCTAGGTTATGGTCAAGAATTTCAGCCTAGAATCAGAATACACAGATTATCACTTGTATTGTAGAGTGCTCTTTATCAGTATGCTCATAAAAAAAAAAAAGTAAAAAGTCCTTCTCGTGACTTAACAGCTGAGAAACTGAGATAGACAGGTGCAGGAACTCTCCAAGACACTGATTAGGAAGAATACTCGAGGTTCATGAACCTTGCTCTTATTTTTCTCTATTAGAGAGTACCACCACTGTTAGGCATACTCTGGGAAAAGTGGCACTTTTCCAGTCCAGCTTTCTTCTCCCAAATGACATCGTAGTGGCACACTGATGCTGAGGGATGGAGCCAATAGAAGAGCTAGAGCTATGAAGCAAAGCTAATTTTATTAAAAGCAAACAAAAGGGGGTGGTTGCTGCACTAGGTAGTAAATCCTTAACAGATATTGCAGATGTAAAAATTTTACTCGTGTTCAAGGGAAGACTGGAAAAGTACTTGTAAGAGACATAGTTTGAATATTACTTAACAGACATACCATGCTAGGTTTGGGAAATCCTCTCAGCTGGAAGGAATCACAAGTTGTAAGAATACAGAAGTATCATACAGGGTTGCTCTGTTCTCTTTTTCTCCTCAGTGCCTGCTTCCATCTACAGTTAAAGACAAAGTATGAGTCTAGCTATGCCTTTTTCTGTGTCCACCCATCTGAAACTGAGCTGCATTTTGCAGCAGGCTCAGGGAAGATCCCTTATATCCATGCCCTAAAAGTGAAGTCAGGCTCTTGCCTTGAGGGTAATCTAGGATGGAAAAGGCCCATGTTGTTGCTGAGAGAATCACAGACTTGTAGAATCATAGAATGGTTTGAGTTGGAAGGGACCTTAAACATCACCTCATTCCAACCCCCCCTCCCATGGGCAGGGACATCTTCCACTGGATCAGGTTGCTCAGTGTCCCATCCAGCCTGGCCCTGAACACTTCCAGGCATTGGGCATCCACATTTTCTCTGGGCA
Source organism: Corvus cornix cornix (assembly GCF_000738735.6). Taxonomy (NCBI): domain Eukaryota; kingdom Metazoa; phylum Chordata; class Aves; order Passeriformes; family Corvidae; genus Corvus; species Corvus cornix. The sequence continues at coordinate 37,479,651 of NC_046332.1, read as the reverse complement.
ACCTGTGCCAGTGCCTCACCACCTTCACAGCAAAGAATCTCTTACTAATATCTAATCTAAGTCTACCCTCTTTTGTTTAAAATCTCCCCTTTTTCAGTTTAGATGTCTCTCTCTAGGTACTTTTGCTTTTCATGTGGGGAGCAAAGCCAAGACATTCACTCTGAGGGCTTAGCACTATGGACTATGGGCACCAGTGGCAACCCAGCCTCAGACCCTCCAGTTGCTGAGCACAGTCGCTAAATAACAACAGAAACAGACTGTTTTTTCACTGGTTCATGAAAGAAGTCGTGTTTTCTGTATCTGCCAGTACATATCGGCTTAATTTTCTTCTCTTGAAGTAATCACAGCTGTTGATTGCTTCAACTAAGAAAGAATAGGAACCCTACTTGTACAACTGCAAGTATGAAAACGCATTTACTGCTGACAAAGGGACTAATATGAAAAGCTGTAAAATACAACAGGTGCAATCTAGTTAGATCCTATAAAGAGCTTGGCAACCTATAATTTTTAGTAACTTTTTTTTCAGCACTATATTGCATGTCATAGAAAAAAAGGTGAAATATGTAGCATTTTATAGGATGTTACTTTGTTAAAGAAACAAACAAAAGCCCTACCCCAAAACTTGTTCCAGATTGACTATAAAAGACTGAAGTGTGGAAGAAAACAAAGTAAGGATATTTCACTTCTGAAAACTCTGGAAAAAACTTTATTATGCCCTGACAGATTTTAATTTCTATTGTATGAAAGGCTAGTTCATTCCATCACCTTCATTATTACTTTCATCTTTGTTACTGTCTAGAAACTGAATTTTTTCGAAGGCAATTATGGGGTTTTTTTTTTCTTTGTTACTGCAACAAAACCTTGCTCAAGTCCTTAGAATAACTTAACTTCCACCTTCTTTTAGAAAGGAGGACAGGAAATTGAAAAATGAAAATAACTTTGTTCAAACTAAAACCATGTTTTATTTTGTTAAGCTGTTTGTGTTTTGTTTTATTTTAATATTTTCTAGCCGATGAGTTGAAATAAAAAATCCCAAATAAACAAAAAGATCTCAGACATTAAATAATTCTATTTTAAAATGTAAGGCTTAAGATATTACTGAAGATACTCAGGCTATCAAGCTGGTATATGAAGTGAATAAAATTGGGGACTATTGGAGACTATAGGACACAGCACCATTTTGCCAGGAGATTTGATTAGCCATGATAAGGTGCATCCTGTAGTTTTGCCCTGTAGACCAATGTAAACAGCCCAGAACTTCTAAATGTGAGTGTAAATGTTGGGATCTCCACTTACAGAACCGAAGTCATGCCAGTGGCAATTTCCACAGTGGTTTGCTCAGCTGCTCCGGAGGGCTGCAGGTGAAGAACTTGCAGCATGGGACAGCTACAGAGACAAATACGTGCAGAGCATGTACATGTCAGCTGGTTCCATCGGCAAAAAGAAACCAAATCTAAGCCCATTCTGGCTGCTATGTACTTTTAAGTGTTCCCGTGTTCAACTTCCAGACACAGTGGGGGATCCCAGAGTTTTATAAAATAGGATCTGATACACGGCAGTAAATAGAGTACACAGGAACATCTAATTGGAGAGCACTTATGCTGACAAGTTGCCAATGCTTCTAACAACCTATGGAGTCCCTTCATTATGATCTTCTTTTCTTCTCTTGTTTCCTGTTTCAGCAAGTAAGAAAATAGATGACACTTGACGAAAATGGCCATTATAACCTTTCAGTAAGGAAAGGTCTTACCCTTTTTGTTCTGAGCTTTTGGAAGGCCCCATCACTGTACATGCATAAGGAGATGAATGTCTTCAGAAGCTGTTGTCAGTCTCTGCCATCTGCTTCTTTTGGAAACAAGGTCTTAAAGCAAAGTACAGTGACATGATTCATCTTATAATGATACTCATAGGTTTGTAAACAGCATGTGAACAGATGAATAAATAAAATGCTTTTACAGAAGATGATTGTGTATTCTCTTCTGAAGCATTAGCTGCTTTGTGCTCCAACTCAGTACAGACAAAGTGAGTAATGATAATTTGCTGAATCAAGGTCTTTTCTGAGAGCCAGTAGAAGCCTTGAAAAATCATAAGACAAAAACTGCTGTGGCTGGGCCTGCAAGTCATGATATTGTTGAGATAGGTAAATGAAGGGTGATAGGCATGCAACCAATATAGCCATAGAATCATGGAAGTTGGAATTGATCTCTGGAGTTCATCTAGTCCAACCCTCCCATTCAAAGAGGGATAGACTATAGTGGGTTGTTCAGGACCATGTCCAGTCAGCCTTTCACTGTCTACAGCCACAGAGACTCAACAAGCACTCAGGGTGACCTGTTCCAGTAAGGAATGAGTATACAGGATATTTACTGTTTCACTAGGGAATAGAGGCAAGATGCTGTCAATTTTGCAACCCATGAGGGGTCTACTTGATCTACTAAATAGCAAAGGGTACCTAAGATCATACCTGTTACTATGCATGCAGAGACCAGACATGGTGAGTAACAGTGAGCTAGATTTGCTTGGTCAGAAGAAGAGGCCCCAGTGAAGATTAGAGTTAATGGGGCTTTGTTTTATTTATCCTTCTGCCTTCAGATTCCTTGTGACAGCAGAACTGAACAATCTTTGACTGGACATAATGGCCTGAGCCAAACAGAGAACCTGGACCAAGAAACATTTCCAGACCAGTAAACCGAGAGACTGGTAAAGGTACAGAACTCCAGAGGGGTGGAGCATGGAGTGTCGTAAGGGCTGCATAGAAAGAGGCAGGAGGCACCAGCTCCTAGCAATTTTTGGAAAGCAATTCCCATTGGCTTTAGCAAGGCTAGAATGTTCCTCCTTATCTAGATATTCACATACTAGGTTCAGCTTACCCCTGTTGCAGAATCCTGTTCCACATGCTACTTTGATGACCTTTGACTGCAACTAGCCTTTCAGACTAGCCTCTTGTGGCAGTTCTAGCTGGTACCCCAGTGAGTGACCTGGTGGCCTGTCATCCAGAAAGAGAGTTCTGGGTGACTTCTGTCTGCCTAACCTACTGAGTCACACCTCTTCGACTGCGTGAATACACTTGCAAACTGGACCAAACCAATATAATCTTTACTAAATCAGGCTCAAATGGAAATCACTATATATACTACACGAGAATGTTTGAAGGTGTTTGAAGGTCACCTGCTTCAATATTTTGTTTGGTCTCCATAAGCAGAGCAGATATTCTTGCTTCATCTTTAACCAGGAAGCTGACTGTACAGCAAGTTTTACAATCTTTATGGTCCTAGACTACCAGGTGTTTCTTAAGAGTCACTAAAGAGGATTGCATTGTTTTCAGATTATCTAACTAAAGGCATAATTACAAGGCCTCAACTTAGTTAATTTTTATTCTACTTTGAAACAATGGATGTCCAGTGCTGCAACTGGACTCTGGATTGTGTAGTTGGTGTTTCGTACCCAGGAAACACAGGTAAACTCTTATAAACTCTTTCAACCCACTTACCAGTAAATAATTTTTTCTAGGCAAATCAGTGTGATCAAACCATCTTTTTACAAGGCTTGCCTCAACGTCTAATTAACATGTTACACATTTTGTTCTAATGATTGCAAAAGGAAGAATAAAAAAAGAAAGTCTTGCTTAACATGAAAACTGATTCAGAAAGTAATCTTTTGTCAATAGGCTCTAATCCCACCTATGAATCTAATAACAAGTACTTTTGCAGTCACTTTAAAAATATCACAGGCAGACTTTTTGTCCTTGAGTAGGAGTGCTCTAAATTTCCACAGCACAACACTCACTTTCTGACACTGTATTTTATGCCAGTAAAACACCTGGAACATAATGGTGTACTATCTGACTTGTGGCAGGGAAGTTTGAATTTTAAATATTCTTTCTCTCATGACCTCTAACATAACAAGACAAAGGCATATAAAGATACCCGTCACCTATTAATCAAGTATTTTTTCCTCTGTAACAATCCAAAAATTACACCCTGTGCATTCCATAAGTAACAACTTACTTCAAACAAGCTGGTTGGAATGTTTAGTCTCTTGAACATATTCCCAAGCATCTTAAGAACCATAAGTGGCAGTTCACAGAAAGAAGGGATGAGGTAATTCCCAGTTGGCACATAGTGACTATGCCACTTGTATGTCTTTATTTGTCTTGAAGAAAAGCAGCATGCTTTAATATAACAGCTTTTTATTGGTCAGTAGAAAACCCGAATAGAGTTGGCTGCAGAGATTGAAGACTCTGGCTCCTGTCAGCTGACTGCTTCTGAGAACATATTTTCAAAGTCCTAAAGATTATATCTCCAATGAACTTCACCACGGACAGGATCTGCACAGAATGGGCATCTTGAATAGACACTTTTTTTCTTTAAACTGTGTGGATGATATTCAATAAGTAGGACATAAAAATACCTAGATTGATTATTATTACATATATTCATAGGTGACAGACATCTCACAAAAGTTTCTTTTCCCCATTTGCACTCAAATGAAATGGTGTGAAGACTTGAATCATTTGGAAAAATGGAACTGGCTTTAGAATGAGAAGACTGAGAATTTCAGGCAGTATTAGCGCAAATCATAAAGACATGAGGATGCCACTTATTGGTTCCTGTCTTCTTTGCAGTGATATATTTTACAATTTGCTGCTAGTTCTAAACTTACAATCAGTTAATGTAATTATATTTGCAAGGCTGAGGTACCAAGCGGATATTTTTCCTGTTAGTCAGACTGTTAGCTTCAGTAGCTGCATGTGATACCTTCTGACAACAGTTGTTGCCTACGTTGTGCAAATATGGCTATCTAAACCAACAGGTAAGCAGATGTTGTTCTATAGCAGAAAGATGACAGTGTTTATGGAAGTACCATATAAATTATTATAATCTTCATAAGGTATTTAAACATTGAAACTGATCCAAACCCATAAAAACAGCTGAAAAAATTATTAACTCTGTCAGAAGGGTTATGTTTTTTCTGCAGACATAATTTAAGCAGCATTTATTAAACATTGTAATCAAATACCTCTATGATTAATAAATAATTCAAAAAGAATTCCAACAATCAAGATTCTAGTAATTTGATTAATGTGTTTAGGCTGCTGTTATCTGTTTTCATGTCGAGACATAGCTATCCCATATGAAGCTGAAATGTCAGGAAAATGCTGACTCTCTGATATAGATCAGTCCTTATCAGTTTGGAGATGAAAAGTAAACCAGTTTGGAGATGAAAAGTAAACCAGAAGATTCCAAAGCAGCTACTGTTCTTGGGGAGAACACACCACGGTGTTGCACCCACAGTGATTTAGACAAGTTTCTGTGGGTTTTTGCTATCAGGAAGTCTGTTTTATGCCCATATCAAGGTGGAAGGTTAAAAAGCAGAACAACTGCTCAGATTGATCTTTAGGAATATGAAAATTGCCATAGCATTACCTTCTTTCTGCAAATGAAAAAAAAATAGTTTTGTTTTATCAGCTGTGGATAACATAGCTGTTCTCATATTTATTCTTGGGAACATGGCTATGTACCTGACAGTCTGACCCAAGGTACCAGTATGGGCTTGTAAAGGATAACTTCTAAGAAGCTAAAATCTGAAGCATATCTGAAGGCAGTGGTACTCATAATAGATCTGAATTGGAGTAGGAGTAGAATTTACTCCTAGAGGCAGAGAATAGGTTGTCACCAATTTAATGGAGTGAGTGTAGTCTCCTATAACATCCTCAACACAATGATTCGAGTCATCTGGTGAATATATATCTGCTAAGAATAGATGAAAAAATTAGTCTTTTAAAATGAGCTGTCCTAGCACTCTGTGGGGAGGTTTGGTCTCTTAGCTCTTGGCTGATTGTGCCAAAGAGCACCATGAATCCTGGAATTGCTTCTGCTGGTCCATCCAAGAATAGAGCTTTACTGCAGAGAGGTCATTCCTCATGCAGTAAGTGAGTCTTGCAAAAGGAATGTCAGTCCAGAGTCCAGGAGAGAGCCGGCAGGAAAGGGAGTGCTCCTAAGACACGTCGGAACTGCCATAACACAGCTGCTAAGAGCTCCTTCTAATTTCCTGTATCTGAGAGTACAGTTGCATTGGTTATTTCAAGGAGATGAAGGGAAACTTATTCATACTTTGAGTTGAAAAAAAAGCAAAGAAAAGCTGTGTGACTGTGTTAGACTTGGCCCTATGGAGAGCCTGAGTACAGTGTTGCAAGAAAAGCACCGCACTAACAGCATCCTTTAGTTTTCCTTTCCTTGAAACATTGAGTGGACTTGTGCCAAATGAAATACAAATTGTAAATACAACCTTAGATACTTCTTTGCAGGTTCAAGAAAACATACCTCTGCGGCTCAACTGAATCCTTATCATTCTGCTTTCGCTAAAGATAATCACACCAATACCTCCGCTTACTAAGTGGGATAGGACTTACTATTACATCCTAAAATAAAAGTATATTGCAGCTGATCTTGGCAATAAACTTCCTATTTACTTATCAATAAATGGAATACTTATTGCACAGGATAAAAGTAAATGATAATTCAGAGCAATGATAATTTGGCAATATGGCGTTGCCAAATGCTTCAAAGGAGGATACAAAATACCCTATGGCTGCAGAATAACCTGCCTCAGGTTAAAATTTTATCCTAAACAGGATTCCCTGTGATGCAGATTGATAGAGAAATTATTTTTCTAATTTATGATGTTTCTGTACTCCTAAAGACTTCTTTCAATCCCTCTAGGCTCATAATTACCTCACAAACTTTCTATTTCTGAAAATTAAATACTTTTTAAGAATTTTAGTACTTTAAAATTCTGTGTCCTCTAGAACAATCTTAAGTTTCCACTTTTCACTTTTTCTAAATTTACCTGCAAGATTTACCTGCATTGTCAAAGTAATTTTCCTGTTTTGCCAATTAATAATATTGGCTTTTCATTTTGCTCTTCTACTTTTGGATTATTTACAGGTTAACAAAGTTTAGAACTATTATTTCATATCTTTGAAGACTTATTTTCTCATTTGGTTACTGTCTGAACAAAGTCTCAAAGAAAAGAGAATGGAATTGGTGATGAACTTATTCTGTTTCCTCTCCAAGAAGAGAATAGAAGCATAATTACCAGTATGAGATGAGTCACGGGCACATGACTGAATAGTTCTAGAAGTTATATAGAAAGATTTGGAGTATTGATCATTTGGAGGTATTTTCTGAGAAGAGGTTTCATATCTTCACGGACAGACTTCACCTAAGCATATGGGATACCAGCTTGCAATCCAAGCTGGCAGAATGAATAAGAAGAACTTAAAATTGAGAGATGGGAAGAGAGCTTGAGAAAAAATCATACAGTTTCTTCATTTAACACCCAGGGCAAGGGAATTTTGGCTTCAGGAAGGTGGTGGCAACAAATATAGAAAATAGGAGCTCAAACATTGTGGAGTTCAACTGAAGTGGTAATATAAAAAGCAGTAGAACCAGTTAAAGGATGCCAGGAACCTATGCAATAAAACAGGGGATCCAAAACCAGTAAGAAATAAAAATAAAACTTTATGGAAACAATTCTGTTAGAATGGAATTGCACCAGTGATTGGAGAAGAGAAATACTAACAAAAAGGTCTATTGTCTTCATAAAAAAAGGGGAAATGAAGAGAGAAATTGAGAGAGAGAGAAAGGATATCCTGGTAAAAGCCAAAATTACACTGGGGAGGAGTTCGAAAGACAATGTGCGGTGAAGAATGCAGAAACCTGCAGCAGGATGAGAACGCCTATCTTTTAGCAGGAAAACACTAATGGAGCCAATTTAACATCAGGACAATGCAGGTCCTCATATGTAAAGGGGAAAATAAGCACAGAGCAGCTGAGTTCTGGACATAAACCCAGCAGATTTCAATTCAGAGTCTGTTTGCCAATATACCCCAGCCTTTGTTTTCATGAAGAACAAAGACATCCCTGAAGAGCCTGCCATAGAAAATAAGGTTGTATTGAAAGCAGATGACATTATTTTGGTTAAATTAAATGGAAGAATAAACAAAGCAGACATCACTAAGAAGAGGGCTTGCACATTTTGATAAATAAAAGCAGCTAATTAGGAAAGTGAAATCAGCTGTATTGAGGAGCTTAGGGACTTAAATGTGGAGGAAGGCTGGCATTTCTTCATATTAAAGGTACAAAAATATTCTCTGTAACTTGCATCGAAAAGAGGGGAAAAAAAAAACCATAACAAAAAGTTCCAAGTCTAGATGCAGAAAAGGTTGTCTCAGTAAGGATACTGGGGGCAAGAAATGAGGCTAGAAGTACAGGATGCATCCACCAAAGAAAAATGCTAGACAAAGCAAAAATGGATTAAATGGGAACTGACAAACCCCCTAAACTTCACTGACTTTGCAAAGACTTCTAAAATAACTAAAATGCCTTTTCAACACAGTAACAAAAGAGAAAAGATAAGTTACTGGGGAAGGGGGACCCTGAAAATCAAGTTAAAATAGCTTTGGTTTGAAGAAAGATTTTGGTAGACCTTTTAATAAGGACAATAGTGGTGGTCTTGGGGACAAGGCAGGTGAGGAATTAGCGTATCTACAATAAAGCAAATACGTCAGAGAGATTGAATATACTTGATGGCAGGAATTTTTTAACATCTGTTATCTCAGTGTCGTGTTCAGAAAGTACTGAGAGCTACACGTGGGACCTGTTAAAAGGGGCTGAAATGTTCTCTAGTCCTCACTGCCAGTAGGGAAGTGCAGATTTCTCTCAGGCTTGAGTGATTTGATTTCTCTCAGAGCTTGGCTCCCACATGCATCCCGAAGAGCAGTGTTGCCATGACTCACTTGCAGCTGTGGTGCTCTCACACTTTACTACCCATTTCCTCCTCCTTTGCTCTGGTGCTGCACAAATGCTGTTTCTTTTTGCATGAATGGCGCTCCCAGTAAGTCAGAAAAGCAATTAGGGAGTAATGAGAACAGTAAAACAGTGTTGCCACCTCTGGAAGATTCATTCGTCTACCATAGAGTATGTGCTAACATGGCACCTGCATTCACGGTGGGAAATTGTTGAAAAGGAAGAATGAATCAAGAAATCTTTGGGCTCTTAACCTCATCTTAATTGTAGGCAAGGCTGGAGAGACAAGCTCAGAGGGATAGGAAAATTAAAGATGCAGATACAGACAAATGGAATAAAAGTCAATGTGAGCTTACACAAAGTGGCTGTACCAACTAATCAGATCATCTTTATTTAATAAAAGTTGGGCTTGGATTTTCTGGACCTGGGAGGTTGCTCTAAACGAATCTAGCCTTGGAATCACCAGGGTACCACTCACAGTCTGCTGCTACCACTGCCTGGATGATGATGAAAGAAAATTGTTGGACCAGAGGGAGGTAACCTACATTAAACTAATTTTGTCTGTTTCAGAAGTATTATGTCACAAAACACAAAGAGAACTAATGAAATTTTGTGATAATACGAAGTTGAGAGCATACACTGATACAGGGAAATGTCAAAATCTTTTTTTGCGTGAGGACTAAAAGAGCAGAAAGTAGATAGAGTATAATAACAGGAGGTATGAAGTCAGGTACTGAAGGAATAATTGTGTAACAAAAGAAAAAGAAGAGCTGCATCAGCAAGTGACTGCACCAAGAACAGCCATCTATATGATGCTACCACATAAAAGGAAAATGTGGCTTCAAGGCATACCAGATCTATTTTGTCCACCCAGGAAAGGACAGAACAGAATAGAATGTTAATACTTTCTTGAAAGTATTGGCGGTACTTCACCTGCATTACTGTGAACAGGCCAGTTTTCTGTTTAAGACAGATTAATTCGGTTTGGATAAGTGATCTAGAAGGCCTAAAAACCCAGGGGAATGAAAAGCGCACCTACTTAGAGGAAACTAAAAGCATTTTACTTGTTTACTATGGCAAAAAAAAGTTGAGGGGTAAATATGTGTTTACTCGCCATTAATATTGCACAAAAGTTCTCAACAGGTGAAGAAATGATCCATTCACATTAGATGACAATTGTAATTCTACAAATAAAAATATCCACTCTAAGTTAGCAACTAAAAATCACAAAGTTAAAGTAAAGTACAAATGAGTTTGAGTCATGGTAAGAGATAGAAGAGTTTAAGTGTTGGGTTCAATGAACTTTAGTGAATGCTGAAGCTCTGTTCCCATCAGTTTCTCAGTGTTGAGCACGTTCAAGCTGAATGTGAGAGAGAATGTGAAGCCAAACACACACAGTCCCAGAACTAAGAATTCCACAGATCCAGGGTTCAAGAAGACAGGAGTACAAAAGCTGAAACTATCAGTGGGATCTCATGCTCTGCTCATCTAAATATGTTCTTGTCAGTATCACTGCTGTTATTAAAGGACAATTTTGCCAAGTGGTTTCAGAAACGGGTTTCTCCAGTGTAGTTTTGTAAGAGATGGATTCCATCACAGGAGACAACTGTCCTGTGTCCCAGTGGACAGGAATAATAGTAGGGGAAGAATAAAGGAGGCAAAGAGAACTGGTCTGGCCAAAGAGAAGAAGAATAACTGAAAACGGCATTTAGCAACGGGGATAACTTACCTTCAGCTATATCACAGAAATGTGGATTGAAGGCTGTAGAAAGGGAAAGAGCATGGAAAAACACTACAAGCCTTGCTTATATTGCTGAACATGTTTATTTAGTAGATAGATGAGGACCAAAATTATAATTCTACATGCAGGATTGTTTATTTTGTACAGATACACATATGAGAAGCATTGTCCAGCTCTAGAGCCACATACACATTAGACAGAACTAAACATGCAAATACACCAATGTTCTTACAGGTAAAAGAAATATGAGTTTTGAGTTCATTTGTGTTGCAACAGCACCTTCCTATTCAAATGGAAATCAGAGTCTCATTGTGCTGTGTTAGCTGTTATATATAGAAAAGAAAATAGTGGAGAGGATGAGGAGGGCTGACAAAATGCACTAAAAATACCACTTTCCACTAATGCATTCTTTGGAATTGCACCAAAGTTAATATTAATATTCTGCCAAAAGTCAAAGGGTCCTAAGTCTTCATTACTCTTTGAAATGATATTGAGTTAATGTGCCTAATTCTCACTTCTCACTGATTTTATGCTGGCTTTAGTGCCAATGAAGTATAAACAGTTTGCTTTATCTCCATCGTCAAAGGAGATGCTTTGCTGGTTCCCATCTTCTGGAGTGCTTCCTACCAGGTTCTTATCGCAGCCCATAACGTTATGTTTACAGCTATGGCTATACAAAAGTATCTTTAGAATTCTTAAAAGCATCTAGTGGCTTTGATTTACTTGATGCACCTTCAGGATACTTGATCATCCAGCAGTGGTTGTTGAGCACATGTAAACTTCACCACTTCAAAAATTCAGCAATTTAAAAGCTGTCTTCAACTGGGTATGTTTAATTGGAAACACACAAAATCAATAATTGTTTTTGAAAATTCAGAACACATTTGACGTTTCAAAGAGAAAGACAAGCTAATTTAATTTTATTATTTCCACATACAAAGTTTTATTTATTTTTGTAGTGTGTTAGATGAAATTACCCTCCTCCCAAATTAGAACTGATAAAAGCATTAATTTCTGTAAATTAAATCACTTTGAAAGATCAGAAGTTGCTCAGCCTCTCACAGAAAGACTGGGTGCAGTTATGTAAGACAAGCATGTTGATTCATACCAATTATGCTAAGCATTACTTGGAAGAGTGTTCACAGATTTTCCCCAAAACCAAATTTAAACATGGGAAAGAGGCTTCTGGATGATCTGAAACAATCATTCTGTTGTAAGGCTGGCAAAATTCCCATGGTTGAGGAGTGAAGGAGCAATGTCCAGAAACACCAGTCTTAGCCATTCTTTATGTCTCTCCTGCTGAACATAATATGTGTCAGCCCAAAGGCTAATGGGTCATATTTCATTCCATTCTTGCACCTCCCATTATATAACAGTATTAGAATAGATTTACTTTTGGTCATGCTTTAATTTTAAGGAGAGTGATGCATAACTACATTGTTTCCACTTATCAGATCTCTCTATAAAGTCTAGAACAGAATAGTGTTGAAAAATCCTGGAAAAACTGCTAAAGTCCTGCTTTACTTTCTGAAGGTAAGATTACTTCTTGTGCTACAGAAGTGGGTAGAGCTGGTTAATTTATTTCTTTTACACCTATGACTTATTTAAAGTCCCAAACTCTCATCCAAAAAAAATCTCTCATTAGCTTCTTCAAAGGGAACTGAGTGCTCATGATACTATAGCTCTTCCTTTTTCCTTCAATCATCTGGATGTCTGCCTGTCATAACCTTTCCCCTAACTTCATCTTTTTCTTCTCTGACAAGGTCTAATTCCTTTCATGCCATTTTTCCTCATCATTTCACTTTCTACCACATTCACTCCCCTTGCAAATACAAATGCGTTGTTTCTTGTTTGCTCAGAAAGGAAAACTGCAAGTCCACCTGTTTTTCCGTCTTCTTTCCTTGTCAGAGGCTAAGGGCTCCCAAGTATTGCCTTAACTCTCCACCATTTTCTCGTCCCCTCTATCACTCCACCCACATCAGTTTTCAGTCCTCTTCCACTCTGCTTCCTCCTTAAGAAATTTTACCTGAAAAGACTTCTGTGGACATTTACCAAACTATACCCTTTCAGTTTCACCTCTAAGAGACACCTCTCCCTGACGTAAAACTAAGAACTGGCAATTTAAAAGGTATTTAACCTTATGAAGATTATGCAGAAGGAATTCCCTGCTATTCTTCACAGTACTTATCAAAGATAAAGAGATTGTTGGGACAGGGTCAGTGACATCACATTAAGGATGATCCTAGAAGGAGATCAATTAGCAGGTATTTGGACTATACGACCACGTTTGCCTTTTTTTTTTTGTTTTGTTTTGTTTTGTTTTCTGAACAGTCCTAGGGTGCCACTAAGTACTTTGATCAGTATCTTGAAACTTACTCTTCCAGGTATCACTCTCTTCCAGTCCACATCCTCTCCTTCGCTGTAGTTTGGGGGAAGGGAACGTTTCAGAAGAGAGCCCCTCTCTTCCTCCCTCCGGAAAGGATTTGATGCCGCGGGCCGGCCGCCCTCGCCAGCCTGTTCCTTCGGGCGCTTCCGCCCCGGAGCCCAGGCTCTAATCCCTGGGGAACACTCCTTCCCCCTGCGCCGAGCGGGCCGGGGAGCGCCGGTGAGTCACGGCGTGTCCCGCGGGACTCCCTGCCCCGCCGTGGCGCTGCGCCCAGTCCAGCCCAGCTCAGCCCGGCTCCGCTCGCCCGGGGCAGCGCCCGGGGTCCCGCTCGGGGCACGCAGGGCTCCGGCTCCGGGTCGCGCCGGCACTACCGGCCTCGGTACGGCTCTGCCTCTCTCGGCTTGCCCAAGCACAAGCGCAAGGACCAGCAGCTGCCTCCCTAAGTCTTCCCTCGCTTAGCCAAAGCACCCTTCCAGACACTCTCAAGTTCGGTGCTGCTCGGTGGGGTGTGATCGCTCCGCCCCAGGTAAACAGGATTTGCCGGCATCCCCCGCCTGCAGTTAGACGTGCAGCGACTGGGGAGCGCCAAGACTTATCCTCCATAAACTGCTTTTGCCCCTAAGTAGGATTTAACTTAAAGCAAGCGCGAACGAGCGCCTACTCCCCGTCAGCAGGATTTCCAGTCACCGCACGTGAGACACGACAGCGCTTGGGAAGAGACACTGGTTTAAAAAAAAACAAACACAAACCAACACCCCCTCCACCCCGGGGAGAAACAAATCAGCGGCTTGTCCCTCCTTCCCCGCGGCAAGGGAGCATCCGCGGACACAGAGGACCGATGGCAGAGCCCTCTAGTTCCGAGTGCGGAGGACGTAGTGCTTCGGACTTCTGCCAGCTCCCAGCAAAGTTTGGTTACCCCGACCTGCGTGCGCATGGCAAAACGAGGGCACTCGTGTCTCGAAGGAATGAGCAGTTCCGGGAACAGCTAGGTACTATGAGAACTGTAGTAGATACACCACAATTTCGGGGGTAGCACTTTATACCGCACCGACACCCAGCATCCAGCCGAGTGCAGGTGTGCCCAGCTCTGCGCATCAGGAAACAACCGGCTCCGTCGACGGGGAGAGGAGCAGCGGGTGTAGGATCCGCACGCAGCGGGACATGCGCGAATCAGGGAAGTTGGCCAGGAGGCAAATCCGCGAAGTTGGTGCTTAACTACAGAGTTTTGTAGCTTGAAACACGTGTAACGAGCCCGGAAGAGGTGAGGAGAGAAAGCCAGCAAGTTTAGCAAGTAAAGGCTGCAGAGCAACATTCTAGCACACACAAGGAGAAACCTTAGACACGATTCAAAGAAAACACCCCACTTTATTTGTTGCGTTCTGGTTGAAGCACATGCGGTGAGGAGACAAGAAGACGATTTTGTGAAAGCCTACCGTGCACTCTGAGGCAGGCTCCAGAGAGCGGGCTGAGCCGCTTCCCCACGCATGCACAGCACCGCATCTTTAGGACTCTTGAGCAAGTTTTAAAAGCTTCTCCTTCATTCCTCCGACCGCTTTCGGCACGCTTTTTGTCTCCGGTATTTTAAGCAGATGGCACCGATTCCCCTCCTCGGGAGCTCCATAGACACCAGATAATGCCTCATTGGGAACCACTCCACGACCTGCATTCCCGGACGGAGCGCAGGACGGAGCCCGAGGGGAGCGCGGGGGGTGACTGAGAGCCTGGGGGTCCCTGCACACACTACAGGGCAACGGATGGGGCTCTGGTGCCCCGCCTTCAGCGGGCGACCCGCCCGAACTTGACGAGCAGGCTGGACTCCTCAGGACAGCTGGAAGCGAGGACCAGGATGTCCGCGGGACTCCGGGCGCTCGCCACTCCCTGCCGCCGCCGGGACAGGGTGCGGGGACAAAGCCCTTACCTGAGTTCCGAAGCTTGCGGTTCTTGAAGACGGAGAGGATGACCAGGAGGTTGCCCAGGATGTCCACCACGGTGGTAAAGATCAGCACGCTGGACAGCACCGGCACCACCCAGGCGGGCCGCGGGACGCCCGCCGCTGCCGCCTCCCGCTCCGCCAAGCCGAGGCGGCCGCGCCCACCCGGGTCACAGCAGTTCCTCAGGGAGCCGTTCTCCAGCATCGCGGCCACCCCGTCCCGGCGCCTCCCCGCGGTGACCGGCGGCGGCCCCGCGGACTGACCGCGCGGGCGGGCGGGAACGGCTTTAAGGGGCGCGCCGGGCGCTGCTCCACCGGGAGGGGCGGGGATGGGGCGGGGTCAGAGCCCCCTTCCCTTTCCCGGGCGGTGGGGGAAGCCCGGGGGCGGGCACGGCTCCGCCTGCCGAAGGAGGGAGGGAGGGGGTGGCCGGCGGGAGCGGCGGCGCGGAGCGGGGAGCGGCGGGGGCTGCCGGGGCGGGGGCAGCGGCAGCGGCAGCGCCAGAGGCAACGCCAGCATCCACGGGCAGCGGAGGCGGCCGTGCTCGGCCATCCCCGGTGACAGCTTGCGTGGCCGGAGAGCCGCGGGGACAGGAGAGGGCGGCGGAGAAGCCCCTGTCCCGAAGCGCTGCTTCCGCCGCCGGGCTCAGCCGCGAACATCCGCCATCCGCCGCGGGGAGAGCGCTTGTTTGGGGGTTGTCTGCGTATTGGTTCTGGGGGGTTGGTCTGGTTGTTTTTCCCCTGCCCCGCGGCTCGGACCGCGGTGTTCCCGGCAGCGCAAGGCCAGCGCTCCCCCCGCCTCTCTCGCCGCCAGGCACGCCGTGCGCCCAGACGGGTGTTCCTGGCACATTCCTCCCGTCGGTCTGGCAGCAGATCTGAAAGGGTTGTACACTGCCTTCACCGTGGCCTTGTGCTTTGTGTTTGAGCACAGCGGTCTGTCAGGTCGAGACTAAGGGCAGCGCCCGTGGGGCGATAATTGCGAGCGCCACGGGCCGGACGTGCCCGCGCCGATGTCGGCTTCGGAAGCTGGGCGCGTTTCGCGGGATTTTCCTTTCGAGCTGCAGGGCAGACAGAAGGGCATCGACGGGCTTCACTCTGAAATTACGCTTGAAACATATAGTTTCCTTTGGACCCTCAAAGTGACAGATACCTTATGCTCATTTGCGTTAAATAAATAAGCGAGATGCGTGCGACAGAGGAGGGCACAGCCCGCGTGTCGCCGTGCCTGGCTGCCGGCGTGGCTCAGCCGCCACGTGCCGCTGGCAGTGTGACACCGGGCTCACACAGCGGGTGCCGGCAATTAGGGCTTCTCTCAGCAGACGTAACTCGGGAGGGTTTTGTGCCCTACTTCACATTATTTTCAGGCCATCCAGGCCACACTGTAACGTTGTCCTGCTTTCAGAGGAAGGTATGCCCCTCAGTTTTTCAGGAATTAGATCCTGAAGTAACCTGCCTTGTGGTGTTAGTTTGGAAAAACAGGACAAGTTTCTGTCTTTTCTAACGGCAAATAACTTTTTTGTGGAACATTGCTTCTTTGAGACTTACGTCTACACAAATGTAATCAAAATGTAATCTACCGGTGTAATCAAGATGCTAAAAGTTACTGTGTGGACTTCTTTTCTTGTCAAATTAGAAATAGTTTATTGTTGTCCATTTTAAATTCCTTGTAAATTTAGATATACCAAAGTAGTCCTGGTTGGAATGAACATAGAATCGTGCATGTGGATTTTTGCACTAGTCATACTTACACCGATTAAAAAAAAGAAAACAACCCTTCAGATGCTGTCTGTTTAATGTAGGCAATATGTAAGGCATCCTGATCCTTTTCAAACTAGAGATGGAGTTATCACAGCTTCATGGCTTGAACCAAAGAATAACCTTTTTTTGAGAATTATCATTCCTGAATAGTTATTTTGCAGTTCTGCCATAGGAAAGTAATAATTGCACACTTGACAGGACAGGCTCATTCTTGATAGAAGCAAAAATTCACTTGATTTTCTTTTTCTTTCTCCAGAAGTTTAAAAGGTAGCTGATCCAAGGAAATGCCTATTTTCTGTATTCATCAGTGCTAAGGAGGATTTTTCATTAGTGAATAATGATCTACCTTTAAGAATAGCTTTTGCGTTACAGTGTTTCCCTTTATCTCCCTCTGTTCCAATTTCCCCTTTCAGAAAGTCATTATCCTCACTGCCCATTATCTACGTACTGCTCTAGACTTATGGACTTGTTATGGAAAACTTACACATATTATCGTTTATTTTCATGCCTGAGGCTTTTTCTGGGCATCTCTCCAGAATCTGTGTAAGTGCTTTCAGGAGAACTGTACCATTTTGTTGTCTGTCATTACTACAGGATTTATCTTTAACTGTTTGTCAAAAGCTTAAACTGTCCCTGAGCATAAATGTGGCTTTTCAAGGTAGGCTTTGCTCCTGGCATTATCCAGGTTTGCAGTTTGTCCCCACAAGAGGAACAGTGTATTTCTCCCTGTCACACACAATTGTTATGTATCATCGCTCACTGTGTTTTATAACTCCCCAAAGTGTGCCAAGTGATTTAGAGAAAAATTAGAAAGCTATGGCCTGAGCTTGGCCTGAAGTATGAGCCTGCTACAAAATGTGAAACAGAGTAAGTGTTGCTGGCTTTGGAACAAGTCTGACTTCTGTGGCTGCACTGGCATTTGATAGTAGAAAAACAAGCAGGTAGGATAAAAATGGTACCTTTCCTGCCTCAGCAACCCATGAAGAGCATGCTCTTCATCTGCTCTGAATTCCCACTCTCTTCATTTGTATCAGGAACATAGTTTTGAATTATGATTTAGAGTTGTCTGTAAAAGGATAAATTATACATATTAATCTTATTTGCTTTGTAAAATGATTGATTAAGCTGCATTAAACGATCTGTGGATGATCTTACTCAGCTTTTTAGTAACCTTATTTCAAATCAACCAAGTTTTTTTTGAAAGTGAAATGGATTTTTCAGCCTATTGATTGTAGCAGTTAATATGAAATAACTCATGGTTGCAGAAAGCTGTTCATCTCAAAGAAAGAGACATATTCTTCACAGTTGGATTTTTAAGACCTTTATATTTTTAAATTTGGGGAAATTTTCTTCTGTGTCTAGGAAAATTAACTGTGTCTTGTTTTCCTTTTTGAAAGCAATCTGAAGTTTTCTAAAGGCAAACTCTATTTGTGTTGCAGGGTAGGACCAGGAATTGCCTGAATGGTGGAACAATCAAATATTCCATGCATTGCTCTGCTGCCTGAGGCTGAACTCTCATTTGTCTTTTTCTTTTTTCTTTTCATTCTGAAGACAAATGACTGCTTCCTAGAGATACATTCAAGCACTTTGTTTGTGATTTGTTGATTTGACTTTCTGAATCTGCAATTGGTCACAGAAGTCAAAAACTTTCATCAACACAAGTGAAATTTCAGGACAGAGGATCCTTTTGGCAAAATCTTTTGAATTTCAGGTGTTGCACAGAAGAATAAACTGTATCTCTTCTATGTTTGTTATATCAGCACACATTTCTACCAGACCAAGGGGCACTTGGACCTAAAACACACAGTCTCCAAATAGTGTTTCTACTTCTAACTATCTCAGTTTGAGTTGACTGTTCTCACAGTGTACGCCATGGCAGCGGCTTGAGTCTGGACTTTTATACCTCTTCCATTTCTATACAGTTTGGGGTATTTTTATATAAGTCTCTCTATAGTTTTAAGTCAGCCTGAGCCCACTGTTTAAATAAAGGTCTGTTTTCTTGTCCACTGTTGTCATGAGCCTGTGCAAGAAAGGTGTATCTTCTCTAATTAATAAGGGTCTTTCTTTTCTGTAGGAACAGAAGATTCACTGATTAACATTTTCTGGTCTGGGTTTCATCTTTTCCCATGCAATGTTAATACTTTTAATGTAGCAATCAAAGCCTTACTTAGAGGAATGTTATTTTGTCCATAATTTTCCAACCCCCTTTTTAACCTGCTGGAAACTGCCCATAAAATAGGATCTGCCATCCCAGTCTCAATTATTTATTGGTGTTTTAGTCACACTGAATTTCCATAGCATATAACAGGATCCTTTTGCTGTGAATTTTCAATAAAAAGAGTCACCCATTTTTGAAGCTTTAATCAATAGATTGGATAAAACAAAGATGTTAATTGGGAAGGGATTTAGGTTGAGTACCTCACAACCTAAGAGAGAGAGAGAAATTGAGACCTACTTCCAAAGGACTGTGAGCATTCATTGCACTGTGATCATTGGATGGGTGTGGGAAGTCGGTGGAAAAGATAACCTTGTGCATGTGTTTCTGCCAAAACTGGAGAGGAGCTTTGAGGACTAGCTTAGACCAGATACTGCGGTGTGAGGTGATTAAAGGGAACTCTTGCCTGGGGAAGGGTCATGGCAGGACTAAAACTACACGTCAGATCTCTTGATTCGGATTCAGTGTCAAATTTCAAAACATTTCAAAGCCATCCTATCTCTAAACGTGCCCTCCTATTCCACCTTCCCCCTTCTTTAGTGTAAGTAGATGTATGTATATATGTACTTTATATACAATGTATGTACACACACATGCTCTGTGTACATCACAAGCTGCTGTTGCTGTTCCTCTCCTGGGACTGTTCTGCCAATATGTGTTGCGCTTTTATAAGCACAAGCTGAAATGGAATAAACTGATTTTCATTCATGACCTCAACTAATATTTGAACTTACATTTTTCAGAGGTGAAAGGCTAATTCCCTAATCCTGCATAACCCTATGACTAATCCTTTTTAAGATGAAAACCAGAGCCAGAAGAACATAATTGGTTTATATTATTAGAGAGAGCTACCACAATCCCTATGTTTATGTAGCATTCAGGTGCTGTTATCTCTGTCCTTCAGCTTGTTTTTTGCAAGCAGCTGCTAGTTTTGTCACAGCCAGAAGACCTAGATGGGCTGGGGAGGGAGTGATGCACTGGCAATCAGGAGGCTCTGAAGTCCTGGTGGTGACTGTCCCACGAATCTGTCATGGGACTGGGGCTAACTAACTTTGTTTGTTTGTCTCTTTTGTCACATTAAAATGGGGCTAAGGAAAGTCTGTTATGCACGTCTTGGAAGGGAATTGAGAGTGAAATTTGTCAACGTTTTAAAATAAATTTAATTTTGCTATGCAGCTTATTGTCTTTTGTTTAAGTTAATGCAAAGCTGTCACGAATGGTCTAAGCTGCATAAAAACAAGCCCGTAGCTCTCTGCCAATACCAGCAGTAGCAGATGGTCTGCCTCACAGGGTTGACCATGCATTCAACATGAGCTGAAATTTGAAACCAAGGAATAATATGGTTTGGTGAATCAAATGAGTTCAAAACTTAAATACAACGTTTTTACAAAGATAGAGGTCAGGTTTCATTCTTCAGCACCAGTTTCCACCAGTGTTGTCCCCAAGACAATATGAACTGTGCTGTCTTGAGCTTTCTCATGGTGTCCAATTGTCAACTGAGATGTGAAGTTTCACCTGAGATCAGTCAGGTGGCTGATTCAATATACACAAAACACAGTTACAACTGACTTTTTCCCAAAGGAGTGGAAGTCTGGCTCTTCTACCCAGTTCTCGATTTTCACAAAATGTCTGGAAGTAAAACAACCTCAAAGTTCGAGGCCAGGACTCAAATCTGGTGCAATTTAGCAAAAGTTTAAAAGTTGTTTTGAGGGGCTAAGAATGGGCCAGATATGTTAATAGAAGGGCTGATTATCTTAAGTCCAATTTTCATGGGAAGTTTAGGATACAGTGGTTCTGTAATAGGACACTTCCATCAAGACTACCAAGAGCTGTATCCACTTGATGTTCCTCTTACATTTGTTCTTCTGTGCCAGGGAAATAAGAACTGGGACTGGAGTGGAACATGATGGACCCCTGGAAATAAAATATGAGTCAGGCTTGGTGATTGCTTGATTAGAATATATAATTTTCTGATAACCACTATCAAGCCAACCAAATAATGTCCTGAGCTGAATTTGTTTTCCCACTATTGATTCATAGGTAGTGGGTTGACCCTGGCTGGATGCCAGACACCCACCAAAGCCTCTCTATCACTCCCCTCCACAGCTGAACAGGATAGAGAAAATATAATGAAGGGTTCATGAGTTGAGGTAAGAACCAAGAGAGATCACTAGCCAATTACCATCACAGGAAAGACAGACTCAAATTTGGGATGTTATCTGGATTTATTGCTAAGAAAATCAGAGCAGAATAATGATAAGTAAAAACAGACCTTAAAACACCTTTCCCCCACCCTGGGGGTCATTTCATCATACATTGTTCGTGCCCCTGCTCAGGGAGAGGAGTTTTTCCCCTGCTCCAGCATGGGGTCCTTTCCACTGGAGACAGTTCTCCATGAACTTCTCCAGTGTGAGTCCAGCCAACAGGCAACAGCTCTCCACAGACTGTTGCAATGTGGATCACTCTTCCACAGGGTGCAGTCCTCCAAGAACAGACTGCTCC
Source organism: Corvus cornix cornix (assembly GCF_000738735.6). Taxonomy (NCBI): domain Eukaryota; kingdom Metazoa; phylum Chordata; class Aves; order Passeriformes; family Corvidae; genus Corvus; species Corvus cornix. Next base: position 37,458,312 of record NC_046332.1, on the reverse strand, counting down.
AGTATGAGTTCACAGGGTACAAGTCCTACCGGGAAACCTCCTCCGCCATGGGCTCCTCTCTCCGTGGGTCTGCAGGTCCCTGCCAGGAGCCTTCTCCGTCACGGGTCTTCCATGGGTTCGCAGCCTCCTCTCAGGCATCCGTCCTCTCCAGTGTGGGGTCCAGCTCCTCCAGGGGCTGCATCCCTGTGGACCTCCATGGGCTGCAGGGGCACAGCTGCCACACCATGGACTGTACCACGGTCTGCAGGGGAATCTCATCTCTGGTTCCTGGAGCACCTCCTTCCCTCCTTCTCCACTGACTTTGGGTTTTGCAGGGCTTTTCCTCTCATGTTCTTGCCCTGCTCTTCACTGGCCACAATTACATCTGTGCAATAACTTTTTTTTTTTCCTTCTTAAATATGTTATCATAGAGGTCTTACCATCATTTCTAATTGGCCAAGCCCTGGCCAGTAGCATATCCATCTTGGAGTTGGCTGGTATTGGCTCTGCTGGATATAGAGGAAACTTCCAGCATCTTCTCACGGAAGCTGCCCCTGTAGCCCCCTACTACCAAAAGGTGGCTATGCAAACCCAATGCAGCAAGAGTCTGGCTCTTTGACTTTGATGATCAACAGGACCACCAGTGAGTCAACAGTAGCAGATTTTGTGGTGCCATTCAGTTGCAATGTAAGATGGATCATGTCTCCCAGGACTGGGAGACAGAACAATAGATCATGGCGTAAATTGAAATTTACTGTCTGGATTCATTGCTTTGCCTGAATAACAAAAGCTGACCCACTGAATAATCTACCACCCAAGGTATAGCTGCTGTTCAGGGGCAATGCTATGTGTCTGTCTTCAGTGGCAAAGAATGTAAAGGCTAAACACCAGTTACTCTAGTAGTGTTTAGGAGGGAAACATTATTGTAACAGATGAAGTGATGCAGTGCTCTTGTGATGGCTTTCCTTCCAGGTGAGTTTCATCTATTAAAGTTATTGAGGTGGTTTTATGTGTATTAAATAACTCACTGCACTAGAGTCTTCTTCTACTTAATATTGAAAATATACACCTAGTTTAGGATTTTATTGTGTCAGTTTCAGAATGAATTCAAAAGAATTTCCAACTGCTTTTTCATCTGGGTGATAAGTAATAATCATGCTTTTCTTCTGGCAGTCTACTAGCACAAAGGACAAAATCACATAGGACAAAGCTATATTTATAGTAAATGTTAACTATTCATGCATTGACTGGAATTCATTAACTGTACAAAATGCCTGGAGGTATGTTTGTAGAAGTAGCTCAGAATTGTTTTTTAACTCAGTATGATTATTAGCTCAAACAATAAGAAAGTAAATACTGTTGGAGTTGGTATGGCTGGCATGCAGGATATGACTGAAAGCAGAACAATAAATGAAGAATTCAGGAAGCAAATTGGAACATGCTGTGTTGGCATTATGTTTAAAACTGACATAAAGGAAAGAAGTGTATCTAGCTTTATGAAGTGAAACTTGGCTGGCAGTAGAGGAGGGCTGCATGGTTTACAAGGAAATGGTATGGGCCATGGATGAAAATTTGGAAAGGAAGACATGACAAAAATGGCCGGTTTTTTTCTCATTTTGAATTTTAATTAGTACATTACTGAAAACAGGATACTTGAAAAATGCACTGTATCATAAGGGGCTAGGCAATTCAAACTCTCATACTTTCAAGCTTTCACAGAAGGGAGGGGAAACAAAAACCAGCTCCAGTTTTTAAAGTTAAGGTCTCTAAGGTAGGATATAAAGAACAAGAGAATATATAGTCTTTTCCACTAAAAATCTTAGAGGGGCCACATTAAAAAACCCACCAGTACACTACTGAGATATGCAAATTGACAATACACCATTCTTTTGTCAGGAGAAGCCTAATAATCGTTTCAACACCCGTTGGTGTGGGCAAAACATGATCCACATATGGAACATATTTGTCCCTTAGAGATAGTAAGTGGTCATCCAAAACTGTGTCGTAGGGTGGCACAAAGAGGGCTGAATTCAGATTTTACCACACCAATTTTGCTATTTGTCTGACACGTGACTTTGCAACCTTAAGCTGCAATTTCCTGGAATTTTTTATATGTCATGTCCTAGATGTTTTTTTAAGAAAAAGCCACAAAAATTGAATACTCTGTTATTCAGACTACTGACCTTCCTATGGGCTGCCACTGATAATGAACATTATATATTTAAATCTTCTCTAGAGCTCTCTTCAAATTGATCACATGACAATTTGTTGTCATTCTCTTTTTTTTCATCAACATTACATTAGTCTGAGGCTATTGACTTTCTCCCTTGCTGCTGATCCCTTTTTCTCTCCCCAGGTACCTGTCTGTAGCTCATTACCTCACCTTACTGCTTTGCTCACTTTTCATTTCTGAAAGTCTAGCCTAGGCTTCTCGAGCAGGCTGGCCCCTGTACCAGCGTTTGCCAGCCAGATTGTCCTAACTGACCAGCTCCTCTATGTCCTTCTGACTTCCATTGGATTGATTTTTGTCCTCCCCAGACTAAGTGAAGGAAAATTCCTTGGTGTGCTCTAATGGTGTTTGCATGGTTTGAGGGAAATGAGAACTTAGGGGTCTTTTTTTGTTTGTTTCCAGTCATAAACCCAGTCCAGTCACTCTCAGGACAGAGGTTTCAGGGGAGACTTTGGGAAGCAGCTTTCTAATGAACCATGAAAAGTCAGGTCAGTGTGAGCAGTATGGAGGGGATGAAATACATTCAACCACTCTGCTAAGGGGGCATTCGCAATAGTCACTGAGTGGAGAGAGAAGAACCTCTGCATGTTTGGGGGGATTCCCCCAAATGGGATTCCCCCATTTTAGCCAGCATTAGAACTTGAGAAAAGCTCATACATCTTCAAGGAGAATAGAAGCTACGGACAGGACTGCCCTGTAACTTTGGAGATGACATGACATTAGCCTAAAATTTGGGTCCAAGCAGCTCAATTCCATAGGACGAAATCAGCAACAGGGGGGCATGGTGGGGTTTAGATATCTTCTTGAGGGTCTGTAGCAGAAGGGTTGGCGAGGTTTGAGATTACTTGCCTGTATCTTCTGGGAAAAGGAGGTTGAAGAGAATAGCAGCTCCAGAGCATTCTCTCCCAAGTGTCTGCCTAACCACAGTGTGTGTGATCTGCAGTCTTAGATCCATATATGTGCATGTCATTCTGCTTTGTCATTGTAAATTTTTTTTTCTTTTTTGGCCACCTTTTGGGACAAACTGGACCTTTTTTTTCAGTCGGTTTTTTACTAGCTATGATTACCATTTCTTGGCATCACAGTCCTTCTGTCTCTATATTTATAGTAGAGTTTCTTCATTCCCGAATTTGTGTCTCAATGTTTGAAGAAGCTTTCATAATTTTACAGGAACTTCCTTTATTAAAACCTTTCCAATCTTGTTTTCTCTTTTTTTCTTTTTCTTATTCCACACTAACATAATTTTAGAAAGCTGTTCCAAAGACTTCCTCAGAGGCCCTTGAAATTACAAGCATTTTCCTGTATTTTCCCCTGTGTTTGAAACATGATGGCTCACACTGTTATATAAGTTCCCTGTTTCAGTCAGGGCCTTTACGACTGTGGAGACTACATTTTTTCAGGGACCATGGGACCAGGTAGGTGAAGCTGGAGGAGGATAGTCTAATGGGTCTAGTAAAATGGCAGCATTTATATCACCTTGTGCAGTCCTAACTAGAACTGTGTCACTGTAACATGACCAAGCAATGAAAAGAAAAACTAATTGGAAAGGCTAAGGAGCATGCTGGAAGACCATAGAATAGTTTGGGTTGGATGGTGGTAAACTTCCCAGTCTGACCATTCATGAGACTCTCTGGAAGTCACACTCCCAATGCCAGAGACTGGGATCGAAGCCCCTTCACAGCAGGCAGCTCCAGTGACCCATGGGACCTCACTTGACTCCAGACACACCCCACGCTCACACACAGGCAGACCAGGTTTCCTTACCCCAGACTTCAACCCCAGATTTGACCCCAGGTTTTACATAGCAGAGTCTTAGATGTCTTGTTCCATAAAGCAATTTATTAATGGAGCAGTAACACAGAAACAACCCGAGCTGATGCCATCGAGAAGGGATCCCAAACAAAGGAACCCCTGGGGCATTTATACCCTCACAGTCCAAGCCCATGAAAGTCTCAGCTCTTCCTCCAGATCCTTCAGCTCCTGCTATATCACTGAGTGTCTGGTCACCTGACTGGGCCACAGGTCCCCACATCTTTTGTTATGCAATTGTCAGGAGTTCATGGCTTGGGCCTAAAATGTCTGTCCCCATCTTCCTTGTAGGATCACTTTAAGTATTGAAAGACTGCAGTAAGGTCTTCCTGGAGCCTTCTCTTCTCCTGGCTGAACCATCTCAGCTCTCTCAGCCTGTCTTCATAAGAGACATGCTCCAGGTCTCTGACCATCTTTATGGCTCTCCTCTGGACTTGCTCCAAGAGGCCCATGTCCTTCTTGTGTTGGGACCCCAGAGCTGGACACAGCACTCCAAGTGGGGCCTCATGAGGGCAGAGCAGAGGGGCAGAATCCCCTCCCTTGCCTTGCTGGCCATGCTGCTTTGATACAGCCCAGGATATAATTGGCTTTCTGTGCTGCCAGCTCATGTCCAGCCTGCCATCCACCAACACCTCTAGGTCTAAGATATGCTCTTATTCACTGATATGAAATCGTCTTGTCTTCCATGAGACTGGAAAGGCTTCAGAAGAAAGGAAAAAGTAGCCTAACACTGTTGTGTCATAGGACTCTCCTGGTTTCGTAACTCCTACAGAAGCACTGCCATTTATAATGCCCACAGGAATACACCAATACTTCTAGGTTGCCATGAGGTTTTGGCACTTGAGTAATAGTGCCTGTGAGCCTTAATCTTCACTTTGCTAGTTCTGCCTACTTGTACTTCTGGTACTGCTATCTCACGTCAGATAGCAAGTTTAAAGCAGAATTGTTAAGAATTTTAGTTGTTTAGGGGAAAAAAACCTCAAATGTTAGACTGAAATAAAGTATGTGCCTCCAAAATTTGTTTGTGTCAGTAAAGCCTTTCTGAAACTCATGTTTATATAGAGCAAAGGTTTTACTGGGACGAAGTTCCCACTAATAGTTTTTAATATTGAGACTCTAAATCATTGTACATGAGGTCAGGATCAGGACAGGGCAATGGAGGATCTTCTTCAAGGCTTTCACTTTTTCCCAATTGGTTTTGTGATGTGAGAACTTGCAAAGGTCTAAGGGCAGCCTACTGATATCTTCTAGTACTGGTACCAGCCTGTTAAGCTTTGAATTCCTATATTCCACACAATTTACACAGGCACCAAAATCACCCAGATCATTCTTCAGGCATGAAGTCCAACTCAGCTCACCTTCTAAATACCCTTAGCATTTTTGGCAATTGATTAAAATTCACCCCAAAAGTTTAATGGCCTATTATAACACACATTTGCAATAATTTCATTCATAAATGTTATTTTTAAATGTATATAGTAAGAGATAACATCCTTCCATAGAATTTACTAAAAATTCACATACATACATATTGTGAAGTAGCTTATGGTAGTTTGGGCACAAAACACACACGAAGACCATTGCAGCCTGCATAGAGAGTTACAGATTAATTTGATATGGATGGCACAATTTCAGAGTCACTCTTGACCACTTTTTGAGCAAAAAGCTGTTATCTTCCTAAGTGTAATGCCTATCTTGCCCTGATGTTTGCTGTCTTCCTTCTGTAGAGACTATCCAGATAATTCCATCTTGTTCCACCCCAGGTTCATGATTTTATTCTTAGTCGTTTTAAAAAGCCTACACAAGCGGCACTACACAAACATGCAGTCTTTTAAAATGCAACCCTTACTTTGTGTACCTACCTTTGCTTTTCAGCACTTGGAATAGTACGTTCTATAAACAGACAAAATCATATCCATGTGCATTTTTATATTACATACACACCTTTATGAGTTGGTGATGTATTGATCATATTCATATGAATAGATTAAGATATGTCCTCCATCAGTGAGAAAACTAGACAAGGCAATTGACCTATAAAAGCATTATATCTATCCCATTTCAGGTATGATAATAAAATAAAATTAAAATCAAGTGAAACGAAGTCAAGGAACTTATAATTAAATATATTTGTAGTGTTTGAATAGATTCCTTTTCTGCTCTACCACTGGCAGATGAAGCAGAAAGGATTGTTATTAATAGTTATCCAAGTTACTCCAGCTTAAAGATTCTTATTAATAGTTATCCGAATTACTCCAGCTTAAGGGTTGTCATTAATAGTTATCCGAGTTACTCCAGCTTAAGGGTTGTTATTAATAGTTATCCAAGTTACTCCAGTTTAAGTACCTCTCTCCATAGGATTTCCTAGTGATCTTAAAGGCCTGATTAACTGCATGTTTGTTTTTTTATTTCACATAATTCATCAGCTAATATGGCTATACTATTGTTTTTAAGCACACATTTAATTTTCATTATCCATTTCTTATCTATTATTTATAACTGATAAGTTTGTTTTATCTTAAATTAGCAGTTCTTACATATGCATAGGCTTCTATCACCTTTGCCTTCCTTTTGTTTAGTTGTTTTGGTTGGTACATTTTGTTTTGTTTTGTTTTTTCATTTCCTTCTCTGTACTCCGAAAAAAATACTGGTTTTCACATGTCACTTAAAATCAGACATCATAGTGTTAACTTCAATATTCAAGAGCTAGATCTCTCCAAGTTCAATGAAATAGCTGATCCCTCTTATCTCTCTCCCACTGACGGGTCACACCTAATTCACCATACTTGCAACTGTTAATTATTTACATGTGTTACTTTGTCCTTTTTATTTTTCCCTCGATTTTGTAGCCAATGGAACCCCCCCTTCTAGGTTTCTTTCATGCACCTCCTCACATGCCTCACTGAATTTAACAATATTCTCTGTGAATTTGAATGGCTCATTTTCATTCTAATTGTATGCCATTTTCTTGTCTTGTTCTGCAGTTTTAAACACTAGCTACTCTAGCAGTTAGGTACTCTTTTGTATGTGGCTCTCTTTTTCTTTCAAAACTTTTCAGAATGAATGTTAGAGGAGTCTCGGAGCTGATGCTGCCTTTTCTTTTCTTGTTTTCTACTTCTGGGATTAGTACCATATTTGGCTCTCCTATTCATACAATGCCTCACTCTTATCCCTCTTTCTTAAGTCCAAGTGCTGCAGGTCATCATTAGTAAATGATAAAGCCCTGACTCATCCTTGTGTTTATTATCTCTTTGAGCCTTTTGTTCACCTCTCAACATTTTTCTTGCTTATTCAAATCTCTGTGTTAATTCAGCCAAAGAAATGGTTTCCAGTCTGACTCAGTACTTGCTGCTGCTCTAGTTGGGTTCCCCTGCTGCTAATCCAATGGTTCTCCCTCATTTGATCCATCACTCCATGAAGGTATGCCTGTTTAAGAGCACTGTCATTTTTCTAACTGGTTTAATTTGCCTGGAATTTCAGTTCCTTGCAATAGCAATTTGCTTTCCCATCTCCATCCCTTCCCATTTACTACAATATTGTTGCTTAAAAGAGCTGTTGGTTTCCTCTGCGTCTGTCAGAGCTGAGTTTGGAATAACGAACAGTGTGGTGAGTAACAATGCAGCTGTGGTGAGTTCCTCTCCAGTTTTCCCAGCACAGTTATTATTATCAGTCCCTACTCTGGTTTGGTCTGGATCACTCTGTCTCTCTTCATCCTGGTGTTTCAGGTGTCCTAAAGAGCTGTAGCAAACCCATTTTGACTTTGAAACTGTGCTGATGGAGCGGCTGTGTGTTCCACTCATCCTTTAAGGTCAGCCCTGGCAGGAGAATAGTAGGGGTCAGTTGCCTGTCTGATTCCAGAATTAAAACCTGCACCTCTGGTACTGTCTTTTGGTTTTCTCTCATTCTGCTGCCTCTCACTCAACATTCTAGATTTACTTAGCCACCTTACACCATTTGAGTTTACAGGATAAAGAAACAGCCTTCTGCTTTTCACAGCCACACTCCTATCTGCTAAATCTGACACTTTCCAATTTGGCAAATTCTTCCAAATTGAAGCCTGTTGTTCTAAAACGGCTCCTCAGACCAGGGTCATTTGAGTGCACTTGAGCAGTTGCTACCAAGCATCCGGGAAGTGGCAGCATCCTCACAATCACATTCCAGTCCAATATTACAGGGATGCTCTCAATCCTAGATGCACGTGCAACATTCAGTTGTGCAGCAACTTTGGGCGGATGTTTGGTCCTGCCCAAACATTGTCTCACAGCCAGGACTGGCAACTGCTGCTCTCTTCTACTGGTGCCTTCTCAGTCACTTGGACTTAGGTTTTGCCTTGAAAAATACATCCCATCAGAAACAGGCTGAGTGGCAAAAGGCAAAAAGTCTGCAAAGAGGAGCTTGCATCTGATCTCAGAGAAGGGATGTAAATATGAGCAAAGTTGCTGTTTCTGTTTTCATCCGGTTGCTGACATGCTTCTTTCCTCTCAGTGTGGCTAGCAGTGGGAGGTGAGAAGGGCTTGGGGAGAGATCCTCAAGTTTTGGGAGTGTAACTGATTGGTTATAAATTGAGTGCTTTCATACGTTAATATTTATGCAGTGTGTCCACAAACAGCAAAGGAGGGTTAAGTTGTATTTTAGTGCAATGCATATACAAAGAGGTGTTGTAAGACTTCAGTGGCACAGCTAATATGAAAAAGTGATTTTTTTTTTTTTTGTTTGATCAGTATTCAAGGGAGTATCAACATATAAAATCTTTAAGTTTTCATGAATGGCTGAAGGTACATTAGTTCCTTCATCAGTTTCACAGCCTGTTGCAGACATTTTAATGAAACTGGTTACTGTGCTATTAATTATTAAACGAGACCATATTACCCCTAATGGGCTTGAACCACCACTAAGAATGTTTTAGCTTTGATTTTGACCATACTAATAATAGTCTCACCTGTCTTGTTGCATGGTACTATTACTCTAATGTTTTACTTTCTGACTACTCTAGAAGCTGAACTTACTTTGGTGACATAATGGTAGGATATATACAGGTTGCAACACAGTTTTGATCTAGATTCCCTTTCCAAGTTCCATTATATCAAATCCATTAAGTGCTTACATGGGCTGTAAAAATAACTATCAGAAAAAAACAGAGGTGCCATATTTCTGTCTCAGTGACTCAGCAGCAGATCTACTGAGTTCACAAAAAAAAAAAAATCTATTTTTTAGTCCTGCAAACTAGGTTTCATTTTTGATAGTCAGCAAGGCTCTTGACTTTACAGTTATCAGCACCGCTAATAAAGAAAACTCTTTGAAATTATCATTACCATGCTGTGTTCTTTTCACTACATCTAAAATTGCTCTGTCAGCCCCCTGTCTCCCCATAAAGACATTTCTGAAATTATTTGAGACCATGATTAGCCAGGACAAACCTTACCTTGATTTCCAGAACCCCTGTTGAATAAACAGGATTAGCAGTTAAAAAATCCTGTAGTTTTTAAAGTCTGGAATTAAGCAATAACAAAGAAAAAATGCAGAACTTCAGTCACCTTGCAGATTTCTTTACTACTTAAGTTAATTTAGCACCAGTTATAATCTGGCAAAGAAGTATTTATGTTTGGATATGATTTAGACTGTGATTGAATACCTTGGCAAGAAGTAAATGGTCCTCTTTCTGGTGACCTTAAACCCTCAGAGAAGAGACATGATATCCATATGCTGGCTTGCTCTTTCATATAGGCTTTAATAAGCTAAAAAGATTTTTAAAAAATAATTTAATTACCTTTAGGCAAGAGATCAGTATTGTCACTGGCAGAGTTCATGCAATTCACCTATTTAATCACAACCATTTTCACAAACTGACAGACCTACATGTAGCAGGTGTACAGGGAGTACACTCCCTATATATTAGCTGTCGAGTTTAGACAGCAGCTAGATCAGAAGGAAAAAAAATTAATTCCTGTTTCTTCAGAAGCATCTCTTCCTTTCCACAAAATGGCTATGAGGATGGATCCCGAAAGGCAATGATTTTTTATTTTTTTAATTAAAAAAAAATATTTTTAAAGGGCACTACAGAGAGTTTGTTACTGCTTGTGGACTCTTCTCCAGCTTTAGTTTTTTGAATATACAATAAAAAGATAACAAGGGTACTGTAGGGCTTGTGTTAAATTCACTCTGTGAACTGGCAAATAACTCCCTGTGCTCTGAGCTCTGAGTTCTGTTATTCTGGTCTGCTCCCAGCATTGCAGCACACAGCAGTCCAAAAACTCCACCATTTAATATGATTTTGCAGGTTTTGTTAGTGTACACAATACAGCTTCAAGGTTTTCCAAAAACTGTGTGAAACCAAGTAGATAAAAATTTCCCCTCTGTAGGATTGCTGACTGTGGACGTAAAACTGCTCTCAAGGTCTCCTGAAAACGGATAGGCCATAGCTGTGGTTTCATTGCAAAGGGTTCAAGCAGCTGTTAGCTCTGCTTTATCACCACGTGATATATCATGCTGCTCTGGGCATTTATTTTTCCTGTATCCACCACACACAGTGTGCCTGCAACTTTTCCTTGTCAGGCAGAATTAAGTTCAGAGGTGCTGTTGAAGCTAGCAAGCTATTTTACATGCCAGGAAATTGGAGTCTAATAAATTGGTGTAATTTACACAAGAAAGCAAGAGTGATGAGAGGTGTCAGAAAAAGTAGCCAACAGGGAAGCACATGAAAATAATTCAAGACTGCAACAAGGCCAAAAAGTTGACTTTACCAATGTTCTGTTTAACACCCACCACAGGGTTTTTTTGAACCAGTTTTGTTTTCATCTGGCAGCAAGCCAATAACTTATGCTGTATGGGCTCTTCATTGCTTTGGAAGACTGAGCTGGAGTCTCATTGACCTGATCAGTCAGTGAGGAAACAATGGAATTTTAATTATTGACTTAATTGATTTAATTATCAGTGCTGATAAAATGAGTAGAGGAATAGAGAGCAAGGGTGATATCTGGATTCCAGATCTGTGGTTGTTGGTAGTTACACAAGTAATATTTTAACTTCTAAAATAGCACTGCCTTGTTATCTGCGAAATCCTGTTTTATCTTTCTTCCCTTTTATTGCACGAAGTTTGTCATTCTTCTTCCACCTTTAGGGTATTGCATAATGATGTCACTTCTGTATATTTCATCTCCTCGATTGTTAAGTTGTGCTTTTTCTAGTTGCATAGCAGAGCTGTTTGGAAAGTTCTGCCTCTCCTGCCCTGCGAACGCTTTTCTGAGCTTACCTACCAGTCTGCACATCTCTTTTCATTCAAGTACTTCCCTAAAAGTTATTTCCATTCTTACAAATAGTCAACCAACTACCACTGAGTGGGAGACACTAGACAGTCACTCCACACAATAAAAATATTTGAATATGCAAAAAATTGTTTTAGTTATTTTCCTCCTAGAATAGATGTCTCCCTTTCCTTATTGTCTAACCTTTTATCCCTTTAGAGGAATAGTTGAGATTACTTCTGTTCAGAGATTTATTTCTTTCCATGGAATTTTCCAGAGATTGTTGGAAAATCAAAAATGTGAATAATCGATAATGCTGGGAATGTGATAATACTGAAAATGGAAGTAGGAAAACCCCCAAAGTCAGACAAAAATAATCTCATTTTTATATCACTATAGTCACATTTTAATAGCTCATGTCACACGCAACACCTACTTTTAAGAGTCCTCATATTTCCTCCATTATCCTAGCTTTTCATTACAGCTTTTCAAATTTAAATTCATATTTGGACATGAATAGCAAGTGTATACAGCATTCTGGGTGAGTCATATCTTACGCAATGCTTCATGCTCCATATGGGAAACTCCTGGACTGATTTACTGCAGGATAACCTCTTTCACTTTGGTGGCTTATGCTTATCCTGAAGAATAATCAGTGTCATCTCTTTCATTTGCTTCCAATTGATGACTTTTCATCTTTCAGACAAAATTCTCATTAGTTGATTGGTACACAGAGTACCATTTTGCACCATTCAATGCTCAACATATTTTGGTTACCAAGCCATCTAGTTCTTTATCTGTACCTTGGTATTTTCTATGCTGCTAATACCAGCTAAATTTGTGACTATGTCAGTGAATTTATCCTCTATTTCCAGTTTGTCTTCCTTCAAGAGTGTTTGTTGTCACTCATTCCTTTGCCAACATGCAGTTTTTACGCCTCACTTGCAATACAACTTACAGGCCACTAGAAAGGCATGAGGTTATGAAAGTCTCCACTTCCAAATCCAGCAGCTGGCAAAAGTTCAACGTGACTGCAGAAAAGAATGGATGGCTTGACACAGTCCAGAAAACGTGAGGCAAAGAGCCAAAGACTTGTTGCATGGAGTCTGAACCACTGCTGTAATATGCATCGGCTCATTGCAGGAGTGACTCATCTGAAACCAAAGATGGTCACCTTATGTAGTAATGTGATGGAAGAGCTCAAATGTAACACTGTTCCCTGAACAGAAGATTACAGTGAACTGGACACCCCAACCATCCCCAAGAAAACCTCAGGAGCAGGGACTGTTAGCTTGATAGTGTCTTACCACCGGAGAAGTGACTGGAGAAGAAACATCAGGAGAAGGTGCAAAGCTATGGTGGTGTTGAAGAAAGGCTTTCAATACTCTCTTCTGTAACATTGTCATAGAGAGGGGATAGATCAACAGATAATACAGTAGGTAGAAACCTGGAGAACAGCTGAGTGCAAAGGATTGTGATCATGGCAGGAAGTCTAGTTGAAGGCCAATAACTAATGATGCACCCCAGGGTCAACACTGGACCAGTTTTATTCAACAATTTTATTAATTAACTGGATGGTGGGACAGAATGTACCCTTAAAATTCTGCTGTTGACGCAGAACTGGGAGGAGTAGCTGATATGCCAGAGGGTTGTGCTGCCACCCAGAGGCATCTGGATGGTCAGGAGAAGTGGTCTGGCAGGAACCTCATGAAATTCAATTAAGAGAAGTGCAAAGTCCTGCACCTGAAGAGGAAAAACCCCAGGAACCTGTATGTGTATATATATATATATATATATATATATATATATATATAATACTTCCAGCTGGGAAGAAGCTTGGCAGAAAGGCTGAACACCAGGTTGAATGTGGGCCAGCAATGGGCCCTTGCTGCAAAAGCAGCCAACTGCATCCTGGGCTGCATTAGCGAATGCAATGAGGGAGAGGAAGGTGATCCTTTCTCTCAGCACTGGTCGGGCCATATCTGAGTGCTGTGTTTAGTGCTGGGCTGCTCAGTACAGGAAAGACATGGACACACTGGAGAGAGTCCAGTCAAGGGATGATGAAGGGACTGGAGCATCCCTTCAGAAGAAGAGAAGGTTTAGAGGGATCTCACCAATATCAATAAATAGCTGAAAGGAGGGAACAAAAAGGATGGAGCCAGGCTCTTTTCAGTAGTGCCCAGTGCCAGGACCAGAGGCAATGGGCACAAAGAGAAAGACAGGAACTACCTTCTGAACACCAGGAAACATTTCTTTCCTATGATGATGACTGAGCACTGGAACAGGCTGCCCAGAGAAGTTGTGGAGTCCAAGCATGTGGTTTGTTGAAAGTTTTCAAGAGTCAGTGGGATAAAGGTCTGAACAACCTGGTCTGATCCTTCTGTGAGCAAGATGTTGGGCTAGAGGCCTCCTGAGGTCCCTTTCAACCTGGATTATTTTATGAGGCTCTCATATATTTATCTTCTATGATTATTCTAGTATTATCCTGGAGATAGTACTCTGATTTGTTACTCTAGCCCATGGCTACTTTCCCAGTAATGTAAATTTTTCAAGTACAAAAATGCACCCATGATTAGTTCATTGCAGAATCAGGACAGCAATGGGCATAAGAGCCCATACATATAACATAGTTGTATGCTGTTTCATATCTCTCCTATGTTTTTCAGATTTCAAATGATGCATCTGATTGCCAGCAACAAGCGCAAAATCTGTGAAAAAGAAAAGTGAGACTGCCTTCTTATTGTTTCATTATCTGCATTAAGAAAAAAAAGTTTCATTAGAATTTTGTTTTCAGTTGAGGAGAGCTGAGTGTGTCTCTCTCTTGCTTGGTACACCAGAACTAATGCAGCTAGTTAGAAAAAGAAGATATTTTGCCCAGATACTATCCTGTCATCCCAATAGGGGGAACAACTCTGCTAAGCAAGGAAGTGCCATTATTATGTATCTTCTTGTCTGACCTTGGTTACATTTTAAGCATTCTAGAGTCAAGAAATGCATTTCGGCTTGCTAATATCTCATTGTGATAACAAGGCTAGATTTCCTTTTGAAAGGGAAGGATGATCTCTTTGCTTGCTACCTTTGTTGTGCATTTTCATCATGGTTGTAGTGAAAAAAAAGGGAACATTGAAGAGGTGTATGCGAGTGATACAGTAGAAATGATGGAGGTATGCAGTGCTTCATTTGAGTCAATGCAAAAAAGGCAATGTCAGCCATCACCAGGTACTTAAATTAATTTTAATGACAATATAGAGGTGCAGAGCCAGATAGAGCAGAGAAACATTAAAGGCATTTAGATAAGTTAGATGGATTCAATTTGTTCAGACCTACTGAAGTTCACTCTAAAGTCATTAAAGAACTTAACCATTAAAAATTGCCTGCAAGAATTTCTGTAAGTGAAGAGATCCCAGCAGACTTCAGAGAGCAAAATTTAAAATCAACAAGATTAAATTCAATACAGGTAATCATGGAGAATGACTTTTAGCAATAGGAAATCAAATGCACAAACCTAAAAATGATGAGTAACCCAGCTGAAGAGACGCGGAAAAAGGATTTAGGGGTGCAATAAATCTGAAACCAACCAAACAAGTTATCATGTCAAAGAAATTGAGGCACAGTGCAATGTTTTTTCCAGAAATACAAGTTGTGTTGTGCATTAATAGAAGAGGAAATGATAACACAGAGTTGGGGTTTTTTTCCCATCTACTAAGTACTTAGCTAAGGTAAGCTTTACTAAAATGCTTCTTATAGTTTGAGCATCGTGTTTAAAATGTACACAAATTCTAATTGCTCTCAGAGCTCTTTCCAAGAATAATTAAACAATTAGATAACATGACTTAAGAGGAACATCTGAAGAAATTGGATATGTTTAATCTAGAAAAAGAAAACGTGAGACAAAGTATAAAGACAGCATTCTGGTTGTAACAAATTGCTATAAAATAGACACTGAGCAATTGTTCTCCACATGTGCTATGATTGGAGGAGACAGAAGTAATCTGATTTATTACAGTAAAGAAAAATGGGTTCTTATTTTAAGAAAAGATTTTATTTCGGGCTTGGAGACAGATTTCTGTGTGGAGGTAATGAAAAATCTAGATTAAGGAAGGTAAACCAAGCTCAGACTGGAGGCTTAAGGTTTGCTACCAGAGAGCTAGGTAAGGCAAGGTAGCAACAAGGCAAATTTGTACTCTAAAACAGAATTTCTGGAGGCTCTTGACTGTAAATCAAAGGAGGTCATAACTCATTCATGCCCTCCCACAGACACGCCTGTAAAATGTGCAATTACTTATTCATGCGCCTGGCAATGCTGATGTTGAAGAGAGTGACTGAATAAGGAATGACAAGCTGTGTGAAACATGAAGCCTGAAATTGAACGGAATGTATATTGAACAGTGAACGGACAGCAAATGGAAATGCAGACTGCGAGATCCCTTCCAACATAAAATAGAAATATATTAACATCGCTAGTGCTTTTTTCTGCATTATAATTATGTTCTCATTTTGTTCCATTACCTGTTTGCATCAGACCTATGCCTGCCTAGGAAAGCCAGTAAGGGTGAAATGTTACTGTCAAGGAGGTTTATGTGACAAAAGATGTCTGGATTTATGGATGAAAGGAGGGATCTAGGAGCAGAGAAAGAAGAAACAGGCTCTCTATCTACCCAAGTGTCCTGGGGTGACTGTATGATACTGTATTCTCTAACCAAGTTAACTGGGTTTGGTAATAACAGATCAGCAGGTGTTGGAAAAGATAATTAAGATATGAAGTTTACAGTACTGTGAAATATTCTGTAAGGATGGATAATTGTATTAGAAAAACACCTCTGATGCTCAGTGGGGAGCAGCTCCCTGCCTGAAGAGTCTCCAGGAGTATGAAATACAGTATATAAGTACATCTAATAAATAACAAATACCAATCAGCTCAAACCTTGATTTGCCTGACATCCCTGTGAGTCAGGTATGCAGGTCGCATGTGCAGAATGGATTTAGTTACTGCTTGAAGAATTGGCAAAGTTTGTGGAATCTTGCCTATATGTTCAAAAGGAAATTTCCTTCAGAGTTAAGACTGGTTTATGTGTCTGTAAATATCCATGTGTTTATGCATACAAGTACATTTCTTTGATAAGTAGACTACATTAAAAACTATTGTAAAGAGCAGGGAATAAGAGTGTGTCATTTAACATCTCTTTACATTAAAAAAAGTAATGAAACATCCAAGTTACTCATTTAAAGAAAAGTACATCACTGTTTACCTTCATGTATTGCAGAACATAGTGCCTTCATGAACCAAATAATTTTATCAGTGAATTCATGAAATAATTTATACTGTTAAAGGAAAGCATGTCTTTAAAATGAAGTGGGTTTTTTTCTTCCTCATTTTTCTCTTATAACAGTTGTATCGACACATTCCTTCAGAGGAAAATAGTTCATGGATTATTTCTTAATTAATAGGGCAAGAAAAGCGAAGAAGGAGGGTTTACAGCAGGCCAGTGTATCTGTATGTCCCAAAGCCTATCTATCAACATCAACGTGTGTGAATGCCCCTGCAAACAGAAAGGATGACCAGTAAATCTAAGGTCAGCATGAGTAATTTTTTCCTGAAGGATTAGTTTCTGGACTCACAGTTAAGCCGAGGAGCAGAATGATTCTTCAGTTTCATCACATTCTTTTCCATCTGCTTTAACCTAAATACAGGTAACTGGTGGCAGGCTGCACATAAACACAGGGAATAAGCCAGAAGGCATTTGTGTTAATTCAGCACTCTTCGTCATGCTAATTCTTTGATGCCTCAAGTGGCTGTTCTTTCAGAATATCTGCAAGGTGATGTGGAGTATTTATGAATATTTGAAGAAGGTTTCTTGCTCATTGTAATTATGCTGATGCTAAACAGCAGAGAGAAGCAGATCAGTTTGCTGTATCATCACTGTGCTGTCACATTGTCAAGCAAAGGCCACCAGGGTCTGTTGAACGCTGACAGCATTTAGGGTAGTTTAAGACATGCAACATAGTTCTTCTTGTTAGAAATTAAAATTCTGGAGGAAATAGGTATGTAAGATGCAATCTCACTGTGAAACTCCCAAATAAAAATTATCTCTATTTTTATTTATTAATTTCTATTGTTTTTGTTGACCCTTTACTTGAGGGCAGCAGGGATCAATATAATGAAAATAGGATAAAGCTTAAGAGAATAATTCTATTTATCTAAATTTTTAGAATTCATTCTTTAGCATAGCAGGCGAGTGTCTTCTGTATTGAAAACTAGGTGTCAGAGAAACTTAGGGCTGATTCATCTGACTGTGATATTTTCAACTACTGCTGAACTACTTGTTCCCAATCCCAGTAACAGTAAATTAGTGAAGCAGGTGAGATGGTTTTTCTGATAAAATTGCAGTGGTGGTTTTCTTCTGAAATAGGTATTTAATAAAGCTCAAGTGAACCACATCTGAAGAGTGCTTTCACCAAAGACATCTACAGTAGAGTTGCATTAAATTTTTGATGGCCTCCTTCACGCCCACATGCTTGTTCTGGCTGGGTGCAAGAATTGTCCTGGCCACAACACAGACCTTTAAAGAAGCAGATAAGGGAAGTAGATTGGCTTTCTAATAATAATTACATCACAGAATTTCCTAAATTTAATGATATGCATTAAAGATATGGTGGTTTGAAACTGTTTGTACAGGTACTAGATATGAAACCTGGAATAACTAGTCTCTAATAGGGCAGAATGCAGAGTGAAGAACATTTTGCCTAGATTGACATCTACACTTGCAAAACCGGTTTGTCTCTTGAAAGGAAGCCTAGTCTCACTATCTCTAAAGTAAGGCAAGATTAGGCTGGCTCAGAGAGTGCGAAGACACTATTGCTAATTTGTAAGACCTCTTGGACTGCAAAGATTAAATTCCAGTTAGATAAGGCAGACATGAAACAGAAAAGGTGAGAAGGTGGCCAGGCTGAGGGGGAAAGCAAATATCCAATCTGTGGGAAAAAGATGCATCTACCTTTGCTAGCTCAGATCAGTGCTCCAGCTGCAGCCCTCCATGACCTGCTGACACAGCAGCCACCACCAAGAAGGCTTTTTTGTACTTCTTTCTGGAGACGTATTGTACCAAACATATCTGCTTCATAATGCAGCATGTGACAAATACAGTCTTCACATTTTTTTTCCTTTGAAAGAAAACAGCAACACGGTTCTGCATAGTTCAGCTCTTTCGCATTTCAGAGACCACAGCCACAGTCTCAAACTTAGAGTGTCTTAGGCAGGCTGATAGCTTGTGCTCTTACATTCTGGCACAAGCCCCTGCTCACACAAGGGTTGTTTGTTTCTATAAAGTCTCTCCAGGGGCTCTTGGGGTTTTTGCTGATGTATTTTGTAGACTAGAAGAGAAGTTTTAACAAAGATTATGGCCAGTGCTCAAATGCTGATCAATACGCATACATGGGCTATATTTTTGTATAGAAACACAGAACTGGGGTCATCAAATCAAATCAAATCCAGTCCTTTGTAACTGAGGTCAACCATGTAACTTTTGTCAAACACACAAGATCCCAGATCCCACAACACCCCTTTGGTCCACAGTATTCCTCTGCCATACTGCAAATATCCTTTAGTAGACTAGCTGCCCAGAAAAAAAATGCGATATGTCCAGGATGATTCACCAGAACAGGAAGAGTTTGTCAATGTATACCTGACATAAATCAGTAAGCATTTTCACCATGGTCCATGGGATTTTGGAGCTAAAGGCCCAGTAACATTTATGCCTTCAAATGATGATGAGAGAAATGTCATGCACAACATAGCTTGGTTTATCACAAATATGACTAAACTGAAGTCCATCCTGTCAAATTATAGTTATAACTGAAGCTGTATGGAAAGTAAAAAGTCATTTTCTTCAATGACTTGCTAATTAACCAAGCTGACAGATATGTATCACAGGGAAGAGGGTGTCTGACTGGCAATTTGTCCCCAACAAACAGAACTGTTTCTCACTCTTGTTTTTCTTTTTTATTTTTCTTTTCATAGCTTCTGATAGAAATTAGTTGTATAGTCAGAACTGCAGTTAAACAATGCAGTTTGCATCAGATAGTGAATAAAAGTTTATGTAATGTCTTCACCATGTTCTAATGACTCATATAGGTGTTAATGATGAGCAAGACACGACTCAAGATCACTAGGTCTCTGGGTTCATGTATTTCATGTTCTATTTCCCAGACTGTCGGTGAGAGTGTTACCATGCACTGCAATCACCACTGCTCATTACACTGAGTGTCACTGCCTCTCATTATACTGTATAATGGGCACTAGTTTAATCTCATTGTGTCCCCCACACAGATACTTGTTGCTTTCTCTTGCTTGAAGCATCATTGACTGTCTCAGGTCATCCCACAGTTTCCTGAAACTGGCTGATCTCATCTGCGGCACCTGAGTACATGAAGCTTGGTGAAGTATGCACCAGAGTTAAGACAAAGGATTCAGTTTGAAATTAATTTCTTTAAACTAGGGTGTGGATGTCTATATGTTAGCTGTGTGTCTAGACTATGATTATAGTCTGGAGAGCTCTAGGGTTCCTTTCAGCTAACTGCAGTTCAGTACATAGTGTTATGTGACATCCTTGAGGCTGCCCAGAATCTCTGCTCAGGGCTGGCAGAAGTGACAATGGTCATACAGCAAACCTGTGCCCTTTTGGCATTGCACCTCCAAGTAACAACCCCATACCACCTCAAATAATATTAGAAACATCTGCCTAGGCAGGTAAGTCCTATTCATTACAGTCAAGGGAACCTGGACAGAATGATTCACTTCATCTTAAAGCAGGCATGTAGAGGTTGGTCATTCAGGAAGCTCTACTGACAGCATTGACTAGGACTTCAATTCAGGTTTTGGAAGACAGCTCACTGCCTTTGGGTATCTAAGGTATGCTGGCTTGGCACCAGCTACAAGTCCAGAACAGGACAGCTTTTACACAGGTTCTGTGTTGCATTAGCAAATCCCACACAGGTGCCTTAAATAACACAGGGTATCTGCAACAGCACTAGAGCTTCGTGTTTATACAAAAAACATTAGGCATGGAAGCCCAAATACTGTGAAGGAAGCTTAATTTGTGTGCAGAGATGCACAGAAGTGTCTAAGAGTAAAAGTCAGCCTGTAATTGCTCTCACCCAAAAGTGGTGGGTTGACCCTAGCTGGACACCAGGTGCCCACCAAAGCCACTCTATCACTGCCCTCCTCAACTGGGCAGGGGAGAGAAAATAGAATGAAAGGCTCTTGGATTGAGATACTGGCAAGCAAAGAGAATTCACACATTATTGGCATAGACAATACAGATCTGACATGGGGAAATTAGTTTAATTTATTGCCAATCAAATCAGAGCAGGATAATGAGGAATAAAACCAAATCTTAAAATCATTTTCCCCTCACCCCTCCCTCCTTCCTGGTCTCAACTTCTCCCCCAGTTTCTCTACCTTCTCCCTGACAGTGGTGCAGGGGGCTGGGGAATATGGTTGCAGTCAGTTCATTACACATTATCTCTGCTGCTCCTTCCTCCTTGGGGGAAGAACTCTGCACACTCATTGCCTTCTCCAGTGTGTGGTCCTTCCCATGGGAGACAGTCATTCACTAATGTCTTCAATGTGAGTCCTTCCCACCGGCTGCAGCTCTTCACAAACTGCTGCAGCGTGGGTCCCTTCTATGGGGCACAGTCCTTCAGGAACAGGCTGCTCCAGTGTGGGTCCCCAATGGAGTCACAAGTTCTACCAGCAAACCTGCTCCAGTGTGAGCTCCTCTCTCCATGGGGCCAGGAGACTGCTTCCCTAGGCTTTCCGGCATTTTGAAAATCCACACTGTTGCAGAGGTTTTAAAGGCATTTAGCACTTTGAATTCAGAACAGCGGGAGCTGCTGTGAACTCATAATAAGACTCAGAGCTATGAGATGATCCACTCCACTTATTTAATTTATATTATCTAAAAAGGAATGCTAGATTCTTTGCTGGCATAATTTGTTGCAGCTTAATTGACTTATATATGACTGGTGGTTTTTGGTTTGTACTGGTTAGGATTAGAGTATGTGAGTCTCAGTTCTAGAGAACTTGAATAAACAGAAATTAAATAATAACCTCACAATCTCTACTGATTTTTGTAGGAACTGGAGCAAGGACTTAACTCTTGGACTTGTCAAGATCAATTCTGAAATGAAATTAAGGTGAAACTGAAATAAAATATCTATATTGAAGACCTTTTCTATTCTAGGTCTCAATTCTATTCTAAATGGTGCCAAAATCTTTCATTTAAGCAATGAATTTGTCGAGGAAACTGAACATGAGAATGGACTGGGCCAATCACTCACTGAGATCACTATCGTAACTAGGCACCAAAAGGTAGCCAGGTGTTGTGTGCTCTGGACTCTATTAAGGGGAGCTGCAGATGGTTCTCAGTCTCAGCATTTAATTAGTTATGAGATCATTAAATGAATGTAACTCATAGAAATGTTCTGTGTTGAATCATGCATGATCAACTGGGAGTAGGATGCACAGAGAGTGATATGTTCTTAGGCCCCACAGGAGAAAATTAGCAAGTTATTAATGCTAAAATTTAAAATAGAGGTTGATCTGACCTTTGGAAAAAAATGTTCCTGGTGCAGAACTTTTCTAAACTTGAGGTATACTAAGGCACAGATGTTTCCTAATAGCTCATTAAACTGAAGTGTATCTGTTGTCTTTTTTTGAACCTGCAGATTTACAGAAAATTGTATTAACCAGCTTTCATAATTGACAAGTGAACATCTTTTTCATAAGATGTCTTTCAAATTAAATATGAAAGGAATTGGTCTGGCTTACAAAAAACCTGAATTCAATAAGAGGTTTTTTCCCATAGGTTGCTTTTAATCAGGCCTCAAGTTATGAGTAATACTTCATGGCTAATTCTTTACTTCTGTAATTCCATCAAAGTCAGACACTGTCAACTTACACAAGTGCAGCTCAGACAGCAGTCAGATGTTTCAAAAATTATTTCTAAATGGTGGGTCTTTTATTCATGTGCATGTCCTTTTCCTTTTTATGACATAAGTACTGGGTTTGTTCCTCTCCATTTTCAGGGAAAATGGGATGAGGGAAGACAGGCTGTGCATAATTTCTGGTGTGAAGTCCACCAGGCCTTGCCAAGTCAAATTCATTATTTAATGTGTCCTTTCTGCTTTCTAGCCAAATTCTTATCTTGTTGAAATTCACATGGATTGTTAGCACGCTTTCTCTTCCCAAACAAAAATTTAAGAAACTACTGAATACTTCAGCCTTCTTTGCATCATCTACTATATGATCTGCAAATAATATTGAGTCTTACTAGACCTGTGCTTTCCTTAGTTTTTTGCATTTCAAACATATTTGTAGGAAACTTTTTTTTTAATTGATTTTATATGATCTACTAAGTGAAACTATTTTTTTCCAGCTTCGGTTTTTTACTCAGAATAGCTTATGTAATTCTTTATCCCTTGTCATCATCATGCTCTGCAGATCCACTTGATATGAATCTCTACTGAATTTCAAGTTTTTAAAGACCTCTAATGCAATCATAACAATCTCTGTATTTTCCTTCTTCAATAGGATGGTTTGCTGTGGTACATCTATCTCAGTAACTCCTGCCTTTGATATTACTCTTGGATGACCCCAGAGAGTTGTACCTCATAGCTTCTAGAGTTTGACACAAACTGAAGTTTTTGTTGATTGCATGAAAACATGACAGCAGCAGAAGATTCACAAAATCATTCTGGTTGGTAGGGACCCAGACATCACTAGTCCAGCCTCTGCCTAAAGAAGGGTCAGCTAGGAGATCAGACCAAGTAATTTCAGTTACTCGCGGTTTTGTCCAGCTGGACCCTGAAAAACCTTCAAGGATAAAAATTCCACAGCCTTTATGGACCAGCTTTTCCAGTACCTGTCTGTCCAGATGGTGAAAAAGTTCTTATATCCAAGTGGAATCTTTCTTCTTACAGTTTATGACCATGGTTACGCGTCCTCATGCCGTATACAACTGTCAAGAACTTGGCTCCATCTTCTTGAAAACCTACCCATAGGTACTGGAAGGCTGCCATAAGGTCCCCCTGAAGCTGTTTTTTCTCCATTCTGAACAAGCCCAGCTTCCTCAGTGTCTCCTCACAGGATAAGTGCCCCATCTACTCTGCTCTCATGAGATCCCACCTCGATACTGAGTCCAGCTTTGGGGTCCCCAGCGCAGGAAGAATATTGACCTATTAGAGCAAGTTCAGAGGAGGGTCACCAAGCTGCTTAGAGGGATGGAGCACGTCTCCAGTAAGGAAGAGCTGAGAGAATTGGGATTGTTCTGCCTGGAGAAGAGAAGGCTTTGGGGTGACCTAACTGTGGCCTCCCAGTACCTGAAGGAAACCTACAAGAAAGATGGAGAGATACTTCTTCTCAAGAGCATTTAGTGACAGGACAAGGGGGAATGGCTTTAAACTGCCAGAGAGCAGATTTGGATTAGATATTACAAGGAAGTTCTTTACTGTGTGGGTGGTGAGTCACTACTACAGGATGCTCAGAAAAGCTGTAGATATCCCTGAAAGTGTTCAAGGCCAGGCTGTATGTGGCTCTGAGCAACCTGATCTAGTGGAAGGTGTCCCTACCCAAGGCAGGGAAATTGGAATGACATGATCTCTAAGGTCTCTTCCAACCCAGGACGTTCTAGGGCTCTATAATTCTAGGATCTCCTGGGTATTTTGGTCCTATGAGGGACTTGAATCAGTTTATCTACATCTCTGTTTAGACACCCTGAACAACTTCTCTCCTCAATACTGTCTCCCATGGAATACCATCTCTGACCTGCCTGAGCAGCCTGAGGTCTACTGACCAGAACTCCTGGCTGTGTCCTCTGCTGCTTGCTTTTCTCAGTCCCTCAAGCCCTTGAAGGACACTATTTCATTAACACTAGAGCTAAGATTGTCACCAGTTCTTCCTTGATAGTGAATAGCAGATGCAAGTGTTCATCATCTCTTCCAGAGACATGGAATCCTGCAGCAATCTTCTGGATTGCTTGAATCTGTTGTATCTTTTCCACCGTGTGTCAAGAAGATTAAAGATACCGTTGAAAATCCCCAACAACAACAACAACAAAGTCCCAAAAAAACCTAACCCCCAAAATCCTCTCTGATCCTCAGACATCTTCAGTTGGTTTCAGAGTTCTTCCATGGTTGTAATGGTGCTGACACAAACCAAATTTCTGTCGTTTGTTTAGTGATAAGCACCACCAAAAGGCCCCAACAATTACAGTTAGGCTTATTACAGTTTATATGCTGTTTACATGCTCTTTACGTGTAAGCATTTTGGCCTAAGTGTGTAAAAATAATGTTTACAGATTTTAGCTCATCTAAATGTCATATCATTTGGTTATGCCTAAATAAAGAGTGATTGCATAGATTAGAACCCGGTTATTTAAAGAAAATCTTGGTCAGCATTGGGTTCTCTGAACATTCCCCTTACTGTTTCTCTGCTCTCAGTGGATAACAGCAATGCCATTTTTGACAGCGTAACATATGGGCATTCTGTGGAGTTCCTGGAAGGAGACAACCAGACAGATGACTAAGTACGGGCTTTCCCAGATGCTTGTATTTGAAACTGTAAAAAGGACAGCACCAGACAGAACCACTTGCCTGTGTGAACACACAAGTGCTATGAGCCAATGCAGCTAAATTAGAGTGTTCACACAGAGACAGGCATACTTCTCTAGTGACTTGTCCTCTATAAATACCCCAGGTGGCATCTGAAGTTCATCTTACCACAGGCTGTCTTTTGCTTGATGACAGTCAAAGTCCTTATGCAATCACAGGATCACAGCATAACTCAGGTTGGAAGGGAAATCAGGAAGACTCTTGTATGCAGTCTGTCATATCAGCATAAAATGTATTTTAAAGCAGCATACAAATCCATCACTAGACAATGCAGTCAGGCTCAGGTGAAGGCAGAGGGTAAGTTGGTGACTCCTTGCCATGTAAACAGGAAAAATCTGACACCAGGCACATGAATACCTTCTCTCTCCCAGTAGAATGTCCCTGGGTTTTCCCTTTCTGTATTCCACAATGAACTTAATTCTAAAACCTAAATCTTTAGAGAAATAGATGGGATAATTCCTGTACTCATCAAAATCTTCCTTGAAAATCTGAGCTCTGAAGTTTGGTTTGATAGCTGTTTCATATTATATTATATTATATTATATTATATTATATTATATTATATTATATTTTTTAAATCCCAGGGGCAGTTAGATGTAAGATCTGTACCAGAATTATGACTGAGTCTTCTGTAGTGGAAGATCAACAATGACCAAAATTAGCGTGGATTTATGTTCAAGATTTTGAGTCGAAATTATTTTCTGTTCCTTTACAGCTGGTGGGAATGTCTAGTACAAGAGAGCATCAAGAGTCTGTTTACACCTCCAGATCTCCTTTAAGTGAAAGTTTGGTGAGGAGAGAAGTAAAGGCTGTGGTCAGCACTGGGAGGGCACAGGGAGCACCTCCTGGGCTAGAGGAAGCAGCTTTGGGAGAACAAGAACCAGGCAGTCCAGATTACCAGAGGAGTCCTGGTGTTCATGCCTACTCAGTGGTCATCTTCAGACCTTTGCCATGGGCAGTGCTCATGCATCAATGTGTAAGGCTCTTTGGGGAGTCCTCCAGGCTGTGGAGTGATCTCCGATCAGAGCAAATGGCTTTTGGAAGCACTGCTGCCTTTTCTGCTGTCACTGAAAGGAGTATTTCTGCGGCCAGGCATTCTCCAATAAAGCATTCAGCAACACACAGCACTGAACAACACACTCTACAACAATCAACTCTGCACACCTCAGCTGTTGGAATTGCCTTGGGTGGGAAGAAACTAAGAAATAAGGCTGATGAGCATAAAGTAAAAATCTGTCAAGAAGGAAGAACTGAAATAGGATTTGTGTTTCTCCATGTTTATTTTTTCAACATAGTAATTGTGTACTCAAAATAAAAATAAATAAAAAGTTATAAATAAAAAGCTATAAATAAAATGTAGTAAAATTGTTATTAATATTAATTTAGTAATTATTTTAACATAATACAATAAAAAGTTTTGCTGTTTTATTTTGAAATTGCAGCATATTTGTTAGATTACTTGGTGTTCTGAAGAGAAGTGGTATGTGAATATACTCTTTGGTTCTGTGTTAGCTTTTAATGCTCTATTTGGATAATTAAATTGACAACAGCTTAAATGGTGCCACATTAAATCTTGCCTGGTTAAAACAGCCATTAGGTTGTTAGAGAGCTTTCTTGTGACCTGTGTCAACTTAATGTTAGCACACCTGAAGGCTTAGCCTCCAATTTAACCCATCTCAACACCGCACTTCAGGACCTGCCTATCCTATATCCTGTGGGGGCTGAAATCACAAAGTGGGGCCCTCATTGTCTCTGGACTTCTCCCTGAAAGATAAGAAGAAATACTAGTAGCCTACAACTGGCCTTATGAAACTTGGAAACACACCCAAAACACAGATAAATGTCTGAAATCTCTGAGAGCTAAGCATTGTCTCATGAACTGAAAAGAAGCTATCCAGGTATTTTCACTTTGAATAGTATCTCTGTCCATACTTCTAAATTATTTTCTAGTGACCTCAGACTGCCTGTTATTATTCCTCTCTTTTTATTTATTTTTTTTTTAACTGGATGTGTTGTAAAGCATTGCTGGTGTCTTTTTCTGCATCTTAATACCCCTGCCTTTTTACGATGGGAATGGTAAAATGTGGACTAAGGCTTCCCCACTGTAGTGAAAAACTTTATGGAACAGAGGCAGTTTAGAAGTATCTCCTCCAAGAAAGTGTAGGATTCTTATGAGGCCCAGAGTAGCTGGAGCAGAGACATGGTATACATGGAAAAGTATAGTGTATGTTTCTAAACCAATAGATACAGCTTTACAATGTGTCAGCATTAACTCCAGGACTAAAGAGGATTTTAGTCATGTTTGGCCTTTCTATGATCAAAATAGCTAGTTCTCCTAAAGTCTGAGATGCTTGTATAGTACTAGTAAAACTATTACATGTTCCAGAAAAGTAGCTAAAAACAGTGATTATCTTGTCAGAAGTAAAGGTTTCAGAGAAATGAGTGCCAGTATATATTGATTCTGATGGAAAATATCTAAAATCTACCATGCAATTCGTACAACAACAGGCAGTTTGGAAGAAAGGCATCATCAGCTTATGACTCATCTGTGTCCTTTGAGAGGTCAGAGAGTGTGGGACATAACTGTCTGTGGGCTTTGTTTCTTCTTGGCAGCAATGGAGCCACAGAACATGGTCAGCTGATGCAAAACCACAAATAATCTCCCAGACTTTATTAACAATTGCGTAATACAAAGAGACAATGTCAGTATAGATGAAAACCCACTAAAACCTGGAAGAGGCAGATCATCAAAGCTGGCACACAAATGTGCTCGTAGCTTTCTGCACCAGCTTGATTTGCTGTGTTTCATTAGTATTACAGCACTTTCAAAAGGGAACATGCTGATGAATATCTGGACAATGGAGCAGATTTTATGGCTCTGTTGATATGCTAATGTAGGACAGATATGCCAAGAAAGCAAAAAAGTGATGATGAACATTTACCACTTGTCTAAAAGTATGCATACAGCCAAAGTGGTCTGAAGTATCTTAGGTAAAGGACATAATTTATAAATTTATTTGGTAAATGTTGAGAACATGATTGATGCTGTCAACTTGACCAAACACCCTGCAAAATCTTTTGGCTTCAAAGAGCAGTTCTGTTAATGATCTTTCTCAGTGTCACTTTACTGAGCTCAGTGAGTCTATCTGGAATCCCCCATTTGAACATGACACATTTTTTATTCTCAAGCAGTCTTTCACACAATACCTTCCCTGCAATGGGAAGGCCACAAATCAAGCATCAGTAGCTATCTCCATTTTCTTCAAATCACTACCTGAAATGCAGGAGACTCACATGAGCTATAAGCTCAGGAAATAACTTTGGGTGATTAATTTTACAGAATGTTGTTGCAATTAACATCTATCACATCCTAGTGATAAATCTGCCAGGACTGAGCTGAACATTTGACAGCTTTGCAGATTGTCATGTTGGCTTTATGATTAATGGGCAAAGAAAAGTCCACGAAGATCCAATTGAGTCGGCGTAAAGAAAATAGCATTAGAGACACCTTTATGAACTTCTAGTATGTTCTCAGCATGAAGAGCCCTTAAGTGATATACAAATTTTCTGCACAAGTAGAAAATAAATTCAGTCTGAGGAAAAAAGCTACAACTTTTTCAACTTTTTTTTTCTGAATTACTTAATGTACTTAATCATTATGTTAGAAAAAAGCTTCGGAAAAACTTGGTATCCTTGTAAGACTTGGTACTAGCTATCAAAATTTTTGGTCCTGATACGATATAAGATTGCTATTACAGAAATTACACTATAGTTAACACTTTTTCCCTAGATTTTCTCTGGTGTATTTTTTTAGGGGTTGTTTTGTTTGGTTTTTGTTTTTGTTGTTGTGGTTTTTGGGGTTTTTTTTAGAGGTGTTTTTTGGGTTTTGGCTTTTTTTTTGTTAGTTTGGTTTTGAATGGTTTTCTTGGGGTTTTTTTGGGGTTTTTTTTTTTTGGGTTTTGTTGTGGTGGTTTTTTTGGTTATTTTTGTTTGTTTGTTTTGTTGCTATTGTTTTGGTTTTGTTGCTGTTGTTGTCTGGGGGGGTGTGTTAAATTCTATTTCCCTTCTGATGATATCTGAAGTGACTGGAATCTGCATCCAGACTTTTATGAGACTAAATGTTCAGTTTTATTTTTATTATTGCCCAAAACTTGATACGGAGGCTTAGGGCCCCTGAGATCTATGTGAAATTCTGCCCAGATTGATACAACATGACAAGAAAAACCATGAGAAAAGGGGAAAGTCCGGTAAATCACATCCCTCTAAAGAAGGATGGAGTCAATTAAAGATTGACCAATTTTATATTACATGAGTAGCCAGCAGGATGAATGACTGCATTGTAATATTTTTTGTACTCCGTCCTGACTGTTTTCTAGCCCTATGGTTATCTTGCAAATGCTCCTGGTCTGTCAAGGCAGGACTTATCTGACCACCTCCAGGTGTTTGCATTGCAGGCCCTCACATCTGAGTTAGTCACCCTGATTCCCCTCTGTAGTCATGATTCACCTTACTCTGGTTTGATGTCTGTAAGGTGGGTCTTGCGAATGCTTCTGGGGAAACACCTGGAAATGCCTCTCCATTGCCAACTGAGTTGTGAGCTGTGAGTTGTGAGTTTCTCTAGCTGGATAAGATTTATGTTAAACAGGCTCCTAGATGTAGTACAGGGTCAGATCCAGGATCAGGACCCCATATCTATCAGTACTAGAAATTAGTTATCAGGGTTATACAATATCCCTAAGAAGTTTAGGCTTATTTTAATGCTTGAAGCACTCAGTCAGTATTCCTTTTACATACCCACAGTATTAGGTCATATCTATGGTCTCTGGGGTTTTTGCTGACCACAGGCTGCAAAAATCTCTGCTTATAATTTTAAAGGAGTTTAGGAGAGATTCCAGGCCTCCTCTTCCTGAACGAGATCATTCTACATTGGACTGTATTCTCTTCTTCCTTCCTAAGAGGACCCTGTCCCAGTTTAAATTTCTAATTGCAGGATTACTACTGTAAGCCAGCGGTGCCCCTTCAAACATAAATCTGAAAATAGTGAGCAGTCTGTATGAAGTTATATGACTGCAGCCTGACTAGATTATACACGAACACATCTTTGTGTGTGTATGGATTTATGACATGTTCAGCCTTATAATGTGAACTTTGCAGCTGAAGGGAGGGGATTCTGCTCTTTTAACACACTCTCCGGGTAGGACCCCACCTGGAGTACTGGGCCCAGCTCTGGAGCCATCAGTACAGGAAGAACATGGACCTGTTGGAGTGAGTCCAGAGGAGGGCCATGATCAGAGGGCTGGAGTATCTCTGCTATGAAGACAGGCTGAGAGAGCTGGAGTTGTTCAGCCTGGAGAAGAGAAGGCTCCAGGGGACCTCATAGAACATTCCAGTACCTAACGGGGGCTATGAGGGCATGTAGTGATAGGACAAGGTAGAACAGCCTCAAATTGAAAGAGCATAGGTTTAGACAAGATAAAAGAAAAGAAAAATTACTGTGAGAGCGTTGCAGCACTGGAACAGGTTGTCCAGAGAAGCTGTGGATATTCCATCTCTGAAAGTGTTCAAGATCAGGTTGGATGGGGCTTTGAGCAACGTGATATAGGGGAAGGTGCCCTTGCCCCTGACGTAGGAATTGGAAACTTAATGGTCTTTAAGATCCCTTCCAACTAAAACTATTACATGACTCTGTGAATGTGAAAATTTTTTTCCCCATTGAATGAAAAAGCAATTTTCAGCTGTACAATGCTTTCTGTAGTAATTTTTCTCTCTTTCTCTTTGTTGTCATACCCAGTGAGCAAAAGAAATAAAAAAACCCTGAAGATTTCCTGATAACTGGGGTAACAAAATTGTTATGTTATTTTAATAATAGGAGGAAATTGCAAGAGTCTTTCAGCAGAAGTTGATAGAAGTGCAATTAGGAAGGAAAGTGTTTAATTTCCCCATTATATCAAATTTTTATGTTCTGCTTCCCCCTTTAATTTAAGGAGCAGAACCATGACATCATGATAAAAGTAGAGAATGTTTCAGCAAAGAATCATATGGAGGTTTTTTATTCATCATGTGTCCTAAATGAGGAATAAAAAAAAATATTATGCTTCACATCTCCAAAAATCTGAGAAATATTTCTCAAGCTGCATGCTGTGGTTACTTGGGAAGCATTATCCAGCTGACCACAAGCCATGGTGCTGTCCTAAGTTAGGGTAGGGCTGTGTGTGAGCATGCATACTTCCTCAATCTAGCTGTCCAAGGGCCCGATGTTTGCAGGAAATTAGAAACTGGATTTGGAAGACTGGGCAGCTTGGTGGACTGCCTGGTCCATCCCCATCCAAGCCCAAAAAGGTGATTCTAGTAACTTCTGTGTGTTACAAATACTTGTAGGTATCTCATCCTATAAAAGCTCGGAGAACTCTTGAACAGTGAACTTACTGAATGCGAGCCACCTAAATCAGTTGTGCTCTTCAGCTGCTCATGGTGCTGCACTCATAGTACCATGATAGCTCTACTTCTGATTTGCTAATGAATGTTCCCCACAGTGACACCAATAAAGGCCAGCTATTACTATCCTCATTTGTATTTGGGGAAATGCAGTATAGAAACTAAGTAGGATGCGCATCCAGAGGCAGAAATCGACACGTGGGTGTTTGGAGATGAGACAAGAGTCTGAGCTCCCACAGCAATCAAAGAAGAACAGAGAACAGTGAAAATCACCCAACAGCAGGCATCTCTAAAGTGCTCAGTAGCTTACATTCACTGTACTGCTCATGCACTGATTAATATTAATATTATTAGTAGTAGTTCATCCATTGGCTAAAATGGAAACTTAGACATGGAAAACAGTTCAGTTATTTCAACATGGGTGTCTGGGGCTGTCTGAGAACCATCTTTGACATCCAGATGCTTTGCCAGAAGTACATGGGCTCTACATATCGATTCTGTGCAAATGTGTCAGTTCCCCCACAGCATCTCAGCTTGTCAAGACTCATACCTGGGGTGGAAGGGTCAGGGCTATGAGAAGTAGGTTGGGCATGTCATTTGGATGTTGGAAATACAATCACTGCAAACTGATGCATTTGTTTATAGAAGAAGGGTCCACTTGCATTAGAAATCAATTTGGCTCCCTTAACATCAACTTGTGGCCCTTGAGATGCTGTAAAGGCTGCCTTACTGGTGGTCGCAAGCCTTTTCTAGGTGCTGTGACAGCCTTGGGTGTCTGTACCAGGCACCATGGCACACCCTAAATGACATTAGATGTTTCTGTGTGGGCAATTGAATCAAGCCTTTCTTGTTTACCAAGACACTGGTTTGTCCTTCTTGTTGATATAACACACTGGCAAACATATATTGTGTGGGCTTATGGCCAGATGCCTGAGGTCCCTCTGCAATCTTCATGCTCATTAAATATAATTTTAGTTTTCTACTTTAGATATTAAATAATAGCACATTTGAATTGGTAATGGTTTTAAACAGAGGCATTTCAATCAGAAGCAGCAAGCCTGCACTTTCTTTCCTTTTTCTTTTTTTCTGGCTGATGCATTTATACAGAACTGAGTTGGTTGAGCAGAACAGAAGTAACTTCTTTGTGTTTGTGAAATGTCAGTGTGACATCCTGAGCATGGGCTATTGGAATCTCAGGAGAAGCTGAGTGCAGTGAGTAACTTTATTTTGTCCAGAAGTGGAGCTGCAGCCATTGGTGAGATGTGTATGACGCACTATTGACATGCCTTACTTGCGTGCTTTCGTGTGTGATGGGGCAAAAATGACTCACTACTGTGTGGGCTGGCTATCAGCTCAGCTGAGCTTTCTAACTTCAATGCGACTTTGTAATTGACTCTGACAAGTCCATATCTATCTTTTATATAATATTTTATAACACTACACCCTAAGGTCAAAATAAAGTTCTGCTCCTCTTGTTTAACCTTCTTTCACAGAACATGAAAAAAAAAAAAAGGACTAAACCAGCTGGAGCTAAGTATTATTTAGGTGAATGTACTGTAAAGTAACATTTTTTGTCTTTGTTGACAAATAAACTCAGTAACAAATGAAATAATAAACTCTGCAAATGTCAGAAGACCCTCACTGCTTGTTAGGGAATATAAAGCTGGTCAAATGTTATTCCTGGAGTGGGTGGTAGGTGCTTTTAATGCTAGCTAGAGAAGTCACTGTGAATTTGATTGCAAAACAACCGAAGCCAGCCTTCACTGTTCTGTAGTGCAGGGTTGCCCTTATGTTATGGAGTACCACAGCTACAAAGAATGCTAATGTTTAGAGGTAGGGAGCAAAAAAAGACATAATGACTTTGAAATAAAATCTTCTTTATTCATAGAATCACAGAATGGCTTAGGTTGGAAGGGACCTTAAAGAGCATCTTGTTACAGCCCCCCTGCCATGGGCAGGGACACCTTCCAATATACCACATTGCTCAAAGCCCCATGCAAGCTGGTCCTGGACAATGCCAAGGACTGGGCATCCACAACTTCTCTGGGCAACCTGTGCCAGTGGCTCCTGCCCTGACAGCAAAGAATTCCTTCCCTATATCTGATCTAAACCTACCCTCTTTCGGTTTAAAGTCATTCCCCTTTGTCCTATCACTACATATCCCTCTAAAAGCTCTCTCTCCAGGTTTCCTGTAGCCTACCTTTAGGGCTAGAAGGTCCTAATGTCTCAGAGACTTCTCCAGACTTAACAACCCAAACACTGTCAGTCTGTCTCCATAGAAGAGATGCTCCAGCCTCCTGATGATTTCCATGACCCTCTTCTGGTCTCACTCCAACAGGTCCATGCCTTTCCTGTACTGAGGGTCTTCAGAACATTTTAGGGTGGGGTCTCATCAGAGAAGAGCAGAGGAGCAGAATCACCTGTTGTCCACACTGCTTTTGATACAGAGCAGGATACATCTGGCTTTCTGGGCTGCAAGCACACATGGATATGGGAAAGTGTGGATATGTCACTTGAGGACATGGTTGAGTGGTGGACATGATTGTGGTGCTAGGTTGATGCTTGGACTTGATGACGTTAGAGGTCTTTTCCTTCCTTAACTATTCTGTGATTCTGTTGTTGTCAAGTTGTGTTGAGCTGCTCATCAACAGACACTCCAAGGTCCTTGTCCTCAGGGCTGCTCTCAGTCCATTCTCTGCTCAGCCTGTGTTTGCGCTTGGGATTACTCTGACCCAGGTGCTGAACCTTGCACTTGTTGAACTTCATGAGATTTGCACAGGCCCACCTCTCAAGCCTGTCCAGATCCCTCTGGGTGGCATCACTTCCCTCCAGCACTGCACAACACAGCTTGGTGTTTTTGGCAAAGCTGCTGAAGTTGCCCTCAATCCACCATTCATATTGGTGACATAGATGTTAAACAACACAGCCCTAGTACCAAACCCTGAGAAATGTCACACATCACTTGTCTTTCCTTGTGGACATTGAGTCACTGACTGCAAAACTTTTGAGTGTGACCACCCAGCCAATTCCTTAATCCACTGAGTGGTCCGCCTGTCAAATCCATGTTTCTCCAGTTTAGAGACAAGGATGTCATGTGGGGCAGTGTAAAATGCTAATGCTGTAACTCACTGCTGAAGGCCACCAGATTTTTCAGGCATCATTTGCCCTTAGTAAAGCCATATTGGCTGTCACACATTGCCTCCTTATTTTCCATGTGTCTTAGCATAGTTTCCAGGAGGATGTGCTCCATGATCTTGCTGGGTATCAAGGTGAGACTGACTGGCCTGTCAATTGAAAAATGGAAGCTGTGTTTCCCCTTTTCCAGTCAGTGGGAACTTCAGCAGACTGCCACAACTTCCCAAACATGACAGATAGTGCTTAGCCACTTCCTCCACCAGTTCCCTCAGGACCTCTGGATGCATTTCATCAGGTCACACGGACTTGTGCCCCTTCAGGTTCTGTAGATGTTCTCGAACCTGATCTCCTGCAGTGCATGGTTTTTCCCAGTCCTTGATTTTGCTTTCTATGACTTGAACTGTGGCTGGAACACTTGCTGGTTTGAGGCAAAAAATTCCTTGATTTCCTTAGCCATTTCCATATCCTCAGTAACCAGGTCTCTCATTTCCTTCTGGAGAGGGTGCACATTTTCCCTACTCTTTCTTCTATCTCTCACATACCTGTAGAAGCTTTTCTTATTGCTCTTGATGTCCCTGGCCAGATTTAATTCTCTCAGTGTTTTAGCTTTCCTAATCTGACCCCTGGATGCTCACACAATCTCTGGGACAATTCTTCCAAGGCTACCTGTCCTTCCTTCCATCCATCCTCTGTGGGCTTCCTTTTTTGTTTGAGTTTGTCTGGGAGCTCCTTTTTCATGCACACAGATCTCCTGGCATTTTTGCATGATTTCCTCTTTATTGGGATGCATCATTCCTGACCTTAGAGGAGGTGATCCTTGAATATTTCTTGGGCTCATCTTCTCTTGAGTGCTTTGACCCTGAAGACACATAAGTCTGCTCTTCTGAAGTCTAGGACAGTGACCTGGCTTTGTGTCCTCCTCACTGCCCTAAGGATCTTGAACTCCACCATTTCACGATCACTGCAGCCAAAGCTGCCCTTGAGCTCCACATTGCCTCCCAGGCCCTCCTTGTTGGTGAGAACAAGGTTCAGCATAGCATCAGGGAACAAGGTCCAGCATAACACCTGTCCTCGTTGGTTCCCACATTAATTGGAGAAGGAAGTTATCATCAACATATTCCAGAAACCTCTTGGATTGCTTGTGCCCTCCTGTGCTAAGGATGTCAGATGCCCAGACTCTTGAGACACTGTTCTTCTGTTTAACTTTACCTATCTTGGTCTTGAGTGTGTCATTCAGGACAGTCCTCTAGTCATCTATTATCCTTTGGCAAAGAGAGTGACCAACATCATACCTCACAGTTGATTAGTTTCTATTTAGACATCTCTTTCAGAATAGGATGAACTCTCCTCTGGAGATGCTAGTTTCTCTTTTACTACTTTAGTTTGGGACTTAGCTTTTAGAATGAGTAAAGTTAGAGAAGGTAAATCCCATCATTAGGTGCTATTTTGAGGAGGCGGGTAGGTACTAGCTTTTTCAGGTATGTTTGTGCAGTGGCTGGCCACTGGTTTTTACAAGCAGACCATGGTTTATGATGGAAATTCTCCAGTGCTACTGCCACACCTTCCAGCTTTTAAGAAACCTTACTAATGTCATTGGGTATTATTGTAGTTCAGTTCTTTGGGCTGATATTAAGTACTGTCTAGCCCAAAGTGAGGATGTGTATAGATAAGAAAGATAAAAGATCAGACTGAAATAATGAAGATGCATACATGTTATTTGCTGCAAGATAGATTGATAGATAGACAGATAGAGAATGGACAATAAAAGAGGCAATTTTTTGTTTTATCTGTATGTATTTATCATATGTCTCAGATGCTGCAGCTCAAAAAAAGAGAACACATTTAAAAAGTGACGTGGTAACATCTGAAAATTGTGCCTGAGAAAGTGAAGACAGAATTGGATTCAGTGAGACCAGAAGTATGAATGAGGAGAAGGAAACAGATCTGCTTCCGGGAGTATCCCAGTGGCTTGGTTGAAGACTAACACAGTGTCATGCAGGCACTGAAATCATAAAGCTTGTTTATTGTGACTGTGTAGCTAAAGTAACAGAAAGCTTGAGACTGTGACTGATAAATAGCTGGGTAATGAAAGAGTTGCCTGCAGCCCATTAAAGAAATGATGAAAGACTGAAGCTTGCCACAAGGTTTCTGCAACCTGACATAGATGAGGTGGTGAAGACTGGGAGATATCCTGATCAGACTAACAGATAACTAGTAAAAACTGAACACATGGATCTTGCATGCATATGTAGCCTGGGGCTAAAGATATTCACCAATTAAAAATGGTGTGATGAAAGATGGTAAGGGAAGATGGAAAATGCGTGAGATAAGTACAGGGAGCAATGTAAGTGGCTGGGAATGTGCCAAAGATCATGCAAAGTTATTGCACCAGCATTAGTGGGAGGTGAGAAGAAGACCACAGGAGCTAGAATAAAGGCATCAGACCAGTAAGACAGTGCAAACATAGGGGCAGGATGGGAAGGCAATGAGGGAGTATGGCTTTTAATTCAGCAGAAGGGAACTGCAATGCAAAGAAAGTGAGCAGCCGTATGTGCTGGAGAGTTTATCAGCTTTGGGGCTTACTGTACCTTCCCATCTGTACATTACCGTCTGTGCACTTTAGGTGGTCTAATTCTGCTAAGAGTCAGGATGATCTAACAGGATGGGAAGGAGCATGGAAAAGGACATCGAAGGGTTGGTGATACTAGTGAGTCAGAGGGAGAAATTAAAAGTTTCAGCTGCAAGATAAAAAGAAGACAGGATAGTTTTGAACAAGAACTTTGAATTCTGATGAGAGTGGAGCAGGGAGAATGATGTAGTGCAGTCCACAGGCTCCATGATGATAGAACACATTTTGGGGAGCATGAAAAATCTTATGTTCACATGAACACAAGCTGCTTGCCCTCTCCCCTCCCCTCTGCTCCCCTTCCATCCCATCCCCAACCTTTTCATCTAGCTTCCAAACACAAATCTCCAGCCACTGCTTCCCACCCATTTCTTGACCTATTTGCTTTGTCTGAACACACAGATTGTATTTATTCTTAACTGTGTGGGAAGACAGCTCTAACCACACAATCCTTTCTCAGGGTTTACTAGGTTTACCCAACTTGAAGTGGTAATTGACCTGCCACAGCTTTTCAGAACTTCTCCCATGGGAAATGGGGATTTCTGGTTACTTCTTAGGCCCCTTAAGTGGTTTCCTCAGGGCTCCAAACATCCCTGCAGGCCTGTGAGTTGTTGTGCTGACACCAGTGAGGAGCATGAGACAAGCTTGAAGATCTTCCCGCTTGAACAGACCTTGAACAGATCTTCAGATCTTGAACAGAGCACCTAGAACTATAATTCTATATATGGTACATATGAAAATTACATCATTCCTTGGCCAAAGTGTTCTAGCATTTTGTTGATTTTTCTAACTGTATCAAAAGGATGGGAAGACAAATTTGTGATGGATGAGGTCTTTTGCTAAAGTAGCTCCCATAATATGAAGCTGACTACCCTTGACTGACTTCTCCTTCTTGGGGCAAAAAGTTTGCTGTTGGTTAAAATTTACAATTTCCTCTAGTTAATTTCACAAACTTCTAATTACAGACAGAGATTTTACAGTCTTTTAAGAAACCTTATTTTATGGACTATTTCATAATATAAACCATCTCTCCACAGTGATAGACACAGAAAGTCTGTAATTTGAATATTTAATGTGTTAATACTGTCTTTGGAAGAATTTTAAATCTCAAGTTGATTACAGTCATCCTTCCCATAGGGCAATAAAAGCACTGTTCCACTTTTTAATACATCTGCTAATCAAACACTATATATTCCCTTCAAACAAATCAGTGAGGCTCAAGAGAACATTAGAGTAGGCAGTCCAAGGGGTATTTAAAACGTCAGATGACTGTATGAGATAAGAAGACCTGTGTGGGCTGACAAGTTTAATAAGCACTGCAATATTTAGTAAGTCTCCTTCCTTAATAGCAGTTTTTCTAATGGAATAAGGTAGCCAGGAAAGTCTGTCATTACTTTGAAGTACACATTTATTTTAATCTAATTCCACCCAGTTGCGTGTTCTACTCAGAGTGGTCTGAAAATCCACTCTCTTACAAGATGCCTCTTTCTGAACATCTTCAGCATTTTCATTGTGGCTGCTCATGGTCTACTACAATACCAAAGCTCTTTCCAAACCTGAGAGGAACTTGATCTTTTTCATACATATGAATAAATATGCCTACATGGATTTGACTATAATTAAAATGTCCTACAAATGTCCTTGCACTTTTCTATTGATTTTAAATATACATTAAGATAATGGCTGTCCAGGAAAATGTAGGACAAGTTTTCAGCTTGACTTTGTCTGAAGTCTAACTTCAGTATGACTAAAGCAGAAAAGAGGAAAAAGTAATGACTCTTGTAGTCTTTTCCCTACATGCAGTATGTAAACCTACATATATTTTCCATCTTTAAAAAATCAAAAAGTCAAGGAGTAACTTGCAGTATGTATGTAGTTTGCAGAATAAATACTTGGAAAGAGGAACTTCTGTGCTAAACCCAAAATTTGACACAAATCATTAAAATTAAAATTTTTGTTAGCAGTGTGTCTTGAGCTACTTAGCCACTTCTCAGAAAAGAGTGATGAAGAAAGCAAATAGTAATAATGCTGACAGGGTTTTCAAAAAATCTATTTGTAACAAATTTCAGTGAAAAGTAAGTACAACACTGATGGATTATGAGTACAAACCTGTACTTTGTAATCCCAGAATGAAAACTAATGCTAGATAGTTTTATTAGGGTACCAAAGCAGTAATGACTATGATCACCCCAAGCAGCCCCTGCATGTTATTGTTCGTTCTTTCTTTCTTTCTTTCTTTCTGTCTTTCTCTCTTTTTTTCTTTCTTTCCTTTCTTGATGTAATTGAGATGAAATGCTTGGTTTCTTTGGCCTGTTCTCTTCTGCAAAATGGTGTACTTCAGACTTCAGTGAGTCACTGAGGATTTTCTGACTACCATGACGGT
This sequence comes from Corvus cornix cornix, assembly GCF_000738735.6. NCBI lineage: Eukaryota > Metazoa > Chordata > Aves > Passeriformes > Corvidae > Corvus > Corvus cornix. The sequence continues at coordinate 37,418,806 of NC_046332.1, read as the reverse complement.
GAAAGAAACATCAGGAACTAAGTAAAGGGTTTGAAAAATGTCCACAGGCAGGACTATTCTTCATCATGTACAAGATGGTAAATTATCCTTTGCCAGTGTCTTGGTAGTGCTCACTGTCCCAGCTCACTCAGTGCTGGCCAGTGTCAGAGACAGGATGATGGACTTCTCAGCATGTTCATTTCCATTAGCCCAGTTTACTGGGGATCTCAGGTCATTGTTTCCAGTCTCCTTCCTCACTTTGATTCCTCAGGGCTGGGATGGAGCTTGTGGTAACGGGCCTTGAAGCTAGTGGTAGTGAAGAAAAAAGGGAAAATATGGGTGATTTTATATCCGAATCAGCTTCAGAATACAGAGCAAAACCAGCCGGTTTGCAAGGACAAAAGTAAATGTAGGATCAGGGATTTCACAAAACCAGAGAATTTTCTGAGTTGGAAGTGACCTAGAAGCATGACAGAGTCCAGCTCTTAAGTGAAGGGGCCATGCAGGGATCAAACATATAATCATCTCTGGCTTTTTCTACCTTTTCCCACTATTGGCACCCAAAATCTTGTTTATGAGTGAAGAGAAAGCACATCTTTTATCAATATATGTATATCCAATCATTTAATTTTAGTATACTCAAAGACTTATCATTCTAATCATTGTTAGTCCAGATAGAATCCATGCATGGTAGCTTTTCCATCATTTCATGTTTTGAAGTCAAAGTTGCATAATCTTCTATAAATATTCTACAGGAAGGAAGGAAAAGGAAGGAGGTAAGACCTAATGCCAAAATGACATGGTAAAACCATAGAAGTTTCAGTTCTTCAGGAAGGCAAAGAAAACTGTCAGTCAAAAGTGTGCTCCCCCCAAAAGCAGGAGCACACTGCTTTTGTGTGGGGGAGTGTGCTTTTGCATACTCACCACAAATGTTAGGCATTTGGGGTGAGTGGAAGGTGTCCTCAGTAGCAGTCTAATGAGGACTCCTGCACATCCCCTCTCCTCAGAGATGAAATGGGATGGGCATACAGAGCCTTACAGACAGCTTTCATCTCCTTGTGCCTCCCTTAAAATGCCAATATACCTGAGTACCCATCTCATGTCCTGACCATTACTCCTCCCCTCCAACTTGAACTCCATCTTCATCACTTTCTGCTTTGCTAGCCTCACCTTTCAAAGAGGGATCCTATATTGTATCTTAAACCTTACTCCCCCTCTCCCCAAACAGCTGTGATCTCTGTCCCAGTTGGAGCAAAAACTGCTGCCCACCAGCATCCCCACAGTAGCTCTTCACGTGAAAAGCCTCCCTACCAGCTTTCCAGGCATAGGACTTCCTTCCTGCCATCAGAAAAACAATTTCTATCTGTGTCATTTGAGGCTTGGATGAGGCCCTGGATATTCCATTTAGTCACTATTACTGATATTTAGAGTTACTGTATATGTTAACCTGCTCTGTCACCACTTCCTATATACCCTTTAATACCTGTGTGGGACTATAACACTGTTGTCTTTAAGAGGAGATCATGAGGCAATGGGAGAGGCCATATGATGTTCAGGTTCAGCTGTAACTTGCTTATACAGATTTCCTGGTACTCCAGCAGTTTGTCAGATTTAATTTTTAGAAATGCAGTGCATTTCAAATAAATACAAATTTTAAACCTAGCAGCACAGAGCAAAATTTCCAATACATGAGAATATCTATGGAATGCAATAAGCTAAGCTAGATTTTATTATTATTATTATTATTATTTTTATTTTAAATTGCTCTGACATGTGGAGAGAAAGGAGCTTAGGGGATAGTAGTTTTATAAAGAAAAAAAAGTGACAAAATTTTGCACTGAAGAAAAGAGAAGGAAATTATTTTCCTTCTAGAAATAATGTAATTGACACAGAGTGTACGTTTTTCACTGTTTTTTAAGCAATGTATTTTTTATTCCCTTGATTATTCCTCCTCCATCTTTCCCATGCATCCAGGATGTTTGATAGGTCCCTGTGAGTAGTAAAATCACACATTAATTCTGCGGACTTACCTATCCTTAGTCAATCAGGCATGAGTCCTAGAATTTCTGAGCAATACATTTTCCCAGATCAGATAGCATTTTCTCTGTTCTCTTCCAATTTGGACTCATTTCTAAATTATCCTCTGCCACTGTTAAGAATCTCACCTGAGTGAGATCTGACACTTTAGTCCTCAGTGTTTCAGAGATGAACTCACAGCTGGTATAAATCTAGAAGCTTATTCTGTTTATGAACAAGTTTCTGCGCAACAAATGTCTGCAATAGCAGCAAACTAAACCAGGGACTAAATGTCTCTACTGCTGCCATATTCACACTGGTATGAAGGGAGTGCAATAAATGAAACATTAACCTCACCCTAACCAGTTTATATCTGTCAGCTTAGCCAAAGTAGCTCATATAACTATCAGTGTGGTACAAACTCTATTCAAACAGATCAGGTTAAACTTCAACACAAGTTGCTTCTTAATTACCATGTAATCCATCCACACTGTGGCATTCAAATTATTTGTGCACAGGTACACCAGATGATTATGATGAAGCTTCTCTCAAAAGTCATGGGTTTTGCTCTTTTGTTTAAAATCCTAGGCCTTGGAGCCAGATGAATGCCATGGAATCTTAGTTTCTTCATCAGAAATCTTAAGGGTGAAAAAAGCAAGAAAGCAAACAAAAATCCTTAATACAAAACCTAATTATTTTCAAAAGTAAGAAAGTAATTAAAAAAAAGAAATTTGAATATATTGTTTGTAGATGTAAAGATTTTCATCCATTCTCAAAACTTTGGGGTGCTTTAATTAGATGTCACCCTGATGTCTTATCTCCATGGCTTTTTGTAGTTTGAAAAACTGTAAAATCAAAACAGCAAAAAAAATTTATGTGACAGATACTAATCCCATCACTCAGGTACATTGGGTCTATTTATGCCTCTCTATTCATGCAAGCTGATCACACCCAGAAGCAAACACTAAAGGAATCATATTACCAGTAATATAGAGCAGTTTGGGTTGGAAGGGACCTTAAAGACCATCTTGTTCCAACTCCCCTGCCGCGGGCAGGGACACCTTCCATTAGACCAGGTTGCTCAGAGCCCCATCCAACCTGGCCTTGAGCATTTCCAGGGATGCAGCATCCGCAACTTCTCTGGACAACCTGTGCCAGTGCCTCGCTAGTGCTTTTGCCCTAGGAAAAACCTGCTCTCCCGCAGAACAAAGACTTGTCAGAGGAAAGGAATTTGAACTAAGCCTGGAAGAAACATGCTAGATGCAATAGCTCCCCTCAGAGCTTTTCAGTGTGCACTGGATAGAAGCTCAGATTACTCATTTCGTGCATATTTTCCTGCAAAATCTTTGTCAGAACTGCACAGGAAGCTTAACAGGGAATCGAAGAGATTCCCTGTTAAGGGATAATCTTCTTCACAAAGTGTAACGTTGCAATGTACTTTATGGTCTCTGCCCATTCTCATTCTTTCCCTGCCAACAATTCCTTCAGCACAGCTATAAATCCCATTAGGTGAGGTCACCAGCTTGAATGAAGAAAAACATGTTCTTATGTATATTTCCCGGTGTCACCCCAGACAATGCATTTTTATGGTAGGCATTTGGGTGATCCCCAGGAACAGAAACCATGTCAGTTATAAATACTTTTGGGGAAAAAACCAAACCCATCAGACCATTACAGGCAACAGAGTTGTACTCAACTGTTACTGCAGAACTATCAGGTGTGATGACAGCAGCCATCAGTTGCTGTTGCTAAAATTCAACCCAGTGGTCACTTTGCTGATAATCTTTGGAGCTAGAAGTAAATCTTGAGCGGGTGCCACATGAAGAAAGGTAAACCATTAGTGTTAACATTATTATTTTCTGGAAGGAATGTACCTGGTAAATTATGGGCAAACAAATAATTTTCACTGAAAGAAATGGCACTTGTTTCTTTAAAAATATGAGAGACTTTACTTAAAAGTACCCTTTTAAAATGTAATACCACTTGCCCTACTTTCCCCTCCTTCTGACAAAACCGATGAAATAGAACATACCTGAATCGTCACTCTTTGAAAAATGACACCTTTAACTTTTTTGCACTGTTGCTATTTGCAGTATCCAGTTTCAGATTGTTCCTGTCTTTTGAAAACAACATGCAGCTGGAAACCTCCTTCCAATTCATTTAGTAGTGAGGCCAGCTTTTGGTTTTAATAATTATTATTGACAAGGTTTAAGAGTTTGCTCTGCATAAATGCCTTTGGATCTTTTTTCACCGCTTCTGTAGAAAGTTGTCTAAGACAATAAATGCTTGTTACATTGAAATACCAGTGTATTCTGTAAGCCCTTATGATTCTTTTCTCCTGTACTTTTATGCTGCATGTCTGGGTGCACTGCTGCCAACAGTGCATTTAATACATAGCAGTTTCATGCTCCTTTTTTCTTGGAAATTGTTCATTATGTGCTTGTGTTACTTTCCTTCTTTGATGGAGTTCCACAAGAAACTTTCCTAGAACCAGAAGACAAAAGCAGAGGAACTCTCTAAGGTTTCACAATAGCAGAAACTTTCCAAGAAAAATTAGCAGTCACATGTCAAATAGGAAAATTACATTCCCTTTGATTCTAGTCATGTTTGTTTGCTAATCCATTTTTTTTCTGATATTCCAATCTTCTGGGCAGAATAAAAAACAACCTTTTAAAAATTCTTCATGTGAGAAAAAGGTGTTCTATTTGTCCTTGTGGATAAATGAGTTCTCCCTACTGTGAATTTTTCTTTTGGTCAGCTTTGCTGCAAGATGATTAACACTCATTTTTGGGCTAGTAACATGTTTCCAGTATACCAGTTTCAGTGTCTGGAGCCTCGTCATCCTGTAAGTCTGGAGAGTGTTCTGCATGCTGAATCAGAGAGGCTGAGTGGCTGAAGGGGACATGTTATATTTGTTAGAAGCCGAAAATGTCAGGCTATTGTCCTGGAAACGGATACTTTCAATATAGAAACATCACTTTGGAGGAGGCTTTTTGCATCCTTTTTAAGCTTAAATTCTTGTGTTAATTTAAAATGGAGGCATCTAATTACAGGTCTGAGAAGGCACAAAGTTTGAATATCTTAAGCATGAAAAAATCTGTAAAACATTTAAAATAATTTTTCTGTAACCTATGTAGCATATGTGTAACAGCTAAATTTATTTGGCAGGCTGAGATTTGCTTCATAGGCTTCAAAACTTTGTTTCCAAAACATTTGAATTTAACATCTCTCAGTGTATGCTTATTTGGCAAAATTTCTGAAAACTTCAGCTATCATCTATCATGACAAAATTCTAACCTTGCCTAACATAGATGGAGCTCTTCATGCAAAGAAGTCAAGAAAAGAAGACCCAAAACAAAGAGAAGCAAATACACTGGAAGATATTTTCAAATGACATTTATGTATGGTATTCACTTCATTGTGATTGTTTTAGGTAAAAACCAGCAATTGTCCACACAGAAGGTAATGTAGAGAATGTCTGATACTAAGAGTAAAACTGTCATATAAGTAATTTGCTTTCAAAATCATGCACGACAGGCTTTTTTTAAAAATCAGGACAACTCTGAAATTCAGTTGGTTATTATTTTAATATTTTTCTATTTTTAATTCTAGTTAAAACTAGAATAAAACATGTTCACCTTTATGTATTTAATACATGAGCGACTCAAGCCCTGAGGAAAGTGCTAATTACACCTAGCCACATCACATTGTGGGGAAAGTAGATACTGTTGGAGCTTAAACTGAGATTTATGCCTTTATAAACATAAGGTTTACATCATACATAAGATTAGATACATCTTGGACATTCCTATTAAAAAATCTGCAAAACAATCCTGGCTATCTGTATGCAGGACAACCTCATTAACGACATCCCATGGAAGAGAAGCACTGCAATTGAAAGGATGTCACTCCAAATGAATTTTCCCAGCAGAAGCTACTGCTGAATCATCTTATTTCCTGTATATTGAAACAAATTGAAAGCAAGGACCTTCCTAGTCACAACATGCTACTGGAAATTCAGTATTAGAAGCTATTCTGTGCTTTAAAGGCACAAGTAGTGAAAGATGCCTTAACTGCAGATACTGCATGTGCTGCTCCCTTTTCAGGTGAGATATACAGGAAGGCAAGAAAGCGTTCAGATAGATACAGTCTTTTGGAACTCAAGTGCATTAAAATGCTCAGAGTCTGGAAGAGCATTTTGAGATATACCTTCAGGTAACCTAAGGAGGAAACTGGGAGTTTTCTGAATTAAACACTTGTCAAGAAACCAAAGTTGTAAAGCCAGCTCTGCTATCCTCATTATGTGTGGGATGTGTGGGATCTTGGAGCATAACTGGCTTTCAGCAAGCTGCAGTGTGGCTCTCTCCAAGTGCTGTGCTGGGAAGCCGTCCAAGGGATATTGACTTCTGGATTTCTGGATCCAGGAAATAGTACAGTCAAGTCCTGAGGGTAAAATTAATCCTTATTTAATTAAGAATTTTGATTAACTGAGTTTGGGTAAACAGGATGGTAAAGTAACCAAAATATTTTGAAAGCAAAATGTAAGAACTGAAAGGCAGGTCCCCTGCCAGCTACTTGTCAGTAAAGATACACTCTTAGTCTCTCTGCTCTTGCAGCTTCTGGGGATTAAAATGCAGCCTCCTGGCTACAAAGGGATCAGTGTGAGCAGAGATGGGAGAACACTTTGGCAGAGCTTGTGTAAGGCAGCTGTCAGCAGTGTTTCATAGCATTAGCTGTGCTACCAACTATGTTAGAAGAAAAAGAATGAACCTTCATACTGGGTCTGCTGAGATGAAGTTAATTTTCATAGCAGCCTGGAGGACGCTGTTTTGGATCTGTGGTCAAATCAGTGTTGATAACATATTTTAGCTATTGCTGAAACGTGTTTGTCCAGTGCCAAGGCCTTTTCTTTTTCCTACTCTCGCCTCCCCAGTAGGTTGGCAGTGGACAAGAAGTTGGGAGAAGACACAACCAGGACAGCTGACCCAAGCCAGCCAAAGGGCTGTTCTAATCCTATGTTGACATGCTCAGCTATGAAAGCTCAGAGAAAGACAAAGAAAATGGGATGTCTGATATTTGTCTTCCCAAGTAACCATTGCAGACAATGAAGCTCTGCCTTCTAGAGATGGCTGAACATTCTCCTGCTGATGAGAAGTAGTGAATTAATCCTTTTTTTTTTTGTTTTGCTTGCATGTACTGCCTTGCTTTGTACTTATTAAACTGTCTTTATCTCAGTCCATGAGGTGTTTTTGCTTTTGTTCTTCTGACTTTCTCTCCCATCCCTCTTGGGACGCAACAGGGTGGAGCTTACCTGCTAGCTGGGGTCAACCCACCACAATCTTGCAACAAGGCCCTAACAAGTTCTTCTCTCTGCCTCTCCCTCCAAACCTTCACCCTTAAACATTTTTCCCTTTCAACTCATACAAAACATGTCCAAGAGATACTCAGTAATGGACCAAAAGAAGAAACATGTAAGTATGCAGTTGAGTACTTATAATTCAGGCGCACAGCTGTGAGGTCATATGCAAAGGAGGCACTCAGAAATTAAGGCTGGCATCTTTTGAGTGAGCTGCTCCTTTGATTCTGATTTGTCCAAATGTTATTTAATACATGTGATGTAACTGCTCTGATTGTGTGACTGACCTCTTTGGAACGCTGTGCCAAAGGCTGTCCTCAGTGGTAGCCATGCAACCGCATTGATTTCTGTGTGATCGCACAGGCATGTTTGCAGACACAAGATCACCTCAGTAGCGTGCCCTCCTCCACTGCAGAATCACCCACTGTTTAGGTCTCATTTTTGTCATCAGAGCTGGTTGCTGCTTGCATAACTAATGTGTCAGTGTATGAGTGATTCTGTTCTCCAGTCTGTACAAAGGCATGTTGTCCTTTGTCCATACCAGGTCATCCCAGGAGAGCTTCCTCCTAAAATCCTTTGCCTCCTCACTCATTAGCTTATCAGAATCCTCTTTACAAATCATCCAATAAAAATTGATTATTTTACTTTACAACAAAAAATAATTAAAATGGAAATTATTGAGAAATGTTTTGAGGCACTACCAAAGTTCTTTGACAGAAATTTTTGTAGGAGGTTAGTGTTCAGATCATTCTGAACTGTCTTGCTCCACAGATAGATAGAAAGGCCCTATAGGCAAATGTGGGCTGAACAGGCCCCTGATCCAAAAAACATATTGATTCTTAAGGAGGGTGGCAAAGGTCCCTGCTCCAGGAAAAAAACATGCATTTATTCCCACAGAGGATTGAACAGACCCCCACGCCACAGACAGCAAGATGCTTTGTACTAACACAGACTGAATTGGCCCCTGTCCTAAGGAGGGACACATAATGCGTCCAGGTCTGGAGTCCTCAGCACAGGAAAGACCTGGATCTGTTACAGGAGGTCCAGAGGAGGGTCACAAAGATCATGAGAGAGCTGGCCTACCTGTCCTGTGAAAAAAGGTTATTAGAGCTGGGGTTGCTCAGCCTGGAGAAGAGAAGGCTCCAGGGATGCGTTCTAACAGCCTTCTAGTACCTAAAGAGGGGCCTACAGGAAAGATGGGGACAGACTTTTTAACAGGGTGATAGGACAAGAGGTAATGCTTTTAATCTGAAAGAGGATAGATTTAGACAAGATGCAAGAAAAATGAGGGTGGTGAGGCACTGGAACAGGTTTCTCAGAGAGATGGCAGATGCCCCATTCCTGGAAACATTCAAGATTGGGCTGGATGGGGCTCTGAGCAACCTGCTCTAGTGAAAGGTGTCTCTGCCCATGGCAGCGGGTTTGGACTAGATGACTTTTAATGGTTCCTTCTAATTCTCTGCATTCCTAGGAGTGGCTAAACAGGCCTGTGCTCACAGGACTGACACACACCAGTTTTTCAGGAGGGTTAGAGAGGCCCTCACCATCAGTTATAGTTATCACAGTATGTCACCACTCTCAGACTGTGTCTCTTCCTTTGTCTGAAATTCCCTGCTCCTTTGCAAGTAATTTGTACCATTACTATACATAGCCATCTCCTCAAAATGTCTTTTCAAAATATACCTGAATGTTTTATGCTCAGTCCGGAAATGAAGGACAATTTTATAAATACCTTGATTTCTTCCGCAATTATCTGTCACTGTATGTCCTCAGCAGCTTTAGTGACCCCTTGGAAGCAGAAGGATAAAAAACAGCAGTGAGGAGAAAAGTTTAATAAATACCCATTAGCATCTAGCATCCACCTTATAACCCATGAGACACAATTTAAATGATGGATGCTTCTACCTCGGTCCTCATGGCCAGGCTTCTTACTCACCCAGCTATGCAGAACAGCAGGGATCAGTGTTGCCAGGGAGCCAGTTAACAGTGTCTTGATACACTCACAGCCCGGGACATAGAGTGCAGCAGGCTGCAGGCTGCTTTAATAAACTCACAGCACATTGCACCTACACAAGAGCAGCTGCTCCAGTCCCTTGTCAGCCCTGCCAATTTACTCCAGTAGGTATCAGGATCTGGAGAGTATTGGCACTGGCAGTGATGACTGCATGCATCAGAGCAACCAGCACCAGACTCACGGCCTATTTCCTGAGTGGAGCTATGTGATCCTCTGTACAATGAGATGTTAAAGATGAGATATATATAATTTTGTCACTATGTCATCAAATTACTTTGATGGGATTTTAATGGTTTTTTGACTGGCATCCTGCCTGCAGGATTTCTCAAGGGCATTTTCTTCCGTTCTTTGCCCCTGTATGGTCAAGTTGGGTTTTCCACATCCTACTTGAGTCCTGAAGAAATTAGACGTTGATTTTCAGTGGAAGTTGCTGTTGCCTAGGCCCAAGTCACCTGTTCTCAGAGAACAAAGTGAACTAACACCTATGTAAGAGTGTTGGAATAAGGGAAATAAGCTTCCATGGGAAGCAGAGGACAAAAATAATAATTCCATTTGGTTCACTTTCTAAAAACGCTTGATATTTTAAATCAATTCAATCAACTTCAACTGTTTGAAATATGGATATATACTCTTAGTAAAACACACGTTAGATACCAAATTAGGTGTCTATCATTTCACTTTTCAGAGGACCATTGGTGTCTCACTGAGACTGGACATGTCACTTTTAGGAAGTAGCTGTAAGATGGAAAGAAACCTTTTCTTGGAGGAAAATAACACCAGAATAAGGTTAAAGAACCTGCTCTAGGCTGAGTTAGAAAGACAAATCTTATAAGGTAAAGGTCAGGTAGCAGATACTGTCTGTGTTTCCCTCAAACTATGCTTAGCATCTGTGGATAATAGGCAACAAAAGTCTAAACTGCTCCAAGCTAATTTATGTCAACAAATGAAGCATAGGCATCCAGCACACGACCCAGATGAACCAGCTCTCCAAGGATAGTGCTCAGAGCTAGTTACTGGCTCCTGCCCTCAGCATTCACCAACCAAGGAATGAACTGCTGTCCTTTGTCTCTCCCTCTCCATCATCAGAGATTACAATTCGCTCCTTTCTGTAGATTTACACTGTAATAAAACTGCCTGCCCTTGGAAGTGTTAAATAATCCTGATCATAAATTCTAAGAGAGGTATTTTCCAAAACCAAGATAATTTGTCAGAAATAGGAATGAATAGGTGGGGATGGGTTGAGGATGGGAACCACCTGAGCCAGGTGCAATAAATAAAATAGGCTTTCCTCTGTGCTCTAGTCTTTTTCCTCGAACTGAGACCTTGCCAGAGTGAACAGCTGGGTTTATGTAAGAACACAGTCCTGTTTAAGATGCTGAGGTGGAGTATTTTCCTAGAATAAATAAAAAAGAAAAAAAAAAGCCTGAACTTTATTTGCTATCCATGTTTCATGTATAAGAACAGCAAAAAGAAAGGCTCCTGTCCCTGAACAGGAATTTGCAAGACCAAGACCAAAGTAATCTTGGGAGGTGCATTTCACATGGCTGTCATTCCATTGCCTGAATAGCTGTTCGGGGACTTATTAGTCACAACAGACTATTCTGCTTGTCTTCCAGTTGCTCCATTAGAAGAGCATGAGTCTTATGTGAGGCTTATGTCATATTTGCTGTGTTGGCGCAGATATGCTGTAACCCTGATATTCTATGTTCAATTTATTAGTAAGGTGAAAATGAAGTATGAGTCACCAATGTGCACTTGCAGCCCAGAAATCCAATTGTATACTGGACTGCATAAAAAGGATTGTGACCAGCAATCTAGGGAGGGGATTCTGCCCCTCTATTTGGCTCTTGTGAGACCCCACCTGAGTGCCGTGTCCAGTTCTGTCCAGCATAAAAAAGACATGGTCCTGTTAGAGCAGGTCTAGAGAGGAGCCACGAAAATGGTTAGAGAACTGGAGCACCCCTCTTGTGGAGATAGGCTGAGAAAGCTGGGGTTGTTCAGTGTGGAGAAGAGAAGGGAGCCTATAAGAAAGAGGGAGAGAGGCTTTTCACAAGGGTATGCAGTGACAGGACAAGGGATTTTAAACTGAAAGAGAATAAATATACACTGGATATGAGAATTTTTTTTATGAGGGTAGTGAGATACTGGCACAGGTTGTCCACAGAAGTTGTGGATGCCCCATCCATAGAAATATTCAAATCCAGGTTGGATGAGGCTTAGAGCAACCTGCTCTAGTGGAAGATGTTACTAGCCATGGCACTGGATTTGGACTAGATGATCTTCAATGTTACCTTCCAACACAAACCATTCTATGATTCTATGATACTGTCTAGTTCACTTCCCTTTAGGCAATTAATCCTGTCTCCAGCCCAGCTCCTTATTTTTTTATGGGGGAAGTGGCTTAACCATAATTTGAGTCTTGGTAGAGGTAGGAGCACTTTAAAGGTAAAAGGAAAATGCAGATTTGAGGACATATGAAAGGACAAGAATATTTATGAATGATGTCTTCTGTGGATGCATATGATGTGGTTTCAAACTCAAGTCAAGCAGATCCTGTCCTGCATATGGCACAGTTCAGCTGCCCTTCCATTCAATGCAACTCCTTGTGGAACTGACACAATTTACCCCAGAGGAAACTAGCATGCAGCTACATCTGCCCAATCCATGGGGCAGTAAGTTGTGACTCAGAGGCAAGAAAAAATGACTAGAGAAGAAATCTATCATATCATCTATAACCTTGGATAAAAATCTGTGCTAGATTTCTTTACATAAGCTCACAAACTAGAAATCCTTTATCCTGAAGATGGACTTACTTGAATGCTGCCACTGCATTTAAGGAAAAGGCTTACCAATGATCTGATGGAAAGGGGGAATCAATTTGTAGTTTACAATGAGAGAAAGCTCTTCATTTTCTGTCTCAAGGCCAGTAGAGCAGTTCGTAGAGCAAACCCTTATACCTCTCAAGCTCTATCACACAGGCCTTTTACTGCTATTCATTACACGTAAATGTCTCTTTGTCCCAACACAAACTTGCAGCTGTCAACACAGCCAACACTAACTACCAGGAAATGAATCTGTCTGAGAAGGAAATGTTGCAAGCTATCAAGTCCCCACAATGTGCTAAAACATCCGTAGAGGCAGGCTGCCAGGAGTTTATTATAAACTATGGGCCATATGTTCTTTTTGGCTTCCATAGTTTTGAGCAAGGAAATGTGTCATCAAATAATCCCGAAGGGAGGGGAGAATGAACTGTGCAAGGGAAGAATCGTAATGATACTTCACTGGGACGGTACCCCAATGTCTGCTTTCCTGAAGAGTGTGAAGGCTTAAAAGACCAATAGAGATATAAAAAGGGGCTTGTTACTAGAGTGTGGATAGGAATAAACTTGGCAGGAACTCCACCATATGGCAACCTCAGGAGATGTGATGGGTGTCTGAGGAAAACCTGCTATATCATTCATGCTGGTTCAAGAGACAATAACTTTCTAATGTATGTATTGCTCCTGACTCCAGTCAAGAGAAGTATGTCAAGGCATGTATGTATCACAAACTCAAGATGAAGCAGACAGGTGACCCTACCATCCAGGTTTGCTGACCATGCTGTTAAACTAGCTCCACATACATGCAGTGTAGATATGATAAGTGTTGAAAAAGAAATGATTCTGGTAAAATAGATCCACATAGGTAGGAGACTGAACTGAGGCTAAATCAATCTTTACCATCTCAAGCTGGTAACATTTCTTTACAGGCTAATGTTTTTTATGTTAATACCAGACAGTGCAGGTATCACTGCCTCTTCCACCCCAAGTCCTGCTGTTGCAGAATACTGAACTCCATGGGTTGTGGCATATTTTTCTTCATTTACCTGACAGCTGATATCACTGGTACCCAGAATTACTCTCACAGTTCAGTGCAATGCCCTTTAGAGCTTGAAAACATGTTGACAAGCAGACACTAAGAGTGAATCAGCAGTGCCTCAGGTGAGGTGACCAATGAAAACAGAGATTGTGGGACATGGTAGGAAGCTCCAAGCATATGCTTCAAGCATAGGCAAGGTTAGGGCAGAAGCTGAGTGTGTTCTTGCAAAGATGAGGTTGGCCAATTGATGACAAAACAGAAGCACACTTATGAAAGACAAATAAACCAAAACATATTTCACTGAAGCATGACTTAACTAAAAGGGGGTAGATTTAGACTAGATATAAGGAACAAACTTTTTGCAATAAGGGTGGTGAAACACTGGAACAGATTGCTCAGAGGTGCCCTGTCCCTGGAAACATTCAAGGTCAGGCTGGATGGCGTTTTGGGCAACTTGATCTAGTTGAAGATGTTCCTGCTCACTACAGGTAGTTTGGACTAGATGACCTTTAAAGGTCCCTTCTAACCCCAATTATTTCATGATTCTATGATTCTGTCTGATTCTCATTTTTTCTTAGCTGCTTCACAGACTTGTGCTCTAGGAGGAGTCTTGGCTGACAGAGCAGAGGGAACAGATTCCACAGCACCTCCTCCTCTGGGGTCAATTAAGTTAATTTTCCACAAATTGAATGTGTTTTGTTCACAGCAGTAATTAGTAAGCAATCCTTCTGTCTTCATATTGATCCACATGCTTTTTTATTCCTGTTCTTCTTATTTTTTTACCCTTTTCCGCTTCTGTCCTAGGGAGGAGGGAAGTGAGCAAGCAGCTGGGGGGGAGTTAAGCGTTAGCCATGGCCAGCCCACCACAGTTTAGCATCCCTACATGGCATACACATGACAGTCTTAACCGATTGTGTATTTTTTCTTCCATATTTTGCTGTCCCAGCTTTCATCATTTTTGGAGTCTCTGCTGACTTTTAGGCACTTAAAATTTTGTCGAACTAAAGACCTGGTCTGAAACCCACAGTTCTATGTGTTTACCTCTGACATTTTGGAATAAATATCAGCAGTCCTAATTAAAAAAAAAAAAGGTGTTTATTATAAGCACTCTTAGAAATTAATTCATTAAGAACATTCAGCAATTCTGTGCTTTGAGAAAGTACCTATAATTCAGCTGATGGTCTCACAACACTGTTGTGCTTTTTGAAATCTCTCTAAATATCTCTTCAACTTTGCCCAGTTAAAATAGTATTGGACTTTCAGCTTTTGTGTGTGCTGAAGACACCAGGGTAAGGGATTGCAGTTCATTTCTTTGGTATTTGCATGATCAATCTCCTTGATGTGACCAAGACTTCCCTTGTCCTCTGGAGCACATACAGAGGGCACAGATACAGTGTTATGCCAGGGCCTTGAAGGAGCATGTACACCTTGTAGTCAGGTATTGTTTGAGCTTATAAGGTTCCTCTTTCCTGCACATGAAAACCATGTATAAGTGCTGTGCGGAGACAGTTCGACAAGATGCTTTTATTTCAAACTTAAATGCCTTAAGTATCTTCTAACTAGGCATGACTATGCTAGGAAATTCCTTTCTGTGTCTTGACTCCCAATATACTCTGCCTCAGAAGTGTGTTACTTCGTTTTTCTGTATTGGAACGAATAGAATCAACATGGTGCAGCTGTGACAGTGACTCAGCAGAATAGCTGTGAATCTTCATGTGCATGACATCCTGTGACAAAAAGAATCTCACATTTTGAAGATTTAAAATGTCTTAGTTTCATTAATTTTTTCCTCAAGGGGAGCTAAAGTTATTTTGAATAGGAGACAGTAAAACTGAAATTCTACTACACCAATCTGTCAAGATGGTAAACATGGAAATTATATCAAGAATATGTTACACTTCAAATTTTATTGAATTCATAATTATTTTCATACATCCCAGGCAAGATTTAGGAGTTTCTAAAGCAAGGCTTAAATGTGAAACATATGGCAGATGAAGTGATGCTAATAACAATGGGGACTAATGAGAAGAGAAATGTTTTGTTAACAAGCGTATCTTACTTTGTAGACTTTTCCTCAGGATTAAAGAATAAACTTGGAATTTGAGATCTGGAGGAGCAAAATGATAGAAATCCTTCAGCATCTGAGCATTTAACCTCTAAAAGCCCCAGGTGAATGGACTGCCTTTTACATTTACTAGGAAAAAATGGAATCAATGATTGATGGAATTATCGGTTCTGGTTGGACTTTTTGTTTGTTTGTTTGCTTGTTTTGTTGGGTTGTTTCATTTCCTTTTCAGAGCGTCTTAAGAATTCTACAAGGCCTGACAAAACCAGTAAGATTTGCCTGTTTGAAAATACACATCCAAAGTGGCTTTAGGTGGTTAAGTTTTCATCTGCAGCTCTGTCTTTCTGCCTCTACAGCAATGCACAAGGGTTTCTAGATGTTTAACAGGCCTCTTTCACTTATGTTCCCTCATATCACCTCAAAGAAAGATATACAACCTCCACTTGACTCTGTTGCACCAAAGTTCCCCATTTGCAGATATTTAACTTCCATACTAACTGTGGCAGAGCAAAAAGACAGCCTGCAAACAAGCTCTGACACAAATGCATTCTGACTTTGAGTTAGCCAATAATCTATGCTGAAAGAAAGAGGCACTAGCAAGAAGAGGTGTTTTCCCAGACCTTTTAGGTTACCATATTGTGGCTGGTGGGGCTTTAGCATCTGGAGAGGGACTAGGCTAAGGATGGAATATATCATTAGGTTGGGAAGGGGTAGCAGTGACAATTCAGCTTGGGAAGCAGAACACAGTGGATAGCTGCCATGTGCAAAACCTGAGGGGTTTCAGCTGTTATGTGTACCCTAATCTTCTCTATCTCTGATGTCCCCAGGACTGCTTTCTGGGATGAGGACTGATGGGTACAACCACTGCCTATCTTTCAAAAAATTTGAGATGATCCTGAGCCCCTGCTGAGGCCAGTACCCAGATCGGTTATTGGCTAAGAGAGTGCTCATTGGTCTTGCCCAGAGCTTCCACAGTCCAAAGGTCCAGGGCCCTGTAATGTTCCTACCTATTGTTTGGGTCATTATAAGTAGACTTAGCCAGTGAGCTCACTTTTGGGAGTGCCCTTGCCTTTCACCACTTTACTTTCTGCCTTTGATAACTTCTGAACTCCTGTTCACACTCCTACTTCTTAGGCTTCGTGGGCAAGCTGCATCAAACTGCAGGATAAAGACAAACACCATCCAATACTCATGTGACTCCTTTAGAAAAGTGTACCTCTGAATAGTCCAACCAAAGCCACCACTGTCCCTGCTTGCCAGTATCCCAAGTTCCTTTCAGCACCAACTATCTAGTCAATGGTTTCTGAATTTCTGGAGTACCTCATCAATATTTGTCAACTTACATTTCTTCTACCTTTGATATTCTATTCCATCATGAACTTCAACTTTATCCTCATTAAGTGCAAAGTCCTGCACCTGGGGGGGAAAAACTCCATGCACCGGTATATGCTGGAAAGCTTCTTGGCAGGAAAAGACCTAGGAGTGGACACCAAGCTGAAAACAAGCCAGCAATATGTCCTTGCTGCAAAGAAGGCAGATGGAATCCTGGGTTGTATTAGGCCAAGAATTGTCAGCCTGTTGGTCTCCTCTGCTCAGCTCCACCTGCAGCATTGTGTCCAGTTCTGAGCTCCTCAGTTCTAGAGAGTCATGGACACACTGGATAAAGTTGAACAAGGGGCTACAAAGATGATTAAGGGGCCGGAGCACCTCACATATAATGAAAGACTGAGAGAGCTGGAACAGTCAAGCCTGAAGAAGAGAAGGCTCAAGGGATACCTTAAAGGAAGGTGCAAGGAGAGCAGAGACAGGATCTTTTCGGTACTGCCCGCTGATCAGAAGCAATTGGCAGAAGCCAAAACATAGAAGGTTCCCTCTGAATATCAGGAAACACTTTTTTTATTGTGACATAACTGAGCATTGACAGATTGCCCAGTGAGGAATCTCCATCCCTGGAATTTTTCAGAAGCTCACTGTACATGGACTTGGAGAACTAGCTGTAGTTAGTGCCACTGTAGTGTGGGGGTTGGACCAGATGATCTCCAGAGATCCCTTCCAGTCTCAACTATTCTCTGATTCTGTAAACATCTGGAAGCCTTTCCTTCAAAATGTTACTATATAAAGGCCCCACAGAGTTGCTGCCTATGGACACATGTGGCAAATTCCATGGTTATTTGTAGCAAATTATCATCATATCATAGTGATTTTTTCCAGACTCAAAGGCTCCATCCACAGTGAAAAAAACTCTGTTTTCTGAAAGACTGTATTTTAGCTGCCCAGAGGAGGATTAATCACAGTGTTAGTCTTATCCTGTAGCGAAAAATCCGCTTTCCATCTCCTAGTGACATTCAGTTGAGATTTAGGCACTGAAAACTAGTTATAGGGTAGGTATTTAAAATACTTCCACAGACAATGGAGACCTGAATCCTCATTCAGTTGCCTCAACACAGTGTGTAATGTCATTGGGATTTCCTGGGAAAAACACCTGCGTAGGGCTGGCTACCATGATAAAGAGCCTCTAGGAAACCCGTATCTTTTCAAAGAGGTTGTTGGAGGCTCAAATGGGTCTGCACATGTCTGGGTATATGAATCCCTACACTAATCAGTACAATCAAGAGTAGAGTAGAAGGCAGCTTGGTAGAGATCAGCCACTAGGAGTGGGGTCCAGGTATCCACATCTAGTCTGAGTGCCTGTAGCTAGTCCCAGCAGCACTGTACTCGCAATGTGTTCATGGGGCTGGTAGCTCTGTCATGGTACCTAGAGCATACCTACATACTCCTGAAAGGCTACCTAAAGACCACGAAGAGTATCCTGGCTTATATACCTTGGTTAACTGGCACCTGACAAAATAGTGAGGGCAGTTAAATTTCTGACTGAAAGTGATGGCATTGCAATGAAATGTAGTTTGGGGCAGGTCCATGTACCTTTATGACGGCTCTGTTAACAGGGATATATCCTAGTTTAGGGAACAACAGTTTTCAGGATTCAGAGGTGGCAGAGCTTGTTATACCTGCTCATTGCAAATGTGTGGATAAGAGCATTCTTGAATTACAAATTCATCTTCCAAAAGGTGAAGAACTGACTCTGTGTATCCTCACAGTGAAAGCTGAGCACAGGCCGAAGCAAAAGCATTTGGTTTGTGTAGGAGGAAACCTAGGCCAGTGATACAGAATTACCTCCCACACTTTGGCTGGTATGTGTCACACTTTGAAAAGGGTATTAAACATTAGATGAGACAACAGAGAAACTTTCAGTCAATTGGCATTTTGTTCTGCTCTGTCTGCACCCCCTACACTTCTCTGAATGCCATTCCAGTATTTCCCTTTTGGCAAAATTCTAGTTTGTTAAATCTACCATTGATCCAGTGAAGTTCCTGCAGGTCTCCTTGTTCTGCAGGTGACACCTGGATCTCTCTGTCAGGGTCTTGTGAGGGCACTTCTCTCCCCATTCCATCAGCTTCCTTCCAACACCTGGCCTTCATCTTACCATGAGCAATCTAGGTGGTGTCCCATGTGTATGCCAAGATCCTGTGATTGCAAGCTTTGCTTACGGATGCAGGAGAGCTCAGCCTTGAAAGTGTGGTCTGTAAGGTGCAGAGCAGAGGGTAAGGACATATGACATGTTCTACCTTGTCCTATTGTCCATCTGACCTAATCCTGCATGTCAAGAGAGCATGTGAGCCTGGCCTGTGCAGTCAGTGGTTTAAGGGTATTGGTGATAAATCTTTGTGTTGTCCTTTTACTATCTCTTAATGTACTTGCTTTCCAAAGACCTTACCTATTAGCCTTTTGGACCTGCCATATTTCTACCTGTATATGCATATGGATACATATGCATGAAATCTAAGGGCAGAATAATTTTCAGGTCAGCTAGTCCACTAAAGATAAAAAATCAACCCAATTCCTCCACCTCCTTGTTAAGTCCAAATATGTATATTACAACAAGCTATTTCATTGCTCAGAAAAAAAATCCCCATATTCCATCCCATAGGGATAAAATAAACATACCCATCCTCATGACAACAAATTCTGTAAGCCCACATCAGAATACTGACCACACTATATGGTTTTCCTTTCCTGGCTTTGGCTGGTCCTTGGTTTTTAAGAGAAAACCAATATAAAAGAAATCTAGGCCTTCCAAAGGAAAGTACTACTGGGGTAAAAATCATTTATGCTAGTGCAACTGAAAACAAAATTTGTCCCATTTTTATCCTTTTTCTCCCATCAGCCTCCCACTTCTGTGTTTCATTTATCCTCTCCCTCCTGCTGCAAGGTTTTCCGTAAATCATATCTTCCCTCAAGGCTTTGCTATGTGTGTTTTCCAAAAACATTTTGTGTTTGAATTCCTCTGGTGCATTATAATTGTCTGAACGAGGTAGCACATTTATCAGGACCCAGACCCTGTCTTTTAACTTGGAGTGGAGAACTGGGAAAATTTATAACACTATGGAATTATTTACAAGTTTAAGCTCTGTGCCTTTTTTTCCCCTCTGATAAATATGATTTTTGTTCTCATTAATGATCATGGCAGCATGTCACATTTATAAGCTGTTATTGTACCTTCTGATTACAGCAGCACCTCTAAGCCATGGATCTGAAAAAGGTTTGCAGTCTCGTCATACTCCATTTAAGAGACAGGTAGTTTATTATTGCTTTCTGAAAGACACTGAACTTCAGTGGTTTACTTAAGATTTGTCAACAACCAGGCTAAAACCTAACCCAAACATCCCGTGTTTCTTTATGAACAACTTTTAGTGAGATTCAGCTCAGAAGTAATTTTAGGATTGGGATGTGCTCTTGAATGTAGAGAGATGCTGAGTTAGACCAAGCCTAGTATTTATATAATAGAAGTCAGGTCAAATGAATCATAGCGTTGGTTGCCATGTCATTACAGAAACTTGGGAAGTTTCTTAAGGCAGAAAGAAGACTAAAAAAGGATTTGGTTGTGCTTCTCTTGACAAAGTGTTCCAAGTCAGAGGACTGGTGCTGCATTGCTAGCATGCCCGCAGGCTGGGCTGGGGCTGTCTGCTGCCCAGGAGCAGCACACGGCCTGACTGCCTCCTGTTAGACCAGCTGAGCATGACCGCTTCAGCTTTGCTGCCCTCTGCCCTGCACTGACCTCCAACTGTGCCCCCAGAACTCCCCTCTCATGGTGTGCATAGCAAACCGTGGGCTTCACACTGTGAAAACATCTTCCTACTGGGCTAAGACCCACAGCCTCACATCTGCTATGGATCTGAACAGGGAAAAACCGCAGGTGAACTGAGTAGGAATTACGGCTTAGGGTCTTCAAGGGACTCATCACGTTGAACTTGGAAGAGACCCAGGGCCTAGGGCTGTGTAGCCTTTCTCCCTGGCTTCATGGCAAGATACTCTCTCAGCAGGATGCTTCCTCAGTTTTGTATAGCAAGGCAGATGTGTTATATGATGTAGTCAGACAAGAGTATATAAGCAAAGCACAGAATTTTGTGTATTGATTTACACATCCTGAACATTGCAGCTCTTTAGAGAATGGCCACATAAAGATTACTCAACCCAGGTCTGCTCTGCTCCAAAGCTGCTGAAAATGACCAATATTTAATCAACTCAGACAGTAAAACTAATGGGATGAGAAGAAAAATATTATCACATTTTTAGAAGAATAAGGATGTGCTATTTGAACTTAAATACTGTACTTTCATGCTTTCTGAGCTTTTCCTGCAATTTAAAAGACATTTTCAGCCTGTGCAAATGTGATGTGGATGCTTAACTAAGAGTAACCCTCAACAGTTTGAACTGAGATAGTACCAGCTAAGTCAGTTGCCTTAAGCAACTAAATGTTGTATGAATCTAGTCCAAGAAACACAAAAAAATAATCAAATTTTGACTGAAATTGTCTGGACTGATAACTCACTAAATGGCATTTCATATTGTTAGGTCAGCATCAGATGCATGGCAAGTGAAATTGCAGGGTTCTTTTGAAATCGTATCAATGAATAAATGAAGGATGTTCTTATCTCACGCATGAATGGTAATTTCATGGTGAGGGAAAATAGTACATCCTATCCCTCTGCCTCACACTGCTGGCTAATCAGTCCTGATAATACTGGGGATTCCCATGCACTGAAGTGCAACCAGCAGCAGATGAACTTAAATGGAAAGACAGGATCTGGATTATTTCAGAAGGATTTCCCTTTTCAGCTAGATGTCATCATTACTGAAATTCAGAGAGGTCAAATCTTGTTTTCTGATGAGCTAAATGCTGATTGCTGCAGTTGTCCCAGCAGCACAAAACTGTCCAGGCCCATACTTTGCTCCACATGGGATATGACTGAAAGACAGCCTCAATAAACTGTTAATGTATTCACTCTCCAGACAGGTCAAATTGTAACTAATCTCATGCTTGCTGCTGTTACTTTGACAGCTAACTCATTGTGGACCATGCAGCTATAATTTGATCTGATAACTACCATACAGAGGAGGTGATAAAGGCATGCAGTGAGTCACAGGAGCTGTGAAAGGAAGGGGTCAGGCTGAACAGGCCCCTCTTTGAGAAGGGTGGACCCCATCACAGGAAGGGCTTCTGTGCACAGGGGTTGCTGTGGGCAGTGGGGTAGCTGAGGACAGACATGGCAGCCTAACATTGTCTGCAGTCCCAGGATCCTGGCTTTGCAGTGAGTGTCAGCCAACCCTCCAGACGTCCAAACTCGTCTAATGGATGAGGTGTTCCGAGGCAGCTCTGCTGATGGATCTAGACTCAAAATAAAACACTTCTTTGTCAGGCAAAGTTTCATTACACCCATGGCAGCACTCCCACCACAGTTTTTTAGTTTGGAGATCTTTTCTACAAAGGCAGACTTGCCAGTGTGTTTTCTGCAGCATTTCTTCTCTCTGGCAGAGACATAAAGATCTTCAGGAGGCATTGTTTTATTTGTTCCCACTGGTGAATACCCTTTTGTGCATAAAACACCTTCTCTTTTATGTAATTTTGCTATTAATACTGTGGTTGTAATTATGCTTTTAGTAAATTGTTATTTCAACTCATAATCCCTCATTTATTGTCCCTTCCTTACTGAAAGAGGAGGGGGAAGGGGAGTGACTTATTTGGAGCTTAATTTCATTGCTGGGGCTAAACCCAGCACATTTAATTGATGCCCAACATCAAGGGCTCAACAGAGAAGTTGAAATAATATTTTGATGGAAGTATTTGTGTACTGCATACAGAACTCTCGGTTTACAGTGCTCGATCTGTTCATGTGGGTGTGGTACCTAGCCCAGTATATCTTCCTGTATGTGCTCCTCCTGATAATATTTGTCAGGGTAGGGAGAGGGAGTAGGATTGCTTTGGTGATGTACTGTGACCTCAGTTTATGACATGATAACGACAAGGACAATAAGGGTCATTTGGGATGTGAATTTGGTGTTGTTCGCCTGTCCTGGCCTTGGCTGCTGCCTCTGGCAGTTCATTAATAATAGTACCCAGCTGATGGGGGGAACAGGAGAGGATGACTTTTCCCAGCCTTTTACCCTCTTATCCTCATTCAGGTCTGCTACAACAGTTTTTGAGAATTTTGAATTCCCTTTGGTTGTTAAGGACAGCATATCCTTGCTGCTAAATCGGCAATGTCTCTCTGTATGGTCTACACTGTGTTGAGTCAGGACAGAGATTTCTAGGGAATTTGTCCAGAGACATGTCACAGGGGTGGATTGCCCTGAGTAGCATGAAATATGAAAGAAAATGGGCCTGCTTTTGAAGAAGTATTCTGCTCCAATGATTTGGAAGTTGATCCCCGAACAAATACAGGACCCTGATAAAATGGCAGAATATTTGAAAGAAAATGCTGTGGCAGTTCCAGAGAGGAATGAAGATGTGCTGGGCCCTGGCTACTGCCTACCACATGCTGTTTCTTACTGTACCGCACCTTCAGGGGAGGAGAAGGAAAGCAGACCGACAGGCACAATGGCCACTGACACTGCAGCTGAACCAGAGGGACAACCCACACCAGTAGCAGTTGCCCCTGTTAAGGAGAAGTACGAGACCAAATCAATTCTCATAGGGGGTGATGAAGAGGAAGCAGGATCTTCAAAACCAGTCAAAGAAACGGGACCAGTGATAATCACCTGATCCCTATCCCTGAGGGAGCCCCTATTGAGCTGGCTGCTCTGATGCTGGGACATTGTGGCCAATGGTGTGGCACTAGATAGTAGTGAAGCCAAACAACTGGGATCCCTCTCCCGGGATGCTGGTGTTGACCAAGGAATCAGGAAAAGACCAGAAACTTGCAGCCTCTCTAGACAATTCTTGTCAAGTGTGAGGGAAAGATATCCATGCAAAGATGAGTTTTAGTGCGCCACAAAGGGTGGAACAACATGGCACAAGGTGTCTGGTACCTGAGAGAATCAGCTGTGCTGGAGATAATATTTTCAGATAATGAGCAATTCCCTAATAATCCAGACAGCATCCAGTGCACATAAAACATGAGGCAGAAATTTGTGTGGAATGAACCAGTGTCATATCATTGGGAGTGATCTCATTGAAGGAGGGAGAACCAAAAGTGGAAACTTTGGTTGGCACGCTCCAGATATAAGAAGAAACTATCTCTGCCCCATTAAGGGCCTACATCTCTTTTGTGGAAAGACTGATCAAGAATTTCTGGAATTTAAAAGAGGAAATTAAAGAGAGCCACAAGAAACTTAGAGAGGAGATTAAAGAGGAAATTTTCCATGCTCCACCAGTACAGACCAGAGTCTCTGCTATCAAAAGCAGGTGCCTCCCCATTCAAGAGAAGGGGTACACTCCCCGAGGTAACCTGTGGTTTTACCTATATGAACGCGGAGAACACACGAGGAAGTGGGATGAAAATGCACCTCTGCCCTAGCAGCCTGGGTTGAGAAGAAGAATGACGACTGCCATTGTAGTGCACAAGGCTCCTCTTATTTTCTGAGAAGTTAACAATGAAAAAATTGAACAGTAGATGCAATAACAGACTCTCCTTCTCCCTGCCCTTGATATGATCTGGTAGTCTAGAAAGGCACTGATGGAACAGGTTATGTTATTGCCAATGGATTTTCCCCATGCATTGGGTCTGGAATCTGAGATAAAGGATTTTCCTGAAGCATAGGAATTCAGGGCCAGGATTAGATACTGATGATACAGACTGTACTTGAGGGGACCAAACCTTGACCAAGGCTGCAGCCTGACTCTCATGACACTGAAGCCTACAGGTTTGATGTGAATTCTTTATTGGCTGCAAAACTTCCCTAAAGAAGGCAGGACAAATCATGAAGTAGCTCATGGTGGCTAATGAGCCCTCATCTTCCAAACCACCAGATGCTGCCATTCACTGGATATTGGAAAGGCAAGGCATGGGAGTAGAGAATATTTCATGGTAAAGCAGCAAGTGAATTTTCCAATCATTCTTCACTGCCACAGGTAGGTCACAGATCCAGTGTGCCGCATCAGATGATGAGAATTGCTTATCTTCTCACTTTCTCTGTTCAACACTTATCTTTCCTATAATTTCCGAGACATGGCAATGGTCAAATGGGTTTAAAACAGCAAAGCAAAGTTAGATTACAGGAGTCTGCACTCGAGTTTAACACGTCTCCTTGTTCCAGGAGAAAGCCACAGCGCTGGGCTGCAGGACACATCTCAGCATGTTTCCTGCAATTAGGGAAAGAGCTGTACCGAGCCGCTGAGGATCAGCCGGGCTCTGCCCTCGCTTTGCTGCTGCTCCCAGGGAAGAGCAATGCTAATGTTCTGAGGCCACCTACTGTTTGCTTTCAACACCTACATGTCAATGTGTAGGATGCTGTCCAAGAGAGCAAGCTTATCCTAATGACCAGAAGGTATAGTCCTTAAGCAGGTCAAGATACATCAGAAACAGAACTTGCTCTACTTTAATTGCGCTGCTTTATAAGTATAATCATCCCCAGCTTGTTAAGATGATTTTTCAAGGAAAATAAATATTAAGATCTTGATAATTTTTTACTTTATTAATACCCTCTGCAATCTCTCTCTGTAAGAATACCCTTAAAAGTGCCAAACCCTCCCAGAGCTTCCACTTTCAAGTACTCAGGAGGAGTCTGGATGCACAGAATGAAATCCTAGCTTCACTGACTCACAAGCAATTATTCCTTTTTGCATGAATAGAGCTAAGTTAGGGCTTTTCTCTCTCTCAGTTCATCATAATAGGAATTTGCTGATCCCATGCTGTTAAATCCATCTGCTGCCTCAAGCTTTGACTTGAAGCACAATGAATAAAAGAAGGAGAGAAAAAAGGAGGAGGAGAATCAGAAACTGTTATCCACAATATACCCTAGACTGAAAGCCTCAAGCTGAGCCCGTGGAGGCCAGCTACTGCTGTACAAATGGAAAGAAAGCTGAAACGCCAGGCACTACAATCTCCTGCCTATTACTAATAGCAGGATTCAGTTGACTCTAATACACAGGGACTCCCTTCCATTTACACATTCATTACACATTCTCAGATGCTATTTAGGCATTGACTCCCAGTTCATGTTGTAACACAGGTCCCACTTCTCTTCCTGTTAAATGGGGTCAGCTGGGTGCTTAGTCCTCTTCTTTTAGTCTCATCTAATGTGCAGTGACACATTCAGGCCTGTTCACACCAGTATCTCTCACCAACATTTGGCTTGTAAAGGCTTCAATGCATCAATCAATCAATCAATCAATCAATCATCAATCAGTCAAAGCATCAATGGCTTACTCTTTTTTGTCAATTCTGCTCCACTAAAGCTCCCTTCTATTTAAACCACATTCTCCAGAGACCTTTAGGAATCCATTTTCCCAAATTTCTCTCTCCTCTGTTAACTGTACCTTGGTTGGATAGCAGGTCCCGCTGTGCAGAAGCACTGCTGCTGGGTGCAGTCTCCAGATCCTAACAGAGAAGTTACCTAGCAGGTTCTGCAGACTTCCAATCACGTATTTCCAAGGAAAACGAAACAACTTGGAGCATGTATAATCTCATATACTTTTTAACACATTTAAAATATTGTAGATAGAGGAAAATATATGGAAAATTATTATTTTAAACCTCATTGTAATAAATAACAATGTTTGACGAAGTCCAAGTAAGTCACTTTCAGGGACTGAAGATCCTAAATTCTTTATTGGTTTCTTCACTCACTGTTAAAATAGACCTTAATATTATGACTTAAGAGTCAGTGGTACATGAGTGGCTGGGAAATTTGCTTTTCCTTTCCTCACCATCAATGCAAGATAATTAGAAGTGGCTTGCCCTTTAATTAAAAATATTACAACTTTCTTCCCTAAATTCACCTTGGAGGTTTACAGGACCATGCTGAATTTAGAAAATGAAATAATTTCTGAAACAGCTACATGCTACCTGGACACCAGCTACCATGACCTGATTATTCTGGATTTGTAAAGACAGAGATGGTCCCAACTGTAAGACATATATTTTCTGGTTTTTAGGGGACATAGTTTTCAGTCTAAGAAAAATTATCAGTAAAATAGAACAGGAGAACAGTGTAGCCATGAGAAAGCAGATGAAATGGAAGAGGAGTATTAGATTAGACTTACACTGTAGAATGAGGCAGGGCTCAGGGGTGGCATAAAAAATGACAGCTTGGTGGCTTAGGCAGTGTGCTCTTCAATGGTGGGCACCAAATTGAATATGCCTTAGTGGCTGTGTATAACAAATCATCAGCATTAACAGTGTAGCAGACAGGAGCCCTTAAGCAAACAGGATAGTAAAATCCCACAGTGTTGGGCTCAAGTCCCTTCTTCAGCAGAGGAAAGAGGTCAGCCAGTGGACAGGAATGGCAAAAAATAAAAACGTGAAAGTAGGGAAATAGCACTATGTAAAATATAAAAAATGCATAAAACTAAAGAAATGAAAGGGGGGAAATATAATAGTGCTAGCAGTAATGAAACCCTAGCAATAGCAAAGTCCTATTGTTAGGTGATATAATGTAAAGCTGATGTACTGAAGGTTACATATATGGAAGGAAATGTTAAGAATATTTCCATTCTAATCCAGGTTTCCATTCTAATGCTAAAGATAGTGATATCTCTCACTCTTTAGAGCATTTAGCTTGCTTTGGCATTCCTCTTAAAAGTCAGTACTGTACTGCAGAACATGAACTCTGTGGATTAGGCCTTTGGTAAGTGAGGTTACATATGTGCTATCTTTTCAGAGTCAACACACTTGAAACTGCTAGAGAACATTTCACTCACTTACCCACTTCTGTGCAGCCACTGTGAAGCCACAGAGCCTCTAACATGGAGCGTGTGAGCCTGGTGTCCAGTGTCCACACTACTTCAAGGCAGTCTGAGAGGAAGCTGTCTACCCAGTTCGTGCATCTTGGCAGCAAAGAATGTGGGACCCCTGTAGGAAGGACTAGCAATAAGCCCCAAGATTTATTTTATGACTATCCTTGATAGAGATCCAAGCAGGAAGGCAGATCACAGCTCAGACTCAGAAAGGAGGGAGTCCCGTACACAGTGTAAAGCTGTTAAATATAACATGAATCACACCTCAAACATGAATGACTGATCCTATCAAGTATAAGCCCATTAGGAGTTTAAGGCATTGAATTGCTTCATTCAGTCTCTCACTCTATTGCAGATCAAACTATAGACCAACACAGTCGCCGCAACAAACAGGAATGTGCAGACAGAATGACTGATCAGGGTTGCTTAGTATTCTTAGTCCATCCAAGCTGTGTTTTAATACAGCCAACAACAAAGTTACACATGTAAGTACCAGTACGAGGTGGTAACACCATGTAGAGAATACACAGCATGGCAAAGTAACTCCTAAGCAGCAGCAGTTGTGAAGCAATTTCCTGACTGTGTTGAACAAACAGATGTGGTGGTAAAAAGAGCTAGTAATACTGAATCTGTAATCAGGACAGTAACTGGTAAACGTTGTCAGACTGCTCTTTTCATTGTGTATTTGGGATAAATAAACCCAGCACTGGAGTACTGCATCCTTTCAGGAGTGCTTAATAATATCTGTAGATGATCAATAGAGAGCCACAGAAATATTTGAGGGCTGAAGGAAATCTTGTCTGGGACCAAATTAATGAGCTTAGTGTTTTTAGAACAAAATCTTACAAATTACTTGTTTTCAGTCTATAAGACCAATACTTAGTGTGCTCTCATGACACAGAGGAATGCTGGAATTTAAAGAATTAGAGAGAAAGAACTAAGAATCAATACTAGAAGATGGAAATAACCATTTGCAATTAAGAAATTAGGCAGAACTTTTTCTATTGTAAGCAATTGACAAAAGGAACAAGACAGCAAGGGAAGGAATGGGACCTCTGTTCCCTGATATCTTCCTTTTTGGGCTAGAAGTCAGTCTGGAAGGTTTCCTTTAGTTTGGCACAAGGCCTGTCTGTGCATACCTGGGTGAAATGCAGTGGCCTGTGTTGCGCAGGGCTCAGTGTATCGCTGAGTATTTTACCTTATATGCCTACAGCTGTGTCTTCTCTTGCCTCTGTCTCCAGCTTGCCTGCATAAACACTGAGCATAGGAAACCTGGGCACTATTATCTATTATCACTGTTTATCTTATCCACAGGCTCTCTCCTTGGGTACAGGCTGCAGTGATCTCTTCAAGCACTAGCACACAGCTAACAGATAAGCTCTCTCTTGTCTTATGCTGATCCCACATGCTACTTTCACATGCTACCAATGTACTGTGCAGGCAGCACTGCAGACCTAAAGGGAAACAAAACTGTTGTGAATGCACATGAGTTTGCAAAAGAATAGAATAGAATAGAATAGAATAGAATAGAATAGAATAGGCAAATTTAGTTGGAAGGACCTACAAAAATCATCTAGTCCTTGTGCCTGACTAATTTAGTTGAAAAACTATGTCCAAATGGTTCTTAAACACTGACAGGCTTGGGGAATGGACCACCTCTTCAGAAAGCGTGTTCCTGTGTGTGATGACCCTCTCATAAAGAAATGCTTCCTCATATCCAGTCTAAATCTCCCCTGGTGCAGCTTTGAACCATTCCTATTCATCTTATCTCTGGATGATATAAGGAGGAAGACGTAAGCACGTCTCTCTCTGTTACTGCGGGGATTACTGTAACACGCATATATCAAACCAGGAGTCCTGAGGAAAGGAAGTATATATGGACAGATTCGCGGTAGATATTTCAGAGGTGTTTATTTCTCCAGCCGCATGGCCGGGGCTCTCCTCAGGAGCTCCGCAGTCACGGGACCCCAGGGTCCTTGGCCACACCGGGGAACACAAACCAACCAATGGGGAACGAGGCTGACCAGGGGGCAGGGAAACCCCATGTCTTCCCCCCAGGGCCCCTCTCCCAGGGCTCCATGGCAGGGGAGGAGACCCCAACATCTCTCCACTTCCCCTCCTCCAGAAGCTATAGAGAGCAAAAAGTTGCCTGTCAGCCTCTTTTCCTCTAAACTAGACAAGCCCAAGGTTCTTAGCAGCCCTGCATAGGACATTCCTTTCAGCCCTTCCACCAGCTTCCTTGCCATCCTCTGGGTGTGTTTAAGGACCTTCATATCCTTCTGAGCTCTCAGCTCAGCACTGCACACAGCATTCAAGGGGAGAGGATACCAGTGCTGAATACAGCAGGACAATCACCTCTTCTGGCCAGCTGGTAATGCTGTGTCTGACAGACCCCAGGACAGGGTTTACTCTCTTGGCTGCCAGGGCTCACTGCAGGCTCACACTGAGCTGCCGCCAACCAGCCCCCCAGATCCCTGTCTGCAGGACTGCTCTCCCCAGTCAGGTCTTCTGCACCACTTACTTTACTTAGGACACACTGGAATTTCCTGCTCCTGATCTTATAAAAGATTGTTCTTAAAGACTGACCAGCCTTGGAAAGTGAAAATACTTTGCTAAATATCTTTGTGAATATCTCAAAGCTTGTGCTTCTGAAGGCCAGGGTAGAAACTTTGCTGTCCTTTATTCTTATTTCACTGAAAATTTTAAACTCAACCCTTTTGTCATCACTGTGGCGAATACAGTCTCCTGCCATCACATCAACCACATCACCACTAACTGTAAGGACTGTGCAATCAAACCTCTCCCTTACATATAGTGTCACTCACACCTGCTATCTTGCCTCTACTGCCTATCCTTCCTGTAACCCTCCACCCCAGCACTCTGGGACTGGAGAGGACCCTCTCTCTTCTCCAATAGGATGAGAATTTCCCCAGTTTTCTTTATCCTGCTAGCCCCAGAAGGAAGGTAGGGAGAAGGTTACACCCAGTGTACTTATTTAAATGCTTATACAAATATAACAAAAATTATGTGTACATACAGCCACATAATTCAAGTACATGTGTCACAGAAGGTCCAAATAAACTGTAATACATGCAGTTTTATTAACAGTCAAAATTTCTAATTAACCCAAGTATAAATCATAAAGTTCTGTAATTGTGAGTTCCATGCCTTGAAAGTCACCTGGTGATTCATGGATATTGTCAAGTTATGCGAAGTTTGCAAGACTTATGGACATAGGAACAACTGATGTCAATGAGCGATATCTGGCATCTCCTTGTAATTAATACTCCCCAGTCACTAGCAGTAGCAAAACCACCATCAAGATTGACATTTTGTTCAACCAATATCCAAAAAATTTTTACCTATGGTTATTGCATCTACAGAACAAATCATGTACAGAACTAACCACGTGCACTATGCATGTACTATTTTACCCAAGACATTGCCAAACTAAGGGAAAAAAACCAAAAATTAAATATTAGTTTATAATTTACCATGCCCTAATTGATTTTTGTCAGTGTTTTAGTCTCTACTATAGTAAGTCTCAAGTTAAAAGTAACTCTCAATGCCAGTTCTTCCCCAAGGAGGAATACTGGTTAGGAACTTCACTTGTTTCTCAATCAATTTTCTCCTTTTTCAGAGCATTCCCTAGGAAGCATTCAAAGACTGTGTGCTTGCATATACACACTGTGGTCTTTCAGTATAAAAAGGGGGCTTCTAAGAAAGATGGAGACTTTTCACCATGGCCTGCAGTGACAGTACAAGGGGCAACATTTTTAAATTGAAAGGGGATGGAGTTAGATTGGACATCAGAAAAAAATATTTTTACATTGAGGGTGATGTGACGCTGGAACTGGTTGTTCAGAGTTGTGAATGCCACATCACTGGAGGTGTTCTTGGTGAAGTTGAATGGGCTTTAAGCAACCTGGTCTAGTGAAAGATGCCCTTCCCATGGCAGGATGGGTGGAACTAGATGATATTTAAGGTCACTTTTAACTCAAACCACTTCACAATTCTTTGATTCTAATGCAAAGGTGGGAAAGAATATGAGGACATAATGATCTGCATGTGTGAATAAGTTGATAAAAGCACTCACCTGGGGAAGTGGTTGAATCACCATCCCTGGAGGTATTTAAAAGGCATGTAGATGTGACACTTATGGGCATGGTTTAGTGGTGGATTTGTCAGTGCTATCTATATGGTTGGATTCAATGATTTTAAAGGTCTTTTCCAACCTAAATGTTTCTATGAGCTATGATTCTCTATATGCAGAATAAAAAGAGAGTGATGCATTACTTACCCTCTGAGGAAAGGACAGTTTCTATAAATGTGGGAGTGGTTATGTGTGACTCATTAATTCATTACTCCCTTTAGTTGTCTTGCAAGTTTATGTCAACTTGAAAGTCATGTCCTTTTTGTTAGTGTGACAAAATTCCCTTTGAGACAAGTTGGTCCATTTGTATTCCGTGGTGATCATTATAGCAATTTCTTGCCTGCTGCTAGTATTTTAACACAGAAGGCCCAAACTGCTAGCAGTTGCATCCTGGGCAAGTCCTTTGTCTGCAGTAAAATAAGATTGCATGGACTATTAATTAGTGCAAAAATTGTCCAACTTCTGTATTGTTTTGGGAGCATGCACCAATACAAGAAAAAAAAGCAGTTATTTGATCGAACAACCACCTGGACACCTTAACAGCAATATGAACACAACAAACCACTTGAAAAATCAGTGTCCTTGAATTTTCTTTCACAATTGAAAATGTCATTTTAAGTGTCATGATTCATAGCTACTCAAATTCTGTACTTTACAAAGAGCATTTATACATTAACTTGTAATACAGGTTGTTAAAAATGAAGAAGTAGTGCTTAGGGTTTGTTTTTATTAGGATAGATCACACTAATTAGCCCTGGTATGGAGGGGAGGAGAAGTTTCTCTTGAATGCTCTACTCTGCAGTGCATTATTAATTTTCTCATTCATTCCTTTTTAGCTCATTAGCTTTTAAATGTTATAGCCTAATGCTGAGGGGAGGTTGCAAGTGTCTGTTCCCTCTGCCACCCATTTCAAACCATCTCACAATCACTGTCATTATGGTTAATTTATGTTGCAGTGGTACCCAATCTAGGGTAGGGATGCTACCATCACAGCTTGTGGTGATGACAAGATGGAACTCTTAAAGAATTATTTCTGTATTGTTTTAGAACATTTTAGGCTTAAACTGAATTAAAGAATGAATTAAAACTCAAGTAATTCTCCCCTTTTCAAAGAAAACTTATTTAGCAGATAGGACTAAGCATTATTCTTTGTAGGCAGCCAGCTCAAGAAGGAAGATTATCAAAATACTAATGCAAGAATTGTGGACTGACATCCACAATACCAGATATCCTTTCAGGACCTTTGAGCTGCCAGCTTCATTTTTCAGGATATACCTTTGACGAAGGAATTACTAAGCTCACACTTCTAGAAGAGATCTTCCATATGAGATTGTACAAAACTTTATGGCCTGAGGCTGTAAATAATTAATTTACACTATTTTTTAAAAAAATGCACCATGCAATGAATGTCATAGAGCTCTAGTCAACTGACCTACGATATCTTAGGTATAATTGTTCAATGTACCTGTAAGTCTTCCTTTGTCAGTGGTGACTCTGTTAGGTACACTGCAGAAAGCAGCTCCTTCCAACACTGCGCTAAGGAATAAAAGTACCAGGAGTTGGTGTTTTTAGGAGGCAACTGAAATATGTGAGTTGTCTGAGAGCACTGTGACCCTGCTTTTATGTGTTAGAGTGTACTACTGAAAGGATTATACGGAGTGAGAAGGGATTATTTTCAAGCAGGTATGGTTTCTCCCACACTGTGAAAAACATATGACTCACTTTGTGCTAATCACACAGTATTTCTGTAGCAGTACGTGATAGCAATTTCTTCAGTTCTTGTCAGTAATTTACCTTCCTAATAAGGTGGAACTGCTGAAAGGGAACCAAGAATCAATAGATGTTGAAAGTCAGTGAAATCTGAAATGTGAACCTAATGATGAATCTCTTCAGCTTTACACTTTCTCCCATGCTTCCCCCACCCCTTCAAATCCCTTTTAAAATCTCCAATTATTTTAGTTCCTGCTTAGTACAGGTCTCAGAGGAGCATCTCTGCCACATCTACCTTGCTTGCAAAGCACATGGGAAACAACTATGCAAAGCATGGCTCTACCCCTAATGTGTGAGATAAGTTCTGGATAGACATCACTGCGCTGAATGTCCTGCACAGCACAGAAACATTTTTCCCATCAAGACATACCCTTTGCATGCACTATATCACACTGTTAAGGAAGAAAGCTTATTTCAGGTCTTGCCAAAATCTATGCAAAGTCACAAAAAGTTTACATTATTTGAAAAAATGTACGGCAAAGGTCTGATGCTTTTCTGGTCTTTACCTTTCACTCCTTTTCATGTCTTCACAATAGCATTGCCACCATCAAATGCCCTTTTTCCATGCTGTTTTTTGCCTAAAAATTAGTATGTTTATAAAATAGCTTATCTCCTGCTTTCCTGATCCCAAATATCATGTTTGAAATCCACTCTACATGCCATACTGCACAAGTTGACACAAAATCTGCTCTCTATCCCTTTTACCCCAAACGTCTGAAAGCTTCGTAACCACTCCTTTGGAGAGCTGATGATACAGCTCCTGAGTCTGACTGCACCAGCTGGAAGCACAGTGGCCTGGAGTGCTAGAGCATTGCATTTCAGATCTGTATCCCTGTTGGAAACAAATCTACAAGTCTGGATTGTGGGTCTGTTGCTGGAGACTTTCCTTACAGTTTTATAAACTGTACCTATTCATTGTGATCCTCTCTTTTAATCTACAGCTGCTTCATCCTCATGGATGAGTCTTGCACAGA
Source organism: Corvus cornix cornix (assembly GCF_000738735.6). Taxonomy (NCBI): domain Eukaryota; kingdom Metazoa; phylum Chordata; class Aves; order Passeriformes; family Corvidae; genus Corvus; species Corvus cornix. The sequence continues at coordinate 37,384,386 of NC_046332.1, read as the reverse complement.
GCTGTTTGCACCAAATATAACAGCTGATTGCTGCCAAAAAGGAGGAGTCCCAGTTCTCCCTCCTTGGAGCACATTTTTGCTCTTATCTTCTGCCAGCCTTTTCTGTTGTTCTTTAAGCTTTTAATCACCCAGTAAAAATGGGGGATATTCTTCTGCTATCTTAGCAAGCCAGGTGGATCACAGTATGCTCCAGTGAGCAGACTGACATTGTGCTCATTCACAAGAGTGAGTGCATGGTTTGGAGAAGACAAGGGAGGAGCCTTACTGCTTTATTTGATGGATGGGATTGAATCAGCTTGGATATCTGCTGGATGCATTGACGGTGGTTTATGGTCTATCACAGGCGCACCTTATCACATGCCTTCAAGTCCACTGGCTGGAAATAAATGACAGTCAGTCACTAGTTCTCTATGGACACATCCTCACTGGGACCTGGAATGCAATGCAGAGATACAAAGCTGGTAAACACCTGAGGCAGTAAAGCTACATGATGTGGTACAAGGACTTGATTAGTAACAGCACAGCCCTGCTTCTACCGTGCTGTGTACAGGGCAGGGTTCCTTGCTTCTTTAGACTGACAGCACATCTGTTTGGAAAGCAACTGGCCCCAAACAACACAGCTGCAGAGGGAACAACTGCCACAGATGTACCAGGTCTGGACAAATCCTCATGGACAATTAGGTGACACTTGGAGAAGAAAACACTATACCTATTAAAATGTTTCAAGTAAAAAAGTGTTCTTTCATTTAAAAGTTACTTTGTTAACACAATTCATGAATAATAATTGTTCTCTTGCATTGAAATGATTTTGTCTCTTTGTTGTGATAATAATTTTAATGAATTTCACTCTAGCCTATTCGAAATTAGAAGTTTTCTGCCTCCAGAAATTAAAAGTTCAGAAGGTTCATTTGAGAAATGCAGAGTGCTAGAATAAAAAATGACCATGACTTCATACTGTTGCCACTGCTACTCTTTATAATAAACGGAAAAAAAAAAAAAATCACCATTTTACTTGCAAGTTTGAGCAGTGGAGGCATTTTCGTATCAGCAGCTAATTTAATAGGTTATAAAGGAATTATAAAGGTTCTAAAGGAGCTGGACTTGATGATCCTGATGGACCCCTTCTGACTCAGTACATTCTATGATTCTGTGATAAAGGATATTGATGAGAAAAAGACCTGCAAGTTGTATGTTTCTGAACTCTCTTCCAGATCAGAAAGCTTCTTAGTTCTAAATGTTCTATTATTCCCTTCCTGGAAATATCAGCTTTGTTTCTGAGTCAGCCAAGACCACCCAGGCTGATTTAATCCCCAACCCAATGCATCTCACTGACAATTTCCACAGCGCGGAAGGAGGTCAGGCTCTTTCATCGGGCCAATTACTGCATCCCCAGGTGCAGGATTTGGAGGTGAGAGCTCATCTCAAAATCAACAGTCTGGATGGTTCTCTTCATTATACAAAAAGTAAACCACATCCAACCTAGTATTTATAATATAATTGTTGTGGTTTAAAGCAAGCTGGCAACTAAGCCCCACAGAACTATTCGCATTTCCATGACATTGGCATGAATTCTTCCCTTTTCCCTCTGCCCTCAAATCAGTAATCATTTTGATGTGTTTGTTTGTTTGTTTCGGGTTTTTGTGAGTGTTTTTTGTTTGGTTTGGTTTTTTGGTTTTATTTTTGCTTGTTTGTTTTTTTGATTGTTTTGGGGTTTTTTTTCCAAATCGCTGAATTAAAGCAAACAGGGAAAAGATATACTTCTTGGCTGGAGAGTCAAATTTACATAACACGTTTCTTCTCAAGCTTTTCTTTTATTGTGTTTAAGAGTCATTAAATAATTTTCCAGCATATCCTGTCTGACTCTTACCCATTAGCAGTAATTCCCAACCATGTCTTCTTTTCTCTTGATTTAGAAAGAAGGAAAGTCTATAAAAGAAAGAAACTCTGTCTTTGTAACAGACATGGAAATTTCTGGGTTGTACAGCTGACTGGGCATTTAAGAGGTCTGGCTCATCTTGCTTGTGACCTGTGTCTTAGTAGTGTTAATTGATGAACAACCTGATAAAGAACTAGGCATGAAAATCCCTCCTTCTCCTTTTCGTTCAAGCTCTTTCCTACAATTTTTCTTCTTTTATCTTCTGTTATATGGAAGCCTCCTCAGAGATAAACACTCTGAGTCAAGGTTCATGTTAGTCATCACATTAGCCACTCTACATGGAGTAGTGGAAGTGGAAAAAGAAAAGTGGGAGAGAAGACTTGAGAAACTGGAGCAGAAGGTAGAAACCCCAAAGCACCTCAAACACTCCAGAAATCCTGCCAACTGGAAACATCAGTGGCAAGGATTTTGTGTATTCATGAATGCAAATGGACCTTCTGGAAAGGAGGACACACCAAAGGTAGCAATTTTTATTTTAATATTAATGGATTGGACACACTAGGCTTAATAGCTATATTTAAATGAAGAAGAGTAAGACAGCTAGACAGTCACAGACATTTGAAAAGTACTGTGCTTTGAAAAGAATGATGCATTTGAAAGGCATCAACTTGATATGAGAAGCTGAAAGAAAGGAAGGGACTGCTGCATCATTTATAACAGATTTGAGATTGCAGAGCTGAATATGCAGTTTTGGAGGGTTTGCAGAATCTGAGTCCAGATGGGATATGAGGGACTCAAAGGAGAAACAGAACTGCTAAGGCTCCTTTTTTAAGTTGAGGAAAAGCAATCAGATTTTGTCAGGCTGCAGAAAATAACTGTTCAGAAGGAAAACAGAATAGTGCATAGTGGACTGCAAGATCAGCAAGATCCTAGAGACTGTGAAAACGAAAACCAAAATCACATATCCAGAGAAAGGATTTTAAAAGTACAAGTCGAGTATATTTGCATGATAAAAAAGAAATGAGAATTTATTTTGAGGATAGTCACCATGCCTCTGAGAAGCAGTTATTTTGTAAAAACCTTCAAAAAAAGGATGTACTTAAAGAAGAATATTTCCAGTTGACTTAGAGAATCAGTAATCTTTGTGAGAGCTGGTCAAGATACAGGTGCTTCCAGTGCATAGATATTACTTTGAGGGCAAATGCAACTCTCACAAACAGGCTACTGGGGCTCCAATACATGGCATATTGTACAGAGACAACTGTATCTGTTGGAACAAAGAGGTGAACTTCAGATCTTACAAGAGGGAATAATTCTTTGAAGTTCTTTCTGAAAACAGATTACCTTCCGTTTAGGGGGAACACAGCCCACATCAGGGTTAGGGATAGTCTCACCTAACTTGAGGTGTCTGCGGTACATGGATCTACACCTGACCTGGCCCATTGGGCCCTCTTCTGTGAAATGGAGAGGAAGAAGAACTTTTGTAATTCAACCAATTCACTTATGTGTCTGCACCAGGACACACTGATTTTTGTCCTTGAATTGTCCATTCCTCTCTGCCTGTTTGGACATTGGAGGAGGGTGGCTGGCTCATGTATAAGCACATGAAGTCTGATAAATCCCACTGAAGGTATCAATGACAGGGATTGTTCTTTAGAAGCACTGAAGCCCAGAAGGTTTCAATCACCCTGTCTTCTCTATTATCAGCTTACAGTCCCATACAAATACGTTTTAAGGGAAACATTACATTTTGTGTCAAACTTGTTTTTATCCACAGAGGGAAAAAATAGTATATCCGTATCCAAAAATAATGATGGGTTAAACAGGCTGTTTTCTGTATGAATATACATTTACTAACAATGGAGACAAGGGATACCACTTCTGTTAATGAGATGATCATCACAGTCAAATTACTGTATTTCCTAGGAAGGTTAGATTTGCAGTTCAGGAAAACAGAGTTTTTGTGCATGGGAGGGCACAGTGGGGCTGCTTCTTGCAGGATGCTTTGCATTTTTCAGGGTAAAGCTGACAAGCAAGGATTTATTGTATATCATTGGAAAAGATGAGTTTTCCTTACATCGATGAATTGATAAATCTGTTTCTGGTAACAGGGGATAATGAATCACCACATAAAGAGCAGAATCAGCCATTTTGTAGTCTGTCATGTTTTTCAGAAAAATGGTATTTTTCTGCCCCCAGTAAGAATCTTGCAATTATCTTTTCTATGACTGTCTGTCCCCAGAACTGCACAAGTTTTGAACATGCTGGGTGCAAAACTAGAATTGTCCTATTGTGTGTGAATCCTTTCAGCAAAGATACTTTTGTGAATATTACTGCCCAGACATACAGATAGACACCATCATTCTACAAAGGGCTCCTTCATTTACCATGTATTTAGAGGCGTACAAGTGGGAAGGACGGATATCAGCTCTATTGTTCCATTCTGCAAGGCTTGAAAAAGCTGTGCTTGAAAATGGCTCTAAGCCCAGACTGGCAGGTAAAGTTGGCCTAGCAAACAGCTGTGGTGGTGTCAGGACTTACCGTATTCTTTGAGGGTGTCTAACAGCTCCTTCCCCATTGGAGTGGGTGGCACTGGCTGTGGGCCTCAGTTCCCAGCGTGCATGCCATGACTGTGGGCCAGCAGGGGAGTCAGGGGCCTGGGCTCTGCTCTGCTTGTTGTTCATCAGGGCCAGCAAGTACCAGCAGAAAGGTCGAGCAGGCAGCTGGAGACATCAGCAGCCCCACGGCAAAATTCACATAAAGCTATATAAAAGCCCTAGGCTGTGTCTGTGTAAGAACCAGGACTAATGTTGGTTGGAGGGGTCTCTGCAGGTGTCTTCTCCAACCTCCTCCTTGAAGATCACCAGCATTAAAGCAGTGTGGCTTTACTAGCTGACTTGAAAATCTTAGAATGGATAATTTTCTTGGACAACTGTTTCCAGTGCTGATGAAAAAATTAATGTCTAACCTGAACCGCCCATATCCTGGTCTGTGACTGTTGCTAATTTTTATGTATTCTCTTACTGCTGTTGCTGAAAGGAATTTCTGCCTCCCCTTCAAGTCCTATAGACTGCAGTTAGGTCTCTGTTCAACCTCCTCTTCACAGTACCAAACAATCCCAGCTCCCTTAATGTCTCCTTGTTGGAATTCTAGGTACTGACCGTATGTACAGCCATCCTTTGGACTCTTTCCAGTTTCTCCACAACCCTCTTGGTCTGGAAGACCCAAAACCAGACTGAGTTTTGCAAGGTGTGGTTTCACCAGGGCCAAGGAGATGAGGCTACTTGCCTTTTTCCTGTTGGCCTTGCTCCTCCATGTATAACACTGTTCTGCAGTTTGTCTTATTTGTGAGGAGAGCACACTTTAGGTTGATATTGAGCCTTGTGTCCATCGTAACTCTCAGGTCCTGTTCAACACTGATCCAGTCTGTTTCCCATGTGTATTCATGTTTGTAACAGTAGAGTTACTCTGCCCCAGATGGAATGCTTGGCATTTCTTGCTGAACTTCTTGAAATTTCTATTGGTCCCATCCCTGAATTTAACAAGGTCCCCTTGAATTAAATCTCTCCTGCTTTGCATATCAAGTGCCTCCAATTTAACTTAATCCACAAATTTGCTGAGGCTTTGTCCTGCCTCATTGCCTGGGTAACTGATGAAGATAATCAACCCCTGACATATTTCATCCATAACTGGTTTCCCACTGGGCACTGAGCCACTGATTACTGCCCTCTGATTCTGGCAGTCCAGCCCATTTTTAACACATCTAATAACCTGTCCATCCGGCCTATGGTTTGGATCAGTCCCAACAAGCACTCTTCCCTTCAATGCCCCGGCAGGGCCTGGCAGACACAGCAAGTTGTGGACCATTCCCAAAAGGCCCTCTGGGCAGGAAACAATTGCATGCTAGTTGGACATAACATTAGATATTCACAGTTTTAGTTTGTTATTCAAAAGGAGAAACTGTCTCATAAAATAATGGATGCTATAGTTGGGTTTTAATTGAAGGCAATTTTAAAGCAGCAAATTGTATTTTTACTAAATATTGCATTCAAGCATGGAAGTCAAGAAGGTTCATATGAGATCAGATTAAAAATTTTCAGGGGTTCCCTGAAAAGAGTTTATTCTTTCCCAAGAGCCTTTCTTGTAACTATTTAGGGCTTATTTCTCTAAAAAGACCCAGAGTAAGGAGACATCAGGTATCTCTCTGTTCCTTGATATGACAGCTTATAAATCTATTCTATAGAGAAGGGATAATCCAAGTGTTAAGAAGCTGCTGTTTCTGTCTCAAAAATGTTTTGCCATGTAGCAAACAATAACTAGGTTTAAATTTGAATGATAATTCAAGAGATAACACTTTCTTTGGGAGGAGAAATTATGAAAATATTTTGGTTTAAGTATTTTCAATTATCTAGGAGGTTTTAGCCACATTTTAATCCTAATTTTAATTTTTAATAATATTTAATATCAAATGAAACCTCTAAAGAAAAAAATATTTTTGCCTGAAGAAAACCAAATCCAACAACATTGAAATTGGATTTTTAGACAGATTAACATTATCTATATCTTCTTCTACAAGAAAAAAAGTTCAGCCTCACTGGAAGGGCACTTATTGAGAAAAATGTAATAATTTTTCTGGCAATTTCTATTTGCTTTCATGAACAAAGAACTATGTATTTTCTCTAACATTAACCATTTCAGTTGTGTTGGTAGAGAGAATGGAGTGATGCTAAGCAGAGAAAGACCTGGCTAGCCTAACTTCCCCATCAGTGTCTTAGGAATCAGCATCTGGAGATTTTGGCTCAGTCCCAAGTAGGAAAGTAAAGAAAGCAAAGATGCAAAACCATTGAAGTTTATGATAAAATTGTTATTGTATGTCTGCACAGCATCATGTCCACAGAAGTTTACCCTCAGCAGGGTCTTGAAGCAGAACTCTGATAATAAAAAATAATAATTCACTGGAAAGGAAGGAAAGCAGAAATGCAAAATTTGAGACTATGGTGTCTTTTTCTTGCTCTGCTACACCAGTGGAGGTGATCACCTGCTTGTATATTTTCAGGGGATAAAACCTAACAGTATTCAGACAAAAATATCTAAAATGTAAAGGGTAAGTAAACCTTGTGCTGGATAACAGCACATTTCAAAACATACGGATGACTTTGGCGTGTCTGAGGGAGAGCTAGTGCATTTAAATGGAAAGGCTTTCATCCCAAACCTGTCTTTTCAATGGCTGAACTGTTCATTAAACATTTGGACTTGCTTTGAAACGGATGTGTTTTTTACAAAGGGGTTCATCAAAGGACAGCTTGTACCTGTGCATTTTTGTCTCCCGCACAAGAGTTTCAATCCATAGCAGTTGCTCCAGTTTGGGTAAACTATCTGAAAGTGAATCAGTGCAAGTGTGGTGCTCTCACAACTGCTCCAGGCTAAGCAGTCACAAGGGAATAGCTATTTTGGCATAACGATTCTGGAAAAAATTATCTGCATGAAGATATTTACTTGGGAGTAAGTATTGAAGCATGAAATAGATGCTGTCCTTTACCTTCATAACATATATTATTCTGTCTTAACTGCTAGATGTAGCTGGGTACACTATAAAAATCTCATTTTCCATCCAAAGATTGAATATAGGGTGGAGACACCATAACAAGGTTAGTGAGAAAAGCAAAGCTTTCACTAAAAACTGAGCTGCTGCATCAGGTGCATCATGTGTTAGCTCACACATCCGATGGTGACTAACCCTTTGAAGTCCTTGCAGAGCCTCACCTCTGTTTTTAGTCACTGCATGATCTTCACCTTTTTTGCTTTGAACTTTCTAGTTGTCTGGGCAGCAATATCATCCCCTTTTGAAGTATGTGCTACAGTATTAGGGTAGAGCTCCAAAGTGTTTTTCACATCTTCAGAGTGGCCAATAAAAGTGTTTGGGATTCTTTTGGCTTTTTTTTTATCTTGCTTTTTTTTAATCCCAAACCAAAGCATGCCATAGTCCCAGTCCCTCCTCATCCTTTATAGCTCTGCTGGCACAACAGTGAGGAAGGGGAATTATGATGGCCAGAAAACTGCACCATGAGTGAGAGTAGGTTTGAAATTAATAGGAGCACTCATTTTAACCCCTAAAAATCTTTTAAATAATTTAGCCTCTTTGTTCAAGGAATATCCATGTTCCATACACTGCAGATCCTACATGGCTCATTGCTTTTTAGCCTGAGAATGAAAATGGCCTCACCAATAGAAAGTTATATTAATTTTATTAGAATGTTATTCAAGAACATTAGAAAATATTAATGTCTTTTTATAGTTCTGCTTTTTAAGACATTTTCTATTTTATGTAACAAGGATCATTAACAGTAAGAGAACAGTTCTGTTTTCTTGTGCATGTTATTAAACATGTCATAATATTTCAGGTATATTACACAGAACATTGAAATGAAAGACCTCACCTTTAAAAGCTCTTTTTACCCTCATCATTATACATGTCCAAATTTTATACTCTTACTTGCAATAAATATGAATTGAAAATATTATTCTGGAAGCTGCACGGTTAAGAATAATGGAGAAGTTTACATAGCAATATACTGCTTGCCAGGAATAAGGATACCTGCACTAGTCCCTGTATGTTAGTGATAAAATAAAATAGGAATACTAATGTAGACTTATGCTAAAATAAAATGTGCCGCCAGACATTATGCATCACAGGAGATAAGCCTGTTTTCCACTCTTCCAGACTGTTGTTAATCTCATCTTACAGGACTAGCACATTTCTCCTCATCTTTCCTTGCACTTACCACAGAGGTCATACTCTATTACGTTGTTCATTCAAGCAAGAGTGGTAGATGTCAGAGGGGTGTTTAAGGCTAGGAAGGGGTCTAAACAGAGGTAAGTGGACATTATGATCAGAAGCATCCTGCTCTAGGCACACACGTAACAGCCCATCACTCCTCTGTGTGAGTAAAAGAACCATAATTGGCCGCCCTTTATATAATGGACTGTTTTCATTCTACCTTCAGCGGCAGAGACATTAATTTGCTAAAGCTGCAGTGATTCAACAGAGCTTTGCACTTAGGTGAGACTGAAGTATTCTAGAGGCTGTGATCTCCAGAAAGCGTATTGCCTCTCCATTTTCCCTTATTAGGCATGCAGAAGTCATATGCATATTATTATCCCTTCATTCCCTCCCCACCACTGTCTTCTTCTCATACTGCCTTGAAGTTTGTTCCAGTCTTGTGATGCATTCAGCAGGTCTCTGTACAGGTGCATGTGTCATCATCAGGAGACCCAATTGTCCTATGGCTTGGGACAACAGCACTGTAGTAAACCCCTAAAGGATGCAGGTTTTTGAAACTGTGCCCCAGGAACCTGTGAAGAGACCAGTGCATGACTCTCAGCCTTCAGAAAAAAGTGGAGCTGGAGGTTAAAGAGAAATATGGATTGGGGAGACAACTCTGTTACAGGAAGAACAGTCAGAAAGGGACTGCAGTGAGAAATGGGAGCTGATACCTCATAGAAAACTGATTGTTAGTCCTTGCTGTAGCCAAGGTCAAAACCACAACCTGTTTCACCAAGGCAATCAGTAGAAGGGCTTTTTTTCCATGCTTTGTTGAATTCAACAGTAGAGGCTTAAAACCTGGTTTGTTATCACTCATCCCCATGTTACCCTTCTGCTGGTTCAATGCAATTGCCTCACTCCAGAAGTCCCTCCCTGCCCAGCCAGCCTGGAAGCACAGCACCCCACACCTGTGTAATGTGTGAGGGGCCAGCCCCAACACCCTGTTCAGCAGCTGAGATGCCTTTCCCAGCTCCTTTAACCATGCACGTGATTTTTCAGCACAGCTGTGTGCATTTGGCTCTTTTCCTCCAGGTGAGTGGGTTTTTGTACATGATCAGGAGGTGACTTGACCTTTGATAAAGAGATCTGAACACTGTGTTTGCCAGCGGTTCACAGGGTGACACACATGGTATTTTTACTCTGTGCTATGTCCGGTTTCTTTCTGTCCATGTGTACATAAAAGAAGGGGAACTCATGGATTTGATGGATGTGCTTGATAATTCTTTTCAACCAGAACACGCCAATGTAGATATGTATTAAAAACAAACAACGCCCCCCTCCCCAGCCCCTACTGGTAAACACACCTCCATGTCTACATTGTTCCCATTGCCAAGACCCAGTGCTTCCAGGGTGCTGGCAGTCTGTGCAGGAGGAGGCTCCACACCCCAGCTTTCTTTTGTCACAGGTTCATGGCCTGCAGATGCTGCTGGCAGGTTCTCAGGGTTTGGATTGGCTTTCTTTTAGGCACTGGAAACAGCAGCAGCTGCTGAGTGCTGAGCACTGCTGATAAAATCATCAAACTTGCTAGCATTTTGGTAAATAATGCTCTTGCTGGAGACAATCTAACACACGGAGAGAAACTTGGTTTGCAGATGCAATCCATCCTTCCCAGCAGAGAGCACAGAAGGCAGGACATGCAGTGGACTGGATACTAGAAGGGCTTTTGGGAAGCCCTTGTCAGGGAAAGGACTACAGACTGTATTAGCCCCAGGGTGGGACACCAAGTACCCTTTTGGTGGGAGTCAACACATTGCTGATGGGCACCTTCATGTCTCAGTGCAACTGTGTCATGAACACCAAAGGAGAACGAGGGCCAACAGAATCCACATTTAAAAGAAGAGGGCAGCAAAGAAAGTAGAGTGTTGGACACAAGGAAAAGAGAACAAGTGAGGCCTGGGAAAAGAAGGAATGTATAGGGAAATGGAGATAATGACCCAAGCAGCCATATCACCTTTTACTTCTATCCCCTTAGTCGTATGCCCTGCCTCTTTACCAGCCATTTTTCCTCATTTTGGATCTTCAAAGACCTCTAGCTAAGGCATCACCAAATGGGATGAAAGAAAAAACTTATCCAATACCAATTCAGTGTGAATAAGCAGACACTTCTTTATTGGGGGTGCCGGGGACACAGGAGAGAGCTCCTCTGAAATGTGTCCCACTCAACAAAAAAACCCACCCCTTTTACATACTTTTTCTGCTAAATCATTGTTACCCAAGTTCTTTTACACACTACGCATACTATGCCCGCTCTTAAATTTAATCTTTACATTGATTGGTTCCAATAGTTAATAACTTCATCAATATTCACATCCTAAAACAGTCATTGACTATTTATGCTGAGGTCTACTCTTCAGAATCCTTGATATTAAAATCAAGATCGGATGGGTAGAGGGTTTCCAAGCAGCGTAATTGGTGAGTGCGATTGTCTCCACAGTTTCTTGACCGAAACATAAGGGTCGAGTAACTTCTTGGTGAGGTTTCTATGGTTACACAGCACTCCTTATATTTCTATACCTTATACTTCACAATTTTCTACTTAGAATTATAGATAACCCTTTAATATGATTTAATTGATTATTTGATCAAAATATTCATAACCAGGGGATTAGGAAAATCATGGTGAATCCATTAATCCAGGGGAAGGTTTTTCCTCTATGTTTTTTATTACTTTTGGTATCAAAAGAAAGCCTTCACCAGAAGATTAAAGTGTTAGTTTAATGACATAAGAAGAGACTCCTATTGGAAAATAGAATTTGATAAGGAACTGATGCTCTAACAAGTCTGTGAGATGCTGACAACAGTATTGCTTAAGGCACTTCTATAAACCATGTGCTGATAAAGTTCTCACTCGCCTGATGAACTGGACTAAAAGTCTATCTAAAAAGACAGGCTTCTAAGACTTTACATTAAAAGTTAACTGCAATTTTTCACTCCTCGAGCCCACATGGAAAAAGAAAAGCAGGACAAGACAAGATTTAGGATTTATTCCTTGCGCCCAGAGGTTGTCCCTAAATGTAGTGCTTTCAGAAGTCTGCTCAAAAGGCATATTGGGAAGCCTGACTTGGAGGCATTCATGGAAGCCCTGCATGAGCAGTGATCTACCACAGCCTTTTTCTATAAAAAATTACTAATGAGGGTGGAGTTTCTACTGTGAGGGACACACAGGGCCTCTCTCTCGGCCCAAGTGAAGAAGCTTATGTGCTCTTTCCTGTTGAGGATTCCTTTATCAGGGAGTCTCAGAGTTGGAAGTTCACCTGTGCAGTTGACAGACTGTTCTTTCTTAGTTCTTCCTGCATATGCCATGCCCTGAGGCTGTAGCAAAGATCTGTAGTCCTTACACAGGACAGGCAGCACAGGCAGGGGTACTTAGCATTTGGCTCTTTGCCTTGGCTTAGTTTCTTCTGCTGGAATCTTATGATGGATCACTAAGTACCTGTGACCCATCCATATCCTGCTTAGGACCTCTCAGCTTGTGCATACTTGATGGTCCTTCATGCCTGTGTTTCTATTTTGCTTTTGTGATGAGTCTTGGAAATGTATTTGGGCAACATACAAAGCCAGCTTTGTGTTGTGACATGAATGAGGATTTGACTGTTCATTGTATGAAAATTGCATCCATAGCATAAAGTCCAAGCGGCCAGGACAGACCACAGACAATGTGTTTAAAGGTGATATATTTTTCTGCTTCCAGGTGGAGGGAATGAATTTCTCATTATTTCAGGTTCCCCCAAGAAATGGGAAAGACAAATGTCATTTACAGTAATAATAGGAATTTAATATAGGAGTAAACAAAATGGTTGTTTTTTTCTTCAAGGAGTAATTTCATCCTGGCAGAGGGACTAAACTGGTATTCTGGGAGATCCTTTGCTTGTCTATCATAAACAGCATTAATCTGTGTATGTCTTCTTGTCTGCTGCAAGCACCCCATGGGTTATGCGCTTGAATATAGGGTTGTATCTTGAACCAAATGCCTGTCTATTATGGAAGCCTCTGGAGAGAGAGTTCTCCGTTAAGAAGTGCCACTGTAATACATTTATTTTTCTTTCCACCATGTTATTTAATAGACCTTTAGCAATTGTAACTGCCCAATGCAGATTTACTGTTTGACAGGCCATGATCTGGTGGTAACTAAGTGGTGATGACTAAGTGTCCATTTCTAAGGAAAATGCACAAATTCATTCCAAGAGACCTGAGCTTGTTATTCTGAAAACGGCACAGACAAAGACACTTTGGTTCCTGAAACATTTTGCTCTTTTCCCTGTGATGGCCCCTTTGATACCCTCCAGTAACTTCTCATTCTCACAAGGGTGATTATCAGTGTACAAACAGGAGTTGCAGTTTGTGCAGTTTGCTGTGAATATAAGGCATAGTTTTATTTCTCTCTGAGACCTGATAGCTATGGCAGATCAGGGTACCAACAAAATGCTATGGGAATTTTTCACCTCCTTATTAGTATATATGTGTGATATTGAAGTCAATCACAGCATTATCTTAATTTATTCCATCTTTGATTTACTTCCAGGGCACTTTCCAGCAGACAGGGAAGGCCTTGGTGATGAACTGCTATTGCCACCCCCAGGGCAATAGCCTGGAAACCTACTCAAACAGAGACCCCACAAGTTTTACTGGCGGATTTTCTTCAATGTGGTGGTTTGCTTTGGTTTGGATCCCAGTGTTTTGCTGCTTCTGTCTCTTCTTCTTGTCCAGTGTGTGGTGAGGAAGCGGATTGGTTTATCTAGAATTGCCATTATTTTTCTGTAACATCCCACACTGAGAGGGTTTCTTTTCCCACTGGAGTAGTCCTGAGTTAGTGGAGGGCATTTAGCCTTAATGTTTTCCAGGTCACAGACTTGGTTTATCTAGTAAAAGTGAATGTTTTCCCCATTTGTTGGGTTACTCTGTGCAGCAGGTGAAACACCTCTGAGTCATTCATACCTTTTAATATACAATATATTCAGACAGTATCTTTCAAACAAGTCTTGGCAGTCTCTTGGCAGTTTAGCTGTAGAGGAGCCAAAATTCTCAGTGTGCTTTGATAGATTTTGTGTTCTATTTTTCCTACACATAGCTGTTCGAGTTTAGGCATTTAGGGGCAGGTGCTCTGTAGCTGGAAGAAGAGACATCCCTGTAAGCCTTCTGCCTGAGCCTCTGTGTGGTAAGACTAAATCCAGGTTATTTAATATTCTGCTGTGGGTATGTGATCGTGCAACCTCCTGTTGTCTGATTCACCCTTTGCCTGGATGATGTTGTCCAAGAACCTTGTGAAAGTTTCTGCCTCTTCCTCTTACCCCATAACAAATCAGAGCAACAAATCTTACATTTAGAACTTTCTAGTTGGGGATTTTCCTTCTTGTTTCCAGTGTTATTTCAAGTTGGTGCAAGTCATCATCATTTTTATTAAATCTAGAATAGAAGCTGATTTCCTGGCATAGTTACTTTTCTCTCCATGCTTTCCCACTCCTTTCTGCCTTCTTCCCTGCCTGCCATCCCACCCAATACATTTAGGCTCTAATTTCACACATACACTTCCGACACCAAGTTGAGAGAGTCTTCTTTCACTACGTATTCGACATTCTTCCATTAAGTGCTCCCTGAAAGTAAAGTTTTTGTTTCCTTTTAGCAGTTTCCTTAGAGAGAAATGGGTATGAGATGGATGTGCAAGTACCACCTAAGAGAAGAAATGAGAATTTTGTCTGACTGTAGTGCCAGCATTACTCTTTGAGGGGTCAAAATGGCATCTAAGTGGTTCAGTTCAGCCATGAGTATATACTGCTATACTGTAAAACTCCTAGTTTTACATCTATGAGTCAACAATCAGCTGTAAGCCACCTGTTGTGTCTGCATTCTGAATGACATATATCTGCATATTCGCTCTTCCTTCCCTTCCCCCCTCATGAGTACTGCAGAAGTACAAGCCTGTATTAACAATGTCAGCTTCAGTTCAGTTTTTCAGCTGTCTCTGTCAAACATTTTGGATTTGGGGTTCATATTCTTTAAAAACAATTAGCAATTGCTGAAGCTCATCTGTTTCTCATCAAGGAAGGATGGTGAGGTAACTGAAGGGTCTCAGTTTATGATCTTCTCATAAACAAACTTGAAAAAGAAAGATTCTTGGTTTGTTTTTAAATAAGCAGGATCCACTGACACAAAATCTTTAAACATCCTTATATTTTAGAATATAGTGTGCTGCCAGGAGAAAAAAAACAATGAAGTGCATCCCTGCCTCCAGGTAGTCGTTGCATATAATGATTCATCTACTTAAATGTCAAAGCAGATGCTTGAAATCAGACTCTACTTGAATGCGGAGGAGTGGCCTTCTTGTACCCATCCCCAATAGCAGTGACTGGATATGGTAGTTGCAGTGTCTAAAATTTCACTTTGCTTTTTGTCTTTTCTGTCTCATGTTCCATCCTTTTATTTCTCTTAATGTGGAACCTAAGGGGCCTCACAGGGAAATAGTCTTATCCTAGACAACAAAGAAATCAGAAGTTTGTGCTGAATCCACATTTTTAGGAAAAACTTGAAGTGAGATTATAGACAACTGGCCTCCTAAACAATGCTTCACTTTCTTATTTTTAAGAAATCCTCAGGTTTAAAAATTTTTTTTTCTTGCTTGATGATCATAGGTACTTAGCACTTGTCACTCATACATGAGACATCAGAAAAAGATATGAGATTGCAGTTAATTTTGTTCTTGTTTATCAAGAACAGTTGACTATAAATAGCATTTATTTCAGGTTTAGCCCTGTACCTCTTTGAAAAACTTACATGAAATTCAGCAACAGCTTAAACATCATTATTGGGTGATGACAGACACTTGCATTCATGTAAACACAGAGAATATTTGTTCCCTTAGGGGATAAAGAGGAAATACACACTCTTTTCTTCTCTCCTTGACCCATCTGTAAACAAGAAAAGTGTAAAAGGGAAGTAGGAGCAGTTTCCAGACCTAAATACCTGTGGTAGCTAACTTGGCTATTGCACTGTTCAAAAATCCAGAGTGCCAAAGGGAAGCACTTAGCTACCCTGTACACTCACTGAAAACATTCTGGTACTTCTTAAGAGTGAGTTAAAGCATTCTCTCCACTGACTAAACAAGGTGCCTCAGTACTTCATACATTTACAGACTGATTCATAACACCTTGACACTGAGCAATGAAAATACCAAGAACCAAGAAGCAAGAAAAACTAACCACAGAGTATGCCTTAAAATGGGCCTGAATTGGACCTGCTTTATGGGCATTGCTGATTACCATGGGAACAATGACACCTTTCAGAGATTGTTAACAAAAGAGGCGAAGGGAGGGGCAATGATGCAGTAGTGTAATAAGCAGAACTGTCCTCAATACTGATGGAGTCCTGGGGAACCCCGCTTGTGACCAGCCACCAGATGGATGTAACTTCAGCTACCACCACTCTCTGGGCTCCAAAATCCAGCCAGTTTTTTACCCAGCAAAGAGTGCGCCTGTCCAAGCCATGAGCAGCCAGTTTCTCCAGGACAATGCTACTAGGGACATTTTCAAAGACTGTAATAAAGTCTAGGTAGACAACATCCACAGCATTTCCCTCATTCACTAGGCAGGTAACGCTGTCATAGAGGGAAGGAGATCAGATTGGTTTGCTGCATACGATGTGCAGAAGTTCCACTCCATGCAAAAATATAACCTGTTCCCAGGGACTGAGATTGCCACTCACAGTGTAAAGGCTAGAAACACAATATTCACTGGTTTGATGTCATAGCTATGAATTATGAATATTTCTTAGTCATCGTCTCCAGATTGGAATGCTAGTAAGGAAGTGCAATTTGTCCTATTCATTTACTGTGGGTGTTAATACAGAAAGGCCTTTTAACACATTTTTAGCTATCAATGCAGAGAAGATTTTCATCCATAAGCAGAAATCTTTTAAATTCCTTACTATGCTTTAAGCAGCTATTATGATGGTTTTAGTTTCTTTTAAAAAAACAATAATTTTGGCTGCCTGTGTTTAGGATGCCTCACTTTAAGTCTGATTTTCTGAGCTCTCAGCATGGGCTGAAAGCTTTTGTAACCACACTATGCCTCAGAGGTAGCTTCAGAAAGTCTGAAGAATAATCTGCACACAGATTTTTCTGGTCACACAGGTAGCTACTGGACAGGTACAGCTCATGGGCTCAGGGTATCAAGCAGCAAACCAAGCCCCTAAGCTCAGGGGTTTTTTGAGGTGTTTGGTTTTTTTTCCAGTGGCAGTTAAGTTTATTTGCATGCAGTTTTAACTAGCCTGGTCTCTAAAGGCACATGGTATTCCAAATCTCGATGTACATGCTTGTTTGCATGTATATATGTTTATGTGTGTGTGGATACAGATAACACATGCAGGTGCTTTCTGTACAGCTTCCAGTAAGCTGTATCTGATCCTTTTTCCCTGAATAACAAGAGCTTCAGGAAGCCAGACATCCACTGCTGAGTGCCTGGTTCAGACCCGCTTTGCTGTGTATCTGTAGTTCGGTGGCCTGATGTTTCCTTTCTTCCTTCAAAAAAACAATCCCTTCTCTTTGCACAAGTGCATATAGCTGACGTCCAGCCGCCTCAATGACCTGGTGTTTCTGCAGCTCTGACAGCTGCTCTTGAATCCATTTAACCAGTGAAAGCTGTAATTTATTCTGGCAGCATGCCAACCAGGTCAGTCACACCCAGGAACTGTATGTCTGAACTTCAGATGAACCTTTCCCAAGAACATGATGGCAGATGAAGACAGTAATGGAAATTAATGTAAATGAACATCAGTACAAACAGTTTTACAGGGCCTAATAGTCAGATCAGAGCTGATCACCCAGACAGTTGTTAAGCACCCTAAAACACTTAGTTGAACACTGAGCATATCAGCCTCTAATTCCAAGAGCATGGTTCAAAAATAGGGTTGGGATTTCAACTGTAGTAATGTAATTAATCTTGTGCGAGACAAATGTCATATGACAGAAGGTAACCTGAAGTCAGATCACTTAGCTAAACCAAAAAGCTGGTGCTTCTTGAAGAGAAATTGATACAAATTAAGTGAATACTGCCAACTTACATTATAAAGGAGTACTGAGTTTTGTGCTCCATAACATAGCAAATTTAGAGTGTAAGAACACAGGGTGACACTAACAGCCCATATATCCTGTCTATGAAGGTAACTAGCACAATATGCTTAGAGAAAGAACATAAGAAATAGGATAACTCAAAGTATGTAGTGATCCTTACTAGTAAAGAGGACTGGGGAACTCTCCTAGGAAATACCTGAACCAGAGATTTCCTTTAAACAATTTCAGTTAAATAGCCATCAAGGGATCTGTAAAACATTTGCTTTATAAACTTCATATGATTCTGTTTCTACTGTAAGCACCAATTGCATTTTAGACTCCATAACTTTTTAAATCAAACTTTTCTCAAGTTACTCTATATAAACTACTGCTTTCCATTTGTTTCAAAATCATTGCTTAAGAATTTCATGGAGTCCCTCTAATTCTGTCTTAGGAAAAGCAGTGAATAATTGTTTCCTAGGCATGTTATCTGTACAAGTGTTCCATGTTTTCCTAGTGTTTCCAGGTCTTTATCATAAAACATTTTGATATTTCTCTCTAAGATGCAATATCTTAAAATACACCTTCCTGTATGGTGGAATACTGCTATTGATGTCCTTTTCTGCCCTTTCTGCAGTTCAGCTATGGCCTATGCGAGATAGAAGACCACAAAAACACACAAGGGTGCTTTATTGATTTAGAAAGAAGTATATTTTTACCTGAATTTTCAATTGCTTCCCTAATAATTCCCAATACAAATTGCTTTGGAACAACATCTAAGCATTAAGTTGATGTTCTCAGAAGAAACCTCATTTTCACAATGACTCCTGACAATGACTCCAAGATTTATTTTCTGAATAAAAAATGCATCATTAGAACCCACTATACACAATTAGAGTTATTTTTTGCAATGCGCAGTACCTATCATTTATCAACATAAAATTTGATCTGACATTTCTGCAAGTGTTTGTAGTCATCTAAAATTTTGACTATCCTGAATAATTTTATATTATTTGCACACTTTGGTACAACACTTTTGTGAATAGTTTGTGAATATGTTGAACTGCCCAGATTCTATCACAGAGCCTTCTAAAATTAATTTTTAACTCCGTGATATTAAAACTCATGGCCTCTTATCTTTTATTTCTGATGTTTTAACCAGGTTTTCCCCCGAGGGATCTGGCTTTGCACATTAGCTTAATTTCTTTGATGATTTTTTTCTTGTAGGACCACACCGGAAGTTTTTAAAAGACACTAGGTACAGCACATTCACCAGATACTCGTTACAACATCCTCACTGACTTCTCCAAAGAATTCAAGTAGATTTGTGACAGATTACTTCTACCA
The DNA here is from genome assembly GCF_000738735.6 of Corvus cornix cornix. NCBI lineage: Eukaryota > Metazoa > Chordata > Aves > Passeriformes > Corvidae > Corvus > Corvus cornix. The sequence continues at coordinate 37,365,300 of NC_046332.1, read as the reverse complement.
ACCAAATCGATGCCAACTCTCCTCTAATTCTATTCTCTGTCACTGTTTTGAGTTATTTGCTTAATGCAGTGGTCAATCTTATGGGCCTGTAGTTACCTGGAGCTAACTATCAAATTTGGCATCATACTTGCTGTCTTCCATTTCCCTGGTGTTGTTACTAACTAAAGCAATAAGCTCATCACTTAGAAGTGCAGCAAATCTGTAACCGTAGAACTCCTGGGGAAATTCTAGGAAATTCAGATATCAATTCACAATTGGGCAATCCTGGCCCACTACAAAACATGTTTACCTTTACAGGAAACAAATTTTCACTTATTGACCTTATCTAGGGTCACGAGAAATCTCGTCAAGAAACCTGAGATGTTTAAAGCCCTGATTAAATGTGTAGTTTCACCCCATGGTTTGGTTTGTGTGCTTTCAATAAAGTGGTACAAAGGAACTTGAGTTTTAATCCATGTTCCTATTAGTATTTTGTTCCTAAGTTCCTGTTGTAAATAGATGGAGTTGGATAATTGAGAGTTAAGTATTTCCATACTGAGCTAAATTCTAATTATCCCTTATACTGTAAGTGCTCCATTTATTTTGGGAGACAATGGTACGTAACTTAGCAAAAGGGCAGCAAAATTATTGCAATATTAATAAAAATGCATCACAACAGTTGTGGAATAAACTATTAGGCTTTAAATCGGAGAACTAATTATAGGCCTATTATCCAATATGGCTACAGCTGCTCTGTGTATTTATACACACAATTGCTTTCACATATACACCAGGAGGACTAGAACGAAATAAAATCCATTAAAAAAAGTATTTATCCAGGGAGTTGGAGTAAAAGCAAAGATTTCATTTCCATATCAAGAAAAATGGAACCAGGCAGCTGTTCAGTTATTTTGGATTCTTGTTCTTGCTTGAAAATGATTAAAGATATTAAGAGCACCAAAATGACATGTCAAGATAATAAACGAGGTTTTCTTGGTGATCAGCATCTGTCATCAGAACTCCTATTGCTCTCAGGAGTATTTCTCTTCTTATCAGAAATTGCTCCTTCCAATAAAGATTACATTTTATTTTCAGTTTCACATACTTCTTTTTTTTTTCTTTTTCCCTGAATATTGAACTTTTGCATTGCAAAACTCTATATATCCAAAGAGGAAAATGAGAAAAATGATTGGTAATAAGGGATCTCACGAACTGTCCACTTTAACTGAATGAAAATCCAAAGCCCATGTGTGCAAAATGTTCATAGGTTTTCAGGAAATCACTACCAGTATAGTTATGAAGCCCATGTTGGTCTGGCATCCAAGTTCCTTCATTTCTGTTGTGACCATGCACAAACATTTCTGCCATGCTTCTCTTCTCCAATGTGATATTCAATTGCATTCTAACCTAATTCACAAATTATGTTTTCAAATGCCGCTTATTTACGGCTCACGATGCACTTTGAATTGGGGTAGTTTCCGTGGGCACTAGAGGGTGCTTTAGCCACTCTCATCTGCTTTCAGAGAAAGTTAAAAAAACCCCAAACTACAGTAACTTCTTTGAGGAGTAACATTTTTATGTTACAGGCAGGAATTGGGAGAGGGCAAAAGATGAAAAGCACCTGTACAGCCAGCAGCAGTTCCATAATCAGCCCCACTGCAGAGTTATCCAGCTTTTGCTTGCCCTGCATTCGCAGGACAGAGGCTTTGCCACCCCATGCTTTAGGAAATAATCCAACATATTCATCTGGAATAACAAGCCACATGATCTCCTCAGGCAAAAAGAGTGTAGGGAGGAGGAATGCCTCTGCTTATCACAGTCACCACAGGCATGCTGGCTCCTGATAGCACCATCTTATCACATCCGGAGCAGCGTCTCCCAGGCAATTTGCTCCTCTCTGTGCTCAGACAATCAAAGTAGCTTAGCTTTGAAAATAGTTTATAGGACAAAAGCAGGTGTCCTGGGATCCTGCCCTGAGAGAAAGCCATGCTATAATTGACACCATGAGTCTGAAGACTAGAAGAATCCACTTGGTGTGAGCAACAGCAATGAGATTGCAATAGGTGGTGGTGCAGACGCTGTTCGTTAGAGGGACCTGCACAGATGGAAGCACGTGGGAGGGAACCAGGCATCAGAAAGCAAAGGAAAGGGCATATACAGGCAGTTGGCTGCTGAGACAACTTCTGTTTGAGCATTGGACCCACACCAACGCCAGCATCACTACCCTGGTTGTTACAGAGCAGCCCCCACTACTGTGACTCACCCAGGTCATGCCCAGAATCTCCAACCAGCCAAAACACTGCAGAGAAAACAGCTTCTTCAACTTGACTCTTGTTTCCTCCTTGAACTTTATTTTAGTTAAAGCTCCCTTTTTATACACAGCCTCAATGTGGTTTCCCTGAGCTAATTTTTCTATGCATCTTGTTCTACTTTGTGGATATATTCTTCTGCCTCTTCATCCAGACAGGAAAGCAAAGGTTAGAAAAAGGACAACAATTCAAATACACACTGATGAAAGGGCCAGCCTTTCAGGAAAAAAAGATACAAGAATATTGATAACAGCAAGAACAAAAACACTCAAGTAAGCATGGAGATATCTGACTGCTGGACAGAACAGACATCTTCTGCCTTGCTGCTCCCCTGGCTGGCGGAGACTTGCTGTTTGCCTGTCAGATTGCTCAGTGCTCTAGCTAGCAGGAAATTATGAAAGTTCAGTGATTTCCTGACAAATAAGGAAAGAAGTAGGAGTACCATTTGCTCATCTTTGGCCTTTGATGTGATTCTATTACATGGAGGAGAATTCAGAAGGGCCCTAAATCAATAGGGAGAAGGATACTTTTAATTGTCACTGAGGCAGCTAACCAACAGAACAACATTTCATGGGAGACATTGTTTTGACTGGGATAAGTTTGAGATGATTAAATCAATGTACGTTATTTCAGTGCTGCCCTTCACATACCAGGAACTTGACTACGCTTTTGTAAGAGTTTTAAATTACTACACATTGCTTCCCAACTGGAAAGGTGTGTTGACAACATTCTGGAAGACAGCTGAAAGGTCAGCTGAGATATGCTGACATGGTTACAGTCAATTATAGAGCATTAACTTAAAATACACAGCTTGGATTTTGTTCAGTTTCTCAGGACCATCACAGAACCAGGATGTGTATCTCTGCATTATCTGCAAGACTTCAAATGCTTATCAAGACATGCATGCTAAATGATCCTCTCCCAAATCCTGAAAACTCATATTAACACTGAGTTCTTCAAGAAGCAAACCCTTAAATTCAGTGAAACATATGTCCCTAACTTGCTGTAGCCCTATGCAAAACTCAGTCACTGGCTTCTGCTGTTGAGGACCAGGTGGCTGTGGCAGTGTCTTTGTAAGCACTCACACAGCAGTTACCACAGTAGTCCTGTGGGATGCAGCAGGAACACCCGACACAGAGGTTTTCCCTATAATAAATCTCAAGAGGTCATTGTTGTATCACTACAACACATATTCTAATTTGGTGACCTAGCTGAAAGCCCTGAAAGCCCCTACAACTGTTGTCTTGTGTGCTGCCAAAAGTGTATCCACTGTCCTTTCTAATCTATCTGTGCAGGAACATGGAAGATCTCTTTCAGTTATCTAAAACATTTGTAGTTTGAGTTTCTAGTGAGTGCTTTTGACAATTTGAAGTTTTTCTCTTTTGCTTAGTTTCTCTAAGCAATGAGTAACTCCCCTTCGCATGATAAACTCTATTGTCCCCTAAAATTAGTCCCCTGTGAAGAAACCACGTCAAAGCAGTGATCTAATGTCAAAAACACCTCTGGCTCTTGAAATCAGAGCAAACAAGAAAGAAGGAAAAGAAAAAGAAAAATTAAAAACAACTTCATTGGCAATTTGGAAGAAAATTTATTTCTTCCTACAGAGTGTATGATGAGTAATTCCTTTGCAAATGCTAAATTCCCTCAGAAAGTGTTCTGGAGTAATATTGTTGAAGTCTCATGCTTTCAGTATTGCAGTCAAAAAAAATGAAATGGTCCCTTGATTAAAAATATGACTTCGGAAAGAAAAGAAGCAGGTGTTAAAATAAGAAATAAAAACTGAAAATGATGGATTAGTGCCTATAAATCACCCATCTCTCCCTCAGTGGTTCCTATCAAAGTTCAGCTGCAGACCTGGCTGACCAGGGCAGGAGTGCTGCCATGGTGCTCCACAAGGCAGACATACTCCAATACTCCGGGAGGTTTCCAAACAGGATCTGCTCAACACCAAGGGGAATTTTGTATCTCTCAGACTTTTAATTTCTTATCTACATGAATAATAATTTTTTTTTAATCATAGAAGGAATTAATTTTGACCACATTGACTGGCTTTTTGTTTACCACAGACCAAACAGCTTTCCTGGGTATACTGTCAGTTCTGTAACTTCGACCTGAATGACAGCGTATCTTTCAGAGATACAGATGGAGGCCTGTTTAAGAACAGACAGATTTGAGATCAGAGTGATCTTAAGATGTCTAGTGATGGGCATTCAATCCCAGCTCTAAGTGAGTAATTTCTCGATGTCAGTTCCCTGCCTTGCTACAGAACTAGCCTGAGATAGACAAAACTTTGTTTTCTCTAGTAATTTTTAACAATCTTTTGATAGCTAAATAAATGAGTCACTGCAAAGTTTGGACCTCAACTCTTATTTCAGTTTTGCGGATTTTCTGAATGCTTTCCAGCTTCTCAACATTCCTTTTTGTGATTTGAATGAGTCTTAGTAAAGCTGGAAATATAATCTACCTACTATCAGTCTTATGCAGCCAAAGATTGCTTCTCAGCCACAGATCAAACTCCTACCATCACACCTAAAGCACTTATTCAAAGCATTGTCTACTACACTATTTCTGAGTTTAGTTCACTGAGACACAATACCAATTCACAGGTGGTAAAAAATCATGCTCAAACGCATTTAAGGAAACGCACCAGCTGCAAGGGTTAAGACACATGAGAAAAGACAATAAGGAAGGACATGTTGTTGGGAAAATGGCTGGAAATGCTCTTGGAAAGAGGTGCTCCATGCCAGAGAACGTACACCTGAGGGGACTGCAGCTGTGGTGACTCATGCAGGGGGTATGATCCCCTCTGAGGAATTGTGGGCAGGGAGAACCCTGCGGGACTGCATCTTGTAAAACAGCTTTTTTCCTAGCTTTTTGTGCAATTTGTGGTGTTTTTCTCTTCTTTTCTTACCTAGCTATCTGAATAATCAACAGTTATTGTTAAAAAGCAATGAATTATACTAAATAAAATCCCTTAAGTAGAGACTGATTTGAATATGACAACCTCTTTTGTATCACCAGCTGGAGCAATGCTGGCCTCCGTGTTCTCTGGACTCTCACTTGGGAGCGCTGCTCCCACACCTACCTACGTCCAGCCCAAGGGAACAACATGACAGGGGGTCAGACACTGTAGTTTCTTTGAAGAGGGTGACTAAACCACAGCCTCCAACACTCCAACTCACCAGGCCTTTGGGTACTTTTAAGAGGAATTATTATGTTCTTCTGAACTTTTTTCAGTTTGCTATTACTCATAATCAATTTTTCTTTAAATGGCCTAAATTCATCACGGAACAAAACAATCAAAAGACATCAACTAGCCTTACCTCTGGCGTAGGAAAAATGACACCATTTTCCACAATGAGAGGGCTGTGCAGCACAGACAAAGCCAGGCACTCGGCAGTGTCACAGTGCTGTATTTTCCTGCAATCTTAAAACACGGCTGTTCTCCTGGCACCTCTTGCTCTGACTCTGCTGCAAGCTGAAGAAATCCTGCATCTCCTGTAGACCAGCGGAAAAAGTAACATTCCTAAACATTTTCAGGTTTTCAAGGGATGGAAGGAGGAAAAGTGGGTTTGTGGCCAACCTGGCTAATCCTGGGTGTTGAGTAGGCCTCCCTGCCTCACCAGCTGCACTGATGCACAGCTTGAGCGTTGCTGGTTCCATGAGGCTACGTGTGGGTGCATTAAAAAACAGACAGTAGGACAGCACGTGATAGCGAAACTTTGAAATGGAAAAAGGCCTTAATCAGAGCATTGTCTTCTTGCTTCAGGAGTAACTTTTTTTTTCCCCTGTAGAGTAACATGGTTTTGAGGTTTGCATTAATTAATCAGTACTATTAAAAATTAACACTAAGCAGGGATTATCTAAAGTGATTTTTCCTGAAGACCTACTAAATTAGATTTACATTTACAATAATTAATGAAAGGCAAATAATATCTATACATAGCAATGGAGAAATTTCAGTAGAATAGAAAACATTTTATTTCTTAGGACACAAAGCACAGAAATAGATAGAATCACAGAAGAAGGTAAGTTGAAACCCTTAAATTCTCCCCATATGTCATATATTCCAGGCCCTGGTCCTCTTAATGGCTCTCTCCTGACCTCTCTCCAGTTTGCTTATCTCTTTCTCTCTCGTAGCAGTAAATGTTAAACATTTATATTAAATTAAATATTAAAGCAATTAGATTTTAATTAAATATTAAAGCAATTATATGAAACAACAATAGGAAATTATGCCCTGGAGGCAGAATCCATAGGATCCAAATAGAAGTTCATGGGTGAGACGATTATCATCTGGAATCCTTAATGGCCACTGAAGACAAATAATCTGTTCTCAGAAGGTGTCCTAAAGTCAATATTAACATTAGTTTAGATGACTTTACATCCTAGATCTCTTCACTGAACATAAAATATCCAAGGATGACTGGCTCAGAGGGAAGCACTGCCACTGCAGATGTCTGAGGGTAGATGACAAAAATCCTTCCCCCATGGTTGTATTTTGGTCTGCGCTGGGAAGCAAACACAAGACACAGTTTTGGACTGGAAGCTCTGCAGGCAGCAGCTCCAGTGCTCCAGGTATTAATCTTTGACCTCAAGATGCACAGAAACTGTTAACTCTACTTTGCTTTTGGCAGGATGGAGAATGACATGAACTTGTTCTCCTTGCAACACACCAATTCACAACTAACTTTAAGTAGCATATTTAAGTTTTCCTAGCAAACAGTTCTGAGGAGAAATCTTTCCTGTTTGTATTAGGGCAGTGGTAATGCCTCAACAGCTGGATTGCAAACATCCCATTCTCAGGGAGACCTCCAAAGTTACTGAAGACAACTGGAATGACCTAGCAGACTTAACCAAATCAGCATATCACCTTTTATGTGGAATAAGGCTTAAATACTCATGATGCTTGAATCCTCACACATTGCTCTGTACAGATATGATCGCTTTCTATCATTGTGTTAACACCTAATGCATTTAATTTTCTGTTATTTGAAATACATGCCTGAAAGTGACTTAAAAAAATTATCTTCATATTTCTTTTTCTTTTTTTTTAATATATATTTGCCATATAAATGATCTTACAAACACTGCCATGTAACTGCTCAGTAGGCAGCTGTTCTCTCTGCTTGGCCTGTTTACAGCAGCATTTTTCCGTAGAGGGCAATCTGTGACATGTCTGAGCAAGCCAAGAACTAGCCAAGTGGGACAGCTGGAATTGGCATCTGTGGTTTTTTGTACTTTCTGTCTTCACTGAGCAATAGCTTCAGAGTAGCAGTGTCCACTGAGCTCCATGGATTCACCCTGGCTTTTAACGCCCATCTCCTGCGGCAGGTGCCGGTGGCTATCCAATGGCTCCTGGAAGCTCAGGTTATGTGTGCTGCAGAACATTATTCCAAAGGTACTGGAAGCTAGAAGTCACATGAAAACAGTGGCAGACTTACAACTCACATGCTTGTGAATAAAGACTCCCTTAACTGGCTTGCACTTGATCATCCCTGGCCATACCTCCCTGATAAACAAACACGGAATCACAGAATCATAGAATGGTTTGGGCCGGAGGGACCTTAAATATCATCTAGTTCCAACCCTCTGTCATGGGCAGGGACACCTTCCACTATCCCAGGTTGCTCCAAGCGCCGTCCAATCTGGGCTTGGACATTTCCAGGGATGGGGCAGCCACAGCTTCTCCGGGCAACCTGTGCAAATGCTTCAACACTCTGACAGTAAGTTTCTTCTGTGGCAGTGGCCTAAGGGACACTGTAGGGTTTCCCTGCCACGGCTGGTCACCACATCTTTAGGTGTCTGGCTCATTAAGTCCCATAAGGAGCCCTAGTGGATAACATCTCCTCCACACCAGAACCAGAGGCATGGTTTCAGGTGCTGGAAGGAAGAAATTTAAGTAGTCTCTGGAAGCCTAGAAAAAGCAAGTTTAAGTGGGTATATGAGCTAAATATATGCACAGAAAGACCCTCGGTACCGCTGGGGAGAACATACATCTGAAGAAGTTAAATTAAGAGAGGAAGAACTTGACATTCACCTGCTGTTACAATTTCCTTGCCTGTTCTCCTATGAAACCACGCATTTCTCTCCACAGCCAGGAGTCCTTCCTGCAACAGGCTGATGTGCCTTCTGGAAAATGCTTTCTTCTTTGTGCCTGTGACTGCTGGCTGAGAAGAGGTAGGGGGTTTCTAAATTGCTTTCTTTGAACATTAGAGGAAGTCACAGTCATTGCACTGATGTTTTGTCCCCCATTGCATGACAGGGTGGGGGGAGGGAGAACAAAAACTGCAAGCAGGAAAGGTTTTACCAGCAGGGAAAAGTCTGTCTTTGATCTGAAAATGAAGATGCTTAGTAAGTGCTCAGATAGGAAGGACTGTCTCCTTCATGTCCACCTGACTGACCCCTACAATACTACGAAAGCCCTTCAAGTTTTTCTGAAAAGCTGTAAATGCCACAGCCAAACACCTATCTCTGATTTTCACGTTCTGCACTACAGGTTTTTCTGTGCGAATAAAGGAAAACGTTCTGTGTGAAAAACCTCAGGTCCATTGAAATCACTAGAGCTGTCATTTTAGTGTCTGCTCCTTTTCATACTTTCTCATGAGGCGTTCCCCCTTTAGTTTTTAGACCATAAAGGCTTCTGGTGCTGTGTGACTTCATGCACCAGCAGCACTGCAGTGTTAACAAGGGGAGGGGTTCCACTGTGACGGATTGGGTACGCTGTATGTTTACAAAACCTGCTACCAAACCACATGGAAGGAAGAAATAACTTATTTTTGGTTGATGTTAAGGGGACAATCAGTGGTGCTAGTTCTATTTTTGACATAACACTTAGGTGCATTTTGACCTGTTTGCCATCTCAGTTCTCATCTTTTCCATCCTAATAGAAATACTGATGTCATTTCGTATGTCTAGCTTTGAACATTAAACTGAAGCAAGAATTTTACATCATGTAGTCGTGGATGTTCTCTAAACTATACTCACTTTCTCTTATAATGCTCTGCTCCATCTCACTATGACAGTGAGCCTCGCTGAACTGCCAGGCTACTTCTGCTGCCACAAGTATTTCCCTGAGATTGTGTCAAGATCTCTTGGTAATGGTGGAAAAGAAAAAAAGAGCTCCTCTACAAGTAGAAATAGAAATAGAAAATTAAATAGGAAACTGGCTAAAATAAGGTAGTCTTCCATGCTAGGAAAAAAAGAAAAGGGTATTCTTGAGGGAAGAGACACTTCCAATGTTGATTTGGTATTTTTCCTTTCCATAGCTTAAACTTCTGTTTTGAAGATTGCTGAGAAAGGGGTATTTGTGTGCTCACTAGGGGTGACTGAAACACTACTCTGAGTCCTAGCTCTAATGGGGCACACACTGCAGGCAGCATCCCTCCTCCCCAGCAGCATGAGGGGCGCTCTTGGCTGTGGCATGGCAGGGTGTTCAAAAAGCTCAGGAAGGACCATCTCCCCTTCTTCCTACACTGAGCTTCTGAAGCCATACTTCAGTCCAGTCCAAGGCAGCTTAGGCTGTGGAGCTGGACAGGTGTGATGAAGAAGGAATAAATGGGGTATCCCTGAATGCAACCCCCAGCCAGACGGAGTATCATGCCCAGCACAATGACATCTCTTTCCAAGGGGCAGTGCTAACACATAAACCTGACCTTCTCCCAGCTGGTTCCACCTGCCAGTGCCATGATGCTGGAGCACAGAGATGCCCATGACAGGCACATTGTGGAGCGGGATGCTGCTTTACACACCCACTCCTTGTATTCCCACTAAGCAACGAGCACAGGACAGCTGGATTGTCCCCTGAAATTGTCTCAGTTGATGGAGCTCACTGTTTAGATGGCTACACAATGCGATGATGCCTTTTGCATTCTTTGAGGATGTGGATTTAATTAGGGAACTGCCTTAGCTTACACACATCAGCTGAACAACTCTTGGCAAGTGTGCTCTGCAGTGCAGGTAGGGGCCTCTATGGAGGAATTTCCATGTAATAATGAAATTAATTTAAAGACTCCAAAAAAGTAGTATTTTCTGCAACACAGAGAAGCAATGAAATCCTACATTCCTTGAAGAACTGGTGTATCTTATCTTGTTCCCTCCTTTGAAAGTAGGAGAAAAATCAAGAAGCAGTCAACACAGCTGGGCTTTTCTTTTTGTTTACTTGGAAAACGTGTTTTAACCATCAACTTTAGCAAATTTTGGCAGTTACAAACCTGTACACTTTTTTTTGTTGTTTTGTTTTTATAGCAAAAGAACACAAGACAATACTGCCAACAGCAATTATGAAGGAACAATTAGTTTTCAGATGAAGAACTATACCCACTCAAAGTGATAAACCTTCCCTTTTGCATAAGGTTGAATTTGTTGTCATTGGAAAAATGACATTTCTTAATACCTACTTGAAATGGAATAAAAATCATATCTCTAGGTTTTTTGTGCAAAACATATTCATTTAAAAAAGTCAATAAAAAAAATCTTAAAACCAGAAAGAAGTTAAACAAAAAGAGCTGAACCCAAAAGAAAGTTACAGTACATTTTGAAATGATTAAAAAGTTTTCAGATCTAAAATGTTTTTGGTTTTTTTTCTGTTATCTTAGAAGTTTAAACCAACTTTGATGACTCTTCAGAATTATATCAAACAAACAAACAAATAAACAAAAGAAATTAAAGCAACCTGATTGGCATCAAATATCTACAAAAGCCTGGTAATTTGAAACCATTATATACATTATTTTATAAACTTCTTTTTAAACACCAAAACATACATCTTTTACAAACCAGCCTGCTTGAGACAGGTAAAATTTACAAGACAATCTTTTCCAATACAGTGCTTTAAAGAGAACTGCTTTCACTCCTAAACATCTTTGTCATCTCCTGAAAAGCGGCAGTATGGGCTCATTGCATTGCTGATTAATAGCGTTTCAGGTATTCCTATGACAAAAGAATGCTACAGTTCTGAGGGCTCCAATCTCTTTCCATAATACAGTTCAAGTGCACTCTTAACACTGGTAAAGATTCCTTATGGCCTTTGTGTAATACGACATATTTGCAATTATTGCTTTTCATTATTACATAACGAAATGAATTTAGTTTCATTTCCTCCCCATCCGCCCATCCCTTGGATGATGCAGCTAATTTACTAACTGAATGGTCCTTCTGATAATGGAGATGTTAAATGCCATGAAACACAGGCTAAAAACCATGGGTAATGGGCAGTGGCCTAAATTTCTAAGGCTCAAATCACAGTTTGGTGTATTGAGAGGAACAGAGATGCAAACAGGCAAAAAGCACAGTTTTTACCGCATGGTAAATGATGGTAAACCGTCGGGGAATGAAGCTGAAGATGTAATTCTCTTGTTGGAAACCAATGAAATGCCCATTATTACTGAGTGAATAGCTCCAAACATTATCTACAAAGCACAGATGTACTTTCATACTGGCTCTGAAGAGCTGGCCTCCTCCATTATTAGGATGTTTCCTTTTCAAATGAAGCTTAGCAGAACTGGTCCAGGGCACCTAAAACTCCCATTAATGCAGTTACTATTCACTGTAAGGATATACTTACTATAGCATCCATTTAGCTTTTTCAAGCAGGAGCTAGATGAGGAGTAAAGTGGGTTCTTAGCCATTTGTCCTGTCCAGCCCACATTTTTCTTTATGATGGAATTTATTGGAGACAAGCGGAACAACTTTTATGTCATATTCTCAAAATTCTCTGCTGCCTGGCTCACAGAGACAACAGGCTGCTGCCTCCCCATTGATCAGCATTTCGTGATATGCTTGTATTCACTGCGCTGCAGCTGCACTGAGTTTCTGACTAGAGGGTACTGATACATCAAGGCTCTCACTACTTCAGACTACACCAGAGAATTTATAAAACATGAGAAAAAATTCCAAAGACCAAAATTTACATTCTTAGTGGGACATGCAGAGGGGGAGAGCCTGCTTGACAGATGGAGCACACAACTTTCAGATTCAGGAAAACAGTGGCAGTGAAAAGCCTTTGACTCCTTCCAGCTGTTTACTGGAACTATAGGTTAAAGAAACCCATGGCATAGTTCAGGATCAAAGACATCACTGAGCTTAAGGAAAAGAGCTTGATTGACAGGAAATCACAATTCTGTAGTGAATCTCTGTGTTCCAAAGTCCTTCTGGTTGCCTTCATATGCTGTATCCTATAGGAGGGTCCAAGAGGAAGGCAACTTTATGGTGGTCTTCTAGTGGGGTTGTCCATTTTGTCCCATGGGAAGGAAACGTTTCTGCAGCTCCACGGTGTCACATTTAGCCCTTTACTCTGCTTTAAGATACTGGTCAAGGACAGCAACTACATCCAGTATCTATAGTTTTGTGGGGGGGGGGGGGGGTTGCCCTTCTTTTTTTTTTTTTTTAATGTTTATAATACAAAGGCAAAATAATTAACATACTTAAGAAAGGTACGTAAGCCTAATTTTTTCTTTTGCACAAGGCCACTTAATGTGGTATTGGCAGCAAAAATCATGTTGTAGTCACAGTAAGGCTCTTTCCATTGCCAGAGTTATTAAAAAGGCTGGCACTGTGCATGGCATTCTCAACTTGATTAAAATGCAGAGAACAAGCACCCTTTTACTTAGTCTCATACACTCCCAGCAAAGTTTGTGATTTCTGATATAAATGTGTATTTGTATTTTAACAAGTTGCTTTTTCTTTTGCTGCTTCTTTCCAAAAAGCAAAAACTTTCTTGATCCTAAGTTATAAGCCAGTGATACTCAAAAGGACTTCATTAAGCCTATGAGATCATCTGCTACAGATGATTCTGAGAGAAAACACTGTGTAGTGGAGCCATCTGCAGGGATATAGTTTGAAATACAAACACACAGGATAAGCAGAGATGTGAGGGGTAGCTCTTGAAGAACCAGGGACCTGGGAATGACAGCAGCAGTGATACAAAAATCATCATATGGCAGAAAAAGGAAATATATATTGGAAGTACTAATATGAACAGTAACTCTTACATTATGTTATGAATGTGTTCTTATGTTCCAGATTAGAAGCTTGTGACTTGTTTGTGTGGAGTAGTAATTAAAAGGAAAATAAAATGGCTTGGTTTAACAAGAGATGATAACATGAGAATCACTCCCTAAGAGGTATTTCACCTTTAGATCTGCATTTGGGTCTTATAATTATCAAAAAGAGCCTGAACAAAACCAGAAAGGCCACAGAAGTACCAATATTCACAGAGGGGAATCTGAAGATGGATTTGGAGGGGAGGAGATATTGAGGTATAGAAATCATGAACAGGACAGAGAAGGCTGAACGGGTGATCCTTGGCACCTTCCCAACAGCACTTTAATAAGTAGGTGTTCCGTGAAATGAAATGGCAACAACATCAAACAGAAAAAGTACTATACATTGTATTTATGCATATTTTACTAGTAAAACTCACTACCAACAATATATTACTGAGGCAACAAGCTTGGTAAGAAACATTGATTTTTTTTTTTGTATGGCAATCACTAGGCTCCCATCATGCTGTCCCTTGTGACACTTTTGATATGTCCCAGTAAAGGTTTGATATTGGTGTCTCAGGCTAACGCAAGAACTTTCACTACTGAAGACAGGTGACAAGTACACCTAATAACTAGCTGGGGGCTCAAACAGAATTAATTGCACAATGGATAAAAATGTCTCAAACCAAAACTGAGTAGGAGCAAACCTCATGTAAACTGAAGCCCAATGCTAAGAGAGCATCACATTCTCAGAAGGTCATACAAGCTTTAAAAGTGCGGTTAAATTTGCAGAATTGCTTTGCCAACTCTGATGCTCCTAACTCTTGAAGAGACATCAATCTAATTGCATTTCCTTTCCTGTAACATAGACTTCATGAACAATATGAGTTATCTTCTTTCCGTAACTCTAGGCTTGCCAAACCATTTTATGGCCTTCTGGCAAATCCCTCAGTTCCTTGCAATCACAATACAAATTTCCATATTTTTTTCTTCTTAAAAACACAGGAGTAATATCAGGGGAAAGGGTTTGAAACGCACCATGAGCACATTCAGAATATATCACTGTTACAGAAGCATGTTTACTTAGAGAAGACCAAGTGACATTCATAAATTCAATGGACAGGACCTATTTGCAGACAAGTACTTGATAATATTTGTATGTGCAGTACATTCTTTCTAGAAGTTCACTCATTTTATTCATACATCTGCATAATGAGCTGTTTTCTAATGAAGAATTGCTGTATCATCCCAAAGAAAATATCCACACCTATCTTTCACAGCTATATGAGCTATTGGAGGGGAGCAGCAACACACTGTACCTACTCCAAGAATTCTAGAAATCCTGTTTTATTAAAAGTGTTACAAACTGCAGTTATTTAAATTACATTCTATTAATAATTTCCTTGTGTTGGGGAAAATTTCTGAATAAACCCTTTCTGTATGTCAAGAAATGGCCCACAATTTAATTTTGTGTGAAACTTATGTCAGTCAAGAACATGCCCTGGCATACAACTGCTGAAACTATCCAGTTAAGGTGATTGACCAAGGGACAGGATGTGGAAAGCAGCACAGAAAACCTGCTAATGAATCTGTTCATGTATCACAACGATTTAGGTATTCAATAGCTTCTCAGAATGACAGAATTATGCCATGGAAGGAATGGATGACAACCCAGCAGTAATGCAGGCGTGTAGACTCACATTCACTGGTAAGTTACAAAGACACTGTAAAATGCAGTGGTAAAAACATCTTCAGAGCACTGAGAAACAGGTGTGTATATTCTGCTTTAATACATTGAGTGAAAACCCCAGATTTCCAGATTGCACTTGACTGCTCAGGCCAAATCAGTGTCAATGGCCATTTACTCCAATCAGGCTGAGGGAAGCATAAAAACATACAGATGCCGTGGTTTTCTTCATACCACAACAATATTCTGAAGTCGGCAAACTACCTTTGGATGTCCTCAAGTCCTACAAAATGATGCACCCAGTGGAAAATCTAGGGACAGACCTTTGGCCACAGTCCATGCATGCAGCTCCACTGACTGAGTCAGTCTACAGAACCTGAGAACTCAACCCGTGAACTCCAGGGATGGACATTTGCCAAAAGATGTTATACTAACGACATGAGGTTACAGCAGCCTCATATGTAACTTAATTGCAACTAATTTTACTGCAGTAACTGCAGCATGAGGACTGCTGTTAAAGAGCTGATTACCCAAGCAAGAAATTTCCAAAAATCGATCAGTTGTGTCGGTTACACCATGTTTTCAGATCCACGTTCACGTTGCATACATGTCAAATGAGGGTGTGCATACACCAATGGGGCAACACCAGGCCACTCCTGAGCCAAACTCTGACATTTTGGGAAGACCTCATGGGTGAAGCTATGCACATGCACCTGACATCAGGCTTTAAAAATGACAACCAAAGTAAGCCAATTTGGAGCAAATATAAACTGCATGTATGTGTCTTGCTCTGCACAAAGTAGAATGAAATGCTATGTAATAAACAAAGTATAGATAAATATTTATGGACAAGTAACTGATCACTTGTCTTTGATAGGTCTATTTGTAAATGTTGCTTTTTTTAGCCATCTGATGTGTTGCATGCAGCAGCCCCTGCAATCAATTGCTTTCACTCTTTGCTGACATAAAATTTCATGCAACAGTGCATCCTAGAATGATCCATACCAGTTCCTTAATACTGTGGGGAGATCATAACACTGTAACACTTTTAATAACAGAATGCCAAAAAAACCCCCAAAACAACCCGACTTTGTGAGAGAGAAAGAAATTATTTAGCAGTTATTTTTCCCCCCGCCTCAAAAGCTGAGTTTTACTCTTGGTAATAAATAGAAGGTACACACTCTCCAGATTGTCTGTAACAATTTTGTGATGTATAATACTTAACACAATTGGTCTCTTCGTGTCTGCACATACAGTATCATTTCTGAACAAGTTAATAATGGGTTATACTGTACTTTTCTTTGCCCAATATATATAGATACACCTTCAGCAAAATTTCTTCTCAATATTTATACTATTAATTGGACCAGATGACAAAATTAAAAAAAGAAGAGGAAGAGGAAGAAGAGAGGAGCTTCCTTTACACTTGTGTCTGATGCTGGGTCTCCACAAATGGAATGTGAACATTTTCTAGGTTGAGTTCCTCCACGCTTTCAAAGTCACTCATGGCTACTTCGGAGTCATCAAAGCCGCAGCCGGCTGAGACGTCAGAGGAGGAGGCATCTAGAGAGTTGTGCAAGGATAAGGGCATCTTACCTGCACTAACATTTTCTGTGTTCTGGCTTGGGCCAACAGCAAAAGTACTAAATTCGTTCCCAGTTTGAGATCCTGTGGCGTCCGTCTCATTGGGGAACTGGTGAGGAGGGAGGTATTGGCTTGGGTGGAAGTGCGGCCGTCTCCTGCAGTCAGGGCTGAGAGTACTTGCCATTGAGACTGGCTGCGAGGGAGGGAGGGTTTCATACTGGTCTGGGTAATCCTCTGGAAGAGGAGGTGGTAACTGGTCCTGGCTCAAAAACTCCTCTTCGTGAGGGGGAGGGTAGTCGCTGTCAATGTCGTAGCCACCAAGGTAGTAATCTGTTTCCAGTTCTCTGGCACTGCCGTGATGAGCCGAGCCTCCATCTGTCGTCTCAAAATTGGGCACCTCCTCAATGTCGGACAAGCGGGCACTTGGCATCCAGTCAGAGGTATCCCAATGATACGCTGCAGCAGGGAAGAGAACCACAGTGCTCTGTTAGGATGAGACCACGGAGGAGAGCAGGGTGTCCTGCATGCACTCGCCCGAGTCCTCACAGCACATTCAAATCACAGCATGCGCCACAGGCCACAGACACAGGTCAGCCATGCTCTGACCAGAGGGGTAGAGGAGGACAATAAATTGCATGATGATGCTAATGCAAACAAGCAAAGAAACAAAACACTGCCACTCTCAGAAATTTTGCTTTTTAAGATACTACTGGGTTATATTAGAAACTATGAGTCTAAGAAATCAAAATGTCTCAATTACTGCATTTCATAGTTATTTGAAAAAAATATTTAAATGCAGTCAGCATGCTTATGGCATCTCATCTCATCTCCCACCTCTAATGACTTCAAGAAAGAAAGTGTGCAAGCAAATAATCTGATCGAGTGAAAACTGAATTTTGAAACAAAAAAAGTGGCTGACCATTCTCATGCAGCTTTTGAACCCGACAGAATTCAAACAAAAGAGTACATGTGATGCAGTTAAAGAAAAAACCCAAATAGATCAAGTCAGTGCTCTGCCCACCCCGGCCCAGTCCGACAGGCAGAAGGTGTCCCAGAAAAATCACCTCTGTTGTAGTTCTGTCCTTGATCCATTACAGACACTGTCAGACACAAAGTGAAAAGCAAAAACTGGTAACTTGGAGCTTGTCACCAGCATTGTATTACAAAATACAAAACTGCATGCATATTTCTAAAGTACAGCTGTCTTGGTGTCAGTAGGATTTTTAATTGTTCTTTATTTTAACATACAAGATAAGCTTGCCTGTCAAATGCAGACATACATAAAGAAATGTTTATGTCGTGTATTATTTTCCTTTTCTATCATATCTTAATTATTTACCCTCACTGAACAGATATGGAATTACATTAGAGCTGTAATTCTTAACACAGAAAAAGGCCATCCACCATCTATATGGTTTATAATTGCAAAGTACATTTTTCTCTCACTTGTTCACTTTGAAACAGAAAAATAAGAATCTACCATTCTCAGGGCCGGTTCAAACAAATCTGGGCCCACCTGGGCTCAGATACCATGGTGATGGGCACGGTATAAGAACCTGAATAGAATAGAATACAAAGCCATTTAATGGGGCTATCAGCTACAATGCTCCGCAACCCCATACCCACCTCCCACCTGCACTGCCATGCTAGCCGGTGGGGAGGGAGGCATTCCAGTATGGAGAGGGTGCAGGGGTGGGGGAGAGAGCAAGGAAAGAGGTTTTATGTGAGACAAGAGCGGGGAATAAGCTGCAGCGTTTTCTAGATGGAGATGCTCTTGTTCAGCCGCATGTTATTGGGCTTCATGCAAGAAGTCATCAGGCAAAGTCTCTGGATGACATTGCTGGAGGAGGTCTGGCAGCAGAAAGACACCTTTATGGCATCACAGCTCATAACCTCTGCGGCTCAGACACAGGTGAGGGCAGAGACGACTTCTCCAGCCCTTCACCTACTAAGACCACACTTGCCCTTGCTCATCACCACATGGTGCACGTGGTGATGGTGATTTCTTCCTTAGCTCAGTAGCCAGGCAGGAGCTCTCCACCTGCTCTGCCATCCTGGAGCGAGGAGGGCTGGGGCTACTGCAGGTTTAGCAGCAGTGTCTGAACCGGCCCTAACCTCTCTTCTGCACTTCTCTCTTTGTATAGTAGATTTTGCTGTGTTTGGGTCAGCGTGATAGCATTGCACCCGAGATGAGTCAGGTTCCTCTGAGTTGTGTGGATCAGGATTCAGGAGAACCTCACTAATTTGCTGACTTGCACAACCCCAGGCAGGTCCCTGGGGCAGGAGCCCCATCCTCCCGTGAGTCTGCGGCAGTGATTCTGCCCAGACCTCCATTGTGGCTAATTATTCACCACTTCCATCAGCTCTGCTGCAGAGCACGCAAGAATCCTAAGTCTCATATAAGGAACTGGGAATTGGGCAAAGTATTTTCAGTGACAGGCTCTTGAAACTGCTGCCAGACAGGCTTTTTCTGACCTGTAAAGGATGATAACAACCCAGTGTGTTTGCTTAAGCTTTCCCTTAGGAAGGCAAGGTCATTTACAGTGCCTGTGGTTTCTTTTCAAGGTTTTGTTTTTTTTTTTTTTGAGTGCGACTTTCTATTGAATTAACCTTGGCTAGTTAATTTTTTTTTGATAGTGAGAAGAATGGCACTCTTACACTTCAGGAAATCAATAAATGTGCTATGGACAAATACTGAAGACGTATCACTAGCTAGGAGTTAAAGTGTTTTTCAAAATTACTGTGACACTGGCTCAAGAAAAAATCAGTAGTTTCACAAAAATAATTTACTTAATCATCTTTAAGCATTATGCAGACTAGATTAACTGAAGTACTCAAATTCTGTCTCAAGTTTGCTAAGGACAGAGGAAATTTCTGACTTGTGGATAACCTGAGTTGACGCTGAGTTGACATTTGCCCAAGGGTAGGAAAAATACTGTAAAATAAATAGAAGTAATGTTTATCTATGATAACACGACATTTCCTCAGTGCTTTATGGAAAAAAGAAAATTGTGATATCCCCGCATTACAGGTTCACTTATAACATGATATGCCTGAGGTTACCCAGGAGGTCAGTGGAAGAGGTGAGTGTTGGCTCCTTGGAGCACATTGCCATGCTCTATTCCATGGGCACATCAACCCCATGGGAGAGTCACAGCATCCATGGAGCTGTGCCCACACATCTGCTGTTTGGCAGGGGTACCTGGGGGAAACCAGCCACCAGCCAAGCACCTCCATGTGATACCACTGGAGTACATAACCCAGTTCTGCTGCAGCATGAGATACTTTACAGACTTCCTGTGTCACCTTCTGTGTCCCAGTCTCTGCAGCCAGGATGATCTCAATGATATGGCTCCATTTTATCAGTCTATTATTTTCTCTGAAGACAATGAGAATAAACAAGCAGAAATATTGACTTGAACAGAAGAGGATGAAGGCTTGACACCTTTTCTACCACCTCCAGTTTCACACAGATATTTTGTGGTACAGTCCTCTGGCATTTTCATGTTTGTTGGTGAACATGATGATCTGCAAAACCCAATCCCTGCCACAGGATTGCTGGTCAGTGTAGATTAGTGAGGCTCTGCTGGAATGTTTCACAATGAAAATAGGAAGCATTGTTGTATAACAAGAAAGAAAAAATTTAAATACCTTCATTTTCTATAGTGTCAACTACATTGTTGACAAGCTGTATGACAGTCACTATGGAAGCTTGCAGGGGAGGGAAAGCAGAAAATAAAGGGAGGGGAAGGACAGCTTCAGGTTAGTATTTAAAACACACATCGTATGTTACCACAATAAATTCTCTCTAAAGACAGAACTGACATTGAAAAAAAAAAAAAAAAGACTGCTGACCAATGCATGATTTATGCAGTGGGTTGCAGGACATTTCATTTCAGATAATCCCATATATCTTCGGAGTGGTGATAAATTCCAAACCAGCATTTCCAGAAAGGCACATGGGATGATGTGTATCACCTCATAAATTCAAGCAGACTGGTCAGCTGATTCAATTAACCAAAGCAGTATCTTGTCTACCTGACACTAATTTCTAATTCATTCTTGCTTAGAGGTCTCCAGAGATGGTGCCATGTGCTCCAAGGATCATTATCTTTTAGACCATCACACCATCAGAAACGGTGTTAAGCTCAATCTATTTCCTAAGAGGAATGTTTTACTTATTTACTGTCTGTGCCATGCCATGTAATACCTCAGGGAGGTTAAGCAGCACAGCTATAATTAGGAGGGCACATCCACGTAGCTGTGGTTCAAATTTTGACCTGTGTTTGACAGAAGAGTTTCACAAATGCTTTGTGTGCTCTCTGCAGATGTTCTACGAAAACATACTTTTCCCTTAAAATAATTAATACAGACTGTGCAGTTGTTTAATGTAGAGGCCTATAAGGTGTGGTCCTCTAGATGATCTGCATTTTGCACCACCTAACACCCCTGCCTCTGAGGACATGAAGTAAAACCCACCAAAACCAAAGGGAAAGCTCTGGATGAGTTGGCATTGGATTCGTCCCTCTTCCTTTGTCTTTAGTTATGAGAAAACCATTTGCTTTGGAGCAGGCTGAGAAGGGGACCAGAAATGTGGGGCAAAACATACTTTTTTTGTTTCACACAGCCAACAGACTGAGAGGTCACAAGAAATGTGTTAACAGTGCAGACATATGTTGAATATTTTCACATCTTTGCTAAATTTTGGGCATGGGAACAGGGATATCATCCAATTTCCTCAGTTTTTGTGAGGGCTTAGCAAAAAGAGCCTTGATAAACCAAAGGACCCATGTTCTGTGTCTACGATCAGCATATTAATGCCACTAACAGCATTGGTAACTACACAAAGCAGACTTGTACTGGCTAATGCATAATAAACATTATAGAAAAATAAGGGACTCCATGCAATTAGTGCTGCATGGCTGGGAAAAAAGATGGAGGGCAGCTGGAAACTCTTGGAGGACAAAAACTGAGAGTGAAAAACAGAAGGTCAAAAACCAGGGCCAGCACAGTTTTCCTTGCAACTAAGGGCTGGCTCTGGTGGGAGCTGTGCAGAGAACATTCACAGAAAGGAGGGAACCCCACCCTGTACAGCTGAGTGCAAGTCAATGTTCAAATACAGCATTGCTCAGATTTTTGCTTTTGGACAATAAAAATTACTGCTAACTACTCATAGTAAGACTAGTGGGGGGCTGAGCAATTTTAGTGAAGGAGAAATAAGGTGGGGGAAAAAAAATGTAGCTTCAAAAACTTCCCCCATGTGAGTTTCCATGGTCAGACAAGCCCTATTGACCCAGCAAAAGAAGGGTCCAAGAGCCCTGGAGAGGGTGAGTGGAGGCTGCCTGCCTGACACAAACTGAAGAGGATGGGGCTGTCTGCACCTTCAACGGGATTCATCCCAGTGCTCCAACTGCTGCAAGATAGGTTTCCCCAGTCAGACGCTGCTACCCAGCTTCACAAGTCAGTGTCAGCACAGCCATTTGTACATCTGTGTGACACAAGCCTGTCCCCTCTGCTAGCCTTTTGAGAACCCAGCAGCATTGCTCTTGGCTTTGGAGGAAGGGGTTTGAAGAAGGAGCCACTGTACTATCTCCCCCAAAGAGCATGGATGCTGAACTGCATTTCTTGTGGTTTCACTGACAACCTTCAAACCTTCGCAGGTATGTGAAGTATAAAGAATTAAAACGACAAGAAGAGCAAGGATTTATGGCTTCAGGAGGCATATCCATTAGCCCTTAAGACAGGCATGTATGCATATACTTACTTATGCCTGACTTTGCCTTTTAGGCTCTTTCACTGCAAACCTTCCCTGCTGCAAACCAGAGTACATGGTCTTGCATCGATCTCTGCAAATGACTCAGAAGATTTAAGTTTCTTCCCTCCTTCTCCCTGAAGACAGGGATTTGTTTGAACCCCAAACTAGAAATGTTACCTCTAAAGGCCGTATTTTAAATGCAGCTTTCACAAAAAATGAGTGGGCACAGAAGGTCCAATCCAGCTTCTGTGGGTACTGTGTCACTGATTTCAATGGAGACAGGATCAGGAGTTTGAAATGTCTAATTAGAATTTGGGAGATATAAAAAGTAACAATGTACAAGAAAGGACCACTTGAGTAATTATCCCAAAGGTAGCTATATTGTAAATACATATCCTAAAAATAATACTTATTCTAAAAAAAGGCTAAAGGTTTTTTTTTTTTTTTTTTGTTCAGGGGCAGAAAAGCATTGAGAAGCCTGACAAAAATAATTGTAATGCTTCAGCCAAAGGAACTGCAAGTGTACTGCTATCAGTGCTTTTTCCAGCATTTCAGAGTTCCTAGAGAACAGCTGCATGTCATGACTGAGGAACTGAGTCTCCAGACAGTTCATTAACTGGTGGCTGAGGAAACCAAGTATGATTTCTTTGTGCTAGTCTTCTGTGTGTCTGAATAAGGCTTCCCTGACATCCACCATCCCTCCCCAGCAGAAACATCTTGACTTTTCTCAGACCTAGCGCTCAACATATATGGGCCACAGGAACAAAGGTTTGCTCTGACTTTGTGGGCCTCTTTGTGGGCTGTGTATGGCTCTGCCCATGTCACCTCCTGAGATAATGACGCAGGACATGAGAGGCAGGCACTGAGTATGCACCAAACAAGGATTTAATGGTGCTCTATTGTTTGCTGAGCTGTGATTGCCAGGGAGAAAGCCAAGACACTGGGGACAGGCTCATCCTCTCATTGTTGAGGCTGAGCACCAGCAGAATTTTGTTGGGACCATGACTGAGACTGGCAAATAGCACAGAAATCCCTTTTATTTGACTGGTGAAATAGGAAAGTCATGCTCTTCCAAAACGGAAAATTATATAAATTCTACAGTTTCACTTGTGACCTATTAGTCAACTTACATTTGGCAATGTGACTCTGCTGTATCATACCTCTAATTCCATGTAAAGCTTGGTCCTGATACAACAGCTGCAAGCATCAAGATTTTTATTACGTTCCTATAATTTTGTAAGTGGAACACAAAGTGAGGGTTTAAACCCATGACTTTCTTACTTTTGGCATCATTAAAGGGTTTCAAGATGTCACATAGATGTTTTAATAATATGAGAAAGAGAGATAAATAGCTTTTCCCCCAACATAATAAAGATGAAATTATTTCTTACCATTATCATCACCGGAATCAGACTGGAAGGAGCTGAGGGACTGTACTTCAGAGTTGCTGCCTTTATTACTTCCTGAA
Source organism: Corvus cornix cornix (assembly GCF_000738735.6). NCBI lineage: Eukaryota > Metazoa > Chordata > Aves > Passeriformes > Corvidae > Corvus > Corvus cornix. The sequence goes on along the minus strand of NC_046332.1, from coordinate 37,341,533 downwards.
AAACAGGTCACTTCTTCAGCGTCATCAACCCCTTTACCTTCATTGACAGCAAAAACAAAGCAAAATGGTACTCTCTAGGTATGCACATTTATCTATTTATACCATGGACACATTTAAATCCTGCCTTCTATTATTTTAGTCGGAATAAAATTATTTCCTTCACACAGAGGACGTGACCTATTTGTCAAGAAGGCAGTCGGTGAAAACACCTAGACTTTTGAAGTGTCTGAATCCCAAAGAGTCTTTCAAGTGGCTGACAACACTGCAATCCAGGAAGAAACATCTGTATTTAATACTGCCTTTTTAGATGACATACAGTCTCAACAGCAAAGAAAATGATGACTTAAGGAATGTGGTATAAAACAGCTTATACAAGAGATTACAGTTACATTTATCTTTACTGTTCATTTTCTAATTTGAGAGCCTCATTAAAGGCTCATTCAATGCTCAGTAAAGTTACTGTGCATCTTGTTATTCTTATCAGTGGCCCTTGGATCAGATTCTCATAGCTCCATCACTGACATATAATAAATTATGCTTCAATTTACACTGCTTTTCATCAGGGACATTCAGTCTTTACAACTCTACTGTTTAGAAATGTAACTGCAACCTATGGTATAAATTCTCCTGTAATTAAACACATATGAATAAACACATTCAACTATGCATTATATGAGCAAAAATTATCAGGAACACAAAAAGTTATCCTCCACTGTAAGTACTAAGCCAATTACAAATGAAGAAGCTCAGGTGCTGCCAACATGGAAGTACAGCTCTCTACTTGCCAGCTGTAGGTATTTCTACCCAGCATGGCACACCTCCAAACTGTAAGAGCTGATATGCTCCTGCTGAGCAGCAGGGTATGGAGCTAATGGAGTGAGTGCTGCAGTAACAAAGCTGCACTGCTTCCCACTCCTTGACAGCTGAGGTCTGTCTCTGCGGTATGGCCTCATGGTGTGCAGAAATTCATACTGGTACCAGCAGTGGCACAAACACGCAGGAGAATACAGAACAGAGCACGTGTGGGGGCTGGTGTGCTGATGCTTTCCATCAGCATAACTATATTTAAGGGTTTAAAAGGTCAGACACAACACATCCCTGAAATACAGCCCAAATATATAAAAATTAATTCCATTTTTCACTACAAGACCCTAGCCAGTGTGTTGTCTCAGATGAAAATGTGCCAATCAGGGCACAGGCATACAATCAGAAACTCCGTAAGGTTTGAAAAGACCTCCAAGCTCATCAAGCCCAATCTTTGACTGAACGTCACTATGCCAACCAAACCACAGCACTAAGTGTCATGTCCAATTGTTTCTTGAACACTTCCAGGGATGGTGACTTCACTGTTGCCCTGGGTAGCCCGCTCCAAGGCTTAACCACCCTTTCAGAGCAAAAATTCTTCCTGATGTCCATTCTGAACCTCCCCTGGCACAGCATGATGCTGTCCTCTTGACCTTTTGCCAGTTGCGTGGGAGAAGAGGCTGACCCCCGTCTTGGTGCAACCTCCTGAAAGGCAGTGCCAGATTCCTCTCTCTATTCCTCAGTTCCTATTGCTTTCAACTACAGGTCTATGAAAGTTTCTGGATTGTGTAGTTTTATGTGACAGCTTTGGATAAAGCTGTGTTGCAATAGGGTTGAAGATCATAGAATCATAGAACAGTTTGGGCTGGAAGGGACCTTAAAGATCATTTGGTTCCAATTTTCCTGCCATGGGCAGGGAACCTTTCTCTAGACCAGGTTGCTCAGAGCCCCATCCAACCTGGCCTTGAACACTTCCAGGGATGGGGCATCCACCCCTTCTGTGAGCAACCTGTTACAGTGCCTCACCACCCTCACAGTAAAGAGTTTCTTCCTAATAGCTAATCTAAACCTACCCTTCTTCAGCTTAAGGCCATTCATCATTACAGGCCCTTGTGAAATGTCCCTCTCCAGTCTTCTTGTAAGCCCCCTCCACGAGGTACTGGAAGATGCATTAGGAAAAACTCCTAAGAGAACACATCTTTAAAAAAAATCATATACGGTGAAGCAAACATATGACATGTTCTGACTTGCAAGGATAGATGATGCAGGGCCTTAACTCTATCCCAGAAAACTGGTATTCCCTGCCATGACAGAAGATGTGAAGTTTGCTGCACCTCCAGCAACTCCTTCAGGAATGGAGGGAGTACTGTGTTATCAGGTGAGAAACCATTCACAGCACAAATAGGGTAAGTGTGGGGATTGAAAATTATGTGACGACTGATACTGAATGCAGAGGGGAATGCAATGGCCCAAAAAGGTGATCCCATATATCAAGCAGTACGTGATTTTCTGCTTCACTTCACAGACACTGAAAGTAGAGAATATTAGTTCATTTGTCCCTGATGCAAAACAGGATTTCTTCTTGCAGAAGGTTTAAGTATTTTTAACTCCCTTGGGAAACAAACAGCCTGAACCTAACAGAACTTACATTTGAGAATTCTGCCCCAAACTGTTTTTTTTCCAATAGAAAGATGATTGCATCGTATCACTTGAAGAATGCTCAGACCACTTACTCGTATGTGCTTTCAGAACAAGTGAAATAAATGCATTTAGTCATACTTAATGCATAGAAGTAGAGGTCTTGTATGCCTGGTTTAATCATAAACTTTCAGAATTAAACCAGATCACTTCTTGGAGAAATGTAACAATTGACATATGTTAGGCTGGAGCATTAAGAGTACCTGTGCCACTGTACTTGCTGCACCCTGAAAGCAACCCTTACCGATGGCAGGGAAGAACGAGACCGGCACACAGTGCTACTTACTTTCCGTCCCAGCGTCCCACGTGCTCTTTCTGATGGAGTCACAGTCGGAGCGACAGGGAGACACAGCAGGCAAGTTTGGAGCTACACTGCACACCACCACCCCCCTCCTGGCTGTCAGTATTCGGGGGGACTCAGGATGAAACGTTGTCATCTCCTGGTGCTCCACACCAAGCCCATCCACTATCTTGTCCAGGTTATTCCGTGAGTCACTCTGGAAGCACGGGGTATAGGCCATTGGCCTCACAGGCACCTGTGGAGGCCCAACCTCTTGGTAGATGTTTCTGCTGTCTCCACTGTTCCTGATGTTCTTGAATTGAATGCCATTGCTCTTGTTGAGCAGGGCCGCAGTGGCCGGATCCTGTACGAGCGTGATGTTGTTGCGGGAATAGTTCTTCCTGAAAACTTTCTTGCGAAAAATGATGAAAAGAACGATTAGCACAAATATGACAAATAGGACCACGGCTATTCCTATCAGCTCCTCCTTGCCAACGTAGGAATGCCCAGCTTGTATATTGGGAACCACCACGGGGCGAAGACCACAGTATTGACCCACGTAGCCAGGGGTGCAGTTACACAGAAATGAACCAAAGATGTTGACACAGGAGCCACCATTTTCACATTCTTCTCTTTCACACTCGTTGATGTCTTCTTCACACCTTAAAAGAAGAAAAGGAGAGTCTGGAATCTGGAGAACATCTAGCAAGCAGTTCAGCCTGTGCATGATGCCTTAACTTGTCAAAGAGGTGCCATTAGTTAACACCTTGTGGTACTCTGCAAATTATCTTATTATTTCCTATTATTTAATGGCATTTAATTTTTTCTACAGCTATTCCATGGGTTTTTTTAAGACAATAAAATGGAAATATCAACAGGGAATTAAGAGTTTAGAACATCTGATAGATATCAAGAAAGGAATAAATCACCTGATAGGAAAAGGTTCCCTGACCTTAATGAGGCATACTGAATGTAACAGAGAATATTTTTTTTATATTGTTTTTGGACTACCCCATGGGTTTCAATACAAAGTATTAGAGGAGGATTCAAGGAAAAGATAGTTGAGAAAAAAGATAGTAAAAAAATCAGGGTATTTATGGAAGAGAAGAGAAGAGAAGAGAAGAGAAGAGAAGAGAAGAGAAGAGAAGAGAAGAGAAGAGAAGAGAAGAGAAGAGGAGAAGAGAAGGATATATTGACTATGTAAAATTATTTAGGTCTGGAGATAAAATAAACAAATATTAGAGAGGTGGAGGAAAAAAAAGAACAGGAACCATAAAGAGAGAGGAGAATTGGAAAGAATCAGAGGTAGTAAAATGCAGAGGAAAAAATACAAACAGTAGACAAACCAGATGAGAAAAAAAGCATGTTGATGGGCAGGTCATGATTTTCTATGTCTACACCAAGTATATGATCAAGGTAGGGACTTTAAAAAATGACTGCAATAAATTAGCCTTTTATGTCAGGGATAAGGTGACCAAATAATTGATCCATTTTCAAAACAAAGATTACACAGCAGCTTCCACAGGTTTTACAAGATAACTCAAAAAGCTGGCAACACTTAGACAGGTATATCTCAGAGAAAACTGTATCGAGATAACATCCTGAATCAACAATTTAGGAGGGTGAATTCAGAAAAAACATTTCTGAGCATGAAAGACTCAGATTTGAGAAATCAAAGGGATTTCTCAGCTGTCATTAGCTTAGACTTGGAATAAGTGCTGAGGTTGGGGTTTTTTTTGCGAGGTGAACCATAGCTTTTGGGTACAAAATCCTGATCAAAAAACCCACCATCACTGAGCCAAAAAGCTCCCATTTCCCACCTGGGGAGGGACACTTACGTTACTCCTGTCAGGCCATTTTTGCAGTTGCAGATGAAAGCATTGCCGATGGGATCACATGAGCCTCCATTCCGGCAAGGATTTGGGAAGCAGGCTGTGATCTCTGACTCACAATTCCTTCCTGTAAACTGGGAGAGGCAATTGCAATGGTACCCTGGGAGGTGAGGGACAGAGAGAGGGAAATTAGACTCCTACCACTGAGTCTGTCTAAAAGCAAGAGGAGCCATTTGGCTGCTTTACACTGAAAAGTAAATTGTACTGTGGGGGCAAGGGGATGCTTACACTCATTCTGGTCTGTCCATGTGGTCCACACTAATGCTAGTCAAGAGTTTGTTTATCTGAGATGCCCAGACAATCAGAGCTCATGTCTACAACCAGGGACCAGAAGACTTGCTGCAGCCCAGACCATCCTAATTGTCATGATTCAGGTAAGAACAAACATCATCCGTGAACATCTTTTGTAACAAGAAATATTCTAGATCAAGGATGTATTTCCCAACATTTTTGAAAAAGTTTGCTGATAGCGGCAGTCTATTCTCCTTTGGGGCCTCGCTGAGAACAAATATATCAGCTGAGAGCTTTTCCACCTCTGCCCTTTACAAGGACGACACAGTGGGGATGTGACAGTAATAAAACACCAGTTTTATAAAGTGCATCATCAAGGCAGAAATTATAAACTTCAAAATACCAGCTGACCTGGGCAATACAGCCCTTATCAGAGCTGATTATGTGTGTGCTATCAAATTCTGATTAATCACTGACTGCAATACATCAGACATAACAACACTCAAGTGGAGGGGGACCCTGTCAGGGATTGAAGTCCCATTTCTGTTTTTTGCCAACACAGGAGCAGAATCAAAAAAAAAAAAAAAAAAAAAAAAGAAAAAGGTTTTAAATACATCAGTTCACCCTGCCAAGTCTCAAATGACAAATTTCTTTTTTCCTTCTCTCCTTGCAATTTCATATGGCATAGTGCCATTAATAAAAGCCTTATTTAAGGTCACAAAGAAATCCTGTGAGGCAGTGCATCTCTTAATGTTGTGAACTGGATATGGAAATCTGAGTGCTTTTTTGCTTGAAAAGAGCACAGAACATGTAGGCTGTGAAAGCCATGAGATGATCCTTGGAAAAAGAAGACTCCTAAGTTAGAGTTGTCAAGCTAGCAAATTTTCCTGGATGTCTGTAAAAAAACTTTGGCTGATCTTTTAAAAAGCTCCTTACACAATCCAAATGTCCTAAACAGATGTGCAGTCAAGGTTCAAGCTCCAGTTATGGGGTTCACATAATTACTGAATGTAGTACATTAAGCAACTGAAACAAGGAACCTTCCTGCCATTAATACAGCTGCAGTTAGAGCTGAAATGGTTGAGCACAACTCAATTCAGCATCAAAATTATTGGCAATCAAGCTGATGTAGTGGAAGTATCATCTGTCAGTGGTGAGCCTTTAAAACATATTTTTAAAAACTTCCTATATCTATACATATGGAAAAAAAACCCAAACAATTGTTTTAAAAGTTACTCTTTCTGCAAACATGGCAGGAATTTCCAGCACGGTTACAAGAAAAAGAATTTCATGGAAACAATACGGAAAAGCCCAGTGGAGGCATAAAGAAAAAGCAATTCTGCATCTAGACTCCCACATCTTTTATGTCCTATACGGTTCAATTCACCTTGTTCAGTTACTCTAATTGAATTCTTTCATGAGGACAGGCTTTTCAGAATAAACTTGGAACCAGACTTGCTGGCATACTCCGTTAAGAGTCCAATACTATTTAATTGAAGATAAATGAAATAGATACTCAAATATCATGCTGTTTCATTGTCCTACTACAAGGGAGACAGATACACTGATCTTTCCAAGGTTACAGAGTTAAGAAGATAAATTATTCAACTTTTGGGCTTCCCAGAAAGCACGTTTAGTCAGCATCAGAAAGATGGGATTATTTCTTTTTGTGTCTTAAAAATATCTCACTCAGACAATGTGAACAGCTTTCTGGACCTATAGAGATCTGGGTCTGAAGAATTACAAACCTGTGACTGTAGGTAGAATCACAGCCATGAATAAATAAAGCTGTTTCAGGGCTCCCTTTTTATGACTGAACAGTGACATCTATAGTCCAAAAATTTACAGTAATGTTTTATATGTTTTTTACAGTCCAAATGAGTTTAAATGAAAGGAGAATGTTCAATTCAAATATAAACCACTTTATTCATAATCAATTCTGTTGCCTTATATAACAACAGATTATATGTGTTATCTGGTATTTTATAAACCTCCATAACTCTAAAGTGATGCTAAAAGCCAAGTTTCTGTTGTTTTTTAACTAAGTTCTTAGGTGCCAATCATTTGTAGGACAAAGCCTTTAAACCACTTACATGTCCTCATGTTTGTTTCAGCTGACTAAGTTCTAGGTTCTCATTCTGTAACATATTTCTACGTTTGTTCATTGTAGAAAACTTGAAAAGTATTGATTTGATTTAAAAAGACAGTTTTACCACCAGCAATAAAAGGAACATGGATTTATGCATTTTATCCTAAGACAAGATGAAATTGAATGCACCAGATGGGTCAGAGCCCTGTCCAGCAGTGGACGAACAGGACCAAAACAAAAGTCCGCTTCTGAAAGCCTATGTTTTTCACCAAATTTGATTTAATGACGGTGGAACACATATCAGATGTTAGAAGACTACAGTATTCACTACAGATTCTAAGTATCAAACGTAGAAATAAAAAAGGCACTAAAACAAGACAATGTTAAATTACCATATTTATTACTGGTGTTTCCTCTTGTTGGATTCCCTGCCATACACCTGCCAAGTCCAAGCCACTGGCAAAAGACACAGGACACACATGCTCAGAGCTGTAGAGCATTCACCCGGGAGGTCTCCAACACAGCAAAGCATATGTCAAAATTCATGGAGTAGGGAAGAGAAGAGCTGATATGATGGCTCAGTAGACAGCATATAGCAGCTCAGCCAGAAGACCAGCCAGACCTTTAATCCTTCTCCAAACCTCTCACAGCAGAGGCTGTAATTTTGCCTGCTACTGCACACTTTAGCCACATGGCTGTGGACAAAGGTAAATTGTAAAGAAAACCCTTCTGGCAGGGAGTGCATCTTGGGTCTAATAAAGAATTTTTATTATGCTTTTAATTTAATATCCTGGTAATGTACCATTCATTTCTTCCCTCCTGGTTAGAACAACAAACAAACTTCTCACATTCAAGCATGAGAAAAGGCTCAGTGCCCTGTTCTCTCACCAAGGGATGAAAAAACTGTTTTAAAATGTAGGGCTTGATCCTGTTTAAAATGAAAGCACTGAAGTCTTAGAAATTCATCACTATTTAAGATGATACAGTCCATCTGAGTTTCCTCCAAGAGGAATGAATATTTCATTCCCAGAAATGTTGATCTGCATTCTCCAAGGCAGCAAATTTTGTGATGTCACCACTGTATTTCTTCAGAGGAAATCAGTGGAAAAAGATAGGAAACTCTGGAAAACGCCTCTGCAATGCTTCTAGGGTGGGACCACAACATTCTCAGCATGTGCCATAGCAGCATGTACCAACAGCTGACCTAAGAGCAACAACAAGCTATGAGCAACAATACAGCCTTTTTAGGTTGTATCTACATTAACAAGTCCTGCAGAGCAGCATCAGTGGGTCTGTGGGGCCAAAGAGCTGGTGCTGAGGACCCAGGACCCTCAGTGCATGCAGCTCAGGGCTTTGGGACCAGCTGTCTTCCAACTCAGCCTGGTCCTGCCCTCCGAGACCTTACCTCTCCACAGTGAGAAGTGAAGCACAGGGAGAGATGATGATCAGAAGATTCGCATCAAAGGTCATTCACAACCTAAAACATTTTGTAGACATAGGTCTACACATTGTCTTGGGCTTACTGGTTGTTTTATAAGGCTTCTCTCATGCTCCTCCACCCGTCTGAGTACTGAGTAAACTATGAAATTAAATCTTACCTTCTCACTGTGACTCAAACAGCTCCTCTCACTGCTCTCTTGGCATGTCCCTATCCAGAAGAAAAGGTATTTTTCATCCCAGACCTTACTGAAGAGCAACATGCAGTAAGCCAGGACACTACACAGGCTCCCTGCCTATACCTATGCTTACTTGGCACTTAAGAAGCCGAGGCAGTGGCACAAGGCAGGCACGGTGCCACCAGCAGATGGGGTGTCGTTATGTAGCGAACATCTCTGCTGGTAGCGTTCCAGCCTGAGCATCTGAATGTCTGTCTATCCTAAGGTTTACTTGGCTTTATTACAGAGGATGCTCCGAACTGCTGCCAATTTTTTTTTTTTCTGAACATGTGTATGCTCCTGTTTCTATTTATCCCATGCAAGAGAGGCTGGCTTTTATCTGTTAACGTGCTTTGGCTTTTCCATTGTGTAGTTTCTCTCCTTGCTGTGCAGCTAGACCTGACACACTCCACGTCCAGAAACAGCCCTGCCTTTGGCATTGACCACACAGTGTTACATAGCAAGCTAACTGATGAGAAATACTGAAGGTGAAGAGGACCTCTCCCAGCATTTGTATTTTGGTAGGTCTATAGGCAAACCAGGCCACCTTCAAGAAGTGTGTGTTCTTCAGCCATACACAGTCCTGCCACTCCAGATTTAACTTATCTGTCTTCAAACAGATGATTGCCTCTTGCCACTTGTTGGTATGAAAATGAACCTCAGTCTTTGCTGAACCAGTGCTTTCTATGACAGGATTGGCATGGATGTGCTTTGAAAGTGTGAATTTAAAACCAGACGCCTATAATCATAGCTATAAAAAAGATTAAACACCAACAAAATTTCTGAAAAGCTTTCAAAAAATTAATTGATGTGCATTTGGTATACTCACGTCACAGTATGTTGGGTTGTTTGTGTGTGTGAAAAAGCAAGATCAAGAACATTAGTAAGACCAGGCCAGTTCCATGGTATTATTACACTAATTTTTCCCTTATTTATTTCTTATGAACTACCTGATCATCAAAACCAGCCGTGCTGCCAACAGCATTTAAAACATGTATTAAACCCACCACCCAAGTGCCATGTTGTATTTTCTCCTCCCTTTGGATTATAACTCTGTTCATGAAAAAAGAAAAAAAAGAATAGAAGAAAAAGTGAAGAGTGGGGAAAACAATGACTTTGAGTCCTCATGCTCTGCCCACTGAGTCCTTGACTCAGTAGATACTTCCGCCCAAATGCTTCACGTTCAAATAAAATCGCCTACTTGTATAAGCCATTTACTTCAATCAAAGCCAGATGTATATAGGACTGATCAAATTAAAAGGAAGTAACTATACTTATAATTGCAGGCTTTACAAGCATGAGGTTTCTTTCTGTGGTTGAAAACCTTGGTGCAGTCTTTGCATGTGATTACAGTAAAGCTTTCTATTGCTGAGATTGCTCATGCTGTTACTCATGCAGATAAACATACATTTACTATTGGCAGCCCTGGAAAGTGCTACACTATTATTAAGGTTGTGTGACATTTCCCATTTTAAGACCTCATATTCAGCAGCTTTCAGCTTAACCACACTTTAAACACTTGGTTGAATTTTCTTGGGAAATTTCAGTTTGAAGAGCCAAGCTGTTTCTGAAAGTCACGCTGTTTGTCAGGTTTCAAAATGCTAACTTTCTTTAAAAATAGCTTTACTGACCCATACTTATGGATAGGGACTGAAAAGTCTGGAAGAATGTGGCCTACACTTCAGGGCTGTGGTTTCCACTGTCTTCCAGTAAAATTATTCTAAAACTGAATATGTATCTTTCTGCTACGAGTCTCCTGAGCTGTCAGACCAAGTGAGTTCTCATCTGCCAGCCCATTTAAACATGCACTGGATCTCCCCATGGGGCCTCTGGATGCGCAGCCCCTCCTCTTGAACCACTGGCATCACTGGGCAACCACTGCTGCCATGAGAGCAGAGATTCCTGTCATGGTCACTTTCTGCTGCTCAGAAACCAGAGTTTGAAAGCAGAGAGTCTTTTCAGTACTCTTGGAGTTCTCACCTGTGCTGTCTGTGTTCACTTGCACAGGCTGACATCCCCATTCTGCCCTGCTCCATATGCAGAGAGGTCAGGCAGAAAGAGCCAGCGCGGGTCAGCTTAGCCCTGTGCCAGCCCTGCTTTGGAGCAAGACCTCTGTGGTCAGTCCTGAGCTCTGGGCAGCCCAGGCACAGCCCTGCCCTGCAGCAGGCGCTTCGAAGCCGCTGGGAATGCATCCATCCAAACCATAACAGCAGCAGCATGGACGCATACATGATGCATATGCTAATGCATACAGCGCACTGCCTTAGCAATTCCCCACACAAGGCCACGATGTGACCCTATTCCCATAACCACAAGATGAAGAAAAAGGTAATCGAGGTATTTATTAATGGCAAGCAGGGCAGCAGGCACTTCTACTGAAAGGAAGATTTCACAACAGGAACACTGTTATAGAGATTTGTGTCGTAGATGTTCAATTTATGCAAATTATATGCAAATTAGACACAGCCTCTTTGACTTCTGGTATGTAGCCAGCAACTCTTTCATGTTATAATGTTGCGTAACCTTTGCTTGACTGTTTTCTTCTTAAGTTAGCTATAAATCTCAGCTTTCTTTTTCTCTCTCCTAATTTTCTTGTAAAGCACAGTAGGTTGTCCATAACAAAAAGGATGTTAATAGTATATGAAATCTGCTTTGTAAAATTCAAATTAGAGGATGTATTTATTAAAACAAATCTTATGCCAAGTACTCTGTTTAGGAAAAGGAATGTTATTCTCCAAAAACTTAAAAAGGATGATAATATCATAGAAAATATTAGTCAGGAGATCCTGATGCTACTGAATGCCCTGCAATTGGTAAAAGGAGCTTTGCATTGTGTATTTTTGCATTCTTCCCCTCACCAAAAAAGAAAAAAACTGCTGCTTTCATTCTAAGAAAATTCTTTAAAAAATGAACAGTTTTTTTTTTCCATTTTAAATGGAAGTCAGCTGCTAACATCTATGTCAGCAAGTGCAATGCTTGATGGTTCTTAAATGCACATTACCATTTGTAGCTCTGCATCTAGGATTTGCAATGCTGTTGGACTCCTGTGCTTTTAAATTTAATTACATGGCCTTTCTGCATATGGAGGACACTAACAACAGAATTGCTTTGCCTAGTGGAAGCACAAATGCCCATGCCTTCTCCTTATGGGCTGGGCTGTAGAACCACCGACATACAGTCAGGGCCCACTGCACTGGAATTATGGCTTTATAACAATCCTTTATTTACACACACTGCTGAGACAGTAAAAACACCAAACAGATTTTTTGACGGCAGGCAGCCAAAACATCCCTGCAGGGCACATGCCCCTTGCCGAGGCAGGAACCAGGCAAGTTAAATCAGTTCTGGGACTGCTTTCCAGCAGAGAATTTTGTTGACATGAAAATGGTATTTGCCATTCCAGTAATAAGATGGGTCCAAACTTCAGTGCCACTTCTCCCCTACCCTGTGTCTCCCCTCAGTTTGAATTGGCATGCACATGGAGCTGGGAAAAAAAGAATTACTGTAAAGAGTTTTGTTAGAAAGGTTTCAATTTACTCATCATGAGATTGCTGAGCAATACTGTAAGTAGACTCACAATAGAAGGAGCTGTTCTCATGTTTCCTAGGATGTGAAGCGAATGGCTAACCCCATTTAGTAAGTATGGACTCTGAATCAAAGCCATCACACATATGTTCCTGTACATCCTACCGCCATATTTCCCGGAATTTCAGTAATCATCCTTAGCAATTCTTCCAGTGGTTGCAGCATCGTTCTGTTTCAGGAAGATTTTCTTTTGCCCTTGTTGTGCAGCCCTCCTTTTCTCTCCTTCTCTCGGTAAATAAAGACACTTAAGGACAAACACACACGCAGCAACATTTCTCCTCATGCCCCACAGCACATCCTGGATTGCCAGGGCTGTGCTTCATTCCTCCCAACTGTCCTCCCATCTCTTTCCATCAACAGCAAAGCCGACAGCATCCCTGATGCATCATTTGTGATAGCATGGGAGAAGAGGTGGCTGAATCAAAGCCAAAGATCCAGAGGGGATGCTAGCTGAGACAGCCCAGCAAGGACAAATCCACATTGTCAGGACTTACTTTATAAGGGTGGAGCTATCCAACTGAGAAACTTATCACAGTTTTGCTCTAATCTCTCCACATGTCAGTCTTGAACCGATCAGAAGTTTAGGTTTAAAAAATCTGCACGGTGAAGGGGACTCAGAAAGGAAATATGAGAGCCAATCTTGAACTAATGAAAAACAGAAATAATAAGTATGGGTGCAAGGGAGCTGCATGGACACATTAAAGCAGAAAGCTCTGGGACAGTGGTTAAATGCTCCATAAAACAAGAGTTTAGCGGGAACTTTCCTACGGAACCATGACCAAAACCCACTGACAGTAAGTGGATGGAAAGCTCTGAACTTGCAGAAAACCTCTCTGTTGAGCACCCTCCTTTTCAGAGGAAGTTTTATTCTGCCAGAAAAGGTGTGCAATGCTGCACGCTAATATAGTATGGGCAACTGGAAGGGAAACTCCTACACTGCAGAGAGAGAACTGCCTGAGCGGGAATGTTTTACATGTGTGCCATTTGCTTTTCTCCTGCTAACGTGCTGACTGTTCTGGTAACTTGTGCACTGCAGTAAGTCACTGGTATCAAATCACACAAACCACCACATAACCACTGGATAGGAAACTCCAACACAAGCACAGTTTAAATCAATGCTCTATAAAATTTGGATAATATTACTTAGACCTTAGAGCACTCAGGCCTCCAAGAAAGCTGTAAAATACAGTTCAGGAGGGGTTTATAATGGGCCCAACCTGCTATTTTCAATGCAGACATGTAATCAAATTACTCACTTATAAAAGGACGAAGGTGTTTGTGGACAGCTCAGTAATTATTTGTGACAGCTTTGGAAACAGAGTAAGGCAACACCGCTGTTGCCTCTGTGATGGACGTTTGAAATCACCATCTTTGTGTACAGCCCTCAGTGCTGTAAGGATGCTGTAAATGGATCCTGAAAAATCCAGCTGAACATTACAGTAATTGTAATTCTATTGGTTTCTATAGAAATAGGATTATCCTAACAGCCAATAAATCAATTTCCTCCTGGAACACTAATGCAATAAGAAGGGGCACCATTTCACTGTTATTTATAGAGCAAACAGCTTTTACCCAATTTGCAATACCTATCAGAGTTTTATAGAGTTCATGAGATTTTTCAAGCATGTTGCTGCATAAAACCATCTCTGGCAATAAATTACAGAGGGAAACGGGGAGGGGGAAGCCCATAAAGTAATGAAAACATTTACCACCAGATGGCACGGCAGTACAGGTGCCGCCGTTCTGGCAGGGATGTCTCTCACAGGCATCGGGATAAAGGACGCAGCCAAGTTTCAATTCCGTCAGGCCAACCACTTCTGCGAAGCTGCTGCGCTTGTTCTGGAGTGGCAGCTCATTGTTATTTAGGACTACTGAGTCCAGGCAGCCCTGGAAGCCGCTCAGGACCTGCGTTGTCCTCTTGTCAGTCAGGCTGCGGACGTTATCCACTTGGACCTGGGCGCCGAAGTAGACAGAGCTGTCTGTGCTGAGCGTCTGGAAGTAGAGGGGGGCCTTGCGGCGTTCCACGTAGCTGTCGTCCAGGGACAAGCTCGTGAAATTGCGGTTCAGCTCCAGGAAGACCGAATGCCAGCTTCCATCATTAACGGCCCTGCCAGAAATTCCCAGGATTCCTGGGCCACTTCCGCAATCCAACTGGAACCAGAGTTTGCCATCGACAATCTGCAGGAGGAAAACAGAAATCAAACCGCTTCAGGCACTTAGCTGTCTCAGAATATGCTCTCGCAGAGAATCTGGAAGCACAGAGAACTTCTAGACAGTCTCTGCACACTGTTAAAGCTGCTCTCCCACGTGACACTAAAATAGCAAAAAACTGTGCCTTTATCATCAGCAAAAAAAATATAAAGTGGAAAATATCAGCTTACTTTGAATTTGCCCAAAGCCAACTACTGCAGGAAAACTGAAAATATAGAAAATCGTATGGGTGCAGAACACAGGCAAAACCTGGGATAATTATATGTTTTATTGAACAGGATATGGACTTGAGGACCCTTATTCTGCTCTTGAACAGCTGTGTCTTTCTCAGCAAGTCCAAGAGCTTTGATTCTGCTCCCAGTGGTTGACGTCACCAAAAGGACAGTCAGGGCACAGGATCACCTCTCAGTGTTTGAGAGGCTTGTGGCGAAGTCAATGGTCACGCTTTCAGCTGGTGATGTTAGGCACTCTGCTCATGCAAACATCCTGCGCTTCTGTAACCTTTAAGAGCATCTCAATGAGGTGTGGAGTTGTCCCTAAACATCCTAAGTTCAGCTTCTCTAATTACAACAGTAAGATACTGGTTGACCAAAAGTCAGTTATTTCCCAAAGATGCTACACAACCTGCTCTGTGTATACCTCATAGATGACATAAGATGGGTCTTACTTTCCTTTCTTTCCTTGTATTTATGCTGAGCTCATGGACTTAGAGAGTTTGTAGGGGATTTCTCACTCTCCCTCCTGTCCCTCACCCATCCCAAGTCCTCACAAAGGGAAAATCTGTGCTACTCTGCCGGTGCAGGCAAAGTGAGGGAATAGGTAGGAAGCGCTGCTTTCCTCATTAGCGTTTTACCCAAAGATTTTAGGTTTCTCTAACAGATGGCAAATAAGTTTAAAACGGCTGACAAGGTTGGAAATAACTTCTTATGACACATTAATTGGATTCAAGTTCTCTGAAAGCTCTTGCAAGTATTTTACCTTTATGTCATGCTCTAGGAAGCTCTAGGAAGTATTTATTTCTGCAAATCCCATTTCAAGACAGTTCTGTCACATTATTTATCCCCCTGAAAAGTTCAGATGCTGTGTCATTTTTCATCCATCCAGGCAGCTCACATTGTCCTCTCACTGGTGTATCTGTTACAGAGTCTGACTGCTCCCCCCAGTGAGAGCAGAGTTGCCACAGCTGTCAATGCAAGAGCCCCACAGAGCTTTGGTGGCCTGCTGAACCGGCATGGTGAATGCAGATGTGAGGACGCTGCAGTGCGTCCATCTGCCTTTGGCCATTTTTGGCCATTTCTAGCATGAATAGTCTTGTTAGCTGGAGACCTCCCTTGGCATGTGACTGCGTGCTCAAACTCTTTCTCAGCCAGGCTCCCTGCTGTGGCTTGAAGGTAAATGGGAAACTCTTAATCTACAGGAGCAGACTGTGCTGTCGTGTCATTATCAGCATTTTATGTCCTTGGAGGCTGACAAAACTACCTGGAGAAAAGCTAAGAGTAAAATCTTGAGATGGGTAGATCCCTGGATTTCCTCCTCCTTTGCAAATGCTTGGTTTCTTGACTGGCTGAATCTGAACTGGACCTCAAGCCAAGACACACTGGGCAATCAGGGTATAAACCACACCCCTCCTCTGCTCGGCAATTGCTTGGCAGTGAGGACACAGAGGTGCTAAGCATGGGGCAAGCTCCCTGTAGATTCCATCTGCCCACTTAGTCTGCATGGTATGAAGGGCTGTAGAGGAATGAATACACATGTAGAAGGAGCCAAGGGAAGGAGCTAGAATTAGCCCCTGCTATGAACAACTGGCTGTTCTGAAGTCCCTGATCTGTAGGCTGTAATGAAACTGAGAAGAAATCAGATCTATGACTGCAAATACATGCTTAAGGGATGGATGTTGCTTGGTACTCCCACAGCTCAATCAAATAAGGCTAATGGATGTATAGAATAATGAATCTGGATCATTTTTCACTAAAAAACATTTTCTTACAGGAATCAAAACTCAGCCGTAAACAGTTTCTGCAGATTGAAATTGGGTCTGTTAAAGCATACTCTCAGAAGGAATCCTGGTAAACAAGATGCCCTGATAAGCAGAGAATTTTTTCTCTCCAGAGATGGAGCAATAGTTTCTTTCCCCCATGTGCAACAAAATAGTCCAAAAACCCTGAAGGTGCTGCTCAGAAAGTGTGGTCTGTCTCACCAGGAATACAAATCAAACAGAAAAATGCATGCCAACATATTACACTTTGAAAAACAGCCATCATTGTATAAGCAGATAACTCGCTGCTTACTCAAAAGGCTTTTTCCTATGGAAACTCTTCTACTGATTGTGTATAATATACATATACCTCCCCTATGACTACTTATGCCCTGAAGGACCTACGGCCTGCATGTCTATTACTCTTACTCACAGAACATGTTTTTCCAATTATCTTTATAAATACAACACCACATTTGAGCACCTGGGATAAATATTACACCATTTGTATACAGGAAACTATGATCTAAAAGATTTGCCATTAAAATATGTTTTATACATCTTTCTCATCCACTTTTATTTCTTTTTACCAGCAGATGATCTGACATACACAGTAAATATATATTGTCTGAAGGGTTAAGTTTCCTTCCTGTTATTGAAGAAACACGAGTAACCTCTACCTAGAGTGAAAGATGGAAAGGATGGTCTGATGCTTACAGTACTAGCCTAAGACATGACAGATCTGCATGGGAATCCACACCCTGCAACATTCTTCCTCTGAGATCTCAAGCAAGCCATTAGTTTCAGGTCTCCAGCAGTAAAAGAAGGGTAACGTCATTTCCCTACCTCACACCACTGCTTTATGGATACATGCATTAAAGACTGTGTGACATGCCCAGCTACCCCTAGCAATGGGACCATGAAAGTACTTTCATTAATCAGATGGTCACAGTCCTGCTGTAGAGGGGCTGGGAGGAAATATTCATCCCCCTATGGACCTCCAGGAGGAGTAGGATGAATAGGAAGAACTGGCAAGGAGTAGATGCTGCAAAGGGCTCCACTCTTTACTACTTAGCAGCTAGACTGGCCGGGCAGGGAGGAGAAGGTTCTTCCACTTAACAGGTAAAATTGCTGTCCCCACTCCTAAGAGCAGAGAATTCAACCATCATTCAGCAATTAATCCCTGGTGTTCCTGTGATTCCTTGTAACCACTGAGATGTCAGGGTCACTGCTCAATCCTCAGAGAGGGTTTTTTGATTATAGCCTGGACCTCGGTACCAAGAAAAGCTGAACTTCAAGCTAACTTAGGGACATTCAAGCAAAAAGTATGGACCTCCAATGAATATCCAGGCTCTTGTCCAGGCTCAGCAGTTACCCAGACATTAACCTCAGTGGGATGATGGCTGGTCTAGTTGAGAGTCAGTAGCATCAGACTGTCAGTCCAGCACTGAATGTGTGGCATTGCTTTTTTTATTCATCTCTGTAGTGCAACACAGCAGAGAGCCTGAGTTATTCCATCTCACAGCAGAGACATGCAAACTGTGCAACCCCTCACCAGTGCAGCCCATGGCATCAGCAGAGACCCTCTGCACCATGAAAGCAGAGAGACACTGCTTCATCCTAGCTGGGCAGAAAATTCCCACAAAGCTTCCACTTCCCAGAGTTTTCTAGGCTCAGTTATAACAATGACAGGGAGGTTAATGTAAACTTAAGCATATATGCCACAGGATTTCTCACCTGTAGAGAAGTAAAAAGAACAGAGAAGACTCCAAAAGCTGATGCAATCTGCTACATTTCAACAATTTCATTCAGTGAGCAGAATGGAGCCAAACACACACTGTAAATTATATTAGAGTATTAGTCTGGCTAAGATGTTTGGCTAACATCCATATTTGTGTATCAACACAGGTAATAAAATGATCAAATGGTTCTTCTGAGACCACCTCCAGCTCGCACAGTCCATCTGCAGTCAAACACCATGGATACAGCATGCTGCCTCCTAATCTATCTGGGGAAATATTTCGTTAGCTGAATTGCATTTCACGTCCGTTTGTGTAAAATGGTGTATTTAATTAAAATATTACTTGTTTCAACTACAGCCACAACTGGGATAATATCCAAGCTTCAGTCCTATCCAGCATAAGCCATGCAGCAGTAATGCATTAAAATGTATAATACATACTTCACTAAACCACACAAAGTTTCACATTAAGTGCGTGGACAGAAGAACATATGCCTGCCTTTTACCATTTAGCAGTTGTATTTATGGCATGCTGGGAAAGTCTTTCTTTGCCTATCTTTAATCCTTAAAATTTCACAAAACAAGATGAATCTCCATTATATTCCTTGGAGGAAAAAAAAAATTTGAATTCTCTTCTGCAATAGCCTTGTAATGCTTTAAGTGGTTAAATCTTACTTTTCCCAGTTGGCTGCTACATAGGTAAAAATGAAATGGTGATACTGTTTTTGGGACATGCAATCTTTCCAAAGGAAAAAAAACCAACATTGACCTGCATCTCATTTTGCTCCAATTGTCTTAAAAGCAAGAGTGTGCAGCAAAAAAAAAAAGGCCAACCTCTCAAAATCGATGGATGAGTTGCTTTATTTGAAACAGCTGAATAAAAACCACCCTTATTTTATTATATCAATACAGTGTAGCTGGTAGGCTTGCAGCAAAGTAGTAGACAAGCAGTTTGCTCTGTGGAATTGATTATTCCTCCAGGAAGGACACTGTGTTACGGTTATGAAATAATTCCATCTCTGGAGTTATCATGAATGTATGAGCTCCCAAAATTAAGCTGGTCATTTAAACACCGAAAAGCATATTGCAGCATTAATGTTTAAACAGACTGCAATGGTAGAGACTTGCTTCAAAACAATCAATGCCACTGTATGCCCCAACAGCACAGGTGTTTTTTCTGCCTGTCTTCCCATCAGTTCATAACCTGTGGGTCTAAATTTCTTCTACCTCCGCCTTTATTTGAAGCTCAGTGATGGTGCTGGGCCCTCTGGTGCTAATCCAGCACATACTTAAGTAGATGCTTAAAATTAAGGTATGTGAATAGTTCCAATTGCTTTCAAATACAGGAAGTTAAGCAAGTGATTAAGTGCTTTGCTGGACTGATGCCAGAGTGCTCAAAAGAACACAGGATTTCTTCCTTTATCCTCTATTTGGAAAGCTTCTCCTCATGTTTAATTTAATTGAAAGCAATGCTCAAATGATAACAACTTCACATTTATAGACCTCTAATTAATCTGCTTAATGGCCTCATTTCTGAGCGCCTCCCTACATCCCACCATATGTACCTGGTTAAACGAAAAAAAGGAAACCTTACTTCTGGTTTACTAATGAAAAAAAAGTGTGTTTAGAAAGTCCAAGTGTAACTGACTTGAAAACATCTGAGTCAGGGATCCCCAAAGTGCAGTCCATGAGTCAGCTGCCATCCCTGAAGAGACCTGATAGGGTTGAATCCCTTGAGCATGATGCCATTTGTCTGCCACAGAGCACTTTTGTGAGAACTTAGCCTGATACTCCTGGCTAAAAGACCTTCACAAACTAAACTCTGACAATTCCTGATCTTTAAAGTGCTACCATTTCTTAAAAAACTATGCTGCATGTAATGATTTTGCTTCCTTTAAACCCCATGCATGCAGAAGCCCAGGGCCAGACCCGGGAAAAGGACATACACACTGCAACAACGAATCCTGCCCTACTTAGAAGCTGAGCATGAGGCTTTGAGAAGGTAATTCCCTATGTCCTCCCCTGCTCAATGCATAGGAGAAAGCAGAAGCTTTGCATCCATACACGACCCCGGACCTCACTCATTGGATACATGAGGTAGCAGCCGCATCTGAAGCTCTACTTTCTCTTTCTTTGTTTCTTAGACCTAGGAAGCAAAACAGCTTGACATGGAGGTTGCTCACTGAGATTGGAGTACAATAACCACAGCTCTTGTTGCTGCTCCTTGAAGTATTATTTTTAACTCAGCATCTTTCAAAGCAAAATAATTAGGTGATTATGTGAAGTGGTGACTGAAAACATGATTCCTACCTCACAAGTGAAAACTCAATTCAGGTGATTGCAATGAGGGGTTCTCTTACTGGATTGGTTTTGTTTTGTTTTAATTTGGTTTTGGGGTTTTTATTTATTGGGTTTTCTTTGTGTGTTTGCCTTATTTTTTTTTTTTTTTTTTTTTTTTTGTAGCAACAGTAGTAGCATCAACGTTTCTATTTTGGTGGCAAAATTTCCCTGCTTCAACTGGAGATTTTCACTCAGTTGTCTATGATCTGGATATGCTGTGCTCCTTAATGATGAGAGCTTTATATACAAAACTCTACCAAAATGAATTCTCCTATCACCATTCTAACTCCAATTCAGGCCACCTCTGTATCATCTCCTATTGTTTTCAACTGGCACCTTCCACCAGGGACATTTGTTTTTTTCCTAGGTATTTTTTGAAATTACAAAATTGCAAAAATTACCTACTTACATATGCTAAGAGCAAGCATGATGAAGACTTCAAAGAAGGTCTTCCAACCTGCAGGTTTGGTTGGTTTTTCTTTAAACAAAAAAATATGTTTGAAAGTTCAAACTGCATTTCTACGCATCTCAAAGCAGAGGTTAATTGTCTTGTACAAATCTGAATAATGCCTACAGTTCCTGGTGAATGACAGACAGTACTCTTGCTCATGAAAGAAATACTTCAGTCTATCAGCTGTAAAATTATTTGTTGCCCATTAATAACTCATCTAGCCACTTGAACATTACCTATGCATTCAGCCAAAAGTACCCTAAAGATTGCAAATACAGACACAAAACGCTCTGTGCCATTTCTCCCACTGCTGAATTATAGAACATGGCTGAGTTACAAATGTCAGTGTTTTCATTTTGTACCTTAGAGGCTATAGCAGAAGTACTATATGTGCAGGCTCTTGGATGAGCCTAGTACTCCCTTTCCATCCAGCTTTTATTTGCCATTCCACAGAAACCAAAAAAAAGAATAAAACTGCATGGAGAGCTTATCAATTAAGTATTGATTTGGTATCAATCTCCATTGACCCCATGACTCTCTCAACAAAGAATCTTAATCCACAGAGTGCCGAGATCTTCACATTCAGTAGGAGACATGTTCTAAGCAGTTGGTTCCTGGAATTAAATTGCTAACAGTGAGGGCATATCCTCTAACCACAGACAGGACAGAAGGGAAGAACAGCAATTTCAGCAGGCTTCGTTTTGACTACATAGTCATATAAATGGCCAAATCTTGCATCTCGTGCAGACTGGCTCCTGCACACAGACACACATAATGTGCTTATAATGAACAGCACCCAGTGGGGAATTTTCCAAGTAAAGTACCACTAACAAGCTGCTTTTCTGATTATTGTTGTTGCTGCTGTTGTTGAAATTGTTTTTCCCCGTTAGAATCAGACTTCATCTTCTCAATCTACAGCTGAAATGAGAACAGCATTCCCCAAATCAAGAGCCAAGAGAAAATATAGAATCAAGAAAAACAACTGCAGAAAAGATAAGTTATTTTAATTACCTTCAGAATTATACAGGGATTTGCTCTGGTGTACATTATAATCCCATTGCTTTGCAGGGTTCGCAGACGGAGAGCCAACTTGAATTCCTCTTTCTTGCTATTTTCAGAAACACGGTATTTAATGTAGCTATTCCCAGCAAAGCTAAGGGAAGTGTGGCCTGAAACAAGACCATTTTGAAAAGACACATGTGCTTTTAGTGATACATGAAGTAACTCCTCAACTGTTAAATAATTGAAGAATTTGTAAAGGTAATGAGAACGACTAGGAAGAAATAAATAAACCCCATCTTTGATGAGAGAAAAAAAGCTGTCATCTACTGCAGAGTATTTCTGCATTTCCTTTTTTTAACTATTTTTCAGGGCACAGAGGAAAGTTCTATTTCTCCATACTTAAACATAAAAAACAAAGAGGTTTCTCCAAGTATTCAGCATATTTCAGCTTATACACTCCTGGAGGCACCAGTCTTCCCTCACTGGTAACAGAGAGAGTCAAAAATGACCACACCTGTACATAAGGCAGTTGAGTTATGGGTGTAAAATTACATGTGGGCAGATGTCAGCCAAACCCTTACAGTGAGTTCCCTGCAACCAGTGCCCAGGACCACAGTCCAGTATCTGCTGTGCTTTCATCAGACAAACAGCACAAATCCTCTGTCCTGCAGCCTGGGATTCCCTGAAGTCAACAGAAAGCACTACTTCACTGGCCATCCACCTGGCTCTTCATATCCCAGGGAAGAACACAGATACAGAGAACTAACAAATGTCCTCAAACTTTCTTTTTGGGATAGTGTAGTGTTTTCATTAATAAAGGTTGGAATTTTGGTAATCTAAATAATAAGCAGAGGAATTAATTACAGAGCTTTGCCCATGGCAGGAAAACATCTGGCATAACATTCTCTAGGAGAAATCCTGTTTTCTCAGCAGCCTGTTTTACTGACCTGGTATTCAAGCAAGCCAGTGGGAATTTCCAAACAGAAACTGGATCAGAGTCTACATACAGCCCCATAGCTATAAAGACAAGTATTTACAGGGCTTATAAACAGACACACCAAGTGCCCGTGCTGAGATGGGTTAAGCAGTGCATTTTCTGTTGACTTCACTGGCACCTCTGCCTACAAAATGAGAATGGCAGCACTTTATTGTCCAAGTATATCCCCCTTTATGGCTGTGACATGCACCTGAACATTCGCCAAGCTTTCCTGGTGGGCACTGGCAGATGAACGGTCTCCGGTTGGCTTCATACCCCACACACTGCATGTCCCCTGGACATGGCTTCTCCAGGCAGGGATCGTTGGACCCTGGGCAGAGTCCTCCTGCAATAAGGTAAAATACTGTCAGGGATCCACAGTGTAAAGCATGATCTGCTGCAATAAAAGACTAATGAAAGACCATTATTGATCGCACACTTCAGTACTGGAAAAAAAACCAAACAAAAATAATAATACAATAATAATAACAACAATATTAATTTTATACTGTTATTAACAATAACGGTAATATTTTTAATAAAAATAATAATTGTTAATAATAATAACAACAAAAAAGCCCCAACAAACCTTCACAGAAAGGAACAGCTTTTGGACAAGTACACAGCAGAACTGCAATCGTTCTTTTTCAAAGACTGCCCTTAGCCCCATGAGAACATACTATAAAAACGAACTATTATGAGCAGTAACTGGTTTATAATCGGTATTATAACTCTCAGGCCATTTATTTTCCCACAAAGCTTCCTGCACAGGGGCTTTAGAGATATGAGGAAAAAAAAATCCCTTGAAGCTATGCACTCCTTTTGCCCCAGCACATCCACAAGAAGATAAGTTAAGGAGGTAGAAATGGTCACAGCACCAAGCCTGCCAGAGTTCAAGAAGCATTTGGATAATGCTCTCAGGCACATGGTGGGATTCTTGGTGGTCCTGTGCAGGGCCAGAAGTTGGACTTCGATGATCCTTGTGGGTCCCTTCCAGCTCAGGATATTCTATGATTCTAAGCCATGCCTGGGCTACAGTGTGACACCCAGACTTTTCAACATCATGCTACACAGGACACGCTGCCAGCTTGGTCACACAGCACAGGCAAACTTGCCATTTCCTTATGTTACTCCTGACATTTCTGAGATCTCACATCCTATCCAGCTTGCCCAGGCTACCAAAACCTGCCATCCTTTCTTCTAATCTGCAGGGACAGAACTATACTGACTTTTAAATTTGCTTAAAATACTTGAGTGACACAATTATATGTACATTTTTCAAAACCACCTAAATTCTTTACATCTATCAAACTGAGCATGCCAAGGACTTACTTTAAAGCCTGCCATGTTAAAAGAATTTTTTGCATTTTGGGGGGTTTGGCTAAAAATTCTATATAACTTCTAAAAGTTATATAGAAAGTTAAAATCTGTTTCGATTGCCCTAAACTTAAAAAGATTTGCACACACTGTCTATAATAATACAAAACACGATAAAACTACTGCTGCTTAATATATGAATTTTCAGCAAATGTGACTTCCACAACAGCTAGCCTCTTCTTGGTTGCAATAAAGTACTTGGGAGATGCAGGGTCAGTTTCTACATTTGGGCATTTGTGTATGGCTGGAATGAAAGTAGACTTCAAGCGCAGGAAAAAAAGGCACTCCTGCCCTTGCTTTTGTTGATTTGCAGCTGCAGCATGAGTGGAGGGAAAGACAATAGCTGGAAATGTACAGACACCTCTTCTTTTGTTTATCAAGTTAATTTATTTAAGACATGCAGGTAATCAATTTAATGATCAAAAGCACCTTCCTACCCATCACTTTCTGAATATTGGCAGCTCTTGTATATTTCAGGATCTATGCTGGAGGATCCTTACCATATTCAAAAACTGGTTTATTTTTGAGCACGTTGTTTTATTTACAGTTTATAAAGGAAAGAACCTGTCATGGAGTACATCTCCGAAAGTAATGAAATCTTATTGCCTTCACACTTTTGTACAAGCCAAGCAGGGCTCATAGTAAGCATAGCTGAAATTACCTGACACTGTAAGTATTTTCAGCGAAAAGAAAAATTACTACTGTAGCTTTCAAAGTGGACATGGACTGACTACAAATATGGCAATTACTGTAAATGTCTTCCTTGATGTACAGCACAGTCAATTTAATGTTTAACATCCTCCCCTCCTTTATCAAACATTTGTTTGAGAGGTCTATGCAGTGAAAGATTTACAGTACTGCCTGTAGCACTGTTAGAAAATGATGCATGGCAATCTTTATTAATCACATTAGTAGGTAACATTAACAGGAATAACAGCTGCAATACACAGCTACACTTTCAGCCTTATAGAATCAAGAAACAAATGTCATTTAACAGGGTTCTGCACTACAGAATTATATTCTATTTAAATGTAAGATCTGTAGAATTTAACAGAGAATATAATGTTTTCTACACTTTGATTTCTTTGTTTAAGAATAAAACTCCACATTTCTAAGAATTCAATGGTAAATAACAATTATTTCTGAAATTGTAACAGGTTGTTAAAAATTCTGCAGGCTGCTTTGTATTTTCACCTTGGTTGTTCTAGCTACTTTAACTCACTCTTATGTGACAAATACACAGCATTCTGGTGTCTGCAGAGTATATATCTTCTTTGAACAAACTTGAACCTTTTGTGAGGCTGCAATTCAAGTGAGCCTCTGTGCAGCTGACAGACATACCATTTGGACTAAAGCCCCACAGCTCATGAGAGCGCAGCAGAAAGAGGCACTGAGATTTCCAAACGTGGCTCTGCAAATTTTCACATCCCCTAGCCTATGACTGTACCTTTGACATGAAGCAATAAAGGAGCAGCTTACTTTGTTATCCATCTCTGCCAGGTTTTTTATCTGATTCAAACTCTGATTTGTACTTTAGAGCCATCCTTCCACATTCAAAAAGTAGATGGAAAAGATCTAATGTACTCAGTGCAACTGTGGAGATAACTGTTTATCCTGAACGGCCAAGAATAGTCCTTTTGGTAAACTACAAGAAAACCAACTCTTTATTCATCCTGCTGCAGCAGGATTTCATAGCTGTCACAAAACTTTAAAATATCCAGACTTGGGAGAAGTGCTTTATGCCTGTCTGTATGGTTATAAGTACATAAGCTACAAATCTGCATTATTGCATTGCCCCAGCTAACACGCATTTTCAGGCTGATTTCACAACTATGTGGAGCAAAATTGTAAAATTGTTCAAGGTTACGTTGTCCACATCAAAGATTTACAGCCTGAGTTTAAATAAAATTATTCTAATGTTGCATTTCCACTCCAAAGAGCAGTCTATTTTCCATCCAGTAAAAGGTTCAAGAAGTATTGGTTTGAATTATCTTTTTCTTCTAGGCAGGTCCAGACAATCCACAGCATTCTACTGAAACTCACATTAGTATTAATAAAACTGTTCTCTACAAGGTATCACAGAAACACACGAGCTAGCATCAACCAGTGCGTGGCAGCAAAAGGTGGGATAGACCCACTTGATTTTGACAGATCATCTTCAGTTTAATTCTCTAAAAGAAGATAAAAGTATTTCAATCTTTTAACCAATATACAGAGGAAGAAAACACTGTTCCATTGCAAGATGAGAGATTTATTTAATTCCTATTCCTTCAAAAAAGGAGCACTCATAGGATTGTAAATATATTTTGAAAATTGAGTGCTTCAACAGTTTTAACTTAAGCCTTGTGGTATTAGGTAGTTTTCTATCAGCCCATTCTTCTGAATCTGTATGAGTATTAAAAAGACTCTGTTTCTCTCACTTGTAGAAGAAAGCTTGAAAGGAGGGAGATTCCTGAAGGCCAGAGTTGTAGGA
Source organism: Corvus cornix cornix (assembly GCF_000738735.6). Lineage (NCBI taxonomy): Eukaryota > Metazoa > Chordata > Aves > Passeriformes > Corvidae > Corvus > Corvus cornix. Next base: position 37,314,753 of record NC_046332.1, on the reverse strand, counting down.
AGCTTGTAAAGCAAACCCCAAATTGCTACTTCAAATAATAATTAGTTTACTAGGGAGAGAAGACTGGCAACTCATGATCTGCAATCTGGTTTAATTTTTGGAGCACAGTGACCAGGTATTGTAGACAGTGATTATTCCATGCATGTCAGTGCAGACACTATGGAATTGTTTCTGCACAAGCCAGCAATAGGTTTCAGTAGGCTCAGGTGCCCCTGGAGAACTTTGTGTCACACTGCACTTCCCAGTGAAACAGATTCTCTCTGAGTTTTAGAATAACAAAACATTTGAACTCTTTCATGCACTCCTTGATCCCAGCTTCCATTAGGGCTCCTTAAGTGATAGACAGCAATTCCCACTTACCCTGGTTCCACAGTCATGCCCCCACTTCATGCTTCAGCTCTCCCACATTTTATATGAGCTTGTGCATTCTCAGCATGGGCTTTACTACTGGAGATAGTCACAGTGAGAAAACCTTCCTTAGACAAGTGTGACATCAAACAGACTACGGCCAGATCTAACAAAGTTATATGCAGTTCTTTGTTCCCAAACACACACCTTTTTCGTCAGTTTTCCAGGAGAATTCCAGGCTCATTAATATGTATGTGTGTGCTTCCTGAAAATGGGAAGAGCAGTGCTGTACACATAAGAACTGGGTTACTGATGCCCAGTCCACCCAAGACTCTTCTGGATGCAGTGTGTGCTCTGTGGAGCTGAGGCCAAAAACCATCTCTGAAGAATAGGTCCTATATTAATAGCAGATCCTCACAGTCTATGATTTCCTTTTGTCAGAGCATCCACAAAATACTAGAACGGGCTTCATAAAGTTTGAATTATCTTGTTTCATGAGAAAGTGGTCCAAGACTGCTATTCTCTTGATTAAATAACATGGATGTGTCTGCACTTTCGCTGAACACTCCTGGGTCTATTAGAAAAATTCTTTCAAACTATTAGGCCAGAACCATATTAAACACTTGAAATGGAATTCATCTCCTCTAACTTTAGGGCATGATTCATCTGACTGATTTTAGACATCTAGGGAGAGATGTATCACATTATTAAAAAATACCTCATTCTTCCCACTATCTGCAAATAGGGCCTGGAGTGACCAGCACAGATGCAGATATATGCCCATATTTGTCAAGATTATTTCAATCCAGCCTTCTCCCATGAACATATTAATGTAACACCACTTTTTTAAGATTGTAATGCAGAACAACTCCACAGCAAAGTAGTCCCAACAAAACCTGCTGTGTCCCTGCACCTTTGTCTCAACACAAAAGAATTACTCTGCATCATGAAAAAAATATGGAATAGATTTTTGCCTCAGAAAAATGAGAATGCCATGAGAACTATTTTACAGGAATATACTTATTCCATTCCTCCTACTTTTATTTCCCCCAGCACTGACAGATCTTTGCATACCCTGTGCCATGTGACGGGAGATTGGTAACTGCATAGCCCCTATGATCATGCTGACACAAACCCCAGTTTGTGACAATATTTTTCATACAAACACAAACAGATGAACCAAAAATCTAAGGAGACAGTCTGTTATTGGAAAACTCTTTAGTTCAATTTTATTGATCTAAAAGCTGATTAATGCACGTGAACTTTTGAACTTATCCTTCCAGAGCTGAGCTGCTGAACCTCCGAAGTTCACCCACTGCCTACTTTACAGTCTCCCTGCATTTTCACATTAGATATCTCTGTTTGCTCACAAAGGTAATCTAGGTAAGTTATGCACAGCTGGCATGCATAAATTGTGCATATCTGTGACATCTGCCAGTGGGAAAAACACTCCAAGTATGATACATATTTCAAGAATGAGTGAATTAGTTCAAACTCAAGCTTTCTGGCCATAATTGAATCAGATCTCTGGAAACATGCAATATTTTAATGGCTTTTTCATAATTCAAGCTATTAATATTTACTGGATGTGGAACTCTCTTAGCAACAAAGGAAGTATAATACTTTTATTACACTACTAATATCTAGCTAATGCTGTCTCATTAAACGAGCCTAAATAAATTTGTACACTTTTTCCTGACTTGCCGCATTTGTGCATTCATTTACAAGAACTACTGATCTAAGAAGTATTTGCATTTTTCTAACTCTTTTACTCTAGTCTTTAGCTTTCATGAAAGCCAAACTACCCATACATTCTCTAACTAATATACTCTCACCAGTCTTATGTGAGAAAACACACTGTGTTTACCTAAATACCAAGGTATCTTCTGTGGCTCCTTTAATTAAAAACAGTAGAAGATGATGAAGCATTAACCAACGAGGAGAAGATCCAAAGCATGAATTTTTGCTTCCCACCAAGGTGTCTTATTTCCATGCAAATAACAGGCACCAAGGTGTTCACCTCTTTGGCAGCTATACCTAACTCCGCAGCTCTGGACATTTTTTTACTACAGGTTGGATGGCAGGCTGGCTGTGCTTAACCTCACCCCAAATCATGTGGATCCCCCTTGGGAAATCAGCACATAGTGGCTCTAACGGAAGCAGTGGGAATGCCTTCAGCTTTTCAGCAGGACCAGGACAAGCTGCCTGTTGCAAACATTCCCACACAGCAGTCTTCAAGGCCATGATAAATGGCCCAGAGGCTGGGGACCACAGCCGCGCTCAGAACCACACTGCCTTTCCAGCAGCCTGTCATCCATTTTGAAGATTGACTGGTACATGACAGAAAAATTTGGAAATCACTCTCCCAGCTGAATTTCTGTGCTTCCACTGCAAACTTGCTGTGCCAGGACAGCTGCTGGGTCAGAACTGTACTGCATTGCAAAGTCCCCTTTTTTGGAGTTAAACTAAGGGATTATGAGGCACAGGGAATAATACATCATTATTGACTTTAATAGGTAGTGAAATGAAATGATAAACAGTGAAAATTTTGGCTGCCAAAAACCCAATTTCTGACTGTGAGGACTATCCCCATGGAGATGAAGATTTGTGATTTCTTGATACAAAAGTGAGACTAAGCTATAACTTAGAGAATATAAAGAAGTTTTGCAGACAGTATTCCTGCACTGACTCCTGGACCTGGCTGAAGGATATTGCAGCATTGTCTCTTTTAAACCTGTGAAAATCCTTTATTTCAGAGCCTTTCATGTGTAACAAAATGCTGACTTTTGTTGTAATAGATATGTCTATTTGAAACTTATAGCACTATTACATAAAAAGTGGCCAGATAGTCTGCTCTTGAATGTACCTCAGATAGAGAACCATGGTATTTTTTACAGAATTGAGCTTCTACGGCATTATTATCCATGTGCTGCAGGAAAAAAAAAAGATTTCTGGTTAAGTTTTATGCAATTTATGCCTGTTTTCATCCCCATTGAGGTCAGTGGTAAAACATGAAGCCCTGCTGACTGCTGCAGAAACAAAGGTTGGTTATTGAGGGATATGGCTGCTGAATTCTTGTACTGCTCTGTGTGTGTGTGCATGTGTGCTTAAGATGAGGGAGACTTAGATGTACAGATTTTACAGTAGCTTTTTTCTCTGCTCTTATATGAAGTGGAATGAGGAGCAAATAGCCTGGCAAACAAAAGAAATAGAGCCAGTATTATAAATGCCTGAGGTCTTAAAATCCAAGTGCAGAATCATACAGAAGATTGGCTCTCTAGTCTATTTGTCGTATGTTCATGTGAAATCTCTGCCAAAATGTGGAGCAGCCTGAAACCCACCCTACCCCCTACAGTAGCATTAAAGGTCAGGAACAGCACTTGCTAATATAATACTTCATTGGTTTCCATGGTTCTCTGCAACAACAGGACTGGAAAAGGCCTTTCCACCTGCTCGGCTTAGGTCAGAGGTGCTATTCCTTGGAGACTGCTGGTGCATTGCTGCAGACCAGGCTGCTCTGCTGTGGTCACAATCCAGTTTATTCCATCAACTGTTTGGGAAACTACATCCCTCTCTCTCCTCTTCCTTCCTCTCCCACTCCTCCCCCACCCCTGGAAGCTGGCTGATGGCTCTGATTACGGAGCCTCCAGGAAAGCAGTCTTTGTTGTAAAAGGCCAAAGTTCATAAACTTCCATTTACATCAGTAAACACGAACAATTCTTCCCGAGCCTGAGAAATCAATTCCCACAACGCATCAGCCAGTCATGCTTTAGTGGACTGAATTGAAATGCCCCTTCTAATCTGCATAAGAGGAATAAAATGGATCCTATCGCATAATGTGCCATGATGGGAGGGGAAGAGGGAGTAGTACTCACCATTGCACATGCAGCGCACATTCCTGTAGAAGCGGGGACACACAAAACTAATTCGTGCTGTGCTGTAAGTCATCAGGGAATGTGAATCAATAGACAGGCTTTGCTCACAGTGCTGCTCCTGACAATCCAGTCCAGAGCAATTCTTCTCCAGGATAGCAGAAATACGGATCACATTTTCCAAGTGTCTCCTCGCATTGGTAAGCTTCTGAATCAAATAGGCAGGCTTATAGAAACCACCGCTGTGCATCTGAACAGCAAACAGCATGTCAAGCTGGCTGCTGCCCGCCACCGGCTGAATGCTGATGATGTGGAGGCTGTCCTGCTTCTGGGAGAGCACCGCGTTGCGCAGGGTGCGCCGGAACCCGTGCATGTGCAGACCCACGAAGTCTTCTGGAGAAACGTTCTCAAAGCGGATGGTCACCGTGTTCTGCAGCATTTCTTGTAGCAGCTGCTCAACGTGGACCACAACATCGATGGGCACCTGGAACCGACCATCGCTGACAGAGACATTCAGGACGTACTTGCCGTTATCCAGCCCTCCAAGAGCAATGATCTTCCCGTCATGGCTGTTGACCTTGAACAAACTTTTCTGCTCTGATTTCAGCATGTATGTGAGGACATCATACACATCCTGATCTGTGGCATGAATTTTCCCAATGACTCCCCCAGGAAAATCATCTTCCATGGTGACAATGAAAATCTCCAGTGGAATGGCAGTCGGTTTGTGAATGCTCTCTTCAATAACCCTCACCTGTATGTAGGTGTGGGAAACCTGCTGAGGCTTCCCAGAGTCCTTTGCCTAATGTAATTTAGAAAAAATAAAAAAATAAATCAAAAAAAACCCCACACATAGAACGCAGCCTACAACCTTAACTTCTTGCTATGTATATTCTCATAGCATCAGTAGTTCTGAAAAGAAATTCTCAAAAGAATTTCTCAAATGCATTTGCAAAATACATGTGTAAAGAAGTGTCTCAGCCATTTCTAGAGGTGGAACTTACAAGCTCTTTAGGGGAAGCACAGATCTCTAAGTGGATTGCAGAGAGAAATGTGTCAGTAGAATGTCTCATTACTCAAACTGAAATCTTCCCAGGATCCCACAGCTATCACTTGTCATCTTCACAACAGAGAATATACCAACAATGTGGTATATTCCGCACTGAACAGAGTTTGGGCTCACTTCTACCCTGGAAAAGAGCCTGAAATACCAGCTTTCTGCATTGCTTGGTGTGCTGCAAAGCACTCCAGACTGTTAGCTTGTGTGGATGTTAGGGAGTTCAGCATTTTTCTACAGCATTTTGTACTTCCTTACCTGAAGCAATCAAGAAACATGCTTGACATAAATGAAATTTATCATCCTCCAAAAATGAAACAGGTGCTTGTGCTGTTACTAATGACAAAATACGAGAGCAGAACTGCACTTGGACAGATGACTGTATGACCCAGAGCAGCTATTATAGCATCATTTGCACTTTTTTCATAGAGAGCAAAAGAGCAAGTATGACAAAAAACCCAAGGCCATCTTGACAGAAAGGTGTGCAAACTTGAATCAGTGTCCTTTTCTACAATAAGAAAAATGTTTTATTGTAGCCCCTATTAAGATATACTGCTCCACACATTTATTTGCTCCAGAGAATAACAGAAGACTAAACTGCCACTGGGAAGAGATGTAGCACATGTTCAAAGATCTTTGTATTTGGACATGGGGTGCAAAATTTACAAGCTGAAGAAAAAAATGGCAAGATGACAACAGTAATATGGATATTACTAGGCATAGATTAGTAATTCTAAGACACTCTTAAATTCATTCATCTTCACTCCTAAAAGAGCTGGGTGGAATATTTAAAAATATATATATTTTATATATTTTTATATATATATATACAGACAGATACCCATGTACATGCCGAAGAGATTACGTCTCATTTCACTTTCCATTTTAACATTACTTCTTAATAAACCTAATACAGAGGTTATGTACATGCCGAAGAGATTACGTCTCATTTCACTTTCTAGTTTAACATTAATTCTTAATAAACCTAATACAGAGGTTATATAGTAGGATAGAGTGGATAGTGGAAAGAGATACAGTGGAAATATAGTGAAAAAGAGAAAGGAGCACTCTGGCACATATAGATGGAAAGAAACTATTCTATGGTCTATATACAACAGGAAACTATAAAATATGTTTCCACTGCAGAAATCCCTGAAGAAAATAATACTGGGAGGAATCATGCCTCCACAATCCAACAGCGTCGTCTTCTGAGCATGTTGGTGCATCTCAGGCATGGTGGTCTGTCTAATATTTCATTGATATGAAATACGTGGATCTCTTAAGCTAGAGGATGCTGCTAAAATTTAACTCTCATGCCCAGTTTTGGCTACACGAAAACTCTGGCTAGCAAATTACCCTGAAAGCAGGGTATTTTATGATTAAGGCATGGTAAGAAAGAAAAGGTGATGATTTTTTATTTTCCTACAGGGCTAAAAAAATAGGTTTCAAGGATATTAAATGGCAAACTTGTAAAACTTTTGATCTGAACTGTTAATTAGCATCAGACCTTGTATTTTTTGAGTCGTAACCAACAACTGCAACTGAGGATGCTGCTGCTGTGAATGGCATTAAATGTGCTTGTAAAGGAACAGATAGGCTGTGTTTAGAGATATCAACCCCAGCAAAGCAAGTGGAGGAATTTGAGACATAGCTTATGGGACCATGACTCATTTCAGAGAAGAGGTTGATTCCCCAGACTTGCATATTTACTGAACCCTAATACATCTTCTCTGGCAGGCCTGAGAAATGTGGACAAATTACTTTTGGATTTACAGGTTTTGGCAATCAAAATTACCCTGGTTACAAAGCTTCTCAACAATTATTCTAAAGCTAAGTTTGAGCCAGACTTCTATTGCATGTCTTATTTTGACATTCTTTAAAAGCTAAGTTGACCTTGGAAATGCGATTTCATGAATTCTTGGAAGGCTTCCAAAAATTTATGATTAAATTTATGACTTAAAAGCAGAAATGATTTTCCTTCCTAGAACAGTATTTTTCAGTCACTTGTTCTGGGGTGTATTTATATGTATATAATGCATTTTTGCTCATTTTCCTTCCTTAGCTACAGAAAAAAAATGATGAAAATCTTAAACCATAACAGTTGCTGCTCAGAAAATTCATTTCATGCCAAGGAAACTGGAAAGGTGGCTGGCTACCTATTTATATTTATATGAAACCAGGTTTAAGAACATCAAAGAAAATATTCTGTATTGTGCATTTGCAAACTGGAATGTGTGGTATTTACTTGCAGAATCCAGTCCATCAAAACCAACCCATACAGGCAAAGTACAGGTTACCTACCACTAAGAGGTTTTTTTGTTTCAGTGTAGATGTAAAAATGAAGCCTTACCTGCACGCAGAGCACATACTCAGTTGAGACCATGTGCTTGAAGATGACTGCAGACCTCAAAACGCCGTGAGGGTCCAGTGTAAACTCCTCCTCTTCATTGCCAGTGAGGATGGTGAAGGTAAAAGGGGGGCCATTGTGAAAAGAGTCTTTGTCTGTCACTACCAGCTGCAAAATGCTTGTGCCCACTGGTTTATTTTCCTTTACACATATACACAGCGTATAAAGAAAAGGATTAAAATGATACATATTGCAATCAGAAAATACCACATTTTGCTATTGAGAATATTCAACTGAATGCTCTCTGCCCAAGCTAGCATTTCACAAGCTGTGGTTTTTTGACACCGCTTACGCCCCATGGACCAGCGGCAGAGATGAAGGTACCTGCCACACCTCCAGGGCCTGCTGAGCACTGTCTGATACTCTGTCTGATTAGGACTGACTAAAAGTCAAGACTCACAGCCAGGGCAAGGTGTAAAGAAGTGTGAACTTATCCCAGAGCAGACATTTTGAGGTTAGAGTACCTGGTGCAGCAGGGATGAATGTTAAAACGCGTGACAGATGCTGTGGTTAAGGAGCCTCAGCAAACAGAAACTTACCAAAAGACTCAAGAAAGATTTGTTTATACTTTCCTTTAGATAAGATCACTTGATACATGTTTTGCAGATAGATCATCAAGAGGTACTTAACTAAAACCAAATGCCCGTGCATTTTAAAAGTCAGAGAAGTTTTTGATGTGCAGGATAAACTTACTTGAATTACAGCTGTGTAGTTAGCTGGAGTAAACACAGGGCTGTTATCGTTCACATCAGAAATGTCCACATTGACCGTCACAGATGAAGACAAAGGAGGGGTGCCACTATCTCTTGCCTGGACAACTAATGAATAACCAGATATCTGCAAAAAGGTGAAAACACTAAATCATTATGAAGGCAGTCCTAAATTTTAACCCAGCTTCTTTACATTCAATGCACCCCCCTTCCATATTCTAAGGAAGGCTGTTTGGCCTCATTACTTTACAACCCTTAGTATATAACATTATCCTGTTTATCGTGATACTGCACCTCAACTTCTGTTTTATAAGGCTACAATAAACAAAACAGCTTCATTGTATCAAAATAACTGTATCAGATAAAGCAGTCCTGAAATGAAGGGGCAGACAGAAAATAAATGACAGATAATATCTGAACTCAGCTATTAGTACTGTAAGCTTACATTTTCATCTCTCCTAGGTGTCAGCTGCGAAATGTGACCTGATTCTATTTATCTTGCAGTTGGTTTCCAAGACATTATATAAATTGCTTATTAGAGCCAGCGTCAGTTTGACACATACTTTTTCTAACACAGCAATGGAGAGCCAAGAAAAAGTTCACAGGCAGTTGGCTTAAACACACTTGAAAACATTTGGGAGTACGAGGGACAAAAGTCTCTGTAGCAACATAATATTATCCACCATTCTGCAGAAGATAAGTAGGCTTGAGTCTACTTGTTTGCAACAGACACAAACAACTCAGTGCAGTGCAGGCAGTTCAGCGCATCATCCATGGGCCCTCTACACACATATGTGCCCGTGTGTGAGGTGTGAGTTTATGTGACAACTTGCAAAAGCTCTGTCTGTGCACAGTTTATGGATGACAGTTGGATTTTCCGAACTGCATCCTTATGTTGGCTTCCTTAGGTCTTAAAACTGCTTTTTACTGTATATTGCTCCTTGCTCCACAGGGAAAGCTGCTGACATGTCTGCCCCTGAATCCTCCCACAGGGGAGCAAGCAAAGGGCAAAACATGCCAGATACAACACTCTGCTGCACCCTCTCAGTGCAGGGCTGGAAAGGGGAAAAGCAAGGTCCTGCCGAGAGGAACAAGATATTGTTAAAGGGGCTTTTTTTGGAAGGGTGTGGGTGGGAATGAAATCAAATACATTTGAAAAATAACACCTTTTTTGTGGTAGGGAGGAGCTCAGATGGAGCACACAAAATAAGGGGGCTCGTCTGGGATGTGGGACCAATACAAAGCAAAAGAGAATATGTTTTTGGGGGGGTTGTATGGGGGAGATAGACTGTCATTTGGTGGGGTCATAGTGACACTGGAGGGAAGAGGAATCCTGAACTGTGGAAAGTCAAGAAACTTGAGGAAGAGAACTAATCTTTTCTTTTTAACTGTAATTTCCACTGCTAGCTGAAGACAAGACAGAGAGCTTTGTAGAATCTTTCCCATTTTTTTTTTTTGGGTGTTTGCTTTCATTTCAATGAATCCCAGAAAGGCAGATGGCAAAAGTCATGGTCTCTATGTGATTATAGCTCTGGAAATAAGTTTCCTTAAACCACTGAAACCTGGGAGTCAGCACTGCCTTTGGGGATCTACAGCAGATGGGGCATCATAAATAACTTTCCCTGAAGGGGTCAGAATGTGCCAAGGAAGCAAAAAAAAAAAAGACAATATCGCAGCTTATTTTAACTGAGGGAAACTTTGGAAAATGCAGACCTAACACAGCTGGCATTACACTTGCACACGCTTGTGAGGGTGTGTGTGTCTGAATGCAGCCGTACCTGAGTGCACTTCAGAAACTAAAGAAAAGTCGTATTAAGAAACTCAGCCTGTACTTTTATTGCAGCCAATTTGTAACATGTACAGCCATTGTTACTCCCCTGTTCTAGACAGTCTGTGGTGAAGTCATTCTACTACCAAACACAAACAATTTAATCCTGCCTATGTGATAATACAGAAGGGGTTTTTTCCCAATGTTTTAAGAAGCAGGTCTGCTTCCATTAAAGAGCTTCTCCAGCTGAGCCCATATTCTGAAGGCAGCAGTCTGCTTCCCCAGTTTTGTGGGTGCATTGCTGGGAGGCAGGAGGCAGGGATTTCCTTATGTGTAGCCATGGATTTCTGAAGCCGTGTAGCACTCTCCTGCCCTGCTAGTAGCACAGGCAACTGCATTTGTTTGTTTTTTTTTCCCAAAAGCTGCTAATTGCTAGCTATAGAAAAATGGTGATAAATAATCCTGAATGAATAATGGAGTGAGCAAACAAAGCAGCAGAATCTGTTTAATGAAGCACTCTTTCACTTTTGGTACAGCCTGGCTACTTCATAACATCCCCTCCCCAGTGACATGTTTTGCAGAGTGCTAATTAATGGCTGAGGCCTCAGCTCGGTGCTCGGTGCCACAATCTGGAGGATTTTGTAAGCACTCTGTTGCACACACAGCTGCACGTGTGTGCTCGCATGCACAGGGGAGAGCAGGCAGCTCATTAACACAGCAGCAGCTCCCGTCGGCACCATGGGAGAAATCCAGTGCTGCTTCTCTCCCCTGATCTGACCCCAGCTGCTGTGTGGGTGCAGGGTGGGAGTAGCAGCAGAGCAGTTGGCCTGTAGATAGGACTGGGAACAGGGCTAGCATGGAAAGAAGTGGGGAAACATTTGAAAAACCTGTTGGAGAATCTTAGGCTGTAGAGTATAAAAGAAACTTCTTCAACACGAGCTAGCAGCAGAGTGGAGACTGATGCGCATCTGTAACTCATTGCAAGTTAAGAAGTCCCACATGTCTTACCCTTTCTCTATCCAATTTCTTTTTAACCTTCACGAGTCCCAAAACAGGATCAACCGAAAATTCATTGTCTTGATCCCCATTCACTATGGAAAAATGAATCTGGCCATTGGGAGGACTGTCCAGATCTTCTGCTATCAACTTTTTTTGAGAGAAGAATAAAAAATTAGCAAAACAAATATTAAGTGATCTGTATGATACATTAATTGCTCAACACTCCAAAAATTAAATTTCATTTTCCATCAGACCAGTTACACCTGAACTGCACACCTCTACAGCATCAATCCAATAGGGTTTTGTTAGGAGGCTTCGCTTGGGCCTTTTCAAAATTCTAGTCTGAAAACATACAGAATATTTTAATATTCCATCACTTTCTCTCTGGATCCTCAAGTTGCAAGATGAGAAGACTGTGAGGTTTGGGGATGGCACACTGCATGCCAGACTATACAAATACTATGTATTTGGAGCTCTGAGCAACCTGGTGCAGTGAAAGGTGTCCCTGCCCACAGCAGGGCGGTTGGAACTAGATGATCTTTAAGATCTCATCCAACCCTATGACTCTCTGACTATTTCACTGAAAAGTTGAATTCTGCCTTTCTATTAAAACCTGTTTTTTTCTGCTGACTCATGAATTCAACACCTTAAATAGGCCATCGCTCTTTGACAGCATAACAGGGTGTAGCGGGTTCAGGTTGTAAAAAGAAATAGTCAGTACCACTACTACTTTCTTTTGGGGAGAAACTGACAGCAGCTTGAAGAGCAGTAGCAGATGCAGAGTATTGGCTAGAAAATGGTTTGGGGGATTCAAGACATAGAAATGATCATTATTAGCCAGTGCTGCATTTTGTCAGGGGCAGAGGGCTTCATTGCACCTAAATGCCACCCAGGGCCCCACTCACCATGACCACGGAGTCCCCGATGGCTGCATCCTCGCTGATGACGGCGCTGTAGACAGCCTGGCTGAACGTGGGCGCGTTGTCGTTGACGTCCGTCACGTTCACGTTCACCGTCGTAACCGCGCTCAGGGCTGGAGTGCCTCCATCCTTTGCTTCCACTACTAAGTAGAAGTCCTTGCACGATTCGAAATCCAAAGTTTCAAAAATGGAAATCACTCCTTTGAAGCAAAGGAGGGAATGTCAACAGCCAGCAAAAACCAAATCATGCCGCGGAGTAAGGGATTTGACTGTAGTAAACAGTACAGCATGCTATTTATCACCATGGCACACATAACAACACTAACTGCAAGACTGCCCAATCCAATAAAAATGTTTATTCGGTTTCTACTGCTGTCGTTTGATTAAAGAATGATGCCAATTGCACTCTGCAGAAAGGACCTTTACAAGGCATGAAGCAATGAATGGTTCCTCATGAAAATAGCTTCCATTATATGAGTATCATAGATGAAGAAGTGGGAGCCATATCCACCAATTTACCATTTCATTCACAGAGCCTGTGGGAGAACTGGATGCTGACTCTGGAAATCAGCCCTGACAAGTCAACAGAAATTCACTCCCACACAATTAACTTCTCATGAATTAAATACAAATGAATGGGATATGAATACCTTTGAGAAATCAGTTGTCTATCATTTAAGTGATTAAACAGAGACCTCCCCACTCAACTAGGTTTATAAATTTTGTGTTACTTCACCACACAACCAAAATTAAAATTCTCTGTAACTTGATTGACTCCATGCACCCAGACTCCCTCTAGGATAGAAATGATCTGATTTCTAGTGTTCTTATAAACCTCCAACAATCAGTTTCCTAACCTTCTTAGGAAATGTATTTCAGGACTTTATAATCATGACAGGTAGGAATTCCTTCCTATCATTTAAGTAAAATAATTAAAACGTAATTTAAGTCCATTCGCAACTTCTTTTCTTATGACTGGGCACGAGTACAGTTTATTCCCCTCTTCTTCACAGCTACTTTCTACAGGCAGGAAAACTAACAGCATGTCTTCTCTTTTCTAGCTTAAAACAGCCTTAATTCCTTCAGTCTTTCCTCGTAAGTCACATTTTACAGACCTCAAGTCATTCATTCCTCTTAATCTTGTTTGGGCTCTTTCCAAACGAATTCTACCTTTCAGCATGACTTGCTGAAAGCAGGAGCCCTGAAGAGAAGCTTCCAAGTGGCTAGCAGAGAGTTCCCACTCTGATAAATGGTGTGAAGGACATTATTTTTCAAGCTCTGATCAGGCATGCTACATCTCCACTCTGCTGTCTAGAAACTGAGCTCCTGCCTCTAAACTGATAATAATGGAGCTGTCACACATTAGTGAATAATATATAGTTTTAGTTTTGTTTTTTTTTTTCCCTGTGTGATTAAGCTTCATTATGGGTTTTTATTGATTTATTTCCTTGGCTTCATTGTCAAATGTGAAGTTAAGTATCACTGCCTAGGCGTGTTTATGTTTAAATTTTGCTAGCACTAATCAACATGATGAAGATGACAGACAACACACAGTTATGTTAAGTCCCTCACATGAGAGGCAGCAGTCCCTGCAGAGTGGAGAGCCATTTTTGCACACAATTATAAAAATAACACAATGCATAATTTTGAGATTTTTCGTGTTACTGAGCTGCACTCGAACAAGTGTTTCAAAATCAAGACTGCTTTGCTCTCAGACTCTGGTGGCAGATTTGTACTGGGCATCCTGAATGCTATGAGAATAAGGGAATCCACTACAGGAAGCAGAGAAGAATGCTTACTGTTGATGGAATAAAAACTCAGTGAGGATAAAAAAATATATTCCACTAAGGTAATTCAGAGAAAATGAGACATTTACACCAAATATGACAGCTTTGCTTGGTATTTCTTAAAGAGAAGCAGTGGTGTATTTCTAAAATTTGTGATGTATAACCAAAAAGACCTCAGCCCAGGCCATGGCTGAAGTCAAAAAGACAAATCAGAGCAACCTAAGTCAAGGAAGCTGCATAAATGGCAATCACATGTTAGGACTGAATTGGTCCTAACAGGTCCTGGTAGCACTGTTTGATGCTTTCTAAGGGGCAGACAGTTGAGGCTGTACTGAGCTGCTAAGCAAATAAACATTGCAAGTGTTCAGAAGTGTTTTGCACAGTTTGGCTAATAGGTTGTCACACCTATATTGGCTTCAACAGACTTACTTGAGCTGGGGCAGCCGAGTGTGACCGTAATTGACATCACTCTCCAACCTAAAATTTCTTTTTAACCTGGTAGTTAATTACACAATGACAAACTGTGAGTCTCTGGCCTTGGGAACCTTTTGGTCCAAGAGCCTTCCCCAAAGCATGCATGTTTTTCTGATGCTTTCATTTAGCATTGCAAGTAATAGCCACTTTACAAACCTGTTTTTGAGTTAATCCTGAACTTCCCTTTCTCATTCCCTGACCTGATGAGATACGCAATCTCAGCATTTGTACCAATGTCTTGGCTTGTAGCAAAAACAGAGAGGACCTCGGTGCCAGGTGAGGTGTCTTCAGGTACTGTCACAAGATAATCTCTTCTTTCAAACACAGGGGGGTTGTCATTAATGTCTAGCACTGTAATGGTAACAGTGGCAAACGAGGATAAGGTCAGCACAATGCTTTGATCTGAAGCCTTTACAGTGATGTTATAGGAAGACTGAAGCTCTCTATCAAGTGGATGCTCCAAAATAATGATTCCTGATGACCGGTCAACTGAGAAGTAACCATCTGCAGAGTCTGACAAGGAATAGGTGACTTTTCTGTTCACGCCTGAAAAAGAAGCAAATGGGAAAATAATAACATGAAATAAAAGAAAAATCTCTTCCCATCTAATGGAAACCCTAAGCTAAATCTGCTATCACACTGAGTATTTCCAGTGGGGGTGGAGGTAGGAGTGCCTGTGGTACAATATTGCTGAAAGTTTGGGAGATCAGGACATGCTCTTCTCACATGACAAATCCCTACGGATAAGTTCCTTCCCTCATCATGATACTTTTTAAAAAAGATTTCTTTGCAGAACTGCTGTGTATTGAAACTCGAAAGCAGAATCCAGATATGGTCCTTGCCCAGAACAGCTTATAATTGAATTAGATGAGACAGGCAGAATGCTGAAATTGGAAATGCCTCAGAGCGCATCTTGAAGGAATAGAAATGTACATAAGGGGAAAATAAACCCACAGAAATACATCAGGTGGCACAGAATGTACTTGCTACCTGTGCTGCCATGATTCCACTGCTGAACAGAAAAATATTATCATAAAATGATACCTGTTAAACAAAAGCTGCATCAAAAAACTCCTTCCAGAATACGAACATTTTAAAAAGGAAAGTCCCTCAGTCTCCCAAACTGAGAGCAAAAATTGAGTTGTACAAAGATATCCCATGTTTTTAAAATCCTGCCCATCTTTCCCAATATAAAGCACTTATCCACCCGACTGCTGAATATGCAGATCCATGCTAAGGTCGTTGTCAGTAATAAGGCCTGAGGGGATGGTACTGACTTGGTTTCTGCACTACTGTGGGATAGCCATTTCAAATCTAATTAAAAGTGAACACAGATATAAGCTAATTCAACTCCCTTGATGCGAGTTGATTTTGTGATTTTGTCCTGGGTGCTTCAGTAAGAGATTATAACTAAAACACAAAGATCCACTAAAATGGAGAGTCTCTGTTTTTAACATCTTTCACTTGAGCATTTGCTGTTGTTTTTGTTGGAGAACAGACTTTACAAGCCTGACATTAATCATATGAACAAGAGCTACCAATCCCTCCTAGGCATATTTTGTTAATTTAAAATTTGTGACAGTATTATTCTGCTTTCCAGCAGCAAAGCATTGTAGAAATGTCTGATCAAAAGCAGCACAAATCACACTTGTTTTCTGCTTGATGTAGCAGGAGTTGAGCATCCACACAAGGGGGAGCTGGGAGACTCTTTGTTCAATCACACACACATAAAAGCTAGAGCAATTACAAAGTCCCAGTCCCTGCTTGAAGGGCGTTAGGAATTACTTTTTGGCTCTTCAGAGAATAAAGTTTTTATGCAGTGCTTGAGATACCAGAGTGTATTTAAAAGGTTCAAATGTCTTTAAAATATGGAACAAATTAAATGGCAATATTGCAATGAACCAGGCTGTTAGGTTTCTTGTGTTATTTTGTTTTGGTTTTTTAATCACAGCAGAGCCTCTCTATCCACTATGGTATCACAAATGTGAAAAATAAAAAGTCAAAGAAGTTTAGCAAAACAGCAAGGCAGTCAAGGAGGTGACTCTTGTCTTACAGATGAGGAACTGAGCTCCGCCCATGAACTTGCTGGAGATTCCTTCATGCTGAAACACATAGGCTCTGAATACCCTACAGCTGCTGCAGAGCACATTTACCCTTTCCCTTAGTCTCTTGATACACACATCCAAACACTCTGTCAGCTGACAGTCAACTCAACTGACAAACATGAAAAAGGAGTAAAGCCCTCTAGAAAGTGGAAGATTTTCAGGGTCTGAATGGTTGGAGGTGTCTACATTTCCAGCTGGGGAGGCTCTCCTTCAGCTAGACATCCTCCATGAACTTCCACTTACAAAAAAAGGACACACCCGACTATAACAATTAATGAGTTAGTAATTACAGATGATCCTCAGGGATGCTGGAAAATGGGATTTTTTTCCCCCCGATTCAGAGCATGCAGTTGAACACCCAACTTACTCAAGTTTTAACTGTAAAACTATTTAGTATTCTGCACCAGCCACTCTTGGTGCCTGCCAGTTTCTAAGCAGTATTAAACACTTCCCTGAGGCAGGGGCCTTAACACACACCTTCTACACATCTGTGACTGCAGGAGAGCTTTTAGCCCGGTTTGCACTTTTCTCTGGCACAAACTCCCCATTTGATACTCACTACAGCACACCTGGGCACAACACAGAAGATTCAGATACCACAGTCTTTAAGGGCACAAATGGCTAGAAAGGAGATGGCCAACCCAAGACTTGTGCCTTGAAACACCACCAAACTTCAGCAAGGGTATCTTGCAATGGGGAATGGGGAGAGAGAATTTGGTGCATGTGACACCATGGATGGTGAGTTTATGTACAGGATGTGATAACTCCAGTAAATGCAACCTGACATATAATCCAGCCCCTCTTCTTGTATTCTACTTCCTAAAAGGGATGTCCATGAATTAACAAAATATTAATAATGTTTTTGCAAGTTACTTCTAGTGATCCTACAATGGAGAAAAATCAGATATAGATTACGGTGTTCTGGTTGCTCACTCTAATATATGAGATTCTAAGGCAGAAACAGAGAAAGTAAAATCTTGACGGTAACTGCTCTTATTTTTGCTTCCTGGAAAATGAGAGAGGAATACAGAAGTTCCAGAGATGTATGTTATCTTGTACCAGTCTGGTATGATGAAGAGAACAATCTTATTTTTCCCACGGGATGTGAAAGAAAAGCTCTTACAGGTGAAAGCGCCATTTTATGCAAGGAGAGACAGATGATCACGTCAGAAGATCTGAGCTGGGATACAGGTACCAACCTTTGGTGGCTTTTGGCCCAAATGCTGAAAGGAGAAAAAAAGAAGGAGAAATACAGAGGGAGATCTTAGCCCCATGCTGACCCTCTCACAGAGTGTTTTGAGGGGTGGAATTAAATACTTGCTTCTTAGGGGTAAAATCAGTGAAAAACTGTGGCAGAAACAGTACTTTGAAGAAAGTGTTGAGTTACATCAATAGCTGTTTCCACTCAACTTTTCCACTCAGTTACTTCTCAAGGCTGGAAGAGAAATGGGCATGAGGCAAAGGGGAAGTAGGAAGCTATTTCTACTGAAATTCAAAATTCTTAAGTCCAGAGGCTACCCTCTCCTGACACACCAGCGGGTGTCAGTGGCATCCCTGCCACAGAGGTGATGGTAAATTCTGCTGTGACTATAGAAGAGATGCCTTCTGTGGAAACAACTGCTTCAATGCCATGGTTCTTGCACTGGTAAAGACAGCAATCCTCCCACACTGCTTGCCTACAGCTGTTGGGGGATTAATGTTTGCAAACTGTGTTGTGTCAACTCACTTACTCAAACTTCTCAGATTTCTAAGGTGCCAATCACGAACATGAGATATTTGAAGACAGAAAGCCTTTGCAGGAATCACTATTACAATACGAGGATTGCAGTACATTTTTTTTTAATAAATGAATAAGGTAGCAAATTTTCTATTTAGACTTGTATTAGCATATGATAGAATATTGCCCTTTGCCAAATCTCTGGTGTGAAGAGCTTGTGAAACATACACCCGCCTAGTACCTCAAATGCCATTCTTCAAATAGGCTTTTATTCTTGGTTTCTTCAGTACTAAAACAAAGGAGCACGCACTGAATGTCACATCATGACAGCTCCTATGTCATTACTACTTTAAATAGCATCAGGAATATATAATAACTTCACTTCATAATTCAAAAATATCAATACCCTTCTTGTATAAAGCACAGAATCACAGAATCATTCAGGTTGGAAAGGACCTTTGAGATCATCGATTAGCCAGCCCAGCGCTGTCAAGCTCACCACTAAACCACATCCCTGACTGTCACATCTGCACGTTTTAAATACTTTGCAAGACTGTAACTCAACCACTTCCTTGGGCAGCCTGTTCCAGTGCTTGACAATGCTTTCAGAGAAGAAATTTTTCCTGCTCTCCAGTCTAAACCTCCCATGGCTTAACTTGCTGCCATTCCTACTGTCCTATTGCTTGTTACTTTGGAAAAGAGGTTTCCTACTTCACTACAACCTTCCTTTAAGCTGCTGTAGAGAGAGAGAGAAGGTCCCCCCTGAGCCTCCCTTTCTCCAGAATAAACACCCCCAGCTCCCTCAGCTGCTCCTCACAGGACTTGTGCTCCAGCCCCTTCCCCAGCTCCGCTGCCCTTCTCTGGACACGCTCCAGCCCCTCGATGTCTTTCCTGTAGTGAGGGGCCCAGAACTGAACACAGGATTTGAGGTGCAACTCAACTGAAAATTGTGGAGTTATAACACATTTTGATCCAGACTGACACCAATTAAAAGGCTGAGCATTAACACAACAGACATAATCCCCAAATGACAGTAAGTTTCTGCAGTGGGCAATACCTTTATGCATCACACATAAAGTAAAAGTTACACATATTAAAGGCCACATATAGTGTTTCTCCTTCCTGTTTTAATCTGCCACCCTGAACTCATTATTTAATGTGTTTCTCCAAGTACAGCTAGACCACTCATTTTTGTTTATGTCTGAAAAATTATGATTAACTTTGTCATCTGCTCATTTTCATCTTGAAAACCTATGCAAAGAAAAGTAATAGCAAGTATTAAAAATAAACAAACAAGATGTAGACCAGAAAGCAAGCTGTAAAAAATTTATTTTTCATTTTAGCAGTATTTGCAAACATACAAAGCAAGCTATCTGATTATTGTGCTTCCTCTTGCCTCTTTTATGGTGTGATGATTAACACTGGTGTGTACCTATGACCTTTCCTGACTACCCAAATGTTAACCACAAGGCCAATTACTAGAAGATAAAAGTCCACAACTTTGTTAACAGCAAACAACACAAAAGATGAATTCTAAACCAGATTTTATAGTACTCTACTCCATCATTTTGAGATGAAAGAGAAATCTTGCCTGAAGTACCTTGTTGAACTGTAGAAGAATATATAGCCCCATAGGGAAGATATTTCAAGTGATTTTTACAACTTAAGCAGACAACCTGGCTGAGTTCAATCTATAACACCGCTACCAAGAGAGGCTTTCACTGGTTTTCCCTTTTCTGAGGGGAAAAAAGTAGCCTTAATACCAAAGGCCTTTATTCACACCACTGCTCCAATGGAGTCAGGGTACTATGGGATGAGGGCAGGGCAGAGCTGAAGATAATCAACCCCTTACTGAAGGGAAATACTGGACAGAAACGGGAGGCATAAACTGTTAGCAGTGTGATACCATCCGTGGGTGTCTCAAACCCTGCTTTCCATTTCAGCTGGGTCAGGTGTTGTCTTTTTTAGTGGGAGGTAGGGACTTGGATGGTTGGCTCATCCTCTGTCTCTTTCCTATCAGACATTTACATTTCCCTGGGTACTGGCCTACATCACTTGACATATATACTTGTTTTCTTCAGTGCTCCCGAGTCAATTTTCCTGAAGTCGGGATTTTGGCTATACCTGATTTAGGGTTACACATTGCAGCTGGCAACATAGAGAAACATAACCAGAAGCAGTGGAATGCACGTGTAGAGACAGATAAAAACCATATATACATATATAAAAGCATCACTAGAACCATCAAGGCTGAAAAAGACCTCTAAGATCATTGAGTCCAACTGTCGACCCAGCTCGAAACCGTGTCCTCAAGCAGCGCATCCACGCACATTTCGAACATTTCTAGGGGTAATAATTCCACCCTGGATAGCCTATTCTAAAGTCTGTGAAGAAATTTTTCCTAATATCCTATGTAAACCTTTCCTGGCAAAACTTAAGGCCATTTCTTCTTGTCCTTTCACTTGCTGCCTGGGAGATGAGACCAACCCTACCTCACTACAAGCTCCTTTCAGGTAGCTGTTAAGAGCAGGAAGGTTCCCTCTCAGTCTCCTTTTCTCCAGGCTAAAGAACTCCAGCTCCCCCAGCCACTCCTCATCAGACTCGTGCTCAAATAGTTTGTATTATATATATATACATATACACCATATTTATATAAACAGTTGTGCTCAAATTTGCCTCTGTGTATATATATATATATATATATAAATAAACATGCACACATACATATGTATGTTTCAGTGATCCAGTTTAAATACAGGGTTTATTCAGTCAACATAATCCAAGAGGTACAGTTTTTCATCTAGTTCTTTGCCTCTATGTTGTTACCAATGTCCTGGAAATCTCAAAAATTAAAGAAACTACTAGAAATGAGAGACTGTAAAGACAGCTGGAATCTTGAGAGGTCATCTAATTTATCCCTGCACAAAGACAAGATGGATGCAATTTATCCCCAAACACAGGCCTATCCTTTGATCAGGTACTTGCATAACCTCCCTGGATACACACCTCAGTGCCTCTCTTTTCTTACAACTAAAAATCTTGTTCTGACTTTTTGCCGAGATTGAATAAAATTAATAAAAGACAAGGGGAAAAAGGAAAGAACAAGGGTCAACTTCCTTCCCCAGAGCTACTTACCTGACAGCTAAAGACTGTTATACTTTATCATCTCAACTCTTTTTTCCCTGGCAGGCCCTCTCAACTGTTTCAGTATTTCCTGACTTTTCTTCCAGACTTGTGATCTTTTTTGTCAATCTTGTACATCTTCCTGGAAGATGTAGCCCACATCTTCTTGGAAGTGCTGTACCCAAAACAGCACAGCCTTTCAGGGCAGGATTTGCCAACACCAAATAAACAGAAAGAACTACTTCTATTTTCCAGCATTACTCTGGTTTACCCAACTCATTTGTATTTGCCTTTCTACACTATTAGGAAAGTATAAATACCTTCAGCCCATGGGTCACAGTGATACAACTGCATCTCTGCAGTTCTGCTGCCCAGTCAGTCACTACCCACACACCACCAGTGCGCTTGGTTTTCTTGCCTAAACACAGGATGTCATTTATCTTGATGACATTCACTGGGTTTTTCCATACTCCTTATCCAACTGTTAAACACCACAACTGCAGCTTCGACACTATCCAGGGAAACTTGCAGCACCACTCTGCTTTCTGACATTTAGCAATACAGTCCTTACGCCTACTTATGTGTTCAGGAATCAAAATAGGAGCCATGCTGCACCCAGCAGCTTTTGTAACTTACCCCTCCAGTGTAATGGTTATTACAAACTCCCCTGATAACAGTTTGGTGCAGACCATGTTTCCCTGGCTTGCACATAAAAATATTGTGCAGTACAATGTCAAATAAACTCACTAAACCTAAGCCATTAACACCCATAATGTTTATTTCTATATGGCTTCCTCACATGTTGCAGAAGAAAATAAGATTGGTTTGATGGCTGTCGGTTGCTGAGCACAAACTAGCTTTTAGTCATCTTGATACACACATCTCATTATTTTAATGCAAGGAGGGTGACTGCATTCCCCTGACTACCTACCAGAAGCTTTAAAAATCTGGCCCTCTGAGGGATTCAACAGGGTCATGCTGAATGTTTTGATAGAGGTTTTCTATCAAAATCCCCAGGTTTATTTACCTCCTAACAATAAGTCAGTCTAAACTGCAAAGAGCCTATTATTTTTTTACACAACAAACACCTTTCCAGAGAGAAGGAGTACAAGGGTACATCATCATGGACTATTACTATTCATTGAATAAGCTCTGAGGAACAGAGCCCAGAAGCAAGTCACTCACTAGGCTATAGAGCAATGCTCACTCATGCCTTTTGTGTGGGTTTTCTTTTTTTTTTTTCTTTGTTTGTTTTGGTTTGGTTTTTGGTTGATTGGTTGGTTGGTTTTTTCTTCCGTGGCTGATTCCTGAATTCTTTCTGAAAACAGCTTCAGTGACAGTGGAAAGGCTTCCCTACTTCACCTACACACCTTACTTCATGCAATGAGGTTTTGGATTGCTAGAGTAAAAGGGATTAATAATTCATATCTCCTTCATATCCTGCATTAGAGCCCTAACCCTGGTACTATTTTAAACGTCTGTGAGGCAACGATGTGGGTGAAGATATAGGAAGCACCATGTATATTTTAAAGAGACTGAGTCATCCTCTGTAAAGGATCTTGTAATATTTATCTTACAAAAACTCAGACAATACTCAAAAATGCCATCTAGCTGGCCTCATTGCCGAAGTTAACTACCTATTGGCTGCTGAGTTTTAGTAAATCTTCTGTCCTATTATCTCTGTTATTCATATTTTGATCCCTGCTTTCGTCTTTTTCAGATCCTGAATGCCCCAGAAGTTTTAGATCCCGTTTAAGGGATATGCCCAACATTAACAAACACGCAAAGCAAAGGTTTGCTGTGTACTGCGTTTGCCAGAAAATGCCAAAATCAGTATCTGCTTTAGCATTTCAATTATTTTGTTACTCACCATTACACATCATTCAGAGAGCTGCTCTCCAATCAAGCTATGACTGTCTTGCACTTCTCTCTGACGTTTTTGCAACCTCACCCAGCAACACTTTACATTTCCCCAAGCCCAGCTGTGAGGCAGCTGTGACTGCAACAGGCTCAGTTGCCCTAATTCCTTCAAGACCAAAGCCCACCATTGATAAGGCTGAAGTCTGTACTCTAGTTCCATGCATGTATTCTTGAAAGTGGTGACCCACTGAACAGCCTGAGCGATTTTTTTCTGTGCTGGGCTCACCAGCATCTTGATGCCACTTTCTAAAAACCAGTGATAAACCTCAGAGAACTATCGATATTCCCTGGTTGCTATTTCTGATAGATAGTTCATTTTTATTGCTTTAGTTGTTTCTCCTTTTTTTCTCATTGACACCAAGAGAGGACAGGAAGAAGATAAAATATGCTTGCTTCCCTCTTGGAGGTAGGTGCACTCTAAGCTGGACTGGCTGAAACCTGAAGGAGAAGTCATATTATCATTCTTCCCTAGAAAAGACATTTCTTATTTCCTGTGCACTTGACTTGTGAGCACACATGGTAGGGGCTCGGGCTTTTTTGGACAAAGCAAATATTTATTGAAACATCAAAATCAGTGAGGTCAAACCTTGCAGGAAAAATATCAGTTTTGTTACAGATTTCTTTGAAATCCAAGATAAAATTTTCCATCAGAAGCTGAAAGAAAATGTCACTCCTGTCACCCCAGTTTGCCAGTTTCCCCATCTATTCTTGGTGGAGAAGTTTGGGTTTCAGAAGCAGAAGTCTCCTCCTAAGAAGGTCAAACAACTTCCCCCAGAAGGGCTGAGTCTCTTCTGCTGAGGCTTTTCCACCTTTTGCAAAAAGGTGAATAATTAGCTCCCCGCACCAAGAATCAGACTGATTAGAGACTTGATTGATTTAAACTCTCCAGATTAAACACAAATAAACTAATCAGGTGACAACAGTGTTGTTATCAGGGGGCCGGGGGTGGGCAACCCGGTGTGCCACGACCTTCCTAGAGAGAGCATCCTGCAAAGAACAACTCTTCCAGGGGTGCTGACCGGCTTCCCTGGGCAACAAGTGATTTCAGGAAGTCTAGCGATTTCTCAGCTACAAGTGATTCCAGCTCCTGTGATTCAGCCCTTTGTGACATCACCCAAGAAAAACTTGGGGACAGAGAGACAGGAGCCTTGCATAGCAGTTCCACAGAGGTAGCTTTCATTGTCCAGCAGCCCCTGTGAAGGGAAGGCCAGGGACAAAGGCTCCCTCCTGAAGGGCAGAAACAGGGGGCTTTTATGGGAAAGGCAGGGGGTAGGGTAGAAACCAATTAACCAACCGGTACAGGCTATTACCATATAGAAACAAGGCATGCTGGGAGTGGTTCACTTTGTCACCATGACCCAGAGGAAGGTTGCTTATCTCTAGGGAAGGTCGTCTTGCCCTGAGGCCTCTCTCCTCCAAGGGAGTGCAGAGGGCTCTTGTGCCAAGGGCTCACAGCCCTCCACGCAACAGAGTCCTTCTCATAAACCCTGGTCCAAATAATATTTAACTCTATACAACTGCTTAAAGAACACAATCAAACTCAACCACAACTAACCCATATAACCTGGCTGTATAAACATATCTCTGGGAGGGTCTCAGATCCTACCCTGGCTTCCTGAATTAGGTTTTCAACACCCATTTTTTCTCCCACACCCACCTAAGTACCAAAGCTTCAAATGCTAAGAACAAAGAACAGAAATGCAGGCTCACCATTCAAATCTACTGACCCCCAAACTACCTGCATGTTTCTTTCAGAATTGCTGAATAAACCTTAGACCATTCTGCTCACAAGGCTACAAGCCCCGCAGAAGCTGGGACACATTTAAAACTCCGGGCAACCTACACACAAAAGCAAGAAAACACTTTGAATAAAGTAGCACATTGCTTATTGTTTTTCTAGGTTGCATTACTCAGTGCTATTAAATCTGCTGTAAGATATGGGAGGGTATTTCCCCAAACTACACTTTCTTTTAACGTACAACAGATCATGGTGAGGATGTTACACTGTTTTCTGTATTCACAATGCAGGTCTCTGGTTATTCCCAGAGGACCTCCAGGATGCTCACGCTGCACAGCACTCAATCCTTGGAGAACAGCATTCTCTATCCTTGGAGGTAGCCAAAAGTCATCTGGACTGAGTCCTAGATAATCTGCTGTAGGTGTCCTGCTTGAGTGGGGTGGTTGGACAAGATGCCTGCTATTCAAGGAAGAAGCAGATCAGTCTCATCAGTGACTCTGAGAAGCTCCTAGATTTGCCCTCCCAAACCAAAACATGGATACCAGATGGCTCTAGCAGAATGCACGTTACCACAGCTCCTGTGTGATGCATGGGCATGGGCCCTGGGCTGGGGAAGGGCTTTGGGGGTGAGGGGCAGCTGAACACAGAGCAGGGCAGTCGGCACACTGCCATGAACTCTGCAACCAAATAAAGGCCACTCCTGCCAATTTTTTACCTACATGCCTGTGTTCTCCTGCCTGTTGGCTGCACGCAATATAAGCAAGGTGCTGGCTCCAAGATTGCCCAGTCCATCTGTACTGGCTGGTTGTGCAGGGAATGGGGAGGATCTGCCTGATGACTACCAGCCATGGCTTTAAACACAGGCTAATGCAGTGGCAGGCAAGACAGAGCTGCCTGACAAGGCTATTCCCATTTTGAGCAGAATTAGAACCTCATACTCATCATAAACCCAGAAAAAAAAAAATCAATCGGTCAGTGAAATCACTAAACTGACTACAGATCTGGACGGCTGATCTGATGCCCCAGTGGTGATGAAGAAGACTGCAGAAGGATGGATAATGCACTGTTCATTTTTAGTGCAGTAAGTGCTCATGCCTTTGGTAGACTACACCATCAATCATCCTGGAAACAGGCCTGAGCACGGAGGTCATTCACAAAGCACAGCATCTGCAAGTGAGGCAGGATTTAACCATCGCTTAAAGCACTGCTGAGCTTGGATGAGGCTGTCATTCATTCTTGCACTGTGTGAGCGAGGCCACAACTCACTGTGCATGCAGAAAAGACAAGCAGCACTGGAAATGAGTATGTGCCTGCAGCTCAGGTTTGGGCTCCACGTTTATTCTGAAGTTTATCAAATTTTTAACATCATACTTGCCACAAAGTCCCATGTAGTTTTCCTCAGAGTTGCTGCCCTAGCACGACCCTAATTCCTTTGAAACAGGGTGATATTGTAGTTGTCTGATGGGTTTGCTCAGGTAATTACACCTCGGAATTCACTCCAGCTCTTCTTGTGCCTTAATTTGAACAAAATGGAGTAATTTTAGCACTTTGCTTTGGAGACAGTGGGAGGTGAAAAATTCACTGCTTCCTGTGAACCTCTTGAAAAAATGTAAAACCAGCATTTTGCTTTCATTTCTTAGTTTGAACATTTCCAAACCTGCTGGTGGTGAGTAAGTAGCAAATACCATATTGTGGAAATATCAAAAATTTCCAATCGCAGCAGTATGGGAGAAAGGATTGTTTTCAATTAAAACTACTAAAATATCCTAACAAATAGACTTATGTATATTCTCTCTTCTTCAGGAGACCATGTAATTTAAGATCCCCAGCTGTATGTAGAGGTTATGGAAAATAAACTTGTGTGCTACTAAACAGTTAAAGCTGTTTTCTTCTGTTAAACACTGAAGAAGGATCACAATTCTCCCTCAGTGTGTCCAGCTGGTACAATTCTCCCTCAGTGTGTCCAGTTTCTAAGTATGTATCCAAATTATAAATATATTAAACAGAAATTTATGGTTCAGTCCTGTAATTTCACAGGATATTATGAGATCAGAAACTTCAATAGATATCAAAGGCACAAGGCAGATATAACACTATTTTTCTCATAACTGGAAATTGTTGTAATTATCCAACAGTGCCCAACCACAGTATTTTCAGGATTCTGTTAAAACTGTGTTTAGTTGTGGACCACGAAGGGACTTCTCTCAAGTTTTCTCTCAATGGCTTCAATTTTCATGCTCCTGTCCTTATACTACATGGCCCTTCAAGCCCAAAGCAGAGCGGGCAAATTCTAAGACTGATCGCAAGATGTTTCCTAGATGTTAAAAATTTATTTGTATAATGATTACTGCCTCCACTGATCTTTTCAGGGTAACACTGCAAACCGCCTTAGAGGAATATCACAGCCCATCAGGAATATCAATAATATATTTTTCTCTCATGGGAACATTACTCTGCCTGAACTCATTCATTATCTAGCAATAGGGAATCAGTGATTTTAGTAGGGACTAACAGAACAGTAATTAGAACAAAATCCAGTTTTACGGACTTTTAAAAAGTCACTCTCTAATGATACAATGTATGGTTTGATTTTCAGGTCTAAGCATTAAGGAAGTACACAGCCCCTTCTCATTCATGTGCATCCCTCCATTTAACTTCTCTAGTTTCAGAAGGAGGGTACAGCAACTAGCTCATGGTTTGTGGTTTTTTTTTCTTTACTAACCATCTTATTATGTAAAGTTGGTGCTAGCAAGAACTTTTATTGACAACTTTTTATTTTAATTGTGTCCCCTCTCTTCTTGAATGTCATCTCACCTACAAGAAAAATGGTAATTAATACAACAGTGGAAAATAACAACACTGTCTCTTCAGATGGTTCAGTAGTTTACCACCAGTAATTGGCTTTTCACTGCAGGACAGTATCATAATTTTAATAGTGAGTTTTCAACCACGGCATATAATGCAGCTCTTCATAGATACATTAATGAATGTTTGCTTCTCCTTTATGAATTCCTGTATATCCAAACTATCAGCCTCACGAATAACTGAGACTTCCAGCATGCACTGTACTTGGAAAAAAAAAATATTTTTTTTTCATTGAATGATCTGCTTATTACGTGAAACTACTCAGGCCATTGTTTTTACAAAACATCTCCAAAACACAGGAAGAAAAAAAAAAAAACCCACACTAAGGGATTTATTTATTTCAACTCAAGTGAATGACCTAAAAAATTTTCTAATATTCAGTAGGTTTTACCGCTGTATTATGCAAAAAGACCCCCCCTTTAAATATTTATAATTGGGCCCAGATTTCAAGGCTAAGATATTCATATAATAAACTATTACACTTTCAAAGAATGTGCAGTTAAATAACCAGAACATTTATAATGTACATTCCCAGTGTACAATAGTTTTATGCTAAAGTAACCAGCTGGAACAAATGGGAGCTATTGCAGTATAAAATTCTAGAAAAGCTGTGATTAATCAGGTATAGGTCCCTGTGGCATGTAACTATATTATTTGCATAAATAGAGGCATGGGTATTGAAAATCATGGCTCAAGAAAAGAGGTGAGACCACTGAAGGAAGGAAGAAAGTCACAATTTAGCCCCCAAACAATCATTTTCCCCTAAACATAGCTATTGCTGATCAAGAGAAGACTACATGCTTCTGTGGCTGCTGCAATGCTTCTCTATTTGTAACACCATTATGTCAAGCTCAGACACAATCATTTTGATGTAAAGAAAGAGAAAGAAATGGGGAGGATAAAGAAGCAGGAGGAGGAGAAAATGAAATTTAGCAACAGTAAAATGAATCTGCATAGTAATTCCAACAACCCACGGAGTTTTCATGAACATCAATTATTTTTTGCAATGCTGTCCACTTACCGACATCAGGATCAGTTGCTTGGACTCTTGTTAGCAAAGCTTTAGTGGCTGTGTTCTCATAAACACAAGCTGTGTAGTGGTCAGATGAAAACACTGGTGGATTATCATTAACATCTTCTAAAATAAGATGGATTTCTGACTGGCAAAACCTGCCACCACCATCAGTGGCTCGGGCAACCAAGTTGTAGGCAGGGATTTTCTCTCGGTCGAGAGGGGCCAAAGATTTCAGCTCACCTGAAATTGTTTAAAAGCAGCAGCTATCATTATTACTGCAGCAACATCACTAATTCTAGACAGCCTAAGTGTCTCAAAATCATGTGTTTCCCAGAAATAGGAAAGAGAAACAAAACCAACATTGCTTATTCCAATGAATGGATTAAAAACTCACAGTAGCATCAGTTTCCCTTCCTCTTTACCCAAAAAAGTGAGGTGCCATATGAGTGCAGGGATGACAAGCCATTCATGGTGGCTTTACAGCAGCCTACAGCTTTACCCGTATGAACGCCACCATGTTTTTCCAAGTCTCTCTCAAGATTTATAGACTCCTAGACACAGAAACACATCCTTTTTAGCAGTACCTGCTGTGATATGACAAAGGGGAATGATTTTAAATTAAAAGAGGGTAGATTTAGATTAGATATAAGGAAAAAAATTTTTATGATTAGGGTGGTGAAAAACTGGCACAGGTTGCCCAAGAAACTTTTAACTGGATGGGTCTCTGACCAACATGATCTATTTGAAGATGACTCTGCATATGGCAAGGGAGTTGGCCTAGATGACCATCAAAGTTCTCTTCCAGCCCAAAATATCCTGTGGTTCTATGATAAATCTCTGATCTAACTTGAAGTCTGCAGGGAAACAAAAGGATCAATATCCATTGTTCTAGTTATAACAACCAACTTGACCAACAAAGACATCGCTCTTTCTCCCTCCACCATTCAAATGCTCACCCACACCTGCCAAAACTGGAACGACCACCTGAAAGCCAAGTGTAACCTAAGTAAGGAAACCAGCACTCAGATGTTGAGGGATTAAGGCTATTCAGAAACATCTGGTTGTCATCTTACCATTTTCTGGATCTAAGAAAAACTTATTGTTCCCAGAACCATATAGAGAATAGCGAATTTCACCATTGGACCCAATGTCAGCATCTTTAGCGCTGATTTTAAGAATTACTTTGTTTGATGGAATGTCTTCAGGAAACAATGCTGTGTATGCAACCTAGAGTCAAAAACAAGACAGGTAAGCTATGCTGTAGCAGTATTTTACAGTCTTTGTACAACCTTTTTTTAAAAACTACTTGTAGTGCATCTTTCTATACAGGAAACAATTTTCCTTTACACAACACATTCCTAGAAATTCAAATCACTGTTAAGCTTTGAGGTGTCACAGAAACAATGCCAAATTATGACTCTGAATAGAGCTCATCTTAGGTGTTTAATGTGATACGATTTTGTATCTTCTATTTATTCCTTGACACCCATGAAATGAAAATTTTGATGAGTGTGCTAACAGAAACAACTGTTTTTATCACCTCATCCAGTGGTTTTGAGGAAAATACAGATTGTGATTCCCCAGAGTAGTAGAACAGTTCTTGCAATGACAGTAATCCATCAGTGAGTGATAATGTAACGAAGGGAATTACACGAGTATATGCATGCACACACACACACACACACACACACACACACAAATATATATTTATTTTCTGTGAGTAGTACCAGTAAGGAACTCTGGGTTTTATCATGTCTTTTCTTTCACACAGACCTTTCTATTGCACTAACATCAATTCCCCAGATTGCCTTTCCACAGAATACACGACAGCTAGCACTCTGAAAGCTGTGGTCAGGCCACACTGAATGCATTCCTGACAACAGGACAGCAAGCTACATTCTTCTGCCTTTTCCACTGGATGTCTGGCATCTGGAAAGTGGAGGAAAGCTGGACTTTAAACTAGACTGATGACATTTCCACTTGGGTTATGAAGGGAGAGCACCTTCTTTTCTGCTGGGAAGGAGTAGCTGCCCAACGCCACCTCACAACCCATCATTTGTTGTAAAGCCAACTAAGGCCACTGTACACAAGACTCCTTTGCAAGCTTTGTAAGATCCTTCAATCTTGGCTTCACAGGAATGCTTTATCCTATTTCTCTCCCAGATCACTGCACGTTCTTCAACTAAGACCATAAGGATGAAAATCAGCATTGCCTACGAATACTTTGGATACTTGCACACAGCAAGAGACACCCATAGGGAAAGCATCACTCCCAACACGGCGGCCGATTGCCGTGGGTGGTGTTAACTCACCTGTTCACAAACTGGATTATTATCATTAACATCAGTGACAGTCACTTCCACAGCAGCCTGGGTCACAAAGAGGCCATCTGTGGCAGTGATGTTCAGATAATAAATGTCTTGCTCTTCCCGATCCAGAGGCCTTTTAACATAAACCTTCCACTCATTCTGAACCAGCCCCAGAGCGAACTTCCCTTTGGGATTCCCTCCTGCAACAAGACAAGCAACACACAATGAGCTGTGGTGTCCCTTCAGAGTTCCCACTGGGTTTAAACACAGAGACACATTGCAGAGGACCTGAACTAAGCAGCCATAATTTCTTTCACAGCCTTTGGTGCTTCCAAACTTGCAGACTCAGGAAATCTGTAATGAAATTACACTCCCTGTGTTTACTGCCCCCTGAATGCCCTGTATGAAAGTGAACCGATAACTTTCAGTGGAAAAAAAATCCATTTAGCAGAGCTGAAGATGATCTCTTGTTCAGTTCCCCGTAAGGGTAATCAAATTCACACTGTGAACAATCAATAGTCCTCTCGGGCTGGTACAATTGTCTTTCCACTTACTCTCGGGAGAGGATGTAATACACCGTAGCTCTTGTTACCAAGACAAGTTCATTAGCTGTTGATTATGCAATCAAGGACTGGAAGTGGGTTCTATTAAGAAATCCTCTAATGAAAGCTTTATCGTACAGCTGCGCCATTCTTGCGCTTATTAAAATTCTAGTTTTTAAAACAGTTTATATGACACAGGGAGACACATTAGTATTAAATAGTCCTAACAAGAGGTCATTTGAGGAACAGTTGGAAGATAAACAGTGCAAATAGACCAAATGCATCCAAGAGTGAAAGCTGGTGAAAGGCGTGCAGGAGATAAAGCAGAAGAGTTTTTTACCGTGCCGTAACAGTGACACTGAAACCGGCAATGTTGCTCTTCCACATCATTAAATTGCCTGGTTACAAAAAGAGGCTGGGAAAGTTTTGGTCCACATCGTCCTCAGGAGAGAAGGAAGGAAGAAAGGAAGGAAGGAAGGACGGACATGTCACATGCAGAAGCATGCCATAATTAAGGCAGGCACAGTCATTAATGCTTCCAACAGTATTTACTCTTTTATCGGAAATGGTACAGTCTCCTGCCTGGTACATGAAGAGAACACCTTCAATCACTTTTCTCTGAGTCTGATACAAACCTCCTGTCAAACCAGACAGTAAAATCTTTTAAACCAATGTTATGACTTAACTGTGCTAGTCAGCTCAGACCCACACAGCTGCTTGCTCATTTCCTCCCCAGTGGGAATGGGAAGAGAATCTGAAGGATAAAAGTAAGAAAACTCATGGGACAAAGACAGTTTAATGGGTAAAGCAAAAGCTCTGTGTATAAGAAAAAAAAAAAAAGGAATTCATGGCAGGTGTTCAGGCATCTCCAGGAACGCAGGGCTGTGTCACCCTGAAAGTTACTTGGGAAAAAAAATGCCATTAACTCTGAACATCTCCCTTCCTCCTTCTTCCCTCAGCTTTTATATGCTGAGCATGATGCCATATGGTGTGGAATATCCCTGTGGTCAGCTGGGATCAGCTGTCCCAGCTGTGTCTCCTCCCAAATCCTTGTGCACCTCCAGCCTCCTCACTGGGATGAGGAGCAGAAAAGGCCTTGACTCTGTGTAAGCTCTGCTCAGCAGTGACTAAAACATCCCTGTGACATCACAAATCCAAATCATGGCTTCATAGCAGATTCTACTTAGAAAATTAATTCTACCCCAGCCAAAGCCAGTAAAGCCAACTACCCAGTCTTCTGTGCCCAGCTTGGTCTGCAAAAACATATCTGCACATTTAAAAATTTAGGATAGAGCACTGTAGTCACAGCAAACTCCTGTGCTACAGAAACTGAGTGAGGACATATTAAAAAGCACCATGATGCTCCACTGAGTTAACTGTAACTGCAGCTAACCCACTACTATCTCTTTGCCCACCATATTAAGCTTTCTCCTATGCTCTCCTTACAGGAATTCAATTTCAGAACTACTTTTGATGTTGCTCATGTTCAAAAGTATTAAACCATTAAGGGAACGCTTATTCTTTCTTGTTACACATTCAAGAATGTCAAACATGCTAGTGTGCATTTGCTTACAAATTAATCAGGGTTCTGACATGTGTCATGGGATCTGTACAAGCTGGACGGAAATACCAGGTTCTTGAACATTCCCCTCTAGTATTGGCACTGAATGACTGCATAAGTAAGTAGTAAAAAAAAAAAAAAAAAAAATCCAAGGCTCAATTTATTTGTGTTGACTCTGTTGTCAGGCAATTAGTGTCTCTGATGTTGCTTCTGTTGTCACAATTCTTCAGTTCTCAGGGACCTTTTTGGCAAAATAACAATGCAGAGGAGGTCTGAACGGGAAGCTGAGCTTAAAACCAACCAGAAAAGCCTAATGTCACTCCCAATTAAAAAATATATAAAAATGCAACATCTTGGTGCAATTCGACAGTAAAGATGAACACACCGTCCAACCAGGATCCATTACAATTGCCACAAGGGGATGTTTCTCATTTGTGGGGACAGAATTTGGTCTGCAATCCCCTCAAATGTCAAAGGTGGTCCATGCAGCTTTGGAAAGCTTTCCTTGCTAATGCCTAATGCAAAAATGGTAAAAGAACATAAGAGTAGGGAGAAAAGATTTGCTGAGTAATATACATCTGATTGTAATGACAAATTTGCAGCTTGGAATTTTGGACAAAGGTTTTCTGCAGCTCTCCTTTTACCTGGTGCTGCTGCAGGAGCAGCCTTAAGACAATTGGATCAATCGGGCTGCTGGCTAAGTAAGAACTCTCGTGCTGTCTCTCTCGCACTGAGCGATATGTTAACTGATGTTCAGAGTGTGAGACAGGCGACTCTGGAAAACAGAGCAGCAATTGATTATCTTCTATTAGTGCATGGACATGGATGTGAAGAATTTGAAGGTATGTGTTGTATGAATTTGTCGGATCATTCAGAATCCATCCATGAAAGTATACAGCAATTAGAGGATGGAATTGCTAAACTTGGAGAAGAAAGTGGATCTTTGCTGAACAATTCGTTCAATTGGTCTGACCTTACACCCTCAGGAGAAAAATTTTCAAGATAGGTTTGTATGTATTGATTATTGTTGTAGTTCTTTTAGTATGTGTGCCTTGTATACTTCCTTGTGCTGGATGAGCCGTGGACAAAGCTGTCAAAGAAGTGTTTTTGGTTCAAACAGGAGGGGGAGATGTGGGAACCTAGAATGCAGAGAATATTTCTCTGACTGTTTTGAAAGGTTTTACCCCCCTGGACAGTACTGGTTTTGACCTTTGTCCATGGGAAAATTTGCCTAGCCTCTGGGAAGAATTTGAATCTACAATGGTGTGAATTAGGTGATAGAATACTATGTGAGATTATCACAGGGTGAAAAATTTAGAGTTTTTAGGTCTATTTGCATAGTAAATAGATAGAAGTAGAAAACCTCAAAATGGAGGACACGTTGTAGTTAAAAGCTTCTTTCTCCTTCTTCACTAACTCCATATTTTGCAGCAAAAGTGGTTTGGGATGATTGGATACAGAATTCCGCAGTTCCTGTCTACGTGATTTAGGAACTTGTTGGACATTGGTAAAAAAGTGAAAATATCTTGCGTTTTAAGCTTTCATTGGGTAATTTACCTTTAAAAAGGCTGTGAGATCTTGGTAAGTTGTCTTCTTGCTGCATTCTCTGCTCTGTGCTATGTCTAGGCCATGCCAGTGGCTTGTACTCTTTAGATAAGAACTAATAAACACCTATCTGGAGACTGAGAAGCATGAAGTCCCATTCACCTCCTTTTTTCTCCTGGCAAAAATCTGAACATCTCCCCCATCAGGGAAGGCAACAATTAATGACGCGGACAGCGTTACATTCCATACCTTCTTTCCACATCAAAAAGCAGAAAAGAGGTCACAGGTTCTAATCTATGCCTTGTTCATTAGCTACCAGTGACAAGATAGACTGGTTTCTATTTAATATGAAAACTAAGTCAGTTGAGTCAGGCTGAGCAAATCTTTCTTGTTAAGAGTCACCATTTGTGCTAGCTGTGACTGTGCCAAAAAAAGCAAGTTGTAATGAATAAGATTTCCAGAAAATTAGTCAGATAGGCATTATAATTATAAAAGGCTTTTGAATCCTACAGAGCACTAAATTCATGTATCAGATACAGATATTCTCTGTTGATAGAAAACCATCCTTTTTGATCAGAAAACCAAGCAGTTTTCCCACTGGTTTCTATGACAGTCTGGAATAATCACCAGAGGACACATTGTTTAATCTGTTGTTGTCATATAAACACACATTTCTTCTAAAGAGGGTTACACAGAGTGTTGATGTGTACAACTGGCCACATCTGAATACAATCCAAGGAAATGAGAATCTGTCCACTGACTTGAGTCTGAATGTGACTTCAAAGAAGGCAGACCCCTGCTGATTGACACTAAATTCCCTCTATTCAGTTCAATGCCAGCAGAAAAAAAGCTTAACTCTCCTTCATAAAACGCTGTAATCTTGTCATAGTGAGTTTAATGTTGTAAACCATTAATAAAAATAGACTTATATATTCTTAATTTGCTTCATTATATTAATCAGGGCTTTTCTTCATATTACTCCTTTTGCAAAAGGAAATGATTAACTGTCCTGACCAACAGGAAGCAACACACTCAAGGTATGGACATCCCATTGCAAAGAAAAGAGGAAAGGTAAAATCTAATTAAAATTAGCTGGTGGCTTTTATGGTTAGCAGTAACACTACCGTGGAGCAATTTTAAAATTATTGTTGCTTTGTTGCTAATGGAACAGCTTTAAAATCATACCTAGGAATTTGGGGAATATGTATAAAGAAATGGTCCTTGGGATGTCTTTTCTTCCCTTTTACTCCAGCAGAAAAGAATCAATCTGAATGACCAAGAAACCTGTGCAATAAGCAGGAGAAGTGGTTTATCTGCATGTCTTTTTCACTAGCACTTTTTTTTTTTTTTTAACTTCTCAGGACTGGCTCTATACTTTATTGATGGAAGGCAAAGGTGGACTATAATGTGTAAGAAAAATAATGAGATATAAAACTAAAATACCATCAAGGAAATATTTTTAAAAATGGAAAGGGAAAAAAATCCACACTGTGGCCCAGGAAACCATTTCCTACGACTTATACATATGTCTTGATGCAGATCTCATTCTGCAGTGATTAATTAACTTTTTCACTAATATATGCAAGCAGATTCAGTTTCCTAGGGGCATTCTAATTAATTAGTTTTTCACTCTGAATAATGTAGCTTTTCTAAACGGAAGCCTCCTGACTACATGTATTAATGGATTCTTTAAAATCTTTTGGCAGTTTTCTTATGTTCTACTTTGAATGTCACAACAGTGAAGTGCTAGCTACAAAAAACACTCCAGTAACTTTTTAGAAAGGCTTTGAGGCTAAAAGAATCAGCAGTATCTTTTATCTTTTGTTACTTGGAAGTTTAAATAATGCTCTCCCTCCCTCCCTCCCTAGTCAGCAAATAGTACAAAGCCAAATCAAGCTCAAGTTTAAGTAAAGAAAGAAAACAGCCAGATACAAATGAAATGCAGAGACACAGTGATCCAAAATAAACAAATCCTGACACACATCATTACTAAAGCACACACAGAGGCCATTATAGCAGCTAAAAGGGAATGGAAAACTAGAAGCCAACAGCATCAGTTTTCACTGCAATGCCCCCATCTGGGAGGGGGAACTGAATATTTACTAACTCATTTATTTAGCTTCTGTCTTACATTTATGCATTTATTTAGGTACTTTCAATTCCCCGTTAGAACTCTAGGCATTTGCATCACACAAAATCAATAGGTTTATCCTCCACTCCCAGTTTAAGACGCTGCATGTTTACTGAGCTTCTGAAATGGCAAATCCAATCCTCTTAGCTTTACTACCATAAAATTGCAATGGCAACACAAGGCCTTCCCACATGCTGAAACATCCACTTCTCCACAACTCCAGTATCTCAAATATATGACAAAAACTAACAAAAGCCACACCTTTGCTCATACTGGGCTATCAACCCAGCAAATAACCTGCTCTATACAATACCACTTCTTTCTTCCAAAACACACTGTTCATCTTCCTTGTATTCAGCTGAACCAAGCTTAAAGACAATTGACTCCCTAGCTTTATGTGCCTGATGAAGCCTGATTAACCTCACTGAGGAACACAAAACACTTTACCATACCAATGTCTTGGCAGCTGACATTTTTCTGGTGGCTTTTCATGGTTTGCCACTCTTAAAACTCAGTAATATCTGGCTGGGTGTAGGTTGGCTAGACATCAGAAGAGCCCTGGTTTTAGGCAAACTGCCTCAAATGACATAGGCAATGACCTCAAATGAGCCTTCAAAGAAAACTACTGTGCTTCCTAAGTGCATTTGTGCCATCTGCACTTCCTATTGATTTTCTATTAAGATTTATGTTTAGTGCTTTTGCTTTGTGAACATCTACAGCTGCTATTGAACTACAAGAAACAAAGGGTAAGTGCAAAATTTTTTTCCCTCACCATCAAATGCAAATGAAAGTGGATTTGAAAATGGCAACTACTTGCCAGTAATCATGGAAAAAATCATAAACTGAAGGAATCCAAGCAGAATATTTATTTATCCACCAGAATGTATCTACCCCTTTTCAAGATTGACCAGAAGACTGCAACAGGCACTTGTATTTCTCAAAAGAGCACAAAGGACTCTTCAGTGATCACATCTGACCCAGAATGTTTATTTCTCTTATCTTCTAAATGATGATTTCTTCCATCTGTCTTCTGTGTGCTACTTTTCTCCAGATGCATTTTCACAAAGCTGTTTTTTGGTGGATCCAAATGACAGTCTCATAATTTGTTTTCTTCTTCCCTTTTGTTAATTTACCATTTTTTCCTCAGAGTTTACTGTATTCACAGAAGTTTTTATGAATCAAAATGCCTCCAGAAAGCCACAGCTTTTGAATAACCATCTAGCTAATCTGATTCCATGAAATACTCAAGAGCACTTCCTCAGATCAACTTGAGGTAAAGTGTGAATAGACTATTTTGTGAGTGAAACTGTATTTTAACATGT
Source organism: Corvus cornix cornix (assembly GCF_000738735.6). NCBI lineage: Eukaryota > Metazoa > Chordata > Aves > Passeriformes > Corvidae > Corvus > Corvus cornix. The sequence goes on along the minus strand of NC_046332.1, from coordinate 37,276,518 downwards.
TTTGACAATTTAATCAAAAGAACCTAATTTCTTCTTGTGCATTTCCCAAGCTCAAATGATATATTCAAAGGAAGTGGAGTTTCTGAGACCATGTGCTTTAGTAACTGTACAGTAGGAATTAAAGAAAGTTTCAGGCTTTGACATCTAATGTTTTCAGAAGCTAATAGAACAGCAAAATATCTGTCATATTTGAACTGTGATACAAACTAAGGTACATAATTATCTGTAATTTTTGAGTCACATCTGACAGTTGTTATTCAAAAGTCCAGTTTTTGCTAAATTAACAGCACAGGTATGTGAAGAAAAAACACTATGTAACTAAAGGCATAATTCATTATAAGAGATGACTGCCAGACTTCAGAACAAAGCCAATGATCACAGTGCACTAACATATATTTGTTACAAACATAAGGGTTCTCATTTCCCGTAGTACTTCCTACACTGGGATTCCCAAACTCCTTCAAATATCCCAAAATCTCTAGTATGAGGCACTACTTATTTACTTTTACATATGTGGGAACTAGGTCACCAGCAGCTAAAGCACCTTGCCCAAAGCCTCTAAATCCTGACAATTTCCCCACAGGACTACTTTTGCCCCCACTTCTAATACCCTACAGCACATTACACTGTAAACACATAGTCTTTGCAAACCTTTAAAGTGAATGAAAAATTGCAAGTTACAATTAATCAACGAATTCCTGGTTGCTTTGAAAATGATGCTACTTCTGATGTGTAACACAGGCAGTCTGTGCCTAACTGGAGTGTCACACCTCTCCCTACACACTATCCCACAGCCATTTTCATTTTGATAGCTAACAAAGGGGTAGGAGCCTTGCCCTCCAGAGCAAAATACACAAACTATTTTCCCATTAGTTAAGTCATTTTTGCCCACAGCCTGCTTCCGATATGTGGTCTTATATATGTCAAATCCCATCCAGTGAGAAAAATGTGAATTTTTCCAATAATTTGGTTATTACTAGGTAGTTAATACGAGCTCTTGAATTGCTAAGGTTGGGGGAAGTGACAAAATTGTTCCCTAACAAAATCTATTGGACAATGCAAGATGGAGGCAGAAAAATAACTGCAGCACTCATCACTCATAACATACTTACACAAAAGCCAGGCTGAATCTAGGAGAAAAGAATGATAATAAATATTACACAATAGGAAAGAGCAACGTTACTATGCTTTGAAAAATGTGTGAGTAATGTAATCAAAATTGCCTTATGCTGTATGTAACAATGCATGGCAGCTAACCAGTGCTTCTAAGTATATTACTATTTCCCTGGCCAGAAATCTGTGCTGGTAAGAAATGGCATCCTCTCACTCCATAATGTAAAATCAATCCATGTCACCCTCACTCCCCATTCCAAACAGTGGTATTTTGAAGTGGCTCAAGCATCTACTTTCCTATCTCAAAAAGAAAAACATTATTTCCAAAAAAATTTAAATGCTTGGAAATACAGGGATTTTCTCTGTAAGAACAAAATTTTCCTTTTCCCTTGTTTGAAACATTAAGTCATGATGGTTTCCAAGCTGACATATCAATGATGATGGGTTGATGGTTACACTACATTGCACTGCAGCAAATCAGGAAGCATTCATCTCAGAAAATTGAGAGAGTAACACAGACACAAAGACACACACACATTCCTCTCCCTCTTTTCAGCTTTGCTGCAAATTCTGTCAAAAAAAACCAAAAAAGGAATGTAATTGACTCATTCACAGTGATAATTCAGCTGAAACCCTGCTAAACATTAACCTAGAACTGGACACATGTACAGTTCTTCAGTAAGCTGGTTATGGGAGGAAAGTATGCAAGCTGTTTCTTACCTGTAATATGGTAGCTAACCTGCCGATTGACATCAGACGTGTCTTCATCCCAGGTGCTAAGAACAGCCACAACTTCCCCTGGAGGGTCACTCTCCTTCACTGATCCTCTGTACACCTCATGCTCAAAGACAGGTGCATTATCGTTGATATCTGTCACAGTAACTGAGACCAAGGTGGTTGAGGACAAGGACAAAGCTTCCCCCAAATCTGAGGCCACCACTGCAAACATGAAAGCAGAATCCTTCTCATGGTCCAGATCCTTCAGTGTACTGATCCAGCCACTGTTGCTATCAATGGTGAATGCTTCTGTGATCTTCTCCAGTTCTGATTCCAGTGCAAGTGTGTATGTGACCTGCCCGTTCGCACTTGAATCTGCATCAACTGCTTTAACTTGCATAAGTTTTGTTCCCATAGGCATCCCTTCCATTATTATAGCATCATAGCTAGCTGTTTCAAACACAGGCTTGTTGTCATTAACATCCAACACCTTTACCTCCACATCCACAGTCAACACGATGTCTACTTTGTCTAACTGAATCGTGGCTGCAACTTTGAAGTGAAAAGCGGGATTTGTTTCATGGTCAAGCCTCTTATCCAATTTTATGAGGCCTGTGTCTTTCTCTATGATGAAAACCCCATCTTTGTTGTTTTCAGGTAGCTTACCATTAACCATGCTATACAAAGCACCCTGATTGGGCAAAACATGCAGAATGTCAATAGTACTGCCTATGAGGGTGTCTTCTGCCACTGTGAAAGAATACTGGGGTTGAGAAAAAGAAGGCAAAATGGTTTCCGGTGGTAAAACATGGATGTAGACAGGAATGAGGGAATGCTTTACAGGAATGCCACCATCAACTGCTTTGACATAGAATGACAGAACTGTGTTTTTCCGCTGGTTAAAGCTACCCTTGGTGACCATCCATCCATTATCTGGATCTATTTCAAGCAGATCAGGTACTGAAACAGAGGCTTCACTATACAGAGAATAGGTAATTCTGGAATTGGCTCCATCATCTGGATCTACTGCTTGCACTTGGGTCACCAAGTAACCTTTCCCAACATCTGCTTTGACACTTGCTCTGTATTCAACTGTCATAAATTCGGGAGCATTGTCATTCTCATCCACTACTATCACTCTCACAGTGCAAAATGTAGTCCTGCCACCTCCATCGAGGGCTCTCAAGAATATATTGATATCACTTTCCAGCGGGTTCTCACGGTCCAACCTCTCAGTTGTCAGAATCTGCCCATTGCCATCAATCAAAAATCGGTCCTTGGCAAAGTCATTTATTATGGAGTAGCTGATCTGGCCATATACACCTGAATCCCCATCTGTTGCCTTCACATGGATTACCTTTGTTCCAGGAGCAGTGTTTTCTCTAACCTCTGCAACATAAATGCTCTGTGAAAACACAGGGCTGTAGAGGTTGGCCCCAAGGATCTGTATGTGCACCTGAGCTGTGCTGGTGAACAGCCCGTCTGACACAGACACGTTTAGGCTGTACATGGGCTCCATCCTCTGCTTGCGATGGTTGGAAAGAGTGATAACACCGCTCTTGCTGTCCATGATAAAACTGGTCCGATCATTTCCTGATAGGATGCTGTACTCCAGTCTGTCAAAATCAGAGCTGTCGGCATCAGAAGCTTGGACACAAGTCACAAAATGACCCCGAGGTGCCAGTTCACTCACATACGACTCATATATTAGCTGGTTAAAAACTGGAGGGTTGTCATTCATATCTGTTATTGAGATACTAACGAGAACCTCACTGCTCAGTGGTGGGAAGCCATTATCAGTTGCTCTGACTTTCAAGCTGCACTGCTGTATGAGTTCATGATCCAGCATCCGGGCTGTCAAAATTAGGCCACTGCTACTGTCTATATGGAAATAGTCAGTGCTGTTAAAGGTGTCCTGGACTATCTGATACTGTACAATCTTGTTATTGTCAGAGTCAGCATCAGTAGCAACAACCTGCAGTACAGGAGTCCCAATCAAAGAAGCTTCAGACAGAGTAGCATTATAAGCTGACTGATCAAAAACTGGAGGATTATCATTAACATCATTAATGATCAAGTCCACAGTTACCTCAGCACGAGCGCCAGTGAGGGCATCGCTGGCTCGCACCACCAGCTTGAAAAGGGAATTTATTTCATAGTCCAGTGGGCTGATGACACTCAGAACTCCAGTATCAAAGTCGATATTAAACTGGTTGTAGGGATCTCCATCGACAATGATATAAATGATACCCTGGCCTTCAGGACTGGTTGCATTTATGCTTAAAATTGGTGTGTGCATTTCTACATCTTCATTCACGGAAGCTGTATAGAAGGGCTTGTCAAACACAGGCATTGCTTTGTTAACAATAGTAATGGGGAGCTCTACCAATGCAGACAATGATGGGTTACCACCATCTTTGGCAAGAATGACAACTAAGTACTCTATATTAGACAAATCAGAATTAAAGGCTTCTTTTAAAGTGACACTACCAGATCCTCTATCAATTTCAAAATGTCCGTAGTCTTCCTTCAGCAGGTATGACACCTCACCATTGTCACCCTTGTCTTTATCAATAGCTGTCACTCGATAGATCAGGGTACCAGGTTCAGCATCAACCTGCACAGCAGCATAGTATGGAAGTCCTACAAACACTGGGGCATTGTCATTTATGTCCTCAATGTAAACTCTCACCACGACTCGAGCGACACGGAGGTGATCTAGCTCTCGGCTTGCTTCCACCACCAGCTCATACAGCTCCTGTTCCTCTCGGTCAAAGGGGATGCCAGTGGTCTGAATGACTCCTGAGGTGGATTTGATTTTAAATTTGTTTCCAGGGTTTAATATGCTGTATTTCAAAGGCTCATTGAGGCGGTTGCCAACAGCATTCACCACAGCGATCTTTGTGATATTGGTGCTGTTTTCTGAGATAGAAGTGGAATAAAAATTTTGTGTGAAATGGAGTCCACTATCCATGGCTTCTTTTACCATTATTGTGACCATAGCAGTGCTATAAAATTTCCCGTCAGATACTCTTACTATTAGCATATAATGGTCTTTGGAGAGACTATTGTTTTTAATGGTGAGTACCCCTGTGCTTGAGTCAATTAAAAAATGGTCCATATTGCCTTCAATTATACTAAATGTTAGTTCAGGAGGAATCTCTGAATCTGGGTCTGAAGCTTTGACTTTGAGAACCTCAACACCAATATACGTGGGCAGGAGCAAGACTGTCTCAAATACGGCCTGGCTGAAGACTGGTGGGTTGTCATTGACATCAGTAACCTCAATGGTCACTTCAACTGGGCTCTCTGCTGTAAGCTGAGGATTTCCACTGTCTCTAACATGAACATGGAAATGGAAGTGGGCTATTGTTTCATGATCTAAATTTGCAATTGTTCTGATTGCACCTGTGCTGGAATCTACTGTGAAATACTTTTTTGCAGTCGATTCAACAATCTGGTAGACAAGCAAAGCGTTCTGGTTGCTGTCAGCATCAGTGGCACGTATGACGAGGGGACTGTTATTCGCACTCCGGACCACGCTGTTCACAGGAGCAGCTTCGCTTATGCTGCCCGAGTACTGAGAGAAGAGAAAAACTGGTGGGTTATCATTTTCATCAACAATCTGAATGTTCACAGTGGCATTTGATGCCATGCCTGCCATGTTTGTTGCCTGTATGATGAGCTGATAGGACGAAGCACGTTCATAATCAAGGGCCTTTTGACTAGTGATCACTCCAGAATATGGGTTTATGGTGAAGACTCCATCAACATTGCCATCTTTAACCTCATACACTAATGTGGACTGACTGATTGCAGAGAGAGAAATGACGGAAGTACCAATATCCATATTTTCATTAACCTCTGCTTGGTATTCCTTTAGAGTAAACTTAGGGTGGGAGTTATCTGCCATTGTCACAGATATCCGCACAATTGCTGTTGCAGACAGAGCTGGAGAACCTTGATCAGTCACTTTGACTGACAAAACAAACTGTCCCATTGTGGTTAAGTCTGGCTCCTTGAGTAATGTAATGATGCCTAAAACTGGTTCAATCTTGAATGTGTTTCCCGTGTTTCCTAAAACACAAATATTGGAACGAGATTAGAAATGAAATATGACTCACTTGATGACAACTTAAACCAGGAGCAATAAGCTGCATTTTTAAAGGAAGTTACTAAAAAAAACCCCAAAAAATCCCCAACACATAAGTATTCTGAAGGCCCTTCCAGCCTTTCTTTCTGCCAGTCAGAGAGCTCAGTAGATGGTGTAGGTATTCAAAGCATCAGAAACTCAAGTGTTGCTACCTCTATCTTGATTCTGAGTACCAGCATCTGAGCAAGACCTGCATGTACAGTACTCCTACTGAAGTAAGGAAAAGCATCCCTAAGTTATAGAAATTAGTCAAATACATGTACACCTGAGGCAAAGAAATGAGATCAGAGGCTAACAAGCCAATTACATGACTAATGGATAACAACTCAGGCTCCTAATTGAATGGGATATTAAGAAACCATACAGGAGATTACAATAGTTCAAGACTCAAAGAACTGAATATATAAAGGTTAAAGTGGCATTTAGAAAAAATAAAACAGAGCAAATAGCATAGAAAAGAGATTCAAGTGTCTTGTGGCCCAAAGGTTTATCATATGATCTCTGAGGAGGATGAATCCAGATGAATGAGATTTAGTAGAAAATGTCATGAAATGCCTGTTACAACATGAAAGCACAGATATCATTCACTGCATAAAGGTGAAAACAGTAAGTTTGGATCAGAGAACTTTTGGGGGGCCTTTATTTCTTTCTGGTCTTTTTGCCAATCTCTTCTTCAGCAAGACAGGTTCGAAACTTTCTATATGTATTCTTACCCTGTAATTAGAGATCACCTTTAATTAGCAATCCATAATTTTCTGTTTTATTTGAGTGCTTGCTTAAAATATAGGATACTTCATATGTATATGGCACATATAAGCATACAGACTCTATTTCTGAATTTGATTCTAAAAGCAAACAGCATATACTGAGTTACAGTGATTTCAATCATTATAACATGCTCCCTCTATTTCAATTCACATCTTAAAACCTAGAACTGCTTCCAATCTACAGTCAAGCATCCATCCAAGTCTTGGAGAGAAATATATCTCAGGTGATATTTTTTTTTTTAATAGTGACTGTTACAGGTGCTGTGCAGAGCAATACATGTGTAAATTGTAGTTGGAATGCCAAATACATGGAATACTAAATGAAGTGAGGTAATGAGAACTATTTTTAAGATACAATTCACTATCTGTTGTAAATTCTGGAGGCTAATTTAAGATACATACTACTCTATGTAGTTCAATACTGGTAGTGGCTTTCTATTTATATCCTTCCTTTCAGATCAGTAAAGTTTACTCTGCTGGCTAAACCAAAAATTGCGCTATTCACCCAGGAGCTAAGAGTCTTCCAGAGCCACAAAGTCTCATAAAAATCACAGTATCTGTCACATTTCCAGACACTACAAATGCTGCTGCAGTTATTTTGTCAGTGCTTGCTAATACAAATAATTTTGAGCCACTGACTGCCTCCTGCAAGGCCAGAGCTGGTTCTTCTCCTTTAGGAATTTCTTATGAAATTACACATAAACTACTTTTTTTTACCAATTGCTCTCTTCAGAGCAATGTAAGATGAGGTGAGTAATTCCCCTGAATGAAAGAGCGGTGTACAATCTGAATTCTGCCGTTAAAATCAATACCCTCAACTGCAGATTTTATGGATCTTAGAAACTACAGCAAGACAATACTGAATTTTGAGGCATCTGAGATTGGGACATCTGTGAATAATGAAACTGGAGGAGTGTGAGGCTTACAGTAAATGGAAGTCTGAGGTCTGACATTGCAGGGAGAGCTCATGATGAAACAGAAACAGGCTGTAATGAAAAAGAGAGTCTCTAGAAATAATCTAATAGCTAAAGCATCTTTTCTAATCATAATATTTTTCTGTCTGCATCATACCTGATTCTATTACCAGTGTAATGGGAACCATACTCCTAAGATGTCAGGATGCTCTTTACATTGTGGTGGCACCTCTAGATGATTGGGAGCCCATAATAGTAATAAGGTGTCAAGAAAAAGCTGGGAATAGTCTTGAAAAACTTTGCCCCAGGAACCTGATCTAGTCTGCTCAGAGTTTGTTCCACAAGGCACAGCATTGTCCTGTCTGGACATGTGTAAGACTGCCCCTAATCTAAGTTAAAAGCCACTGGAGAATACTGAGAAATAACTGCTAAGACCAAACGCAGTGCACAAAGGAAATATTTGGTTTGGAGTGCTAACATCTTCCTCGCTCCAAGTTCAACACTTTCAGCTGCAAAAGACTTCACCTTCTGGTTTGCTGAAGGTAATCTCCTTCCACAGAGCATACACGATAATGAGAGAAAAATGGTTCCTTGGGTCTTCTCTAAACTTCCAGTTATATCGTCTTAATTTAAGGTGTGAGCTTGTTATATGAAGCTAAATCAGTATGAGATGGTGCAGATATTCTTATTTCATTGCTTATTTGTCATTTAGCCTGTTCCTAATTGACATAAGCTATCCTAGCTAGTAACAAGTCTTTATAATAATACAGGGATAAATAATGATCCAGTAGGATAGGAGCCTAATGGTGGGAAAGGCTTGTGATCTGCCTAATATGGGGACAATCTGAAGTACCTGCGACTTTTTTTTACAGCAATATAAGTTTCAAGTTTTGCTATTAGTACAGTGGAAAGATTCACATTAGGAATAAAACCCCCTAAGTAGAAATGAAACATTACAAAATTCAAAGGCTATTAATTTCTAATTGTTTCTCTCTTTTTCCAGTTACCCCCCTTATATATCTGCCAATGGTTTATCTCAAAGATAATTCTTAACTTCAGATTCATCTGACTCAGAGAAACATACATTCACTTGCACGTGTGTCAGAGATAATGCAAATGCTTTACTACTGTGGTATGTTCTGTGATGGCTTTGACCCAATGGCTTAAGAGGTAACAGGCTCTGTAGCCATCTCGTGAATAAGAATCAGTCACAGAATAACAGAATGGTTGGGCTTGAAAGGGACCACTGGAGAGCATCTGGTCCAACTTCCCTGCTAAAGCAGGTTCAGCTACGGCAGGTTGCACAGGATCCTGTGGGGTTCTGCATGTCTCCAGAAAAGGAGACTCCATAACCATTCTTGGGCAACCTGTTCCAGAATGAGTTTGTTCTGACAGGTTTTGGGTATAGTAGCTTCAAAACAAAATTTAAAAAAAACCCAACAAAACAACAAGAAGGTGTCTCCTTTGCCCATCTGTACAGCAGAAAGTAGACCAAAGAAGCTGAATCGTGTGTCAAGACAGATCACCATCACAGCACTGTTCTGTGTCTGGCATGATCCGTGATATTTCACTTTTGGCCTCTGTCCTAACCTGCTTCAATAGTATAGGTGAGCTCTGCATTTTCTCCTTTGTCTTTGTCCAGAGCCGTGACCTGCAACACTGCTGATCCAACTGCTGCTGATTCAAACACCGAGGCTTCGTACAATGGGCTGGTGAAGTAGGGACTGTGGTCATTGGAGTCTTCCACATTTATGATGGCTCTGGCCAGGTTTCGTCTATAAGGGAATTCTTGATCTCGGACCTATAGAACAAGTGCATAACACAGAACTTCATAGTCATCTAGTAAAACTTCACAAATATTACTCATCTGAGTGTGGAAACTACTTTCAGTTCTATTTAATACAAAGCAATAAAAAAATCCATTTGTCCCAAAGAACACTGAAATACATTCGCACACAAGATGGCAAATAGTAAAATTAAAGAAAAAGGAAAGATCTTAGGGACTTTTTTTTTTAATTGTGAAGAAATGCATTGCAACTAACCATCATGACATGAATTTTTGAAGTGGCAACCACAAGAGATTTTAAATTTGGGTTGAGGTTCGCAAGAAATACTCTTTTTTTTTAAATACTTGCTGAATGCTCATGTCTTTATCTTGCCATTGCCTGCTTTACAGCATATAGCATGTCAGTCTAGTGCTTGTAGCTGCTAATTGACTACTTCATGACTATAAATGTACATACCTTTTGGAAGATGATGATACCAATAGTGAACAGAGTAGGAATTACCTCATGAAGTGCTTGCTGATAACTGCTAACAGAGGTGTAAGTTACCGCACCTGTCTCAACCCCACACAAAATACCTCAGCACTGCTTCACTGATAATCCTGCCACCACTATCCCCAAAAGTTTGGTTCTTCTTAAACAGAGGAAAAGACCTATTGTAACAGGTGGAGATCAAAACCAAGCACCACGGAATTACCTCTGTCAGCCATGTGTTTCTGTGATTCAGTTCATAGCTATTTCTTGGTCTGCTTACCAAAGGACTTGCAACATTTCATTTTGCGAGCGGAGACCACACTCAGCTGCTGCTTGCTGCATCTCACAGCAGCTTTCTGCTACCTAGGGTGCCCTGCCAAAGATGCCCCTGTACCTAATACACCATGAGTAGCTCCTTAGAAGGCCTCTGCTACAGAAGTCTTAAGTGGTGAAAAAAAATAGTGGACTACAATGTTTAAACTAACATAGATTTTTTTCTCTTTTAATTAAAAAAAAAATTATATGTCTATGATATACAATCTCCACTTGAAAACAGACAGATTTATGTTCTATAGCTTAGGCACACCAAGCAAAAATTGGTAATTAACATTTTTATGTATACCCCAAGATTTGGAAATGTAGATAAAAGAAAGCTATTTTGTATATCAACAGTTTATGTACTGAAATAAGTCCATAAAAGTAAGCTATAAATGAGGTTTGTATTCAGAAAGGCTGTAGCGTTCTCCATGGCAAGAAAGCAGTTATCTCCCTGTGAATAACTTCTCAAATAACTTTCAGCCTCAGTTCAGAAACTCTGAAAATTACCTTGAGGGAGACGACCAGATGCCAAGAGATTAAATAATTTCCCGCTTGCTCTGCCTTGAGATAGCGAATCATATCACATTCCATACAATGAGTTCACAATAAAGTTTCCCAAAAAGCCGAAATAAAAACTGTGAAATAAATACGCAGCAGGGCAGGCAAGATTAAATTAGTGACTACTTATTGCACTGAGTCCTTTGCTCACACAAACACTACGCCATGCATGTACCTGAAGCAGCCATGACTGTGTCCTGACCCAAAGGAATATTGCATTCTTACCATGACATTAAGGATGTGCTTATCTTGAGCTTCATGGTCTAATCTCTCAGCCGTATAGAGAATCCCGGTGTTGGGATCAATTCTGAATTTTCTCATGCTGACTGTATCGATGCTGCTGTGAATAGTGTAGCTCAGCTTATGCTTTTCATCTCTGTCTATAGCTTCAATTTGCAGAATTTCAGTATCAGGGAGGATGTCCTCTGAAATGGTGACATCATAACTTGGCTGAGAGAATTCTGGGCCATTATCATTGTTATCCAACACTTTGATAAGAACCTACAGTTAATAAAAAAAATTCGAAGTTATTGAAGTCTAGTCAGACTACTGAATAAGCACCTAGAGAAATGCAATTTACTTTGGATGGCTGAAGATGTTAGGCTGCTGCACGGTGGGATTGAGAAACATTATTTAATATTAAATGCTTACTTTTCAGATCAAAAGAAATAGAAAGGATTTGACTTTGGAAGTAAAACGTTCCTAACTGTAAGGCCTAATCAGAACCTGATAAAGTAGTCCATATTTTCAGTATGTATAGACTGGAAAATATTTCTACAATGGTCATAAGGAAAGGTTTTGTCCTTCCTTGTAACTGCTTTGGTTACAAGAGACTTCTAGAGCTATTATGTAATTTGCTTTCCCCTTCACTATTCATAAGACTATAAAAGAATCCTTAAATCTGCTTTTATACAATCAAGATTCAGCTGAACCCTGTGTTTTCTGCCCAATATATTGTGTTGGGGCTTAGTGGCAATGTCAAATTGGGACAGCATTGGAGACGTCAAGTTCTTCTGACACCTCAGATTGCTCTTACACCACTTGAGGTGGGCACAGGAGACACAACCTCAGTACCATGCAAGCCTACCCCACACAGATAAATACGTACCACCAAGGAAGGTGATCTAAGGGCACTGGTGAAAGAGAAGGATTATTTTTTTTGTTACATCCTTGCTTTTCCTTTGCCAGTGATGGCTGCCTTTATTGCCAGCTAATTCACTTCCCCTCCAACACCTACTTGCCTCCTTTCTGTTGCAGTTTATGAATGGTAGGATGCTAAAAATGTAAAGAATGCTGTGTTCAAATGAATGTGTGCTTCGAATTTGTCTTTAAAACCTCAGTATTGATCCTTAAGGAAACTTGGGAGAGGGGAAAAACAGGCCAGCGTGCTGCTCTTGCTGCCTATTACACCCATTTCAATGTATCACAAGCTGACTCTGATAACTAATAAGAATCACTATTTTCCAAGCTTTGCCTTTCACAAATTACGTTATGCATGTGTCACTCTGATGACATTTTGTGGGTTTTGCCATTGGAGAAGTCACTCCCTGGGGAAAATGTGCTTTCTAGACTTTGCATGCCATAGATTCCTGTGGACAGTGTGGCAGCAAAAGCCCTGACAAATTGTGTAACACTGAAAGCTGAAATGTGAAGAGTTGACTCTTTTTCAGTGCTAGAAACAAAAAGTATCTTTTGCAGAATATGCCTGTGAAAGCACACATCTAATTTTACAGTAAGTGAAACAGAGCAAGCTTTTTATTCAAAGGCTTTTAAATAAGAAATAGTCCAATTAATGACTTGGGAAAGGCATGAAAAGGACTCTTTGGTCAGACTAGGAGACTGGACCCATCACTCATGATATTTTCTTTGTTGCTTTGAAAAGTACTTAGCTCTTTTTAAAGCAAGTATTTTATTATTTTGCTTGATCAAGCCCTGTTCACCCATACTTTCTTAACAGAAGAAAAATACATCTATACTTTTACTGCAATATTGCACAAACAGATGTTGGCCTCAGAGAGAAATGAAACTTTAGATTTCCATGATATGCGGAAGGGTTTGCAGAATACATTACCAGGAGGAACATGAGCAGTTGTAAGAAGCAGTTGTAATGAACTAGCCTGGGAACTGTTTAAAAGACAGCTGAAATAAAATGCTCTGTAAGTTAAATGGCATAAGACTTGCATTCCATACAATTTCATTTTCACCAGATTACGGCACGCCAGAGCGAAGCAGGGCGAAGCCTATATTAAGTTATGCTTCAGTCTTGGACAGATAGCAATAAAACTGGGGGAAATACACATTGCTGGGCCTATAATAATGATGAAGAGTTACTTAGCTTTTTATACTTTTATTGTTGCTATAATATATCAAGGCATGTTTCTGACCTGACTGAGGACAAAAAGAAACCCAAACCTACATCTTACAAATATCTGAAGAAACTAGTTGTAACATATGAAAGAAAGCCTGAGGAGAAGATTAAAGACTTGACCTCTAATCTAATGGGATGCACAGCCAGTGCTGAACCACATTTTAGTGTAAGGAAGAGACAAAGAAACAATAGGAGTTGGGGATAATCAGTGTTTAATACTTATAGATATCTTTCTTGAGCAGTTTTGATACTCGGTCCTTGACAGGTACCACTGTAACATGACTGGATTATTTTACTGCTGCACTGTTAACACAGATAATTTATTTTTCTTTTACTTCATGGCCAAAAACTTTCTCATGTATCATTTTAGACATCCCAACAGAGAAGTAAAAACTTTTCAAATGGATTGAAAACACCAAGAGGGTTTTACTCTGCTGATGCTAGTAGAGCACAGCCTACCTTGAACAAGTACGCTTCCATGTGAGGGACAGGCCTGTATCTGTGAATTTATTTTTAAAATTGGGGTGTGGAAGCTGAAAATGTCCTGGAAGGCAAAAAAATAAATCCACAGGAGCACACTAATGTTTCTTAAAAGTACTGTTACAGAAGTGACATGCTATGTTGTCTGCATGGTATATAATCACCCCAGAGCAGGGATTCACTTCCTATAACATCTAATGCATTTTGGGATCACTGGCAAACTGAGAAAGCAGAGGAGGGCATAAAGGTTTATCCATCCCAAAGCTTGCACTATGACTGTCCAAACCACGGCTTCATGATTTCTGCCCTCACTAGACTGCACAAACTACACAGGGTGGGACTGGATCAGCATCAGAGACCAAGGGTAACCCATGAGACTGTGGAAATTACAGCACAGATTCACAGAGCAGAGTTTCTTCCCACTGAAAAAGGTGTAAGGTATTGCCATGACACACTTATGGACATGATCGTGCTTGGGGAGTGCAAGGCATGGAGAGGGGAAAAGATAAAAAAATTGAGGACCTCATTCACTGCGATCATCAAACTTACAGGAAGCTATGCACTTAAAATTGCTTTGATCATTGCCAGAAAAAAACTTATTTTTCCTTTTTTTTCATTTTCTCTCTTTCACTTTACATCTACTGTAAAACTGATTAAGTGCCTATTTAAGTGGCAGGCATCTTCCTCCCTAGAGATGACAGTATTTTAATGATTTGTCAAGTGATCCACATTGAAATACACATTATTTATTACATACTTTGCACTTCAACAGCCACTTCCATCTGGAGATGGAAGACGGTGGGTTAGAGATGCTAATGAATAAAGAAGTCATTATTAATTCACAATTTCTTCTATTTAAGCAGTTAAGAGCATTTCTAATTTTTGTCAGCTGTCCCTCAAAATTCCCGAGTGTCAAATGTAATTTTAACATTTCTCTCCTTTAATAGAGGGGGGTGTATTTTCCTTGCAACAAAAGAAAGTTAGGTTATATATGGGAATACTGATTATACAGAGCTCTGTTAAACCTATCCACGGAACTCTTTAATCTTCTTAAAAATTGAACTATCTTGGGAGGTACTTGAAACAAAACCAGGTAAAAGAAAATAGAGTTTAAGTCCCATTTTAAATAGGTACTAGTCCCTCAGTTCTTACATTTTTATAGAGCAAGTGACTGTTGTCCCCATATTTTGCCCAAGAAAACAATGCCTTGCAGCAAGGTTACCAAAACCATGGGTGAAGGGCAGTGGTAAAGCTGGGGAAGGTGTTTTATTTGAGCCACATCCCTTTTATTAGGTCACTTTAAAATGCCATCCTTCTTATGCAGATTTCCTGCTCAAGCAGGATAACTTCCCGTAAGATGTTACTTGAAAAGAGGGACCCTTTTCTTCAATAAAGGAAAATGTGACACTGACATGAACACCAGGTTCATAGAAAACCTGATCCTACAAACATACGTGAAGTTGAGTAAACTGAGTGCTGCCAGATTGTTAATATGAGGAAAGTTTCTCAAATTCATGTAATGGCTGCCAACTTTAGGCATAAAGTATTGGTTCTACTGGCAAATTTCCTATTGACTTCAAAAGGGTCAGCAGAAGAGTCCCTGAAGTATTATGCTTTAGCCAGCTGGTAGCACATCTTTCACCTCAAATCAAGTGTTATACTACTGAAGTGACTCAAAGACTCCCAGTGTCTGTGTAATTTAATATTTTCTCCATATTTATTTCCAAATGGAAGATATGGCAAGAATGAGCTGTGTGGCATAAATATCCTTTATTACTGCATAGATGCCTGGGGTGTTAAGCTGTGACAATACCCACTGTGTGGAATCAAAGCCAGGCTTTAAAAGTTTCCCAACACATCTCCAAAAGGTGACGAATGGAAATGTTTACTATTTGTTGGCTGCTAAGCAGGGATTCCTCTTCGCTGAGGACTGTTCAAGATTACTGACCGAACTACTCTTCATTGACAAACATTAGTTGCAAGTCTTTTTTC
The DNA here is from genome assembly GCF_000738735.6 of Corvus cornix cornix. Classification (NCBI taxonomy): domain Eukaryota; kingdom Metazoa; phylum Chordata; class Aves; order Passeriformes; family Corvidae; genus Corvus; species Corvus cornix. The sequence goes on along the minus strand of NC_046332.1, from coordinate 37,260,880 downwards.
CGCGCTCATAAAGCAAACATGCAGCAAACCAGTCTCTGCCTGGTTCTTCTTGAAAGCCCGTATCTTTTCCAGAGCATTGTGGGCTTCAGAAAGGCAGGCTTGCCTCCTTCTGCGTCCATTGTGTGGAGTCTAATTTATAGTCTGAACAAGCGCTTCGCTATAAAAGACTTGCTTTTCCCTGCTCACTTCCTATTTCCCACAGTTAAAGCAAGTTTCAAATAAAGGAATCATGGGCCTCCAAGATTACAAATTAGGCAAAGTAACACTCAGAGCATTAGCAAAGACTTTGTACTCAAAATGGTAAGTGAAAGGCCTAGAGAAATACAATCAAATCAAAGCAGGACAAAACCTAATGCAGGAAGTCTCTCCAAAGCTGTTTTTAATGTTGCCCATAACAAATACCTTTGGTTTAGGCACAGACGTATTTGAGTGAAAACTGGGTAAATGCCAGCAGCTGCTTTACAGACATTTGAAGCTGGAAGAATCTGCTTGGCTAATTGCTTGGTCTGGGCACAGTGTTGTAGTACAACCTATTAAGCGCCTGAATTATTTAAACTCAGGTTACAATTCTGTACAGGTTTTGAAACCTATTTTGATTTAAATACTGCTTTCAATAGTGTTACCACATAGCTTTATTTTCTACTCCCTGACAAGTTTTTCTTTCCTCCAAATCCCAACCTTAACACAAAAATTAAGTTTCCCTACCAGCCTCAGTGGCCAGTTATTTATACTTTACTGCGTTCTTTGTGTTATGTTAAAATTGAAGGAAAAATCTTTGCTTCAATGCAGTGCTGAGATTGCTGGACGTGACAGAAAAAAAAAATTAAGGATTGGACACATTATAGTTTGGAGGAAATGTTCAACAGAGCAAAAGTGAAAAACTGAATTGAATCCCCATGTCTCTTTTTCTGCCCTAGAAGAATCCACAGCCCAGAACTACTTCTGGCGGGCTCTAATGTCTGCTCTACATTTTGGCCATGGTCCTCTAAGAAGAGCTTTTCACCACTCATTTAAAGAGAACCACCTGCACTCAGGGTGGCTGATCAGCTCCTCTTAAGAAAATGTTGTAAATAAAAGGTGATCTCTGAAAGGTGAGACAGAAACTCAGAGTTTAAAGTCAATCCTCAGCACAAGAACAAATGCAAGTCCAAAACCTTCTGCAGGGAGAGACAGAAAGGGGCATGGAGCAGTAACTTCTTCTGTCTGCTCTTCCAGTCTGGTTGGCTCCAGCAGAAGGTATTGTAAGCGAACATGTATTGATCTGCAAAAGCTTTTCAGAGGGAATTGCATGTTACCCTCTGAGTGCCCATTCTGCAGGGAAATAGGTGGTTTTGCAACAAGTGAAACGGAGGCTCTTTTTGTCTCCTAGATTGGAAGCAACAGCCTTCGTGCTCTAGCACATCTTTTCTACAGAAGTTAGGATGATGAGAAAGAAGGAGAAGGTAGGAAAATAAGCAAGGAGTAAAACCATATTTTTCACATAGTAACATCACTCCAGAGGTTGTTAGAAAAACGTAATTATCTGCTAGGACAACATTCTCAATAACAGTGAAATGTTATAATAACTTACATGATAGTTCAATGATTACCCCCTGTACTCTGCTCCTGTGGGTATTTTAGCAAAACTCGCGAGTATGCACTACAAATAAATAAATAAATGCTATTCTATTCCTCTGCTGTGCTTGTATGTAAAAGATCTGAGTTGTTCAGTAAAAAAAAGGGGTTTGGGATAAACCTGACTCATGACCAGGAGAATTCCTAATGTTGCACACTCAGTTAGTCAAAATTGTGGCAGAAGCAGACATTTAGATGCCATTATAATGATTCCTTGTTGGGAGAGACCTCTCTGTGCTCAAGCAAGGGCACAAGACCCCTTTGCAGCCCAAAGGGAGGTGATGGCTGTGGCAAGGAGCAGCGTCACTGCACAGAGCTGCTGTCCTGGCTCTCTCCCCAGCACACAGGATACAGAAGCCCTGATCCCTCTGCAAGGCAAACAGCTCGCCTGGCAGCTGCAGGAATTGTGTTTCATGGGAATTTAGAGCAAACGTATGCCTTCAGCCTTTAATAAATGACTGTGTGGCCTCAAGCAATGATGGATAAAAGAAAGGGAAAAAGCAAAAGCTCTCCCTGGCTAAGTCAGGAGACTTAGCCATCCTAGAAGTTAATTACTGTGACTGAAGTTTTATACCCACACTTCAAATATATAAATCAAACAAGTCAACATTTCTTCGTATTTTGCCTTCTCCATCCCTTCTCATCCCAACTGCTGCCTGGATGGTTCAGGCTTAGGTGGATGGGCAGCATGGTGAGTGGCAGTGGCTCAACAAGTCCTGGCACTTTGGTGTTCACTTTGGAGACTGTATTTCTTTTGGAAACCTTGATCATGCCCAAAACAAGTAGGCTTTTGGTTACACAGAAAGTTTGTAACTTTTTTTTGTTAATACTCCGTATGTTCTTTTTGCCTCTTTTCATAACAGTGAAACCATTATTACAACAGATGCAACTTTTAAATCAAAATGCTTTCCTTCCTCTCATGGTACGGTAATGAACCATGTGCACAGGAAGGCATGAAGGAAGTGAACAGTTCATCGGAGTTTAAGGCATGCAGGAACATTGCTGAAGAAACTTCACCAAGTCCATGCCAGGGATCATGTTACCCAAACAAAAATCTTTGGCATTTTTATGCTGTATTTTACCACCTTCAACTGTGTAACAGACAAAAGGCCAGGAAGAGATAAAGGAGAACAGCTGGGGTGGAATAAAAAGCAAGAGTGTTCCATTGCACATGGTGATCATCAGCTGCTTCATAATAAACCATCATTCAAAAGGACGTATTTACAAAATTGCTTTCTATTTGCTTCATCTTCGACCGTATCTTCCTGCAGCTACAGTTAAAAATATGTGGTACTGTGTACACGGAACAAAATTCTTAAAATGTTGCTTTACCAAAACTCAGAATAAGGCCACTGAGAGCCATCAGTAGATGACCTATTCCATGACATTTTTTAATTAAAGCTATCAGTTTTACTTTTTATTTATTTATTATTCTTCTAAAAGGCAATTAAGATGAAGAAGGTAACCAAAGGCTCCAAAGTACACCCAGAAATACAGTAGGAAAGCTTTGCAAAATGGAGCAATAAATAGGCAGGCCATAATTCTGGCAGTTTTGAGATAACAATCGCTTTTGAAATCTCTATTGTGAAGACCAAAAGAAACACATGCTCGGATACCCTGGCCACAATTAAATAATTAAACAGTATTCACACAGAGAGAAGAAGGTGGGGGAAGGAAGGGTCTGAACCCACCAGTGATCATTCCTGCTGTACTATTGCAATCTGAAACTATCTTACATTCCCAAATGGGTCACATCACTGTTAAAAAGAATGCTCAGGCCTCTTTTAGAATGCAACAGCTTTACTGAAATATGTTTTTACCATATGTTTTAATTAAAAATGTAGGCGTTTCATCCAAATAGGTTTTGAGGACTATTACGGGGGTCAATTTATTAAATCAAAAGCAGCAGAAACAATGAACGCAACACCCATAAGAAGAGAAATTACTTTTATCCAGCATGGTTGAAATTCCCTAAGCTTTTTAATATTTTTTTGGCTGAAATGTTTGCAAGAAACAAAAAATAAATAAACATTAGGCATTCAACACCATCTGAAATGTGGACTAAGAATGTAGTCAAGATTTAAAAACACAGCATAACAAAAAGACTACTCAAGAGTTGAAGAAAATGCCTTATGGAAAGGGAACATAAAGAGGTCAGTCATTCTCCTTTGCTTGTCTACTGGAAGACTGGGAGGTGATTTGAGTATTGTGAGTGCCTTCCTGGGGAGAAAATAGTGGTTTTTAAAGAGTTCCTTAACTGAGCAGAGAAAGGCGTAAAAGGGAACATGGGCCAGATATAATCAAGCTTAAAGTCAGGGATGTTTTTAGCAGAGATGCAATTAATTCTGAAACTAACAGAGAAAAACAGTGCATTTCCTATCACCTGACTTGGTAAGAAAACTGATGTTTTCTTACCAAGGTGGATTATTGGAAGAAATTATCAGATATTTTAGGGCTGGCTGTAAACAGAAATTCAGATTGAGAAAGCACTCAATGATTTAACAATTTCTTAGGAAAGCTGGTGTTGTGGCTCAGTGAATACAGATTTACATCCAAAGCATTTGAGCAAAAAGGCAAGGTACAACAGAAGCATCTGTGTGTGCAGGCATATATGTAAACATAAAAAATGTTCAGGTCTTCCTTCTGCATTATAAAGAAGCAAGTTACACCACAATCCTATGTTTTTTTCATTTCCCCTTGGGAGTAACTCAGATGTAGAATTTCAGGCCCTGAGTAATCCATAGCCCACAACTCCACCTCATATCGAAGCATTTCGCTGTTTGAAGTCTTCCTGGTGCCACCTGGACCTCAGAGTGCCCGTCCCTGTGCCATGACCCAGTTCCAGACTGGTTCCCACTGAACAGATACCCAGGCTCTGCGTCAGGGTCTCTCCTGCAAGGATGTGTCAGAGCCAGCTTTACCCCAGCCCTTCACGTTTGTCTGACCCAACTTTTAATAGATGAAAGGCACCGAGCCTGATAAGCAAGCCTGGTTTTAAAAGGTTCAGTGGGGCTGTTTCACAGAAGACAATGTACTCGTAGGCAGTGACACTAAAGGAGGGATTCTTTGAATTTTAAGTTTTGCCTCTGAACAATTTCTTTTCTGAACAATTGATCCTGTGTCCCACATTTGGGTCTTTGGAGGATGAGAGGTATAAACTCCATTTAACACAATCAATAGCAATATTCCCCAACACCATGGAAGCACTATTGTATTTTGGACCATTATGGGGCGACACAATTGTCAAAATCTAGGCTTTGCTGCCTGTGATAGGGACTCCCTCAGCTGGAGGAAGGCAAATTACTTTCATGTGAGCAGGAAGAGAACAAAAGGAGAAATCACGCTTTGAAACATTCAACAGCCGATTCTTTACAGCCAGATGGAAAGGCTCTGAAAAATATCCCCTCCATTAGTTATTGGTGGTCTCAAAGGATGAGGTTTCACTTGAATGGAAAAATTATTAATTTTTATAGCATATACATTCCAGTAACAAATGGATAACTTGCCAAGAAAGGAATGTGGTATTCTACCTGAGTTGAGGCAATGTTTGTTCCATCGGTGACCTCCACAGTCATATTATACATTGACCTCTGCTCTGCATCCAGGGGCTTTGCAATGACAATAGTGCCCGCTCCCTTGTCCGCGTCGAAAGAACTATCGTAATTCCCTCCTAATTATTGCACAAAAACACAATCAAATTAGCCATCTCTGGAGAACTTCCATTGCAAATATTCCTAAAAGTGGGCATATCTGTTTCGTGTCATCCATCTTAACGGCCTGCCTTAGCATACACAGTACGTCTAGTGGGACTTCTTTGTTCATAACTCATTTATATTTCAAAGCACAGTTTGTATATTGAAAAGCAGATATCATTAAAATGCATTGCCAAAAAAAAAGAATAAAAATCTAGCAGTAGATTTAAGTAAAACATAGCTGAATCTATAAAAAGAATCAAATGGCTATAAGCCCCTAAGATGTGTGCCCTTGTGGTTTGAATAATGAACAAGAATAATTATCTTTTTGTATAAAAGTAATTTCAAGAAGGTTTTATTCTATAAATTTTATTTTCAGGAAATTCTCACTGATGCTTCTGGGTGCAAATACCATCATCTGCGTTTTTAAAAATTACAATTATAATAAATTTTAAAAATGCAAATAGAGATTTGTTATGTTAATACCAAGGACAATGATAATTACTGGCAGCAAAGGTCAAATCCTGCTAGTCTTTTAGGAATTATTCAAATAGATCTGACAGGATACACATCCTAAATTCCCTTCAATAAAAAAAACCCCTCACAAAGCACTGTTCTAACATTAACATACCCTTTCCCTGTCACTCACTGAATGATGCAGCAGTGGGAAAACCCTGCTGAGTATTGAGTGAAAGAAAGAAAAGAAAAAGAAAAAATCTATTAAAAAGTAAAAGAAAGCTATAAATAATATAATCTCAAATATAATTTGAGATTGAAGGGTTATAAGATTTGTCAGCCACAGCTACAGTTTATAAACTTGAACCACTCATTATTTTCAAAAGCAAAGCACACACTCCCTGCTGATAAGCTGTTTTCTTACTCACTCATTTATAGAGTGTAATTTAGTATTAGCTGAGTCCAAAATTTTTGGAGGCTAGGGACAGGGAGAGGTGGGGCACAACACTGCTGACAAACAAACTCTTAAGGTATATTCATCACACAGCAACTCAGTGCCACTAGCTACATTCTCTGACCACCCGGTTCTACAGAGAGGAAAAGCCCTTCAAACCCCACCGGTTATGAGACTCGTGTAACAGCTGCTCAAAGCTCTTGAGATAAGGTCCACAGGTAGAAAAATATCCATCCCACTGACTTAGCTCAGGTGCAATATATATAAAGAGAGAGAGATGTGAATGGCTGCTAGTGTCACAAAATGGCTCTCAAAATTTTAGGGCTGGAGACTGAGTAGAGAAGGGGAGAGTCCTCCGTGCTCTCCTATCTGCATGGTTTGCTGACCAGGAACTGACATTATTCTCAGAAGCAGTCATGCATTTAGTGAGAGAAGAAGGTTTTGGCATTTGAAGAAGTTGAAGATTAGGGGGAAACAGCAAAATCGCAGCCCCTGAATTCCTTAATGTGAAGGAACCCTCACTTCTACCTCTTGCACAGGCTATTGCAAAGAAAGGGTAAGCTGGAAGAAGCACTGCTCTGTCCATTTTTGCCTTGAAAGGCATTCAGGGATGAGTAGAAGAAAATGGGAAGAAGAATAAGAATGCAGTTGACTGCTGCAGAGGAAAGACAGAATTGGTGAACTTCTGCCCACTGAAATGATCCAAATCCAGTAATTTCAGATGTGCCATCAGACTTCCACAAGTTGAATAGATGTATGTACATATATATAGGTCTAAGCCTAATAGATGAAGTTGTGGTTTTCCAGGAAAGCACTGCCACTGGATCTGTTGTCATTTATGGTGAATAGAAACATTGCTTATTCCTTACCCTCATTCTGCAAGCTGTCCTTGATATTTAAGCAACAGCAAGGTATTTGAACATGGATTATATCTTCGATGCTCTTTTTTTTCTTTAAAAAAAAAGTTAGTATGGAAGAAAAATTAATGTTTTAAATTGAATTACTTGAGAAAAATTGCACCATGAAAACCTTCTTTGAAGAAAAGAGCTTGAGATTCATGCAAGGAAATCTCAGCTGAAATGAAACTAGCCTTGGGACAGTAGGCACTTTAACAAAGAGAATGTTTCATACTGATAACCATGAAAACAAAGTGAAAGTCTATACTTTGAGATGCTTAATAACCATCTTAATGAACAATCAAAAATTATATGCTATCAACTGGCACACACTTCCAAAAAAACCTGCCTTTAAAACTTCCAAGAAGTAACATGGAAGGATCGGCAACAAATGTTTTAAATGACCTTCTGCTGGCTCAGAGCCGGGTTTTCAGGGCACCACATAGTCTATTGCAAATAGACCAACTTCTTCAAGACATTTCCATTAAGTGAAGTATATACTCTTCCCCTAAAATAAGAACTGAATCCATCATGTGAATTTTTTACACATTATTCACATCTTCCAAGTTGGTCTAGTGACAAACAAATTAATCTTGGTGCCAGCTACCCCAGCCTTCACCTGTAAGTAACCAGGCAATGCAGTTCCTTCTACATTGAATCGTTTTCTATTAAACAAGGGAGAAATTGCATCAAACACTGAGGCAGAAATGGATCAGAGAACATCCTGCTGTGAGATTTGTTATTATAATCTATTTTGGAGTGAAGCCCTGAATTATTCATGATTCAGTCTTCTACATTTTAACAGACCATAGTCAGAAGAACCACCATGCAGATGGATGAACTTCTGGGAATACTGCCTGAGATATTGGATCCTGCCTCTCATCTGCAGTACTAGAGGCAGTCTGCAAATGGCTCATGTTGCTCCTCAGCCTTCATATACACTCAAAACAGGTCGTCGTATGATAAATGCTTCTGAAGCTGCACTAAACACTGAAGAATTAATGAATTACATATAAATGCTACAAAAGTTAAACATTAAGAGTCTTACAGATGTGTTAAGTCTATGCAAGGTCTACTATGAAGCACCCAGAGAAGCATCCACCACAATCATCTCTGAAAGATGGGTGCTGGAGTTGCACAAAGAGAGAGGTATCATTCTTGTGTAAAAACAAATGAATCTTTTCATTACTTTTGCAGCTAGGAACTCCACATGAAACCATTTCCTTCCTAAGGTGCCCCTGTAGAGGTTGGAGGGCTGAGGGCCTAGGAGGTAACAGCCGAGAAAGTGTCGGCTTCTGGGATACTGGACGCTGTTTTTGAAAGCCTGATGCTGTGTCTGTACCAACCCTTTTGAAGTGAGCTTGTCTGCAGTGCCGCAAGATCCCACAGAGTCAGTTTTAACAATTTTACTATTGTCCATTTAACAGTTTCTTTGATCACAATCTTCGGCTAAGAATGATGGCATTTTGTTCAGCTGCTCAGTTTTATTAATGTGCATTTTCATTACTTATTCCACTTTCCATCATTTGGCACATGCTTTCCTTTTCATTGTCTACTAAACCCTGCTTTTTCAGATATGTAGAAGCTGTCTTTGCTAATGTGCTTGCAATTGCATTAGGAAAGAAATATTCCAAATTAAGATAATACATTGTGAGTTCCTCAGGCACTTTGGGAAAATCAGTGACAAAGAAAGCAAGATGATTGAACTGACAATTTGGCTAGACAGGTTGTCCTGAGAAAGCATTTTAATACTGAATAACCCCAGAGAGACGTGGATTGGCTGTTGTCTACGGTATCATTTCAGGCTAAAATGTAAAGCTGATACGTCTTCAATACAGATGAAAGACTTCCTTAAATAATCTGATTAGACTGAAGCACTCTGAGTAGGATTTCATTAAAAGTCCACATCTACTTTAAATGCCATCTTTGGATGAGAAGACTTACCAGGTTGGAATGATAAAAACTCATCCAGAAAGTACTTTTTCTCTCTAATTTATTGTTAAGATTCCCAAAGTGACCTAGCGAAGATACTTGTATCTACACTTTGGACACCTGAAGTTAAGTGAGATGATTTCCACCCTTACTTTCTTGAGGTTGATCTTAATGCTTTTGCATAAGCCCTGGAAGCATTAAATTTTTAGAACTAGTAATTTTTTATGTCATCTAAAAGAGTGTTTTTAGTTTATATAGGATTTTCCAATTCCAGCTGTTATCAGGACAGCTCTAGAAACAGCTCCTGGTACAAAAGATCTTATTAGCTGGCTCTCACTACAACTTTCTAGAACAGCCCTGATTTTCAGTTTAACAGATGGTATAGCACAGTTAAGAAGGAGATCTCAGGAAACTGAACTGAGACACACCTGGGCCAAAGGACTCTAAATTGTGTTCTTGGCAGAGAGTTGGTTACATTCTCTCGCTGAATCCAGAGCGTTACCTTCGTTCTTAGCTTATTTCTTGGCTTCATAGTCACCATGAACCATTTTCCTTCTGACAAAAGTCCCGTATGCTTTGGAAAGAATTAATTTTCCTTCTTACAAAAAAGATACCTAAAAAACCCCAAACCACTGAACCTTGCAAGGCTAACAAGAGAGGTGCAATGGACAGGGCAAGGACAACTTGAACTATCAAGAAGGATTTCTGGGGGTCAGCAGAAGAATTTGCCTAAGGCAAGGCACAATCCAGATCTTGCACTCCCACAGGATGTGGGCTCTGCATCTCTGTCCCCTTCTAATTTCAGTGTTGGGGTTTTTAATTTTCAAGCATATTCTTCTTATATTGCAATTTGATGCAAGCAGTTAATTTTTTTGGTAGAGCTTTTCCTAGATGTGGTTCCTTTTTGGTAAGATGCTGAGCCTCCCTATGTTCCTATCAGTTGCTGATACACAGTTTAAGATGGGATCATGCTGCTGGGAAAAAGCATTTTTTCCTCTGAGAAGAAAACATGTCAGCAAATCTGGAGGTTTTGTAGGCAAATGAGTCCCAGATGAAAATCTTTTCCCACATTTTCCAGTGGGATGATCAAAAAGGCTGGGACTGAATCCCATCTCAGAAGTATCTGATGACTGTAGAGAACCAGACTTGTTCAGTCTTAGACGGAAAGATGGATGACACAATTCTGGAGGACACATCCCCAGTTCAAACACTGGCAGGAGTCTTCCTCACTGGTAGATCGCAAACAGCACACAGTGTTCCATGCTCAAACTTAACAGAGCCAGCATATATGGACATCCTCACACAGAGTCTCATTTGTCCATGCCAAGACGGACAAATGGAAGAAAGAAAAACATGAGATTATCTGAGTTAGAGAACAGTCCTCTAAACCACATTTTCTCAATGCAGAGAAGATTCTTAGTTGTCTTGTCCCAAAGAAAGCTGACAACAATGAACAATGATGATAAATTGGGCCAATTGCTACAATTCTCACATTGCTCAGAGAAGAAAATCAGAGCAAAATGCAGGAAACTAATTCACCCTGAAACTCAGAGGGGAGGCTAAAGTACCTCTAGGATTTTCAGAAAAAAGAAGCAAAGCCAAAATTTTCATTTATTTTGTTTTCAAAGAAGATTAAATAACTTAATGACTGTCTCAAGAAATAAAAATTCAATTACAGATTTTGTTAATCATAATAAATATTAGTAAAATAACATGCAAATATGAAAATATGTATTCTTTTATGTACTATATCATGCTAAGAAGAAAGTAATTCAGACTCCGAATTTTAGATAAAACTATTGTAAAGACAGTCAAAGCCTTGAGTTTGCTGCTAAGAAGCTGAAAGCAAGGGCATAAGAAGCAAAAAAGAAATCAGGAAGGTATTTTAGATAGTTCTCAGAGAAGATTATTCAAAGAAGGCTAGGGAGCTACATGTTTTTGACATTAATGAAAACTTGCAGCACTATGAATTAAATGTATAATTAACTAAAATTGATAGATAATAAAAAAGCCATTTAAGCGCTCTTGGTAAAAAGTTCTGATATGCTTTCAAAGCTTGGCTGCTCTTATAAAGGCACAGGCTGGGGGAGGAAGGAAAGATAGAGGGAGGACTGTTTGGAAAACCAGAGAGATGTTGTGCAACATGCTACTTAAGCAGAAACTAGCACCATGCAGCTTAGCTCCAGTGTTAAAGTAGTCATCCCACCATTCCCACCAGTTACAAAGGAAAAAACAGAAAGGACTCAATTTACCTGGTACAAATAAAGGTCTCTGACTTATCTTGGAGTTCCCATTGAAAATTAGTTTCTCGTTAATGACTGAATAAATTTAATATCACTGATACAACTTACGTTTATGTGTTTCACATTGTGGGATCTGCATGAATTGGGAATGGCATTGAATGCAGTCTGAAGACAGAAACCAGGTATGACATCTCAACTGTTTCAAATTAAAGAAACAAACAATCATCCGAGGATCCTGTTCCTCCCTAGTCCATCAGTGGAAGATCACCTTCCTGCCTGTGAGGCATCTTCCTCTCTTGGAGCTGATCAACTCAAGAACTTAAACAGCTACTTGAAGTATGTATAATTTAGGTACAAAGTTAGGCAGACAGAATACTTTATAGCCAAACTTTATCTGCTCTCCCTCTCTTTTTTTTTAGCTGGGAGAAAGTGCATGTTATGCATTGAAAAAGAGATCCTCCGGAATTCCAGTGCCCATTTAGTTTGAAAAGGTCATAAAGATAAAGGTCAAGCTGCAAACTCTATATTAAACCATGCCTCTACATAAGCCTTCAGGGGTTTTGTTGACATTACTGTGAACTATGCACAGAGGTACAGAATCACAAAATACCAGATGGAACAGGATCAGGTCTGGTTTTACAGCAGCACAGAAACCATCCCTTGCATCAGCAGTCCCATACAGCTTTCTCTATATGACAGTTAACTTCTACAAATACCCCCTGTGTCTTTCATTGGGCTTTTCCACACCAGATCTCAGTGTTGATGATATTTAGGAACAGTGAGAAGAAGTGGGGTTTGACACTGTCTAAAGGCAGCAACAGTGATCTAAATACACAGTGTTCTGTCTGTAAAACTCTCAGGATGGGTTTTGCTTTGCTCCTTGCATGCCAAGTGTCTGGAACAACAGGCTCTTCTGCATGCCCAGAATTGCTGGCTATTCCTGTTGCAGAAATGGGTGCTGTTGGGAGTGCTATTATTTGTAACAGCAGCAATATTTAATGAAAACATTCATATGGTAACAGAACCAAACTGGTCGGTCAGGGTCCCTGATTTCTCATTAAATCTAGGAAAGCTCTGTCTCAGTGACCCTCTGCAGTGATGCAGTATCTTGCAACATCAGAAGCTACAGCCGAGAGGGAAATCATTAGAATTGTTTAAATCTTCTAAACCATTTGAACTAGTTTAGTCATAAAGGCCACATTAAATGACAAAGGCTAAAATTTCCTAATGTTCTCCCTATCATCTCTGTCTGGTGGGCAAAAATCAAATATCATTATAAGGTGTTGATTGATTGAAAGTGACTCTAATAAGGAAAAAGAACGTAGCAGAAGAGCAGGGGCTTCTCTGAGGGCAGAATTTTAATGAGAGTTGGTCAAGTTGCCATGGAAAGGACCAAAAGAAGTCCAGCAAAAGGTTCAAATAGGAAAAAAAACCTGTCAATAACATCAAAAAAGATGGATTTGTCCTGGGAGGAAAGGGTCAGTGAGAACGGGAATGAAAATGTAAACATTAGCTAATAAACTGCACGTAGCATACTGAAGCAACTGAGGAAATGGCAGGAAAACTGTAGGAAACATATGCTGTCCTCCCCCAGGGACTAGCAGGAACCCTAGAACATGATAGTAGCTTTGGGTTTAATTTTAATATGATTGGCACATCAGAAACCGTGCCACAAAGAGGAAATGTTGCTGCTTCTGTCTTTTATCTGCACAAATTGGCAATAAAAGGTGGATGAAAACAACTCTGACAGACCCTTTCTCCTGTGGTCCCTGTCCTTCCTGTCGGCTAAACCCATTTGCAAATAACTAGGCTGAAATGAGAGCCAGGCTCAATCCCTGTAAATAAAGACTGCTGATGAACACTTTTTGCTAAGTCCATGGCAAAGGCTTTTTGTTTCTCTAATCTTTCATATAGCATTTGCTTTAGAACCCTTCATTTAAAAATACTCCACTTTGTCCAGATGCACTGTTTTACATCCAAAGGTATGCAAACATTACGTACAAGCATCTGCAAATATTAAGAAGCACAATAATTTTGCAGGGGAAATTCTCACTTTTGAGATGTTAAATGAGTTATTTTAAATGACATTAACTGAATCAGCAGCAGAAGTGGGAAAGAAATGCTTAGGAACATTGACTCCCATTTCTTTACTGCAACCAAGCAAGACCCTTTGCTCCCTGTTGTTTTGGCAGATAAAGGCATTTCCCTGTGATTTCAAGACTTCTACGGCTTCTCCTCCTTTTTACTAAGGATACTTTTCCCTCCCTATTTTTATAAGAAATTTTATGTAAGGCAATTTTGTGGTTGAAATCTCACATCAAAACACATTTCTCTGTTTCAGCTTGCATTCAAGACAAACTTTTGGTGGCTCCATTTGTAACCCATATGTTGAGGCATCCCATTCTGTTTCACAGTTAAATGGATGGCACTGGACTGTGAAAAGTTTGAATTAATTATTTGTGATAAACTGTGGAAAATCCGTGAATAAAATGATAATAATTGGACACAAATACGGTAAAAGCTGTCATAGAAAGAAATGCAGCACATCCATGTGTCGCATCGCATCCTGTCACAGGCACTTATGAAAGATGTAATATAAATTGTCTCAAAAAACTTGCAAAAATAAAAGGCAGCCTGGATAGTTGTATTTTAGCAAATGTGTTTGCACTAAGGGTACCTTCTGTTGAACAGTTCTGCCCACAAGCTGTCTGTAGAATATAGAACATCTCTCGAGCATGCTTGCCACCTTGAAGCAGGGCAGTCGGAAGCAGAAAAAAAAGAACAGAATGCAGAAAAAAAGGTGAAGAAAGAGAGAAATGAGGGACAGCAAGTCTAAGTACCATAAATACATTTAGAAATGAGATTAGCAAAGTATGACAATAGAATTTAAATGACAGACAACATTAAGATTGCAGTAAATAACAGTATGAAAAAAAACCAATTCAGCCATACAGCGCTCTTTTTTAAGCTTAGCTAAGGAGTCATAACAAAAGCAGGAGTATTATTACTACTATTATTGTTATCACTATATTAAAATAGCATTTTCATTTCATCATTAGGAAAGTGGCTTTAATTGGGGGGGAGGTAGGGAGACAGTTCACGGTTAGTTTTCTTGCTGTCAAAACCACACGTCCATATGCTTTGCTTCTGAGGCATCCTCCTTGCACCACTGGCTCCCAACTTACCCACGATATCGAACCAGAGAGGGATGTTCGAGGGCTGCACAGAGACCACCCCGACCATCTCGGTCACTTTGTCGCTCTCCATGACGGTGAAGTTGTAAAAGGGTTCATCGAACGTCAGGGGCACGGGTGAGGGTGCAGGCTTTTTTATCCACTCAATGTGGAGACGTGCAGTTGAAGATTTTTGGGGCCGGCCGTTGTCCACTGCTTTTATCTGGCAGGCACAAAGGAAAGAGGGCTCAGGCTGAGCATCCCAGCTTGGCAGTTCAGACCTAATTCTATCGCAGCGTGATGACTGCTTGGAAAATGCCCTTTGGAATAGTGTATGTAAAATCCCATGAAAAAAGAGGAAGATAAGCACTTATTTCTCAGTTCTCACTTTTTTTTTTTTTTTTTTTTTTTGCACAGTGCTTTGACTTTTCCCTGAAAAAGCTGATTTTAAACTGAAATGTTTTGTTTAAGAAATACTGGTGGGAGGCCTCCTGCAGACGCAATTCAAACACTCCCCACACAGATCCTCCTCTCCAGAACCAGCTTCCCTCTCTGATTTCATCTTGCACCCAGCTCCCTCTTGCAGCAAAGCTGGAAGTTTTGTAAGGGCCCTGTGTGAGACCATGTATTTGCAAAACATGCTCACCCAGGGCATGTTTGACTGCTTTCAGGTGGCATGTGTGTTGCAGATAAGTATTCCTTATACTGCCTTCCTCTGGATCTTTAATTGAATTAAATAAGTTTCAGGTAATTTCCCTCATTCTCCATAATAAATCAAATTTAAAATTTTGCCATATTTTCTTTTTTTTTTCCTGTCATGTTCATTAAGAGTTGCTTTGCTTGGTGCTAATTCTTTTTATTATAAAGTCCTCCAGAAAGATGGATAGACTTGATATTTGTGTGGCAAGCTTTATGGATTTAACATAGCAAAGACAAGATGAGCAGCAACAAACAGTGGGCTTAAGAAAACGCTGAATGCAGGTTACAAAATGGGCGCTTTGGTGGATAACATCAATGTTAACCGAAGAGCTTTTCTTTTTTTTAAAAAAGGTAAAGTTTCTGGCTATATAGGACCACTGGTGTAAATATGCCGTTATATTACCTTTTAAAAACGGGAAATAATTTTTTTTTCTGAAATATCATGCCCTATTTCTTCCTCTGGAAATGTGTTAAGTGGGTTTGATGCTAACACTCATCACCCTGCTCCATTCCAGGCAGGCAGGCCCTTTGTGAAAAGATGCTGAGGGTGTGATGAGCAGTTTCTAGGTAGAAAATCTTCAGTTGGTGCATTGTAAGAAGGCTCAGATCTCAGACATGACTTTGAGGTCTCTGGAGGGAAAAGTACTCACTCACTAGAAGGCTGCTCTACTCTGATTCCTAGGTATTTCTCAACATTTTGTTATTTATTAGTTTTCCAGCATTATGAAGGTAACCTGCTTCTGTAAGAGATACCACTTCCAGATGTCAGACCATGGACCTCTGTCATTTTTATTTCAAACTCCTTAACTACAACTTGGCTTATTTCTGTAGATGAAGAGAACACATTCCAGTCTTATACGGCTTTATATCTGCCTAACCATATTTTAGTCTCCCTTTCTTTGACTTTCACTCTATGGTTAGAGTTCTGAAAAAAGAGTTTTGACTGAGATTTCTTTTAACTGAAATTGCTCCCACAACACAGAGTACACAATACTCCTCCTCTGTTAGGTGCAGCCACCTAACTGGGACAGTAGGTGCCCTCTGTAAGGGCAAACACTTGTGTCCACACAAGAAGTAAGTACCCATTTGTAGCTGTATCTGCCCACGCCATCCAGATACAACTTTGGGAGCAGACAAATGCTTATTCAAGGGAATGGCTTATGCTAACAATTTGCAGGCTGACTTAACACTCAGAGAATACATCATGACCTGCAAAAGCATGAATGACCTCTCAGACTCAATTTTTTGGCAGTAGTTCTATATGAATACTAGACTTCTTAATTTAGGTCTTAAATAAAGGGCATACAGTAAACACAGTCATATATCCCTCTTTATACAGGAGGGCCTGTTTCTTAAAAAAAAAAAAAAGTCAGTCAAATCATGGGTTTGTATGTCAGTGAAAGAGTGCTTACTGTTAAGATGTCATAACTCCCCGCTGTGAACTGCTTTCTGGAAGAAACCATCCCTGTTTTGGGATCAATGAAAAACTTCCCATCATCGTTCCCATCCACAATGCTGTATGAGATTTCTGCATTAGGGCCTTCATCTTTGTCAAAAGCAAAAGCTCTGTAGATTGGCTCCCCTCTTTTCTTACGGTCCCTCTCCGGCAGCTTGATCTGATAGACTTTCTCTGGAAACTGTGGTTTGTTATCATTCTCATCCAGAACCTGGATCACCACCCAAACTGAGGATTGCTTGGGAGATGTGCCCCCATCTGAGACAGTTACCTGAAAAACAGCAGTACAAGTTATTGCCAACAGCTACAGTGGGACTTCATGAATTGGAGAAAAACATAAAACAAAAGCAAACACCTTGCCCTCCCCAAAGCTAACCTGCTAACATGTATGTACATGACACATGATCACTACAAACATGCTTAGTGCTTAAATCAATTTGTCCACAACAGCAAACCCAGGAATCCAGAAGATTTTTTACTTCTGAGCTGAACATGGAATAAGGAAGCTGCAGGCTAGGAGGCTATTTCTCAAAACATAAAATCCTTTAATCTCAGATTCTGCAAGTTTATCTCAGATGAGAGAACTGGAATTAACCCATTAATCAGGATCCCTGCATTTTTTGCATACATATTTTAAAGTTTCTTCTATTGCGGAAAGAATTTGAAAGATGCATTTCTTCCTAAACCCTAAAAGAACCTCTGTCATTTTTCTCCCATTAATTATTTGGAATTTCTTAAACAACAAAAGGATTTCTGTCAGTTCTTTTCATTCATTACCCAAGATGTGACAGCTCATTAATTCCAAACCTGCTTTATAAGATTGTAAGGAGCACAGAGAGGCAGGTAACAAAAAATTTCTGCTGCATTGTGTAGAGAGTGCACTGTGCTGCCAGAAACACATAAGAAATAAAATCTTTGAGATGAAAGTTAATTAGTAATTTAGCTGCAACTTAAACAGAATTACTAATAATTTTCAATCTGAAACACTATGAAAATGAAATGATTCAAGATCAACAAGCCCTCAAGAGATTTAATAATAGGCTTTCAAAATGAAATCAATATGTTTCAAACTTCTCCCTCAATATTTCGATCACATTTTTAATGAGAAAGAAATAAGGCAGAAAGTTATTTCTGTTTGCATGAAAGAAGTTCAAATTTCATTTTCAGCTACATATGGTAACATGCCAAATCCCACAGTAGCAATTTCTGATGAGAGTGAGCCAAGATATTACATACCCTTCCCTGCTCATACTGATCACTGCACATCGATTGGTTTGCTGGTAATTTCTTGATGTTTTTATTTTCCTTAAAAGTTTCTGTGCTCCCTTGCAAACCCTATAGTCCTGATGTCCAATCCTTAGGCAAAGCAAAATTTTCTGGGAATAATACCCCTTGGCATTGTGCCATCCTTGTGTAAAGAAGTCTAAACTTAGGGTAACACCAGTTTAACACTGGCATCAGCAGAAAAAACATACTTTCTATGAGAAAGGTAAAAGACATTATCCCTTTCCTGTATTTAACCATATGTTTAAAAACTGATGCAGTGGAAGGAAGCAGACTGACAGCCTCAGAGACTGAAACAGCTCATTTACAGAAAAGTGAGTGGTATGGCAACATATAGTGGCAATGTAAATTCCCCAGAACAGCCGAGGACCCATCTGGAGAGCAGAGCCTGTCCTCCCAACAACACGTACCAGCCTCTTTCTCTCAAGACTGGAGTAGAGTCTCCTAAGTGCTGGGTAGCTTTGGCAATCAGCAGTTGTTGGGATCACCACTCCTGTGATGGGGACAACTGTTCGCAGAGTGCTGGACGGGGATCAGACCCATTGTGCAAAGCCACTGTCCTGGGGTGACACAAACTGAACCTGCTACAGCCACCAATGTGACATCTGCCAGTCACAAGCACAGGGGTGTGGGAAGAGGACCCACAACATTACCAGTGTGCTCAGCCATCCAGTTCCCACTACCAACACTTTCCAAAACAGCATTTTTAATGCTGAAAGGCTGTACACAAGTCTGTGAACCTGCCTTTCCACTTGGTGAGAGCCACATCACCAGGGACCTCAGCCTCTCCACTTCACTTATGCTCCCCTCTATTTCCGTTCTACTCCATTGCAACTGGCCAAGCACTTGGCCAGACTGCAGGTTAACAAAGGAAAACCTTTTTGGGGTTTCTCCAGAGATAAAATAATCAATGATGAAAAGCAGTACAGGCTGTATTGCATAGAAACAATCAGAGACACACTAATCCAAACTCAAAAAATATCAACAAAATGCTTTCTTAGGGGGTAATGTTCTTGCATTAAAAAATATTAGCAAGATTCTGGAAACTCTTCTTCTCTGAACAAATACAACTTGTTTGTTTTTTTTAAAAGACATTTTCTTCAACCCACTAGCAGCAATCTACAAAAAAGGTGTGTGCTTGAGATAGTTTACAACCAATGACAATAAAATCTATGAAAACTGCAGCAGTATAAACAGTCAAGCAATTATGATGAAAAACCCTACTAAGTCAAAGAACTGCTCAAGAAGTGAAGCATCCTCCTGTCTTACCAGTACAGTCTCACAGTTTGTTAGGTTGCTGCTGAAATCCTGACTAACATGGACTTGTGGCAGTAAATATTTGAATCCATTTGCTTGTTTTTGTAAGCCCAAACCTGGGGGAAATCTATTCAATAACAGAAAAGCTGCACTGAAAATATTTGCTGCCAGCTAACAGAAAAGAGTAACAGCTATAACACAAAATGACAACTAATTAATAAAAATTAACAAAGAATGCCAGAAGTTAGTAAATTCTACTTGGGCTAAAACTTTACATCCCCGGAAAGGAAGATGCTAGGTACTAGCTAAGCCTTTTCCTCTGGGTGACACTCAGAACTTTGCAAAATTACAGGATGCAGCTCCACTCAAAAAGCACTGAGTGCCAGACACAGGAGCTGAAGTTCTCTCTTTGCAGGCATGTAAACTAATTAAGCCTCCCTCACAGCAGTGATGTGATTATTTCCCTAACTGTAAATCTGCACCCTGGCTGACCCCTCGTCTGTGCTCTATCATCCTGACCCCAGCCTGGCTATTCAGGTTCCAGCCATAAACAAGGCAAAAGAGCTGCAAAAATTTCCTCTGCCCCTACAGAAAAAAACCCCACCATGACAACACATTAAAACAAACCAACAAATTGCTGCCAACACAGAACTGTTCCCAGACAAAAACGGAGAGAACTGGAGAGGTCATTCAGCACATCGCTCTGCAAATCCCATTTGCACCAGAACACAGTATCACACCAGCACTTAGGGGCCCCTCTAACCAAGGCAATTTCAATTCAAACAGTACCACAGCTCTTAGCAAAATCCTTGAACAGCTGGAAATTACAGTAAAAAGTAACCAGGGAGGGGAGGGAGGTTAGGATGTTCATAGGACAAAGCTAATTTACAGCTGGCATCTCTGGAAATGCAAAAGGCAGATGTGCAAGGTACAGGAGAGCTTGTAGGAGAGAAGCTGTAATTTAGGACCAGTGAGGTTCTTTTGTTTAGAAACCTGCATATAGCATGGTAGGCAAAAGAAACAGAGAAGAAAGGTAATACAGATGAATGACATCTGTCATTTATCTGTCAGTCTGAGAGAGACTGTCTCAATACATGCTTGTCAGGATGTGCCATTAAAAACCCAACAAGAGGTGACTCTCACAGTAATCAATGTGGGAAAAGGGTAAGGACAAAATCACGGCTTTCCCAGTAGAGATGAGGAATTAGCCAGCATGTGCTTTCCTAAATGGTGAACACCTTCTCCTGTCTGTGTGATGAGTCTGGTGTCCGGATCCAACTGCTGCAGACAAGCTGCTGCTTGACCATGTGCAGCTGAGGTGGACCAGGCCAGCTACTGTCCGCTCTACTCCACTGGTTAGATAGTGCTGCTCATGCCGTGTCAGGACAGCCTAACCAGAGGATACAACCTCCCAAAGCTGGGATACAGCCATGAAAGCAGCTGAATTTGGACTCTGACTAATCAGACAAAGGGCTGGCCTATTCAGCAAGGGTGGAATGTCTTAAAAGGAATGTGATTACATATTTAATAGGGCCTGAACGCAACAGACAGCAAAAGTAATACGAACTATTATATTTTCACGGTGAAATCCTAAGCATCGCTGCTGTTTTCCCACAACCTACAGACAGTTCTACTACAATTTTCTCCATAAAATAAACATTTTCTGTCAGGAACCTGTATTTACCCATTGGCTTTAATGCTTATGACTTTACCCAAATACGTCTGTCAATACACATATAGGTATTGGTTACCTGGGAATTTCTTTGCTGAAGTTAACAACAGTCACACCTCCCTTACAATGTTTCCTTCAGCTGGATGGACCAAATTCCCTCTACTTCTGTCAGTTATGTATTTTTTGAGAAAAATGCACTACACAATATCTCCTTCTGCAGAGTATGACAAATTCAGTGTAATAACAGAACTTCCTCTTCAAGTAAAATAGTTTCCACTTCTTCTGCAGGATCTGCTTCAGTAGGTTTGGTCTACAGACATTAACACTCCCTTTCCTACAGGACTGAGAGATATTCATGTTTATGTTCAAATCCACAGAACAACTACAAAGAGATTCCCATAGCAGTGGACCTTCTCAGTGAAAATGAAGATTGACACTGACTGTTAACGTAGAACAGTTGGAATGTTAGATGTGAGAATTTCTTCTTTTTGTGACCATGGAGAAGGCATGGAGGAGACATCTACTGTGAAGGTATTGCGTGAAACACAGCATCCAGCCTAGCAGACCTCAGCGATGGTGACAAATGGAACTTTGCCGTGAGACAGTCACTCCTCCTATGAGTCAGACTGTGACACTTTTCTGAATGCAAATACAACTGTGAGGACCACCCCCCTGAATTAAGAGTACTATATTGAGTCTCATTAACAAAAGCTCATGACTTCCAAGATAATTATTAACTCAGCTGGAGGGAGTAGCTAACAGGGATGTTACTTCAACAAGTACAAGACAATTAGCAGGTGTTTAAGGTGAATCATCAAGATTTGAGAAGAACAAGTATCTTCTTCCATATCATTCTTTGGCAGGAGGAAGTACTCAGCCTACCCAATTTTTAAGTTATGAGAAGCTGCCACATTACTGTCATTAGCATAGCAAAAAGCTGAAGATGTCCTAATTTCTTATTTTTTTAGTGTGATAACTGCTTAATGCAAAAATAAGTGAGCTGAGATGCTTGTGCCTCATCAAAGGAGTGTGCATAACAAGGTTTTCAGGTAAAAGTCTCTCCCATCCCCCAACAAGAAATGCTAATTTTGCTTCAGAAAACCTCAGAAAAGAGAATCTGCTTGAGTTACTGAAGACAGAAAAATGATCAAAGGGAGCGGGAGAGTTGAGGCATACCCCTGCTGTTAGTGACTAATGGGTTTGTTTCTTCTGCCAATGTGTAAACGAGCTGCAATACCTATTGTAAGTCTCTGGAATTCAGCCCAAGTAGGAGAAGTGAAAGATTATAAAGGAGAGCTCATCGAGGGATGAATAGAACCTTAAAGTCAAATGCAGTGAATTACTATCTCTGCCTACTTCAGAGAGAGACTAAATTCGTGGCTAAATTCTTACAAGGAAATATTTTTCTGAAATGCGCGCTGTTAGTGAACTACACGTCAGATTATTGCTACAAAGTGAAGGCAGTGTAGCTCAAAGATATATAGAATACAAGAGAAAAAATAAATGTATATTGGGGTTTTTCTTTAGTTCAAAACAAATACTGAGTTAGCTGCAGCAAACCAGACACCTTCTCTTTCTAATCCTTTATCTAGCAACTGTGGGAAAGAAATGGGTAGTGTTTATTTCACTTATTCTAATAGGATGTGGTGCTGTCCCAAAAGATCAATTACACTTCTTGTCCAAAAGAGTTCCAATCACATCAATATGATCCAGCTTTCCTTATTTCCTTTATGATGTGCTAATCTGAGAAATCTTGTTTTCAAAAGTAAAAGAATTTAATACATCCACTCCAGCCAGGTATGAGAAATAAATAGTTGAGAGTACATTTTAAATAGAGATTATTACTGACATAAACACTCTAGGTGTTTGATTAGGAATGTCAATGGCTTCCAGCCACACTCAAGCTAGAAAACGATGCATAATGGTCTGTTGAACCATTTGAGAATTAACGATGACATCAGGTAATTTCAGCACTGTATTGCCAAAAGACAGGAAGAAAGGAAGGAAGGAAGGCTTTTTCATTTGGAGTTAAATGCTCCCTGTAGTATTTGCAAACCTAAATATTAGAAGAGTGTACTGAAGAAAGCCTTAGAGGCTTCAAATCTTAACTTTTGTCAGACTCAGAGTGCTGAGACCAGTAGATGGTAATCAAAGGACCCGGCAGAATGAAATATCAGAATGGGTGACTTAAAAATGTTAACTACTACTACTACTACATTTATCCTATGTCACACTTTATTCTACAAGCTTTTTGAAAACAGAAACTGTAAACAAGTCTCTGAAAAGAAACTAAAGACTTGTATTTCAGCTTTAATAGCAATAAAAGGAAGAATCTGCATAGCTCTTGACGGTGACTCTCTAAAAGAAAGAGAGCAATTTTCCACAGGCATTGCTTTTAAAGTTCATTACTGTTTAGAGATCCTGGTGACCTTTGTGCATCAGGCTTTCTTTACAGTGTTCTTCAATCAATACATGCTAAGTGCGGAACGGACCATTTACTCCATCAGATTCCCAGGACAATAGAGCAGCCTGTCATGTGTTAAAGGAAACTCCTTCAGGCAATCTCAGAAAGCACCTTCCCCTTCCTTTGCCTGAGTAGAAAGAAAACTATAATCCTCAGGAATGTCAAGATCATATAATTTGCTTTTGATGAAGTGTCAGTCACTTTCCAGAAGTCCAGAAGCGCCTCTTACTTCCACTGCTGGAGTTAAATACAGAAAAGCTTTTCCTCTATTGCCTAACTGTAGTATACAGTCACATAAGATCCAGCATTTTCCTTCCTCTGGTAAGGAAAAGCATTGCTCAACTAGGACTTTTTCAGACCTCCTAAGTGATAACAGCAGTTTGAAACTGCACGTATCATATCCCATGCTGGGAAGTTTGCAAAGTTTGCAACATGAAGATTGGAAAACCTGGCATAATCACAGTAAGAACATCAACCTCAGTCTCCAAACAACTCTAAAGGTCTTCTGAGTACATTATGAGCTTCCTCTCTTTGCTCATGAGGCTACAGTAATGAGTCTTGCTAAATATATAATGAAGAAAAAATTGGAAAGCAGAAGGATACACTCCAAGCTTTCTCCTGATAATACCTGTCCCAAGGACATTTACCCACCTTCAGACTGACACCTTACAAACAAGATAAAGTATGATATGCAATTGCTTAAAAATAATTTTTTTAGGCATATGAAACCTCTTAAGGAACAACCTATCACTAACAGGAGTATAACTACCATCACAGCCCCTAAACGAGAAAGAAGATAAAAGTTGCTTATTGATCTTCACAGTAAACTTTGAAGAAGGTGTTTAGCTCCTGCTGACAGTGAAGATTACAATCTGAGAATTTTGTGAACAGAAAATGAATAGTCAAATGTGAGAATATTTCACTTCAAGCAGATTTAAATAACATGAAGCTTGCAAATCAAGATATGCATGCAGTTTAATGTTAGTAGTACTCTCTATGTCAATTCTAATCTGATTCATACCTGAATTTCTACTTCAGCTGTTGGTAGACTTTGCTTTTCTTGTGATTAGAAACACCTGTGATTAAATATCGATAAGTTCCCCTCTATCAGATCTACCTCTACAGATAACGCCTTTCTGCAAAAATCTTATCTTAGCACTCAGGAAATACAGTAGCTCTGAGTTTTTGTGCTTCAAAAGAGGTGTGCATCAACTTCTAAGATCACCACACAGATGTTTTCTCAAAAATTCAATTACTCTTCATTTTCTATCCAGAAAAGTCACTTGATTCTCATCTTCACTATAAGCAGGAACCAAACACCTTCTTCAATTTCTCCAAAATGATGAGGATTGTTACACATCTCCAAACTTCCATTTTTGCATACTAGGCCAGCCAATATGTGTAACCACGCAAGAAAAACATTCTGGCTATTAATAAAGACACAATATGTTATCCATGCTTCCAAGGTATTTTCCTAGTATTAATAATTCATGTTATGTTTTAACCATCAACAGACATGCCCTACTCAAAAAATATGTGCAGATTTAATGCCAGAATTTAATCAAGCTATATTACTAGTCACCATGGAGTTAACTAATCAACAGTATTTACTTTATATCCTTGTTTGGGTGTGCAGCTGTCTCACTTTGCAGCACAGGACACCAGATATCAAAACTGACAGGGAATTAACTCCCAACTCTTTTAGCAGAAACTCAAATGCAGAGCAGGTGTGTGGCAATAGCCCTCCATCTATCTGGCAGTAAGTCAGCAGCACTGCCTCACGCTAACGTGGCACAAGCTGTTGGAGGTCCTCTAAGAAAAGGTATAGTGTGAAAGGGCTTGCTCTGCACACCCTTAAAAATATTGTGGCAGGAGCTTCTGTTACAACAAAGCAATAACTTCAACTAAAACTTTCAAAGGAAATAATCATCTTGTGTCCTAAACTATAATATAAAAACCTACTTCTAAACAATTTTTGTCATGCTGACGGCCACTACCTTCTGATGTTGGATGAAACACCCTCAGGTGAGACTCTGCGATGGTCAATCTTAAAACAATATTGCTGTTACTGAGGAGGTAAAATGTTTATTTGGCCAGCAAGGAGATGAAAGATACATGCTGTAGTTCCTTAGATTTGTTTACTTTATAGGTACACTGCGTCCAAATTCTATGCTGCTATATAAAGCAGAACTAGGGATTTTCACAAGAAAGATAACACTTTCTTTTTTTTCCCCCCCAAGCACCACTTGGTTGTGCCAACAGGGGATGACACCACCTTGTCTCTGGCAGAAAGGCAGATTAAGATGCATCCAGCCCTGTCCCCAGCCCCTCCTCCAGCCGTTTGTTCTTCCCCTGCTGCCCCTTTGCAGCCACCTCCACCTGCCAATAAACTGTTTGTGCATCTGTGCTACGAACAGGGCTAATGAAATAATCAGGGTTTAAAACGAACCGCTGAAAGAAAACAAAATCCCCCAAAAGGCAGATGGTCAGTGAGTGATGGCAATGACAGAGCAAAAGGAGGAGAGGCATGCCAGCTCCCCAACTCAGGCTGGGGCAAGTTTACTAAGATGTTTGGCCATTGAAGGAATGTGCATTGTGCAACTACAATTTTGGTGATGAATTCTGCAATTTCACTACAGATGGAAACTTAGTCTCCACTCCCATGCTGCCCCCCAATCTCCCCCAAAATTATCTTTGAACTCATCACTTACCAACAAGCCTTTGATCAATAGCAAAACAGGCAAAGCCCGAACCATTAACATTAACGTAAAAGACTTTGTGTCCCATCAGTAATGCCGAAAATACCCAGTTTTCATCTTACACTGTTTTTCCACAATATGCAAGAAATGAGTGCCCTCCATCCACACACAGAGGTAAAACATTTCAAACCAGTTTTACAGCTGACAGGCTGATGAGTAGCCTCTGACATTTAAATGCAATTTAGCTTTTTCACAGTAAAAAATGAAGCTTCCACAGTTTTATGTTCACAATAAAGCTTACTGGTTAGAAAACTGATGAATAAAAAATTGATTTCGTAGCTGGGTAGAAAGCATATAAATCAGACTTTTAAGTGATACAGGCTGTTCCCAGCTTTTGAATATCCTGTAGAGATATTCTGAATTTGCAAAGAGCAAAAATGTTTAGGCCTCAGAAATTTATCTGACTTTACTGAAGAGTCACTCAGGAAAATTGCAGTGATTGTTTTCATTAATCAAAAAGGAAAAAAAAATGAAGATATGATTTTTTTTTTTTTGTGATATTCAAGTTATTCGATAGTCATTTCTTTGGTTATCAATGAGGTGCAAACTAAAATTTTAATCCACTTAGAGGACAATATCATAGCAATTATTCATGCATATTTGAATAAAGTAATTTTTGGAGTCAGATGAGGATTCCACCCTAAAATATCTTACAAAATAGTATAAAAATTCTCAGAAAATCAATATGAAAAGTAATTAAAATAAGGTGAAGGAGATAAGCATGAATAAGGAGTCTGGTTGTTGGGGTTCTTCCCAAGGCACATTTTTTAATGACAATATCATCCCTTTTTTGTCAGACCAGGTTAAAGTAAATCACATCAATAATTGCTTTGATTTTAGTAATAAAAAGTTCTACTTGAATTCTTGAGGCCTACTTCACAACTTTCTGTTACAAATCAATTTTGGACAGATAACAGGCATTAATTGGGCCATATTTAATCACACTTTCATCTAATAGGCAACACAGACAAGCCTTATTATCTCAATCTCCGTTTTTCTTTGATTTTACATGTCCTGTAAATATCTACTACCCAATTTATATTGACATGGGGTCAATTTTACAAGCTGGTTGAGAATCAATCAGCATGGGGAAAAAAATGAAGATTCCAAATTTTGAAGTAAAACTCATATTCTTGGACCAATCACCATTTTCACTTTTCCCACAATGATTTCCAGCTTGGAAAACTCAACCTGGAAAATGGGCTCAGGTGTTCCGTCCAGTACAAAAGACATGAAACTGAAGTTCAGGTAAGTGTTCTGGTGATAAAGGATGAGAGCCACCATCCCCCTTCCCTGATGGGTGCAGTAGGACTCTTGTGTTCACCACACACAGGACAAACCTTGCTCTTTTTCACAAGACAAGAGTGACAAGAGTAACCCTCTTCTTCACATACTTGGTTTAGTTTTCTTCTCAGCTCTGCTGAATCTCTAAAAACCTCCACAAACACCTGAGAATAGTCTCAGCCTCCCTAGCCAAGCCATGGACAGCAGGGTACACCGATACTTGCACAACTGTGGAAACACACAGGGCAACTCTAGAGACAAGTATTACCCTGCTGAACTGAGCTCATGTTGTCTGAGCAGCCAAATAATTACAGACACCTTCTTGGTAGAGAAGTACTTGCTCAGCAGTCCCTCAGACTTGGAAATCAATGGGAATTTTCCCATTGACTTTGGTGAGAACAGGGTGGCATCCAGAGCTCAACAACCTAATTACAGGAGTTGCATTTCTCATTAAGCTTTTGCCTAGCCCTGGGTTTCAGTTGCATGAGTACCTGGAAGCTGTGAGCCTTCAGGTAAAGGGTGTGGAAGGTGTGCACCCCTGCAGCATCACCACTGTATGCCTGATAACTCACTGGGAATAATCTTATTTAGTACCCACGCAAGCGTCAGATTTTCTGTTTGCTTTAAAGAAACAGCAATTTCACATGCAATTATTTTCTTCAGCATGATTTTTTTCCCTGTTGGTTCAATCTGTTACACACATAGCCAGTGATCCTGTGAACAGCGATGTATACGAATCATTTTCAGAATGTGTCAAGACCATACTGCCAACATAAATAAGTAGGTGTGTGTATGGGAACAAAGTCATTTTGGGGTAACGACACAACAAGAAAAGCCATCCCCAAGTTTTAATATCTTAAATGTGTTGGGAAAAAAAAATCCTGTCCCAAAACCTTAATTTCCCAGAGTAACACTTGGAACGCATTAAAATGATCAGGTTATTAATATTAATTAATCAATTAATACTATTATAATTAATTAATTGCATAGTGCCTGGAGTCCTGGAAAGGGATCTTTATGTGTTGGAATAATAATAAGATGGTATTATACTCCTGCAGTGCGGGAGGAATTTTAAAAGATCACAACTTTTAAAACATTCTTAGTACTTTGATTCTTCTGCAGAATTAGTCTTTAACGTGCATTTGGGTTTTGTAGCCACAGGATGGCATTCACTGCTGTGCAAAGGGTCAGTAAAATGTAAAATGTGAATAGAGCTTAGGAAGAATACTTTCTATCTAAGGAAAGGAAATATTTAATGAAAAATGATTAATATAAATTTACTGCTTTCTACTGATGACAACCATTGATTCAAGAATGTAATGAAGAAATCTTAACATGCATACCCCTTAAGGTTCATGTTCTTACTGCATGGGCATCACAGCCCTCAATAGATAGATATCTTGCCTGACTCCAGTAAGCTGGGACACTCTTAAAAATACAGAGCAGCAATTCCAGCTCGGGATACCAGCAACTGCATAAAGCGCTTCAGTTTCACTTCCATGGTTTACGGAGTCAAAGTCACTCTTTATTGGATTTATACAGGCTCATAATTTACTGTTTATTTTCCCATTAGGGCAGTGTATGGGGTAGGTGTTGACACATAGCATACCAACGGAGGACAGCTGGACAGAATGAATGGCCAAGGTGACCGATAATTGGACTGCAAATGTCAAAGAGTGGGGTTGAAATACAGGTATATCAACCCACACATACTTTTCCCAGTTGTGAAATGAAAGTTAAGAGCAGGGGCCATCAGCTACTAGTAGTTACAATTTAAAGAATTGGGTCTGAAGTCAGCGGCAAGCAGCACCCAATTAACGGCAGTAGAGGCGTCTAAAGCAACTGGTGAAATGACTGGATTTAGAGTGATGAGCAGGAATGTCAGATTGAGAGACAACCAAGTAAAGCTATTAACCTTTGTGAGATTGCCCCGCCAGTAATGTGGTCTGGGGGACAATAAAACACTGCATGAGACAATATGCCCAATTTGGTAGTTGCAGGACTGATACATGGGAGAAGGTGGCAAATTTCCCTGGATTCATTTTATGGGCCTCCAATTAGCCCTCACTCGGTGATGGGAGGGAAAGGAGGAAGCAGAAAGGGTCCCTCTAATGAGTTGCTTTGTTGGTTTGTAGCAGAAAAGATTGAAAAAGTAAAGTTTTAGGAGCTGCTTTGCTTTTGAGATTGTCTCAGGAGGTGTTAAAGGGGCAGGGTACTTTGTTGGAAATAGGCGTGAGAAAGCTCCTGATTTATGGGAGGTCTTGAACAGCACAAGTACATCCTGTCAGGACCAGTGCAGGAGGTGTGATCCCTTGGCACAGGCGAATCAGAAATGCCAGCCCCATGCACTAATCCCTACGGTTAGATGCTGGGTCACTACTGTGGATGATCGCTCACCATGTGGAGCCCTGGCTGACACTACCTAGAGATGCTGCCACTGCTCCCTTTGAGAAATTCCATACTAAATATAAACAAACTTGTTCTCCAAAAGTGCATCCAGTTCTAGACATGGAGTATTAGGAGCAGATCTAATCCACAGATTACTCATATGACAAAACATCTAAAACTGATTTACAGGCTTAGTGAGGCAAAGGCAGTTTGTCAGTCAAGTGAAGTTCAAGGTGCAATTCCTGTTTTGCTTTGTAAGTGTGGTGAATGGGTGCTGAATAACCTCTAGAAAATAGGGCACAAATGTGTAATTTATTCAGCTACTACTTTTTAGGCATTCAAGGGCTAGTGTAGTGTATTGCACTCCAGAGAAATCAGGGGTGTGTCTCAAGTTAGGTAGCCATGAGGTAGCTCTCAGCTGTAGCTTGGAGGAGAGGGAAGGGACATCAAATTAGCTCTGCAAGAACTGAATGAGGAACTGAAAACACAGCCCACAACTCTGAGTTGGGTAATTTGCTTTGTCAGGAAGCAGGATAAATGACTGCCTCATGCTGAGCACTGTGCTGCAGCAGCAATGATTTCTTTTGGGACCTGAGTAGCTTGCTGGAAGTTGGGCATCCCGTCACCACTGTGATCCATCATCAGGCACCCTCCCAGGGCTGCAGAAATAACATATCTTCTATACAATTCAGAACTTCTTTTTATTAAAAAAGCCACAGCTTTCAATTGATACTTTCACACTGAGAGCCGGATATTATGAGGATTGAATGCCTGAAGAGAAGGCATTCAAAGAAAGTATTATTTTACTTTTTAAATGTCATTCCCTGTCTGAGGTGCTGCAGTGAAGACTGCACTCAGGCAGTACTTAGCGGATTGCAACAAAAATAGTGAAAGATCCTTAACTGTATTTGGTAAATGCCAGTGAAAAAGACAGAACAGGCTTTAGTATTCAATTCCATCCCACAAACATATGTCCAAAGCTACACAGAGTGAGTTTGTGCAGGTCCATTTGAACAACAGGGTTTTGGTGAGGAGGATAAGGAGTAAATGCAAATTAACCTCACATGTCAGCTAATATTTTGATTCCTTCTGCTACAAATTATGGTCTATTGAGACCAAGCTAACACACATCTCTCACTGCCTTCTGTCCCTCTCAGTCAACAGAAATCATGCCATTTTGGCATACTTGGATGTATCAGATAATAAAGCATTATCTCTGCTTAGCTAAAATATGTGGTCTAAAATAAATGATTTTGCAGAAATTTTCTAAGTGTTTTTTAAACTGTGGTCAAGTGTTGGGGTTTTAAAAAAGTGTGGCAATGTAAAACCATGTGTTTATATTCTCCCTGGTTTTTTGTTTTTCAAGAAAGTCTTTAAAATAACTGTCTGAGGGTTAAGAACACTTGTTCTAGTTCATACACCACCTTAAAAATTATCTGGACAGATAGTGGAAGGAAACAAGATTCAAAGAGAAAACCAGATATATTAGAGGATCTGGAAGAAAATATTAAGTTATTCACTGGTATCTGGATTAAAGAGAACATGCTGGGTCTCAGAAAAGTTGAAGCCATAAATTGACAGACTGCTATTAGCAATATTTGTATTTTTTACTTTCCCAGGGAATGTGAGAAAAAATAACTCATTATTTTGATTCTGACATTTTTGCTCTCAAGTGCTCATGTTAATCCTTGCTTTCGAATATTTAGAATATTCCTTGCCAAAGAAAGTATTATTTTTTGCCAAACCATAAAATGTACTCTAGGACTGCTATGATAACATTTTCAATGTCTCTGTATCATGAGAGCTTAGCAAACAGCAATATTACATTTGAGAATGATGAGATTAATCTGTTTCTTGACAACTGAAATTTGTTAGGCTGTGAAAAGAGAATTACTGGTTTTGAGGGCAGATTTCTTTACACTTGATGCTTCAGGGCCTTTGTACTTTTCTGTTTAAATCGTATCTTCATAAAAAGAAAAATAACTGTTTGGTCTCTGATTATTATCAAGCTGAAGTCAGATAAGAAAAACATTAGGATTCTTATGTTCCGTGCTAATATATTTAGAGAGAAAAAACGTGTCAATTATGCTTAGTAAACTGATTCTCAACCCGATTAGAGGTTTTCTTATCTCTAGGTATCTAGTAAATACCTTAATTTGTGTCATGTTACAAATTATGCTGAGAACTCCAATCTTATTTGAGCACATTTCACACAATGATGCACATTTGCCATAACAAATTTTTTTGAAAATGAAAAAAAAAAAACCCCAAACCCGACAATTTTTTCAAACTACCATGATTTTGCTTGACATTTTTCTATCCTGTCCAGTATATCTTTCTTGCTCAACATGAATGTTTAAGGATTATATGGTGGAGGGACAGTGTGGAGATGTGGGAAAGATCTGAAAGATCAGAAAAAGAGGGAAAACACAGTTTATTGAAGGACATTACAGGCTGCAGGGAGAAGACTGTGAGATGCGATGAGGCTCAAAGAAAATGCTGTGTATTCACTGTATACTGGGAAAAGGTTCTCACCAAGTGCACAGACTGAGTTTTTAATGTATCACCAGTACTGGAAATTATAAACCCCTGAATAATAAGAGCACTAAGAAGGGAAAGACAAAAAAAAAAAAAAAAAAAAAAAATCAGGGCACAGAGCATTGACAAAACCCAGATGATGTTACTCTAGATTGACAGTTTGACTCAATGGATCAGACCTCCTCAAGAATAAAGATTATCTTCACCGTCATGGTAAAAAGGCAGCTGTAGGGGAAATAGTAAAATCTAAAAGAACTTGCAAAAGGAAAAGAGCTGTTCCAGTTATTCCCTTGTGGAGAGGCTGCCTGTAAGCCAAAGAGCTCACAAGTGAAGATGATCTGGGGAAGGGACAGCTTAAGCAGTGGGTGTCCTGGGAACCATCTCCAGTCAGACTCCATGGTCACTGCAACAGCCTGTGATCAAAGAGCATGTGGGAAACCAACCCAAAGGCCACTCAGGACAAAGGAACTGCTTTGTTTAGTGCTGGGATCCCTACATGATGTATTGCCAGGTGGTTGGATTTGGTGCGTGTAAATGACGGTGGCAAGAGAAGCTGCTGGCAAAAAAATCCCAGAATCAACTTTTTTTAGCAATAACAAGCCTGAATTTGGAACAGCTGAGTACAGATCACCCTGGGAGAGAGAACAAATGGATGCAAATCTTGTTTAAGGGCATTTTTCTAAATGATGGATTAATTAAAAGGCATGCTAGGATTTCCTATGCCCAGAAAGAATTTTAGTACAGATGCAGTGCATTCCTAACTGAGGAGGAAGATGCTCCCCTGCCTTAAATGCAACTCTCGGCTTGGTCTTAGCTTTGAAGGCAGAAAAATGAGACCTCTGGAAAACGTGTGTGTGTGCATGCATGTTTGTGTGCTCAAACACTACAGACATAAATTAACAGTCTGACAGCTGATGGGTATTACACATGGTACAAGCACCATGATATAGCACCAAAGCAGACATGCTTCACATAACACAAAGGCTCTGTATATCTAAAATAGATTCAAATCATGTGAAAGATTTCCTGTGGCTTCTGCAGAAGATTAAAACATTGGTACATTCATAAAAAAAGTGAAGATTTAGCAAAGCAGTGCACCCTGCACAATGACTCTTTGTTTCACCAAGCACGGAGCCTGGCAAAAGAGACACCCTGAAAGAGTATATCCAACCAATTTGGGCCTGGTAGGTGGGCTTCAGCTCATAAAAAAGGGGGCTACAGATCTTAAGAAACATACAATGAAGAAAAAACCTGTTAGCCCTGAGCTAATCTGTGAACTAATCCCTCAGTGAGAAAGCAACATTAGACCAAACTTCTAAATCCTGACTGAAAAGAAAAGCTTGATATAGATTAACCACAGAACTTGCCTGCACAAGCTTAGCATGAGGAATGATTTATAAAACAAGAAGGAAGACCACTAATACATCCCTCTCTGTTTCAACAGCATTTAACACATGGATGCAGACCAAATTTTCTAAGCATCCAATAATATTTGATGTTTTAATAATACTTTTCCACCCATTTGCATTGATCTAATGCTCTGCCATCTCATAGTTCTGCAAACAGAAGAGAGGTATATTTTGAGTACATTTTAAATTGCTTTTCTCTCATGCATTCACCCACCCATTTCCAACACACCTGGGGAAATGCAGCCATGGGCACCAATGTCGAATTCTTTTATCCTTGGATTATTAGGGATAAATTTAGGAAAATCATTGCTACTGAAGCCAGACTAAGCACACCACTCAGGATAAGCAAAGGAACTGAGCTAGCCCCCAGCATAACACTTTCCCCTCTCCACAAAGACATCATGTATGTCTTAATATAATGATAGTTAATCCTAAGGTAACTTTCTTGCATTACTCCATGATGCTGAGTCCAGTGAGATTTTAATTAGGGCCAGAGGGTCAAGGAAGTGCTGATACACTCTAGGCTCCCAGCAGATACTCAGAACCTTGCAGGGTGGCTGACAGCAGGCTGGATTTCCTTCCTGGCACAATTGCCTCTTGTCTGTTATGCCTTTAAATCATTTGGAAAATGCCTGATAAGACAACACACAAAATCTATATGCTGAATATCTCCTTCCATGCTTCCATGCTATGAGATGCTTAGAGCCAAGACCTGCTGCTAGAATGCTGTGGGTCAACAAGGAAAATTCCAAAAGAGGTATTTGATGCCCAGCATGAAAAAGCCAACAGAGCTGTGCTTTGTGGATATTGATTTCTACATTTCATGATCCAACAGTTCAGGTCAGCGATTCATGAAATCTGTAAAACAAGCTCCCTCCCTCCGCAAATGTCAGATATATGCAAATCATGCCTTGACTAAGGCAAAGCTCTAGGCAATCAGAAATGTGATTTTTCTAATAAGACACAACCACCATGGTAGACAGCAGTGTGTGAACCAAAGCCCTAGCCCTGGATGACTCTGATCTTGCCATGCTCTTCAAAACATGAACCTGAAGGAGCATCTGCAAAATTATTTGTATTTTTATACTGGAACAGATTTTCATCTAAATAGGCAATCGGTTTTTTATCCTGCATCATAATACCAATTGTTCCCTGCCCATTTCTAGCAGACTCACTGTCCAGTGAAACATGATTTTGTAAAAAATATATTTGGGGCAGTATTCCACTGTGCATGGTGAATCTCTCATCATATATCGATGAACTGGTAAAATCAAATCTTTTCCATGAGCTGAGGAGGGAATAAATAATATATGAGCTGTGCTTTCTTATTTTAATACGAAATAAGTTAACACAAGCTTACATTACATCTATAGAAGGTCTGTAAGCTATCTGGCTCATTCCTGTAATCATCAAGCATTCATAACAAAACCCACAGTTTTGCATACTGAGTTATGAAGATTTTTTACTTAGGCAGCTCATTAAAGACAGAAAAGAGGACTGCTTTTCTTCATTACTACTGGTATTCCAAATCAATACAATAGATTAACCAAACAAGTGTGAGATTTTTAATGCTGGACTGAAATCCTGCCATGTAAGAACTTCCAAACAGTATCAGATTAGCTAGATGGCTTAAACACTCTCCAAGAGAGGCCAGAAACAGATACTATGATATAACTGATGCACTAATTTAACTGTCAGTACCGTATTTGTCCTTGACATCACCCTGTTGTTAGCATGTGCAAAGCATTTTTAAGAGAATCAGACTAATCTTGAGGAAGTTAAAAGAATGAGATTAATATTATCTAAAAAAAATAAAGAGTGAAATCAGCCATTAGCATAAGGCAAAAAAGTAAACAAACAGCCTCAGGGTTGACTTAAAAGTCTACAAATTTTATGGAAACGTCACAGACATTCTTTGCACATCCAGTCTCTGGAGGCTATTGGTATTTCATTGAATACCTGAAATGAACTGACGGTCACTGCAGTATTTGATATACGCAGACCCATTCTTGCCCTTCTCCTTTGGTATATATACAGTGCCATCAGAATTGTAGGCACATTTTCCAATGGCTACCTGAATTTAACATGGAATACTAAGGACTTTAAACACATAATTCTTTTTTTTTTTTTTTTTTTTCCAATCCAACCTTAATTTGCCCCATTATTATAAATTTATAAATAGATGATTTTAAAAAAAATTTAATAACAAAACAGAATTAAGATTCCGCACGCATGAAGAAAAGTGTTATTAAATTCAGTTTTCCCAATGCTTAGGCTCTGTCACTTGTGTTACTTCTCAAGACGTTATCCAAAATAATGGGACATTTGGGAGCTATTGAAATTTGCAATAATAAAAGAGAGTAATCTGTAAAAACACGATGCCTTAATTATTTTGCTGTTTAAAATTTCTGTTCATATCTCTTGCACAGAGACCACTTCCTTATTATTAGTAATATTTTCAGTGATGCACTTGAAAATTCTTCATCTTATCAGATCACACGAATTAGAGACAACAGTCTACATGAGGAGACCACTTATCACTGCAGAGAGATGAATCCCACCAGGACTTTTCCCATATTTTGCTGTGTAAGACTTTCTGCCCAAACACACATGAGAAGCAGTGTGCAATGTCATATGGAAATCTGCCTCTGAAAGACAGTTTTAACCTCCAGTCACCTCCTGTCTTTGGAAAGTTTTTGGCTGTTTCTGAAAACAGCAGCCGAAGAACACAGGGTGCAGGATGGAAACCTGCATCATGGGGTGAGCGAGCTCAGCTTGGGCTTCCTCAGCCCAGACCTCGCGTCTCTGCTAGATCTGCCACCACACTGGCCAGGTGGATTTCCCCTCTCCTGATAGCCCCCTGGAGAGGTAATATGAGATGAACACGTTTTTGATTTTCATTAGAACTCTTTGTTTTCTTCCCTTTCTTTCCTCCCCACCCTCCTTCTCTCCTTTTCCCCTTTCTTTCATTTTTTCCTTTTCTTTTTTCTGCTTAACTTTGAAGCTGACATTAAAGTTCAGTGTGTCACCATTTGAAGATGACATTGATACATCTTTCATTGTCTTTTTAGAAAGCTGCCTCCATAAACCAACTGTTCAACTAGAAATACTTCCAAGCGTTTTAGAAATAATTAAAATAGTTCTCTCATTTCCAGCAAGCACAACCAGTAATACTTTTCAAACTCAAGATGGAAAAGAAGAGGCTGTTTACCTATTTTTTAAACAGCCCTTGCATTTTCTGATAGGCTTCAGTGTTAAAAAAGGGAAAGGCATGTGCCTTTGGAGCCATTTAAACCTCAGACAAAATGTTCAATCAGACACACTGCCTCATTTTTACACCATCACCAGCATGTCACTGAGAAAAAATGCAGCTTTCTCTGCCAAATGTGGGCAATGCTAAAGAACCATGAAACAAATGCTTACACAGACTTGTAATCCAGGATTTAAGCAATCAGTGTGCTGTAGAGCACTATTCAGCTACACAAACCCAATGAACTTCAGCTTTAGTACTTCTCCTGTAAAAATATACATGAGCATATTGCCACACAGCTGCCTATATTCTTCAGAAAATGTTGCAGTTTCTCACAAAGGACCATGGACTTCAGGCATCGCCACTAGCAAAGGCCCAACTGAGAAGGCTCAACAGCAAAATGAAGTTATATTTGTTAAGTTCTTGTGTGGGAGATGCTGGAGGAAAAGAGGAGGATGGTGGAGAACACAGGCTGGTCCAATGCTGAACCACCACTGTGGTGTTTGTGGGAAGAAGTGAGAGGTAGTGCTATTTTTAAACGCCACTTTGAGAGTTTTTAAACTCCTTCTCTGCTGCAAACCGTGGCCATAAACTTTCCGGCAACAACTTCCCCTGTGATATTCTGGACCAAATTCCAAGTGGAATAAAATTATAATCCCTCTATCAACATTCCCCTCACATTTACAACTCCCATTAAATGAGTGGAAATTTGAATTCTTTTTAGAAGGCTCCAATTACAGCAGATTATCATGTTTCCCTCTAATTACTGAATATAAATACATACCATGTAACACAGTTTATTGTACCCTTAGTGTACTTACAGTAAATAGAAACCAATATGCTTCATTCAGCCCATGTATTTTGACACTCACATCAGATTTAGCAATTTGTCTTCATTACAACCCCTTGCACTGTTACTGCCATCCTTCTCAGTGCTGTGCCTATTGCTGTGCTTGAGCTGTGCAGCAGGAAGATTGATGAAGGTTGTGTACACTGATTTGTGACAAAAGCAGGGCACTTGAGAGGCACTGTTACCATTCTGATAGCACTAAGTTCGCTAAAAATTAGCTGCACTAAGCCAATACTCTGCTCCCGCTTCTCCTCCTCTTCAATTAGGGTACATGACTTGGACCTTTAAAGGCTAAAGCTGCTGTAACATTATTTTTAAACCTATTGCCTTCCGTTTGTCACTTCTGAAGAGATTTAAAGTTCTGACCATACTTATTAAAAGCTACTTTTATTCTTTAGAGACACTTCGAATAGACAAGTTTTTCACCATGACAAATGTTAAAAGATATTTTCTGAATGAATCTACAGGGGCAAATTTAAATAGCTATTTTAGTGTTTTGGAGGAACAGATACTATGGATACAATTTTCAAAACTGGCTAAATGTCTGAAGAGCGCACACCACATGTGCTCATCAGGGAGAGACTAAACAGCCTCAGCACTTTAAAAGCACCCACTTATATTCCATTATCAAGAGGATGGAGAGGTCATCTCTTGCTACAGACAATTCATCCCTTCAGTCATGAAGTTTTAAAGACTTGCTAGAATTGCACACTGAAGCCTGTAACTCTTCTGGCCCATTCTTTTGCTAAACACAGGTCTTGACACAGCAATTCCCAACAAGCTGAACTGCTCAGTGGTGGGTACATTTTGCAGACGCTTTCTGTGCTGGAAGCATAAGTAATAAAGCCTCTGCAACAGAGTGTTTAGAAACTGCTCAGGGTAAGAAAAACGTGCTCAGATCCACTTTCTGGGCTAAATGTGCAAGTCAATGAACTGTAGCCTGGATTCAACAATCCTCCCCCATGATGTTGCACATATACACTGGAAAGCAGACCAGGAACTATTCATGTTCTGGACATCTCAGAATCAGCTGACAACACAAAAGGTTGCAGATCCTGCATGAAATGGTTTAATTTTTATGCTTGTTATTGGACCTCCACCACT
The DNA here is from genome assembly GCF_000738735.6 of Corvus cornix cornix. Classification (NCBI taxonomy): domain Eukaryota; kingdom Metazoa; phylum Chordata; class Aves; order Passeriformes; family Corvidae; genus Corvus; species Corvus cornix. The sequence goes on along the minus strand of NC_046332.1, from coordinate 37,222,006 downwards.
CCCGCAGCTGTTTGCATAAAACCACATAGCAAAATCACCAGAGTTTGTAAAACTGTCTACCAGCATTAGGAGGCATCTACAAAAACTGTGGGCAGAAAAAACCAGCCAGACTAGTTTTGTGGGGTTTTTTCCATAGCTCAAACTCCACTGACATTATCTACTTCTAGCTTCTTCTTTTTAGTAAATTAGCGTAATACAAGAAAAGAAAGTGAAGTGTTTACATGTGTCTACATTTACATAAAAATTATTAGAAGACAACACATATCCAGAATATGGAGGAAGTAAAAGAAGGAAAGAAGAGGATAATGTATTCAATTATTGAAAGAAAATAAAGCCAAATCGTCTGAAACTTGCACCTCATTGGAAAGACATCATTATTCTTGTTCACTTGCAAAGCAAGCAGGTAGCTCTCAGGATTACCTTTCCTCTTTCAGATTGTTATTTAAATACTTCATCCCAACTACAAAATCTTTGAGAAAGTCTATGAAATGGAACAACTGCTTTTGTCTTGCTTCCTGTGAGAAAGTAATGTAATCAAGTGGTCATTTTCCTCCTATTTCAGGCAGATCTGTTCCATTAATAAGAATCCACTAAAGCAAGAGACCATCCTGTATAAAATTCAGTGACGTCCAATTTAAACCACAGCAGCAAAATTCTACCTGATAACAAGCACAGAATACAAGTTGCAGCTTTGCAAGGCATTATAAATGTCTCAGAAAAGAATTAGGCCCTCAACTTCAGAGCTTAAAAAAATAAGCATCGACAATGCCACAACCAATGAAAAACCTGGGAGAAGCAATTATTTTTTTCCCCTCCTTCCAAAATTCCAAAACAAACAAACAAAAAACGAAACAAACAATACCCAAACAAGATCACCAAAGCAAACAGAAAATCTCAATGATTATAAAGGGGAGTCAATTTCTGACTTCTTCATGCATCTTTTGGCTCAGGTTCTAGACATGTTTCTGCACTCCCTTTGGAACATACTCTTTGGTAAGTGGAAGTCCTGTGACAGCAGCCTGAGGTACCATTAAAAAAATCCATGTGGACACAGGTCCATACATCTAAAGGAGAAAGGAAGAAGAAATGCACATCTGACCTGGGCCTCGGTACTTACTTTGCAACAGAATTCTTGTGCAACTTACAAGGAGAGTCACTTAGATTCACCTTTCCTAAGCATGGCAGCCTTAAAAATACACATCCTGTCTTTGCTGGTAATTCATGTTTCCTCTGGCACAGACAGGGGCAGGCAGCTCGGGAAGAGCAACTCTAAGCCATCACAGGCGACGTTCTGGAGATAAGCACTGGCACTACACACAACTACAGTGACTAACATCTGCTATCTTATTTCACTTCATTTTCCCAACAGCTTCGGTGAAAGAGGTGGAAATGATGTTAATAATGAAATTTGCTAAGTAAATACTGGCAGGTACTTATAGGGTATAGTGTTTCCATCAAAGACAGTCTTATTAAGAACAATTAAAAAATTGTATCTAGGAAAGGTCTGTCAGTGCCTCACACACACACTGGGCCAAGGGGGGCAAGGGTTGCTAGGTCAAGTACTAATCAGAGCTTTTCAAAGAGAGCCAAGTTTGCGCTCCTTTACACCAGACAGGCTCCTGGAAGAAGGGTATGAAATGAAGCCGGAAGGGAAACACTGTACTACTGGGAAACCACGTCTGTCTCGGCAATTAAGGCCTCCCCAGGGGGTTAATTACACAGAGACAGACAGGCATTTTAGAAAAGGTTTCTCAGTTTGCCACAAGAACAAGCACAGCTTGACCAGCCGGGCTCTGGATCGCAGCCTGTGCACGGATGTGCAGCAGGAACGCGCCTCCCAGGAGGCAGCGATGGGCAGTGTTTCAGCAGCAGCTCAAAGGGGCAATTTGACCACCAGGCTGTGTCTCCACCAGAGTCCAACTCCCCTTCCCACTCACTGTTCCCAGGTGGGCTTCACAATGTGGTCTTCTCTGCACTTCTACAGGACACCTTGCTCCCGTGTTTCTCTTCTCCGTAGCCTGCCCTCCACTTTACTCCCCATTCACAAGCCTTCAAGCAGTGTATCACACAAATTTCCCTCTACTGCATCTTCAGCCCTCAAAATCTTGCAGATTGTTATTTTTTCAAGCAAGATACAATTCAAGGGAAAGAATATATTAACTTGTATTGATGACTAAAGCTGAATTCTATAAGTAACTAATTTTTTTCTTTTTGCTATTAATAGTAGCACTCCCCCATCCTTTGGAAAATGTGTATTTGGCATGTTTCACTGAGATCTCTGAGGCAAACAGATAAATCACAGAATTACAGAATCACAGAATGGTTGATGTTGGAAGGGAACTGTGGAGCTCATCTAGTCCAACCCCTGCTAAAGCATGTTCATCTAGAGCTGGCTGTGTAGGATCACATCCAGGCAGGTTTTGAGTATCTCCAGAGAGACTCCACAACCTCTCTGTGCAACCTGTTCTAGTGGTTTGTCACCCTCAGAGAAAAGAAGTTTTTCCTCATACTCAGATGGAACTTCCTGTGTTTCATTTTGTGCTAACTTGTTGTTCACCAGGATTACCTGGTCCTTCTCTGCAGAGCAAAGGAGACTTAGAGACCCCAAATTCTCATCAATAGACATACTTCAAAATCAATGTCCATTTCATTCCATTTGTGATCTTCACTGACAGTATAAACTGGAAAGCTTGAAGTTACTAGAACACATGATTACTTTACTAACTTTACAACTCAATAAATCCTAAAAAGGGAAAAATCCTTGTATTTCCCTCCATTTATTTATGACATGGAATGTATAAGAATCTACAGTGAATTATCAAGAAAAAAACCCCAATTCAAACTTGCACAGTAATAATCAACCCTTCTCTCCTGTGTTCTGCACTAATCAAAATAATTTGGGATTTCTAGCAAATAAAAAACCTAATGAAAATATATGCAAATATATGCAAATATATATTTTACTACATTTTGCTGTCAGACAGTGATTGCATTAGGAATTATTGTGTCCAGATGTTTTTTAGCTTGTATGGATTTGAAGAGAATTTCCTAAAATACATAGTAGGGATGATTGATTATGTGGAACAATATGATTCTTTTTACTAGTACCAATGGGAATCAAGAATTCCTTACTCCACAAACAGACAAAAGAACAGAGACAAGAAACTTTTACCCAAAGGAAAAAAAAAAAACACAGCATGGTGTACAGCAATGTTAAAGAAAACACGTGTGGCAAAACCAGTAGTTTACAAGTGTATCACTCCATATCCGACACACGTGAGCTACTTATAAAGCGAAACATTCATCACAAGGGCCAAGGGAATGGTTTAGATACTCTTTTGTGAAAGGCAATTTTTAACTTGAAAATTGTTGTTAATAGTCCCAACAAGCAAAAGCTAAAAAAAAATCATTGATTCTGATAATGCAGTGAACGTGAAAAGGTCAAAGTTTGCTTTCATACAAATTACCAGTTTGCATATTAGATCCAAGATGCAAAACTTTAAACCTGTTTAACCTGAGAGACTAAAAATCCCGGCAGGGTTGGGGTCATTCCACCTGCTCTTTAAAAAACATTTTGCTCTGGATTTTCTAACTTTCTGTCATGAACAAAATTTAAGAGCTACAATAAAAGACTTAACTGAAGTAGATTAGAGGTGGAAAAAACCTGTTCAACTTTTGTTCAGCTTTTTCCTGCTCTTGAGAATTAAAAAATGTTTTATTTCTTCTGTATAAACAGGCAATTCCCAGCTTTGTGTGAGACTGTTATAAATGAAGAGAAGGGAGAATACCACTCTCCTGGAACAGGAAGAAGTGATTTTAAACTACAAAAATCAGCTAACCTCTTAACATATATTTCCACTTAAACATACCTCTAAAAAATGTTCTGCTTGCTGCTCCCGATCCAATTTTCTTGACGTTGTGGTAATCAGACCTGTGAAAAAAGGATGATATTTGATTGTGAATACCCATTGAAAAATATGTATCTTTATCAACCTGAATACAAATGAATTTTTAAAACACTCAAAGGGAAAAAATCTACTTGAAGCTATATCAAACACAGATTTCTTGACATCTGTCAAGCATTTTATTTCTCAGTCCAACCATTATCACTTTCTGACCAGCAATGAATCTTTAAAGAAAAATGCTGTGAGAAAAGTAACTGAGAAACAGTTAACTGTGTGTCTACAGTTAACATGCTACATTTATTACAGTGAATGAAAAAAATTCACTGAAGAATCGCTATTTGTCTTATGATTAAGAGTTTCAATGAATCATTTGCATTTGACTGAAATTCTTCCATAAAAAACCTCATTAAAGATTTCAGAGTTCTCAAACAATTAATGGGATAGGATGCTGATTATTTCCACGCCAAGAATACTTGACAAAGAAGGTTATTTCTGTAATAACTACTTGTATACATAATGATTTCCAAATGTAATCATTCTAATGCATTAAAGGTTTTGTACTACAATTTCATCAATTTGTTCCATGCTCAAATTGAGTCTTTAAAATAATGTACTCTTCTGCATGAGGATGATCAAGATATCTTTTATTTTAAGCAATGTACTTTCATGAATGATTAAACTCCTGTGAGATTTATACCAAGGAAAAGAAAAGGAAACACTTCCAAAGTTCCCTCAAGAAAAATGATGCATATCTTCTAGGAACATAGCTTAGTTTTTTATTTTGTTTTTACTAGAGATTTAAAGGGCAGATTTGGAGTTTCCCGCATACAAAACATTTCTTTGGATAGGAAAATGCATCACGTGCTTGTTTTTTGACAGACCAACTTTTTCTAGAGATAAAGCTGATTTTGGAGACGATGTCCATGGGCCAAGTTGTTCTCAAGAATTTGTCATCTTTAAGATTACCAAGGGAAACAAGGAAATAAATTCTCCCTGGATGAACTATTCTACCTATTGAATTTATCAGACTAGCCAAGCATCTAAACAAAAATCCACGATGACCCTGAATTCTTAAAAAAACCTATCAGCAACATCTTACATCTACATAAGACTTCTAGTCCCAGAAGGCTTCTACAGCTACAGCTCCTCATATGCTATCACCTTCTCCTTGGAGGAATCTCTTCACCTATTTTGGTGAAAAGGGGAGAAATATTACTTGAAGTAATGCGATGAAATGAACAAAGGGAAGTGGACTCTGCTTCCAGGATTCCAGACTCGTTACAAGATGTATCAGACCACAGAAGTGACACCCAAGGGGAGGTCACAGAAATTAGAGTGCATCATTACAATTACATGGAATAACCTGGTGCTGGGAAAAAGCTGAAAAAACAAAACTGGTATTGCCTGCATCAAGCAGTTGTAAGTATTCAAAACTGTTACACCATATGGGAGACATCTATCTACTCACTGCATGAGTTTAAACAGAAATGACAGCACAGATGATAAACTGGTGTCATTCACACAAGATCTCCCCATGTCTAAAAAGAACAAAAAGATACAGGCAAGAAATTCCTAATTATGAAAGAAGTTCAGCCCCACTAAATTGATAAAGGAAAGATTTCAAATTTGAAATATCCCCATTCATCACATGCATAGTCACTATGGATATTTATCAAGCACAACCTAATCACAGTAAGGAATATCCTAAGTTTTACAGAATCTTCCACTTCATTCCTAATGTGCCATTGTGAACTCTACCTACTGTCCTCTCAAACAAGAGATCTCTAGCTGTAAATTATAGAAAGTCTCTGTCCTCATCAACTTCTTCAGGCAGAGAAATTCACATTCTTTTTTAAGACCAAGAGCTAACATTTGCAACTGAGTATCATGAACTCTTAGAATGAATAGTACTTGTCTTTCATGGGTAAAACTAAAACTACTACTGCTGCTCGTTCTCACAAAACTACTGTTACCACAAAGGAGGCTTTTTGTTTCCTTTTGTTTAATGTAGAGCCTTTTTGACTGCAATAATTGTCAGAGTGCCTTCAGACCTGAATTTTCTTCTAAAAGAGGTATATGAATACATAGCAAGTATCTACATCTACAACAGAACTGCCTGTATTTTAAATGTAGCAGATCTCAGAAGATTTATCACTCAGATTCCACAGCCAATCCTAAGGGCAGGGAGCAGACCATCACCATCAGTTCTGCAGACCTGATCGTGAAGTATGTTGATTGTGAACCATCACAACTGCTTGTTTTTGCTTTAAGACAGCTCTACATACAACGCCCATTCTGGGCAGTTTCATCAGGCTGTTCAATTAATGTGTAGGAATAACTGTTCCTGTGTGTGTGCAGTTATGAGGCCTTTAGTTTCCTCTCCTGTTCTCTGTTCTCACACATTCCTGAAGTCAGGGACAGATCATGCTGTCCAACACTACAGCTCAAAATATGACTACACATAAAAACAGGTCTTAATTACATGGTATTAATATTTATTTAATTATTTTAATGTATTGCCATGGATATGAATCTGGTTCTTTCACATTACAAAACTGTATTTCAAGAAGTTATTAAGAGTAGTCATCAAAACTGAAAAAATAAGTACAACGGTTATGTCGAACGCTACCCACAGCTTTACCAGCCCAGTCTCAAAGAAATTAATTTCCTGAGTTTTATGAAAACCCTACTGTGTTTTTTCCTCCTGTATTCACTACTCCATGCCACAGATACATAATAATAGTAATATTTAGCAGAATGTAAAACTTCAGTTTCAAGACATTGGGGCAACCGAGAGAAACTTGACTTTGTACAAGAGACCATATCTCAGTTTTAGTTCTTATCTAACTGTATTGAATTGTCACACTCTGCTATGGTGTAAAGGCATTATCTACAGAAAGCAACTCACAGAGAAAAATAAACCCAAGGAAATTATGTTAGGCTGCACTCCTAGTTATGATAGAAAGTCACAAGGGGACAATGATAAGAAATGACCCTTCCCTTTTTTCCTATCTTCAGTATGTGTTGCAGCCCTTACAGACACAGCCATATGGACAACTCTCCAAAGCCAGCTTGGAAATACAGCATGCATTTATCCAAAAAAAGTCAAACCCACTAACAAGTTGCAGAAGTTCTTGCACACCTCTCAAATGGTTTTTCTCAAATTTCCAGGGAAACATCATGGTCTTGCAAAGGGCAGTAGATATTTATAACTGTGATCTTTAAGAACATCCACAAAAGTGAAGAGGAATACTGTATTCAATATAGAAGTTATTTACAGTAAAACCATCCAATAACAAACGAAGTTATGTCACTCTCCTCACAGAATTTCATACTTTGCTTTGACTTTGTGAGTTAAAACATCTCTCTCTTCATCCTGGCACATGCAGTCCTCAGACCATATAAACAAGTTGTTTTGTTAAACTCCAAAACATTGCTTGACCCAGTATTTCAGCTTGGAGATAATTTGCTATATAAAACCTTGGAGGTCTTACACACCATGCTTTTCTATGATACCTGTCACTTTTGCTGTTGGAGTATTTTTCCCATCTTAACAAATAAACAATTATTGTTCTACTCCTGTTACAGAGTTTGGAAATGCTGGAAGGTGAACAAGTTCACTCTACACAACATGTCCCATAATACTGCAGGACATAGTCACAAGTCCCAGCTGACACCGACATGGCAACACCCCTCCAAAACCTCACTGTACACTGGATAAGATCATCGCTGTCTCCCAAATCATTCCTCTGTAAAAGGAAATTCAGCATGTAGATGGAGAAGAAATGGCAATGTTTTTCATCTCATCACTTTATAATGTGGATGGAACAACCAGAGATGTAGGGTGGGCAACAAGGCAGATATGCCTTAGTGCTCAGATGCAGTCTTAGTGACACAGAAGAAAGAACAGGACCAACACAAAAATCCTGACAATTTAGTCAATACATCAGCCTATACAATCTTCAGCCAATGCATCACCTTGCAAACAAATCACCAGTTAAAAGGGGTCAGATGTGTGATTGAGACATTTGAGCAACACTTAGCATTGATGCTTAGGATAATGCTTTTAGCACATTGCAATGTGCTGAAGAAAGGAAAAGGCCATCAGAAACAAATCAAAACCCACCTGAGTTACCTTGCACTTGCAATTAGTGAAGCCTGAAGTTACTGGAGTGCAAATGAAGAAATGTAACTTAATAGCAAACAGCGATAGGTCTAATGTCATAGGAGTAATGCCAGGCATGTGTGTGGATGAATACACGTGTGTGTCTGGATCACTGAACATGACATAAAATCAGGAATAGTTACAAATTCAACAGCATGACTAATGCTTTATAAATTTTTAGATTGTTTTTTTGTAGAATTTGATGATGATCAAAGTGAAGGATTTAATCCATGCTCTGCCTTCAGTTAGCTCTCGTTTCACAGAAGGGTGCTCACAGAAATAAAACCTCTGCGTGCCTGCGTGTGCTGAAGTAGACAGACAGTGCTATACAAATACATATATAGTGCATGTACAGTCAAATATTAGATTATGGATATGCATGTGTGTGACATTTTGCATCTACCCCATAAACTGAATATTAAAAGTTATCCTAAAACGCACATATTTAGAGAGGTATATTTAGTCTAAGGTTTACTGATGTTCATTCTTTCCATATATATGCGTTATTTGAAGTGGTTTTGTTGGAAACAAATTAATTCATTAATTCAAATTTCTTCTGTGGACTTGGCCACAGAAGAAAAATTCATAAGGGGCTGTTAAGTGCAAAGGCTATGGCAGAGGAAATCTTGAAGCACTGGAGAGCTTGAACAGTATTACACAGAGGGAAAAACTGCTCTGGGTTTGCTTCTTCTGATGCTTATTCTCTACACATCCAGAACAGCCCACGGCTGTAGGTGCGATAGTAACTAAACTGACCCTTGGCTTAGAAGAAATTCACATATTTTCAGTACTACAGCACTTAGGGACCAAAAATTAGGTTTCCACAGGCTATTTTGGGACACAGATTGAATTTCCCTAATATGGCTGTGAAGCCAAGTAGAGTTCAATAGCCTTCTCCTTATGAAATTAAATTATTTTCATTCAACCTGTGGATGGATAACCTTACCTGAGCTGTTTCCTGAGGCACTGCATAAAAGATAACAGAATCTGGTATGGAGAGACTGCATATTTTACTGCTATCTCTGGAAGTGCTGCAAATTTTATAGTATAAAGAATTTTTCTTTTTTTAAAAAGAAATTCTGAAGTACTCCTTTATTGATTTCTCATTCTCAAACTTTGTTTAGGTGAAATATGAAAAAAGTGTAAGACAGGTAACAAGCAGGCTAAAGTAAAAGAAGCCAAATAAATTTTTTTTTGTTTTAAGCTGAAGGCTGAGTGTCTTCATAGAGATATGAAGCTGAGACAGAAAGCAACGTCATCCCCTTCCCTGGCAAAAGATTAATAGGATACAATCTACTGCACGTTTTACTGTCCATTATTAATTTTTTTCCCCTGCTCCGCATATCCATAAAAAACATTTTATTAAGAAAATGCAAGTGGGGGATGGATGGGTTGGAAGCGTAACAAGGGACTTCAGGTTATTATGCAGGGTTTAAACACAACCTCAGGACGTGCTGCCTGGCTCCAAGTCATAGCAGTACATGCTTTACACCATTCCCACTCACAGTGCAGTCGGGATCTTTGCCTGGGACTCCCAGGCAGCACAGGGCCACACATGTCCCGTGCACACACACACAGAGATGGTCTGGATGGATTAGCCGAAAGGAAATCTTCCTCATCTGAAAGATTTCCAGACCCTAGGTGATGAGGGAAACCTTCTCCACATTCAGATATTGATCCTCATCTTCAAAGAGAACAATTTTGAAATGAAAAGAAGAATATGAAATTAGACACCTTTCTTCACTGAGTTCTTGTGCCCTGTGAGATGCTCTGAGCATCCTGCAGCACTGCTCCTATCCTGTTACAGTCCAAAGTGGATGTGCTTCCCAGTCTGCCTTTTTCAAATACTGTAAGGAACAGGAATACAGAAAGAAAACCTCAAGAAGGTATCAAAGGAAACATTCTGTAGAGTTAGCCTTGAAAGTTCTGCTTGGAAAAATAATGCCTTGGGACTGCTTCCTGGAAATAAAGGCCTTTTAACCCAACCAGTTAAACAGACAAAAGGAATAAGTAAAACAAACACTGTTTTTCCAAAAATGTTCCATAAATTCAGTGACTGGTTATACACACTGCTCATTCACCAAAGCCCCAGGGCTGAATCGGGAGAAATTCATATGGGAGTTTTCGGGTTTACTAGAAATCGAAAATATTTATTAACATTACACACAAAGGTATGAACACAGCCTCTCCACGCATTTATGAACACAGAAGAGAGTACGCAGCTGCTGAGAAATACAGCCATCAGCTGTCAAATGTCCCACTATTCTTTGAAAGTAAATTTAAGTCTTTAGATGGATAAAAAAAAAAGGGAGCCACAATAAATAGCATTAGGATTTGCACTATATATTCAGGAATGTAAAACTATCGCGTATTTCTAACCATAGAAATGTCGAAATGAATAGCAATAACCAGGGTAATTCTATTATCCACAGGCAGCGAGAGGCATTGTAAACACTCTAACAGCACATTCATCTCCTGCAATAAATTAGGGATCGACAAAGCCAAATTGAATTTCAAAGATAAATGACAGAAAACGACGTACATTTTACTTGGAGATGTAAACAAACATATCATTTTATATAATTACACATGTAAACCTCTAATTTAGAAAGACTGTATTCTGATCTAAATGAATGATACTTCATTGAACAAGAAAGAGAACCCACCAGGCGAGCCTGTGCAATTACGTGGAGGACTGCTGCTTTATTGTTTTTCCTGAGGTGACAATGAGAGTGGAACGACCTTTTTGAAACAAGCTAGGTATAAAAAATGATTGCTTTTTAAAAACAGTTACATTTTCTAATGCATGGTTACGTCTGGGAAAAAAAAAAAAACCAGGAGAAGCTGAAGCAAAATCTTTTTGTTCTTCTTTCATTGTCCCTTCTGTCTCTCGTTAAAGAGTTCCGTCAGCTTATTGCTGAAAATATCAAAACTCTGAACAAAATGCACAGCAAACATTCATTTCAATGAAGATTTTGGATTACACTTTCCTTTAAAGGCAGATCCTGGCTTTTTTTGTTCCTAGAATATGTTTAAAGTGACAATATGGTGTGCCAGTCTGTTCTGCCTGTAAAACAGGGGACTCTAGAGGGACTCCCTTTCATTCTTTAAAACTCAGCCAGTGCAGTCCTCAGGAACTGCAGGCAAAGCCACTACACTTTTCTAAATGTTCTTCACTTGTGGAGTGCCCAGGTTTTGTGTTCTGTACATTTCTCCTGGAAGGTTATTTGCGAACACGACTGTTGAATATCCTGGTTTCCAGACTGCATTTATGAACAATTTGCACCTTCATTTTGGTCAACTAAACAAGACAAGCTGTATTGGCTCCCTCTCACCTAATGAATTTGCCATTACCTTCCCTGCATTACAGTTCCAGCCTTCCTTCCTCCTAAGCCTGATGGATGGAGAACACTGTGCTCCAGATAACGCCTGTACAGCCACACTAAAGCAGTCTTAACTACTGATTCCCGTGGATGCATCTAGCAGGGAGCAGCAATCTAGTACTAATCCTCAAATACACTGTTTAGTTTACTTCATTAATGAATTTCTACTCTTCAAACTCCTAGAGATCCTTTCTTCTGTTTTTTTTTTCCTTGTCCCCAAACCCTACGGTTTGGATGATGCCTTCCAACTCTGGATGAGAGCAAACTGCCTCTCTTGATGCCAGCACCACTGAAGAAACCACCATATAAGATCATTTGTCTAGCCAATACTTGACATAATCTGTTAATGTATGCCCTTCAGCATGCAGATTCCTCATTCAAGACTCATCATTTTTATTTCCTCTTTAGCCAGGCCCATATGCAGTATCAAGTCAACAATTAATCTCCAAGTCCTCGTGCCTCATAAATTCTGCAGTGCAACTGTATCAAATGCATTACTGAAGTCCACGTAGATGACATACAAAGTATTTCTTAGAACATCATTTATCTTGTCCATGACATCAAGATAGGCTGATACAATTTACTTCTAATAAACCCATGACCACTGTTATCCTGCTTTCTATTTATTTTCATGTTTTTAATTATTCTGTCCTTCAAAATATGTTTGAAAGCCTTGCAGTTGACAGAGGTCAGACAAATAGTTCTGTGACTGCAAGGCTTATTTCTTCACCCTGTCTTCCTGCTCTTTGCTGCTGAAATTTTATTTGCTATCTCTGAGCTGCATGGCTTAAATCTCAGATTTTATAATACCCCTCAGTAGTTACTTGTTACAGGAGCTGCATTTAAAGTGCCAATTCTTTCACATTTCTGGAGCAGAAATTATCATGTTATTCTTACTTGATATAAGAGTGATAGCAGTGAGGTATGTTTGGCCAGGAAGAAACCAAATCCAAATTTGCTTTGGACAGCAGGATAATGTCTGCAAAGGTTGCCGTACCAAACCACAGTCACCACCTGACTGTGGTCACTTTGGACTGGAAATAGCTTCAGGCATCTCAGTGATGTGCTCCTTGAAAACTCATGTGGGATGAAACTCAAAGTGCAACCCAAAATGCTTGCCCTCTAAAATAATCCCTCAGGACCTACCCTTAAGATTGCAGACACAGTCTGCAGTCCACAGCTGCAATATTTAAATGGTAATATTCAATGTGCCCAAGCTGCTCTGGCCTCTGTAGCACAACTGATGAGCAATTTCTCGGCGCTTCATCGTTGCCTGAGTCATCTCTTGGGGCTGTGATGCTCTGGAACAACTGAGCAAATGCCCTTGAGGGACTCTCCCACACAGGCTTAGTGCTTCTAAAACACTTCACAGAGAATGCTTTGTAGGATAAGAACGTTTTCAAGTTTAAATCCTTTATTTAGGCTCAAACAAATATGTAAGAATAGAAACAGCACTCCCATCTTCTTTTGCTTTCTTCTCTTCAGAAGTGCAGTGCCACCTAAAAACCTAATTGCTAATACGATGCCTCAGCACAGATTTTAACATCTCTCTGCATTGCTTCCATTTTCAGGGAGAAATTACAGAATTCTATTTGGGTTATAATTAGCATATCATTATTAGTGGCAGGAATAGCTATAAATATCTCTAACTGGTGGCTAGCTTAGTAACCAGCACACATCATCATTAAACAATTTTCTTTAATTTTTTTGTGCACAAAGGCCTTGTAATTCTGCAAAAGCAACGACTGATCCTAACTAGACTCTGGATATAATTTATGCTAATTAATTTCACTGTTTGCAGGAATGAAGACTTATATAATATCTGTGGCAGGGGTGGTGGTATCACTTTCAGTGGAAAGGGTCTATGCAAATATTCTGCACCTTGGGTGTGGATACATCATGAATTCTTGTTCGATCTCTTTCTTTGGCATATTATGACAAAAGAAGGAAAAAAGAATAATAAAAAAGTCTCCAATGTATGCTTTGTATAAGATAGGCCACAGCATGATGAATTCCTGGTATTTTCCCTTCTCAGTTGTGGAGGAGGTGTGGAGGGTGGGCAGGGCACAGCTGTCAGTTTCTCCCCCTAATCTACACACCCTCGTTACCTTTAAGAGAGAAGTGATTCTGCATTTTTCCCTCAACCAAGCACTGTTCTTGACAATGGAAAAATAACACCAGCTTTTTCCCCAAATGTGTTAAGAACCAAAAGGTGCTGATTTCTCATGACCATCAATTGTCTCCAGCTCAGTAAAGCCACAGTGCTGGAAGAGTGGTGCCTTGTGCTCCCTGCAGATTCCCCAGGTCAAGTCAATCTCATCTTCATCTCTAATAAGAAAATGATTCATTGGCAAGGTGATCTTGCTGATTTGGAGGCAGAACACAGAGCTGGGGAAAGAAGCTTCACAGAGAAGATATATGGCCCTCTTTCATGACATGCAACTCGCACTCAGCACTGTCAAGATCTGCTGCCCTTCCCACGGTCGTCTCCTGCCTGAGAAACCATACTGAGACACCTCTGTTAGATTTCCTGCTCACCCTCTGTCTTGGTCTGTAACCCTATATGGCACATTTTCTGTCTCTGTGCTTCAGTTTGCCCTCCCATAAAACTGGGATAATGGATATGTTTCTTTGTAAAGTGCATTGTGACCTAGAAGGAAGAAAGTTATTTCTGTAAGATATTATTAACTAACAATATCATAAAGCTCAGCTACAACAGCACTAAGCATTTTCTAAAATTTGCCCTTTTTTTGCTTCTCTGAGCATGGATTTATAAACTGTTACCAAAAGGTAAAATACAGTATTAGATGTGGCCCCCACATCATTGGCTCAGCACATAATAAACAGCAAAAATGCACAGCAAAACTAGAACAGGAACAGTAGCTGCTTTTCACTGTGAAGCCAGCCCAGTGCCCCAGCCTTGTGAAACAGCTTAGTCCTCTGCGTAAATCCAAGTCTTCTTAGATGCCTCCCCCTTGCACAGGTCCCTTTTAAAAATATGATGGATATGGATGAAACAGGAATGGAAACGTGTATGTGTGAAAGCACTCAAAGAAACTACAGTCAGGTTTAAAGGAATGGTCTATACTGCTAAGCCAAGGAGACATCTGGGGAACATACTGTTCACATCTGGGCACACAGCTCTGATAAGGTCCCAGCATTGACCTGTCACAGCATGAGATCTCTGGTTTGGTAACAGAAGGAGGGCACAAAGCACATCACCTATACTATCATGGTAAGAAAAGGACAGATGATGGCCTTAAAGAGATCCAAGATGAGACAGTCAGCAATGAGTTACAGAAACAGAAATAAAGAAATTTGCAATGCAAAGGTAACTGTTAATTCCTGAATGTTTAGGAGACCTGTTCAAAAAAACCCCAACTTGTTCTGTTCCTTGCCAGTGAAGAAGAACCCAAGAGACAGAGAGAGGACTTCAGTTTCCCACGAGAGTCATCTTGGCCACAGCACTTGGATACATGTGCCTTGGTGTGCACAGTATGACAGTGTAAGAAAAAACAAGTTCCAGATCAAGTTAAATAAAATAAAATGTCCTTCTCCCTTCACAAGGTCTCACACTGAGTTTTGTTACAATTAATTGTGGCACTCTTGTTTCAGCTAGTTTTAATCTAGGCAGCTTCTCACTGAAATGGATGCCATGTTTAACTATCCTGCTGACCACAAGCTGAGGAGAACCATAAGGATAATACATACACCCATTGTGAAACCTATTCTGTGCTAACCTATCATGACTCAAAAGCTGGTTGTTATTGCACTACTGGATACAAAGGCTCCGAGGCAGAGTGGGATGCTTGGTGTGCTCATTTGCATCTCATTACCCAGCATGCTCTTCCTCCTCGGTGCTATTTTCATAGTGGCATTGTTGTCCGAGCCCTGGGAACAAGTGAAAAGATTTGGTGACTTTGGATGCATGCAGTTCTTTTCTACTTGCTTTGCTCTCCCTTTATAATGAAAGGCTTTGCAAAGTGGTGGAAATGAATCGATTTTCCATTTTTAAGGCTGTATGGGTGTGGGTTTGGTTTTTTTTTTTTTTGTTTTTGTTTTTGTTTTTGTTTTCCCAGTAGTTTAAGCTATCAGGAGCAAATCTTGAATAACAAATAAGATTACAGAAATGTGAGCCTAATGTTCCTCTCTACGAGGCGCTCAAGCATGAAGGTTTTGATCGAAGAGTAAGAAATGAGATTTAACTTCCTTCTGATTTAAGTTTCATTTGTTCAAAGAACCTGTTTCAGCAAAATGTGATTGCAAGCTCATTATTCAGTGAAGGGCAAATATCTTCAATCGCAATCTAGTAAGATCATCAGCTTTTTCTGTGTTACAAGCCTCAGTGAAGAGAACTGAACATACTGGCTTCTGTCATTGTCTACATCTGAGACTGTGATGATTTCACTCCGTCCAATTCATTTCAAAAGCTGTAGCTTCCAATTAAATGTATAAGTTGTCAGCCAGAGTAAGTGTCTATCATTTGAGCCAGATCAGTTTTGGTTTCTGGCAGTTTTACTGCATCAAAGGGTTGATTTACAGATCAGTTACATTTTATTCAGTACTGAAGGGAATAAAACTGCCTCAAACATGGGACTCAAAACAACACTAAGTTACCTGTTTTCCATAGTTTTCAGTATGTTTTAACGAGCTGGAAATAAAACTTCATTCCTCAGTGACTCGATAGTTTTCAACATGCGCTTAAAAATAATTAAAAAAAAATAAACTTCAGACAAATCTAAGAACCTTAACATCATGTTCTTTAACAACATCTAGCACACAAAGATTACATTGTACCCTATAATTGTCAACGAATTCAGCACCAAAAGCTTGTGTGAGGTATGAGGTCAGCCCCTTCTCAGGTTAAACAGATTTCTCCTATTTTACAGATAAGGAATCTTAGCTATTAAACTGTGTGTTGAAGACTGGTGCTGGGCACAGCAGAAGAACACTGAAAACACTTCAGTCTCTCAGGTTCATGTTTTAAGAATCTGAGCAATTTTGAGAGTCATTCTTGAGATAAAAAAATGGGTAAATATAGGTAAAAATAAAGCACAAGTACTTGACATAGAGTCTCTGTGCAAGGAAAAACGATTAGTTTTGGGGTTTTTAAGACTCAGTAGTTCCTTAGAACATGCAAAGCATTTGCTCCTTGGGCTTCTTGTGGCAGGAGGCTGAGTGGCATTTCACAGCAGGATCCTGTGACGATGCTTTGAAGTGTTTGTGCTGTATAACCCTTGATGAATCAATTAGGCCTCCTCACTCACCCAAACTATTCTTTTTAGTTGCAGTATTGTTTTTACAGCAACAGCACAGCCCTAAATCTAGAAACTGGTCCTGTAGGATCCAAAAGGATCAGGTTATAACTGCTGTAAGTAGTGTTTGATGAAACTAAAACACTCAGAAGTAAAAGGTAAATGGGTTAGGTTTTTAAAACATTTAAGAT
The DNA here is from genome assembly GCF_000738735.6 of Corvus cornix cornix. Taxonomy (NCBI): domain Eukaryota; kingdom Metazoa; phylum Chordata; class Aves; order Passeriformes; family Corvidae; genus Corvus; species Corvus cornix. The sequence continues at coordinate 37,205,107 of NC_046332.1, read as the reverse complement.
GGAGGAAATCGCTACCAGGTAGCTTCTAAACAGTATCTACCCTTTATCTATTGAGGCACACTGAGCTAACAGCCACTGTGTGGGGAATCATGGAGACACGCAGGAGTTGGGAACAGACTGGAGACTGCTTGGCAGCTGGGATGGGGCTACATTAGAGTCGGGAGAGCCACAGATCCAATCCCACAAACAAAATCCTGCTATTTTCAAAAGGGCCATGATATCTGGTAACAGCGACTGAGTGTGCTGCTGAGGACCTGGGCAATCCTGGTGGCTACTTTGAAGAGTGGTGATGGTGGTTCAAAACCAGGAGTGCACAGAGAGCTACAACGGCCTTTTCTCTTCCAGAAGAATTGCTTGTATGAGCAGACAGAAATGAATCAAGGTAGCCACAGTGTGAAGTAGCAACATAATCAACAAAAGTTCATTAAAAAGTGAAATGAGCAAACAGTCCATTAAAAGTTCACTAAGACACCCAATGCCCCAAAATAATTTTGCTTTGTCAGTTAGAGGACAGAGGCACAAAAAAGTGAGAGTAAAAGCAATTTTAGTACATGGATTTTTCCAAGAGTCAGTAATATTTCTTCAGCCACATCACCAAAACCTCTCTTAAAGCCAAGGGCCAGCAAAGGTGCCATGGAGCAGAACTGGCCCCTGGTTAACCAGGACAGGTAAGACCCACTGCACTTGCATCCTACCCAGCTGACAAACATCTTTGTACAGTCAAAGCAGAGAAGCAGGCACATCTTAAGCATGATTTATATGGGTTTTTTTAGATATCCAAGCTAAGAGGAGATAAAACGTAGTTTAGAAGTGTCTCTCTCTCTCTCCCCAGTCACTATAAAGGCAGTTCACAGATGGTGCAGATCACTACAGTTTGGTAGGGAGAGTCACAGCCTCTAAGCCCTAAAATAAAAACCCTATGAGGCAGATGAGGGAGGCAAACTGGATTTGGGGCTGTCAGTGTGGTTTTATGGCATGAATTAGAGCAGTCCCAGAAAGAAGGGAAGCAGCTCTCCACCTCTTATTTTAAGCTACATCACTCTCCTTCCCATCATTGATATTTCTCCGGGAGGGCCTGCTGGCTGGCTGTTTCCCTGTCTCTGTGCAGGAAGGGACCTCTCCCATCCCGTGGCTCAGATGGTTCCATCATCCTCCAGCCACTGCAGTTCAAGGAGGGAAGGCAGCACCTGCGACCCCTATTTCTGCCGCCACCATAAATTCAACTTTCCATTAAATTTTTATTTCTAGGTCAAGACAAGAATGATAGATTAAAAACAAAAATAGCTGAGCATTCAGTATGGAAGCTGCTGCAGCACAGCACTTCCAGCCTGCCAGACCCCAGACAGCCTCCAAGTATGCCAGTTATTGATTTTCGTACCAAAACATTTACACTGGCACAACCCCCAGTGAGTGCAATTACATGGGTATAAAGGTGCTTTATACTAGCATAGATTATGAGATAAACAAGCTCATTTATACCGCTGTAACTGCATTCACTTCAGGGTATTTGTACTGCTTTAATGATACCAGTGTAGTTAAAGCAATACAACTTGTGTCTACAGACAAGACCTCAGCCTGATGGTAATTAACACGGGCATTTCCAGCCACCCTGAGCAGCTGAGGTTAGTGTTAGAAATAGCGACTGACCCATAACAATCTGCAACAGCATCAGAAACCTCTATAAAACAGCTCCACCTTCAATTGCTTTTTTCCACATTTGCAGGAAGGATGTTTATTGTACCCCTTTTACCAGGCGGCCCCAAGAGCTAAAAGTTGCTTGTGGCCACTTTTCTCTCACGTCTGGACAGCAAAACAACAAAAAATAATCAATTCACCCAGTGGCATTTTGCTGTGAAATAGCGAAGCCAGCACAAAAACGCTGACAGAAGTGGCGGTTAACCCTGCGCTACCCTCATTGTTCCTTATTCACCAGCTCCGAGTACTGGAGCAGCCCGCGGAGCACGGGAGAGAGGGCTCTGCCATCTGTTGCTAGGGCTGACATCACCCCTGTTTGCTCAGGCATTGCTCCTCGGAGCTGTGCTTGCATCATTAATCAGCACCAGCCCTGTGCTGGCCCATTCAGCAGCGCCTCGGCTGTCAGCTCTGGAGAACCTCACTGCAAAAAGGAGCTGCCAAAGTGCTTGGCCTCACTCGGAGAGAGGTTTGGATACATCAAGATTGCTTTAGACAGAGTATTTTATTTGTCAACTCATCCTGGGAGAAAGTGCACCCTGCACAGTACACAACTTGACAAAGGGAGGTAAAACAATCCCAGAAAACCACCCCCATCTCCCATAAGCACTCTCCACAGGTTAAACTTCACTCCAAGCCACAAAAAACCAAATTGCTCTTTCCCTGAAACCAGGTTTGCCAAGAGGCTGCTGAAACCATCAAAGTGATAATGGATACACATCACTTTATTTTTTTTTCCTGGATAATACTAGCACAATCTCTCAGGAAACAATAAGAAATTCCTTAACCAGAAAAAAATAAAAGGAGGTTTAATAAAAAAATGGGCTGCCAATGCAGACAGGGAGCAATGCTGACACTGGACAATTGGGGAACAGAGGCACACAGGGGCTCTTAGTGACTTCCTCAAGGTCAAACAGATAGAAATGCACAAACAAGGAAAGACTGAAGCACTGACTACAAATACTGCAACAGCACAGATAACAACTAGACACATGGACTCCTCATTTCCAACCATCTTCTATTTCCCCAAATGTCCGAGTGGGCCATGCAATACTAGGATAAACAAAGGGCATATCATGTTGGAAATACATAGGGCATGGATATGGAAAATGCTGAACAGAACTGACATATACTGAACAGGTTTCTGGAAATATGCAAATGTCCGTGAGGAATTGTTTCAGGTTTTTTCTTGGGGAAGAAGAAAACACAAATTCAAGTTTCTTTTACAGGCAGCAGAACTGTTTGAAAAATTAGTAATTCTTTAAACGTGAAACATCAGATGAGAGTCATCTTGAGACTAAGACACTTGAATTTAGGTGTCTGCATGTGATGTAGAGAGCTCATGAGTGCATGTTCCTACACATAAGCATCTAGGGCTTTGGGTACATCTGGCTCCCAGCCATAGCACCCGCAGGACTTCTCATTTAGCACTCCATGGCCACATATGGAGTGCTTTTCTCCCAGCTGGAGGGATAAAAAGAGAATGTTGCTTTTCATACATGCTCCTGCAACACAGTGATGGGGACAAATAATTTAAAGAACAATTTAGGTTCCTACTTCCAGTGATTTTAATTTAATTTTTGTCTTATATGGCTTTTTCCCAGACCCTACCTGGCATCAAGCTAATTCATACCTTCCTAGGCTGCTCACCACTAGTGATAGACTCACTCCCAAGTGATTTTGACAAAATTGGGCATCAAAGGAAGTGCTTTTCTCACTTTCCAGCAGTTGTGAGGGTTGTTTTTTTGTTAAGAAAACCAACCAAAACCCACCCACACCTTTTCATTACAGTGTTTTTAATTTCAATATTTTTTCTCTAAAACTAGGAGTTTGGATATGAGGATCCCACTGCGCTGTCTAATGGTCTCTCTTCATGCCTGGTCTTTCTTCATGAGTCCAAGTTCTCACAGGATCTCAAAGAGACAAAACCTATTGCTCAGAGGAAGCTGTCTCAGTGGGCTGTTCATCCCAGGGGAGTGAAAGCTGTAGTAAAGGCATTTAGACTGCTGTTCTCAAAAAGAACAAAGAGGTATTTTAAATTTTGATTTTGACCCCCCAAAAAAACCAAACTTGTATTTTTTAATGGAAATAAACCCCAAACCACTCAGTCTCTCCTGCGCTTTATACAGTGATATATTGGACAATGCTCTCAGGCACATGGTGTGATTCTTGGGGGTGTCCTGTGCAGGACCAGGAGCTGGATTTCAGTGACCCTTGTGGGTCCATTCCAACTGTGAATCTGTGATTCTATGTAACTTTGAGGCATGTCACCAACTGAAAATCCTCCTTGCAGAAGTGGTTTCTTGGCTGATAATATTTGGTTTCTGTAGTACTGTCATCCCCTGACAAATAGGTCCAACCTGGAAGGACTAAGAAGTCAAGTCAGACCCCAGCTAGCCCTTGAATGAGTGCGTGCTCAGGGCTGCAAGCAGATGTATCTATTTTCTTGCTTTTCTCAATACTCAGCCACCCATGACAGCAGCTTCTGAGCACCAAGAGCTCAATTTTTCTCTGTCCTCTTATCCTAAGGGAGGAAGTAAAGGATTGGCATTGGACAAGGGTCTGCAAGAGGATACTGTCTCTCCATTCTTGCTCCGTGCTGCCATTACCACAGGAATGATACCAGCAGAATATGCAACCTTAAATGGAGCTGTTTGAAAGCTCTGCATTAAAACATCTAAGGGTGAAAAAAATCACACCTTTCCAGTAATTTCTTGAGAGCTACATCATGGCAACAGCATGCTGTCACAGGAACAGTATTAATATTGCAGCTGATATGATTCCAAACACCACAGAGAACAAAAGTCATCTTGTCTGGTTTTGGCTAAGTAAATCTGGGTGTCCTGCCTAAGCCTGTAATCCAGGTTTCTGCTTTAAGAGACACAGGAGGGCCTGCTGGGCAGCCTGGATTGCCTCCTCTTTCCAGTACCTACAGATCAATCTGCATGCCTGGCTAAGCACAGAAGCCTAATTCTGAAACGACACTAATTAAATAAGGGAAGACTGAGGGGAGACCTTGTGGCAGTCTACAACTTCCACACCAGGGGAAGCAAAAGGCAGGCACTGATCTCCTCCCTCTGGTGCCCAGTGACGGGACCCAAGGGAATGGCCTGAAGTTATCTCAGTCACAGCACCAGCCTGGCAGAGTTCAAGAAGTGTTTGGACAATGCTCTCAGGCACATAGTGTGACTCGTGGAGTGTCCTGTGCAGGGCCAGGAGTTGGACTCAATGATCCTTTGTGAGTCCTTTGCAACTCAGGATGTTCTGTGATTAATCCCATCCTTCAGTGTCAGCAGCACCACCACAAAAGCTGTCCTCATCACTCTTTGCTCTCCCCTCTCCCCCCTTTCCCATTCCATATATTTAGTAGGCACCCTGGGCAGCAGCATGGTGGTATTCAGAGATCTTGGCTTCCTTTGGCAATTTAGTACCGAGTTTTAGCTGTTTATACAGGAAGACTTAATGAGTACAGTTACTTGTGTGAAAACACAAGCATCTGTGGTTGTGATTATGGCTAAATTCAGCCTGCAACCTCAGCTGTCAATAGTTTATTATCTTTTAAAAAATATAATAAAACTAAATCACATCCTCAATTATAAAGGGACCATTTTGAGAAGTCTGAAAGAGGTGACCTGCACCTTCTGGGCGGGAGTGCACTTGCTGTGCGACCTTCCCGTCACCCGAAGCCTAACGAAGCAGAAATAATTGGGAAATTCCCTCCGATGTCACCTCTAAGATTGCGCTTGCTGCTTCTCAAGGCTGTCATCGCGCTGCCGCCTGCTCGCAGTAATCGCTGCTGGCACAGGACGTGCTCGTACCACGCTCCATTATTAGCAAGCTGTCAGACACCGGCGCCGCAGAGCCCCCGTGCCAACACACAGAGAGTTATAGGGGTAATAATGTTGTTTGTTAGGTAAAAATAACCGAACTCTTAGTGTAAAAATTAAACCACAACACAAAACTCTAGTCTGCGGTTGAATCCTGTTTTCTTTCTTTCCCAGTGCCAAGCTCAGGAACGGGTTTATGAGGTGGGTGCAAGCTGATGTTGAAGAGCAGCAATTTATTTCTCAGAGTTCTCTCTGCAAGCCTACAATGGTTGCTAGGGGCAAGTACTTGCTATGTTATAATGGCTTTTTATAGGCCAGATAGTGCCTGTGAACCAAGCCCTGAGTAAGGACTTGAACACAACCTCCACCCCAGGGACACCAGCTCCAGGAGGCATCCTGGCTCAGACATGTACTCCTGGGTCCCACTTACCCTCATACTTCCCTGTCATGTCCCCAGGGCAGTCACCCACCATGGACCCACGACAGTAACACATCCTGGCACAGCTCCCTCTGCCCTGGCTCCCTGGGAAGCCCAGAGGCAGGAGGAGAAGAACACCACACAGTCCTCATCCCCCTGCTCCCAGCACAGGAATGGAACAGTGAGCAGTGACCCTCTGAGCACTACACCCTGTGTTTGGAGCAGCTGAAAAAGGAGCAGGGGGATTCACACTCTCCTGTAAAAAATATCCATCAAAAGTCCAAGTCCAGCTGTCAAACAGTTAATTCCTTTATACTATCTTTCCCTACATAAGGAACAGCCTCTCAGTTCAGTTTTCAACCTAACACCTCATTCAAATCTCTCCTGGAGCCCATAAAAAAACCTGTGAAAGGCAGTAAAAATTTCAGGAAGAACAAGTCCAAGTTCCTTCCCTCTAACCAGCTCCTCAACATACACTCTTTTATGCTTCTCCTGTTTCAGTTGTAAACTCAGGATACAGGAATACGATCAATTTGCAGCAATGTCAATTGTTCAAGTATCACAAAGACAACAGGATAATAAAACAATTTACAACTAAGTTGAAACACTTAGCAGCTGACCTCCTCTCTGTGCCCATGATACGAATAACCAAAATTTCCTCTTCTAGAACAACTGTAGCTTAGGAGCTTGGATCCTGTACCTCAATGCATGTAGCACGGGATGGCATTTTTCCAAAGGATATGCACTATATTAAATGGAAATAAAATATGACCGTATACTTCTTATCCTCTCCAAATGACTGAATTTAAGATTCATTTACAGACACAACTTAGAAAACTGGACAAAATCTGTGTCATTTCCAGCAAAAACTGTGAAACAGGCGCTTGGTCTGTTCCTTGGGGTGTCCTACGCAGGGCCAGGAGTTGGACTTCCAACTCAGCACATTCTATGATTCTATGATGTTTTTCTGAAACATTTTTTCTTGCTTATACAAACAGTTAATACCTGATCTGAAAGCAGCATTTAAATCATCATCATTTTTTAAACTGGCACTTCGGAGAATAGTTTCACACATGGCCATCCTGATACTGAAGACCTATTTTACTAATATGAGCAAAGGCTGGGTAGATGCTGGATCCATGATAATGGTATTTCCTGTCCCCAAAACATCGCTGAGAAAGAATATGGTGAACAGTATAGTGGACTTAAGAGTTTTGGCTCTCTCATATCAACTCACTAGCTACTTGGCAAAGGGATAAATGATCAGTCACTTGCATCCATTCTGTCAAATCTCATCATGTTTCTTAGCATAGGAGTAAGAATTGATGTGCTGCTAATGTTTCTACCTTTGCAAATCAGAGCCAAAGGCTAAGAGGAGTAATCACCAATAACCAGGGCTTGCACCTGCTGAGCTGCTCCATTCTCTTCCACATCTGTACAAGATCCACAGAAATATCTAGGTCAAATTGTTGCTAGAAACCAGAAAAGGCTGCAGCCTTGAATGGCAGCAGTGCACTGGCATGCTGGCAATGTCTCTCTCTGAGCCAGCTTACCAAGCAAACAAGCCTGCACCTGAAAGAATTGTAAGTAACTGATGTTAAGGTTCAGCAGGGCAATTACAGTTATTGTGCTCTTAAGCATAAGGGTAAAAACAGTATTTCAACAACTACTTTTAATTTTCAGATGTAATAATCTGGGGTGCCACAACTGAAGGTACCTTAAAAATGTTTTTAGAAGACTGAAAAACTACATCTTCTAATCAGATCATTTTTTCATTTTGGGTGCCCCTAAGCTGAAGTAACTGAAGTTCCTAACAAACTGTTTTCATAATTGGTCTGAATTAAACTAATGACTTTAAAATAAGGAGAGAAAATACTTCTGTGTTAATATGTGGCACATGGGCGCAACTCTTAGGAGTCAGTCCTATCTGCTAAACTCCTCTTTTCATGATGAGCTCTGGTACAGATTTTACTATATCCAGTGTCCCTCCTGTCAATCACTGAATGTAAATTTGTGCTTTCTGTCTGACGACTTGATGACCTTAGAGGTCTTCTCCAGCCTGAATGATTCTGTGATTCTATGCTTTGTCAGCACATGGTTACACCTCTGGCTGCATATCACTGGCTCATAGGGAAGGACTATTCACAGCTGAAAACCATCTACTGCAGCAGAGCAGGCTTAGAGCTTGAGTCACTTCTTCACACCCAGTGCTTGGGAATGCTGCTGTGAGAGATCCAGGCAGAAGTGTCCAGCTCTGAGGGCAGTGGAAAAAAGAAATCCACCAGGAGATAAAAAAGTTGAAGGTTCCTGAGTGATCTTTATGCATATTGAGGCAATATGAGAATCTGGCTACTGCTGCTCTTTAGACAACCTGGGGAGCATGTAAAATGGGGCAGAGTGGAGCAGAAAAGCTACAACTATTGCTCCTCTTTGGGTAGAAAAGCAGGGGAACCCAGACAGGAAATATATGAACGTATCTGTGTACACATACAAAGAATGAATGCAAGAACAGAGCTCGTAGGCTACAACCTTTATAGGGCTTGTGGGGAATATATCAGGCTTCTCTGTTGAACAAGGATGGGAGGAAAGCAAGAAGCAGTGATCATGGTGGCCTCTCTACATGTGAGGCAGCTGATGGGTGAGACAGACCTGTCTGACTCTCCTGTTAAGAAAATTTTACAAACATCTGTACCTGATACACTTGTCAGAACATGATGACTCCAGATAGTCAGGGATCAGGCTGACAACTGCATCAGTTTCTCTTTCGCTTGGGTAGCTCCAAGGAGTAATCAAAGCTGCTGTCAACTAGAAGCCATTATTTAAATTCGGGGATCAAGCATAACTCTTCTCAGTAATTCCACAAACACCCTGTTCGGTGCCTGTTTGTAAACAAGATCTTTTCTCAGCATAACTTTATCTGAGATTTGCACTTGTGCTTATCCATCTGGTCTTATGGGATAATTCTTGGGCATCTTTTTTCTCCTTATTCCTAATGCATTCTTGGCTTATTCAGTTAAGTTGAGGAGTGTATCAATTTATTTTGCCCTTACAAATAAGCATTACAGAAATCTACTTCTTCCTTTGAAGATGCTAAGCTGTCCCTTTAATAGACAAGAAGATCATGAAAAATCCCTGTGCCGTTACTGTATCTTCACATGTATACTGTTAACAGCAAAGTTAGGAGGTCAATGTGTCATTTTGACAGTACTGGTTTTTAGTGGACAGTATCACTGTGTCTCATCATCTCTTTTCCTACTAAACCACTGGACTATCAAGGAAAGTTACCAAAAGTCTATCCGGTGTTGGGGTCCCTCCCCTACCATGGAGCCCTGGGAGAGGGGCCCTGAGGGCACAGACACGGGGTTTCCCTGCCCCTGCTCAGCCTCGTTCCCATTGGTTGGTTTGTGTTCCCTGCGCGGGCAGAAGGACCCTTGGTCCCGTGACTGGAACAGTTCCTGGGCAGAGCTCCGGCCATGCGGCTGGAGAAATAAACATCTCTGAAACAGCTAGCAAGAATCTGTCTGTCCATATATATTTCCTTTCCACGGGACTCCTGGTTTGATATATGCGTGTTGCAGGATCCCCACTGCAACAAATGGTGGGGAATGCGGGCAGAACGATCCCCGATCCCTAAGCGACTGATTTGTGTGAGTAAACCCTGGAAACTTTGGATTCCTCTTCTTGGTTTTGCTTTGCTATTCCGTATCTAAACTATGGAGGAACCGTGGGAAGACTCTTGGCTCTCAGAGCCGCATATGGACATTTATCTTAAACTTAAAATGATTCTTGAACAACGATTTGTAAATTTTAGCTTGATTCAAGCTCAAAAAGAACTGAAATACTTCCTGGCATGGTTGTTTAAGAACTTTTTCTATGTTTCTTGGGATTTAATTCTTACGAAGGGCTTTTGGAAAACTGTTTGGACACAGTTAATACTGGAGTCAAAATATATGCCGATGGAAGAATATTTTCGTGAATATTATTTAGTTACCGAGACTGTTGAACAATGTCAGCTGTGTCCTGGCGAAGGGAAGCCTGGCGCAGGGACCGTGCGGCCCAGGCCACGTGCACCGAGCGCTCTGCGAGCAGCAGCGAGGCAGTTCCCGCGTGCGGGCGGAGCCATGCGAGCCGCAGTGTCGGTGGCGGAGCGAGGAGCGGCGGGAGCAGCGGGACCCGGCGGTGCCCGCACAGCGCAGCACAGCGCGTGGTGGAGCGAGCCCCGGGAACGCCCGACCGAGAGGGGCGGCGCGCGGGCGGCGGCTGGTGGCAGCGGCGGTGGCGCAGAGCCGCGCCCAGCCGAGATGCGCGCTGGAGCGGAGCGCGGGGGGTCGTTGCTCGGGGGCCCGGCCCAGATGTGGGTGCAGCGCCCCGGCAGCGGCAGCGAAGCTGCAACCAGAGGAGGCGACGCACGGAGAACTGAGCGGCGCGGCCTGGCCCGGCCCGCGCAGCCCCGAACGCGACCCCGGGAAGAGCGCGCAGGCACGAGCAATTCCAACACGGGAGCGACTGAAGGAGAGAGCAAAGACGCAGCGAGACAGAAAACAGCAGCCACTCGGAAAAAGGAAAAGATCATAGTAACTAAGACCTTAGGGATAGTAAAATGGTATAATGTTAAGCAAAATTATGGTTTTATAACAAGGTGTGACAACCAGCAAGACATATTCGTGCATAGAACTGCTATTAAAAAGAATAACCCTGAAAAATGCATCCCAAGCTTGGGAGATGGAGAAGTCGTGGAATTCAAAATTGTTCTAGGGAGAAAAGGGTTACAAGCATCGCAGGTCACTGGGCCTGATGGTGCTCCTGTAAAGGCAGTATATATGCAAAAAATCGTAGTCATGTTAGACAATATCTCCATTGTAAGCCCTCCCTACAGTCTCCCTTTCCTAATCCCACCTTTCCCTTTTACCCTATGTCCTATTACCCCCAGTGTATTCCCAATCCGTTTTTTCATCCATGGTTTCCCTCACAAAACCATGCTTTTGCCAATTGTTTCCCCAAAAATCCCTTTCCAATGCCGAGTGGGGGATGAAAAAGGGGAGGGAAGAAGTTAAACCCTCTCCTGCCTCAGTTTCCCCACAAAGCATGCTCAGAGAATTCTGTCTCCCTTCTGTCAGCCCTAAGATGTTCCACAGAATCTGTTTGGACATTTAAAGACTCAGGAGGGTGGCTTGTTTTGTCTTAAAACTGTTCTTGTTATGTTTATCCAGTTGTTTTCATTCTCCTTTTATTAAAATAAAACGGGTGAGGTGTTGGGGTCCCTCCCCTGCCGTGTAGCCCTGGGAGAGGGGCCCTGAGGGCACAGACACGGGGTTTCCCTGCCCCTGCTCAGCCTCGTTCCCATGGGTTGGTTTGTGTTCCCTGCGCGGGCAGAAGGACCCTTGGTCCCGTGACTGGAACAGTTCCTGGGCAGAGCTCCGGCCATGCGGCTGGAGAAATAAACATCTCTGAAACATCTAGCAAGAATCTGTCTGTCCATATATATTTCCTTTCCACGGGACTCCTGGTTTGATATATGCGTGTTGCAGGATCCCCACTGCAACAATCCTCAACCCAGAGAAGACAACTTTCTGTATCTGTGGATAAGATGCAGTTTACATTGAAGATAGGAATGGCACATGTAAAGTACAATTAACTACCAACACTTTGAAGACACCACAGCAGCCATTCAGTGAAATATAACACCCATGATAGACCAACAGGGAGATTTACACAAGTTTGACTTTGAGCATCTGTATCTACACATTTTGTTTTTCAGTTTTTGCACAGAGTATTTTTCTTCTCTCTCACACACACATTAGGATGTAAATAAGTGAGTTACCTGTAGCTACCTCGACCAATTTTTTTTGGTTTTTCAGGAGGACATAAAGTAATTTATGCCTGCACCTATGAAAGTGAAGGATCTGTCATGGTCAGACAACATAGCTAGCAATCAGTAGCTCACTAGATCTCTATTAAAAGTTGTAATTATATTTGCATCTGCCTGGACAGTAGGGAAAAGGTGGAGAGAAGCAAAAAGGCAAACTGATAACAGCCTGAGTTATAGCAATTGTGCAGGTCTTCCCTTCTGCAACCCTGTAGGGGTGGCTCTGTCCCAGAGACACTGAGATCTGAAAAGAACCACAGAATCACAGAATTGTTTGGGTTGGAAGGGACCTTAAAGAACATCTAGCTCCAAGCCCCCTGCCTCGGACAGGAACACCTTCTACTAGACCAGGCTGCTCAAAGCCCCATCCAGCCTGGCCTTGAACACTTTCAGGGATGGGGACTGTGAACCTATCTTTACAAAAGGGACAAAACCAGGGGTTACGAGGCACTACTCTCTTCCTTGCTCTGAAGATCTCTTAATGCTTGCATAATACACTGCAAGCAATCTGTATTGATCCAGGTTCAAAACATGAGATGCACGTTTGAGAAAACTGTAGGGGGGTCAGCATATCTCAAGACTGGACTCTGAGGCATTAAATATAAATGCAGTAAATTTGGTAATAAAAACACTGGAAAAGTGAATGGACAAAAAGGTTAGTTTCAATTTGTTAGGTTTTGGAGGGAAAACATTCAGTAAGATTTACTGTGTGGCAATGTAACTGAAGTCAACAGCCCTCATTCTTCAATTTTACACTACCCTACTCTGCTGACTCCTCTGTGGCCACTTCCCATTCATGGTATTGTAATTTGGATGAGAATTAGACCAAGCACCCTCATGAAATTTTAATTAAACACTCAGCACAAGTGCTCAAGAACATTTTTAAAACTGCAGCAAGTGGAAGCAAGTACATAGAGTAACCGGCTGGGAATGCTGCTGCAACGCTGTGAGAGAGACACTGTGCTAAGCCTGCTTTTAAATGGCTGAAGCAGCCCCAAAGAATACATCAGTGACACAGAAAATTACCAAACATTTATAAATAATACAGTATGCTCAAACCTATCACACTGCAAACAAAACAGATCAGCAAGCTATCGAGCAGCTGATGAGAGAGGAAGAAACAAAGTCAGCCAGCCTGAAGTCAGCCAACTGATGACAACTGGTGTTAGCAACAGGGCAGGTGAACTGAGGTTTTAACAAGGGCTGTAGCAAGGGGGCTGCGATGGTGCGAGGTGCCTTCATGGTCCTGACTCTTCTTATAACTGCTTCAGGCTCCCAAAGCTACAGCCATGGCTGACACCCCTCAGCCGCCGGCAATTTCTGCGAGAAAAATCGAGAGAGAAGGAGTGGGGTACGAGGAGTGAAAGGAAAAGTGTGATGCCAGAGATTATCTCCAGCAGCAGAGTGGAAGTGACATTGAAAGCAAGCTTCACAGACAAAAGACAAATGCAGTCAAGAAATCTTAAGTACTATTAAAAGGTTCTGCAAACGGATACGCCTATTGTGAGAAGCAGTGTAATTGGCTCTCTTTAAGTCTGAATGTCACTCAAAGAATTTAGCAAGATGTAATAAACTACATCTGCAAGGAGATTCTTTTCCTGAACCATCACTGAACAGTAATGTTAGATAATAGATCATAATGCTAAAACTGAGTGCTCTTGTCATGCAGAAATTTAGGTAAACTCACATTGCTTTATTTACAGGATTTGACCGTCAGGGTCAAATCATCACATCAAATCAAAATTGGTAATGAAATTTAATGGATTCTAGCTATAGTAACTAAACCACGACGTAAAATCCACCACCCTTCTCTTGCTGACATACAAGTGTCACAGGCAGACTGATGTTCACTCATAATGTACCCTTAGTTCAGCCTTTTCTTCTGAGGTAACAAGATGACAAGATTGTACTGCCTGATAAAAGCCCATTATCACTTTTGCACTGCCTGGTAAAAGCCCTCAATTATATTTATAAGGTGATTTCAACAAAAATTAACAGAAGAGTAGAGGTCTCAATTATACTAATTTGACACAACTTGTTACAGATTTCAGAAAAACCCCCGCTGTAGACAGGGGAGGCACAGCAAGCTGAGGCCAGTGGTGGTGGATCGACCCATGTCAGTAGGTCAAAGGCTCAGTATCAAGGGATACCAGCAGGGATGGCCAGTCCTGAGCTCCTGACTGTCTGGGGTGTGAACCAAACCTTACATCCCCCCTCCTCAGAGAACACCCAGCTCAAACCCCAGGGCATGTGTGTGGAACCACAATGAAACAAACTATCTGGTTCCTGCTGCTGGTACTGCACCAAAGCAAAACAAAGTATCTAAAATTTATTGGCGCTGAGAGAAAGCTTAAACTGGACCACCAGTCTTTGGTGGAGCTCTTCGGTGGAGAATCTCACCTTGGATATTCTCCAGTTTTACATTGGCTATGTTAATTCAATTGTGGTTCATCAAGAAACACCAGGGCTGCCTCAGTAGTAGAGAAGAGCGTTTGAACATGCCCTCCTAGGTAAATGCTCACAGCCCTGTAACAGAAAGTCGTATTTTCTCTTGCTCCCTCTGCAAAGCTTGCTGTGCTTTACTCCTCTGCTTCCATTACAGAAAATCATTCATCCTCCTTCTGCACTGAGAATCAGCATAAAAGAAAGGGTACTGAAGGTATCATTATAGTGCATCTAACCTAGTACACTCATCTGGAAGAGGAGAAATGCCATCTTGAATCTTTGGGATGAGAGAACCTTAAGCTTCCTGGGTAGCCTGCTATAGTTACTACACTATTTCATTGAAGACAGAGCTCCTCCACTCTTCTTACACCCATCTTCTAAAATAGCCTGGCAATGACAAGGTGCAGGCTGCCCAACCCATCTAGTAGGCTTTCCTTATGCACACAGAAACCTTCCTGGATCAAGCTGATCCAGTTTATATGTGAATTACAGTCCAGGCTGATCAGTCCTGTGTAGACCACAGTGGACCCCAGCGCAGGGTGAGTGTTCCCTATTAACACAAATGAGCTGAAAAACTGAAGAGATATCAGGGTTGTGTGCAAGTAATTATGGTTTTGGGACTGCAATATTGGATTTATGTCTTTAAATTCTAAGTCTCATTTTATGCAAACGATGTCTTCTAGATCTGGCCCCTGGTGACTACTTAGCTGAAGTAGATTTCCTGTTGCCTAAGACTATAATAATGATGTTTCACCAGAGTAACCACCCAAGTGTCCCCTCACAGCCTTTGGAACCTGGCTTCAGAAATGCTGAATTTTTAGAGGTCCATTTCGGTTAAGCAAATCCCATCCCAGGTGTTAATTTCACCCGCAAAAAACCAAAACTAAACTACATTTTCCGTGGCCCGGAGGAAGCGCACACACATCTGGGGGTTATATTGAGAGGGAAACAGATGCTGGATGCTTGGATGCTTGCTGGGAGAGCTGGAATGACCATAGGAGGAGGAAGGGGACAGCAAAAGGGAGGTTTTGCCACACAGTCTGAATGCTCTTTCCACACCACAGCCTAGCCTCAGGCACACTGCACGTACTGCGCTCGCCCGTGCACACCACGGGTCCAAGGGTCACACATGCACAACTCTACTGCCAAGGCTAATCCCAAGCAATTTCCTACAGACAGCTATAACACTCAAACAAGATGATTCCACAAAAATCTCCAAAGCAATTTTAAGAGTAAAACAGTGCCATTTTTTTTCCTGACAGTCTATATTAGAAAGCAAACTCACCCTTTGCAGCTCCTACCGTACATCTTAACCTTTTCGATGCCACAGAAGGTGACAGGGCTGCATGAAGTCTAGGTTTGAGAATTTACATGCTTCTGTGCCCTAAAATTGTTATTTTCCCCAGCTACAGCCTCTACCTACACACTCTGGGTGACCTCCAGGAGCTGTCTGTTTTGTACTTGTCCTTTACAAAAACATAGTGACACGAAAGTGGTGTGAGCAGGGTTCAATGGCTGGAAGATCTGGCTCATGGTTTTTGCATGGAGAGAGTAGATGGTTCTCACACAAAAACAGGAGATTAGACATGAAATTTTAGGACATTCAGTGGCATTTACTTAAAGAACACCGTCTATTTTAAACCTGGTCCCTGTAAAAAAAAAAAAAAGCATAGCTTGTAGCTACTATACAAAGCCTGCCATCAGTGTGTCTCAAAGCAGTTAAAGAAAATAAACAGTACACCCACCTAAGACTTCCTCCAAAACATACTAATTTTCTAGTCATGTTTTACTTAAGTACAAATGAACTCCTATGCAGATACAGATCTTTACCTTCTTTACCCAAACCCAAGTTTCATGCTATAGGTACATAAAGGTTCCTTCAACCCAGTCTAAAACAGGGTTGTCCTGCAGGGATGGTGATGGATGAGGCTTTTGAGGACAGGCAGAACCAGACACCATGGCCAGAGAAGGCTCATCCTCCTTGGCATGGAGCTGAGAGGCTGATGGTACACAAAGTGTATGGGGCTGGACACCAGGATTGCACAGGGTATGATAGGGCAGATGGGCGAAGCCTTGCACAAGCAGAGTGACATTCACAGTATCCACACAGGCCAGGCTTTCCGAGACAAAAGATCATGGAAGCGTGGAAAAATCATGGAAAATACAGGGCATACGTATACAACAGTCCTGCTCAAACTGCTTGTAGAGCTGTGCCTTTCCTATTCTGTCCTTTCAAAACAGAAAGCTCACACAGGCCTGAGTGTGGTTAAAGATTCTGTGCACTGTTAAATGAGATTATGCAGTAATAAGGAAACAGACTCTAAAGCACTAGAGATGTAAATTCCAAACTTCACAGGTAACAGAAAAATATTTGGAAAGAAAATCCTGTCCCTTGAACAAAGAGAAGAAAAGACAGCTGGCATCAAGTAGTATTTTACACAAGATTCAATTTTAGGACAGTTTGTTACTTTAAACACATAATCCTTGTCAGATTTCAAGATGTGGACTGATGCAGGGCCCCAGACAACACTTAGGTGGTAAATTGAATAGGAGGTATCTGGAATGAAGAGAATTAGGACTGGATTAAAACACTTCTAATTTCAGTGAAATAGATCCTAAACTTCATGATAAGTGTCTGATTTGCACTTGGACTTGCACAGGCAGATCCCTGAAGCCTGCGTGGGTCCCTGAGCAGCACCAGCAGGACTGACTACTTAGCCCTTGTTTGACTGAGGAGAGCTGTCAGAAGGCATCAAATCAGTGACAATTTTCATAAATAGGGAATTGATTAAAATTCTTCACAAGAATTTTCCTCTTAGAGAAAAGCTCAGAGAACCCACAAGATGCCACAGAAAGCAGCTGGCAGCGTCTCTCTCTGTATCTCTGGTACATCACTCAGACTGAACCACGTTCAACACTTCCCTAAGGCTTGGAGCCAGTCCTTCCTCCCAGTGTTTTGCAGGGCCTGACTAGCACTTTCCACAGGGTCTGTGGCCACTTCTTCTGCAGCACAGCACCCGTCTGCAGCCTGGGAGAGGTCCTGCTGGGACATCCTGGCTGCTTTGGCTCATGGGATGCAGGTATGGAGAACCAACCCTATAGTACAGAAGGGACTAAACATGTAACTCCACAGTGGTAACGAGGGACTCCTACAAGGCCACACATGGACTTCGTGTTGGAGCAAAAGCACAGGCAGCTCTGGACAGCAAGCTCTACACCTGGAACAAAGGCATCGGAATGAGTCCCTACAGTGCTGTGAAATTACTACGTCAGGGCCTGATAAAAGCCTTATCATCATATTCACAAATTATTTTTGAACCCCCAGAATGCTGGAAAAAGCAGATGGAACAATTTAGATTAAATCACAATCAAACTCATTTCAGAACACTGACCCATTTGTAGTGTAAATGGTTGAAGTCCAGATTGCTTCACTGCACTCCTAGAGTCAGACAATGTCTTCAAATGCAGGAGAAAACCCCAAACCCATCAACACCCAAAAAAGCATTTACAGGTTATTCCCTAACCATGGCTAGATGTATTGCATCATAAAATGTCAACATCAAAACAATATAGAAAAAATAATTACAGACAGTGTTAGTGTTGTAAGCTGATAAGGACCAGATGGTCTTTTGTATTTATGGTTTGCCTTGTGCATACAAATGCTTTTGGGATCTAATTAGCCTTCTACAAAACTCAAACTGGGTAATTACTATCATTATCCCCTTTTCAAATAAATCTGAAGTCTAAACTGCAATTAAGTTTTTTATCTTACAATTCGTATCCACGTATTTTAAGGATTCTTCTTTGCTATCTTTTCAAAACTCTTCTTCCAGTGATTGACATAAATAAAATGGAAGAGCTTAAAAT
Organism: Corvus cornix cornix; assembly: GCF_000738735.6. NCBI lineage: Eukaryota > Metazoa > Chordata > Aves > Passeriformes > Corvidae > Corvus > Corvus cornix. The sequence goes on along the minus strand of NC_046332.1, from coordinate 37,186,992 downwards.
AACTTTTAAAAGGATGATTTTGTACAAAGAGGAGTTTTTGGTTAGTGGAGTTAAAGCCCTCCTGAGAAACGTCACATTTGTAGTGAAAAGGTTGCTTATTTCCCAGCCACTTAATCCTGGCACCTTCATGGTTGTTGCGTGTCCCACATTCCTACTGACAGCAATCATTAAAAACAAAGAGTGGGGCACAACTGGCAGAGCTGCTGACAGACGTGTAAGGAGGTGCATAACTCCTCCTGTACATACAATAATCATCTTTCATATGACACGAAGTGGCAGTCATTCTAATTAACTTTGAACTTAGGCAACACATAGGCTGATGATGGGCTATGAAAGGGTAGTGGTGCAAATAATAAGCAAGAATGTAATTTTTATTGGTTTCTTGCCCTCAGGACAGCTCATCACATGACACAGGTAGCATGCTACAGGAAACCATGACTCTATAATAATGCACACCATTGAATTTGCTTAATGGGGAATTAATCAAAATCTGTCAAAAAATAGATAGCAGATGAGATTACAGTGTTATGAGCTAATCTTCTTCCACCCTCATCCCCGACAAATGATTATACGTTACAGAACTGCACTGCCATTTCCTCTTGCAATAAAGAAAGTTCTGAGTTAAAAACACTAAAACACTAAAAACCCAAAAACCCCCACCACAATCCTGGCAACTAAGGGAGGACATAGTAGCTAGTCAGATTTTTGATGCAAATTCCTATTTTCCTGATGAAGTATTTTATTTTACCGCTTCTGTGAAGATCAATAATAGAGTATCAAAAGCAGTATTAAAATCAGAGTAAATGCTGTTTCAATCTGGATTGGCTTTCTGATATTAGTAACAGTGATTTCTCCAGATAAATTCTGCAAACATTATCTTCTTTCTCATGTGAACTGAGTAGAAAAAACACACTTAAATTTGACTGTTCTGTGAGGAAGGATTTAAGCATTTTTAACCCCCCGACACTATGCCAGGTATTTCAGACATAGGACCGCAGCAAGTAATTCAGGCTGGAAGGGATCTCAGAGAATCCATTTTGCCACATTCACCACGGGACAGCTCATCCTCTCCATCTTCAATGCATGCTTTTGTGCAAACCAGGGTGAATTTTTATTAAACTATTTTTTTGCAACACCAAACACTGAAGCATTGAACTCAGCAGATAAGCGCAGGCTCCTGTGCCGATACAGTGAGATTCCCAATACTCCTGCTCCATTTCCACTCAGACAAGTTCCCATCAGTGCCTGCATTCCTAAGCCCGCATCTGTCGCATGAGGAGGAAAGAGTTTCACGCCTGGCTGAGTTTTGATGCAACTCAAAATAGTCACCTGCTTGTCTATCAGCTCATTTACCTGCAGCAGTGATGGGTGAGGGTGCTTCTAGCTTGCCTAAGTGCCCGGGCAAGGACAGGCAAGTGTGGCCATCTTGCCTCTCCCACCTCCTCATCCAGAGATTAATTTCATCTGCTAACATATGCAAAATTGAAATTCAACTCTTCCCTTCTCCTGCTCAGTAAGGACAACAGATCTGAATCCAGGCCAGAAGGAATATTGCAGTTACCTGTCAGGAGTTTTCTGATACATCCCCTCCTAGTGCATCTTCTTCATTAGCAAAGAAATAATTGTATGTTCATGGGAGCAGGGACAGAAAAATAGATTTCTCTTTTCCCAGATGACTGCCTGTATCACCTGGCTACTGAGTCACTGTCACTGTCACTCTTTGTGGCCTAATTCTGTAATGATTTCCATGACAACAGAGCTATTTGCAATTTGAATATTGTGGAGTCTGAAAAAAAAAAATTAGAGATAAAAATGCAAATAAATATCACAGATAATATTAATAGCAAAAGAAAAAATGAAAAAACCAGCCACTACCCAGGAAGTAATCCCCGTCTCTGACTTCAGCAGACAATTTCTCTGTGTTTTCAGGAAGCAACAAAAACTGTTTATGGGCATCATTAATTTTTTTTTTTCTGCCATAGTGAAATAAATACATGCTTAGTTGCTGATTTCCCAATCTTCAATTAACACAAAAAACCCCAAACCATAACAAAACATTCTGGCAGACCTTCATCTTTCCCTAGATGATACATCTGTTAAACAGACAGGCCCTGTCTTGGAATGTTCTATTTCTTTGTAATGATTATAGGGTCAGAGAAATTTAGTATAATTCAGGTTTTAAGGGACATGTGAAGGACATATAGAGCATTTCACTGCAAAAATCAGGAGGAAAAGATCAGGTGGCTCAAGGACTGGCTGAATTTCAAGTATCTCCAAAGATGAAAACTCCATAACCTTTCAGAGCACCTGTTCCAGCATCTGAGCATCCACAGAGTGAAAAAGTCTTTTCTGATTTGTATCTGAAATTTCCTGTATTGCAACCTGTAAGCCTGGAGTGACGAGGATAGGTAGACCGCAGATGTCTAAGAGCAGGGGAAGTGAATGCTACTCTAATCATTCTTCCACAGGCAGAGCAAACAATATTCCTTCCTGACTGTCATGACCTCCCAATAACATGTCCAGCACCTGCAGGAGCTATAATCTCAAAAACCAAGTTTCCTGGTATCTTGGCATTGCAAATCAACACAAAACCAACACAGGATTGTGTTGTGGTTGTTTTGTGGTTTGTGGGGTTTTTTTTAAATTCTCCTGTCCTTTTCTCCCCATTCTTCTAGTCTCATCCTTTACCTTTACAGTGCTACACTACAATCTCACACTTCTTTTGGCCATAGGAACCACTGAAAGAAAAGCGGTGAGAAAGAGGTACACAGCCTTGTGAAGGGCTTGCCAGACTTCTACTTGTGAGAGTCATGAGTGGCAGACTGCCTAATCCTGTCCTTGTTCTACAGTAAGAGGATGGGACTAACTGGATGAGGGCTGACTGATACAAATGTACGTATCCCTGAGTTCACATGTAAGCCTCTATAATTCCTCCACGGGAATCTGTAAAGCTGGACTTCTTCTTCATGCCTTCCTGCATACCTCCAGAGATACCCACCTGTTACACTGATGGAGTGATGACTGTTTATTAGAGGAGGGAGATGAGCCAGACAATGCGGCAAGCAAATCAGAAAACTCGTCTTGTGCCACAGTGGTGGAACATAAAAGCCAAGGGAGGGAGGGCTTACAATGTAAAACCAATACATCCTTGGTGGTGTGATCTGCTTATAGAGTCAACTCTTAAGTGGAAGGAGGGCCCACAGCCAAGAGTCATTTTAAGGCAAAGGATGTCTCCAGAGCCAGAACACAACAAAGGGTGAGCTGGTGGCAGACAGGCTCAAAGGCTCAGGAACCTCTCTTTCAGAGGGCTCCCACGGCTTCTGTGGGAGGTGCTCAAATCTGCAGGAGTTATCAGCATCACAGGGGGAGCCTGGAAAACCCATTTTTGTAGGCAATGCCAATGGAGTAGAATGTAGAGTTTCCAACTAGATTTGGAAAGATGGCGTTAGCGTGGTTAATGTTTCTGGACCATCATGAAACCTTAGCAGTGCAATTGCAGCTGCATCATTTGTGACCAGAGTTCTGTGAAATGAAGTGACACCTCCAGATCCATCAATACTCATGGAAAAATGCACGGAGAAGCCTACCAGTATGGAACACCAATATTCACAGTGCAAGGCTGCAAAGCCAAGCTCGTCTCAGACAATTGTCACTCTGAAACCATGCCTTGGATTTCAGTACAAGTTTGTGCCACCCCAAGTTACTGCATGCAGCTCAGTGCTCTGCTACAGGAGCAGAGGGTGACTCCACTAGGAAAACTAGAATCAGCTCTCAACAGGCTCTTTTCTGAAAAAAAGTGGACAAAAAACACAGACAGCACAATTCCCACAGACAAAGGAGTCCATGGACATGGACTCATAAACCTCTTATCATGGTGAGTTGAGGAGAACCACGATAGTGACCAAAGGAGTGCTTGAATCAGTCACGAGTAGATGAAGGCATCCTTATTTACAGAAGCACCTTGGTACCTGGTGGAAACAAATCACATCTGAACTGACGCTGACCTAAAGTGGCCCAGCTTCATGCATGAGTTGGGCTAGATGACCTTCTGGTTCCCTTTCAATCTAAGCTTTTCTGTGATTCCATAGATGAAAACAAATAAAAAGAAGAGATGAAAAGAACAGAAAGGAACTCATTCACGGGACACAGACAGGCTGTGAATGCTCCCTCTCTCAAGAAACAGAAGTTGGGGAGAGCAGGAATTATGCAGTATCATTCATGCCCCTTTGCATGGGGTCCTTAAAGCATCTGGATAGACACATGAGAGACAGATACACTATGGAAAACAGTCTTGGCACTTGCGTGCTGGGTGCGTGGAGGTCTGCAGTGCAGCGTGCACACAGGCGCTTTTAAGGATAACTATATTTTATTCCCCTGCATAAAACTCAATTGTCCCAATAATGGCATGGCTTGCAGCCAACAGTACTGTTGTGTTTTGCTCCAAACAGTAATTGAGTTGACAGTCCATTTTTTCAGTGGAGGTTGAAATATCAAATTTGATCAGATATTAGTACTGATGCTGCTGCATTTTGCCAGCTTGACAGTTTTTCTGGATGACAGGGGGATTTGTGATCACAGCACCATGACTTGAGAGCCACAGCTGTGGCAGGAAATTGCCTTGGTCATGGATTTGGAAACATGTGCTGCAGAATATAATACAGTGCAAGAGTGGGAAAATGGGTCAAACAGATAGAACTCAGACCCATGAGTGACAGGTGACTCTGAATTCACTGAGTTACTGAAAATGCCGTGGTTTGAGATGCCTTTCCTGCAACTTTCCAATCAAAATCCTGCCTCTTCTGGACTTTGAATAAATTTCTAACAAGAGGGAAACACAACACAGATAATGAAAATTACAATATGTGTCTTTTCTGCAGCTCTGTTAAAGTTGAAGTTGGTGATTATATTTAAACCTTTGCAGCCATTGGTTTTCAGATTTTTTTTCAAGCTTTTATTCAGGGAAACACACTGTGCATATGGTTTTGTCACCTTGTTTTCAAGAACATGCTTAGCTTTAGAAGTGTGCTTAAATGCCTTCTCAAACTGCTTTGTGATATGTGCCTTAATGTGGGCTGGCATAAGTGCTTAGCCACGTAGCAGCTCACCCAAAAAGTTCTTACTACCCATATGGCTCATTACACCTCTCTCCTGCAATCTCTGCTGGATGCCAAATGGCTCCTGTGAGAACCTTAAGCAGTGGTACTCGACCTTCTAATGCCACGTGCAGTTGGTATTGCTGGGGAAGCCACCCTTCTTCCCCTTGATAAAAGCCAGTCACACTCTTCTGATGCAGTGATGGTGAACTAAATTACTCAGCATAAAACCTTCATGAGCTGCAAAGAATGCAGGCAGGTAGGGAGCTCCTAAATACGTGCATCTTAATGATACTTCCTGAATTGTGAAATGCAGCTTTGCCCATCAGAAGGTACACCTGCTGACATGCTGTGAACCTCAGGCAAACCCCGTTCCCAAAGAACTGAGAGTTAAGTGAATACATTATGTGTGCCTGTCATTCTTTCCCAATAACGTTTTTTTTTCTCTCTTAGCTGATTTTAACTTTCATTTGACAGGAAGAGAGAATTCTCTATCCAAGTTCCTGAGAGCCTGATAAAAACAAGCAGCTGACTGAAGGACGGAGGGCCATTTTATTGCCTCCCTCTGCTCAAGCTGTAGCATGACTTCAGCTGACTTATTGGGGATCAGAGAATCCACATGTCCAAAAATTTAATTATGAATGGAGGAGTCATAGATAAAAAGCAACTCATCAAGCCCCAGCAACACCAGATTATTTTTTTCTCTGATGACCATGGTATGCACAATCATGTTTTATGTACCTGCTGCATCCTTGATCCTCTTGTGGTTTTTAACCTTTTTGGATGGTATTAACTAAGCATGGCAGAGGGGCCGCTAGAAATAGGAGAAAAATACCCAAGAATTCCTTTCAGTTCACTTCCAAAATCCTATCAATTAATTTCCACAGTTCTATGTAGGAGCCTATGTGTCACTGTCAGAATACTCTGAGAATGGAAAAGTGTAAGAGTGGAACTTCAGAGACGTATAGAGAGAGAAGAGAAAATGCTGTTTTCCAACCTTCAATTTAAAAGAATTTTTAGATGTTTTAAAGTATGATTTTAATGAGGAGAACCACCTCCCCCAGTTGTGGATCCCCCCTGTACCTAACCTTTTTGAGGAAATCTCCTCTAAGAAGCAAGTTCCCAGATGATGTTTGTAGGTTATGGCCCTTTCTGGAGTGGAAATGTATTTAAGCCTGCAATCCAGGAAGAGGTCCCTGGCCAAACCCCCAGCATGTGCTCTTGATTCTGGCACACAGCCAAGTCAGCAGCTCCTCCCAGGTACTTAAACACTCTCTATGCCTTGTTACAGTGCCCAAATCATTCAAACACAGGAGTGCAGCAAGGTGCAGTTTGCAATACTCCCCTCAACCTTAAAGTATTTGCCCCCATAGCCTAACAAACTGATCAGATGTAAGAAGAATCTTAAACTGATTTTAAACAGGAAAAATGAACACAAAATCCTTTTCCTTCTGTCAACACTAAGGGATAAACTTAATGTATGCCCTACTGGCTCCTGTAGTTCTTAAGGAAGAAACTGGGTTTGCATTCCAGACAATGGTGTATTCACAAACATTCACTCCAAGAGATCTCTTTGGAGGAGAGATGATGACACAGTTATTACAAAGAATTTTGCTTTGTTTTCCAAGCTGATTTGCTTCAGAGAAATGACAGAGAGATAAACTCAGTAGAGTTTCCACAGGACTTTGAGCTCGAGAGGAGACAGGGAGGCCAAGTTGTGCATCAAATGGAGCATGCTGCTAATCCAAAACTACCAGTGCTGGCTTTCCAGTGCTTCAGAGCAGGTGCTTCTTAACAAATTAGAAATGACAGATTCAGTGCAAATTTAACGGGAGTAGAGTATTGATACAGGAGCCAGGGCACGACCTAAGCTTTTGTACCGATACAAATGCTTTGGTTCAGTCCCTGCTCCCTACACACAACATATCCCACTTTTTCATTTCTGCCTGACCAAGGAGTCCTTGACATCTCAATACAAGATACTTGATGTTATACAACTCTGTCAACTCTCCCGGCTTTTTCATCCATATGTCAATCTACCACTTGTCTACTTACTCCCGTTTCCCTTGGAACTCAAAATTAGGGCTAAGGTCAGAGCTTTGGCAGGCAGAAATCAGCTCAGCTTCAGTGAAATCTCGCATCAAACCAAGCTGTAATACAGCAAATCAACTACATAGCTCTGGTCAGAAGGGGAGCATCTCTAATCTTCCTCTTCACTCAGCCCATACCCCCTTCCAACTGTTACAAGCTTGATGGCATCTGTTACCACCGGTCGGAGAGCAGTTTTATTTCTATCCTCCAGTTAGACTCTGGTTTTATGATATGTTATGACCATCCACACCCTGTCAACAACCACCCCCATTTCAGAATTGGACCTGGAACATTAACTGGAAGGACGAGGCTGCCTGTGCGTGTTCCCTACCCACAGACTGTCTCTCTTGAAGACCAGCTCTCCCGACGGAAGCAGGAGGTGTCCCTTGAGTTGAAGCCAAAAGACAAAAAGAGGACTAGTGCTACACAAACCTCTCCAAACACTTTCCACTAAAAATGCCTGGCAATATGCAGTGAAGCCCAGAACAGTGAAGTAGCACTGTGTGCTTCAAGCATGAAAGTATAATGTGAGAAGACTTTCAACCGGGAATTGTCTAAGACAGAACCAGGGGCTGCCAAAGAATTTTAGTTCCTAGTGGTCCTACTCTTCATGACAGTGCCATCTAAAGTGAACATCTGTACTTTATTAGATTATACTGTAATCTGTGTGCAACAACTCTAAGGCAATAGACCTTGGTATTTGAAAGTGCTCCAAACATGAATGCATACAACCACGGGTAGCCTGCTACTCAGAGCATGTTGTCTGCACTCCAGCTTCAGGAGCTTTCAATCTGTTAAAATACCACAGAATGTATGTCAATATATCCATGGAAAGGGGCCATAATCCTTTCTATTACCCTTCCTGCTTCATTGCCAGTCACTTTTGGAGCCAGGGAAGGACATTTCTTTGAACATTTGTGTTTCACCGTGCCTTCATTTCCATCAAGACCCCCATAACACATATTGCAGTCTGTTGCAGGCTTCTTTATGCCCTGAGGGAAGAGAGGGGTGCGAGCTGTTCAAATCCAAATCCTCGAATAAACATGATGCAGCCTCAGCAACTGAGGCCCTGCTGCCAGTGGGAAAGCTATTGCACACCCAGCACCATTGGCTGTGGGAGGTTTGGGCAGTAATGAAACCCTGTATGTAATGCTGCTGGAGGAGCCTGTCTGGATTTAGCACAGTGAGAGCCACTGACTAACCTGGGACACAGCTTGGTGTGTCCTGCCTTCCCAGGATGCTTCCTGGGAAGGCAGGAGAGCTGGGTTAGAGACCTCTGCAGGCACAGGAGGGAACTGAACCTGGTTCTCCCTCTGGGAGGATTTTCTTAAGCGTCAATGAATCATGCTGCACAGGGATGATACTGTCATCTCCTTCTTGCAACTGTTTTTGTTGCCAGTCAGTTCATCCCAAACTCGCCTTCCTGCAATCCTGGAAAAGGTAGGGTTCAAACTTCCACGCACAGATAGAAGCCCCATGGCCCAGCCAGAGCCCTACTGGTAAATGTTGGTGCTTGTACCACATCTCAAGTTTTGCAACAATAATTAGCTGTATGAGCTATATGTGACTCCAAACCTTATAAGACCTTGCCTGGTCTTGAACATGTTTTAGCTTGGTGTTTGCTGTTCCTACAAAAGTCAAGAAATTTTTGTTGCTGGCTCTACAATCAGATGCCTACTGCCTCACTTGAACAGCTGTAAAGTGAAATTTGCCTGTGTTTATTTGCCTGTTGACTGACTCATTGTTCTGAAGTTGTTTTAGTTGCATCACCACCTAATTTACTAATTTGCCTTTACTTACTTCAGTTCTGCTTAGCTTTGTGCAACTGCAAATTCTTTTCCTGCTCTAAAAGAGGAAACACGTTTTATACAGCAGTCTAGCAAAAGTAAGTAACTGTGGCTCAAGTAACCTTGTGAATCAACAGGAAGCACAACCTATGAACTACTGTGACGCTGAACTATGGAGAAAAAATAATTTTGAGTGAACTAAAAACTCAGGAGAAGGAAATCTCCATCATCAACATCACACTCCTCTCGCAAAGAGCATGTGATGCTGACAGCTCCATCTACTAATTAGAGAATGGAAATGTAAAATCGGACAGATACTTAGGAATATAATTTTACTGCAGTACTAATGATCCTTTACAGAAATTTGGTGATCTCGATTCTTGTTATAATTGGTCTAATGAAAAGCAGCTGTTGTTGCATTTGATTACACTGAAAAGACAGTAATTAAAATAAAAAAAAATCGGAGACTTGCATTCTTGTATGCAAGTTGTATTTCTTGTAATTCTTGTATTATGGTTGCCCATAATTTGTATCAACACATTTGGAATTCTATATGTAAAAATATGCATGTGCATATATACACATACAGTGATTTACAGAATACTTTTATTACACAGGAGTGCAGCTGTGGAAACTATCACAAGGTTGATTCACGAATTTAAAGTAAATCAGACCAAGTGAATTGCTGGAAGATCTGTATGCTGCTATGAACAGCCATAGATAAAGTGCATGAAATATCTGTGAAAGTGATCCCACAAATCCCAGAGTAAATATATTTTATTTAAGTGGACTATAAGGAATTCCATTTTTTCCATTGCTTAAAAATATTTCACTATAATTTGCGTTGCCAAGATCACATCTCCTTCTTAGAAGAGATAATACAGGACAAAGCAGACAGCAAAAGCTTCTTTATAGAAAAAAGGGATCAAGCCAATCAGTTCAGTGCTGTTCTGAAAAACAGCTAAGCTCTGAATCTAGACCTCACCCTACCCAAAATATCTAAACTAAAATTCTGTTACAACATTTATGTTACTTACAAGAGTCACAACCAAAGGGATGCTAGTTAAATGAAAAATTTGAATGCAATTTTCAGTGCTGACCCTTTCAATGCTCTTCATTTTTAGTGTCACATCAATCTCACTCTCATCATAACTATTATCATCAAGCAAAGATGAACACTCTTTATCAGCAATCAAAAGAGGCTTCTGAGGGTTGCCAGCAAAGAACTGTTAAGGGAAAACTTTCCCAATTAATAGGCTATTTTCCTTTTCCTCCTGAAGTCAAAAGGTTATAAGATTTCCTTTAAAAAATAGATTAAGGTAAAAGGAAGTCTTTGTGATTATGGGACAAATTTCATTTGAGATGAGGTCAATGAGTGCCTTCTCAATTCATTATTAGGCTGTGCAGCAGAGGACCGGATGGTCAGCCCCCAGGTCTAGCCACAATCATCTATCACAAGGTAAAATCAAGTCTTTCATTTCCCCTGCTGTTTCATGTTGCTCAGAGGGCAACGTAACAACAGTACAATCCTCTGCAGGTTTGTTCTTGGCCACCTCTTGCCCTGGTAAGTGATTACTAAAATTATTATAGAGATACTCTGCTGAAGTTATTCAGGCTGGTAAAGTGCGCCCATTTAACCAATGCTTTAATCACCAGCTGCTACCCACACTGCTGCTATCAACTCACTGCAGCTTTATCTAAAGTGAAGAAAACCATCAGCTTGCTCCTGCTCTGGAAACAGTAATAGGAATGAGCAGCACAGGACTGGCTGAGCTAAACACTAGCTCTGCTTTTATGAAGATAACCATGTCAAGGGCTGGACAGAAAGCATCAAGCTTTCAGGGACTGGACAAATCACTCCAAAATGCTTCACTGTAAAAAATCCTTTAAAATACGTTCCAGCCAAACTCATGACATGGCAGGGACATAGACAGTTATGGAGCAATACCAAAGTCATGATCTATACAGACATAAGGGTGAACTGAAATCCTAAACCACTGGAGTCATTTAACAGTATATGGTACAGCTGGTTTATTACAGCTTCTTTCTTTGTGAGTACTGCTTCCTATTTTATTTATATCCTGATCACTATTACATCTGTTGTTTCAAGCATGCATCTGATTTTCTGCTTCCAGTCCTATACCATCTATTTTTCACACATTTGTTCCCCAAGGAAGGGGAATCATTCCTCCGCTGACTAATTAAGAAAACTCATATCCACATATAAATCTAATGCTCCATATAGCTGCCAAATAATGTGCAATCGGCATTTTCATCTTTTAATTTATGATATCTGACTAGTGCCCTGAGCAATTCTTAACTCCACCACCTTTACTTTAACAGGGATGAGCACCAGATGTTCCTGAAGAAGTTACAAGAAGACATCGAAATATGTACCCTGTGCACTGTGGAAGTTTCTTCATGCCTCCCTCCCAATTAAGGGCTGGCTCTGAAGCATGAGGGTTTATAATTCTTGGGTATTTTTCTCCTTTTCCTACCTAGGACAACTGGATATTCTCATTAGCTGGTTTCCTATCAAGTTCCATACCTTAAGGCCACAAGCAGCACAGGCTCATTATCTCGCATTACTTTTAATTCTGATTGTTCAGTCCTTGAAAAAATGAACAGCAAAAGCTTCTAAATGCCTCAGTGACATGAGATTCACTAAGGGTGCTTCTCATGGGAAATAAAGCCACCTTTTACACAAGGAATAAAGTACCAAAAGCGGAATAAAGCTTACCATGATCAGTGAACATGCACTACATGCCATACACATGCTTTTACATTCTTAAGTTTTACACTAAACATTTATTATGTGGCTACAACTTCTCATCCTACATCCCTGCTGAAGGTATTTCAAAATCACTTAAAGCCCTAACAGCTTTAGTTTCTTCTTTTTCTAGTTTTGCAAGCAAAGCAGCAATTTAAGTCCACATAACAGACACAACAGATTTGTATTAAAAGTGTGACTTGACTTGAACACAAAAACAAGGAGCCTTTTGACAAGCTTGCTCTACAGACTGATGAATATACTGTACCTAACTGTGATTAAATATTTAATACTATAGACTATTCACAGTTCACTTATAAAAAGCCGCTGACAACTCTGAGCGAACTGTGAAAAGCACAGTGAAGAATTCTGCTGATGAACTACATTTTCAAAGGCAACAGTTATTCTTCTATTTTCCTAACCAACTAGGTTAGCATTAAGAAACTGCTTATTGTGACTTCAACAATACCCTCCTGCGGTTTCATCCTCACGTGCCTTCATGAACTGTGTGCCTGTGATTGTGCAATCCCAAGTACTGCAGTGGCAACAAAGAATCACAGGCATCTGAGCAAAAAGCAGCAGACAATTTGGCGCAGACAAGGCCTACAAAGAGTATTTGTTCAGAGTAGCCTTAGCTCACATATATCCAAACACAGTATGAGTTCACTGTTTCACTGTTATAGCTCCAAATTAAACGACAAATATGACACCGGGAGAGGAAGCTGGAAATGACACAGGCAGAAAGAAAGGGCTTGGGATCAAGAGAAAGAAGAAAGCTGTGCCTTAGAGAATATCCAAAGCGAAGCTGAACAGTCAAGATGTTTGAGAAGAAGAGAGCTAGAAAGGGAGCCCAAATGAGATGCTGGACTGCAATGACAAGGCTGGCATCCGATGGTTCATGAGAGACAGAGGGCAGGAGCCCTCAAACCAAACGCATGCGCACCTACAGTGCAGATCTGTACAGCTTAGCAACCCCACATAAGTTTGCAGTCAATGAGGAATATTCTCCTACAGATGACTCAGTTGGGTCTTGTTTGTTCTTAGTATGCATTTAGGGATTCCTGGGGAACAAGATCAAATGTAAATACCACTACTACTACTACTCAAAAACTAGGTGACATCAATTCTGCCATGGGCTCAGCAACATAGCTGTTTCGAGAATAGATGCCTGGGAAGCTGTTGGATACAAAATTTGGAAATTTGGAAACTCTTTTTCCAACTAGGAGCATTTTTAGGAAACGTCAGTGAATTCTAAAATTTAAGAGGTCTCATTGTTTGTGTTCAGTGGAAGTTACAGTTGCAGATTCCTATTAAATAAAATTCCCAGGAGTAATAAGAAAGTTCATGTAGATCAAGAAAATATAAACCAAAACTTTAATGTGATAAAGCAAAATGAATCCAACTGCTAATACAAATCTACAAACACCTGCTAAGAGCACAACCTTACCACAAGGCATGACTACATGAAATGCAGATTTGATAATTTTTGCTGTTATTGTCCTGGACATACAGCCTGGATATAATGACTTGAATACTGTAATGTGTCAGTGCCTTCAAACCACTGACCTGATTTACCTTGTCACATGCCTCATTCCATTGCAGTTGAAACTCTGAGCTGTGAACGCTGTCATAACAAACTTGTCACCTGTAACTGCTTGAGAGCTGTATCAAAATGGGGCATCAAACCTTCTCTTGAGCCCAAAATTAATTTATATCCAAACTAAGACCAAGGGCAGATGAAAACAAAGTCAACATCTGGAAAACAGCAGGGATTAAAGTTTGTGCTCCCAGCAGGACCTGGATGGAAACTGAGGCTTGCAGACCAGACAATGAGGTGGAAGACTGCTCAAGCAACTGAACTCAGTCTAACACCAGTCAGCCCAAAACAAATTCCAACCACAGTGTCTACACAAGGCAACCAAACTGATCCAGGATCCCTACAAAAGGGCCAAGACTGCAGCAAAACATTACGTGATGTGTAAGCCCCCAAGCTATGAACATCCTGGTGCAGTAGGGATCCAAGCAGGGATTTCTTGAGACCAGGTCCAAGGGTTTCAGTCCCACTCAAGCCTCTCATATGGCTTGTGCTACCTTCAGTAATGCAAAACAGCCACTGAGGACAAGAAACTTGTCATCTGGGCCACATCACTTTAGTTTTATAGTGATGCTGAAACTACCCTACTTTTTGAGTAAAAAAACCCCTCATGTAAATGTAAGTCAGCATTTCAGTAAACTATCTGTGCCGCAGAACACACATCCTTACAGAAGAATGATGAGAAGATTTCATTTTAGGGATTGTGGAAAGTTATGTTACTTAAATCAGCAACTTTCCAGATCTAACCATCAGTACTGGGGAGGAAAAGGCCATACTAGAGAGATATAGTTTTATTTATACAATTCAACTATATATTTATGCAAAAACAGCAAAAAAAAAATAAAGTAACAATAAATACATAAGTATCTGAACAAAGCTGCCACTGTCAATCTTGAATATTGTTTGTAAATTCTAGCCATGGGCACTTCAGCACAAACACAGAAACATCACTGATTATAAAATCAGAGAGGGATTCCCAGGAATAAAGGCAAATTTAATAATGCACTTGAGTATTAACTTCTATCAAGAACAGAACCAGCAAATTTAATATTTATGGGATCAGTTGCATGAATGCTTATTACCGTATCCCGCAGCTGTAGGGAGGAGGAGAGAGAAGATCTAGCAGGCAGGAATTGTGCAGCAAGATTGATTTATTTAATTATTTTACAAACTCTTTTATAGACTTTTTTCTTCATAGTCTAATTGGACAAAGGATCAGCCACCCCCTGGGTGGACTGGCTAAAATCCTAAAACATCCACTGTCAAAATATTTTCCTACTGTACCATAAACAAAGCTCTGCAAGGTCGCAGGTGTTCACAGTTTAGAGAACTTCTGCAAGTATCTTCGTGTTAGAGAAAAGTATCTCAAGGGCTTAGAAAGGAGCAAGAAAAATTCTTGCTAGCAGCAATATTGTATCCACAACTGCTGATACTCAGTTGCCTGCAAATGTTCCATGCTTGGGAATATTTGTTATTTACTGATCTCTAGTTTTAGTATTTAACAATGAAAGGCTCGCTAGCTGTGTAGGAGTTATTAATTTATATGCTGCCTTTCAGAATGTCTGAAGTCACTTCTTACAACCAAAAAAATTAAAGATGCCCAATTTGCTGGGCCTGGTAGAAATACAAGAGATTCCAGGGTCTGGCAACAAGCAAGTCAGTAGCAAAGCTGTTTTCTTTCAGCAGGTTTTAGAGATGTTGACAAGACTGGATTCTCTTTCTTTTAAGTCTTCCCAGGAGCTCCTTTACTAATGAAAATGGCCATTTCTCTTTGGAAATCTCTAGGGTCTTTCTCAAGAACTATTAATATCACCTTTAAGAACTCCCCATTCCAGTAACTCTTGTCTCTGAAAAGTCACAGATTCAGATATTCATCAAAACAGTCGTTGTGCAAACACACCACTTATGACACAGCTTAGGTCAGGTACTGTCTCAGTCCTTACTGAAAATCCTTACTGAAATCCTCTTCCCAAGCACCCGGCAGAGTAAAAAGCCTTCCACCTGTATCAGTTTGGGGGTTGATTTGTATGCTGTCTTAGTCTACGGAGCCTGGAGAAAGGGATAGATAGATAGATAGATAGATAGATAGATAGATAGATAGATAGATAGATAATAGACAGATAGGCAGCCCTGATCTCACATTTGAAAAGTTCATCACTGCCTCTTAAAACACACCTTACAATGACCTCCTTTATATTACACATTTCATTGCTCAGACACCCACGTCCAGGGTGAACAGTATGTTCAGAACAACCCATTAATTAAAAAATTTAATAAGAGAATATGAATACAGTACCAGAAGGACTTTAGGAAGTTTTGTCCATCTCAGGGCCCCCAAAGACGGATCAACAATATCTAATCCTTTCCCAACAGATATTCTCTTTACTACCCTTACTACTCCAAATATTCTCTTACTACTCTACTAGTCCTGAGGATATTTCATGGCACTTCACATTTCATCACTGAAATGGACAGCTTAGCTGTCCTTATGGTTAAAACGTTTCCCCTAAAGTTTAGCCTCATTACCATGACACTTGCTGAGAAAATGAGCCTGACATTTTCTTTTGATCACAAGTCCAATGAAAAGGTGTCACATAAAAATTGATGTAAGAAAATCCCTTGGAAGCCCCCAGCCTGAATATCAACTAAAAGAGAAAAGCAGGAGTGATAGGAGCTGTTGAGGCAGAGCACACTTACAGACGGGGCAGCAGCATCACCATCTGCTGGAAGAAGCGAATTTAGCTAATGTACCAGTTGCCACCAAAGGAGGAGTGAGAAATGCCTTTGGCAGATATGCAACGTAATGAGAGGAACACAGAGATGCCACACGCTGCCCAGTTCACAACAAGTGAAAAATCAAGGGGCTTTCCCATTCCACGGAGCAGAATGAATCTACCCTGACAGTCTAAAGTAGTTTCAGATGTTTTATCTATTAACCACAGTTTAGATTGAAAGCCCAGCCTTTTTAAGATTTGCCTCCATTCTGGTAGAGGTCATCTGCTGTGATGGAGGATTCCTGATCTCCTTTGCCCAAGCAGAGCTGGAGCAAACCTCCCTCACTGAGATGGAAGGTCAGCTCCAAGGGATCAAGCTAGCAGGCATGCCTGTGCTTTGGGATCCGCCCATCCGCTTGTGAGGAGCCAAGACCAAAGGGAGTATGAAAAGCTGATAATTGTCTCGGGAACAGATTGGGCTCCTCACAAAGAGGAATTTCACACTTCTCCACAGGCACCGCCTGGTCAGATGGTGCTTCTTTGTGCTGTCTGTGTGTGGCCAGGCAGTGAACGCTCACAGGTTCTTGCTAATATCTGTTCTACCCCTCACAACTGCTGTAATAGCTCCAGGGGCCCTGCAAGAGTGGGAACAGGAGGTGTCCATGCACAGCCGGACGTGGGACACCCTACAGCAGAGCTCTGGTGCTACTGCAGGAGTGCAAGGCTGCATGGTACTCTCTGCAGGGATTCACAGCATCACTGGTGACTTCAAAGAACACCAGGGAGATAGCAGTGTCCCAGGGCATTTGGCTGCTAGATTTCACAGGAACAGACTGGCTCCCAGTGCTGCCAGTTGAGCCTTCCCGAGGACTCACGCTGACAGGGCAATGGAGGCAAATTTCTACTGTGCTGACTTCAGTAGCCTGTGGTGTTGGTTTTGGTGGTGAGCCCAGGCTTGGAAAGGTGTTGAAGATGGTTACCACATGAATTAATGTCACCTTTCACCACTGATGAATGGTGTTGAGAGGTGTAGCAAGAGGAAAGCCTGCCGGCATTACACAGCAACAGCTACTGGGGCTCCAGAAGACACTTTCTGTTGGGTTTATCAGTAAAGAAAGCTGGGAATTAAGGGTAGGATGTAAATCACCCAAAGTCATTCATGTGACACTGCTCATCCCTCATCTGCAATTCATATTCTTGAACCTTTTCAAAGCTGTTCTCAGGGAACCCCTGCACTGAGCACCAGTGACAATAAGCCAGGAAGGAATATATTTTATCTGCAGGACAACCTGTGTAATTTATCCCAGTGCAGAAGTGGTGACAAGGTCTTTTGGCTGCTGTGGAGGTATGGAGGGTGACTGCTGGTTTGTGTGCTAACGAGCAGTGCAGGGAGGTTGTCATCACTGATGATTTTAGAGTAAAGAAACCACTGTGTGATAGCTCTGGGGGAAAATAAAACAATACTTCTGGCTTTGTGACACTGGAGATGGCCCTGGTGTCTCCTGCATAGTCCTGCCAATGCAGTGTAGGTTTGCAGCATCGTCTCTCGCATGCTCTGGTGAACTGCCCAAACCCACAGCCCCACCCAGCTCCAAACCAAGCCCTAACACTTCTCTTCTGACAACCCATTTTCTATCACAGCTGTTTTCCTACTCTTAGCAGGGAAGTGTGTGTCAAGGAGTCCATTCCCGCCCTTGAGATCTACCTATGACATTGTATTTAAAATATCTCGGTGGTATTGAAAAGCTGTAGCTATCAGCAGCCCACATTCTGCAGTCTGCTGAAAGCTGCCTTTGCACTTCACCAATATCTGATATGGGAGTTATTTTTAAGACACATTTGTTTCTTGATGTAAGAAAAGACCAAACCCGCACCACTTAATGCCTCCTCAGAGCCCACAAGCAAAAGCTATAATCACCGTGTGCCTGAAATTGCTACTTTTTATTAAGCTGGCATGTCACATCCAAAGGAATTGCAGTGAGCAGTCTGCCTCATGGATGTTACTACCGTGAGTACGGCCCTGCTCCACACACTGCTAGGAAAGGAAGACTGATCAGATTTCAAATCTAATAAAAGGTGGGAGACTGAACTCCTCTTACTGCTAATTGCAAAATGGTGCTGATTGAGGAACAAGTACTGAAGTTTCCAGTCCTGAGACTGTTACAAACATGAAATTAAACCTCTATTTATAGAAATCAATAACGTCATCATCACCTTGATCATCACCTCTGTTATTGTCCAAGAAATAATGTCCTGTAAATCAAAACGTAGTCCCATGCCATATACATTTGAGGTGATACCTCTACATCCATATTGTCAACTGTTGTTGGTGCTTTTGTGACCTGTACTGTCACAGTCTCCTGAGCTGGACTGGACTGAATGGGTGCTCTGAGAGCAGGGGTGAGATGTGACAGCACCCAGAAGTGCGTCACTAACACTGTGGTGGCTTACAGTGATGCTACATGCCTGTGGCCTTGTTTTGCATATTTAGCAGCTCCCAGCTAGATCCAGGAGTAGCAGAACCAGGTGTTTTGACTTCAGTGCATGAGTTGGCATCAAGTGCACAAGACTTCACCATTAAGCACCAAGGAATACCTTTGAAAATGCGGATTTTAGGCTTTCCTGAGATTTCTACTCACTATCCCCTTAGCTGAGCATAGGAATGCACTGCAAAAGACAAACCTCTCCTGAGGAGGTATCGTGATTTTTCAAATTAGTACTCTGCCTTGTTTAGAAGGCTGTCTGCTGGTCACCATAACATGACAACACCTTACAATAGTGAGTATGCTATAGCAAACAGGATGCCAAACGATCATGTTCTGATTTCAATCATGTTCAGTATGAATCTCTACCGATATTACTGCCTTCATACAGTACAAGCATGTATTGTTACCCTAATCACACCAAGGAACCAGTGATTTCAGTGTCCCCACACATCTGGGAAAGAGATTTCAAGAGTGGAAAAAAACAGAGGACTAAATGATCTATCAGCTGGAAAGGAGAAACTCAAAAATGCAGCTGTTTATACAATCAAGTAATATCAAATATCTGCTACAGAGGAAACTTTCTTAGATGTGGTAAGACTGATCCAGCCTTTCCAGAGCAGGTCCCTAGAAGGTGGGCTAATTTCAGCAGTGCTAGAAAGCTGAGGTTTCAGCTCTTTCAATGGCCATTTACAGGCTGCTCAGCACTGTTGAAAACTGAACCTGGTTTCCACCGACTGATAGAACGGCCTACCAGTGGGACTACTGGCTTCCCCATCATTTTTCATAGAAATAAATAAACCTCCAACCCCAAACCTTTGACTAGGAGTTCTTCCTATGAAAAGGAGAAATGTCAAAGACTTTCCAACAACCACTTAGGTCTTTGGCTTGTGAAGGGGTTTCAACAGAAATTATGGGGGCACCTACAATGGCGGTACCTGCAATGGCATCAGATTTGGAAAGTGATGACCAAGACCTGCTATAGCGCAGGAGTGCCAGACAACAGTTACTTACACAACCCAGGACAATCAGTAGGTGCAGTACCTGAGGGAAGCTTTCAGAGCCCTGGTTTGAACACAGCCCTCAGCATAAACCTGTGGATCAGCAGCCTCACTCAACAGACTACTTGAATTTTTAATCATTCTCTTGAATTCAGACATCAGAGCAGGTGACTGAGTTTGACACAGTAAATCAGCTGAATATGAGCTATGTAATTGCTTCTGACTTTACACAGAAAAAGCTTGGATAATGTTGAGAAGGGTATCAGAGACATTTGAATAATGTTGTGTTAAAGCAAGTCAAGCTCGTAAGCAAGAGAAAACAACGCTCAGAAAAAGGAAAATGTGTAATGGTGTCAGGAGGAACCTCTTCAGAGAGTTCACCAAGTCCCATTTGATTCAGAAGCCATTACCCTGCATCTGTATGTTAACGAAGCAGTTGTTCCAGTGCTAATTGCTGCTCCAACAAATTGCATTTTGCAATTACAATTTTATTATCAGATTTATCACTGCAAACTGAAATAGATGTATTTCAATTTTAGAAAGACAACAGAATGGTGCCAGTCTTCCAGAAAGGCAAAAATCAGAGTCTGTAATTCCAAGGCGTTATGAGTTCTTCAGAAGCTGAGCAGACATCTAGGTACATGTGTTTCCTGTGAATGTCTGCTTCCACAGGGATGCCTAGATTAGCCTCTTTTAATTGGGTTGCCTGGATAAAATCCAGGCATTTTAAGCCTTATCTAGGCATTTAGGTAAATGGCTTGATTTTTAGAAATGCTAATACAAACCCCATATCCATTTCAATTTGGTAGTCTTGGACATTTGAGGCCAGAAAGTGGATTAATCTTTAAGCAGCATTACAGTTTTCTTAGAGAGTCCTCTACCATAAGGCTCTACAATCAGTGAGGTAACTAGACTTTCAAATTAAAATTAACAGACTTTTAATACTGAATTAATCACTACTAGAAATATGAGACCTGAAGGACCTTTTAGTAAGTGTAGATGCCAAAGTTTCTGCGACGGCCCACCATAGCTGGAAGGACACTTGTCTGGTTACTATTTCTAAATGTAGTGTCTGACAGAAAGACAAAGAATACTCTGCTAACCACAGCAGAAGTGTAAGTTTGGTTTTCTTGGACAGGAGGTAGAGGCTTCACAAGCCTTTGTCCAGTTCATGCAGGTGCTGTGGTTTGCAAGGAGCCCCGATGATGATAGCGTAAGAGCTGTGCTGGACAAGGACACATTCACAGCTTTGCTGCACTGGAGAAAGCTGTGCAGGGATACTTGGGACCGTGAGGAGTCTCATGAAACAAAAAGTAAGAAGACTAAAGCATTAGGCAGCAAAAAATATGATTTTGGCAGCTTCATAGACTCAGACACATGGTTTTGGGAGGATAACATATCTAACACTCTGAGGTGGTCTCAGGAGGAGAGGAGAAGAAAATTTCTAAGACATCTATTTTCTCTACTGCACAAAAGAAACTGTGCTTTATAAACATGTCCCTAGCTTGCAGAGATGGCATAGAAAATTCATGCAATACAGGGGAGTGATTCTATTCTTTTGTTGTGTACTATAAGCATTTTTCTAAACATTGCTACCAGGCCCTAAAATTGTGTCTTCACTCAGCTGAATGAGTAACTGTATTTACTCTTCAGAGGAAAGTCAAATGATACCACAAAAATAAAGCAATTATTATCCTTGTAGGAAGATCTGAAAAACAATATCCAGTCCAGAAGTGGGGTGCAAACAAAACTAATTTCAAGGACACATTTGATTCACTCTACTCCTTACAGCAAACACCTCTCTGAGAGGGCAAAAGCAACCACCAATAATACTACTCTATTTTCACTGCTGCACTGCTACTAGAACTACAGTAAGGGCAGCCAGTGCCAGACAACTGCCCCTCTACCATCAGTGATTAGGAAAGATTTTGGCTGTATTTAGAAATGTAGAATCACTTAGGACCTCTAAGATCATCAAGTTCAACCGTTAACCCCGCACTGCCAAGTCCACCACTAAACCATGTCCCCAAATATCACATCTACATGTCTTTTAAATAAAAGCAGAACTGTTAATTTTCATATTATTTCCTTTTTTCTTATTCTTTTTATGAACACAGAATGCATTTTGCATTTTTACATTTCAAAACACTCAGTTTTCTAAAAAGGTTATGGTAGCTTTTTAGAAGCTGGAAATAACTCTGACAGCAAATTTATAACTGGAGAAGTAACTGCTTTAAATACAAACAGGGCAATAACCATCCATCTATCAAGCATCAGCTTAGAGTAATGGATTACAGAGAAGAGCCACTTTAGTTAATCAGGTTGGACTTTGCAATACTTCTGTGTTCCATAAATAATATTCTAACAGGAGCTTTACTGTTGGAGACCACTTTGAGCAAATGGTGGAAATGAGTCTGTCCTTTTCCAGAAAGTATTAAATGAGAAGACACACTGATGGCTATCTCTGCCCTTTGAAGCAAACTATTAGAAAATTAATCTTGTTGAAGATGACCTGAACCAGCCCTAGAAAAAACCTAGCAGCTTCAAAATCATATACTGACAGTCTGAAATAGCAAGGCTAAAAGGGGTAAGTCATAGACATGCAAATGTGGTTATTTTCTGTACTTAAAAAAAAGGAAAAAAATCCCACACTAAAACTTTCAAGGTCTCAGAGACAATGACTTGGAAATACAACATTTACCAAGGAACTTTGCTGGAATCTATGAGAGATATGACTACGTGGTCATGTAAGAACAGCATGCCAGGGTCCTTTTATGTATTTCATTTCACCAAAAATTGCCTCTAATGCATCACATTGAAGTGAAGTGTGGGAAGGCTGACAATTTCCTAGACACTCTAGAAAGCAAGTTTTCCTAAACAGGTACAACCTTTGACTCCCTAGGGATATTTTCTTCAGCTTCCTTTAAGAAGTCTATCAATAATGTAGCAACAGCAATAAGGTAAAATGACAAATCCATTTATGGCAGAGGAATCCAGAAAGCTTTGAAACAACACATAGACCTGACACCTACAAGCATGTCCTTCAGGAAGAAAGGAGCCTGTTACGATGATCAGAACCTCAGTGTCGCTCAATGGGATGTGTACATTGTGCCAAAGAGGCATTCCCTGATGGGTAGCTACCACAGCACTGAAGGCTGTAGGCAATTAGCAAAGCAGCACATCGTGCAAGACAAAATCCTGTCTAAAGTGATTTAGCAAATTTCTACTGTTTCAGAAAGTAGTAATGGAGTGTAATGGCTACATATATCAGATGGGGTCTCAGTCATTAAGATCTCATTCCAAGAGAAGAAAACACAATAAAATGGGTAGTCTTTCATTCACGTAACAGGCAAGGATAAACACTGAGGTGATTCTGCCAGGATTTACGTCTGTGGTTCCAGGAAATCAAGGGACTTTTGGTTTGATGCTTAAGGTTAACAATCTATCTCATCTGGCTATTCATGTATCATCTTTCATCTTGAAGTATTCTGTAGCACTTAAAAAATAATATACAAATCAGAATCTCTACTCACAGGCGCATTCATTTCTACTCTTCACATTTTAAGAGCTCCTAGCACATGCAACAGATAAGTAATGGGCACAAGCACCTTGAGGTTTTAAGGCCAGCACAGCTCAGTTTCTGCCACTAGTACCATTAAATAAACATATAGATATCCAAGCTCCTCCACTAACATGCAAACAGAACTCCGTCTGGCTCTTGAGTTTCTGCAGCTTTCTTTCTCTTGCTTGAACTGCAGTCTATAATAAAAATGGAAACACACTGAGATTAGGCATGAATAAAAAGACAATCCTTGATGAAAAAGCAGGGTGAACACATACATTCCTGTCCACTGTTCTTGAATGCTGAACATTAGCCACTGCCACAGAAAAATGCCAGCTACTCTGATAGATCTATTATGAAAGCAACTGAGGTTGCATGGAAAAGTCCATGATGAAAGGTTTGAACCAATAGTAAAGCAGGATTTAAAAAAATCCCAATTCCTCTCTTCTATGCAACTGGTTCCTATTTCACAAACTAATGCTTTTGTGATCTCTGTTGGGAGTGAGCCCCAAGGACTGCTAAATGTCCACAACCAAAAGCCATGAGGGTGTATATCTTTTATAACAAATGAGCCTTGCATTCCAAAGTACATACATTTTTAATTTAAGTAACCCATATAATGAAATCCTTCATTATTTTTTCTCTCGGTTTACCTGCTTTGCTGGATATTATCTCCCTCATATCATTTTTAAAGACAGCAATGGTGTTATTTGAAAGAAATGAATGGTTGACTCAGAGTAATCTGGTATTATACTTCCAACAATGACCAGTGCTGCATGCTTCCCATGGAGATGCAAGGCACCTGTAGATGGAAGATTTGTCTCCATGCAGGACAATAGTGTTTTTAACTTTATATCAGAAGAATGGAATTATTTTCTGTTCTAAAGCATAAAACCTGGTATCACTTATAATTTAAACTATCACTATAATTTAAACTATAAAATTTAATTAAAAAAACCTTTAATATTTAAACTTTAAAATTATATCACTTATAAAATAACAACAAATACCCTTTTTTTTAAATGGTTCTGCTTTACATCACCAGAATTTCTGAACATGGCTCCGGGAAAATCTAGTACATTAAGGATGTATGAGAGGATATACAAGTTCTTTAGGTGAAGGAGAATGACACAGTGCCTTTTGACCCTAATACAAAAATCCTTTAAAGTGTAGGTCAGTCACTTGGTTAATTTAGGGACACTGACAACATGGTATTTGTTCTTTGAGCTCCAGGTCTTTGGATTTGCTTTCTTTTTCCTTTAAAAAGTCCCCTTTCCTTGAGGAGACTCCATTTAGTACTCGGGCTCAATCCCACTAAAAGATTTCTGGGATCAATCTCCAGCCATTCTACGAAACTGCCCCACATAATTATAATATGTGATGAGAGGACAACGTTCTGAACATTCTTCACCCCGGGAGTGCCATTTCTGCCCTTTGAAACAGAAGTACAAAGAGAAGAGGACAGTGCATTTTACATTCCCCTTTGCATTACACATCACCAAATTTACTTATCAGAATAATTACGAATGTTTCAAAAAGGAAAAAATAACCTTCGATGTTTGAGTGAACAAAATCTGCACATTTTCCCCCCTCTTTAAAATCAGTTAGAGAGCTTCTCATATTTATTCTTTCAGGCTTTAGGCAAGTGATATTCAAAAAACCTGAAGATTTCATTATGATCTCTTGTATTTTCAGTAATGGTCTGATGGAGATTAACCTCCAGGTTACAGTGAAAGCTTTCATGCCTTGTGTTTGCCATGACTACAAGTACTCTCCAGCTGCACAGGACAATTCCCTTAAATGAAACTGAAAAGTTCACACAAAAGTCTTATCATACAGTCAGACCATACCATACTAAGCCACGCTTAACCTGAGACAGACAGACAGACAGCCCTAGGCAAGGTCAGTGCAATCAAAATTACTGCACTTCACAGATTTACCACTGAGTCACCATGTGCATGCTCCCACCCTGCTGCAAATGCAAAGGAAATCATGTGAACTTTAAACTGCCCTCGTGGTGTTTTTTGCACTATCATCAGTCAAGAGCATCTGATGTCCACCACCATGGTCTGCTGATGAGAGAATTCCTTAAGCACAGCAGCTCCAGTATTTACATCTATCCGTGTCATCCTGCTCCAAGTGCTGGCAAGAGTTGTCAAGGAAGGTGTCACTGCAGTGCGGAAGGACAAGTAAAAAAAAAAGACATTTCAGACAAAAAAAAAGAAATCAACACGTAGGTTCCATAAAGAGGCCAAATGAAACAATAATTAGGCAACTGGTGATACCAATGTACTTTGTTTAAGCAGAGGGAGAAAACAAAATTCTTGAAGTAGTGAAGACAAGAGGACTCCCAAATTTAATTGTGGTTTACTAGAGGCAGTTCTGTGATTCTGGAATAGGAAATGACATCTCCGGACTTGGATTGCAAGTCTCCAAACTGCACAATAGGATATAAATAAAAGCGACTTAAATCACCCGTTTTAATCATGATTTAAATCAGCAAGCAGGAAACATTAATTTAAATAATCAATTCTAATCTTGCTTTGCAGCTGTACTTTTTAGTTATTTCCCTAAAGTAAGTTTCAGTCCAATGGTTGGTAATCATTAAAACACACTGAATTGTGACTAAACTGTAACTGTACGCTAAATTGGAAACCTTTTTTTAACCAGGACAGTATGTTAAATCTGCACACACTTTAAAGAAGTTCTATGCTTTCCTATGGTACATTTGTGGTTTTCTTTTCCTAGATTACTTTTATTACTTCATTTTATATTTTATATTTTACTCCTGCATCAAATTGCCCTGGGAGGCTAACTAGAATTCAATTACAAAGTTCATAAATAATATTTTTAAAATTACGTATTACTTACTATGAAATGATAGATTAAGTATAGGAAAAATGGTAGCTGATTTATTAAATTAATGAAATGCTAGTCAGAGAACTGAACTGCTGATTTCTAGTCACTATGTGAAAACTGCAGATTTTGTGATCTTCCCAGTGTCTGAGCAAGAGGCACATCACAAGTTTTGGTAGATTTGGGATGGATGAACTAATTTGGTTTTCTACTAAATTTATGCAAGAATCACATTTCTAAAGGTCTGCTACCATACAAATATCACTGGATTGCTCTAGGAGACAGTAAGAAGAAACTGGCAGTGAGTACGGCGTATAAACAGATTCATTATTCCAGAAACAGTTGGCCTTTTGTGATTGTGCTTCTACATAAGGCATAGATAAGATACTGGCTCTTAGGCATTTGTGAAGAGGGATGTTAAAGAACATCACATAAATTTATTACTCATCTTACAAGAAGCTGGCTGAATCCATACAGTATTGAATATCACTAAATCAGTTTCATGGATTATAAATAGATTGGGATCACGCTGAACCTTAGAGTGACACTGTGTATAAAATATATTACTTGCACAAATTTATTCTTGCTTGCACTCCGTGTATCTTTGTTCAAAGACAGCCTCAGCCAGGAACAAGTACCTCCCCAATACAGGACGAGATGCAGCCCAAGGGACCCTCCCAGCCTCCTCCACTGCGCAGCAAAGGGCTGTGCTGAGGCAGAAAACATCCTCCTAATGGCCAGACAGCATCAACACGCAAATGCAGCCATTTAAAATGCAAATGTCATTAATTTTAATTAATGATGCACCATACTTCGGTTTGAATATTTACCATTTGAGCTCAATGTACTTAGTATTTTATGCCCCTGCTCTGAGCACTCAGCAAATACAAGCAGTGAAACATGTGAAGGGGCACAAAGGTTACACAGGCTTGCTTAAAACGTGCTACTGAACAAATGTGACATAATTATTGCTACCAGAAGAATTAACTACTTTACTATGAAAAAAAAAAAAAAGCCCATTTTCTTTGACACATGAGTTTTATGGTGGAAATTTCAAGTGCCTGCTTTTTTTTTCCCACATGTATGCATAAGGTTTTTACTGCATTATGCAATGGGTGAGGATTCAAAACAGCTCTACAGTCATTTGTGAGAGAAGATACAAACTACACATTAGCTTCTGCAGAGGAAATGACAGATGTGAGGAAAAGAACAACAACAAACCAACGGGATTTAACAACCTCATGTTTCATGAGAGATGGATTCTCCTTCAAGTTTGGAATTGTGCTGCAAAAACCCAACCAAACAAAATAAAGCACAGTTGCAGAGTGTCACCTCAAAATAAGGATTTCATATAGTTTTCTGCCTACTAAGGTATTAATTCGGTGTGTGCAAAACCAATGCAATCAGAAGCAGTCTCTGGGGCTTTTAAACATGATCCCATGGTGTAAGGGCTCTTTGGAGAAAGTAACACATGGTGCTCAGGAACACATCTCATAATTATAACAGTAGAATATCATAATTGTACACATTCTGAAAGGGAGTAATTGCCACCTCTCATTCTGGAGTGGGACTACTTGACTTTTTTAATTGTGTTGGATCTAAACGTCTGTGTGGGTTGCAAACCACAAACCACAACAAAAATGGTAGGATGCTAGAACGCTGCTTCTGCTTTTAGGATCTTAACATCAGCACCTTGTTTATTTTCAGCTCAAAATGTGGTCAAATAAACCAGAAGGGATTGGTTCCGCTAATTCAGAAGCCACTCTCAGGATGGCAGTTCTGAGTTTTAATAAAGCAAAATATTCAAGTTACACTTATCTTGAGTTATTAACTATACTTAGCAATGTTCTTTTTTATCTGCACTTTCTATAGAACATTCTGCATTATTAATGGAATAGAAAATTGTATTTATAATATAAGGTACTGACAATATGGAGGGCTTTTTGCACACAGAAATCTGCCAAAGCACACATTATTCCCATTTTTTCTCAGGCACTTTCCAATTTTTCTTTTTACCTTACAAAGGTAAGGTAAGGTTCTCTCTCTCTCACACACACACACACACACACACACATATATATGGCCAACAGGACCAGGGCAGTGATTGTTCCCTTTCACTCTGCTGAGGCCACACCTTGAATCCTGTGTTCAGTTCTGGGCCCCTCAGTTCAGGAAGGCCATTGAGGGGCTGGAGCGTGTCCAGAGAAGGGCAACTGAGCTGGGGAAGGGTCTGGAGCACAAGTGTGATGAGGAGTGGCTGAGGGAGCTGGAGGTTTTTAGCCTGGAGAGAAGAAGGTTGAGGAGGGACCTTATTGCTCTCTACAAGTCCCTGAAAGGGATGTAGGCAGGAGTGGGTCAGTCTCTTCTCCAAAGTAAAAAGCAGGAGTAAATTGCCCTCACCTTGCTCTCACACCTGAGAGGAGCAAGTGATGCCCATTACAGTTGCTCACCACTTGATGACCAACACCCAGCCTGCGCCCAAGCAGTGGTTGGCACCTACTGGCCAACTTCCCCCAGTTTATAAACTAAGCATGACTGTCCGTGGCATGGAATATCCCCTCAGCCAGCTCAGGCCAGCTCTCCTGGCTGTACTCTTTCCCAGCTCTTGTGCACCTCCTTGCTGGCAGAGCACAGGACACTAAAAGTCCTTGACTTAGGGTATGCACTGCTCAGCAACGACTTAATCATCAATGTGTAATCAACATTATTCTTATACTAAATCCAAAATGCAGCACTGTAACAGCTACTAAGATGAAAATTATCCCAGCTGAAACCAGGGCAGAAATCAAAGTAAAAAGTGAGACCTTGAGGTCCTGTCTTCCAGTAGATAGGTAAGACAATTCAAAGAACTTCTCTCTGTCCATCCCAACTTTTGCAGTTGATAAATATATTCTGGGTTGGAGGAGTAGTCTTCTTTAAAAATAAGTAAATCAATCAAAAAGTTTGTGACACTAAGGCTTGTAGAAAACATACCATGCACAACAGTGGGAAAAGCTATAAACTGGTTATAAAGCTGGTTCACTGCCTTTGAAAGTAAATGCATTAGTAAATTTTGGTTCAAACAGTCCAATAGCATTAGCACAGAAAAAGATGCTGTAGGTGAAAAGACTTCCCTTAAATCAGAACCCAAAGCAAATCTAAAATAATTCCACCATGTATCTACCTTGTTAAAATACAGTCTCAGAGATGTCTCTGTCTTGCATGGATGCCCACTTTTATTTAAAGAAAAAGTAAAGATGCTTAACCTTCAAGTGGAATGTATAAGGAACAAGTAAAGTGACTTAATGGCAAAATACATTGTCTATCTTGTCTTGCACTGAAAAAGTGACTGGAATTCCTAATGAAGTTCAGCACACCTCTCTCTTTCATATGCTCAAAATGCCCTACTTTCCTCATGGTGCCGCCTGCACTAGAAATGTCACCCATACAACCCAGCTTCTTGCACCCAGCACTCTGCACTCCTTTCCAAAAAAACTTATCTACAGCAACAGACACTGCTTTATTCACCTGGCTGTTTTTACTGCATCCTTCTCTCCTTCATCTTCATGCAAACTTCAGATGAGAATAATGCACATTTGTACTTTGTTCCAATGTACATGTCTCACCAGGAGTTGCTAGTATTTTCTATGTGCTGGCACCTGGGTAATATTTTGGAAGCCTCAGGCAAACTATCTCTTAGATTTAGACATTCCTTTTATATTGAAGATGTGCCTCTCCTTGAACAGCTCAATAACTGCAGTATAAAGTGTTTCTTCAGTTGTTGCCTCATAACAATAAAAGTAAAAATAGAGAACCTAGATAAACGTAGGAAGAGGGATTAAAATAAGAACAAATAAGAAAAGGTGTGCTATGCCTTTTGTGTATGGCAGTGAATTCAGGGTATGGAGTCTCTTTCTCCACATAGAAATAATCCACTATAGCGAGGTCTTACTGAACAATGAATTTTACAAAGCTGCTGTCACAAAGTACAACTACAAGTGTAAAACTTGTTGTCTTGTCACATTTTGGCACCAGACTACCAGGCTACCTTTAATATAAAACAATTCTAACCTTTCATCTCATGCTTGCAAAAATCTCTTTTTTTTCCCCCGGTAACATTAAATTAAATAGTTTTAATATATAACACACCTTTCATGCATGCTGTATTTTCTGCATTGGTTCTCATCTGTATCTGTATCCAGAGTCAGCACTCCAGAACTGAAGGGCTACATATTTAGTTGGCTGTGTAAAAGCACTCAACTAGAAAGTTTGCTCTCCAAACCCAGATGGCCACAGAGGTACAGCATACACTGAAAAAAGGCAGCAAATAGGAAAAGTACTGGGTATGTTGTGACACAATGATCTTTTTGAGTGCCAGCGGTTGGAGCTGATGATCTTAAAGGTCTTTTCCAAGTTAAAAAATTCTACGAATTCTCTGATGTTGCTGACTTTTCACAAAATCAATGAAATGCCTCATTTTCTCTCATTCAGATTTTGCTACAGAATGCTGAACAAGCTCTGGTTTGTTAAAGAACACTAAAGTTTACACTGGGTGTCGAAGGACTGCCCAGAAATAAATTATTTTTAATTAAAGAGTCCCCTTCTGTTACTTGGAATAAAAGAGGGAAAATGCTTTGACACCTCCAACCCCCTCTACACATATACCATCTCTTTTGCAACAAAGAACATGGACTACCTACTTTTTATGACTGCTAGTACTGCAATGATCTTCATGTCCAGATGACTTAGCAGAAAAATACTCTAAAACATACTTAAAGTGGAGGAAAACAAAGGAGGCATGCTCTTTGTGGTGTGTGCATGTGTGGCAAGGCACCACACTGACAGCCACAGCTGCAGCCTGTGCTGTGAACCTCCTTCACCTTGCTGCTGAGACATTAATCAAGCTCTGCTCCTCTGCAAGGACTTCAGGATGTTTTGGTCAATGTCAATGCTGGGAAAATGAGAAGTTTGCCCTTTTGTCAAACTTGCCTAGAGAGACATCTTCACCAATTATATCCAGGGCTGTTCAGAAGAAAGCTCAAACTGTACGTGATTTGTACAAAGGTACTTGACAGCATAAAAAATGACCAATAACTCAGAGTTCCCTTCCCTGTGGTTTACTGTCTCCTTATATCTTGTTCAAAAGTACTTATGCAAAGCTGTAGTGTTCATCATTAATCCACCTCCTAACAAGTTACTGTGGCACTGAACAAAGCTACCCAGCATGCTCTGAAGCTGTGCACTTTGTTCTTTATAACCCCAGAAGTAATTCTGATCAATAGGAGTATGATGCTGGGACTCCGGGCCTAGGAAGTCATTTTAGGTTTTAATAACATGAAAGGTTCTTAGCATGCCAAGGCAGAACAGGTGAAAACCACAAAGGACATTGCTCCACTGTTATCAGCACTGCTAGCCTGGAGAATTTAGGAACTATGAGGTTACTCTAATCAGAATGAGGTTTATAAACAAATGAGACAGGGTGGGCAGATAAGCTGTCTTCTCCCTGTGAATGATTTCTGATTAGTCTCCTGGACCTCACAACATGAAGTTCAGCAGATGTTTCCCATCCCATTTTTCAGGCTCTTCTCCACCACTAACTTCCTTCTGCACCAGAGTGGGGGTGAACTGAGCCTGGGGTGGATCTCTTACACTGTGTCCACTACAAGTTCACAGTGCTGGTAAGTGAGTGCGACTGTGCTGTTTGTGTATGGTTTGGAAAATAAAAAGCTTCCTCTCATCTCCCATAATGAGCCTTACCCATCATCAGGTCTTCCCACCCACACCCCATCCCCTGGCCTCGTCCCATGCCTGTGCATGCAGCCAAAGCTGAGGCACTTGCTGTGTGGTATTTCTGAAAATGTTGAGCTGTATTTTCAGCAGCCTGAGGAACAGTAGTTTTTGCAGTGTTTGGCTTTCAGCCTATCCCTTATGCCTCCAGAGCTGCATTTATTCAGGCTCTGAAGTGTCCCTCATGGCTGTAGGTAAGTGCTGGCTGGTTGGATGAACTTCAGCAGGGTATGGTTTAAAATTCTGACACACACTTCATGTGAGAGTGGCAGAAGGTACATTAATGAAATTATGTGACTATAGCCCAGAAGTGAAGATGGCAAATGTAACATGAAGCTGTTTGTTTTGTTGTTAGAAAACCACACTGAGATGCCTGACAAAGCTGAGGCTGAGATGCAAGACAAGTGCCAAGCAGGACTGAAGTTGGATATAGGGTGCCTCCTTGGGCTGCTACAGAGATTCTCCTTTGTTAGGCAAGTCCCCACTGTGGAGACCTCAGGAAATTCAGACAAAGGCTGAAGCCAACATGATCTACAAGAGTGCTAGCAGCACAGACCCCTGCAGAAGCCCACCACCTATTTATACACTGACAGCTGCAGCAGAGGCAGAGCAGACTGAACAGTTGCAGACTCAGGAAAACCACACACCCTCATTTCAGGAGACCATTGTGATACACAAGTTGTACAGCCCTTTTTGTTCACCTTTAAAGAAAGAGCTTAAACTAATCAATCTGTTCTTAGAGACGGCGAAGTGCTCCTCTTCAATGACTGCTGAATAGCGAGCACTTGCCAGAGCCCAGAGCATCTGAGGAGAAAAAAATATTGAGACCCTGATTTAAAAAATGCCTGGCAATTTTATCTGCTTCAATACCCTAGTGGTGTATGTTTGCAGTTGATTAGTCATTACAGATCACTTTTCAGCCCACATGGCAGCAGTTGTTTTTTTTTTCTTTAACTGAGAACAAGGCAAATCAGTCCCAAATGGTGAAACTGAACTCTTAAGTTTTTGATGTCCTTACAAATATGAAACTTTCTGTTTACTTGTAAAAAATACAGCGATATATATTTAGACTATTATGACAAAAATTAGAGGTGGTGATTAAAATGGCACTTTAAAATTCTGTTAGTATTTTTTTAACACTCAGGAAAAAGAAAAAAAAAAAACAATAAAGGACCAACTAAAAACCCCACCAATTCCTGTAACTATATTCCTCTCAAGTTTTGAAATCTTATCATTATGCAGTGTCAGAAGAATACTGGACACTGTCTTCTGACAGACAATTAAATAATAACCAGATTGTTATGTAAATGAAACCTTGGTAAGTCTCACTCAACCATTTTTCTTCTCTGTAACCTCTTCAGAAAGATGCCGGCTCCATTCTACATTTTTCATTAACACACCAAATCACATGAGGTTGAAAAGGTTGAAGATGTTTAATTGTTACTAGATGATAATCAGCCAGAAATTATATTCAAGCATGTAGCTGGCTGGCAAAGATGTTGTATTTTCAGACACATCCCTCCTAATTCTTCCTTTCCCTTTGGAATTTATCATTAAATGGCATTTATCTGTCTCACGTGACACATACGGTCAGGAATCAATCTGAAAAGCCAAATCTGAAAGCTCCTTGCCATTTCTCATTTTCTGTGATCAAATAAGGGAAGAAACCTGCATGACTTAAATGGCAGAGACCAGCTTTTCTGTTTACATCATCTATACTATGACAGCCCTTGGAGGCCCTAAATGTGGACCAAGACTAATTGTTCCAGACCCAGGGCAGGCAAAAATTGAAAACAAGCTGGATGCCAATATATATATATATAATTTCACACCTCTCTTTAATCTCTCTTTACTGAAAGTGCTGCTAAACTGGGGCTAGAAAGGAAAAGGAAGGAAGAGCAAAGGGATTTCTCATGCTACTTGTCCTGTGATGCCCAGAAGTGGTGGGAGATGGGGGAAAGAAGGAGGATAATAGAGGTAAAGTTTTGGCAATTCCTACGTCAAAATCTCTCCCTCCTTTTTATCTTCTCCTGGTCTGGAGCCACATATCCTACCTACCATGCTGGTAGTGAGTTTCCAAACAGCGAAATTATTCTCTAGAACCTTCAAAGACCCACTCACACCCTCCAACTAAAGTCAGAATGGGAAGATCTGCCCTCTGGAGAGGTTTCTCTCTGTGCTTTCACTACAGAGGCATTCTGAAGAGGTTTTTTTAATGCTTCTGGTTTATATATGCTCTAATGCAACTTGAGAATTGAACAGTATATTAGTATTTCTTATATAGAACAAGTCTGTATCTTATTGGAAATGTTAAATGGATTGGTTAATGCATTTTTGAAAGGTATTTAAATGCTGTGGCATTAAAGATTTATGTAAAAATCTGAATACAGAACAAACTGCAAGATGCTATAGTACAGACACTACAGTAATTCAGGCACCAATTTAAGTGGCTAATGGTATTTTTCTATAACCCTACGTCT
Source organism: Corvus cornix cornix (assembly GCF_000738735.6). Classification (NCBI taxonomy): domain Eukaryota; kingdom Metazoa; phylum Chordata; class Aves; order Passeriformes; family Corvidae; genus Corvus; species Corvus cornix. The sequence goes on along the minus strand of NC_046332.1, from coordinate 37,152,795 downwards.
GCCTTTGTTAACAAAAAAAAAAAAGACATAATAGGCACAAGAGCACAATAGCCTTGAACGTGGCAAAATACATAAAAGGTCACAGAACTGGATGGAAAAAAGGATGTTTTGAAATTTCCTATTCTCCAGATACTGAGCAATACTGCAACACCTGCAAAACTCTGTGACTGGGCATGAGCTTGGGTCCTTGGGCAGACTGGCAGGGGCACAGACGGGGGAAGGCTTGGGAGCTGGCACAGCACCCACATGGCACATCCCCATAGAGAGAAGGAGGTGGCAGTTCAGCTGCCAGTACCAGGAAATCTGTCCTGTGGGTTTGGGCCCTGGGGAGGCAATGAAATCCCCATGTTCCCTTTAAAATCAGGGAAAATGACTGGTTGCCTCAAACTACAACAGCTCTTTCTGGTGTTGAAGCCTATGGCAGCAGGTATTGCTTTGTTCTCAAAAGCCAGCAGACCAAGCTGCAAGAGGTGATCACCAGCTAAGAGTGAAGTCACAGAGAAACCTTGTGAAAGCAATCACAAAAATCTCTATCTGGAGTCAGGTGCAGGGAAAACCCAAATAGCATCACAGCAGCCTCTTGGCACGGAGCAATGAAACCATGCAATGGTGGAAACCAGAAGAGAAGGACAGGTGCCCCGTAGCAAATCCCCTTGTCCCAAACCAGGAAGCTCCAAATGCAAAGATCTCAGTGAGAACAGAGGATGTGTGGGAACAACCTGTGTAGCTGTGTCCTGCCACAGAGCCAGGGACTGGAAGACCACCATGCTGCACTGTGAGCTCCCCAAAACCTGCCAAAGATGGAGCAGCAGCAATGCCAAGTGTGACTTTGGGAGTTGACTTTGGTGATGGAGAACATTTCCACTGAATGCAGATTGTGCTTCCATGAAAGCCAGTGCTGCAGCACACTACATCCTTCTAAACAGTATTATTAAACTACCATAATAATCACCCTGCTCTTCAATCCAAGGTTTCAAAGCACATTACAGGCAGTAATGAAATAACTCACACGAGCACTGTGTGGAAGAAGGGAATCATTACTGCTGCTGCTCGCAGTCATAAAGCCGTGCCTTCAGACACAGAATTTCATTGCAAGGACCAAGCACACAAGCGTCTCCACATACTTCACTGCCAGTTATGGGTCCTGTCAAGGATTTGTCATTGCTTTCCTGATGCTCCGTATTTTAGCCAAAGTCTTGAGACTCTTGTTAATTACAAGAGACTCAGCTTTCATTTACAAGAAACAAAATGAAAACAATCCCCAGAAAAAAGCTGTATTTGTGGATCTGAAGATTGAAATCTGTTCAGTCTACCCTAAACCAGAAGGCAAATGAAAACAACAAAAATGTATTTTGTTTTTGTGCTTCAGAAACTCCCATTCCCTTGGGGAGATACAATTCCTTCTTGGGGGCTGAATCAGGCTTTCTGTCTCTGTGTGGGCACCAGCCCCGCACTGATGGCATGAAGTCAGCTGTCTGGGGCAAAGTCCTGACCTCTGTGCAGGGGAAGCTGCTCCAAGAGACATTTCCAGATTGTGCACGAGCCTTATGGCAGAGTTAAGGAGGGAATCCAGGTCTTAATTACCGACATTTCAAGTTAACAAGGAATTGTTAATACACAAGTGAGTTAACTGCCATTCTGCTAGAGCAAACACCATGCAACATCTCGTGGTTCCGACTTGTAGCTGGAGTTCAGAGGAGCCAAGTTCTAACTCATGACTCTCCCCCCACTTTCTCTCATCAACTAAAGCCACCCCCTCACCCATGATAGCTTGTTTTTGAAGAATACAACTCCCTATGATTTATTATATTGGCTTCTGTGCCATTAGAAAGGTTTTGCTGGTGGGTAAGGAAGCAAGCACCATCCTGTTCATAGGACAAAGCCCATGGACTGGATGGGAGAGCAACAAGGGACAGCATGGACACCAGCGCCTGCCATTTTGGTGAGAAAACATGATTGCAGCGCTCAGGTGATGGTTCACACTGGACCTCTTATATTCTGCGTTATACAAGGCTGCTCATCATCTGCAGCTGATAAACCCACACCTGTCAGGCTCACAGTGTGCATAAAGCTATGATCAGTGAGAGCAGAGTGGAACCAAACTGTAGTTTATAAGAGCATCTGCTGTACATTCTGGAAATATCAGAACTTGGGTCTCCATATTTTTTTTTTTCTTTAAACATGTACTGTGATGTTTAGAAAGCTTCCATCTGTCCAGGTTCCTTACCTCAAAAATGCTTCCTACATATTTAGAGGCAACAGCAAATTTTCCATATTTTGATACCAAAGGAAGCATTAAAGGGGATAACAGCCCCCCAAGCCAAAAACCTTCCATCTCTAACTGTAACAACACTGGAGTAATTTGTCCTTGAAGAAGGGGGAAATAGCCATGGTGGATGACAAATAGCTAAGCCATATGCATTCACTTCCTATCTACAACAGAAAGAAATTAGGCATCTATCAGCTTACTGTGGGAGCCAGCGCCATGAGCAATAATTTTTGTGAACAATAACCTGGCACACCTTCTTTGCTGCATTGGCAGCTGCTGCTGCTCATGTTGAGAAGGTCCTTGGAGCTACTTCATACCCCCCTCTGCACCTGACCCTGGCTTTTCCTCCTGCGTGTTTCAGACTTGAGCCAGGAGGACTTTGGAAGTCACCTTTGGACTGTGACCACAAATGGCTTTATGGAGGCAGAACAGCCTGCATTTCTCTACATGTAAGTCAATGACAATATGGTACCAATTAAAACAGTGCTTCTTTTCCTCTCTGCATTAAAAACTATACTGTCTTTAATTAATTAATAATTGGATTAATGCATATAAGTACCTGCACAGGGAGAAATTACTAGGGAGTAAAAGGTTTTTTATTCCAGCAGAGAAAGTACCGTGAAATCTAATGGTGGAGAGAAGAGGCAGACAAATTCAATGAAAAATAAACCAGACATTTCAAAGAATACAAGAGATAAGCATCAGGGAAAAAAAAAAAGGTCTTGTAGGCTTTAAATCGGTACCTTCCTGGAATATGGGCTTTAGTCAAACACCTCAGTGCAGGAGTAATTAGGTGATTTTCTACCATGTCTACTATGAAGGGGTCAGAGCAGGTGATATAATACCCTTCCAACCTTAAGACTGTGAATCTGTTCATTCACTATCCTATCACACTGCAAAAACTGCAAAACCTCTGCTTCCATCTCTAAACCAGAAAATATCACAAGTAGGAAAAATAGAGGATCTCTCATGCACTATGCCGGGAGGTCTAGTAGAAAATCACTTACATCAACAAATAAATACAGAGAATTGTGTTACAATAGTGAATAGAACAATAGCATGAAAATTTGTAATACAATATAGTAAAAAAAAAGGAAAATAACTATCTTAATTTGATAATTTTTTTACCTAAAGGTAACGTACATACTTAAACCCAGTAAACTTTTGAGGGGCAGAGATTTGAATTTTTCTTTCTATGTTAAATTATAATCCCTTTAAATGGAGGAGATACATATGGGGGGAAGGGGTATTTCATACTCATGACATGATTTGTGGTCAATATGCTGAAAGGCAATGGAAATCAGCTCCAACTGCCATCTTAGATGAGAATTTGTCTCTAATAATTTCAAATGAACCTGGCTAAATATATTTTCTCATTTCACACTCAGACAGTCACTAAGGGTTCAATCCCACACCCATCTGCAGCAATGGCAAGAATCCCATTGACTTCACTGAGAGGAGGATGAAACTCTTTCCTTGAAGGTGTTATATTTATAGCCTATTTCTTCCAAAGTATTCCTGAGACAAAAGAGTGGGGTTTGATGGGGTTTCTATTAATTATTAAACTAATAGAGAAAATGAAGTTGGGGTTCTTCTACACCAGCTCTGATGTAGACAGCCTGGTCCATGTGCCACGTGCACAGCACCAAAGCATTCAACCCAGGAGCGATGTTAGGAAATCACAACAAAATCTGGGAAGAATGTATTTGCAAAGGCATCTAAAATGGATTCTAAAAAGCCACTTCTAAAAATCATTTCCAGGCACTTTGGGTGATTTCACCGGGGTTCGCTCTGTCATCTATCCCACAAATCAGTTTCGACCGAATGAAAGATTGCAACACAATTCAAGGTGGGAAAAGGATAAACTCTAAAGTAGTAAGATCAGACTGTTACTCATTTAGAGTACTTTCACATCCTGACAGTTCCACAATTTCTGGGAAAGATTTATCTTGTCCTAACAAAATAATTTCTCAAGTGCCATGACTCAAGTGGACCTCTAGCAAAGGCAGGGCTGGGGACTGGGTGCCAGGTGGGAGTCAGCACCCTGAGTTTCACACCACCAGCAGCATGGACACCGTGATGCAGGGGGGATGTCTCTCTTTGGAGGCTGGGAAAAGTGATCCTGCGGTGATTCTGAAACCACATGAGCATGGAAAAACTATCAAATCCGAACAACTCAGTCTTATCTTAGGGGAAAAAAGTACACATAACTTGCAATTGGAACTCAATGAATATTTTTGGCAAAGACTCACTTATGAAGGGCACTTCATGGAATCTATAAATAATTTCTAAGGCACTCACAGTTTTATTTATACCTTTTCTCTTTTTAAAGGTAACTGAATATTCAAATACACGTTTGTATTTTAAGTGTAATTTCTAATTACATGCACAATTGCTAATCCATCTGTTTACTGCATACTGTAAATGCCTGTCATTCTATATGCTTGAATAATTATTGAAAATTAAATATTGTAAACAGTCAATTTCTCTCAGCATACCAAATTGCAAGAAGGCTGCAAGATGATAAAATATTACATGCCCCCAGAAATGGAACAAGTCGCTCCTACCCCACACCTCACTGAATGTGCTTACTGATGTTTTGCAACAGATAGGAAACTTTTAATCCAAAAATTTGTAACAAGAGTCTGAAAAGCTCCATTTCACCTTACTATCAGTGAGAGAGTGATTAAAAGGAATATGGTCTGCTGTGTTTCAAGCTGTTACAGAATGAGAAAATCATGTTTCTTATGTGAGACAAGTTGGTGTTAATGTTTTCTTATTTTAATCCTGTTAGAATCAATACAGGAATATATATAACAAGTTTTTTCTTTTGTTGATTTATTTATAACGTTTTACAGCAATAATGGCATTCAAGAAGCCTAGAGGACAAAAACATGGGACAACACTGTATTTGAATATATATTATCCATTACCAGAAAAGATATGGCCTCTCCTCCCAGCTTTTTGTGCAAAACCGAGCTATGCCATAAAACCCCCTCTACTGATACGGTAATTTTTGTCTTAAACTGTGTTCATCATGCATTACTAGGTTTTTAGTACAGATCAGATAATCTGTTTTGTGCTCCTGGATAATAATAGTCAGGGAATTTCACTGCTTGGCCCCTGTGTCTGGACCATAACCTTGGAATAGCACCTTTACAGCTACAACTATGCTGAGCCAGAAAAATAGGACTATTTCTAGTCTGAATTTCTCTGAGGTCACTGTCTTTTTTGCCTTTTATCTGTTAGATGAAAGAAAACCTTTGTCAGAAATCCTGTCCCTATGTAGGCATACACAAACCATGAAGCCACAACCTCTTAAATTTTTCTTGACAAATTACACAGAGTGAATTTCTTCAGCTCCCCATGGTAAGGTAGTGTAAATTTTAGGTTTAAAAAAGGGAATTTGAGAACCCCAGTGATGTGACCCTTTTAAGTCGATGGACTGACACAGGATCCAGTCATGCTCGAAAAGAGATGAGAATCTTGCTCTGAATGTCTGACTGTGTCATTTAACATTGAGTCCCTCTGCCCACACAGGTAGACAGGTGAAGAAAATGTAGGATTTTAACTCTGGCACACCTGTCTATATGCACATCATTACCAACAAGAAATGAAGCACTCAGAGGCCTTCCTGGATCCTACCCTGGCTGTACACAGCAAGTGTCTCTATAAATCCCTGCAACAAAACCCCTGGAGCTCCAGTGTCGGAGGAAGGGATGGGGATGCTCCATTAAGCATTTTATTTTTCTAACTATGGTGAGGACAGTAGCCAGCTTTTCCAGAATATAAAGGAATTTCACCTTTCAGGAGCACAGCTGGACATCACGTTTGAACCTTCTGGGAGCCTCTGCCCTCAAGTCCAACTCAAAGAGCAGTTAAGCCCTTCTCCTGTAAGACTGCCACTGTCTTTCTTTTCTCATGAAAACTGAGAACAGGGAAAAAGATCTCCAAACTTATACATGTGCCAATAAAGAAAAAAGAAAACATCCACTTTGAATGTTTTTTGCTGACAAATTCTTTAATTAAAAAAAAAAAAAGGCAAAAAAACCAAAACAAAACAAAACCCAAAAAAGAAAGAAAGAAAAAGAAAAAAGCCCAAACCAAAACCCACCAAACCCAACCCCTTGCAATTTGTGCTAAATTTTGGAAGAAAAAAAAAATTAAAAATTGTATCTATATATATACACCTCAGAGAGACGAAGGGAAATCTCTCCACAGATACAGATGCAGAAAATATATATATCCTTTATCCTATTTGGATCAAATCCCTTGCAGCCCCTCCCTGCAAGCTCTGCAAGAGGCTGGGAGCTGCAGCCACAGGACGAAGCCCCTGGCACACAAGGGCACGGTGGCACCTTGCCATCACGTGTCCAAACTGCCCACTGCTCCGTTTTCTAAAAGCCTGGTCTCCACTCCTCCGCACACCAAGAGTGCCCAGCAACAAACTTAGCACTGATCAATACCGCCTTGGTTTTTCTGACGCATCTCCATCTGCTTTTCCCCATCTGTTGTCTCAGGCTCCCCCGAAACTGAGAGCTTTTTCGGCGTAGCAACCATCTTTTACTCCACTTATCCTGCCAAGCACGGCGGGGTGCTGCCTCACGCTGCAGCTACGAAGGTGCCACAATATTGCAGATAAATACTAAAAAAAATAAGTCACCCTTTCAGCTTACCAAAAGGCAGCACAGGTTTTGCTTTTCCTGACTGAGCTCTTAGCTATGAATTATTTTTAATTATTAAATAATTAAAATAAAAGCACTGAAGAAAATCCACAAAAAACACACACTTGTAAAAAAAACAAAAAAGGAAAAAAAAAAAGAAACAAAACCACAAAAACAAACGCAACCTGAACCCCCACAATCCCTCTTACTTTTCTTGCAGGATTCAATGTGCAGAAATTAAGGTATCTTGAAGATATGATTCTGGGTTGTTTTGTTCTTCCCAAAGGAACTATTAGAGGTGGGGATGAGCATTCATGATGACAAAAGCCAAGTCCATACACATATATGGGTGAAACAGTTTTGGACATGCAATATTTTCCGTGTGATGCAACTGTCTTTATACAGTCAGTTCAACAAAACATGTATTAGTTTCTTCATGTTTTCATCTCCTTTCCTCATGTTTGTTTATAAGCAAAAATAATTTCTCTCCACATAGGAATTTTTTTCTTCTCTGACGTTTTTTCTTCCCATTAAATCTTAATTACTTTCTCAGTACTGCATTTCTGCTGTTAATAAGGCAGCCTGGTAAAGAGGTTAGGCGGATGCCTTGCGGGGTGTTTGTAAAATCCCAGCTATTTTGCACAATGACTTCAAGCAGAAAGTAGAAACAGAAGTTTTGGAAGTGGAGAGGAAACCTCCTCCTGCAGACTGAATACAATAAGAAGTCCTTGAGATCCTCCCTGCTCAACACCAGGTAGCACAGAGAGATGCACCGATAGATTGGAGCTAAGCTTGGGAGTGGGACATGAAGCCCCCTCATCCAGCTGACCAAACAATGGCTGTATCCAAATCCTGCCTATTGGCTTCTCTTATGCTGAGCTGTGCATCCTCCTTAAAGGACTCTGTTCTCTGCAAGTGAACCCAACCCAAGCTGAGGGGTTTTCTCACACAATAATGCAGGGCACGGACATATTATTGAGTCAAAGCTGCAGGTCACCCCAATAGACTAGTCAAGTTAATTCTTAAGCATGTGTTTGCCTTATTTTTCTTCCCTTTAATGCATAGCATTCCCTTAATCAATTTGGATTACATTAAGTGTTACAAGAAAGAAATAAAAAATCTGAGAGAAATCCCCTAAGAAATTACAGACTCACATGAAAAATATCTCAGCATCATGCATATCTAAGCTGTTAATATGGTCTAAAATTTTTCCATCCATGCAGCTACTTTGGGTAATCTTGTGTGTGTTTATTCTCTGTTTAATTAATCTAATTCACACCTACTCAACAAATTAAATTTAGCAGCAATTATTCTTTGCGTCATTTGCAGTGCATTCCCAGGTCGTGTCTCAAGAACTGCCTCAAACACAGAATAATAAGGATAAAGAGAAAATTCTCCATCCCTGTTTGCCTCTCCTCAAGGATCTATTTGAGTAGGCTTACAGCATTTCTTCAAAGATTTAAAAAAACTCATCTTGTTCTCCTATTAACAAAAATAACTTCAACATCTTTGAGCAATGACAGCACCTTTCCATAATAATATCTTCTTAAGGCTATGACGGTCAAATTCTCAGGTGGCACAAACCACATAATTCAGCTGAAGATGTAGCACCACAAGCACTTGTGCTTCTTTAAGCAACTTTTGTTTTAACACTGCACATTTTATTACATAGAGTCTGTGATTAAAGTGAAGGTCAGAAAATACAAGCATATGGTGAATGGAAGCAAAATTAATTATAGCCAAAATATTCTCTTGCAGAGCAGATTTACATTTATCTTTTGGGTATTGTGGCTACATTAAAAAAAATGTGCATGTGCACTGCTGTTTATACACTGTTGGTAAGTTAAAATTCAAGAAATAATACTTAGTTTTCAAACCAAATCCCTTTAAGAGCTGCAAAGCTACTTGCTAATTACCATATAAATAGATCACTGCAGCACAGATTCCTTGCACGCAACTCATCCGACACAAACATTAAATTTCTCTTAGAAGGCAACAAACCCACAGTATGTCATGACATTGACTCATACACACAGGAAGCAATGAGGAAACGTTCTTGCATAGAAAGTACAAGTAAATGAAAGATCATGATTATTGGGGGTAGTGGGGGACTTCTAGAGCTCTGGGTTTGCTTCCTTGCCCGTGACAGCACCACACTAGGCTGATGGAGAAGAGGGTTGCTTCATACACTCAAAAGAGAAGAGTCAACTCAGCCCTTGGATGCCCAGGTTCCAACAGAGCCATCTGAGACTCCTTGTCCCTGTGCAAACTGTAATTCTTTCTCTCTTGTGGGCAACACAGGCTTGCCTTTGGGCAGGAGAGAAAGAAAGGTGAGGAAGGACTGAAAGGCAGGGACGGGAAATGGTGGGCTAGTTGGAAACAGGATAGGAAATACATTCTGCTGGGGCTCCAACATGCCCAGGTAACTTCTGCGCACACAGTAGAAAACACTGGTGCCAGGGCAGCCTTGGATTTAGCAGGGCAGGATGGGCTGGACCCATGCCACAAGGCTTTGCATTACATGTGGCCATTGGCTTTGAAGGCAAATTAAAACCCAATTTTTACTGCTGGCATTGGATGAGTAAGCTGCTTCCTTTGCATCAGTTCCCTCCTTGTAAAAAAGTAAAAATGGTCCTATTCTACCTTACCAAACAGCATGAAGGACTTAGCTGCCACAGAGGGAGAAATCAAGTAGGTACAACAAGCAATGAAGTAGAGGCATAGTAGAATCCACATGACAATCAATGTAAAAACAAGGTTACAAGAGCATGGTCCCATGTAAAGAGGGTTTTTTAAACTCTAACTTCAGAGCTCTTAGAGCTCTGTAGAAAGCTGTGTATAATGTGAAAGCTGTGATTAGGGGGCTCTTCTGATATTTAACCCCCAGATTCTGCTTTATTTTTACACATGTATGTCTTTGGTTAAATTAAGCTCTGTGCATGCAGACATATGGCAGCACGATCTGTACAATTACACAGATAAGGTCACATACTTAACTGGCAACAACACTAATTTCAAAGAAGTTGTGTCAGTCTTCCCAGGAAAAGAAAAACACTCTCATTAACATAAGGGGAAGGGGAAAGGAGGGGAGAGTAATTTCACAGAAAATAATTATCTTTGTTATAACAGCTTAACTCTGACGGAAACAGAGAGTTGGGAAAAAAAAAGGGGAAATAACACAATCCACTGTTAAGCTTAATTTTTGAACAGACTAGTTCAGCTGAACTGTGAGGTGATGAGGCTTCGGGAGTTTAATAGGTGCTGACACAACCTCCTATGTTGGAAGACAAAGAAGAAATAATAGTTGGTGATTACTGACATCGTTATGGCCTATGCAAACACACCTGCCTTCCCAGTTGCCTTCTCTTTTTATTTCCATTTCTGAGCTACGTTATTTTTTTTAATATCCACATGCAGCACAGGTCAATCTAATTCTCCAAACAGGAAATATCACTGTTTGTACCAAGGATCAGATGTTAACTAAAAGTAAACCAGAACTACATTCCTTGCCTCTAACTTCCAGTCCATAAAGAGATTTTAGAAATTGCTCACACAACAAGGTGAAACACTATTCAAGCCACGAGTAGTGCCTGTTCTAAGAAGACAATGTGACTATTCACTGCAACTGAGCAAAAGGGGAAAAAGCTGATTTAATGTTGTCTGCTTGGGATTTGCAGCATCCAACACCACAGACACCAGTAATAACTGACTGTCGAGCAAAAGATAAACACAAGTTACTTGATTGATTAAAAAGAAGTAGGAAATAAAAAGGAAAAAAGAAACCCATCATCTACCCCCATCCGAAGCTTTCATCTCCTCTGGGCTAACATCACAGCTTTATTTTCCTCCCTGGCAGCTCCCTCTCCAGATTCCTACCCCTGCATGAATGCCAAGCTTACAGGCTCCACACCTCAGTATCCCTAACTCACCATCCTAATTCCTCCTGCCAGAGTTCAGATTTGGACCACAAGCAATTACTGTAATTCAGGGACATTTGCTGGTATTATCATATCAATGTATGGCAGGATATGACAAGTACCCGTAGCATATGCATTGTGCCTACATTTAACAGGGCTGTTACTCAGTACTTGTGGTACAATTTCACCCAGTAAGCTCAACTGTCCTTCTGACATTGATAAGAATACTAACAAGAGAATTTGGCTACCTGGAAGTGAATGGAACAGCCCTAACTACAAATTACTGAAGGAATAGTACAGCATCTTAAAAAGGTAGGTGATTTCTTGATCAGTTCTGCCTAGCCATGACTTCTGGAAATTTACGAATACAGAAACTGACCTGACAAGGTAGAAAAATGAGTTTCACAGCTAAGCTGATAGACAAAGCTGCTTCTGAATAGGCAGAAGGTATGCTCTGCTGATGTTTTTGAAAAGAGTAAGTGACTGATGTAATACACAACAACACAGATTTATGAGATTAGTGGCAAAATTGTTGCTGTTCCAGAATTGGTGCTGGGGCAGGAAAGGAGGGAGCTGTCTGGTTACTGGGCAGCAACGTCTTCCATCAGAAAAAGCTGTCCCACTGGGCCTTGACATGTTTATGCCCTTCAGAAATAAGTCTCTACTGAAGGAAATAGGGAGTTCATATTAAAAACTGGTGCTGCATTGAATAAGTGAGAACACAATTGTCCAGTCAAGGCAATGGGAACACTCCTTAAACTTCTTACTGCGAAAGAGGTCTAAAAAAATCATCATGGACATCTAAAAAAAGGTTAAAATTTCTGTAAGACAAGTATAAAACTGCTGATTACAAAGAAATGGCATTTATAAGAAATACTGTATCTTTAAATGCCATTTTAAAAGAGGCACTTGATACCAGAGACATCCAGCAATCTCAACCATATTCAGTGCCTCATGAATAAAAACCCACTGCTAGCAGAAATCAGGGCTGTTCAAGAGAAATCATAAAACTGGATTTATTATTTTATTAAAAGCAGCATTACTGTAGCTGCAACTGAGGCGACACAGCTCACACCTTTATCCCCTCCACAGATAACATATACAAATCGAGAAGGGAATCGCTACCAGGGAGGAAGGGAAGAGGGAAGAGACATGCTGGCTGAGCCCAAATTTTGTCATTTTCAGCGGAACCAGTGGCCTGGCCATTAGACAACACTTAGTCTAAAATCTTCTTCATCCTACCATTTTGGAAGTGATGCTCCTCTTTTTTTTTCATGCCTATGAATCATGACTGTGAATGCATGTCTGTTAACGCCAGGATGCCTGAAAAATTGATAGCTTGCATTCCCAAAGCGTATTTGATCTGCAAACTGTCTACTGTGAATTAATTTACAGGACAATCACACAAGGCAAGAAAATACTTCCACTTACAAAAAACCAAAAGAAAAAAAGAAAAGAAAAGAAAAACCATGAGGTGAGGTGACTCACTCAAAGTCAAAAGAAGAGTTCATGTCCCTGCTGTGCTGCAGCTCAGGATCTAATTGAAAATTTACTCTGGGGAATAAACGTGCCCTGGCAAGCAGATGGACTTGATTTACATCCTCCTCCCTGGTTTTTTTCTTCTCCTCTTTTTTCTTAATAACTACTATTATTATTGTTATTATGACAAATTCCTTAAGGGAGGAACTTTGTCTAATATGCTATACAGTCCCTGGCACACTTAACAGTCCCACTGTGATTAAGCACGTAACTCCAACATCCATGGTCCTTTGGTTTTCCTGCTGTTAACCCTGGGCTCCAACCACTGAAAATATGGTGTCTAGTAAAGAATAAGCCATGCCAAAGCAGAAATTAAAAGCTTTTAGAATGCTCCAAAGCTCAATTTTTAACAGTGAGTGTTATTACAAAGAAGTCATTGAGAGCCACGCTTTTAAAAAGTGAAAGCAAAGAAAGTAGATCATTTAGCGTGTGTTGATACAACATAAATTACAGAGAATGGAAGCCAGGTAATGTGGTAGGGGAATTACATTGTAAGAATCTGTATTAGTTATGGTCACATACCAGTGATGGGCTGGACTCTGCAACTGTTGGTGAACTCAGCATTTGTACAAACAGCATTAAAGAGCACAGAAGGAAAGGGAGACCAATTCCTCAAATTCACCATTGAATGGAGAGCCCCATAATGAATGACTTTTCCCTCTGCAAGATCCTGTCTGCTCTTGGACAGGGCAAGGACACTTACAGGCTGAATAGCATTGAGCTATTTGTGCTATGACATGATTTGCAGAGCTGATTTTTATCATACACATGAGCTGCCAAAAAGGGCTCTATGGCCAACACATGTGAGGGAGACACCCTTCAGAAGGAGCACCCAGTGGGAAGGAGATGACCAGCAACGCCATCAAAATTCAAAATACGTTTTCTGATTTGATCATTATAGCATCTAAAGCATATCCTGGAGAAAGAGTGCAGGTTAGACTAAAAACCCCAAAAAAGCTAATGGCCTTAATTTAGAAGATATGGAAGATCTTATTTCAGAAGAAGCTTATTAAGAGTTAGTAGCATGGATGGAGCAGCCAGGACAGGCGAGTGTCCCTTGACCACGAGAACAGGCTGAGAAACCCAGAAACCCCCCAGGACCACTGGGAAACCCTCCAGAGCTGCCCAGAGCAATCCCCTCCTCAAAGTCTGCTCTAACAGCAGCTATAATATTTAAGGATAATAGATAGATAATGATAGATAATAGATAAGGATAGTGATAGAAGGATAATCCCTGCTGCATCCCTGGAAATGTTCATGGCCCGGCTGCATGGGCTTCTGAGCAACTGGTCTAGTGGAAAATGTGCCTGCCCATGGCAGATGGGTTGGAACTAGATGGTCTTTAATATCCCTTCCAACCCAAACCATTCTGTGATTCTGTGATTTCTGGGCTGAAAAGAGGCACTGTACTGCTGTCAGCCATCAGGATGTGGAGCAGCAGCAGCAGACCACTGGATTTGTCTCGGTCTGTGAGAGCAAAGATTTCTTGGGACAAACCAAAGAGAAGTGGCTATAAAAATCAGGATGTATGACAGGAGGGTGAAGCACTATTTGAGTATGGCAGAGCAAACGTGGCTTTCAGACCCAGCAGGATTCTACGCCAGCTGGCTTTGTGAGTGCAAAAGAAAGCAAAGCCCAGCCTACTAAGAAGAGTAGCATTCATACCAATTAAATTCTGACACTCACTAACCCTGTATTAGCTTTTATAAATATTAATACTACTTCAGCATGAAAATATCCAGAGTCTTTACAAATCTAGGTGCAGATGTGAGAGTTCAGAGACAACTTCCAGAGGCAGAGTATTGCTGCTCTGCAAAGATTAACTGACCTATATGCACTATTTCTAAACCTTCTAGTGCATCCTGCCTTCACCACCGCAGCAAATACTATTTCAGGGGTGCCAGGGGTCTCCCTCTGTTTAAATGGTGCCAGCAAAAGGCTAAGCAAGGTGTAAGCAGATTTTCCAGACACACAAGCATAATTTTAGAGTAACTTAATTAGTAACAATGTGCACAAGAGTGAAATTTGGTCTGTTGTCGTGTTAAAGAATCTCTTAAGTAATCTACATAAGACTGAAGAGAAGCTTACTGGGTTTGTACAAAATATGTTAACACTAAACAAAATAATGCAATGGTTTGAATTAAAATTCGTTTTTTCCAAAGCTCAGAAACATAATAAATCAATGCAGTAAATTACCCCTGTGCTGTGAAATTAACACCCATATACATGAAATAAAAATAAGAATTTACAGCTCTAATCAATCAATTTTTTTTATTAACTACATCTTCTGTTTTATTTACCTTCTTCCATATGCCTCTCACCCCGAAGTAACTGACTCGGCTCAGGCCAAATGTGGCACTCCTGGGAGCTGGTCAGCCCCAGGCTGCTCCGGCAGCAGCTCTGCTGTCCTCCCCATCTCACACCACCCACAAAGGAGCACAGTCCTGTGACCCCGTGCTCTGCCAAAGCAACCCTAAGCCCTCCCAAGCACACAAGTCAAGCTATGAAGAAAAGCCCTGGCTCTCCCAGCAGCCACACCAGGGTTTGGGTTGACTCACAGCTGCTCAAGATGATGAGCTCCAGGAATGCCTCCATTGCTGCTGCGTGTATACACAGCTGGGAAACAAATGCCCAGGGGAATGCCTTTCCCTGTAGTCATGTAACCCCTAGAGTCACCTCAACTTTTTGGAAAAACATGTTTCCTACCCTCCTCACAAAACTGTACTTTGCAATATATTCCTCTTGCCCACTATAAAGGAAAATCCCAGCTTGCTCTGTTGGACCTGCTACACTCAGGCTGCAGAGTCCACTAGTTTGCAGAACAAGGCTGCCTTGTTCTCCAGAGTGAATGATTTATGGTTTCACACGTGCTCATGTGCTACATTATTCACTTAGTACTTGTACCTAGGAATATCAGCTCATGAGATAAAAGGGCGTACTGAGGCGCAAACTGCTGCTTGGCTGTATTTTAATAAAAATATCAAGGTGAGAAAAAAAAAGGCCTTCATGGGAGGTTGCCCACACTGCCTTTCCAATTCTGACACACATGGGTGGGCTGCTCATGTTCCTGTCCTCTTCCCTGGAGTACCCATATAAACCCCAAGCCTGAAGAGGAGGGCCCTTGTCACCATGTATTTGTGCCCCCGCAACAGAGTCAGCCCCCAGCGAGAGCATGAGCTGCCCAGGGTGACTTCAATGCCCAAATCTTGCTATCAGTGGCTTTTTAGCAGCTCTTCATTCCTGCAGGAGCAACTCTTCATTTCTCTAAAACCTACAGAGCAAGCCGCAGGTAATAATCCTGAAAGGTCTGAAGACTGCCTTCAAACAGATCCAAATGCACGCGATACATTTGCAGTTTGACTGCCAAAAATAGCCACTGTGAGCTGTGCCAGTCTATAAAAATGTAGGAAGTGACAACTTGTCTATTAAGAGGTTTCTCCTGTCTACAGATACAGCACACAAGGAGCAATGTTGCTTCTGCTATCCAGATAATCAATCAAGAGTGTGAGAATTGGCTGCAATTATGATCCTGAATTAGAACCAGGAACAAAACCTGGACTCCCTGTGTCCCTGCTCGATCAGACATGTAGTGGTCCCTGTGCCTCCATAAACCTGACTGACCTGCATGAGCTACAAGGCAGCTGAAAGAGAGCTCCAGAGGAAGGAAAACACAGTCACTGCTGACCTCCAAAGAGAACTGAGAACATCCCTATGCTCCAGCAAACTCCCCATCTCTTCTGCTGCTTCCCACTAAAAGATGCAAAGAATGCAGGATGCTGCCTTCGTGTTGCCTCTCAGCAATGGATTACTCATAAGAGTAAGATGTCAGTTTGCTGGCAGTGTTTAAACTTCCAAAGTGACACAGAAAATAAAAGATCCCCTTTCTCAAATGACTGTTCTCCCCAGACAGCAGGAGCATGCTCATTCAGCCCACGTATGCAGCAATCGCAGCATATTTGGGTTCACATTAAACATTTTCATCTTGATTATACAGCATGCTGTCGCATTTAGGGCTGCTGTACGACGCTCTACGTGAGTTACTGCTGTGCTGGATCCCAGCAAGCGTGCAGGGCTGGCACGCTACAAACCTCTTGTGTGTGTGCAGAAGTCTCCTGTACAAAACAACTGGAGTGTAAATTACTGTCTTAGAGATAACTAGTGCACTGCAGGGAGATGGCTGAAAGGAGCCTTGTCAGAGACCCCCAGGGGCACTCTCTAGGAAAATCCATTATGCTTTTATTTCTCGGACATCAGCATCCCATCAGGAGAAAGCCTTCTCATGTCAAGGCCTGGCACTTCCCTTTGGGAAAAGGGATCTCTGCACACACACTCTCTGTCAGCCTCATCGTTTTCAAAACAAACTCAAAGAGGCCACCTTGCCCAGTTCTCACTGCCCTGCAATTGGCACTGAATTGGATAGAAGGGGATGATTTATCCTCTCTATGACAAATCACAGCCAGTCACCCACAAGGATGCTCACCGAGTGTAAGGGGGGTCCTTTGGGAGCTGCCCAAGCAGCAAAGTTACTCATCCTGAAGCCTTTAAGTTCTCAGCCAGAAATTTCCACCGTGCAAATGAAGATTAACCAGTGTCAGTGTTAACTGTGAGAATAAGATTTCACTGCTTGGAAAAAGTATCCCTGCCCGCTCTCCAGAGGGACAAAGAGCCAACCCACAGGGTGTGCCACCAGTCTAGGGTGCTACAGGGCTGCCACATGCCCGGCTCCTTGTCATGGGCTCACCCTGGCAGATAAGCAGGGCTGTGCTGAGCAGATTGCTCTGAGGGAGGAGCCGATGGAAGGGAAGCACAAGCATTAAACACTGTGAGTCCTAACTCTGCTACTTTGCCCAGATGGGATTTATGGGGTGGGGAGGGGGAGAAGGGATGCAGATGGAGGAGCATCTTCGGCCATTCCAAGTGTTAAAAATAAGTGAGATATGTGCCTTAGGGCTCAGCAGATTGAACACAGTGATTATACATTCTCCATAATTCTTCACCTGGGCTTATGCCTGAGAAGATCCTGACCCCTTCTTATGTCACACATTGCAATAGGATTGCCCAACCAAATGTTGAAAACCTATTTAATGAACATCATTTCCATACAGAAAATTTAAAATGTTCCCTCTCACGTCTATTCCTTCTAGTTTTTTTTAGCTGTTTAGAAATTTGCTGCAGATATAAATAAACCTTTGGGAAAAAAAAAATCAAAACCCCAGAACAAAACTAGGAGCATAACAACCAGAAGGAGCACTATGTGAATTCTCTGAACTGCCTTCATAAAGACCAGCATATTGCTCTGAAAGACCCCCTTGACTCTCCAGTTGCAGATCATGCTGGAGGGTCCCCACAAGCCCAATGAGTGAGGAAAGCTGGGTACATGCTGGAGTGAGGAACACCTGCTGCCAAGCACAGGTAGGCACCCAGCAGAGCATCCACGACCTCAGGCTACATCTCCTGGGGCAATTTCTTCATCAACCTCATTCAGCAAAGGCACCTAGGGTACAGACATGTGCAGAGCTGCTCTGCATGGGTGCCATGCTCCACTGCCAGCCAACAACAGTATTTTAACTTAAAACAATCACCATCTCTGCCACAATGCACCCACAGGCTACATCTCCAGCTGTTACAAATCAATACAATCACATGGATTTTTTTTTTAAAGGCCAGAGGGACTTTTAGGTCATCTAAACTGTGTTTTTGTATAAAGCAAACTCTAGAATTAAATCCACCTACTTTGGATGCCTGACTACATGTGTTGGACAGCCGTCATGCCACCCACTTCAGTGGTGCTACACCAGCTTATAAAGAATGAAACACTGCTCTGTAACCTGCAACAGCTTGAATCTGCCTCCTAGCATTGCTCTGCAGACTCAGTGCAGCAGTCTCATCCCTAGAAACACAGGGAAGAGGCAACAGCCAGCAGCAATTCAGTGACCCAGGGCAGAGTGATTGCTGCAGCAGCACATCTGCAGCGCATCATCTGCCAGCGCGTTCGCACACCGATGCAAAGCAGAATGCTTTAGACATGTACAAGATGCTTTAGTCACATTGGCAACCAGAAAACAGAGGTATGGAAAGCAAGGCAACACCAGTGCACCCTGAAGGGTTGAAAGCTGATAAATATGTAAATTGCATTTTCCCACTGGCCTGAGGCAACAGGGTTTTGTTACCTGTTTTGGGATTGATTACAAAGAAGTTCTGGGGATTTCCACTTGTAATCCGGTAAGTCAGTTTTTCATTAGTGCTGGAGTCAGGGTCCTGGGCTTGGATCTGAATGACAGATACATCCTTTGGGGAGTTTTCCATGACGACTGGATAATAGATAGGCTCGGAGGTGAGAGGGGCATTGTCATTCACGTCCTCCACTTCAATGTAGGCTTCAATGGTAGTGTAGAGTGGGACGACACCATGGTCAGTTGCATACACCGTCAACCAGTAGGATTTGGTCGTCTCCCGGTCAAGAATATCAGCTGTGTAGATAACTCCTGCAGAAAAACAGCAGGCAGAGGATGTCAGGAATAGGATCAATAAAACATCATACCTACTTTCATTTGGCTGTACTACAGAAATGTGTTCAGCATACAACAAATGCTCCACCTGTAGAAAAATTCAAGTTGTGCAACAAATGAAAACAGAAGCCTGAGTTCAGGAATTACTTTGTGAACCCAGCTCAGAATCTCAAGAAACTGAGTAGGAGGGAAAGTAAAAAGATGGCTCTTCATACATGTCCTAATGCCACAGACATTTCTTTGCTAGAACTGCAGCTGGCAGAGTAACAGAAGAAACACCATCATTTTCTGCTTTGTGATGCAAACTTGTATAAACCTTGGTAGACAGAGATACAACCATTGACAATGAATTGCACAAAAAAGGTGGCTTTTCTTTTCAAGTTCCTGCCTGTGCCCTTGCTCAAGAAGAAAACCTGGAAGGGAATTTAAAATTAATCCATCCAAGTCCAGAAAACAGACGGTAAATTTAAAATTGAGCTCACTCATTGCAAAATCCCAGATAACAAGCAATCAAAAGCTCACACAGTAGCCCTTAAACAACGAGTATATCCTCTTTTATCACAGAGGAAGGAAGGGCTTGGCCACTTTACCTACTGGTGTTAAGAAAACATCAGTTGGTTTCCTACCTGGTCCTAAGAAACACAGGAGAAAGCGTGTTTGTGTATAACAGAGCTACAGAGAATGATCGAAGTACCACTCCCATGCTTGAACAGTCCTACCATGAAGGACTTCCACCCACCTCATTTCTGCCTTCAAGTACTTTAGAAATCCATCTTCCCCCTGACACGAACACCTGGCTTGTCTCTGGTTGGAACCAGACAACTTTTCAGGTCCCTTCTAAACCAAACCATTCTGCAATTCTATGATAAAGCAGAAACTCATTCTGCCACTCTAAGACTTGCTTGTACTGATGTAATCCAAACCTTCACCGGCTTAAGCACTGACTGTGGTGCACAGAGGACCAAATGCAATAGTACCACATGCAAAATCACACCAGCATCAAAATAAGCAAACACACTTCCTCACCACTTTATGACTCATATATCAAGAATATTTTCCTCTCCTAATACAGCATTGTTAAATCTTGAGAGACATACTCTAATGCAGTGGACCTCAAGTTTAAGAAACATTTAAAGGACAGTTTGCAAACCATCGAATCATGTCATTAGAAGATGGAAAATGATGGAGAAATTGCAGGGCAAAACAGGAACACAAGAATCCTGAATTTAGTCTCAGATGTGTTTGATACTATTTAGAACAAAGTTATCAGTTAATCATAGAGGACAGAGGTACTCTAAGGTCAGCACTAACAAAAGAGCTGTGTGTCTTTTTGGCTTTTGGGGGTTTTTTTTAAGGATCCAACTGCACTGTTTCCATGACAGCTTGAAGTCTTGGAGAAGTTTTCAAGGTAGCACAGAACCCAACCACACAGTCACAGAGATGACACATGTATTTGCTCGTCTTACAGGATTTCTTTTATTTTCTTTATATTACTAATTTTTTTTTTTAATTTTGGATTTTCATTTTTATGTCTTTTAATGCTAGTTTGAACTGACAAGTATCGTCCTAACATTTGATCAGCCATGTAAGAGAGGAAGGGGAAAGGAGCAGCACTGATTCTGGTCATGTAAGGGCTTAGGTCTTTTCGTAGTAACCTTAGATCCAAGTCCCTCTCACTCAGATGTATTATTCACCCACCATAGGTGAGCAGGGCAGCACTGGAGGACAAAGGCAGAGTGTATTCTAAATATTCTTGTTGGCAGCAGCCTGTGCTATGTAATGAGTTTCTGTAGAAACATGGGTGAAATATATGGTGAACTGTGATGAAAAAAGCCTACAAGTCCAGAAGAGAAATTACACTGCAGGGATGAGAAGAGCCCATGACAACCCATAGAAATAAATAAATAAATAAATAAAAAAAATAAATCCACATAGGAAAGAACAATGAAAAAAAAGATGAATATTAGTGACCCTAGAGATGATGATTTATTCAGAAGACAAGAAGACTTATTTTAGATCTTTAAACAAAATTTGAAATAGGTAGGTTTCTCCCCCAGAGAGAGCACAAAAGGTTTTAGCAGATTAACCTATGTTTATGAAGCTGAATTTCACTGATACTGAGGTGATAATAAATCTATCTTCTGAGTCATGCCTTCATTTTATAACTCCTGGCAACAGTTACTTTTCATTTCTGTATTTCAGAAGGAAAGGATCATTTAACAAGCATTAGCTACTGCCAACAGGTCTGCTACACTGGTTCTTACTTTTACTTTTGATTTATTGTAAGGTCCCAGACACAATTAATTCCTTTCCCTCAATAAGTCTTGTCATTTCACCTGTCAACACCACACAGCAGCTTGATAAATAAGAAGGATTTTGTTCGCATTCAGGTCTTCCACATGGAAAGCCTTCCATCACCCTTGGGAACACCTTCCGCCATGCTCCTGAACGTTCAGCACAAAATGCCTCCTTGCTGTACACCCACACATGGGTGTAAAGGTAGCACCCACAAGAATACACAAGCTGCCCCAATATTTAATGAATCTCTCCACACAGGTATGGATGACATCCTTCCCAAGAGATGTCAAATGCCATCCTCGTATGAGGAGTTAACCCTGGACACTAATGATGACACTTGGTTATCAACACTGCTGCTTCATCACTTCGGCATGAATGGAAAGAGGCTGATAGAGCTGGCATCAGGAGCTGCAAAATATGCCCTGGGGCAGTCCACAGATAGGCTCTCGCCCGTTTTAGCTGAGTGAAAGGAGGGGGAGATCCTTGAATAAAATCACAATGAATTCAGAAAACACATCATTTACTTCAATGTTCATAGATATTGACAAATACTACAGAAAGACAGAATCTGGTTTTCAGGATCAGGAGAGCAGAAGGGAGGAGAGGCCTCTGGGAGCAGCTCTAAGGGCTTTTCTTGGACAGATTTTGTGGTGCACTCTTTCCAGCTGCTTGCTAATTAGAAGAGAAATGTGAACAAAGTAATGACACCTGAACTAAACAAATCAAGAAGTAAGAAGAAACACCAGCAGAAATCACGAAAATTTCAAAGGGACTAAAAACCAGAAAGTTCCAGGATTTTGCAGACACATTTCTGAACAAGACAGATAAAACAGATGTTCTCATCCACTGGGATGCTACACCATGGAGGCACTACTGCATTTTTACATGAGACAGCTGAAATCCAGCCACACAGTCTGTGAGCCAGCTCTTTATGTTGCCCTCGGCCAGATTTTGCAGTATCCCTGAAAGCCTAGATCCAGCACCACCTGAGGTCCAGGGAATCCTCAGAAATAAAGCCAGCCAACAATCCAAAAAGCAGTGCCACTGATATGCTTGCCACTGCATTCCTCCAAGTACATATGCCCCATGCAATTTGCCAAATACCACGTGCATTACGAGCACTGTAAGTGAAAAATAACAACAGAGTGCATTAGTTGTTGATTAAAATCCTCAGCACATTTATATGTAAATTAAGTGCAGCCCTTGGGCTCGGCAATGTGCCAGCAATGTGAAGGTTGTGTGCTTGTTTCTCTTTAAGGCTTGTTTCCCCTCTTTCCCTGAGAAAATAATGGGGTAATGTTTTCTGTACGGCTCCTGCAACTGGACAAAATGAGACACTGCATTATGAAGGACGAAGGCAAAAAAAAAAAAAAAAGGGAGTAAGAAACTAGTGACTATTAAAAGTGGATGAAGAATCAGCAGACTGGATTTCTCTCTTCCCTCTCCCAGTGATTTGCTGTGTTCATCTGTCACCAGACCACTTCAAGTGATGTGGTCCACTCAAAAAATATCTGAAAGTCATGTATTTACTATCATGATGAGAAACCTGAGAGGCTCTTAAAACAATAAGGGTTTGGAGAAAAGCATTATTTCTTTCATCGCCTCTTTTTTGCCCCCTGTTTGTTTACTTTACATGTTTGACAGTACTGTGTATATAGGTAGTGTGATGGATGGACCTGCCACAGCTCTTTAAGAGAATGTTTACTGGAGCTGTCAGCCTGGCTGTTTACATAGGTGCCCATCGCCATGGATATCTGCTACACACATACGTTCCTCCTAAAAGTCAGATCATCCTTCATGAATACCCTCAATAGCACAAACATTGAAAGGAGTTCAGTCCTGTTTAGTTTTTTCAAAGCAAGATGAAAAGACAACTTGGTGGTCTGTAAGAAGCTGTGCATGGAAAAGTCAGAAGAGAGTAACAAAGCTCTTTAATCTAGCTGAGAAAAGCAAACTGAGGTCTGATGGCTGGAAGTCAATGGCAGAAAAAGCAGAGTGCAAATATTCAACAAGGAGGATATCTGGCAGGAGCAACTGCTTGTCAGGGACAGGCCAGAATCTCCCATCATTTGGCACCTTGGTACTGGGAGAAGACAATACAACCTATTCTTCTACCCAAGTTATTGGCTTAGCTGCAAAAACTAATGTAGCATGTGATTTTGCTGAGTGACTCAGTAGCCCATGTTATAGAAGTTGCCAGTAGAACAATGAACGAGATATGGGGAAAGAAGACTGACTAGGAACTATCTGCTACTCTTCCAAAAACTATCATACAGTAATACTACAGAAAAATACTTAATTCTCTCTTTTTCAAAATACTGCAGTGGTTTTGCAGGGGACATGTTGCATCAGCTCAGTTAGCAACTGAGAAGAGCCTCAGTGACAAAAGACATTCCTTATTCTCCTCAGCCCTTTTCAGGAGTATGAGCTAATTGCACAAATGCGCACCTCAGACTGGGAAATCAGGAAAGGTTAGATAAGGTGAATGGCCCACGTATTTCCAGAGTCTGGCCCAGGAGTGGCCATAGAGGTGGGCAGGAGGAGTGGGAGGCAGCAAAGGCAGAACATGCCCTCATCACAAGCTGCAGCCCAGGATGAAAGTGACACTACAGTAACACACTCCCAGATACTCCCAGCTGCCAGAGTGCAACACGCCCATTCCCACCCAAAGCCAGTTCCTTGATAGTGAAAATGCAAGGTTTAGTGGTTAAAGTCACTACAAAAATATATAACCTTCAGGGTGACTGAAGGACTAAGGGTAATGCATGCACCTTCCAGACCCCAGCAAACTCACTCAATATGTCCAAGGGCCACGTCAGCTTCTGCCATGAAATGCTAGAAAAGCACATTTCCAGAGCCCCCATCTGCCTCTCCTTCCTCCAGCTTCCAAACAAAGGGATTCAGTGCAAACCAGATACAAAGCAGCAGCTGGTTTGTCCCCAAATTAAAATGACAGAAATGAGGCCATGAGGAAAGCCAACTAACAGTGAAACACTCAGGGCTGTTATATCCCTCAAAGGAAGAAACAGAAAAATCACTGCTTCCAAAATGCTACTAATTATTCATGATCCTTTATCAAAGACTCTGTGAGTCTCCTGGCAGTAAACACAACACCTTGGCTGTCACCGATCCATCAGCCAAAGGTCCTCGTTTACATTGCCTTGCTGGGAAAAAAGTAATAAATAAAAGTAACTTGAGAAGAAAACAGTTGAATAATGAGTTTTTAAAATTTTTTTCTGTCTAAAATACAGAGGGGGGAGAAAGAACTTACATACCTCATCCGGCTGCACCAAGATGAAGGTTTTACATCTGCCTACCCACGCTTCTAGCCCCAAAATCTGGCTGGATCCTGCCCCCACACATCGGCGCACAGGGGAGCCATGGAAAGATTTGTGAGTGTAAATGCAAACGTCAGAGCTAATTCAGATTCCTTGCATTAAGCAGAAATGTGATTTTTGAAGGACACTTAGCAGAGGGCTATTGTAGGCAGGAAAAGCATAAAAAATATTGCAAGCCCATTATTCATCAAACCAGTGAATGTAAAATCAACCAAAATGTCATAATTTGTAGACAGGAATTTCACAACCAATTAAGGAAGAATATTTATGATTTTAAGAACACTAACATTATATCTAACTCTTTTTTTTTTTTTTAATTTAGGTCCTTCACATAGAACACTTCTCTGTGCATAAAAGCAGAGTGAATACATCTTTTGGGAGATATTTTATTCATTATTTCCATTAAAGGGTAAACTGTAAATAGAACCCAAAGGATTAAACAGTTCTAGCATAATGAAGACGTGAACCTCAGCGCCAATGCCAGACCGATTCAGCACACTGGGGCCACTGAAGCTGGTGGGAATCAGCATAAACCACAGATTATATTCCCCCCTTTTTAAAGTCTTCTCAAGCCATAAATAACCAGGGCCAGTTCTGAATGGGGGCAGCGGTATCCCATCAGCCACAAACTCAACCGGAGCATGAAGGAGACCTATCGCTCATGCCCCCCGCCGCTCGCAGCCGGCACCTTTGAAAATCTGCCTCCTTACTCTGGTGATTAAACGCTATTTCAGCGCCTTCATTTAAGGCCCCCCATTGTGCAAAGTGTGCCCTCCTGTTTTTATGTTATTGCACAAATTTTGTAGGCTTTACTGCATATTAAAACACAAACTCAGTTCCTACTGAAGCAAGAAGAAAAATCTCCACTGACTTAAATGGAGATTAGATCATGCCCAGGAACGAGTCCAAAACCAATATTAACTTTGGGAGGCTATACATACCTACAACTTCCTAATATTCTTATGTCTGGTTCAAATACAAAACATATATAACAAACCACTCTTGTCAGACAATGAAAGACAGGTTACATTCCTGTCTAGGGCTTAACTTCTAATTTTCTCTTTTTTACTTACGTTTTGGAGGTACAAATTTACTGTTACCTCAAAGTGCAGTTTCTGTGGTGAATATCATGTCTGAGTTCTCAGAGCAGTAAAAGAAAATTAGAAAGCCAATCCTCAGCAATGCTATTTACAACAACTCCAAATTAGTCTGCAAATAAACCTTTTACCATGATATTACACACAACATCATGAACATCACAACCAGCCAGAATCTGTTCAACAAACTAAAGGCAATAGTTAAGTTCAGGTCTGGCCACTGCCCTCTCAAACAAAAATAATTATTTAAGAATGTAGTTGAATTTTTTATAGTCATATATGAATATATTAATACTTATGAATTCATTAGTATTTATCTTTTACATAGATATTTATATAGGAATGATGTGATTCCAAGGGTGAATGTTGCATACTGAATTGGCAGTGCCACCCACCATAAGGACTGAATTTTTTCTGGAGTCAGATCACATCTTCCCAGGTGTCGCAAGGCTGACACCAGGGTTTGGGGACTGCTGCCACGAGAGCAAACTTCCAGTGAAGCAGCACCTTAATGGCACCAACATAGGGGCACATCTCAGATTAGGTGCTTGACCTTCCAGGCTATTTATATTTTGAGTGTTGAGGAGAGATTCTTCCCTCTTTACCTTGAAATGACTTAAATTCAATGCTGGTTTCCTTTGCTTGCTTTATTTGAGGCCAGGGGGGAAGGCTTACAACTTCACATCAAAATGAGCTATCACTTAAATATGACATCTTCAAGGTCACTTACACATCAATTTCAGAGCAATTTTCCAAACATATCATCAAGACACTGAACCAGAGGCTTAGTCAAATAAATTCTCTATCTTCTTCCACTTACGAATTAAATGAAATAAGATGTGCCAATGTTTTTACCTGACTAGGCTTTATTACCATTTTTGTATCTTCCATCACATCCCTCTACTTATTTAAAGAAATATCCATATTCATCTTGCTTTAGTATCTTTTTCTTGGGGAAAAAAGAAAAATCTTATATGGATAAACAAAAATTACAGAATGGACAACTCCAGAAGGAACAAATTGCCTTCAAAAGCACAAATACAGGAAGGAAACCTCTCACTTACGAATAATCTCTGTCAAAGCTTAAGACACTCCATCACTGCCAGACAATGCAATAAAACTCAGCAGTAAAACCAGGCTGAGAGGAGTCATGAAGCCCCACTGATGACTAAACTGCTGCCACATTCTGTTCCCTACTTGCTACAAGTGCTTGAGAACAACGGGGCAAACCGTGATGCTGCTCTGACAAATGGGATGTGTTGCCACCTCGCATGGCTTGAGCCATATTGTTCAACTTCTAGGAATATGGGCTGCCACTACCCTTTAGTGGTGGTCGATCCACCTTTCTCTTTGGTCTCAGAGGCACAGCAAAATACGATGCCTGTGTACTGAGTGAACTTTGTGCTATTCTCTGGATATGCACAGGCTCAACTTTTCAGCCGAAGGGGAAAGAAAAACCAGTGAAAAGTGCAATTGTGTGACTGTGGCAGGTGCCATGTAAAACTCAGACACCTCAAACTTTGAAAAAAACTTGCAGGAAGATCTACTGTGGGAATACACTCTCAATGTAACTCAGAAGAACAACAGCTGATGGTATAATTCCACCCTAGTGACTATGGGTTTTTTTCCTTTTTTTTAAAGCATTCATGGGTACTGCATTTCTAGCCACACATGTATTACAAACTGGGAACTCTTCATTATTATAGCCTCTCTGCATGCATTTTTCCCTCTGGATCTGTTTGTCCCTACAGCAAATGACAAGTTCTGCCTTATTTTCTGAGCACTGCTGGGATTTCAAAACCCTTGCACGCCTTGTGCCCACCTTCACAGCCTTCCCAACCAAACCAAATGTGGGGATGGTACCAGCAGAAATCCTCACATTGCTAGCACCAAATGTTAACTCTCAATAATAATCTGTTTGAATGGAGGCGTTTTTTTCCTCAAAGGGTCTGGCTAATGCCCAGAGTAACCCAGATTTTTCACACATCCTCTTTAGTAGATTAATAAAGAGATCAAAGTCCGACCCATGTGTCCTCTGCCTGGAGGACTGAGAAGCTATTTTAAAAAGAAGGGTTTGCTCCTGGTTATTTTAGAAATAAGATCGTAAGTGCAGCAAAGCTGAAGCAGAAAGAAAAGATGAAGAAAAAAGGCAAAGGATGCTCAAAAGGATTCTGATAAAAGTCCTGGCAAGAGACTTATGTGCAGGGTCCTCTTCCTTTACACAAAGATCTGCATCTTTTGTACTCCCTACAGTACAAGACATTGCTTTGGGAGCCCTTGTGCAAAATCTGTGCCAATCTGCTTCACGTGCTCTGTACCAATGGTGAGGGAGGTGGAGGGAAGAAGAGGCAGCTCTGCAGGGGAGCCTGGCTGCTGGGGGAGGTTGCTCCAGAGAGCAAATGATCCTGCATACTGAGCAGTGCTGGCCCAGGATGGTTGGCCAGAGCAGACAAGGAATATTCCAGCTAGGAAATGTCTTTCTCTTTTCAGTTATATATATTATACTGAAAACAGAGTATGTATATCTTGCTGGAAAAAGAGTCATCTTCCCATTCACTTCCCCGCTCTGTCCTTCTTGCTTGTTTCTTTTGGCCAGCAGTAAATGAGCAACCCTATGAAAAAAGTAGTAACATTACCCTGGAATCTGCCTTTATCTCTCTATCCAAACATTAACCCAGAGGAGCAGTTAAAAAGGAAAGAAAGAGTACCTCTGAAATGGGTTAACAGCCATGCTGCCCCTGAACATGAGCACTGCAGGAAAGAGGAGTGCGATGCAGAAAGCCAGCACAGGAGCGTCATTTAACCCGCCCATGTTTCCTCTTCTCAGACATACCATGCCTGACTCTGGAGTCTGTTTTACAAAACATGTCAAAAAATTGGAGAAGATGAACAAAAGAAGGCTCCAAAAACAGTCTGAGGAGCAGAGACAATGATTTACGGTAAGGGAGTTTAAGATTTCAATCTCCTAAGCTTATTAAAAAGAAGATGAAGAGGCAACTTGATTAGAAAAATCCATGTAAGGTTCATGGGGAAATATTACTGAGAAGCAAAGGGCTCTTTAATCTAACAAAATAAGGTGGAGCAACATCTAATGATTGGAAACTGAAGCCAGGAAAAATAAAATTAGCAATCAGCTTGATACCCTTTTTTTTTTTTAAAGCAGATGATTAATTCCTGGAATAATCTCAGACATCTGCAAATGAGAGCTACAAACTGTTGAGGGAGAAACACTTCATGGCAAATGTATGCTATGCTTTAGTTAGAGAAGGATCATTTAGTAAAGATGTATAAAAGTGATATATAATATATAATATCGGTCTATATAATAGACAGATAGATATAAAAGGGATGAGATCAAATTACCTGTTTTTTTCTTGTTTTAAGCACTACAGATCTGTGAACACTGTCCAGCTGTTTTCTCCAAAGAGCTTGGTAAAGAGGAGATTCACCGGGTGATGCTGGGCTCCTGCAGTGCTCCCAACATGCCCAGCTCCACTCCCAAGGTCATTTTATGTTGTCCCAAAAGCTTCATTGCCATCCCCACAGTGGGGAGAAAACACATCTAATGAAAAAGAGAAGTTCCTGGTATCTTCTTGCTTCATGTAGGAGGGCATGCAAGAAACTGAAGAGCCTGTTCTAGAGACATGCATTGGAAGCAGCACATGGGCTGGATGGGACCATCGGTGAGCCTGGAGCAATGCCCACTGCTCCTGCCCAGGCAGAGCACCAGGTGGGATGTACTGCAGGGGTGGCAGACAGGGAGCAGCCTGGTCTCAGACTAGAAGATGGTCCCAGACAGCCAACTTTGTGGCTTTGTAAGAACAATCAATTGTCCCTTTGTTTCTCTGAGTGAAATTTCCAGTGGTAAGGGCAGTATGTACTTCACCAATATTTCAGCAGAACATTCCTGTTTTTCAAAGGCACTTTGTGTTTCACTGTGAAATGCAGACTGGATGCACTGATACCTGAAATTTTATCTAGACCCATTTGCAGGACTTTCCTCAGGTCCATAAAAGGAAAGTTTTTTTCTCTGTATCACATTGGTTTTGTTTACCAGGGGCCAAGGTAAGCATGAAGCATGTGAAGACAAAAAAAAAAAAAAAAAAAAAAAAAAAAAAAAAAAAAAAAAAAAAAAAAAAGTGACTTGTTTAGGATCAGTACTACTACTTTAAATTGCCTGGAAGCAAAGCACTTAATTTTTTCTTAAGTATGCTTTTAGGTGTACTCTATCCTCTCTTCCCTAGAGAGGCTGAAGAAGAGACTCACCACCTTTCATGCTTCTTATCGAGAGGGTGTAAAAACACCTCAAGCTGCTGCTTCTGCCCTGGGCAGATGTTTCAGTGACTGCAGCAGAAAAAAATTCAGGAGGGTTTCCTGGAGGCCAAAGTTTTGGTCAGATCAGCAGCCAACATTGAGAAGATTAGGAACATTTCTTGTGTTGGCCTCAGAAAGGACAGGAGTTCTGTCTCCCTTGTTGAACATACACAAGAATGTCTCCACTAGCACTTCTAAGAACAAGGACAGTTCTAACACCCCAGACCTATTTCACTAATGGGGAACTAACCTCCACAAAGCAGTCCCCATGAGACACCTTTTGCATAGATGCTGAGCCTCTGCAGGGAAACCACACAGGCAACATGTTTTCACTCACACTGTCTTTCTGGATTTAAGCGAGTAGGGCAACAACCCCCTGTGGATGGCTGGTAACTGATAGCTGAAAAGCTGATACCCACGAATTCATACCGAAACCTACCTTCCTTAAAAATTTGAGGTTTTTTTTTTGTTTTGTTTTGTTTTTAAATGGTGTTACTTTGTGTGGAAGATGGTAAGATGTTCCCACAATTCTCTTGAAGCTCCTTTTCTGACTTTCCATCAAGTACCCCACCAGCATACACTTTTCCCCAAAAACTCTCACCAGTCTTCAAAGACTTCTCATAATTAGGCTGATTCTCTCTTAGTATGGAATAAATATCCACAAAAATTGCCAAGTATTGTATGGAAGGCACCTCACCTACAGCCCTATCTGTGACTGCAAGAAGTGAAATAACTAGGATTCATTTCCATGTTGGATTTTTTCCAAATCCCCTTGAGCAACCTCACGGTACCTCCACAGGAAAAACTGCACATGATCATTGAGATAGTCAAAAATTTAATTTTCTACCTTTCATACAGGAAATGGAGCTGGGGTTATAACGTCAAACCTAGTGCAGACCCTGCACAAGCAGACCATAATTACACTTCTGTTTCACTCTCCATATTTTGTGTGATAATAAATCCAAGGTTCGAAGAGTATATGGGGAATATGCCCGAGTATGCTGGTGGAAAGCACTGGGTTTTAATCTTGGAGAAGCACTAGTTTTATATTTATCTTCAAAAATCTTCCACAGGTAGGATATTCTTCTTTGGATAAGGGAACAGAAGGGAGAAGAAAGCTGAGATACACAAGGGACTGTGGCAAGTAAGAGCAGTACAATAAAAGCCTTGACTCAGACAACTCTATCGTGATCACTGGGAACAGTGCCAGTGACTCTGTGGGTGCTCCTTTTTAGCTCTGAAGAGAGAGAAGCAAATAAATGTGCTCTGGCTGCTCCACTCCAAAGTATAACCTTTCATGTAAGACATAAAGGTCAGCTCTTATCCCACCACTAGAGTCTTCCAAAGTCATGGCACTTTCTACCAGCTTTACCTGTTCACGGTTCCAGGAGATGTTATGGCTCTACTCACATGCTTTGGGAAGCAAAGTGGGCAGCCTGGCACTAAAGGGGTGCCGAGACTTCAGCATTCACCCAGATGTTCCCTTGCTATTCAGGGCAAGGCTCAGATGCAATCTGTAGGAGTAAGTACTGCCTTCCCCAGCTGGTGTATATGTACATGCACATAAACTGCAGCAGCTCAATTTTAAAGTGTTTTATGATGAGGCGAACTAAGCTCCCTAAAGAGGCAGGGAAAGTGAGCGTCCTGATAAAGTAAATAATGAAATGTTGCAGTACCAACATACACTGTGTGATCCCCTGAGGGAAACCACAAGCATGAGCCCTAATGAAATAAGACACAGAAAATAAGGGCTTTGCTGTGGACACAACACTTATGTGCTCATTATGCACCACAGTGACTTCTATCACTTTATCACACTTAATCATCATGGTATGTATGATATGCATAAAAACACATGTACATATACACCCACAGACAGATATATTTCAAAAGAGGGGAAAAGGAAAGGCGATTTATTTTATTTTCTATAATGGCCAGACATAAATGCATAGTATGGTTTCTCTGCATGGATTGCCTTGCAGATCTATCACTGTATGTGGTTAAATCTATCATTGTAAGCTTTCATAAACAGCATTTGAATCTGCACTTGTGAATATTTCAGCTTTTAAAAATATACTTGTATTTCATGCTTTAAGTTTTTAAAGACTCCGTAATATCAGTGTGGGCTTTGCCTAGGGCTAATTGATAGGCTGAACTTACAGAAAGTCTTTTTGTCTATTTATACACAATTTTGAAATCGAGATTATATTTTCACTGTTTGAAATGCATCAGTTTTAGCAAATCATAAAATAGAATGTAATTATTTATTTATAATGCAACTTTGCTGACTGTGAAAGCAATAAACCCTATCAAACAAAACCCAGGAAATTATCCCTGATCCAAGAGCGGAAGCATGGCTCCCTCTAATTGAGTTTCCTTTGCTCTTATCTTCTCAAGATCCCTTAGATTGTTTTCCAATTTTCATTTCCATTTCTTCCATTAAATGCTTCTAACCTGTGACCTCCATTTACTGCCATCCATTTATCTTCCATTCTTAATTGAGATGTAACATGTCCACTTGTCCAGTGCTGAGCACTAAAACTCTGACAGCATGCTTGATAGGTACTGGCTTCTTCAGGAAAGCTTACTTGGGAAAGTGCAGATAAAACTTGATTCTTGAACAGGTAAGTCTGTTCCATTAAACTTGAGTTTACTTTATAAACATACTGTGGTGAGGACCAAAACCCCAATAACAAATAACAATATCTTTGGGTTTATTTGCTTTTACTGCTACAGGATGGAATTATATTTGTCTTGACCCTGGGAGGGTAAAGGGTGACAGGGCCAGTGGGAAGAAAACATATAAGGCAGCTTTCAGCAGTCAGTCATTTTTTACTTTCAAACAGTTTTAAATGTGATGGTTTGCAATCAAACGCTCTCCCTCAAGACGAGTGTAGAGGAATTTTTGAAGGATGGCATTCTTTAGAAAATAGTTAAGACTTTAGACAACATCACTTCAGGAGCTCTTGACACACATTAATAAACTACCAGCAGCCAGGTGCTTCTGCACCTATTTTACAGAGGGATAAGCCCAGCATCAGTCAGAAATACAACAGAAGGGAAAGAGTAAAGCTCCAGCTACCAAGCAGTCATCATAATCTTACGGAGCATTGCTAAACTAAAGCAGGAGAGAACCAAACAGCCATATCTTAGCCTCTTGGAGCAGTAAAGTAAAATTAATACAGCACCCCAGGCTACTATTAAATTGTAAAATGTAAGAAAACATACTGTGGTCAGGCATTCAACCTCTCAAAATAAATAGATGAATCACTTCATACTTAATTCTAAGCGATTAAATGTTTGCACCAGTGATACTAAGTAAAACACAAATTCGCTGGGATGCTGAAGGCAAATAAGAGGAAAATTTGTCATTCAAAACCATCATACCAGGGACTAGGCTGGAAAGCTCCATTGCCAAAATGCCTGAGTGGAGCACACTCCTATTTCAGACTCCAGAGGCACAAACTGCAAATGGTGCTGACATACCCAGATGTCTTTAATTCCAGGTCAAGGCTTGGTACTGACTGATAGTGGTGCCAGTCAGGCTAGGAGCAGGCTAACTGGACAGCACTAGGCTGGCTGTGCCCGAAGGCTGCCCAGCAGCAGCACAGCCATGCTGCTGTGTGAGTGAGTGCCAGGCACCTCCCCCAACACTACTATGTACAAGTGTCACTTACACACAGAACAACAAGCAGGTATCTACATGGCTCCCAGCTGAGCAGAATATTAAACTTTATATTACAGCCATTTATAGGCTGCACAGTATGCTGGAATCACTCCTGCTGTCTCCTTGCATCTGGATGTCTGATGGCCACAATGAATCCCACCTCAAGACTACGTCGCCTGCTGCCTGTATGCCCAAAGTGACTCTCCTTATGTCTGGATAGCTGCTGTCACAGGAACAAGTTGGCTGAAAGGATCTCTGTTAGCTGGAACTGTAACCATGCCACTGAAAGGCAGCACAGACTTTCCCCTAATTCAATTTGTAATGACAAGAGGAACCGTGCTATCAAGGTTTCTGATCCCGAATGCTGCCAGAGAAGATCCTGGGAAGACACAAAAGCATTACTCTGGCCAGTCAGTAAGTTTAAAGCAATGTACTGAGTGGCAAACCAAGGTCTAAAGGAATGGTCCTTGCAAGAGACTTGAAGGCACAACCTGGAAGTAAAGCAGAGGCTGAGAATGAGGAAAGACTGTTGATGCTCACTGCAGAAGGCACCGCTTTGAGGACAAAACGAGAGGGGAAGCAGCAATGGCATTGCAACGACATTGGCATTCCCAGCATGAGCGTGCCTCTACTCACTCACTACCAAACAAGCATCTGGTGCCACCTAATTAAAACACCAGTTCCAGGATGTGACATCCAGCACCATGAATCAAATGAAACATCTGCTAATTCTTACAACAGCCAGACAAAACAAGCCTAAAAAAGGCAAAACAAACACACACGCACATTACTAACTTTGGCACTGACATCCCGACTGAACATCCGAACCGTATAAAATTCCCACATTATTAACCAGTGCATCTTCAGTTTAACTGATTGACTGTGCATATTTACTACAACACATGTTCAGCTGCTCAGTGGGCGAAACTGGATCAAGTTTTACAGAAGTGGGCAAACATGCCTCACCGCACAGCATTGCTCTGTGCAGGGGAAGCCTCCCTCGAGCTCGTGCATTCTAATGGTGCAGGCTATTAACTCAGGTGATTAAAGGACTAGGGACTGCAGAAATCTCAATACATGCATGGCCTATTATAGCACAATACAGGGAGTGTTTTCCCCAGTGACAAACAGATGCTTTGTTTTTATTTCTGCTATAAATAATTCTGGGGGTTTTTAATAGGTATACATAATCAGGCATTTACATGGTTTCCAGCAGAGAAGCAATATTAAGCTACTATGTTACAGCCATTCATAAACTGAATACAATGCTGAAATTACTTTTTATTGTCATTATTATCCAACAATCTCTACAATATGCGTTGTTACCGCAGCAGCAAAATGATTAGATTCTGAGAATTGCTGGAAGTCTGTAAGTAACACCATGGAGGTGAACCCTTAGCAAAATCAAGTATTTAAGAAGAACTTTCATCTTTTCAGATGGTCTCATTTTCTCAACGCTGTGGTCTCCTGAAAACAGAGCAGGGACACAGTTCATTGACTCTGTTCTGTCATCTTTTACACCATTTTTTACACCAGCAACATTTCATGTACAGTTTAACCCTACCAGTGAGTGTAACCAACATATGTGTGATAACATTTTTTGAAGTGCTCCACCTCAATACTGCAATAGATCTCATTAGCAATTTTGTTTATCCTTGCCTTCTCTCTTGCACAAACTTGTTGTCCATCTTGCTTGGAACTTGTCTTTTTTCCTAATTCTCTACTGTAAGACTTTGCAAGCAGAGGCTGTGTTTAACCTGAACGAACCCTCCAGAATAGAACGTCACTTTTGTGCCCGGTTACTGATTTTCAAGCAGCATTTTGTATGAAAGAAGTAATCAGAAACCAAGTGAGAGGACAAAAGACATTCTGCATCGACTCCAGAGAATATTGGGCCAATCTGGCACTAAGGATGGAGATACACGAAGGCATCTGGAAGTGCTGCAGAAGGAAAATCTTACAGTAACCCTTAATGACCTATTTATTCTCAGTGAAAGAAAAAGAGACAGGTTTTGCTTCCTCCCCCACACCCCCATAACGAAAGAAATAGGAATTTCATGAAGGGATAATACACAAGCTGATTGCAGCAACTTGCAAATGTACTAGCAGGGGGTGTCTGGGAATAGACACCAATTTTCATTCCAACCGGAATGGAAATTTCTATATTAATGGGTATTATTTCTGATCAGCCAGCATGGAAGGAGAAGCTGGTGCAATAAAAAACGTGAAATTTCTACGTGATTGGGACCAGGAAGAGAGAAGGAAAGCAACTGAGGCTGCAGCCTTGCTAAATGCTAAGATGAAGGGGATATGGAGAAGATGCAGCTGCCAAGGCAGTCACTGAACAACACACTTCAGAGATAAGAGACACCAGCCATTCTTCGAAGTAATTGTAGCTGCCAAGAGCTATAGAGAAAAGAGTGAATTGAAGGGGATAGAGGGGTCAACCACAGTGAATATGAAAACAAGTCAAGGCCAAGGACAGGCATGACGCTTTGGGATTTGGCCAGGAGGTGATAATTTGTGGGTTTAGTCAACTGCAATCTCAGTGGAGTAGAGAGGGCAAAAACTCTCTGAAAGAGAGAGTTGGCAGTGGGAAGATGAAGGCAGCCAGAATACAGAGGAGGAATAAGGAGCTTGGGTAGGAGAGAAAAGACGAAGGGGCGCCTGGCAGCAGCAGATATGCTTGGAGAATTGTGGGGTTTTCCCTGTGCAGGGACACAAAGTTGAAGGGATGCCAAGAAAGAAAACAGGGTTAAGTGAGGTGGCACGAAGAACAGTGAATAAAGGTCGCTAGGGATTGAAGGAGGAGCAAGTCAAGAGCAGGAAGAATGAGGTTTGTCCATTGTGGGTCTCACATGAAAGAGCTAAAAAAAAAAGGATTTCTATCCCAAAGCAGCAGCGGTTGCTGCTCCTTGGCCATGAGGAAGAGCTGTGCCCTCCCACTGCATCCTCCTCTGCTGGTCCTCTGACACCTGTGTGTACCTGCAGTTTGAGAAAAGGGATATCAGAGTCTCCCAAAGAGAAATGGCATCCTTTTCACATCTTCTGTTATAAATATAAACTAGATTTATATAGCATCTGGGTTAAACAAGGTACAGTATACTCTTATCTCCCTATCCTTTCTAGTTTAAGCTCTGTTAGGCTGTAAGAAGCAATGACTTCGATTCGCTTTCATCTGCGCTTACTACACTCACAGAGGCGTAACACGTACCAGTCCTGAGAAGTCTATTTACCTCATCTTCCATTAAGACC
The DNA here is from genome assembly GCF_000738735.6 of Corvus cornix cornix. Taxonomy (NCBI): domain Eukaryota; kingdom Metazoa; phylum Chordata; class Aves; order Passeriformes; family Corvidae; genus Corvus; species Corvus cornix. The sequence continues at coordinate 37,115,928 of NC_046332.1, read as the reverse complement.
ACAGCAATAACCTCTAAGCAAATGTTGCATGAAATCACAACGCCATTCACATCAATGCTGAATCTCTCATGCCTCTGAAAAAAATCCAGATCTCACCCTCCAGTTTTAAAAGTCTCCTGTAAGGACAGCTATAAAACTTCTCCACTGGTCATATCATCATATATGTGTCAACAAAATCACCCTTTTCTAGTGGATATATTTATTATCAACTTTGGGATACAATTTCTTATGCTATTTACAGGATAGAAAAATACGTCCTCACAGTTTATAGGGGAAAAAGAGTGTTAGGATTAGACAAGGACAACACCACTGCAACCAGAATTACAACAAAGCTGCACTTACTGACCACAGCAACAAAGGAAGAGTTGGAGGGAAATTCTGTGTAATATTTTATATCCGGAACTAATTAAAGATCTCATTCCCCAAACAGCCAGATAGCAAACATAAGCAGTGCCTCCAGATGAAGGATTCCTGTTTTGATGGTTACTGTAATGAGCATATTCCCAAAGGAGAGAGCCAATAAAAAGCATCTCCTATCTGGAGGATGCTGAATGGAAGTTGGACTTTTCTTAATTTTACTGCAATTCCTTATTGCATCATATCAGCCTCCACCAAAGGTCTCAGTTCAATTTTTCTGTAATGAATTTGGAGACTCAAAAGAAAAATTCCACCCCATCTTAACCAGCTAAATTTCTCTCCTTGACTTACAGCTGACAATGATTACGAGTAAAACACCATTTTTACATCACTCTATGCAGTTTTAATTAAAATTTATTAACTCGAGAGAAACAATCTCCTTATCACCAACAGACATTTAGAACAAAAATGCCTTTTATTGGGTTATTAAACTGTTTCAGACAGAACCATCTCTACAGCACACTGTAGCTCAGCTGTCTAGTGGCAAATTACACTGATCTTTTCCCCTGCCCCCACCTTTCTTTTCACTTGCAGTGTGCCTCAGACAAAACAAAACAAAACCAAAAAACCAAAAAAACCCCACACTACTTTCTTCAGCAAAATTTTGTACCTACACTGATAAAAAAAACCCCTATGTACCTTGCCCACTTCTTGTAATTAAAAAAAGCAAGTAACAGGGGCCAGGCTGTGATGCACCAACCCCTGGATCATGTGTGCTTTCTAAGGATCTTTGGAGTCACTTACAGAAATGATAGCTGAAGCTAAGATAGTCAGAGCGAGAGCCCATAAAAGTAAAAACATTTTTTGAAAAGTACTTTTAGAAATGGAGAATATTTAAAATACCAGTGAGTATTATGACAGGGGGTTAGGTAATAGGGAATGATTAATGGAGTTGGAAAAGTAAGCTGTAAACCAGGAGAACACCAAAGTCCAAACAGGAAGAGATGAACATGTTGGGCAGATTGGCAAGATGTTACTTGAGACGAGGGCTGAAGGGAAGAGTTATTAGTGACCTGACTAGTACCTTCAGTGACAAGGAAGAGACAGAAGAAACTAAGAAAATCCCTCACCTATTTGAGGGACTTGAAGGGATGTGCTAGATGTGCGATTACAAATGAAACTCAACCCAGTGTAAGAGTGGTGAAGTAAAGTATTGCCACCAGAGCAGGAATCAGACAGAAAAGAGAGACATGATGGGGGAGGAGGACAAAAAAATAACAGAGATTTAGATGGAAGAAGAGAGCTGTGGGAGCAAAGGTTGGTCAGCCAGAAGAGGCAGGATGTGACACAGTTAAAATTATGAATAAAACAGAATCAGCAGCGCTATCAGCAGAGTAACTCTTAAAATATGATTTTACATGTGGAGTTCACTCATAATGTCACTCTTGTACTGGATGGAGAGGAATGGGGACCACAGACAGAGAGAAACATAACCATCGTGACCACTTACATATTTCTTTCCTTAAGGAGTAAAACTGAAAAAAGAAAAAAGGTAGAACTGCCAGAGAAGCAATGAGAAGGTTTTTCTCTTTGGGGCTGAGGAGACACCAAGTACTGGATAAAGCACAGATAAGCACAAAAAAGGAGAGGCTTCCCAAAGGGGGAAGGCTCACTGGGCTGAAGTGTTAAGATTATCAAGGAAAGCAGAGCCAGGAATCAAATTGCTTCGGTGAGAGAGAGAGAACGTTCAAGGTGAGAGACAATACACTGGAATTTACTGTGGCAGACTGAGCGGAGTGGGATCATTTACGTGAGCTTTGAAAAACACTACAAACACAGCAAGCAATTACACCACAATAAATAAACCAGCAGCACATGTGCAAATGAGACATCTAGCACAGTGTGCACAGCAGATACAGCAATCTCCAGGAGAGTCGATATTTGAGGGGCCCCGAGGGTGTGACAGGGAAGCTGGCCCCAGCACAGGCAGAGCGAAGCATGTGCTGTCCTGCATAGCCCTTCCTCTGCTAACCTGCTGCATGCAGATGAAAGTGTCAGATGCCTAAAGTGGGAACAAAAAAGCATGTCTTCAATTCTCTTTCTCACTGCCTTGAAGATAGCCGGCAAAGTTATGCAAACACTTAGTGCAGGTTGCTGATCATAAAAATCAATCCACTTCTGTTTAATGGGATTTAGCAATTAGTCACATCCCGGTTCCAGTAATTTTGCATGGCTTTCTAACCACCTCTCAAACATTATTGTAAAAGCACAGATATCTTCAATATCATAAACCTTCCTCCTGCAATGTGGTCCTTGTCCCACTTATTATAGCTAGGATAGACCCAAGATGGCCTCTGCCCTATACATGGATTCCTGCCTATGTATGTGCTACCAGCCACAGTAAAACATCTCTGAGTTTGGTCTCACGGAATATGGCTATTTTTATACATTATTTAGTATTACCAGCTCTTAACTGGCCTTTTCAGCTTGACCAAAAGCCCCCACAACACTCCTGGCAATCTCACCACCTGCTGTGGCTGGTAGCACTGCACAACACACTATCCCAGGCCTCACCTCTTCCACCAAGAGCACACTTCTTGCCTGGATGGGTTCAAAGTTGATAAAAACAACCAGGTCATCCTATTTCAGTAAAACCTAGGCACAAACCCATAGCAACACGAGACAAAAAACTGCCATCTGTATCTCTACCTAGAGTTCCGGAGGTCTCAGATCAGGGCTGAAGTTGAGGATGATCCCAGGCACTCTGCACAAAATTTCCCAGTGAGAAGATGAAGTTTAGAGAATTAATAATTATTAATAATACTTATTTTATTCAGAATCTATAATTTTAAATCCTTTTTTTTCAGGACTGATCATGGAATACAAACTGAAAGCATTCTTAACTTCATGGCTTCCCTGGAAGTTGTTAAACAAGTCTGAAAACCTCTTTTATTTCCCTACTCATTTAAGGCTCTTCTTCAGTGTCTGGGAGATAAAACAGGACAGGTTTATGCCTAGCTGAAAAGAAATCACGTTGGACTGAAAAGGTGGAGTCAAAGTCAATCCCTGAACCCCTCCCTGCCCCTCTCCAAGCCCTGGCTGAATTGCAGCTGTCCAGTTGCGCTGGAGCCTTTGGCAAACGATGGCCTGTTGGAGTCAGGTGCACAGCACCCCGCCCTCACTGCCTGCCTCCCAGCAGCATCTCCTCCTAATGGCCTGCAGTTTATACCTGCACAAAGCACCTACCCACACAGCATTTCTGGGACTCCCACACTGCATGCTGCACTGCAAGGTGTTTCTAGAAATCCCGTCTCCTAAATTAACAGCAGAAGTGAGTGTTTGGCATAAACAGGACATCTTCTACCTACTTTTTGCCCCCTTACAATGAGGCTGGTGGGGAGGGCCTATCTTCTCAGATGTAAAGCTTATGTGTAGCTTCACTGAGTGAGCTAGAGAAAAGCCTCTGTCTTCTTTACTCACAACCATCACTACTTTGTCAAACTGTCTGTCCCGACTGAAAACAATCCTCATATTGATTGGCACTGGGATGGAGCTTAAGGCTGGCAGGAGGATAAGCACTTCCCCACCTTAAGCTCAGTGATTTTGACAAAGAAATGTGCTTGGACAGCTACAAGTCTCCTTTTACAAAGTCAGTTTTCAGAATAAAATAACCCAGTAAAGGCTTTTCACTGACAGTCACAAATAATTCCAGCAGCATAGTTATAAAGTGTCTAAAAGATGTTTTAACCTGTCTTGAAAAACCTGTATGACATCTTTGGCTGTCATGAGGAGGAGGAGGAATAAAAACATAGTTACAAGCATGAGGGGTTACTCTTGGAAACTGGAATAGCAGGCAGCCTAAAAAAGATATACAGAAAAAAATAAGAAAAACAAAAAAGCCCACAGCTCTGGGAGCCTGTCATGATAAGTCCCTGAAGCAGAGGCTAAAGCAACAGGATTCTCCAACCCAGAACCTGAGTGCTACTCATCGTCCCTAGGACAGACAAATGCCACAAGAAACGAGGTGCTCATGTCCCCACATCAGCCACATGTAGCTGTCGAGAAGTGACCACAGTATTAAACTTTTCTAACCTGAATACAGCTGGGGGAGGCATGCTATGGAGTGAACTGAAAATGAGCCAGGCAGTCCTGAAAATAGTAGTTTTAACCTTTCATTAATCAACCCCTCAGCTCTTCCAGCTGTTAAAACCTCTCCCAGTACAGTCTTGTCTTCTTCACCCCTTCAAAACACACGTCTCCACGCTGACCACTAACATGCCACAGCCACCAAGCTGCACTGAGCCTGGGACACAAAACACAACCATTCAAATCACAAACATACACAGAGCCTGCACTCAGGCTTATCATCATTACTTAATCACATGTTAAACAAGCTAAGAATTAACAGTTAACACATGAAAAAAGTTGGCTTTCCATCAAAAGCAATTATAATTAATTCCTAAGAAACGTATTTCTGGATGCCAAATCAGATGGAGGAATCAACTGGGGGATAGATACACTCCTTCCATAGCTCCACTCGAAATTCTAATTAAGAACAGAAATACAAAAGTGGTTGTGGTGGAAAGGTTAATAGAAGAGGAGGAATCTCTAGAGAAACCATGCCAGATACTCAGTCTCTCTTTTTGGCTCTTCCATATTTTCCCCTTAATAGACAGTCCCTAGATACACAGATATGCAAACACACACAAACATACCCCACCACATGGATATTTTAGCAAAAATAAGATGACCACAAAATCATGTGCTCTGGCATACTAGAGATCTTGTGGACAAAATGGCTTTGAAATCATGGGCTCTGCTGTAGTCAAAAATCAGCTGTGTCAGAAAAGTTGAGCTGCTGGGAAAAGGAGAGGAAGGAGAGATCTGTAACTCTGAGGATGCTGAGTGTGCAGCCTACTCCCTAAACAACAGCGGCACTGAACAATTACAGCTCAGACAATAGGAAGACGGTGTGCACTTCAGAAGAGCAAAGAATGCTTTTCAGCTAAAAAGCCCCTTTCTTTTGCACAGATTCTGCTGAAATATTCATAAGATAAAGAGAACCTGCACAGAAGAACGAGCTTTCTCAATGAAACCATCCCCCGACTGGGAGCAAAATTAAGAGGTAAGTGCTTCCAGCAATGTTTTTCAAAGCTAATCGTCTCCCAACAAGAATGCAGGAAGAAAGCTCGAGATATGGGAGAGGAGAAGACTTCCCTGACCTCCTTAAGACCTGTTACCTTATCAGAAGTTTCAAGAGCAAGCTGGATGTTCCCAGTTTGCAATTCCTGGCTAGGTTTGCAATAAACCTGACTGCAATACCTCTGAGCTATGAACTACCCCATGTATTTGAACTGCAGGTATTCCAAATACTGAGAAAAACACTTTCAATATCACTGCTGTGAAAACCTGGGATTGCTCACCATGAGTAAAACCAGCCATTTTTGGTAAAGGCATTTTTGAGGACAACAGAAAGAGGTTTGGGGAAAAACTACCAGAAAGATTTTTTTTTTTTTTTTTTTTTAATTTTCATTTTTCAACCACTTCTCCCATTCCTCAATGATGCAGAAGACAGGGAGGAACTCAAGCATCCAAACCAACCTCTACTGCCATCTCCCAAATCCTTGTGCGTATGCTGCACAGTAGGGAATTCTGAGGGAAGACAAAGCTTATTAAGACCTATGAAACATTGTTCTGTGAGAAGGAATCACAGGACCATGGTATTTTATTTTTACTTCCACTTAAAAAGTCTTCCTCTGAGATAGAATATTCTCCAAAAAATCACCCCACCGTGGTCACTCAGACACACCCATGAATGGTGCAGTGGTCACCCAACATTAAATTAATTCTTAACAAAAACCTCTTGTTTAATGTTCCTCTTTTGATGACTCAAATGTCATTCATCTGGAAATAAAGCAGCACAAAAGTCCCACTGCCTGTGATTTCCATAAATATTTAGGCTGCTTAACCAAAGTACTGTGCATAAAGGTATCTTCAGGATTATTCTATACTTGTCATCTTATCAGAAGAAATTCTTCCCTTCCTATAATTTATCTTACATAAAGTGAGCCTTAGTGCTGGGTAGTTTTTTGATATTTTAAGATTAATTTATTGGAAATTCTCTTTCTGCATCAAGATTAATTTAAGACCACTAAAACTGATAAACTGTTGTTATTGGCCTCAATCTACACCACCTTTTAAATCTTTGGATTTTCATTCTAGGGCTCTGATGAAAGATTCATTCCACATACCTCAAGTAATCTTTACTTTCTCCTCTCTCTCCTACACACCACACTTTTCCAGTATAATCCATTTTATGCTTTCAGTTATAAATACATAGTTCTGTCTACCTGGCACTTCAGATAACAGACGTCCCCATATAGCACAGTCTGCCTAGACCGTGTTTGATGTCAATCACCAGGACCTGCTCTCTTACTGATGCTGGTCATCTCACCCTTGGTGTAAAACAGGGTGATGAAGTATTTCCATATTCAAGGCAGAAAGACAGAAATCACAACTCCATCAGGTTTCCACACCTCAGTAAAACACCATAAATAAAACATTACAAATCTAGCAGTTTGGGTATCAAACCCAGTAAAAACTGACATCCAGAAGAAATGGATAAATTTTACGCAAATTGAGGTTATTTCATGCTTTACTTCTACTATTTCAACTAACTGAAACTGGTAAGCCAAGTGATAAATAGAGAACTGGCTGCCACAGAAAGCTATGAAACCAGGTGGAGGGCTTTTGTAAAACTATATTTTCAACTAAATGATTTTTTTTTTCTTTTTAAATTAAAAATCTCATCACTCTGGAGAATTTCTGATGCCACAGGAAATAACAATCTGCAAACAAAAAGTCTGCCCAACTTGCAATACACACACACACACACTGGTGCATGGAAATCAACACAGTTACACACAGAGTTTTAACTTCATTGGGTGTATAGTTGAATTAAAGCACACACAGGCACGTAATGTCACACCACGCAGGCACTAAACCTAAACTAATATTTAGCATCCTATGATGTAGGGCAACAAAAATCAGGTCACAAAGGTTGAAACTTCCTAATACAATATTTATACCAATCAACTTTATTTTTTATAACATCTTGCAAGACATAAAATACTTTAGAGGGTTAAATAATAAATGATAGGAGAGAAATGAGAGGCAGAACACTGTAAGGACTTAAATTTATATCATCTGATGAAATATAAACTGACATGAACTCATTGAAGGAGGAAGATACAAAGAAGCTGGCCCAGATAGGGAAACCTGCAGAGGCCCTTTAGTGTTAATAGAGCTCGTTTCTTTGTTCTTTATCTTGAATCTTATTTTCATTCTATGATAATACAGTATTCAGAGCCCAGCTAAGGGGTAAGAGCTTTGTCAAAGGACAGCATTTATTAAGATATTATCAAATACTCTCCTATTCATGTTCTGTGGTGTTTTCAAATCTTGCCTCAAATTTTGTGCTTTTTAAAGAAGCTTTGCAGCTGGCAGGTTGTTTGTTCACTGTCAGTGCACACAATGGAGAACAATGGCACAGAGGCACCTCCCAGACCTTACTGCAGAATGGTGGCTCAGACACACTTATAGCTATCATCATGACATAATTTATTATTGTAGCATTGGCACTATGTTATTGATTATTTTATTTTTTTTAGTATTATATAATTGCTTATACCGCTGTATCATTGCCACCTGGGCTGGCAGGATCACATGCTCCAGTGATGCCAAAATACCACTTCCCTTTCACTGACAATCAAACTCCAAAAAACATTGTCACCAGATCCAATGGATTACTGTGTTACGATTACCACCAAATACCAGGTTTCCTACCTGTGAGAGTATCAGACTTCTCAGTGAAGCCTCAACAGGCTGGTTACACCACTCCTGCTGGGCCACCACATGCAGCACTCACAAGGTGATACTGCATAAATAACAAGTATTTTCTTAACTGGGTCTTTCAATTATTTAGAGATACTCAGCGAATGCATTGCTAACAGCTGTTTTATTACAGATTTCATGGTACCATACACCTGGTGCTAATGCTTCAGCATGTCTAAATGGTTTTCTAAAGATTACACAATCAAACATCGTAAGATAAAATCGCTGTAATTGGAGCCCTCATCAAAGAAGAAATTACCGTTACACTTTACAAACCGAACACACGACTTCCCAAGGCTGAGCAAAAGGTAATATTATGATGGCCATAGAGCTAAAAGATCTCGCCTAACCCTGCCCCAAATACAGGGATCCCATTTCTTGCGGTGATTCTGTAACAGGCTTACAGGGTCCACCTGATAATACGGAAAATAAAACCCATCTCTGATGCACCTACTTGATTTTAAGCTAAATAAATATTCCAGCTTAATATCCAAAGCAGATTATCGCAAATACTGTGTCACAGACCCCTTTTGCTTTTCTGGAGGAACTCTAAAAGACTCAAAATTTATTAGTGACCTTACAGTCATACCTTAAAAACTGATTTTCTCAGCAGTGGTACTATGCTGAAAGCAATTATTCCAATCCCTAAATACTACAGAAATAAGTGAATATTTTTTAGATGTTGAGTATCAAATCGATGCCAGATAACTCTTAGTTTCACACAGGTGTTTTCAATAAAACAAGCTGGATAAAAGTAATGCAACACAGACTTGCTGAATCTAGTGATGGCTTTGGGGAATTTGCTGTTAAAACAGCACACAGGAATTGCACGTGTATCTCCAGGTTTATAATCTGCCTGGAAATCCATGAACAGGAAGAGAACTTTTAACTATGTTAATTTTTGCATGTATTTGAATGCTGCAGGATCACCTGACTGTGATTTGCACAGAAATGGCATCTCTGCAGGTGTTTAGGTGTGCAAATATCCATATTGGGAGAAATCTTAGGTTAACTGAAATTAATACCAATCTTGCCACTAACTTCAACTGTGATTCTGAACACAAATAGATTATGTTAGATGAGATCACATTAGATCACAGCAGATCAAAGACGACTCTGAGCTGAATAAAACAGAACTGATGGGCAAAGCTGTGGACATGCAGCCACGTGGGCAGCTTCTCCTGAGCTCTGAAATCCCACAGCATCAACTGGGAAAGTCGCCATACTCCTCAATTAATTCCTAGGAAAAAGACCATGATATTGGTCAATAAGCAGCCTCCTCCCAAGGGTCATTTCACAGGGGACCTGCAGAGTGAAGCAGCCACCTCACTGCAGACCTTTTCACCACCACCGAGATTAAACACAGAGTTTTTGGAGTTGGTGTGAGTGAAACTGAATACCCACTGGCTTCTTGGAGCAGCTCAGTAACACTGACTGAATTAAAAGAAAAGTTACTCTGATTAACCCCCCTCTGTTGTCCTCTCTTTGGGGAGTCGTGCACCCACTCCAAAAGGCTGGAAATACACTGTTTTTATTAAATCACATTCAATTACAATGGTATTTATTAAAACCAATAACTGCAACTGGTAAGAATCCCCCTGTGCTTGTTTCTACGTATTTAAATTAAGTTAAATGCACAATAAACTTTGCATTGTTTCAATTTACATGACCCCTGAGTCTTTAGACATCCTGTAGGCAAAATTCACAGACTTATAAACTTCTATTAAACATGAACACATGGTGGACTCGGCATCCTGTGCTGTTTCTGCTCTTACTGAAGGGTTATGAAGTGCCTTGCTGCTGCTAAATCCACTAAAGCAGCCTTACACCAAGCCAAAATCCTCTTTCATCCCAAGGAAAGGTGCTTTACTTCCAGCAACAGCTCTGGTGCAACAGTGACAGTCCCATCACTGAGATGTTTGTTTTCTCTATGTCCTGGCACATGGCACTGGACCTGCATTTTACATAGCAGATATGCCAGTGTTCTGGTATCTGGGCCACTACACAATTCACAAACCTCAGAATCCGCCAGGGACATGGATTTGCACAGGCCCAGTAACATGAGAAAGTCTCCTTACAGAAAGATATCCCCTCAGCTGCAGCTGAGGAGGTGTTTCACATGGCTGCTTTCCAGTACTGTCTTACTGAAGGCTCCCAGCGTGGTACCCAGACTCCCTCACCCACCCAACAAATTGCTTGTATTCAAGGAGAGATTCCTTGCCTTCATGTGGCAACCACTCTCAGTCCTGTGTGAGCCACTGCTCTGCATCAGCTTTCCCTGCATTTGCATTCAGGATAGAAGCAAATCATTGAATTCCTCTGGCCAATTCTTGTAGCTCTTCTTTCTGCCCTTCCCTTTTCTAATCTCACTCCAGGGTTCAAGTCAATATCACATTCAGACAAATACCTATTTTCATTCCATTCCCTTAGTAATTCTGCCTATAACATATTTCTCATGGTCAGAGTTTCCCATAGTCACTTTTTCAGCATTTTACGTATCTTTCACAGTAGAAGTGCCACTTAGTTTCCCTGAACTAGTTTGAGCCCTGAACTGAAAGCAAAGACTTAACTACACAATGTAACATCTTCCCTGTACAATAGACAGTTCATACAGTATTTTCTGAGAACTCACAAATAGGGTCATTTGTCATTTTGTGAACAAAAATGTGAAAACGCATTGGTAGCAACCTTTCTCAGGCACTACTCTTAACCATATCTTCATCCCTCAGGCACAACTTAAGAGGAAAATGTAATCTAAAAGAACAATTTAATCTGTTTCAAGACTAAAAAGAATGAAACCCTATTATTCACTCACAATAATTATATAGCTATTACATGACCTCAGCATAGAACAAAGTCAAGATTCTTTGGGTGAACTGACTGTTCATTTCCATTCCTGAACATGTTTGATTTATTTTAACGTTAACTTTAATTCTAGATACATTGCATCTATTAGGTATATTTTAGAATATTTGCAGTATTCCTGTAATGTGCCCAGCCCTAAATTGCTTTCAGATACTCTTAATCCTTACCTGCATTTTAATAAAACTTTAATTTTGTATTATGTTTTGAATTATCCCTTTGCAGAACACAAAAGAAATTCAAGTTTATTTTGACTCTGTGACTCTGAAGAAACCTTTATTAGAAGTTGAAACACTGTTCAATGTGTCCGTTCATGCCTATGTTGCTTTCCTAAGTCCCCACCTCACTTCAGCAGCTTAAGAGCATGTAACCAAACTCTTTTCTTCTGAAACCTCTACTGTTCCTGCTTATGCCTTCTGCTTGATATGCAATTTTCCCTCTTCTCCTAATATATAAAACCTTGCAAAAACTCATTCTACTTCCAGCAACTGAACTGAACACCACAGTATTTGTGCAATACACCAGTAAAGAAAGAAAAACACTATTTATTCAGTCATCTACATGATCGCCTGTAGTACCTGGATTCGTCACTAATGGGCTCTCCCCAAGTGCTGATTAAGTCACATAGTGCTTATCTTCTGACAGCAGGCATTACATGGTAAAACTCAAGGAAGGAAAATAATAATCTTAGCCCATCTCACAAGAATTTTAAAAAGTCCTTGCCATTAATCACTACACTGCTTTCAACAAACTTTATCTGGAAGCAAGACAAATCACCAAAGCCACAGCCTGTATCAATATTAAAAAGAAAAGACTATAGGAAATTTCCCAAAAGAAATCTGGTGCAAAGACATAAAGCTCAGATTCTACTTATCAATTTTGACATTTTTTTTCTCCAGACAAATAGTATCATAACCATGAACTGTGTGTAACAGATGCGGGTTATCCACAGAAAATGGCACACAGTAATAGCTTTTAAGGTAAAAAGGAATCATGAGATCACATAATCTAACCTCTCGTGTAACACAGACAACATCATTTCACTCATCTGACCCTCGACTGGACTTCAAAATTTGTGCTGTGCTGTTTATATACTTGCTTAAGGCTTATTTTCCTGAGGACATGGGTAGCTGGGTGTAGGTTTTTGAAGTGTTGGCTCTGACATTCAACTGCAAGTTATCTGACTGCAACCTTCCCTCTCTGGGGTCTCTCCCCTCTTTCTGCGCTGCACTGAAGAGTCTCATAGCACCTGGCACTGTCTCTGGATTAAGGCTTCTATCATGCCAACCAATACTTCACCTGTTTAGATAACTAAGCAGAAAAAATTCTATGATTTTAAGACTTCTCACTGAAAAACAGTGTCCATTACTTCCATGACTCCAGTCATTTTCCTGTTTCCTTGCCAGCTTTTCTGACTCAGATGGGGGCACAGATATCCCCTCCTAGTCCTTGTGGACCATGTAAGAAGTTACTGAACTTTCTTTTTTCTCTTGTTTCTTTATGCTGTCAGTCAGACAAATTATTTCATTAAGGTTTCAACCAACCCAAAACTTAAAACATTCAGCTCTGAACTATATAAACTAGTCAGAATGTAAGTATAGGTCTAGAGAAACAAAATGTGGGCTTAAACTTCTGTGACAGCTTGTGCCAAAAAGGCTGAACTATATCCACATGCCCAACACCACACTGGATGCTACCAGCATTCACGCTTGTGAACGTCACTATCCTGTTTGAGTCTTAATCATCAACCAACCAACTGCAGTGCTCAGCAGCTATGAAACCCATGGGAAGACAAAGGAAAGTGTGCTGCTGTCAATTGCTTTGTTTGATGTCAATGTTGAATCCTGTAACAAAAATTGTCAGTAGAGAAGGATGGTGAACAATAAAGGTAAATTTATACTTATGGCATGATGCTTCCTTTTAAGCTGTAAAGGTAGTAATTATACATGCATCTTATTTCATATAGTCTTAATAGTCTGGGGCATTGATTTTCTGGCCCTCTGCTACTGAAATCTCTTCATGCTGCCATCTGCTTCCTGAAGTCCATCTCCCCCTTCTCTGGATTGAGCAATAGACTCCTGCTCTGGCAGGCCTTACTTTTCAGACAAAATCCAAACCAAAACAACCAAAACAATCCCTGGCTAGCCATAATGCTGAGGTGAGGAAAAACCATCTGCAAGCTTAAAAAAGCCCATGCACATGCACACACACAGATAAAACAAAGAAACCATTTGAAAGCAATAATAAGAACAGTTTTTACTGAAGTCAGAAAAAAGCGTGGGATAGGCTTGGAAGAACCAACAGCAAAGGAAAAAATATCCTCTTAATTTTTTTCTTTTGATACCTTAGCTTCAAATACATATTTCTTATGTATTTATAAGAAACAGGGGGGGTAGCAGTTGCTAGCTGCTGGGCAGAGCCATTAATCCAAGGGACTATACTGACATTAGAAGCAGCATTTTCCTTTGGTCTTACTTCCCAGAGGAGAGAAGGTGATGCTGCTCATTTAGCCTCCAATTGCTGGAGGGAAAGAAACTCAATGACTGGACCAAAAGCAAAGTTACTTTTGGGATCTTGCAGGAGATGTCCATTTTTTAGCCCTTTTATTGAAATTTTTTTTGCAAAATTGGGGAAATTAGTGAATTTGATTATATGTATAGATTGACAAACATCATCTATGAACTGACACATTAACTGTGGAGACTCGTTTTAGTAAAACTGTAATAAATAATCATATCTGTTGAAGTCTGAGTGTACTATACACAACTGTTTTGCTGTTTGCTCACCACCAGCCTGCTGTAACAGGGCAGTGGGGAAGAGAGCCCAAGCTGCTCTGCAATCCCCCGGGGTTTTGGAGCACCAATCCCACATCCTGCCCTGGCTCACCCCGTGATTTCCCAACCATGCAAAACCCAATTACTGCACTGTAAGAAACTCCCAGCTCTTCACACGTGGTTTTAAATTATCCTAGCACCCTCTGCAGAGACTTAGTTTTTTGTTTGGGATTTTTTTTTTTTTTTTTTGGTGAGTCAGTTTTCTGAACTGGAAGTCTACCATAAAAGACCATGAAGAGGACTTAGAAATACAGTCACGGATAATTTCCAGTGATTCACCTCATGTGAGATAAATGATTAATATTAGCCCAATTATATGTTACAAATTTTATCTTCCGCTTCTTTGCTTTGCCAAGGAAAGGCAGATGGTAACTCAGCCTACAACTAAGACATGAAAAAAGAAAAAAAACCCTTCAAGACAAGTAAGTGCAAACTGACCTACTTCCAAGTGAGAGTTTTAAAGAGTTCTGGGGTTTAATTACAGTTATATTAAAGCAATGCCTCCACAGAAACTTCCAAAAATATTAAAAAAGACTAATTTAAAAGCTCAGCAAAACAACAGGCACAAGAAGGTCTGGACTGAACCAAACCATGAGCTCATTTTTGCTGCTGCCTGGAGCCAGATGTAAGCCTATGGCATGAGAACAGGGAGACCTCCCCAGGCAGGCCTTACAAGCTTCTGGCAACCTACATTAAGAGGATTCCTGAGCCATGAGGAATAATTGTTCCTTGGCTAGTAATAGCTCCACAAAGGCATTTCATCCATGTCTTTCTGTAGCCCTTTTGTGTGCCCATTCTGGCCCTGGCACGCAGAGCACCAAGGGGTGCAGAGCCATGCAATCCCAACACAGGGTGCTGGGGAAAATGGGGTCCCCCTTTTTTGCTCAGAACTTGCTGCCCGGTTATTTCGTCTGACACACCTAGACCTTTTATAGCAGGCATATCCATGAAAAATCACTTCTTTCTACCTGCTCTCTGCCCCTTGGAAATGGCATCTTCACACGCCACAGACCCTCTCCATTTAATTTCCTCTCACACAGAAGCCATTTGACGAACACAAGCGTCACTATCGCCTCACTGCAGCTCCCCCGTGGCACATCCTTTTGATCCAGCGACGGGTGTATTTTTACATACATTTCTCATTTTTTCAGTCTCCATGCCTTGGCAAAGGGTGATACTGATGACTCAGCCTCGCACGGTGCACACACAGACGTATGCATTTGCTCACATGCTACAGAAGGGGAATGTGCACTTCAAGTCCATTCACCACTAATGTAGAAGCTTTTGGCTGTGGGACTCTGCTCCTCCACACTTTGCCAAACTTAAATGACTCAGTATTTAAACTTTCATACGGGAGATCTGTGTCATCAAATTAATTACCATCACTCTTTATTGCAGGCCAGAGCAAAACCAGCTACCAGTTTTCTGACTGGAACACTTTGCTTTGTAAATTTGGTGAAGTGAGGCTATGTCTGGTCTCCTAGCTTTCATGGGATGAGTAGATACGTATTTGTGCTTGACTCTTCAGGATGCTCTTGGTGTATGAGCTGCAGATCCAGGGTGAGATGTCCCTGTAGCTGCTGCTCTGGCTGCAGCCGTGCTGGTCACTGTGCAGGGGAGCAGTGGTATTTTACATGGTATGTTAAGTGCCGTATGATCACATAATCATGGAATTGTTTAGGTTGGAAAAGACTTCTAAGATTATTGGGTTGAACTGTTAACCCAGCACTGCCAAGTTACCAATAAACAATGTCCCCAAGAGTCACATCTACACATCTTTTGAATACCTCCAGGGATGGTAACTCAATCACTTCCTTGGGCAGTCTGCTCCAGTGCTAGATCAGGAAACGGAAAACTTGGGAGCACTGGATTGGGTAGAGATGGACTAGGACAAACAAATGAGATTGGGACAGTGAATGATTGTGGCAATCCCTTTTCCCGCACCTGAGACTGGAATATGGAAATCTCAGACTCACCACTTCAGAGTTTCTGCCAGTATCTGCAAAACCCACAGGCAGGCCTTACCCCCCTGCTAGTCCTGTGGGGTTTTCCAAGCATATGCAACAACAACAACAACAATCATCATCATCATCATCAATGCTAAGAATTACAACTGCAAAGTCAAGCAGTCTAACCTAGAAAATACTAGAAGTTGTAATCATACAAAATTTAACTCATCCCCACTTCAAACTTTTTATTTTCTTCTTTTTTTTTTTCCCAGAAGTTTGTATCTTGTATTAGAGACCAGAAGTTACATCTGTTCCTTGACTTGGGTCCCAAAGCATCATCCCACCACAAACATACATGCTCCCCGACCACGTACAAACTCAGTTGAAATTACCAGCACAGAAGAAAATTATCACCTTGTTTACTGCCTAGCATATGAAGGCATCATGGCTCTTATTCCTACAAACAAAACAAAACAAAGCCAAGCCAAACTAAACCAAAATCCCAGGAAGAACAACAGAAAAACCCAACAAACCCTTTAAATAGTGCCTCTGTGTGCGAAGTCACCAGTGTGGTGCTCTGCAAGGAGGGATGCATAGGAAAGGGGATAAGCATGCACACATGCACACACAGAGCTCTAGATAAAGGTTTGCACACAGGCTCAAGCTGAAGAAAAGGAAAGGTGGCCAGGAAAGCAACTCCTTACAAAACAAACCTTACCAGCAGCAATGCATCATTTCTTCCATAGCACTACAATTTTGTTGTTTCCTAAGTTCTGGGTTTTTTCATTTCTATTTTGAACAGAGGGAAGAGATGAGGGGCCCTCTTCCATAAAATGCTTCTGTGTACTATGTTAAGAAGCTCATCTGCACTTTAAAAATCCTGTTAGTGTTACTGGGTTTGCTTGAACTTTGTGGTGCAAAGCAAACAGGAGTCTCTCTAGACTTTCAAGACTCAAATATAATTCCATTAATTTTCAATTAGTAGTTGGTCCACGTACACGCAAAATAAATGATTTAGCACCTTAGTCCTGAGATACCAAAATCTAAGTGGAGGGGTTTTTCTTCCTCTATTGTATCCTGTCTGCAAATATTAGTTACCATAACAGAAGATCATGTAAATCAAATAACTGCCTCTTTTTCATAATCGTGCTGGCAGCTGCAGTGCCATGTTTCAATGGCTATCCACTGGAACTCATTAAGAAAGCATTATGTATGGTAAATTAAAATGCAGGGTCTATGATCTGCAGACAAAAGAATGACAAAGCTTATCAAATGTGTACTGTGGACTTCTCATTAACTCAGGGCTTTAAACGGCATTGTCCTCTCCAAGCAGGTTACTGTGCTCAAGCGTCTCTCTGTTTGCAATGAGCAGCCTGTATCTCATAGAAATTGCTCTGAAGAAAGTCTGTGTTCCTTATTCAAACTAAGATGAAATTTTGATTTGGATGAGATTGTACCCTGAGCCAGCTATTAGAAATGTCCATGCATGTGCAGAGCCCCAGCACATAGTCTCACTCAAGGCAGTGGGTGTCAAGCAGAGATGAGAAGCACTGGTGATGACTTGTTTTTGCAACCTCTTGTAATTTTGGGGAAGCAAGAAATGTGGCCTGGCAGCAAATGCAAGGACAGCTGAGAGACTGGTCCCACTGAAACCACCAGTAAACATCCAGCCCTGCAGACACCAAAATCAGTGCAGAAGGAGCGGCAGGAGGTGCTCCAGACACCAGAGCAGAGATTCCCCTGCAGCCCCTGGTGCAGCCCATGGTGAGGCAGCTGTGCCCCTGCAGCCCACGGAGGTCCATGGTGGAGCAGAGATCCACCTGCAGCCCTTGGAGGATCCCATTCCAGAGCAGGGGGATGCCCAAAGGAGATGACCCTGTGGGAAGCCCACTCTGGAGCAGGCTCCTGGCAGGACCTGTGATCCCATGGGGGATCAATGCTGGAGCAGCCTGTTCCTGGAAGGACTGCACCCCATGAAGGGACCCACGCTGGAGCAGTTCATGGAGAACTGCAGCCGATGGGCAGGACTCATATTGGATAAATTCATGGAGGACTGCCTCCAGTGGAAGAGACCCCAGGCTGAAGGAGGAACATGGGATGTGTCCTCCCTGAGGAGGAACAAGTAGCAGAAACAGTGTGTGATGAACTGACTGCAGCCCCCATTCCCCATCCCTCTGTGCCACTGGGAGTGAAGCTGAGTCCCGGAAGAAGGGAGAGGTGGAAGGAAGGTGTTTTAAAATTTCAGTTTCATTTACCATTATCCTCCTCTGGTTTGATTGGTAATAAATTACATTAATTCCCCAAGCTTAGTCTGTTTCACCCATGATGGTAATGGTGAGTGATATCTCTCTGTCCTTATCTTGACCCACAGGAATTTTGTTGTATTTCCTCTCCCCTGTCCAGCTGAGGAAGGGAGTGATAGAGCAGCTTTGGTGGGCATCTGGTGTCCAGGCAGCATCAGCCCACCCACAACTCTTGATTTTGTGTTACAGATCATTGTGTTTTACACTATAGATGGTGCACAAAGCAACTACACCTCACAACATGGTATGTTATTGTGAAAGAAACCTGAAATCCAAACAGCTGACAAAAATTTTCACAAGTTTAACACAGGGATGCAAAGAGCATTTGTCAGCGCATCTGACAGATGCATAGTTATCTTTGCCCATAAGCTTCGCCACAATACTGCAGGACTTGCACTGAACATGACAGTGAAGACAACACTGGTTGTCGCTTCAGTAAGCTCTGATTTCCCCAATGACCGCTATTCAAAGAACATCACTCACTCACCAGAAAATTAAAAAACACATCAACAAACTGCCCAGACCCTTGCAAGTGCTTAATTATCTACAGTCTCCTTAATACAAATTGGGGCATCGACATTGATGCTCCTTGACTCAGCTTCAGAAAGAGAAAGAAATAATTCATTAAAAACAGTCATTCAATATTCATCTGGGCTGCAAAATTCACAAGCAGAAAAATGTAAGGAAGGAATAAGTAGTAGGGACAAAAAGGTTAATAGCTACTGTTTAAACACTAACAAATGAACATGTCTTAGACCTTAGTAATTGAAAGAGAAAATTACCTATTTTCAACTGGTATTTCTATCTATTTTCAAAGCATCTGAGTAATTTCTTTTTGTTACTTTCCAGCGTTAGGCACACTGACAGGCAGTGCTACATAAAATACAGCACAGCAGCAGGAGAAATAGCACATGGCAGTGTCACGTCTTAAAACAGCGCAAGACTGCGGCGCCTGTTCAGACGCCAACACAAACAGAGGTTTCCCGTTAGAGGCAGCCACCGCAAGGACAGTGAAGCAATCTCCAGGAGTACCAGCTTCCAGCTCCGCCAGTCTTCACAAGCCCAGACAAGACACCAGCCGCACAACGGCACCCCTGTGGTTGCCCCATCCCATGTGCTGACGCCTCCCTCATGCAGGCTCTGCACTGCAGGTAGGTCACCGGCCCATGGATCCAACTGGATGCCCACACCAAAGCGACCACCTGAGTTCTCCCTATTTTCTACTGCTGGCTCTTCAAAAGATCCTGACCAGGCCTGGTGCTGTTGAGAGCCACAGCCAGGTGTCCTCACATCAACCCAGCCTCTGTGCAACTCTGCTCACAGAGTGTCTTCACCCACAGGATGGACCTCCCAGAGCTTATGACACCAAACCTTCAGCAGTTAAAATAAGGAGATGGGAGTAAAATCCTGACTTATTTAAATTTGCTCCTAACTCCACGGTGTCAGTATTTAGCAAGAATTTCTGTTCAGTGTAAAGGCATCAGAGGCTTTCAGGTGGAGAATGCTGACCAGATGCTCCCTTGCCTCAGGCCTGCATAACACACAAGGTGTGGGAGATGGCATCTACACCTCACATAGACCTCAACTCCCCTGTATCACAGCCAACATTGTCCTTTAAAACAGCTATTAGGGACTTCTCAGAGCCTAACTTTTGTACAGCTTTGCAGTACAGACAAAGACTGAATTTAAGCCTGTCAGCCCACCCCAGAGTAAAGGGCTTGGGTCAGACCACACTGGCTCTTCACATGTATTAGCTCCTGCTTCATTTTCAAAGAGAGATCTACAAAATCCATCTTCTAAGTGACATGTAAAACATGTATGATTTTTCCCCTTCTTTTCCCTCACCTCTTGGCTGTCTTCTACTATGAGACTGAGAAAGTCTTTGTATTTGTTTATGTTTAAGTGAGATGTCAACATAGCTGGAGAAGGAAAAAGAAAATGCAGATTAAAGCCCCCAACCTTTGCCAAACAAGTGAAGCTTACACAAGCATTATAGTTTTTGTCACTGTGCACAAATGTGACTGGGGATATGGAGTTATTACTACCCTTCCTATATACTGGTAGGGCTGAGAGCTATGAGGCCCCTTGGCCAACCTCTGAGTCTAAACAGGCTTTTGCATTTTCACAGGGCTAACTGGTAGTAATCATCCCCGTTACCATCCTGCTTGGCACTTCACTGGCATTTGATGTAGCAGACAACTCTTGTTTCCAAGGTTTCCAGTGGAGATAGTGTCCTGCTCCCTGCATCATCCAGCTGCACAGGAGCCTGGTCAGGCTGCTCCCTGGGGAGGACCAGAGGCTGCAAACAAGCAGCCCAAACATGACACACATTCCTGCCGCACTGCCCTTCCAAAGGTAAAAAAAGAGGAAAGAAACAGCTTTGGAAGAAGGGATGAGACGAACTCACGGACACTGTAAGACCTGTATTTTAAGATTTCACATACATTTTTCAAGTCTGTGCATTTGAAGACTTGGTTGGGTGTGTGCCTCCCCATGGACAGGGTGCTGCTGTTCAGTTCTGCTTCCCAGATGTACAGAACAGGGCCCCTATGGAGTTAATCATCAGGCAAAGGTTCAGCCGTCTTGACAGAGTAAATACTCAAAACAGTAAAAACATGTGATGGTTTTAATCTGCATGGATCTCCTTGCAGGCCTGATAGCTGAGCCATGCTATCAGACAATGACAACACTGCTGTGCCTGAGGCATTTTATTGGTTTACCAGTCATAGCAAGCAGGTTTCAAAAATAATCATATGTGGGCTTTGGTTTGTTTTTGCAAACATTTTGTTTTTTCTTGTGGGTGTCACTAGATGGCAGAGCCCATCACAAGGCTCCTACAGCTACATTCCTACAGCTTTCAATATTTGGATTCCAATTAAGCAGTACATTCCTGGGGTTTTCAGTGTCTCTCTCTGGGGTAATTATAAAATCAACGTCCTTTAAAACAAACAAAGAAAGCTTACAAGTTAACGATATGAATGACTGACCTCTCTTAATATACTCCATGTTTGGGATGATGACATAAATTTAACCTTTGACTTGAAATTTATTTAAAATACCATGCCTGAAAACTGAGTAGCCTCTGAGAAGGCACTATTTGGTACTCTAACATCTGAATCTCTGTGACACTCTCTGGAGCAAAGGCAGCCAGAGAGTTCAAGCTCCTCATGGTGGGAACCTACATTTCAAATGCAAGGAAAAACGTCCTAGCCTGGATGGTTAATCTGCAGTTCATTTATGCACTGAAGTTACTGACAGCAGAAGATGAAAAGGACAAGTCACAAGAAACAGATAACCTGGGAAGCAACCTGCACAAATCCCAGCATGAAAAGCTGTGTCCTGTTATTATTTAAACCATCTGGGCTGAAAACAGGCTTTAACAAACTCCTACTTCATTATGTTAGACTCATTTAAAATATTAATAATACAGAATCCACTTTGTCAAGAGACTGAACCACATTCTCAGCAACTGCTGGCATCTCCAGGGAACCCCCCATCACTTGGGGAAGGACCTTCACTGTGAGACTGAACATCTCCAACACAGGCCCACAACTGGCAGTCACCACAATTCAAACAGGCACACAGAGACACACAGGCCTGTGCCCTGGTTCTGGCCAGGACAGGGTTAATTGTTACAGTAGCCAGGAGGAGGCATGGCCAGGATGGAGAGGTTATTCTACACCACCCTACATCATTTTCCAGGGATGGGGGAAGGGCTCCCTTCTGGGTGGTGCAACGTGGCAGAGGGAGCAGTCAGGCAGTGTTGAGGGGTTTCCACATGAATCATTTGCCTCTTCTTTGTACCCTCTGTCATTAGAATTGTTGTTGCTACTGTTTGGTTTTTTTTATCTCATTGCTGTTTCCAGTAAACTGTTCCTTTCTCAAGCCATGATATTTACCTTCTATGCTGCCAGTTCTCCTCCCCATCCCAACTCAGGGGAGGAAGAAGGGAAGGGGGTGTGAATGAGTGGCAGTGTGGCTTGGAGCAGTTTCAGTGCAAACTATAAATTGGAGAATACCATTCCTAAACATTCAGTGTGCCATTTCAATTTCATAAGCAACAGTATGACATATATAGATATATATATATATACACATACACATGTAGAAGCAGAAGGAAACAGCTTAGCCACCAACTACTACCATGAGCAATGGATTGCTCAAAACCAGCAGAATCCCGCTGCACACATCTCCAAGTTGTTTTATTTCTATTTTTCAGTAAAGGTTCCCCTTTACAATATAATTTACTGTAGGAAGCTATATATATCAACTGGTTTTTGAAGCTCTCAGAAAGGAAGACAGAGGCAATCTTTATGTCAGTCAGAGTTCAGATGGAAAATTTTGGCTTTTCCCAAAAAACCACAGAAACTAAAGTGTTTCATACAGTTTTGGAAAATCATGGAAAATTTTCCTCCAGGAAATTAAATCACTGTAACACCTTCATCCTATTAGTCTACTTGCCAATTACTTCCTTCCCATTATTGTGATGCTCTTAGAGGAATGAACAAGCTGGAAAAATGACATGCACCTTCTGTATGTGATAAGACTATCATTACCCTGCTCCTGACAAGCCAAGGTCCTCATGCTTCAACTGCTCCTTTTTTTTTTATAAGTTCTACCCATGGGGACAGTCAAGCAGGCCAAACCCTCCTTGTTCACGGTGCTGCAGGTGGTGAAGGGGAACTGCAGGATTATGTCCTTCTTCCTACCCTAGGATGCTTAGGGCTGCTGCTGGGAAGGTTCTGCACACTGGGGTGTTCCCACATTGGAGGTTCTTCTTTCTCCCCAGCAAAAGGGTCCCAAGGAATCCAATTATCCCTTAAAACTCACCAATTTTAATTAATATCTCTGGTTTTAGTGAGAGTAGCACCATACTCAAATTCAGGGATTATAGATTCAGTCCTGAGGAACCCAGAAAAGCCACAACAGAAGCTCGAAGAGCTTCAAGAGACACTTGGGGTAGAAGATGCCTCTTTGAAGACCAATCCAATGTAGACTTTTCCTATGTCTACATTGAAACCCTTCAGGATGTGAACAGAATTGTCTACTGGTCAGCATCAAGGGTGCCCATGCCAATACCTATAGAAAAAAAGGCAATTTCAGGAAAAAACCAAGCCAGCTGTGTTACTGACTTGGTCTCTCCCTCTCCAGAAAACTGCTTTTCCAGAGTATTACTTTAGGGCTATTTACTCCTAAGTGATGGCTTTCAATTTAATTTACCCCAGAATTTATTTTGTTTTGAGGAAGGGCAGCACTGGTCACTAAATGCATCCACAGCTGCTGTCTGATTATCTCCTGGAGAGAATCATGTCTCTTTAACCTTTTTCTTCTTTTTTCTTATATTCGGCTCCTTCACAGGACTCATCAGAAAAGCCTCCTAGGGATAATTAAGTATGTAAAACACCTTAGCTAACCAAAAATGAAAGAGCTCCTTGAATATGCACAATACACAACCATAGGAGGAGTTTCAAAGGACACGAAGACAGCTGACAGGGTCTTGAATTTGCATGTGCTGTGGCTACTAGGAAAAAAAAAAACAAAACAACAAAACCCCAAGCGCTTGAAAATGCATATTCACCATTAAACCTCACCAGAACAACAAGGAGCAGGAGCATTTTCTAACCAGCACTGGGGGGAATGAGTGAATATGAAATGTGAAATATGTGAAGGTATTAGCCTTTCATCTTTCAGCCTGCTAGCATGAACCCCAGGTTAGCAGCAACAGGAAACTGCTCTCACAGGGCACAGGTGGTAACACCAGCACAGGCCTAAGCTGAAAGAGTATAAAGAAACACTGTGCTTTCTGCAGGCTACCCTGTCATGCCCAATTTTTGTCAGGAAGCATTAAAAACATTTGTTCTGCATTGATGACAAGGGCCCATCTATAGGAGAGAAATTCTGTGAGCTGAAGTGTCCTTTTCCTTTTGATTACAAATTTCCTTTTAAATATAAATCGAAGAACAGAAGGAAATTGCACACACAATGAAATGCCTAGAACCTGCACCCAGATACACTAAACTTCCATGCATTTTCTCAGCACATGCGTTTGTCACTCATTTCTGGGAATATTGCCTGCCATCCCCATTTCTAACATTTTAAGGAATTCTTTTACCATAAGAGCTTTCAAGAGACCTCATGCTACTCCTTGTGGCTTCTCCCTGCCATGCCCCTTCCCCAGTCTCTCTCCAGTACCTGATCAGCCTGTTAGCTGTGCTTCCCAGACCCTTAAACCAGAATATTACACCTATGTTTAAAAAGAGTCTGTAAGTATTTTTATAGTAGAAGTAATATTTTTATACAGTCTTGATTTTAGTACTTGCATTAATGTGGTACTCTCAGTAAGTAACACCTCCCAGTATTTGGAAGTGAGGATAATGGTATCAAGGTTATTGATAGCAGCAGAGTTCCTTCCTCCAGTGCACAGCTCTACATGGCCATGCATGGAAGCCTCTACAACAGGCTAAAACTCTGAAATCTGCCATCAAACCCATGTCTCAGCTGCTCACCTGGCACAAGCATCTGCATAAATCTCCCTGGGGCTGCTAAAGTAGGTTATCTAAGGATGTTAGGGGTTTTTTTCTGTTTTGCTTTTTTTTTCTGCAGGTTTGGAGGCTATGTCAGGCTTGCAAGGCTTCACTGCTTCACAGGGAATGAGCCAAAAGCGCAGGCAGTGTCGGTATTATCCAAGCAGAGTGTAGCTGAGCACAAGCATGGCTTATGATGATAATGGCTCAGGTATCACCATCTTGACAGGGGCTCAGATATCACTGTTTCCAATGGCATAATTTACCAATGGCATATTGGTGTAGAAAAAACTTGTTTAAAGATTTCTTAGCAAGTGGCAAGACTTCTTTGTGAGCAGGAAGGAGGACCGTTGAAAGATGCTAATACACACACATTTCACATGATGTTAGAAACACAAAACAGCCCAGGTTGGAAGGACCTCAAAAGACCATCTGGTCCAGTCTTTCATGGGAGAGAGAGCTCAGCTGAAAAATGTGGTTTGAAATCTAATGCCATCCACAACCAGATAATCAGTTGTCCACATCCTTAAATTGCTGCACATTTAAGCACTATAAAAAATGTTGAGGACAGGCATAAGAACACTACTAATCATTTTTTAATTTACCTAATGATCATCCCTCTGATATACTCCTGCTGATACACTCATTCAGTAAAAATTAGCAAATGGCCATCTAAAACTTGCAAAACCCCAAAATATTAATTTCACTCAAATAAAAAGGCTCAATACAGAAAAAAAAGAATCAGAAGTATAAGCAAAACAGTGTGCCATCCTACCAGACTAGTAATAGATCTTTCCATGATTTTTAAATGGGATCAGACAAAGGAAAATTATTTGAAGGCTTAGAACACATTGTCTAATTTCATCCCCTAGAAGCATATTCAAGACCTACTTCTGGCTCTCCAAGCAACGTTGCTGCCTCCACCAACCTCAGGTCTGGACCTGCACACCTTCAGCCGTGCCAGTCCGTCATTGCCTCTGGAGGGCCCCTCTTAATTCTCAGTTGTTGCACAGGATCAGGAAGGCAGAGGAAGAGCCTGGGCTAATATACTCTTGCTAAAGTTTTCACATTTTCTTTGAGCTTGCAATTTAATTCAAATATGAAGATAGCAGAAAAAAGAAAACTCAGCAAACCACTTCTGCATCTCAAGTCTACTGAATTCAACACAAGTCTGTTTCTGGTGGGTTTTGACATAAGCTTGTCTATGGTTTTAACTCTCAGTTATATCCTCCAGTGGTCTCCTGGATTAACTCCTTCCTGTCCCTGCAGACCCCCAGCTCCTCCTGTGCAGATGGTGGATGCTCCAGGCAGCCCTGGCCATATCCTGGCTGGAAGGGTCCAGGTGACACCCACAGCACCATTCCCTAATATTAAAAGTGAAGGACTTGATGAAGCTGTCTTTAATGAAGCTGTATTTAAATAGTATCATATGGCCTCTTCCTCTATTGTTCCAACTTTCTGTTATCTCACAAACACTGATGTTCACATGCTGGCAGTAATTTTAGAGATTTTGGGTTGTTTCATTTACCAAGACAGGACTTTCATTTAGTTTAACAAAGTTCAGCTGTACAAGGTGCCTTAGCATGTTGCCTGTGCCATAAGCATCTGCCTCAGAGGTTTTCACAGGTCAGCAGCAAATGCATTTCAGGAATTGCAGTTACTGGCATCATCTGACAAGCGCCCAGCTGCTGGATGAAAAAAGGGAAAGGTCATTTTTAGGAATGAAAAACATTCCTTTGCATTAATTTTTTCTAATGTTGTTGTAATGGCTCATAACCGTCATGTAAAATTAGGGCAGACAAATTACTCTTACAGGAAACCAATCCAGTTTTTACTGACAAGCTTCCACAGCCAGTATTTTTGAGGGTTATTACAGAGCACCATGCACTTCAACCCAAATCCCAGAACATTTGCAGAAAGAGCCATTAAACCCAGTGGAGGTGCTTGGCCAGTTCAAGTCTCCATTCAGGTCTTTGCAAAGACCACAAACCTTTCTTCCCTCCACACCACCAGCCTGTGAAGCAAGACCTTCACCTAGTGCCAGGTGAGGCAAGGGAGCACCCTCCCAGTCACAGCTGAAATGAAGCTCGGCCAGACAGAAGCACATGTAACTCCCCAGCTTTGTTCACAGGGCACCTTCCCACGATGCCAGCTTACTAAGTGATGAGCCTGCCAGGCTGCTGGTCAGCTCTGATTTAAGATTGAGGTGCAATCCCTGACTCGTGTTCAACACTTTTAAGCATTGTTTACTGTCTCTGGGTGATGATTTACAGGGTTTGATTACCCATTTTTCAAAACAACCAAAAGAGAGATTAAAATGTTTTAGAGGCAACTGCTCATATTAATCTCTGCAGCAGGGGCTGGGAGCAGAGCTGTCACTCAGGGATGGGACGGCATCCCGGCTGCCAGCACTGCTACAAGGCTTGCTTAAAAGCAAATACCTTCTCATAAGATAGACTGGTGATGGGGAGAAGCACAGACAAGCAAAGAGGGTTTCTGAACGGTAGCCAACACACACACAACAGCAGTCAAAATTCACTGACCATCCTCTGCTGACTACATCTCAGAAAGGTAAAAAAAAAAAAAAAGAGCACTGTAACATTGCCAACACTTTGTGGGAGTATAGCACATGCATTTTAAATATCTGTATTTAAATCACCTGCTCCTTTGCACCTAACAGAGAGCAAAAACTAAAGCCCAGGCAGGAGTAACAAACTGGGTTGAAGGGAGTCACTTTGTTGAGGCCCCAAGAATGGGATGGAAACTCCAAATACGGAAGGTTGAGATGGCAACAGGAGCAAACAAGCAGTGGGCAACCTCTCTGTTCCCTCCCAGTCTGAGCCCTCTCTAGCCAAGACTGGCGAGAATTTATCTTACCTTTCCAGGGGGAAGAAACAGGAACAAAGAGGGAGAGAGAACATCAAAGTGACTCCTCATTAGACTTCAAATTACCCGATAATATCCTCTCCATACGGGAGAAAATATATTAAGAAAACCCCAAACAAACCCACCAACCTACAAGTCACTTTGCTATTTTCAAGGGGTTTTGCAAATACCTGAACAATCACAGTTATTAACAGCAGCTACATTTTTGTGCCTGATCCACAGAAGCAAGAAATGCAGAGAGGGAAGTTCAGTGTGCTGCACATCAAAACTATATAAATAAATCATAATTACAGACTGCTCTGTTCCATCACAAGGAGAGACAAACATTACTTTCTTTGCCAGTCTGCCCAACCCCCTGGCCTGCACCACCTTTTTTTCATTCCTGAAAATAAAATAAAAAAAGTAAAACCTAAAGCATTTACTGTAATAATTTACTGCTGAGGTCAAGAACACACTCCAGGGGTGGTAGTGGCAAAGAGGAACTACAGTGGGAATACAAACAGATATTTTCCTCCTAAGCTGCTTTGATGTGCCATTCCTGGAAGACTGGCTTTCTTCCCTTTATAGCTTCGGGCCTATGAAGACTTTACACTTTTTCTTTTCTTATTGTTTTTTTTCTTTTTTCTCCCAGATATCCTTAACACAGGACCTTTTCTCGACCTCACAGTAATAACAAACAGGAGATGAAAAATCTCTGTGCCACCTTATCTAAGCCATCTGTAGAATTTAAGCTTTCATTTAAAAATAAAAAATTAAACTTCTAGCCTTTAAAGGTTGCAGAGATAACCTTCTCTGTGTGAACTGATCCAAAGCCATCCTCTATTTCTATCCTCCTTTGTCAGACTTTCCTGCGGTCTGTAACTGCTCTCCATAATCAAATGGACTATTTGGGAAAAAACTATTTCACACATAATGTTGGCTTGTCTTTCCCAAGTGAAATACCATTGGTTTCTCACTGCTGATATGTACAGCTGATAAGCAGTAGTGAAGCACGGCTTCTGCTGTACTCTCCATGAATCCACAGCACCAAAACACGGACACCTATAACACATAGGTATCTAAGCTCCATGTTCATGAGCCTCATTAGAGTTCTTGAGTGGAATTCATCTTGCCAACCTGCCGGGCCAGCAGGCAGAATCAGGCACTACTAGGTGTGACTCCTCAGACACATCACAGACACTGGCCTTAAGGTGAACTGCTCTCAGGCCGCCTAACTCTGAAGGGAAAAAATGGCCTTGGTGCTCACAGTTCCTACTAGAGACATGGCAGGGAAATTATTAGGGACAATAAAGGCAAAAATGACTGCCCCAGATGATGGAGGAGCCCTGCTGCAGAGATGAATTTTTTCCAAGTTCTCTGCTAATCATGGCAGTGGAAAAATCTCTCCTCCCTTCAAACAGCTATCGCTGTGATCTTGACCACAGAAACAAGCCTCCCTGGCCAAACTGGTAGGCCTAAGCACTCGTCCATCATGTTCAGTTTTTTATCTCCAAATGAGGTCCCTCTTTCCCCAAGGAACAGAAAAGAAAAAAAAAAACCTCAACCAAACAAAGAGAAAAATAGACAAAGAGAGACGCAGCACATCCCCAGTTAATTAGGTACTGATAAAGCAGTGATTCATCCATCCTGAACCTAGTGGGCAAGTTTGAGAGAAGAAACACAGAACTGATTTTATTTATCAGCTGCACAGAAAGCCTCAAGTATTAAAACTTTCCTGAAGACTACACTAGTAATCTTCACTTTCATCAAGGGCAATAAAGGGTCAGGATGAGCAGGTGGAGTGTGTGTGTGCGTACATATATATGCATTTCTTTTTCAAAATAACTCTTTTTAGATTTTCCAAGCCATGGGACTATCACCTTCCATTGCAACCATTCTGGTACCTACTGACTTTCGTTAGTAAGCAGCAGTCCTAATTCAAAGTAAAAGAATTCTCACAAGGACTTCCAGTCATTGGGTCTTGTAATGTGTTCATCAGGAGAACCACAAAAAATGCTGGCCTTCAATAACTGTTCTCTGTGTAACTACATGGAGGGATGAAGAAAGCAAACAATGTTTTCTTGGATAAAAGCAACTGTCGCTGCTGGGGCGGTCACGACACACACGGACAGTGCCTCTTTCAAGGGCCAAAAAGCCATTTATTAAACAAAGCAGCCTCTTTATACACCTTTTGTATGTTATCATTCGTGTTACAGACTCATTGGCTGCTAAACTACTACAGCATGCTACCATTGGCTACCTATAGCATAAGCATTCAAGCACTCAGAAAAATAACAGGTGCAGATATGTTGCTGTTTTCTCCTTCTACTGTTTAACTTTCATGCTTCTGTTGATACTACATTCTCATGGGTAAAAGCTAATTGTTTTTCTTCTCATGGACTTTTCTCACAGTCCTCTAGCTGAAGTAACAGGCCGGAGCCATAATTTTACAAAGCAACAAGGCCTTCATTTTATAAGATTTTACTTAAATGCCACAAGCAACTACATTGCTTTCATATCTCCGGCAATGACTGAAGTCTCCTTTCGTCTCTGCTCAGTACCCCACTGCCAATATCAGAATATGACACCTTTATTTTGTTTTGTTCTGGCCAGTATTTTTTTTATGCATCAGGAATTAGCTGGTTTTAACCCACACTGACAAACAGCCTCCTCATCTTTAGCACCCTCACCTATCTTTATCTCATCTGCAAAGATTTCATACCATTTTCTAGGTTGCTGCAAAAAATACTGAGCAGCATCAGGACAAGAACTGCTCCCAGGAGTATCTAGTGAGAAGTAACCTCCTCACTGATATCCTCTCCCTAACAATGACATTTTGACACACGTCATTAAACCAGTTTTTAATCCACGTAGGACATACTGTTATGTCTGCACAAGTCAAAACAAAAGATCTGGTGGCACCAAGTCCAAAGCCTTGTAGAAATGCAAGTACACTGTGACAGCAGATTTTATGTTGGGAAATGTGTCTCTGAACCCTGGATTGGCAGAAACCATCTTTACAGATATAGTAGCTTCATAATGAAGTGACATCAAAAACTTTTTGCTTTACTTAACAAAAGTGAAGAATGCAAGAAGATGCAGAAAATGAAGTAAAAACCCTCAAAACAGTGTCAAAAAAGTAGGTGTCAACAAATACAGGAGTGAAGAAGAGAATGTCAGCAAGTTCAGTAGAATTGAGTATTTTATTCACAGTAAGAATACAAAAAAAATCCAGCATATTAATCTAAATTCCATTGTTTCCTAGACCAAAACTGCCTAAGCTACATGTGCTATCACAAAGCTGGAAGAATCACTGAGTAATATATTGTTTCCATTATTCAAAAAGATGAATAATGATCCTTTTCAGGTTTTAAATTCCCTGTCTCTAACAGACAGAATAAACCTTGCCTACATCAGCAACAGTATGATGCAACTGGAGCATGTCTGCACAGCAGAATAATAGGTTCTGAGGAGCCCAAAGCCATACCCTGTGCATCGGGGGTGTGCTCCAGCCTGCTCCCGTGGCTGCACACCCATGCCACTGGAGTGCACCAGGTGCTTATCTCCCAGTTCAGTTTTCCAAAAACGCAGCAAATTTGGGCCCTCTGAGACTTCTTCCCAATCTGGATCAAAGACCAGTAAGTGGGGATAAATGGATTTGCTTCCAAAAATCCCTCAATCCAAACATATCCACGCACAGGCATAGATCTCAGTCTGCTGAAGGAGGGTGAAGTCTGGACGCAGAAGGTGAGCAGGGATCATTTAAAACGAGCAGAATGTTTTTAAGAGTCAGGAAAGCCGTATCTTTACCAGTGTGACATTTTGGGGCTGACTCCATACTGATAAAATTTAAAGCCATTAGTAACAGTTGTGAGCAGAGGAACATCATTACTAAGCTTATTGATAACAAAAATGCCTACAGGACACAACTGGCACTGGGTCCTACCACAACCACCACTGCAGGAATGGAGGGATGCTGACTCAAAGGGAGCAAACATCTTGGTGATCTACCCTCAGGATATTAAAATACAGATACCACTGCCTGGATCTGGGGGAATTACAGCTATTTTTGTGTCATGCACATCCCCCAGGATGTGCCCAAGCACTTACTCCCACAGCTCACCACCTCCTGTAACCACTGTGTAGGAGAGGAATGTGGTCTCACCACAGAGCCCTCAACGTGGATGAGAACAAAGCATAAGGCACTTGGACTCCCACTAAGTATCACAGTATTTCCAAACGCTTTTCCCCAGCTTTAAGCCAATTTTCTGAGCTTTGGCCAATATGTTTGATTATTTCTAATTTTACCACAAGCAAAAAAGGCATGATCCACAGACTGGGGTGCACCCGCCTCTCTTTTTTTCTTTTGGCTTTCAAAGCAGCCATTTTCTCCATTAGATCATATTTGTTTTCTTTAGACTTCAGAAATAAATAGCAGATGACATTATGCTGCAGTTACTGTATGTGTTTGCTTTATCCATTTTTGTATTTATTGAAATGACAATTTCCATGCATGAATTTTTCCCCAAATGATAACACCCTCCCTCACATGTTCCTATTTATTTTTCACCCTGGAAATGATATTTCTGGAGGTAACCCCATACGCTTCTCAACCACTGTAGCCAACTGTATATAATGCCCTTCCAGTACTAGGGGGTCTGCCCTTATTTTATCTTGTTTTAATTAAAAATCTTTTTGAATTTGAAACTCTTCCTTTAGCCATGTCCTCCTTAAGGAATGGAAAAGAAGCAGGTCTAGGTTAGTATAAGCTGAAATACTGTATTTAAACAATTCTCAAAGGATCCCACTGGAAAACAAAAGAAAATAACAAAACCCCCAAACAAACATAGCTCAGGCTTGCCCTGCTGCTAATGTTCTTTGCTGCTCTTTAACACAGCACACTCTAGAAATGGGCAAAAACACCCAAAACAAATCACAAGAAGCAAAAAAATTCCATCACAGAACAACAGCCCTGAGAATCCTACTGATGAAAACAGGACCTTTTTTTTTTGCCCCAGCAGGTCTGAACATTTTGACTCAAGGTCAAAAGCCTGGGAAGAACTGAGGTCCAACTGATGGGCAAAGCCTAGAGCAATTTCACAGCAGCCAAACACCCGTGTCCTGCAGGCCAGTGTTGTGCCTGGTGGGGTGGTGGCAGCATCTTCTTCACCCACCTCCCCACCCAGCATCCTGCTCCTCAGAGCAGCCTCCAAGTCCTGGGTTTGTCCTTAGGGAAAAGAGGAAAATGTGTCCTCTTTTTCTCTGTAATGATAAAGCAGGATTGTACAAGGAGGAACCCAACACAGATGCCTCTCTTCCATCCTGCTTTTGCCCCACCAGCAGAACAGATATGTCTACCATGAGAGTTAAATCAATGAGTGCTACAGAAAAAGCATTCTTGGGGCCCAGTCCAAGACTGCAGATTCAATTCCTCCAGGAATACAGGCATGGAGCAGACATGCATATTTAAAAACAAAAACCAAGAACTCTACCAAGCAAAACATCTCCCTGCACGCACACGCTGCTCCGTGCTGGCAGGGAATAAACCACAGAAGACAAATTCTGGCCATCCCGCTTAATGGCCAAGATGATAGTTATGAAAAGGGAGGCAGCTGAGCCAGATGATGCAATCCCACATTAGAGCATCATCCCTGAGGTCTAGTGCAAACACAGGAGGACTGCATCTCAGACATGTACTTGGATAGGAGGGAATGCACTGTCACTACAGAAAACCTAAGGACATACAGTGGATAATATGCCATGGACCTGTACTTTCTGCAATACATGTTTGCATGCTACCTGACCAGACCAGTATCATCTCATAGGCAATGTACAGATTGAGTGGGTTGCAGGGGAGGGAAGGGTTTCACTCATTTTTCTTAGGATATCTAATTGCTTTTGGTGTTTAGAGAAATATAAATAGCTATATCATCACAAGGCAGACATTAGATCTAAAACATCCCTTGGAATGTAAAAAACAGATTCTTAGAAAGCTTTTCTCTTTTGAAGCATGTGGAATAAAGGCCATTATTTGACACACTGCCCAAAGAAGGGGCATTTCATGGAGGAAAGATTCATGTAAGCATTCCTCTCTGAGAAAGCAAAGACAATGCCTTGTTCCTCAGGAAAAGAAACATATTACAATCTCATCTGGAGCAAGAGTGATTTCACTCTTTAATATTCATGTGAGAAGGCAAATAGTTCATCCTTTAAAGTTTGCTTGTTTATCCATGTAATGAATGTCATGCTTCACAGAAAAAATGAGTTTGGTGATGATGCAATTTCTTTGTGTGCTAGTTTAAGTTCTCCTTTTTTTTAAAGAAAAACCCTAGAACACCAATAATAATTTTCTGCTAAGTGATCAGTGATCCATTTAATGTCATCTGTTACATAATGTAGCAGCCTTAGGATGGGCTTGTTGAACTTTAACAGGTTCAGTATCAACTCTCTGTTGATTTCTTTCTCAGTTCCTCCGGTGCGTCTTGTAGCAGGAAAACTGGGAAGTTCTTAAGCACTTAAACTGTTTTTCCCAGGGTGATGAGTCACACTAAACATACAGTGAAAGCCCTGATTAATATTTTCTTCAGAAAGCCTGACCAGTGGCATTAATAAGTCTTTTAAAACCTTGAGCACTGTGGATGCCCTCTCTCATCTCACTGGCAAAGCAATGTCATCCACAGTAAGAAGATGTCCAAACTCTATTTTTAGAAGCAGAGAATCCCACTTGGACAGTGTGGCCATGCCTGTCACGCGTGTGTGGGAGCAAAGGCAGACTGAAGCCTCAACAGCTGAATATTTACCAAAAAAAAAGCACATTAACTCTGCGCTGCTGCACCTGAGATCAGCATCACAGCTGTTGACATCTTCTGCTCCCCTTCTTTCTGCCGATCCATACAATAAGAGAGGATCAATTTTGAAAGCTCATCAACCCCTACAATTATGACAAAATGTACCCAGGAGAAAGGCTGAATTTGCATGAGTATTCCCCAGGGAAGCTGATGTTTCATTGTCCCAGCCAATTGACTACAATGGAAACATCATCAAGCCTCAAGTGTACTCTTGTCCTGAGAGGGCTCTCATCTCCCTGGTACTAGAGGACCTTATGAAACCTAACCAGCATCACTGTGGTAAAAGAATGCTTTTATCCCTGTTCACAGAGAAAAACATAAATCTCCACACCAAAAAAAGCATAAAACTCCACACCAAACTGCGACCGAGATCAGGAGGAACTGCCTATATACTTTTCAGGGGATCTGAACCTACATATTTACTGAAAATCCTCCAATGTATCATTTTCAGGCAAGAAAAGGGACTTGAAGCCCCCACTCTGCAGCAGCTCATCCTTTCCAGAGGACCCACAGTCCCATGAGCAGGAGCCTGAAGGTGACTATCAGGGTGCAGTCCCCAGGTGCTGAGCACTGCTCACATCACCTCAATCTACCCCAGTCTGTCCACAGATACTCTCCACCATGCCCATGAATTGTGAAAATGAGAGAGGCATCGAAGAGGCCTGTCACAGGCATGTCATCACCACAGGGGTGTGTTAGGTCCACCCACTAGCTGAGCTGGAAGCTGCCTTATTTATTTGGAAGAACACATGACTGTCTTCCTTCCCCATGTGTAGGCTGGAGGACTTCAGATTGGAACAGTATTCCAACACCATGGAGGAGTGCAGGAGTCCAGAGCCACATGCAGGCAGTTTGCTTAGTTACCCCCAACTCAGTCCGGACCAGCCTTGCCCGGGCAGCATTTAGTTTAAAATCACTACAAGGTATAAACAGAAAATAAAGCCATGATGCTTGTAAGTTGAAACAGAGTTATTTATAACTGTCCATCAAGCACACTGAAAGCTGACAGGCAAAAATGGGTTACTCAGTTCCTATGTGTGAGGCTCAAGTTCTGCCCAGTTCTTGTGCAATGCTATTTCCTTTAAGCTTTCACAAGCTAAGGATCACCAGATCCTTGTGTATAATAATGTACACCCAGGACACATAAAGCACACGGAGAGCTGGACAGACACAGGTGGACAGTGAGGTTATGTCCCTCTCATCTTGGTTCACACTCCTTCAGCACCACAGCTCTACCTAGTGCTAAGAAGGACATGGTAGAAGAAAACTGAGCACAGAGATCTCTTCTTAATGCAGAAGTCTTAACAGTCTGTTCAACAGGTTTTGAGATGAAAACATGTATTTTTGAGGCAAACCCAGAAATATCAGATAGCACAACTAAAAACCCTTATGCGGCATGGGTTGCTTACTCCTACATTATCTGTTTATTTGTAATAACCAAGAAAAGATAAAAAAAAATCAAAGACCATGAACAAATAACTGTATATGGCTACCAAGATACCTAAAAGTGCCATTAAGTCTGGATCCTGATCCGGCTTTCTTCATTTGCAGAAGGACCTGGCAGGTTATCAGCTCTCCATCAATAAAAAGTAACTGTTTATAGTGTACTTCTATGGGACTGTCAGATCTCAGGCTTCCTCTAAACTGAAAATACCATCCGTATACAGCATGCAGTTAACTGAAATATCACATTATCAACTCTGTGTGATACCCAGACAGGATGCCAACACTGGTCTTGCAACCAATTTATGGAGTCCTCTAAGTTTCTGTTCCCAGTGGTGCTGGGAGACCTTTCAAACAAGGAGAAGTGAGGAAAGCACATTATTTTTACTGTGTAAATCCAATGATATAAAGTAGCATGATTGATGGAGCCATTATAAGACCAGCCCCCAAAAATATACTTGATGCTCTGCTTGTTTTTTCCTCTTCAAGTGAGCTGCAACAGACTATTCAGCTGGTATCTCACTCCCCCATTCAATTTTCTTCTTTTTTTTTTTTTTAAATCCCTTGGGGCAGAGCCAAGAATCTCAATGTGCCACAATAACCACGTTTACTTATTTCCAGCTCCTGCCTGTAGTATCATATCATATCAGCTCAACCTGGCATCAACATGGTGCTCTTCACTGACGAGCCCAGTAAGGAATCCAATCTGTTCCTCATTATGTGATGCTCGGGAGATATCAGAGGGTGGGAAAAAAAACCCAAAAAGGAGAGAAGGGGGAGCTAACCAGGGCAGCAGTGGACAGAATGAGAAATAGGAAGAGAGCAATGAATGACAAAAGTGTGAAGGAGGAACATGACACAGGGATGTAGGAAGAATGAAAAATAAAAAAGGTGAAGCAATGAGGGAATGGAACAGGTGGGAATGAGGAAAGCAACAAGACAGAGTCAGAGGAAGGGGAAGTGAGAAATCCTAAAGAAAACAAACACTCCTGGAACAGAATCCCATCGCTTCCTAAAGCACAGGCTTTCTGAATAATTCTTCCCAGAGCTTAATTCACTGATGGAATTGAAAAAAAACGAACAAAACCAACTTCCAAGGCTGGTAAAAAGTGTTCCCACACCAACCCACTACCAAATGGCTGTGATTTCCTCTAATTGCAAGTGAATAATCAGGTTCCCCCCTGGGCAAAATGTTAGTGATAAAAATAGAGCAGAGTGAGCGAGGCAACACCTGCTTAATGAGTGGATTTGCCTTTCCAGAAAGGCTGGTGTATTGGTGCGTTATGCAGAGTCACAGAAAAGTTAGGTGTGGGCGTGAGCTTACACAGTCTATTAAGCATAATTTAATTGCATTTAAATAATTAATAATGAAGCGTATTTTAATTGCATACAATTTCTTTGTTGCGCAATACCGTGCACCTTGCAAAGCCCAAGTCACAAACACTCAGCAATGCCAGGTCTCAGCATGCCCAGGCTGCCTGCAGTCACCTGTACCCATGCCTTTAGACTTGAGGTACAATTAGCCCAACACACACTATTACTTCCTCCACAGCCCTGACTCCCCCATGGGCCACAGAATGGGAACAGCTCCTGAAATACAACTGCTGTTCAATATACCTTTGCTGTCCAGAGGGGCTTGGACATGCTGGAGAGGTGAGCCCATATGAACCTCATCAAGTTCAACATGGCCAAGCAGCTTTGAGGACAAGGACCTTTGGGTGCTGGTGGATGAGCAGCTCAACATGACCCGGCAATGGGCCCCCACAGTCCAGAAAGCCAACTGCATCCTGGGCTGGTGATTTCACCTTTCCTCCCTTCCAGTGAGACCCCATCTGGAGTGCTGTGTCCAGCTCTGGGGCCCCCCAACATAAAAAGAACATGGACCTGTTGGAGTGAGGCCAGAGGTGGCCATGAAGATGATAATTGGGCTGGGGCACCTCTCCTATGAAGACAGGCTGAGAGAGTTGGGGATGCTCAACTTGGAGAAGAAAAGGCTCCAGGGAGACCATATAGCACCTTCCAGTACCCAAAGAGACTACAAGAGAACTGGAGAGGGATTTCTCATAAGGGCATGTAGTGAAAAAATAAGAGGGAATGCCTTCCAATGGAAAAAGGGCAGGTTTCAATTAGGTACCAGGAAGAAATTCTTTACTGTGAGGGTGGTGAGGCATTGGCACAGGTTGCACAGAGAAGCTGGGGATGCCCCATCCCTAGAAACGTTCAAGGCCAGCCTGGATGGGGCCCTGAGCAACCCGATCTAGTGAATGGCATCCCAGCTCACAGCAGAGGGGGAGGAACTAGATGATATTTCAGCTCCATTCCAACCCAAACCATTCCCTGTATTTGCACATGACGTTTTGTGCCATCTAAAGGCAGAGGCAACAGATCTTGACTTTCTATGTAAACTGAGCTTAAACTGGCAGTCAGGTAAATGCATGCATGTGATCCCAAAAGCCTGATCCCTGGTATTACCTAAACCTAGAGGTAGCTTCCAGGAGTTTCCTTCTCAGTCCCCCAACAAGGCTCCCTGCTCAGCATACGGATTCTATGATCATTCATTCTTTAGTCATAAACATTTTTCCCCCTCTTTTTTTGAGGGATACATTAAGGGAATCCAGATGCTCCTTTTCATTTGTCTGCTGGAGCTCCATGCTTAGAACTAAGGCTTTATTTAGCTATAAAAAATATGTAAGTATGGCTCTTGTCCCCATGCTTTAAAGTCTCCCAAAGATTTCGAAAGCAGCTGCTTACTTGGTTTGCCTTATATGGTTTGCATGATGGTGTGATTAATATGGGTTCCCTTGGAACTGGCTCAGGTTGGTTTCCACATCTCACAGCCGATTAATCAAGAAGCAAAAGAAGCCCTTTCAGGCCAGAGGCTGATACAGAGTGCATGATAAGGGCACTGAGAGACGCCTGAGGCATCTGCATTACAGGGAAGCAGCTATTTCCTTCCTTTCAGAAACCATCACACTTATGCCTGCTATGCTCAGACACTGTGAGGCTCCAGGTCAACTGAATTGTATCAAAACCCACTAAAACAAACAAAAAAGGGGGTCTGTGCACCAATGTGCATGTACAAGGTAGCTAGAAGTCAAGGGAAGAGACATGATGGATAACTTGGGAAGAAGAACGGACAAGTGTTTGCTGCTAAATTCACAACACAAGTTCAGAAATTTCCATCAAATCATTTGACTCGATCTTTACGTCACACATGTTCCAGCTACTCCCCCACAGATCCCAGTACTTTCTGTTTCATTGAAGATCAGTTTTGCTGGGCTAAAACAAGACTTAATTTGAAAACAGAAAGAAAAATCCAACATTTCCAAGGATAATGTGTTCCAATGGATTGTAACTCTGTTAAAAATGTGTCTCACTTTCTGTGCAAATTTGCCCCAGCTTTTAGACACCCCTTTGTGTTCTCTTTCTCCACTAGGCTGAAGAGCCCTTTAGTGCTTAATGTTTTCTCTCCTTGAATGTACTTAATGCTTGCAGTGAAGAACTCACCATTTCAGACAATTTTCCTTTCCAAGCCTGTTATTTCAGAGTAACTGCATACCAAAGTTAAAAATCACAAAAAGTGTCTAGACTAGTGTATTCTTCCTGATAATATGCTTACTAAGCAGGATTACTGGCTAAAGCTCAACTTAGCTGGTCAGCTGTATAATAATGTCTTGTTTATTTAATACTATTTCCAAAGGCTTTACAAATTGCTTGTATAAAGAAGTCTGCACATCACCAAAATCGTCCTATTCTTCACCACAAATTGGTGGCTGGGTGAGCCTGAGCAATGCTCTGCAACAGGGAGTGAAGTGGCTCTACCCAACACGCTATGGACACCTATGTCTTGCTTTTCTACAGTGCTTCCTGAATACATGTTTACAATCACAAACTTACAATACTCCAGTGTAACAGCTATCCAAACCCAAGCTG
The DNA here is from genome assembly GCF_000738735.6 of Corvus cornix cornix. NCBI lineage: Eukaryota > Metazoa > Chordata > Aves > Passeriformes > Corvidae > Corvus > Corvus cornix. The sequence continues at coordinate 37,076,117 of NC_046332.1, read as the reverse complement.
GTGTTCTGATCTTCATTCATATCACTCTACATGAGAAAGCATCTTGTTGATTGCCAGCTGCATTCAGTGCTACATGGAAATAACTGGTTTGTGCTATGCAGGTGCATGAACAAACCCACACGTGTTAGCTGCTGGTACCAACACCTGGTGTTATGGTTGCCTGAAAATGCCTTCCACAAACACTGTTTTTGATGGCTTACTTGCTACTCATCCAGACCGTAACCTGTAACTGCCTGAGATTTTCCAGGCCAGACTGCCTGCACCATGGTAAGTACCTTTGAAACTTACTGAAGACAGAACAATTCCTTTCTTATGACTCATAATAAATCAGAGCTGTCTGAAGATTTCTTCTGTCCATGTCTTTTGCAAGATGGACTTTGAATTGGCATGGGAGCAGCCTTCAAGTCCCAGTATTTTATTTCTTTTCTCTGTTAAATAATGCCCATTTTCTCTCCCAAATTACAAGCCTTCAAAAAACTGTCACTGACAAATAGTTGTTGCTCATTTCCTACAAGCTCAGAGCTGATCTGTGCTATGGCCCTGCAAACCAGATGCGATCCACTCCCTATCAGATAGGATGTCACATGCTATTGCTGTTACTGGCTGTATCAGGCTTTGCAACCTGTTTGTCCCAGAGATCAGTGCAGGCATTGTGCTTGTCAGTGCTCTCAGCAGTCTCCCAAGACAGTAAGAAAAACTTTCAAAAAACATATAAAAATTCGAAAAAAATGAAACCAGCAAGTGAGGATGAGGAGAAGCGAAGAAAGGGGAGAATAAAGAGAAGAGGTTATGTCAAAGATGCTGAAGAGAAAAACCAGGGAATGAAAACCTGAGAAACAGGAAGAGGAGATTTGGAACTGTAAGTAAAGGAGGAAGCTGGGATTCCCACAAAAACAAGAATATAGTTATCTGAACATTAGAGAAAATGAGACCCATGACTGAGAGCCAAAGAAGGGAAAGGATGCAGTTACAGGGTTCAGCAGAGAGGAACCTGGAAAACAACAAACACCCTGACAAGGAGGTTGATGCTGAAATGAAAGGCTAAACAGTGGAAAGTATGGACAGCTAGGCTGGGGAGATGAGCCAGAAGAGAGGACACAGAAGACGAGAAGGGAGGAGGATAAAAAAAATTATACCAAGGACAGGCAGAAAAAGCCTGTGCCTAATAAGCTCTCATTCAAAGCACACAGTGAGAAAACAACTGCAAAATCCAATAGAAATGTGTGTTGCATCCATGCCTAATGATGGCTGATGCTAGACAGTCTGTTACTAAATGGAATTGCCATTTATCAATGCCATGCCAGCGTATTTCCTTTACATTTATCTTTCCCAACCAAGGAAATCACACGCTGAAACAACAATCGCTACTGTGTGTACCCAGGAGCAGCCCCAGCTCTTCTCCCAACTATCTCCTCGCCTGCAGGCAATGAGGCTGCTCTCAGATAAGACAGGACCACAGAGCTGTGAGGGCTTGTTGATCATGAGGATGCTCATGCCACCGGCTGCATGAGCTGGAAGGCAGGCAGGGGGGACAAAAGGGGGTTAGGAGAGCAGAAGCTCAGCTGGAGGCTCCACGGGCAACTGCACCCCAACCCTTCTGTCACAGACATATTCTGAAACAAAGGCTGCATGGGCAGCTTCTACCTGCGCACACCACACCCTCACCTACCCTGGCACCTCCAGGTGTAATGGTCCTCAGCAGATCCAGCTGGCACCAGCTTTTCCCAGCACGTATCTGGTGCCTTCTAGAGGTACGTGTTCAGGCAAGTCATCTACAGAAAGATGCCTTTTGGGATGTTAATCATTCTCTATTCAAATGCTGCTCTACAAACTTCAGTTGGAGTATGGAAGAGAAAGAAGTTGAGCAGTCATTCAAAGCCCAAGCACCACTCAAGAAGGGAACAGAATAAGGTAATCGGTTTGCAGTAAAAGTGACTGCTCAATCCTTTAATTTGAAACCAGGGGATACTGCAGGGCACAAGAGAGGAAGGGCACCATGGGCAGCCTTCACCCTGCAACCAGTTAACTCTGAATGCTTGCATTCACTGCCTTATTAATCTTCTTTTAACATAACTGTTTGCAAAGAATAACCAAAGACATGGTTTGTTCTCTTAGTGACAGGCAACTTGATTCCTTTATGACTGTGACACCTTTCTTTGTATTTTTTTTAAACAAAATAATAAATGCATATCACTGGTTTGAAATTTACCTGCCCCAACGTAGATACAAGCTGTGTTTACTTTTACCATGAGACATTGTTTCCTAACAGGAAGGCAGAATTATCTGATAGAAATCACAGTTAATGTAGCACAAACAAGTTATTAAATGGAGTCCAACAGGGCACATGATGAGCAATCCCAAAACCACAGTTCAATGGGGTAAAACACCACCATGCAACTGAGCAAAATAACCTGCTTCCAAGGCTTAGAGACCGCATGGGATAGAAATAATTTTAAATCAATTGAGTTACTGTTTCTTGGCAATTCGATAGAAAGGAGAAACAGTGTAATTGGCAATCAAGTACTCCTTTGGGAGCTTCCAAACAGCCAGCTGGATTTGTAAATGCATGTTAAACTGTCGGGGCCAAATCCAGCAAGGCGCTTAGAGCAGTGGGGTAAATTGCAAGCTGGGTGTAAGTTGTTCCAAACAGGGATGTAAGCAGTAAAGCAGTACACTCGCATGTCAAAGGAGTGTTGCTTTTGTCCCTAAAAGTAAATACAAACCTGCCTTCACTCCCCTGCCAACACAGAGAGTTCTTTCAATGTAATCAAGCACAGATCTACTCACGCTTTACTTGCTAAGCAGTAGCCAAATATAGCTCAGGGATGAATATGCAGTCTGCATGATTAATTAGCTGGTGTCTTTATCTAACTTTCCTTCAACCTTTATGCGCTTAATAATATCTATTTATTAAATCAATGAGCTTGTGTATAAAACTGAATCCATTAGTTTATTTTAAGTCACTATATATAGACAGGATTTCATTGCAGGAGCAAACACTACGGGTAAACTATTGGAGTCATCTGGATCCAGCACTTGGGAGGGAGGGGGGACACTGATGATGACCTCACCTCGAAGGGACAGTCATTAGAGTCCTTAAGGATTGTTTCAGGGTTTGCTTTGAAAAGAACAGCATTCCAACTGAATTAATAATCTTCTTGCATTCCTTGAAATAATTTCCTTCTAGTAGAGACTGTCGTTATCTGAAAACTATGAAGTTTTCCTAATACCCCATGTTATGAAGGAAGATGAACTAGAAGTGACCTTTCTTGCTCACCAACCAGACTATTCAGATAAAGAAATTCAATGAGAAATTATTTTCAAAGAGAGATATGCCTCTTGCCCATGACTGCATTTCTAAACCATCCAACCAATCAACCATCTTAGGTATTCCACTTGGGAGAGGTGGCACTGTGTCATGCAGAGGACTCTCTCTATTGCATTTATGACAAGAGCCCAGGTGACTACCTAAAAATAGTCATCTAACTTCCAGATAGCTCAAGTCAGGTGAGAAGAATCCCACCTCACTCTGGCATGTCTCTGAAGAAATGGCTGACGTTCTGTAGAGCATCTCCAAAGAACTTCACTTCAGAATCACAGAACCGAGTCATATTCTGAGCTGGAAAGAATCCACAAGGACCATCGAGCCCAGCTTCTGATCCTGCATAGGACAGCCCAAAGAATCACACCACATGCCTCAGAGCATTGTCCAAATTCTTACTGAACTCTTTTAAGCTTGATACTGTGACCACTTCCCTAGGGAGCCTGTTCCAGTGACCAATCACCCTCCGCATAAAGAAGCATTTCCTAATATCCAACCCAGACCCTGCCCAACACAGCTTCATGCCATTCCCTCGGGTCCTATCACTAGTCAGCAGAGAGAAGAGATCAGTGCCTGTCCCTCTGCTTCTTCTTGTGAGGAACTTTGATTGATTTCTGACAAATGCCCCACCTTTACATAGAATTTGTGAAAGTTTCTTCTGTCCTTTTTATCATATATGTCCTCCAACAGTATTGGAAACGAGAGATGGTGCTGAATCCTAGTCCTATTGCTGTCCCCTGAGAGGTGTTTGAAATCATTCATAAAACCAGACCTTGTAGCTGCGGGGACAGGCGAGTTGCAAATACATCCTTCAAGGTTGCTGGGAGAGGCCAGGCCAGCACCTTCTAGATGTCCCAGGCAATCTCATATCCCACTAACTCCTGCACTGAACACAAGTTATTTCTGAGGGATTTGCAAGCCAATATGTGTTAAGTATGAGCAGTTTGGTGAATGACAACTACTTTGGGACTGGTGCTTTATAAGCAACACAAAAGGTGTGGAAGAATAAATTCTTCCCATGGGAAGAATAAATGTAATTATATCATGCTCCTTGCATTTCTCCCCCGGTAAAGAACAGACACTCCAAGACGTCAAATTTTCTCTGACCCATTAACATGCAGCCCTTCACATTAAACAAAGCAAACTGAAATTCTACAACTGCGTAGTAATTCCTGAGGGGGGGAAAAAATTAAAACCAAAACCACAAAAAAATCCCACCAAAGCCCCCTCCTCAGGTTTCACATCCTCTGAGGAAGCAAAATCGTGATGTCTGTGTCGGTTCCAAAGGTACAAGGTGAAATTAGATGTCTCAAGGTGTAGCAATTCACCAACATGAAGATGGCCTTTTGTTATTCCTGAGACATTTCAGAATGACCACTCCATTCCGCATCTGGCCTGTGATTATTATCTGAATGCATCTCAAGGAAAGTGCTGCGACATCCACAACAAGGAAGTGCTTTAGAACTAAACCAGACTAAACAGTAGAAAATACAACAGCGAAGTAAAATACAGCACTGTTTCCCCAGAGATGGCTCTATTACAGCCTCCAGTAGTGCAAAGTACCAGAGGATTACTTCCTTCCTCCTGGTTGTGATTAAATGCTAATTTGGAAAAATGTACCATAAAAAACCCCAAACCTTAAGACTTGAGAAAAGATTTCAATGGTCTTAAACCCAAGGCCAAATCCCAGCACAATCGATACAAGCTGCTGGCTTCCTTCATTTACACTTTCCGTTTTCATTTCGTCCTAGATTCACACCTTTTTCTAAGTTACTTTGTTGGCAAGCCTCCAAATTGTCCCTTCTGAGCCCAGAGCTGGCTGGAAGACCTCTGGCCGCGCCTGCTGTACATCGCTGATCCTGTAGCTCAAAGGTCAGGTCAGTAAATCTCCCTTGGCACGCCAGGAGCAGGACTGCAGGAGCAGCACCCTGGGGCTCCCTGCTTTCTTGCAGCAGGATCCACATGTCAGTGCCCAGGAGCAGCTCAGCCAGCCCCCACTGCTGGGTGACCATTGCCATGACTCAACCAGGGACCTCAGAGGGATGCAACCAACACACAGATGTTGGGATGTGTGCCCTGGCCTCCGTCGAGCAGGGTGTAAAGCAGCAGGCATTGGTAGTTTGGGATGAAAAGTAAGGAAATCCACTTCTTTCTCATATGAGGGACAGATATTTACTAAAGACAGAACTGCAGCATGCCACCAGGCAGTGGAGCTCTAGCACGGGTCTATCACAGAAACCTGAAACCCACAAGTCTCCTGAGATAAGGAGCAAGAGAAGAGCTCCCCAGAAGACATGGGAGGAGAAGGAGCGGGATATGGCAGTTTATTTTTGGCTATGACTAATACAGCATTCAAAATACGTGCTTCCCACCCAACTTGAAAGGGGAAGAAAAGAAGAATCATTTATCTCTATTACCAACCCTAAATGCAGTACTTCACTAACTACAGTACTCTTTGACTAACACTGTGATTAAAAAGTATATAAAAAGGACAGGGATTTTGCATTTGAACCTGAACAGCAGGGAAGAAAGTCATCCTATTTTCACTGTATAAAGATTAGGAAGCCTATTGTAAGGTAATCACTTCATTTCAATTTTAATTCCTGAAGAAAGCAGCCCCCTATGCATGCCTCCAAAACACAACTTTTTAACTTCTAACATTAAAATCCCAAGAATCCTGTTTCTGCAAATCTAAGAGATGACAATGTGAAACAGTCAAAGACTCTCCTCTCAGTATGGCAGCTACCTGCTCTCCATTTACTCACAGGAAGCTATCTTCAGTGGAGAAACTGGATATAGTTTGGAATTTTACTCCAAAACTGCCGTGCAATTGAATACACCTTTTTCCTTGTTTCTTTCTCTCTTCCCTGCCTTCTTTTTTTTCCTGCCTCCTAAAACTACTTTAGAATTGAGAAATTAAAACCATTAACAATTATAAGAATTTTCTACATTGAGAAACTCTGAATGAGAAATTCAGTTTCTCAGTTCATTGTAAAAGCTTAAAATTGTCTTAAAATCTAATGTTAACTACAATTTAAACACTGAACTGAATTAGTTGACAATCTTGACCTAAATTTCCTGGATTCTTAGTTTGTGAAAATGTTCAGTTTGGGCTTTTTGGATCATTTCAAGAAGGAAGAACCTTCAAAATATAGAAGATACTATGGATTAAACCAATTCCAACCAAGACAACACATCTGTGGATCCTAGTCCCTACATATTTGGAGAAAAAGTAAATGTAGATGACCCATATTTTTGTTAGTTGCTTAGCTTTCCACTTCTAGAAACTTCATCAGAGGGAAAAAACAATAATCAAACCTACCAGAGCTCCCTCCCTTGTCTTACAGGATGTACCAGAGCTATCTCTGAACTCAGCCCTTCATTGTACGATGCCAAATGGACTGTGAAATTGTTTACCTTAATGGACAGTGCTACTTTCTCTTAGAAACAGAAAGAAATTTATGGAGTAATCTAAAGCAAAACCACTGGATTTTATTCCCTCACAGTGCAATTGCTTCTGTCACTTCTCTGCTCACATGGCCACTAACTCACCTGGGAAGGTGAAACTCCAGCAGTCACACCTGCGCCTCGGTCACACACAGGCAGCGCCGATGGGAACCACCATGCTCGGCCTGAGAGGAGCTCGCCACACCCTCAGCACTGACACCTACTAACATGGGCAACACATCCTGCTAAGCAGAACACTGGGAACAGCCTCTGCACTTTAATTTCTGAGTCAAGAATTGTCATTCTTCAGTGGCCACACAATCTTATATACTTAAATCTTCAACCATTAACATAAAGCCCAAAGGCATGTAAACATAAAACGTAAAATAAGAACTGCAAAATCACTATGTTTTCATCTAAACAGGACCAGACCCAAAATATTTCCTGTTTACTGGCCTTCCTCAAGGATTATATATCAGTGGGTCCTTATAGAAACATATGGAATAATCTCCTCTTTTGAATTACTGTCTCCTGACAGCAGAAGACAGACACTGGTCTAACCCAGAGACTAGGAAGCACAAGTAGATGATGGCAGTGACAAATGGGGTTACAAGCCATCCAGACTTCAATCTCATTTGATGTTTAGATTATCACTGAAGTAACTCAAGGCCACAACAGAACATAGTTCAGAAACTGGATGAAATTCCGAAGCACAAGAACTAATATCCCTTTCAAAATTCTTAACATCAATAACAATAGATCTTCATGGCTTTCAAAAAATCTGGTTTAAAATACAGGATACCTTCTAATTACTTTTTGCAAGTTATCAAGCTAATATCAGACAGCAATGTTATCAGCCCTGGGCTATAAATTAGTAACTGTTTCCACCAACAATGCCATAAGCTCTTATAAATTTCTTCAAATTTCTCTTTGGAAATTCTGCCAGAAGTAATCCTGTGACACAAGACTAGTACATGGTGTGCAAGCAGGAGACCTCCATAAATCCAAGCACCTCCCTTGAACCTCAGAGGTGCAGTAAATCTAAGTGCAAGGAGCTGCCGACCTGGTGTGGCCAACCCCAGACATGAGCACAGACTGCAAGAACAGCTCATTGAGAGCAGCCCTGTGGTGAATGACTTGGGGGTTCTTATGGATGAGAAGCTGGACATGAGCCAATGGTGTGCACCTGCAGCCCAGAAAGCCAACCTCGTTCTGGGCTGCATCCAAAGCAGCGTGGCCGGCAGGGTGAGAAACTGGGGTTGTTCAGCCTGGAGAAGAAAAGGCTCCAGGGAGAACTTCTAACAGCCTTCAAGTACCTAAAGAGGCTACAAAAGAGCTGGAGAACAACTTCTCATAAGGGCCTGTAGCGAAAAAACAAAGGGGAATGGCTTCCAATGGAAAAAGGGCAGGTTTTGATTAAATATTAGGAAGAAATTCTCTACTGTGAGGGTGGTGAGGCACTGGAACAGGTTGCACAGAGAAAATGTGGATGCCCCATCCCTGGAAGTGCTCAAGGCCAGGCTGGAGGGGGCCCTGAGCAACCTGATCTAGTGAATGGCATGCCAGCTCACGGCAGAGGGGTTGAAACTAGATGATCTTTCAGCTCCCTTCCCACCCAAGCCATTCCCTGATTCTATGATTCTAAAGCTGCAAGCCGTGGTATCTGCATTCCTCTTTATTTCATTTTACTTTCTGAGGGAATGTAAGAGGGAAAGAAATTTGAAATTGCTAAAACTGCTATAAATACCAGATGGACAAAGTACGGCAAGCTGTAAAAAAAGATGAAGGGTAGAGAAAGAAAATGGGGAACACTCCAGGATAAAGGATTCTCAGATTCTCCATCTGCCCTGACTGTCCAACTTCACGGAAATAAAGGAACCCAGGAACCTCACAGCATGAAAAATAATTAAAATGGAGAACAGATGATTTTCAGCATAATGTAAATGCCACAAATTATACTCTCTAACTTCTGAATAAACAAGTTCAAATCCAAAGAAAATTAGAAGGGGAGAGTTAAAGCTCTCTGCTATTTATTCTCATATAATTTATACAAACAATTTACAGAACATATCCAAGCAGTCCTATAAGCTTTGCTTTTAAATCCATCTTCCTTTCAAATTAGAAGGAAATAACATACTTTGATTTCAAATGCATTTAAATTAGTGTCTTAACCTGAAATCTGCTATGGAAAAAAAATGCAAGACCTTATCTTGAAATCTTTGGGAATAAAAGCTCCTTTTTTGAGCTCACAAAATTCAGACATGATTCTGGGTGAAAGAGAAGGAGAGAGAAATCATACTTTTCTTTTTCTATAATCTCAGAAATGTAAAACTATAGTCATGTTTTTCCAAGACTAACAATAAAACAAAGACGTCATAATGCATCTAAAATCGTGGCAAGGAAAAATACAGTGAAGAAGAGCTGAAGTTCATTCAAATCAGATGGCAGCAGAACCAGGAGCAGAACAGGAAAGTTCACCAAACAATGGACATGGTGGGAGACACAGCTGACCCTCAATCACTCAGGGTTGACTGACCAATATGCATCATCCCTAAATCTCTCTCCATGTGTCCAAATGGTTAAGAAATTCTTGGATGATATTCCAGTTCCTCCCATAATTTTGCCAGCACATCAGCTCCATCACATGTACTGCCCATCCTGCCTCTACACGAGGGCTCAGCTGGACTCTGCTCCCTGGACATACTGCATTTTACCCACTTGATGCGACTTGGCCACAGCTAAATAAACTGAGATTAACTAAAGCTGCAGATCACAGAGCCTACAAGCACAGATCAAACGGTTTCCAGGTCTGGCTTCCTAATGAAAAAGGCAGATGTTAACCAACAAAACTGGCATAATTTCCTGCAGTCCTGGAAACCAGTTTGTATTTTATTTAAGGGTACAACTTCTCTATAACTATTCTTACATGTCTACAAGTTCGGCATCTGGTCTGATAGACTCACTGTGCATTCAGAGCAGAGAAAAAGCCATTTCCAGATGGCAAACCATCCTCAGAAGAGCCTGTTACAGAGGAAGCTCAAGGGACTGGACACAACAGGCAATTTCTAGACTAATGATGTCAGGTGAATACACGCTACACCATCTGATTGACAAAACAGAATGCCAGCAAGTGTACCAAATACATAACCCAGACTAGGATGCAAATAAACTTCCTTGGATGCACTCTGGCTCCCACAGCCAGGCAGAGCTGGGTCCCTCCTGATGCCTTGAGAGGCCACCTAAAAACTGAGACTAGACAAGAATAAGGGAACAAGGTATGTATTTATTGGAAGGACCTTCAAAGGTACCCCCTGGGGAGCCAGAGGCTACTGCCAAGATGGACCCCAAGATGGATGACAGGTCACAAGTTCTTCACACTTTGGTATGTTTGGTTCATTTGCATATCAGCATAAATTCCCCAATTAAAGCTTCAGTTAATGATGTAACTTCAATGATGTTGCTTCCCCAAGCCTGCCCCCCCTTCAGAAGCTTTTGGTTTATACTTTCTGGGCCTAGGATGGTCTGGGTGTCCTTGGAGAGCAGGCCTGGAGAGGCTTTGTTACGTCTACCTAGCACAAGAGAGCAGAAGTTAACAGGCTACAAGAAACTTCAGAGTTACACACTAGGCAGTACAGGATTTGAAAAATATAAAAGTTAAAACCTAAGGCATCACTCCCACCCCATGGGGTTAAGACCAAGCTTGTACTCCACAGAGATGCTAATACCAGGTATCAGAAGCTTATGAGGGATAAAACCAAAGTGTGCTGACACTTATACTACTAGAAGAAGTTTCCTAGTAAATATGACAACTACTTCAAGTAACATCTAATAACAAAGAATCCTTCTGCTGATTAACAATGAAAACTCTAATTAAAAGCATCACAAGTCACCTTTTCAGTTCAATGTTATCTTTGCAACCATGTCTGCTTTCCCTTTGCAATCATTACATTTCACAGCAATCACTGAAGGCAGTTTATTTCTATACGTAACTTAGGGAAACTGCCAGTTTGTGAAGCAGGAAGTCCTCACACGTGGCATTGCTCTCACATCATAAAGTAATTGTACACATGCCATTTTATAAACACATTTTATTAGCTTGGCTAAAACAGTTTGGCTGCAGTGCTGACATTAAAATTGCTAGAAATTAATTTCAGAAGTGTCTATCTTCATTTGTTTGAAAGTTACCTGGTTACTAACCATTTCTTCACTAAGCCTTCTATGCCACATACCTGCCTTCAACTCAACCTTTCCCTACAGTTCAGCTTAAATTAGTAACACGTTCAAGAACTGCATTGGTGAAAACAATTTTTAAATGGTTTTAATAAAAGTTAAAGTATTTTCTATGAGAGGTCCTAGCATTTTCTTGATTCACACTGGAAAAGGGGTCAGAAGTCGCAGGCAGGTACGGATGTAACCAGCATTCTTGGAGAGCTTGGTCCAGGCTTCTGCTGCCCAGGGCGGCACCCAATGAAGAAAGGAGGATCAGGGAGGGCATTACATGCTCATAAAGTGAGCAAAAGGCAAAAGCAAAAGGCAGCGTAAGGAGTTGCCAGCCAAGAAAAAAACTCTACATGGGGTATGAACAGCCTCAAGTTGTCCTTCCCACCCATGCAGGAGCACGTAGGGAAGTACCAATGGGAGGTACCAGTGGGATCCAGGTCATTAAAGCAGGTGCTGGCGTGGCTGCCAGCTGAGAGCCTGCAGTGTTGGATCTGCATGGAGGCACCATGCTGAGCATTGCAACAGACTGTCCTCTAAAAAAATGAGGGGGGTGGAGGTTCTCTTTCAGCTGAAGACAGCTCAAGTCCGAGGTTTGGTACTCATGGTGGATCTAGCAATGGCCAAATCAAAGCTTTACTTCAAACACAACTCAGTATGTTTTTCATAGTCTTTGCAGCATAGTTTAGGGGATTTGGACTGGATAGCTGGACAAGGTGAAGTAACTGGCTGGACTGCTGGACACAAATAACAGTGGTCTGTAGTTCCAAGTGTCCCTGGCTCATCCATGGGTTCATCATGACAAGGGATCCTAAAGGGTCAGGAGTGGAACTGTTGCTGTTCAGCTACAACCTGGGTGGTGGATAAAAACCAGCCTCACCCAGTTCACAAATGACACCAGTTTAGAAGGAACAATGGATATTGTGGAGAGCAGGGCTTCTCTTCAGAGGCACTGCAGTAAGATGGAAGATTGACTGACATGAAAATAGTTGACAAGAACCACCCAAAACTTCAATGAATAAAATCCTGTACTGGGATTTGCTATTCATCCACTGGAGCCCAGTGGGAGCAGGTCAGAGGAAAAAGTCATGGTGGTTCTGGCGGGCAACACAGAATGAGCCAGCAGTGTCTCCATGCAGTGAGGATGGAACAGCAGGCCATGTTTTAGACTCCTCAGTGCCAGTGCCCCTAATGACAAACTGATGTCTCTCCAGTAAGACTGTCAGAGGACCCAAGCATGCAGCGGATGAGAAGAAGGGAACTGGGTCTGTATAGATTGGGAAGAAAATGTTAGTGGGGGCAGAGGGAAATCTCATTGCAGTCTTCCCACCTAAAGAGAGGCTCCAAAGAAGACAAAGCACAGAGAGGAAACTGTCACAAGTGGCAGCAAAATAAACCTCTGCTAGAACTAAGTGAAAACTCATTGCCAGACGTGTGGTTAAGGACTGGAAGAGACTTCCCAGGGACATTTGCTCAACCAATTTGGACAAGGTCTGCCTGGAGCAATTGGACCCAAAACTGAGGGCAGATCAAGCTGCAGAAAGAAGATAGGCTAGAGGACCTCCCAGTCCAAAAGGTTCAGCAATTGTCTGATGTGCTTTGAAATACAGATGATTGTATTTTCTGAAAAATCAGACCACCGCATTTCTGTGTATTTCCTGCCTTAATTTCTCTGGGCCTCTGTTCCCCATCTGCAATGTGTTATTAACATTATTATTAAGGATAGTAAGTCCAAGTCCAGATTCAGATTCTTAAACGTAGGTGTCTCGACGTGAGCCAAACACCTACGCTCCCCTCATGCTCAATGAACATCTGAAAAATCAGTTCCCTCCACACTGTCATTTAGTGCAATTTAAAGTTCCCCAGCATATTACCTGAGGCATCCTCAAGGGATGGACAGATATGACAGAAATTATGCACGGATTGATAATCCTCTGCAGTTCTAGCAGGAGACTGGGTAGGCAATGCTGGGACATACATAACGGCCCCGCTAGCCCTTCAGCTGGCCAAATGCAGGTTCACACTCAGAAACACCTGGCACCGTGCCCACAGGTCTCCACTTGCAAGTCTCAACTCCAACTGAATCCCAACCATGATTTCCACAGCCAGTTAGAGTCATCTTGAAAAAAAATTAAGATATAAAATACAGTGGGGAGTGAAGAGCATCAAAGGAATATGAGTTAAACATAATGCAATTTATCCTATTTAAAAATATGTTAAAAAACAGTGAATTTGGCCACAATAAATAAAAGACAAGAGAGAACCAAAGTAATGAATAGTCCCCAAAATCCTGTGCTTTGACTAATAAAGACCATGCAAAAATGCTACTGCTACCACTAATGATCGTGTAATTAAAGAGTACCTGATAATGCAGAGAGTGGACAGACTAGATTCACACAGGTATTTCCCTAACTTGCAAGTTTTCTGACTTTGTCACTTAATCACATTCTTTTAATGCACTTTCAGTATGCAGTGTTCCAGGCACAGTCATGAGTATATGAATATTAAAGAATGAAGTTTTCAAAGACACTCAGTGTTGGATTAACATTTCTCTCCCTGAAGACCAGGGTAATTTCTTTATCTTTCTGACATCTTCCACCCCCTCCTCCCCTCCCCAGCTCGAGATTTATAATGTAATTTTATACAGCCTTACTTTTTCTTCTTGAAATCATTCTTGCTGCTTTATGAATTACATCCATAATATCATGTTCCAAATACCTATTTTAAGGAGTTTCTTTTGTCCTAGTGGTTCATACAAAAAATAGGTTGAGACTGGCAACACTCCAGTAAAATCCACATTCAGTTACTCAATTAAGAAAAGAGTGAATACTTTTGCATATGCACTAACCTAAAACATAAACTAGAACAAAACTGTGAAATAAAGCCATTTATTTGACAGCACCAATATAGTTTTCTACCACATGCCCTACAATGAAGGGTTTCCTCAGGGTACAAAATAAAAGTGCTCAACCCTAAAAATTATAATTTGTCAGCACTTAAGTGTTTAAAAAAATTATTTTATTTCCTATCATATTAAATAACACAAATTGACAGCAACTCTATATGCTGAATGCATCCAGATGCATTTCCTGACTGTAAAGAATCAGCCATATAATGTAGCAGGAGACTGGTATTGTGCTCATTAGATCACTAAGCAGCAGCGCTTACAGAATATTTAACTACACTCTACAAAGATATTCAAATGTAGCTGTCAGAATGTACTTGGAAAATTTCCACCTAGTACAAAAATGCAAGAGATGAGAAATTATCTCCCTTAAAGGAAAAAGTTCAAGGTGAATGTTACCTGATTACCTCACTTTGTTATTAACTAAATTCAATAAAAATCCCAAATATGGCATGCCATCTTTTATTAGCATTTCTGCAGAAAAAAGAACTATGCTTATAATTTAACAAAATTTAGTCAGAATTAATGAAATATCAAAGAACAATAACACAGTGGAAGAAGTTAAATTCAAAACATGACACTGAGGGGAGAAAATGTAGTATCTCCTAGAGAGATTTTAAAAAAACCCTAAGGAATATTATTACTATGCAATTTGCATATATTTATTTATACGTATATAAAATATGTGTGTATATATATATAACCCTATTACATACTCCATATGTATTGCATGCTGTAGAAATAGCAATTTCTTTAAAAGTGCTTAAGATATTTTAAGGGGGAAAATGTCCATGTAAGAGCAACATGACATCAGAAACATGATTCCTTACTCTGCTTTCCACCTCAAATGGACTTTTTTTTCACCTCTTGCCATATGGTACAAAGGTTCATTTATTTGTAACATGAATTTGCCAAGAAATGGCCTGAACAGTATTTGTCTGTGAAGTCACTCCAGTTTCAGCATTCACATTAGCCTACCACCTAACTTACCATACCCTTCCAGCAGAGAAGACAGATCTGCTTTAGCATGGAAAATGGGCAGCACTGCCCCCATTCATTCGGGACATGAACGACGAAGATTTGCCCAGGGAACTTTTTATCTCTGTTGCTCTGCCAAACTTTCACCCCAAGACAGGTATAAGCACAGAAGTAGCTGTCTTCTTTCAACAATACAGAAATGAACACCATGAATATTCCATACAAATCTGTATTTCCATGTCAGTGGAATTGTAATTAGTTGAAAATATTCTTTTAATCTCAAAATACTTCTTCTCCGAGAAGGTATATTCCCACTCGAAAGAAGTTTCCATGGTAGAGCCTTCTAGCATTAGGACAAAAAAGGGAATCTCCAGGTATCTGAGCAGAAGTAGTAATACAGAAAGACTCACTTCATAGTTTAGCAAGAATTAAAGCCCACTTAATCAGAAAACATTGCTAAATCTGTGGCTTACCAGAAATCTCTAATGGGTATTAATTGATGTCATCAGTACACAAGGAAGAATCCATTTGTGACCCAAATGTCATGAAAATCAGCATAATTACAGAGTTTATAGTTCAGGTGATTTTTTCATTAAATTAGGAGTTCAAAGTGTGACTAGAGTTTCATCATTTGATTAGCTTTATCTCATGGAGAGCATTTCCTTCCAGCTAAACCTAGAAAGCAGTGAGGAGAGTTAAAGATGTATGTGAGAACTGTTTAACATACAAAGGGCATTAAAAGTTGAAATAAAACATTTTTCAAGCTTAGGAACTGGTAGTCAACCAGAAGGTACCAAAAAGCTACAAAATTATACTACGTTGCTGGAATATAAGAAATAAGTAGCTCACACAGGGAGAAAGGGACCCTTAAAGGACTAAGGAGACCATCAGGGGGAAACGATAGGAAACTCCGCCCCATCCCTCCTCAGCGAATGAGACAGTGCTAGCCTTCAAAAAAGAGAAACCTCGGCAACTGTGATATTTGATTCAAAACATAAACATGCCTCAAGCTACGAAGTTATGAAAAATGTTCTCAGCAAGTTTATCCATGAGACAAATCCATCACTCCCGTGAAGCACAAAGCACTTGGGAGACAGAGAACTGTATTCCCTCATGGTGTAAGTAATTTGGGAGGCACCATGGTATTTACTTAGGGAATAACTAATTAAGTCTGAAGACAAGGGGAAAAAAAAAAGAGGGGGCCTCCTAATGTGGGAGAAATATAATAATTTTTAAAAATGCATGAATTGCAGCTAGAAACATAGTCTTAGGGAGAGGCCAGGCACACATCAGGATTCAGCTTCAGCTCTCTGAATCAGTTTTGTGTTAAAAGGATTTATTTGTCACCACGCCAGACACGGGGACACCACTGAAGTAACGATGAGGGAGAAGGGGCCAAAGTGGCAAAAAGGAAACCCTCCTTTATCAGTCCAGCATGCACTGTGGAAAAGAGGGGCAGTCTCTGGGCATGAAGTCAGCCCCAAGATGGATGGTGAGAACGGAGAAGAAGGCTTCCTGTGACAGGGAGAGGAGAAGCACCCTGCATACTGACTGTGTCCAAAAATATTTGTAAGAAAAAGTGGCATGAATTTCTACCTGCTGTCCAAACACAGCCACACATCCCTGCACTAATAAAAATCTTCCAGAATAAATGTCCCCACACTTGGGACATTTAAAATGAGGGCCTAAGGTCATAATGCAAGGGGTCAGGAAGATCATTAAATTACCTGCAAGGTCAAGGTAATTACGATGACTGATACTTATGACTTCATCATGTACTCAAAAAAACTCAGGAACTGAATTGTTTCTGTTAAAAAAATACACCATCCAGCAGGCTTCTGTACACCCACACATGTACTTATCCAATGCACCACTACCCAAACAGAACAAAAATATATTTTAACAAATCTTGCACAAAGTCAAAACATAATTACTTTTACAGACATGTTAGTCCACAAATCTGCTTTTTCATTCAGCTTAGACTGCTAGAATCTCTTATGGACATCTATTACAGAGATCTGCCAAATCCATAATTTGCTTCTTGACATTAAGTAATAAATACATAATGCAGGCACACATTTGTTCTTTTCAAAATTCAGCTGAAATCCATTTCTTTAGATAAGACCATAACCTGTCCAAGTCACCTTCCAAAATTCAGAAAATCCCCCTCCACTGAGGCATGCACTCCAATCTTCACATTCTGGCTCCTACTGGAAAGAGGAGCTACGTACATCCAAGCATTTGACATTAACATAGGAATTTATGACTGCTTTGAGTGCCATTGGCATGTGGAAGTGCCATTCATAAAGCAGACACTCATGGCAGGGCGCACTGTTCAGGCAGAACCAGAGGACATCAAGATCCGTAATTAAAATTTTCACATGGAAAACCCCATGCAGGCTGCTCCTAAGCCTGGACAATGTTTCACTTTAATCTGTTCAACCTTACATGATACCTATTAGCCTGCATTAAATTAGCGGCAAACCTCGTATTTTGGAAACAGTTACACTCAAATTATCTTCTTAAATTTACTTCTAAGAAGGGACGTTGATGCTGAGACCAAAGTTCACACAAGAAAGTATCTGGCTCTGTATTGCTTAAAAGGGCTAATGTAGCTGGAAAGGGGTCTGTACTATGCAACACTTAAAAAACCTCCTGGATACCAGCCCTGCTGATTAGTGCTTCAATCTCATAGTCAAACGGAGGTCACTGCAGTAGGTGTTTTTCAAAGGAAATGATTAGGATGGAGAAGGATGTAGGGAGGATTTGCTAGAGATGAAAATAAATGACACTGGCCTTGCAATAAAAATTCTGAGTGCAGCAGGGAGGGGAAGATGTATCATCATTAGCTCATTTACCGGTTGTGAACTAGCAAGGGCTCATATCCATGAATCTTTTCATGCTGCATGCACAGTTTTAAGAAGGCAGCAAGCTCTAGCACGCACAAGCGAGATTGGACCCAGTGATCACACGAGTAATATGCACCCAGAGAGAAAAATAACAGCGTAAATTTTCTAGCTGGCATATTGCTGAAGTCTGTCGCACTGCAAGCGGAGCAAGAGCCACGGCAGACACCTCCAAAAATATAAGCTGTGCTCTGCTGGGCAAATTCTCCCAATGGAAGAGGAAGAGCTATTTGTCAGCTACTGCTGGGCAAAATTAGAATCACAGGATAGAATGGCTCGGATCAGAAGGCACCTTTAAGATGCTTCTTTAACTAAAGACCTACTTCCAACCCTCCCACCATGGGCAGGTGAATTGAGTTTGCATGGCCAGGTTTTGGTAGCTGGGTGGGCTACAGGGGTGGCTTCTGTGAGAAGGTGCCAGAAACTTCCCCAAGTCCAGCAGAGCCAATGGCAGGCAGCTTCAAGATGGATGTGCCAGTAGCCAAGGCTGGGCTAATTAGAAATGGTGCTAACAGCTCTGATAACATACTGAAGAAGATGAAAAAATAAAAAGTACATTCTCTTGTTAGGTGATGTAAATTAAAATACTGGCATTTACGACAAGGCAAAGCTGACTGTTAACTTCTCCCTCCATGCTCAGTGACTTCTTGTCCTTAGGTATGAACAAGATTGTACTGGTGAAGAGGAGAAGACAGACCCAGCAGGATGGACCACTCTTGCGACTGGTTCACTGGATTTGAGTTCTGGAAATAGGCATTTGGATTTATAGAGGAATTTAAAAGCCTAAACCATACAAAGAGAAGACTCTTCAACATTCAGAGGCTGAAAGCTGACTGCGAGCACATCTTTATTCTCACTGTTTTTTTATCTCTGGCTCAACTCTTCATCTACACAACTGTAGACTGAAACACTGCTTTCGTAATAAAGGGCTGAGTTTAGTAAAGTTAATCCCCTTCCAAAACACTCAGGCAGGTATTTAAATCCCACTGCCTTCATTGGGTTAAAAGCACTCTGCTAAGTAAGAGGCCAGTGCTGGTGGCAGAGAAGAAAAATCCATGACGGATAGACAGAAAGAGAGGACATACCAGGCTATGCACGAATTTGCTAGAGAAGGCTTTGGAAGGAAATAAAAGACAGAATTAAAAAATGGGAGAAAGCTTTCTACTTAATTGAAGATTAGAAAGAAGCAGAAATAGGAAATGCCACACAACTGAAGGTATGACAGGTTGACAGAAGAAGGCAGGAGATTACTTATAGTTTTACACAATTAAATTAATTCCTTTTAATCTTTTTATACATATTGTAAACAAGATCTCTCTATCCCATGAAAAATACCTTTTAAAGGCTGGGTAAATACATTAACTAATCCTAAAATTCAAAAAATGCCAATTTTTTTTTTTTTTTTTTTTTTTGAGGAAACAGAAGCCAAGCAGGGAAGAGCACTATAAACAGTTCTGACCTTCAGAGAGCCTGGCTTTCTCTTCATTGATTCCAAAAAAGAAACACTGCTTAAAGCAGCTAAAGAAAAAAAAAAAAGGGTCATTTAAATGGAAATGGCTACACACCTCATTTGCAGTGACCAAGAGGATGCACCCTAAACATTCACAGTATTACACAAAAGCAGAGAACTGGTACCGGCAATTCTCACTTTTTTTTTTTTTTTTGGAAAACAGTTTGAAAAGCAGTCTAAAGCATCTAGCAAGACACAGGAGTAAAAGGAATTTTGATGATGGCTCTGAGTTTACTGTGACAGTTACTTAATTGGTACTACTCCTTCACTGTGCTGATTGCCAAACACCGTAATTCCTGCTGGCATCTTTTACTAGTGCCCCAGGTAAAATAGCAGCACCCTGCACTGGCATGGGGGCAGACCCAGTGGGTGCTTGCATGCCAATTTTGGACATCATGGAGGGACCAAGGCCACCCTCAAGGCCCATCACTGCCACAGGGCTGTGGGTGCTTGGCACAAGCCAACTCCATGCTGATGGGCAAGTGACCTTGCCACCACCACGACACAGTCATTTGAATTGCGTCATTTCATTTTCAAAGACTGATTTTCTCAGAACAGAGTAATATCCCGATGCACAATACAAATAGGCTACATTATTTCCTTCTGCTCATTTTAAATACAGATATATAGGAATTTTGATTACAACCTAAACAGTTCTTGTTTTACCCTAATATCAAGGGTACAACACATCATGCTCAGCAACATGGAAATCTCAGTTAACAACAAAATAGAAATGTTAATTCATCTAGGAACTGCTTCATGAGAACAGAGATATCCATCTATTGCTTACTGCCCCGTGCTCATTCAAGAGAGAAACCACATCTAAATAAATAACTAGAGATGAAAATGCCAATGCTGCCCCGAGTAAGGAGATCTGAAGGCAAATTGCAGGAAGCCTACAGGATAGAGATATTGTGTTAATGAGAAACGTGGTTTGGAGGATTTTGAGTTGAAGTTTCCGGACAATAAAACTCAAATTCAGCAGCTGTTGCCATGACATAACAACTGGCAAGACAAATACTTTTCTTTTATATACTTCTTTTTCATTTGTGGCACTATACATTTTGTTGCCATGACAACTGAATGTTTTCTGCCCATCTGTATGGTGACAGAACAGACGCATACATCTGTTCACAAATCTTGTTTTTAAAAGACAGATAATATTTTCCCAACTTCTGTATCTTTTTAAAGCACTCTTCAGAATGAAGGAGAATATTGCAGTTTCTCTAAAATAGTGGACCATAAATCACACCACTCAGGCAGTATCTTGCCCAGGAGACACTCTTAACATCACTCATTGCCACCTCAAATGAAAAAGTCAAAACAGAGGCTGGTGACAAGGACCAGGGAACATTAGTTTCAGCATGACTTATTCCATGTTGCATTTGCTTATCACCATTAGCAATATCACTGCCTAGAGACCAACTTCCTTTCTGGCTGATTAGAAACACAAAGCCATTTTCACACAAAAAAAGACAATATTTGAACGATTAGGGATAGGGAAATCTTTTTTTATTGTCATGTAGTTTAATATCTCTTTAAAGTTTTTGTAATGTTTTCTATCCCAAAGCTTCCACATCTTTTCAACATATAAGTCAATAAATAAATTAATTAACTTCAGTGACATCAAGCAACGCAACCAAGGCTGTAGCATCAATAACATTTCTGTTTGCCTAAACATTAGTTACCTCCATTAAATAAAAAGATTCTTTCCAGCATTACCTAGCCCTGTTCATACAGACAGGCCAGGCTGTGACACTGGCACATGAAATTATTCCCAATTATGACAGATTCCTGAAATCTTTAAGAAGATTTCCAGTCCTGTGCTTAGCTCCAGCCAGTGAAAAACTGAAAAAACCCACCCAACTGGTTCAGGAGTTAAAGCAGTGCAAGGCAGAGAAAACAGGGGGTTTGATAGGAAATAGTTTGGAATTTAGATTGTACTGGGAAGAAAGACACTTCCACAAGAAAATAAAACCAGAAAAATCCAAGAAAAACAGAGAAGGTCAAGCATCCCATGAAAGAAAGGAGAGGTCTGCAACTCTGCTTGCAGGGTAGAAAGCAAAAGTTTAATCGGAGTGGGAAAATGGGAGGAATATGAGACGGCAGAGAATCTACAACTACCACCTTCTATGCCACACAATGCAGCAAATGTTTTGGCAAGGCAGTGAAGCCATGGTAGACACGCCTTCCTTCAGCACATTTTTGAGCCAAAATACCACGTGCTTCAGGCAGCATTAATCTGCTTCCCCAGCTTCTGCATGCTGCCTCAAATTTCCTGGCCCCAAGCCCAAAAATGGGAATTAGTTGCTCAGATTAATTTCTGTCACTTCCGGTGAGCCTCGTACTGGATTTAAAACAAGGACACCGTGGCACTGCTCCTTATTGACATGGAAAATGCCCTAAGCAAGCAAATGAGAGCAGATGCCGGAACTATTTATTTAGGTAAATAGAGAGAATCTTCAAATGAGCTTCTGCTGCACTTTGCTCTCATCTACAGCTTTCCCTCCTTGCTACGCTCACATTGCACCCATGGCATGGACACAAAACCTGCACATTCCTGGCATGCTTTTCTGTCTACTGTCCTGCAACCGGGCATGCTGGGCTGGAGGTCCTCCTGCTTTCCGGGGGATAATATGGCACAAAAATTCTGGTTCTGGATAAAAGCACAGCCCCATCTTAGCCTGTGCCCTCAATAAATTATGTATGGTATCACAAAAAGTATTACCTATCTCAGGAACACTGAAGCAGCCTTTTCCCATGGCGCCTGAGAGCCAGAAGCATAATTCCAAAAAATTCTGAGTCCACCAAAATGGTTTCCCATTACATCTTAAAAGGAATGCTTTCACAAGGCAAAAATTCAACAGCTCCATCCATCTATGGCTATCCGCTCCACAACTGGGAAGAATGGCTAAAAACAGTATTTTAGCTTCATTTTTTACCCTTTTAAAATGCTGCATCATAGGACTACTTGCAGCACGAAGTCACAGCCAGCCCCTTGGCCAGGTCAAAGAGACACAGCGATGATGGCATGCAGGGAGCAACAGTAAGAATGTCTCACTTGATCCTGAAATTTATTTAGCATTGTTTCCACCCTACACTGCAGTGAGCCAGGCTTTGAAGCATCACTCACCCCTGGAAGGCTGAAAGAAATGACTGAGCAACCTGAGCATGTGGCTGTTGCGTATGTCCAGTGCAGTCACTGTAACATTTCTATAGTTAATTATTTGGAATAAATGTACTGGCTGAAATAGGTCACTGTGATGCTACAGTTCTCCTGGGAGATTAGACTGGGAAGAAGTGACTCCTGAAGGGACTTCTCCTTTAATACCCTCCAAATACCAAGTGACTGCATTACCCAGTTGCTGCACTGCATTTTGATACGTCTTTCCATCAAAATCACTCACAGCATTTTAAAGCCATTAATCATGCAAGTATCACAACTGGCACAAAACTGCCTTTGACAATGTGATGATCATTAGACTTACTGTACAGACAGGTAAAGTGAGGCATGAAAAGGTTAGTTATATTGCCAGAGGGATTCTGTCTCTCTCCGTGACATGTAGCAAGCAGCTTTAGCCATCTGATAGTTGTTCTGACTTGTGATTTCAGCTCGAGGCTCAGGGACCCACACCATAAACACCACGTAGCAAATAAGCATCCTAATCAGCTAACACACCAAATCCCCCTGTTAGCACACATCTTGCTTGCTCCATCACAACTGCCTCTTCCACACCAAAGCCAGGACAAAGCAGTAGCTCTCGCATGTTTTATTTCCAAGCCATTCCTCTATCCTGATAAAATCACTACTGGTTTATCAGAATGACTCTCCACCAAGCAACTTCTACAAAACAGGGATTTCCAAATTTCCCATATCTACAAGTAAACGTCTAATATGTCTCAGTATGAATTTCAATGACACGAAGTACACCACTGCAGCTCTGTGCATGGATACTCTCAAACCCACAGGGCCACAAGCATCAAAAGGGCAATGCAATACTTTGCTTTGCACCCAATCACCTCCTCTAGCTCCACCAAAATGGCTTGTGATTGCAAGGATCAGGGAGCTGATTTTCCCACTCTCTTCCTCAAAGAAAGTGAGTTCCTCTCTCATTGCTTCCTTGAGCTTGTTCACCAGTGGCTTTGGGA
This sequence comes from Corvus cornix cornix, assembly GCF_000738735.6. Lineage (NCBI taxonomy): Eukaryota > Metazoa > Chordata > Aves > Passeriformes > Corvidae > Corvus > Corvus cornix. Next base: position 37,052,682 of record NC_046332.1, on the reverse strand, counting down.
AAAAACAGAGCCACTGAGGGGAGGCAGTAGGAAACAGCACTCAGGACCAGGAATGGGCTGCCTCTGTTGTGGTCAGAACAGATATATGCCAGGGATAAAGGAAGCTGACAATCACAGCCTTATTTTATTGAAAACATAGGATACTTCAGAAGCAATTCAAGTTGCAAAAGCTTGTTGTTAGTTTTCTTGCATGATTGATTGGGAGTTTTTTGTGTATACATCAGCCCTTTAGCAACCCTACTGATAAGACTGGATCCAGCTGACCAGGGAAAGGGAATCCATGGCCCCTTTACCAGAGGTTCCCACCCCCTCCAGGGACTTGCCAGGAAGAGTCCAAACCCTCTTGTCCAAGTGGACTGGATTACGACTGACAGTGTGACCACACAGTTACTTCTGACCACATTCAGTGTCTAGATAGAGCTTCCAACTGTTATCAGATGAGTTTTAATTTGTGGGTACAGAGAACGAAAAACAGATTTTCTGAGAATTAGCTGGATTTTATCTTTGCCAGTGACAGATTAATGTTCATTATGAGAGATTAGGCAATTAAAGGAAATCCCCATGAAAGAGCAGAAGCATATGCAAAAAGTTTTAAACACTGGCATGTTTACACAAAGACAACAGGAACCCTTCTGTGCTCCTAACAATACAGGAATAGAGCACTTTGCAATGTAGCAATGGCTACAGCCATTGGTGCAACATCCACCAGCTGAATGGTTTTTTCCACTTGCAGCATCAACAAATTCAATCTTTATAGTTGAGAAAATTCCAACATTATTTAGATATTACCCTCCATTTTTAGAGAGACGCTACTATGGGTTTTGACAATAAATTGATGGAGGGACAAACTTTAGAATCAGCAGTCCTAAATTCATTAGGTCACATTTATTTAACAGATTTTGCTATTTACCCTTTAGCCAGCACAGCGAAATGCCAGTCCTGGCCCTGACTCATAAACAGCTCCCATCTCCTCTAGAAACGTCACTATCAGCACAATCTTCCTTTTTTGATTATTTTGCTTGTCTCCAGCATGACACTCTGTACCTCAGAAGCAGCTTGCTGCCCACACTGAACTACTGCCCACACTGAATGTTCCAAAAAGGAAGATACCTCATTAAAGGCAGAGCCACACTGGGTTTCAAAGGAGCCACACACTCACAAAAAGCATCTCATCTCATTAGCAAATGGCTGGTGCAACTGCTCATCGTGGAGACGAAGACACACCACTAATTTGAGGTACAGAAGGCACGGAACAGACTGCCCTATCCTGGTACTGTGGGAGTGAAAACAGCACATTAAATGTTTGTTAGGTTTCCAATGGAAGCGGTACCAGTAGCTCACAGGGGCTCAATCTGCTGTTTTCAGGATTTCCTTAAAGAGAAGGATGAGGCCAATGTCTCTGAAGGGCAGTTCTGGGAGAGGGTAAAGTGAGGGAGGCCGCTCCCTACTGGAAAGTACACCCCATACTGGGAAGGCCCCTGCAGCCACTCAGAGCACTCAGTGCCACCCAGAAGAATCAGCCCCAAAAGCCTGCTGAGGTTTCTCTCCAGCTGCCCGTCCTGTGGGGAGCCCAGGGACTCTGGCTATCCCTGGATTAGCCCATGCTGCCGATGCTTGTGGCTATCCACTGCTCTTTCCCCCACAGCAAAGCAGAAGGTTATCACCCCAGGGGAAGCTGCATTAATCACTGATGTTGGCTTAGACTACAGCCTGCCATCATCAAAGAGTTCCTGCTAAACGATAATTAAAGCAAAGTAAAAAAACCAAAACGAAGTAACATATGCAGTGGAAGTAGAGGAGAGCAAACCAAACCAGTTCTTCCTTACAAACTATCTCAAAAAGAAATGGTAAAATCCAGTCCTTTTAAAACCAGCTCCAAGATCCTGTACAGTGTAAGAAGGGTGGTCTCACATGGAAAAACATGCTGGGAGTCAGAAGAATCTGTCCCATCCTCCACTATCTGCTGTGGCTAAGTACAGCTTCGTCATAGAGATGCCAAACACCTGAAGTTCCCACTGCTTTTAATGAAATTTCTGCATTGCCATTCCCCCACTTCTGAAAAAGAGAAAAAAAATCTCAAAACTATTAACTTATCTATACCTTTCAGTAAAATGGGAAAGTACATAAACATTGTACATCAAAGAGCTTCCTTCATTAAAATGTGGAAAATAATTTGTGTACTTTAGATGAAAGGTGTTCTGGGACTGTGAAGTATTCTGGAAAATTTAATTAAATCCCATAGTTATTCTCTTGTAAAATAAAGGTTTTTGGGAAAAAAAAAAAATTAACCGATTCACAGTAACAGTTTGTTATCTTCTTTTTGCCAAATCTTTACCTTATAAACTGAACCACTGGTGAGAAGCAAAACCATTTTTAATGACCTATGTGTAAAGTTACATTTCCAGAACACAAATTCTCAGTAAAACTTTCAAATGAAGACAGAAAATCCCCAAATAAAGATGCATATAATTCATTATGGGCTACAAAGATCTAAAATCAGAAATTAATTTGCTATGCGTATTTTAGCAAAACTGAAAGCCCAAAGGCTTCAGCTGTGAAAGATAGGCAGACCTTGTCATCACACTGTGGAAGCAGAGAGCTTTTGAAACCACGTACAATGAGATTACTCTCACCTTTCCAGTCCATCACCTTGAAGAACTGTTGCTCATACATGTACAGTGAGCGCATTTTGCTCAAGTCCAAGATGACAATATCATCAAAGTAATTGAAAAGCACTTCCTAAGAGAAGTAGCTACAGGCTGCCTCCCTCTCAAGGGGGGCTGTGGTAACCAGACTTGTCTCCAGTGGGTAACAGCTGCGAAGTTGAGACATCTAAGAGCAAAAAATCAATGCATGTATCTCAATGGAGGGGTGGGTGAGTGCCACAGCATGTCCTGATATCCCCAATCGTTTAGGTGGGGGATGTGCTGGTGTGTCCCACAGCTGTCTGCACGGAGGAAACAAAGCACAGTCCTACACCTTCACACACTTCCCACTCTGATGGAACACTGCAGCAACACTTGTGACAAACTTCTTGCCACACCTGAATGGATCTTCCCTTTTTGTTGACTGTGGACAAAATGACCAGGTCAATGCCAGTGGACAACTTCACTCTGAGATACACAGAAATGTATTAGTGCAAACACCTAATGTGAACCAACTGCTAAGAAAACCCCCTCACTCTGTTTGGCTTTTTCTCAGTTATTTCTTACTGGCAACACTTCAATGCTAATAAGACACCATAAGTGTATAAAATGCAATAAAGATGTTTACATTAAACAGCAGACTACAGATTAAAAGAATCTGTTCCATGAGCTATAGAAGCTCATCTCCAAACATCTATTTTCAGGTAAACATGTATGTGTGAATTCAAAGAGATCTGACACTGGAAGGGCTTTTTAATTTTATTTTATTTTTACCTTGTTGGCAAACACCTAACAAGTTCCAAGACTTGAACACTGAAATTAGCCAAACAGCCTTAAAATATGACACAATTTTTTAGCAATGAGAGCAATGAAAGCTTGGAAAAGCTTTCCAAGCAACTGCCTGATTAACCATTACTTGTAGTGCTTGAACTGCAAACAGCTTCATAAAAAGTACCCTTTAATCCAGCTTCCAAGGTAAATCCTTGAGCCTACGTGTGTATTCAAGCAGCGGAAGAGATATGTGATCAGTCCAGTGTTATCACACCAAACCAGCCCCACAAATTCCTGATTAACTCTGTCCAGTTCTACTGTTCCCATGAAAGCCACACAACCTGCTGCAAGGTCAGACAGCAAAATATGTCCTCAATTTTATTGGCCAGTGGAGATTTCTCTCTCTTGGAATTGTTACAGGAAAGGATTAGGCACTACAACAAAATGGGTCCATGTAATCTTAGACATTGTCCAAGCATCCTCCTCTTTATATCCCTGGCAGAGAGAAGTGCTCATATTGCCCTCCATACGCTTGTAAGCTCGTGGTTTTGCATGAACAACATCACTTCTCAATGCCCTTCGCTTCCACTGGTGCTTTGGAACAGCTAAAATGGATTTTTCTCCAGTTTCTTCTGAACTACCATGAACTGCTGCTCATGGTCTGAAGTGATGCCAGGATAAAGCTGGTGCTCATGTGCTCAGAATGAACACCAGACACTGGAAGTCAATTTTCCTCTAATATCATATAACTCAGTGCCTTGTGGCTTGGTCCCTTTGCTGGCATCTTGGAGATAAGCTTTCTGCGGGAGCACCTGGGTGTAATTTAACAGATGATGATGCACAAACTAATTCTGGGATTATACACTAAGAGAGAGGATAACAGAAACATATAATACAAAATGCTCTTGGAAATATCTCTGAAGGGTAATAAAGGTGACAGGAGGAAATACAGACTACACATTTCTTTATTAGTAAATAAATTACTCGGAGATTGAGACAAAATATCCTATCGCCAGGAGCATCCTGAATAATAAAGGAGATTCTCTAAAACATTTTCCAAAGAAGGGAAAGCATGCAAATTACAGCTAGCTGTAAAAATTGTATGTTGTGAGCTGTTTTATGGGGTATGAAGTCTAGAGGACTGAACAGCTTGAATGGAGAAATTCTGCATGACTGGCCTCACTTAGGAAACTTTGAAAGTATGTCAGAATGATACTCAGAGCCTTTTAAAGTAAATATTTTCATACGCTTAAGCATTGTTTTAGGGTTCATATTATTAAAAAAAAGTTAAATAAATTTGCTCCAGTGAAACTAAGACAAGCCTTGTTCTTTACTAATTTACATCTAGAAATGACAGGGAAATTATCAACACACAGACACAGAATTTGTTTAAAAATGATTGGTTTTCTACCACAACTAATTTTAAAGAAAAAGAAAAATGTTAGTGATTGTTGTCCTAAAAGTGGAAATCTTATATGAAGGAACACTTGCACTGTTAAAAGCTGCCAGAGATAACTCACGGAACAATGATAACACAGTACCACAGGCTCAGAAATAGTGGCTCTCAGGAATGCTTTATTCCTGCCTGACACAGATGCAGGCTGACAGACCAGATTTTGGCCAGCACTGTGCTCTGTGATCCATCTGGCACACTCCTTCCCAAAGAGGCTGCTCAGGAGAGACACCATGGACGGGCTGAGAGCTGATGATCTTGTCATGAATGCCTGCTGCAAGTGCAGCAATTCTCTTTCCCAAGCTACCTCCCAGTAACACCCACTGGCACTTCTCTTGTGGTATGGCCTGCAGTTACTTTGAAAACTGGATTTAGAAGCCTGGGACAATTAAGTGGCTCCAAAATACCGGCTCTGGGTAATGAAATTTGCCTGCACTTTCCAGGAAGATGAAGAACATCTGTAATACTAATGTCTCAAAACTCCATAGTGAATTCAATTCTGCCAGTGAGTCCACCCAGATCCACCCACCAGCTGCTACATGCCTCCATAAAATTAAACAAGTGAGAGGGAGAAAAACACGTTATTACAAAAGATTTTCATTTTACTTTATTTTGTTTCAAGGAAACGCTAACAGTGGTCCCACAAAAATATTTATCGAACCACTCAAATTGCAGTAAATGGAAGTATCCTTCAACCTGCATACACAATAACTGAAAACTATTTTAGAAGACAGGGACAAGATGCAAGGAGTCTGAAGCAAAAGTCCTTTCTGCCAAATAGATGGAACAGTTCAGGCAGGTCTGGTTTTCTTTAAACGGTATCATCTGGCGTTCCTAGTTTCCATTATTAGTTGTTTGAAGCCATGATTAAGGTTTTCCAGCATCAACTGCCTTCTCTAGCCACAGTTTGTCAGGAATTTCTACCACTTTTGAGATAGTCAAAGAGAAGATCAGACCACTATCCTTAGCACCATAAATAAACCCATGGAGTCTGTAATAATTTGAATTCTACCTCCATTTAACAGTACCTTTAAGTTTTCTGCACTGTGAAAGACAGGACTGGCTTCCTAATGTGCATTTCAGGGCTGAAACACCTAAAGATAACAAGTTAACAGGGTCATCTACAGCTTGCATTCTTATCAGAGGTCCTTTACAGGGTTAGAAATTAGTGTCAGCTAACGCTTAAATTTAAAGTTCTAATGAAAGTCAGGTGAGTGAGGTTCCTGAACAACCCTAGGAAATAAAGTTAGTAAGCTTTGAAAGCATTCCTTAAGTCTGTGCTCACGGGCTTTGCAAGTACGCTAAAGATCCCATAAGCATTTCACTAATACCACTGTTTTATCTTCATGTTCAATTTCAGTGGGACTCAAGATGTTTCTGTGCTTTCCCAATAACTAGTAAAAAACTTGTTGCTTCCGTTTTCCCACCTGTGCAGTGGAGTTCGCAATTCCTTGCATGTCAGGATGCTGCCACACCAACTCTGACAAACCCTACAGAAGCCTCTGCAGCAGAAGATGCTGAGTGTGTCTCATCTCTTTGCTCTAGAACTCACTTTGATCATTTGCTATTAGCAGTACATCCACAGGTAGCATAGGGGTAAAATAGAAACTCTTTGAGTTCCAGGCTGTTACATTAACGTGTAGAAACAGATGCCAGACTAAAAAGTGGAGCTAGCGTAAAAATGCAGTTTAGCTGAATCACAAGTCACTGAAAAATGAGAAGGAAGATTCCAGCATTTAGGCCTGATCTCATCTAACTCAACATTTCAAGAAGTCAAGAACTCCCACTAGTTGTTCAAATCTCCACTGTGGCCAGAAAAGAGGTTCTGATAGATGGTATTTAGTCTCCCAAGGCGGGTGATACCATAAATCCATACGCATTTGTTGGACTCACCACCAGCTCCCAAGAAAACAAAAATATACCACTTTGCTGTGGTGTCAGCACTATGAGGGTGAACACACCAGAGCTAAGAAAATCCAGGTTTTTAATAAAGCAGCATAGGACCTCTGACAGAGAACATTTCCACAAGAGTAGTTGTAACTATTAGAGCTAACCTATGATGGAAACTCAGAGCACACTCTCATCCCACAAAAATTTTTACCACGTCTGCTCATTTCATGTTACAACAATCTGGAGATATAAGAGTGGGTTTTACACAATTTTCTTCTAAGGAACTGCAATTAGCAGACTGGCAAAGAGAGTGGAGGTGCACACCAGGCAGGAAGCAGTATTAAAGATGAAGAAATGACTCCAGTTTCTCTGTAGCACCAGAGTTGCACATGGGGAAGGGTCTCACTTCTACAAGTAAGATCAAAATATCAGATATTGACCAATTTTCCTAATACCCAATCTAAACCTCTCCTCGCCATTTCTTCTTGTCCTGCCACTTGTTATCTGGAGAACAGACTGACCCATACCTCACTACAACCTCCTTTCAGGCAGCTGTAGAGAGCAAGATCTCCCCTGAACCTTGTTTTTTCCAGATGCACCTATATACATCTACAGTGGAAGAAGAAGAAGCCACCGTGACAACAAATGTGCAGCTGCATGGTGCAGTGCGTATCCATCAGGAAGGCCTGCTTCTCCTTGGGTATCCTGGCATCATTTCAACTCCTCAGTATCAATGTACCTCACGGAGCAAAAGCACATCTCACTCAACACACATGGCAACACCATTAACATGTAATATTTCAGAAAAATAAAAATAATGCACTCGAGCAGAATTTTGCTGAAAGCACAGACTTGCTTGCAGTCTAGCCTGCTCACATATCGGGATGAATTTGGCCCACTTTATGTTCTAATGATTGTAATGGATGCTGCAGTCATCTTTTCATTAAGGCAGCAGCCAAAAATATTGATTTGTTGTACTTCACACTCCTGCTTACCTTCACAAATTTCAGGAGAGACGGTACAGAAGCCAATAGAGTTGGTCAGTTTAAAAGTGACAAATGAACTGTGCTGAAAGTAAATAAACAGCTATCTCTTTATAAATTAATTCAATATGTGACTTAAGCCCTTTTCTACAGCTAGAAAGCTGATTCATCATTCAGCAGCATTTAAGTTGCCACCAGTTCAATAGCAGAGTATTAATGTTGCATTCTATTTGACACAGAGGGTCAAATTCTGCATTCAGCTTACAACAGCATGACCCAGAGTAACCCTGAAGCCCTGCCCTCCACATCACCCTGTCTGCAGCTCTGCACCCGAAGTGCTCTTCAAATTGCTTTCAAGAAGGCTTACGTGGTATTGAACATTTGGGGAAATCAGAACAAGAATCCTAAATCTTTTTATCTCTTGAATTATCAAGTCTCTTCTGGAATGATTAAGTGAAATAGCACAGGCTGGTTTATATTCATGAAACACTCACGAAAGAGTAAAAGGCAGAAAAATCTTTGCATCTTGAGAGATTTGGGGCTTTTTTTTTTGCCTCCACAAAATGTGTTTCAATTCTGGAAATAAAGTAAGTATATTTAATGTGGAATATTCAGTACAATTTCCTCTCACGTTAAAACATGATTTGTGCTTAACTGAACAAGGGACCTAACTTACTCTAAGCCATCACCTCTACTAGTGTAGGCACAGGGTAATAAAACGGTTATTTTACTTATGAGTGACACGCACGGAGTTACTTTCCCTACCAGCTTGTTTAAGTTCAATAAATGTTGAATGCTGAGATTTCTGTATCAATACTGCAGCATTTGGACCAACCTCCCAGTGCTTCATAAAGAACCCATTGAGATGAAGTTGATGCTACTCAAAAAGTAGGTAGGATGAAATTTTCAAATGAAGGAGCTTAATATTTAAATACATGTCCAAATGTCTAAATAATGTTCCCTGAATGCCTTCTGCTACTATGCGCACTGTAGGATATGCAAGTTCCTAACATTTCTGGAAACTAGACTAGGTGCCCTCTTGACTTCTGACACTTAAGTCTGATGTTTCTGGACATAAGGTTTTGACTGCAATCATCTGTGTACAGCTGTAGCAGCGAGACTGTAGCAAAAATAGAATAAAAATATTTTTCTCTGCTTATACTTAGATGAGAGCCATAGCATTTGTAATGTCGTCTGTTTTTCATAATGTTCAGTTTAGAAAGTTGACATTTGATTAAACAGTTTGAATTTGCCAAAACATACATTTTAATCTTATGTTTAATACCACATTCTCAATTAAAAGCTTCAGAAAAAGACATACAAATCACAGTAAACCCACAGACCTAACATATTTAGTACAATTTCTGAAACTGTTGACTAATATTTTCTAATTTCCTCACTACTTCTAGTGGTGCACAGCTGCACCATTACTCCCAACAACCATCAGACATTTAAACAGCCAGTTTTTAAGCGTTTTACTAAACACACTTTTATATTTAGTATTTTGAACATTTTCCAATAGGGTAGTGTGGTAGTTAAGTTCAACATCTTAAAAACCTTCACTACATTAACAATGCTTTCTAACGTCAATGTTTATAATACTACTGCCACCAAAGGAAAGCTAGCACAGCTCATTCACAGTTATGAACATTTCCCTGGATTTCTACCTTTCACATAAGCACACCAACGCTGATGAACACCATGCTACAAGAAAGTGTATTACACAGGATGGTGTGTCATTCCAGAATAACTCCCATGAAAAATGATTCCCAACAACAAAAACAAGACCACAAATAGGTTTTAGGACAAAATAATCTGTTTCATGCTCCTTGTTTCATTGGGTTTAACACTGGATTCAAGGTCATGAGTATTGTGACTCTGTGGAGGTGACCTGACTAATTTACAGTGATCAACAGATAATGCGGTGACTGTAAACAAGTCATTCTGTAACTATCACTGCCTTCTAAATGGAGTCATCACATAGCTGCTGAAAAGAAATGTGTATTATTTCACATCCACAGAGTGACGAATGTAACCAGGTAATTAAATTATGTCATTGCTGTGCCTGGAAAATCCTTATTTATAATTCTGTCTTGCCTGTTAAGAAGAACTGAATTTCGTGTTAAGGTTAGAAAGCAATTATGCCTAAGCTCTGCTTGTGCAAAAAAACTCTATGAAGGAAAAGTTGGAAACAAAACTCACCAGTTTCTTCATCTATGCTGAATCTCCCCAGGCCACTGCCATCCCTTATGGAATACTGGATCTCCCCATCTCTTCCAGAGTCCTCATCTCGAGCAACAACTTGCAAAACACTTGTACCAATGCGGGAGTTTTCCTTCACAGATCCAATGACAGCAAAGTCAGGAAAATAGGGGGTATGAAGATTTTCGTTAACATCCACCACTTCAACTTCCACAAAAGAAAGAGAAGACAGAGAAACGGGGCGCCCCTTGTCCTTGGCACGCACAGTCAGGTTGTAGAACTGCTGCTTCTCGTAGTCGAGCTCCTTGTTCAGGCGGATGGCGCCGCTGGCTTTGTCGATCTCAAACCGCCCGTTGTAATCATTCACCAGCGAGTAGCGGACTTGGCCACCCAAGCCCAGGTCTGGATCATGAGTTTCCAGCCAAGCTATGACAGTGCCAACTGGCAGGTCCTCAAGGACCTTCACATTGTAGCTGGATGGTATAAAGGCTGGAGAGCAATCATTAACATCATCCAAAAAAACCTTCAGAGGCACAACAGAAAACTGCTGATGGCCACTCTCTGCTCTGTCCCTAGCCTCAATCTTCAGAGTGTAGTTTGCTTTTGCCTCCCGGTCCAGTTGATCTGCAACATACACCACTCCCGTGGAACTGTTGATACCAAATTGATGGGTGTCTGTCAGTACTGAGTAAGTCACTTCACCATTAGATCCTAGGTCTTTATCTCTGGCTTCTACCTGGATAATCTCTGTACCAAGACTTGTACTTTCTAAAATATTAACCGAGTAACTCTCCTGTAAAAAAACAGGCTTGTTATCGTTTGCATCCTCCACAGTGACAGTCAGCAGTCTCCATGCAGATTTCTGTGGATTACCTAAATCATAAATTGTAATATTAAGGAGATAGAGCTCTGTTTTTTCACGGTCCAAGGGCATGAGAACACTAAGTATCCCCATCTCCATGTCAATGTTGAAACAACTATCTACATTACCATCAGAAATTGTATAAAGTACTCTTCCATTAAAGCCTGAGTCTGCATCATAGGCTTTTATCCTCAGGATGGTGGCACCAACTGGCAGATCCTCTGAAACCTTTACATCAGTAGGAAAGGATTTGTCAAAATGTGGTGCCTGCCTGTTGACTGAATAAAAATCAAGAAAACCATCTTCTAAATTCAGCTTCACATTTGCTTTTGCCTTTTTGAGCAATTTTTCTGCTAGTTTCTGAGCAACTCTAGTTTCTCTACAGCTAAAGGTCTTTGAAGACACTTTCCCATGAACTACTGAAATATTAACAAACATAGCATCAGCAAAGTTCTCTCCATCAGTTGCCGTTATCTTAAGGCCAAAATTGCTGTTCTTTATGCCGGAGTTAACAAGAGATTTTTTAAGCTGCAAGACACCAGAGTCTGGATTTAAATAAAAAATGCCAAGTTCATTTCCAGAGATTATTTTGTACTTCACAAGCTCCAACTCATCTATGTCTATTGCAGAAACAGCAGTGATGTGACCACCAACAGGAAAATCAGACGAAATCACTCCCTGACAGGCCACTTTTTCAAAGAGGGGTTTGTTATCGTTGACATTGCCTATGTATATGGTGACATTCACCTCACTTTCATGGCGGTAGGGAGAACCCCAGTCGGAAGCTCTCACAATGAATCTGTAGCTTTCTGGTGAGGACTCAAAGTCCAGTTCTTCAGATGTGCTGATGACACCTGTAAACTGGTTTATTGTAAATGGCAGTGAGTTCAGACTGGCAATACTGTACGTGATGTATCCATTTTCTCCCCTGTCTTCATCAACTGCTGACACTGCCAAAACGCTGGACCCCACTGGGACACTTTCATTGACAAATGAACTGTAGGAGAGCTGCTGGAACTCCGGAGTGTGATCGTTGGCATCTTCTAACCTGACAGTAACCTGTGCTTTTAAATCACCACCTTTGTTTGCATATACTTCTAATTCATAGAGGTCCTTCTCAATGATTTTCAAAGGACGAGCAGTAGTAATAAGGCCTGTGTTGGGATTGATCTTAAAATACTCAGCTTCCTCACTTGGAGATATTCTGTATTCCACACCCTGTGGCTCAGGCATCAACTTAACTACTGCAACCACCACACCAGGAGGTGAAAATTCACTGATCAAAACATCATATGCTTCCTTTTCAAACTTCAGGGGGATACTGTCCTTCTTGGGACTAGCAATGTGGACCAGTTTGACTGCAGAAAATTTCTGAGGAGATCCTTTGTCCTTAGCTTGGAGAGTCAGGTTATAACCATACGGGAAGCTGTCCCAATCAATAGGCTTTCTTTCTTTGATTTTGTACTCATTCATCCATTTCCCTTCTTTAGTCAAAAAGAATTGCTCTAGTGAATCTCCAGCCACAATAGAAACAGATTCTATTTCTCCATTGGCTCCTTCATCTAGGTCATCAACGTTAACAACTGCATAGGTAGGTTCCTTGTCTGATGGGAAGGGAATATGGGTCACTACATTTATTGTTGGGGCATGTTCATTTATACGTTCAATGTGAACATAAAGCTTGGCAGTGCTGCTTACGCCATTGCTTCCATAAAGCTTCATCCCACGGTCCACTGCCAAAATCTCAAGGTCATATCTGTTTTTCTCATCATAATTTAACCGGCCACTTAAGGAGATAACACCACTTGTAGGATGAACTGAGAAGAGATCAACTTTATTTTTAAAGTAATAATAAAATTCACCATTGGACCCAATATCCGCATCTGTTGCGGTCACCTGTGCAATGCTAGTCCTTAAAGGAGTGCTTTCTGCTATCGTGACAGAGTACGTGGTTGGTGAAAACAAAGGTCTTAGGTCATTCATATCTAAAACCTGGATGTTCACTTTTGTCCACGCTTCCAAGTCCTCTCCTCTGACAGAACCTTTTACCATCAATAAATAATTGTCCTGGATTTCTCTGTTCAATATAGCAGAATTCCCACCTTTAGTCCTTATTCTGAGGAAGCAGAAGTCAGCAATGATGACTTCCTCTGCTTTAAAAAAGCCCTCATCATCACCAGACACTATCTTGTACTTGATATCCCATGAAAGGTCAGCCATGGTAATACCCATCCTCGTCTGACTGTTGACATAGGTCCTGGCTGCAGAATTCTCATACACTGTGGCATTGTAAGTGGAATGTGTGAAGTGAAAGCCAAGTGGGGCAGTCCCGTGAGCCACCTGGCAAATGGAGGCCAGGAGCTTGACAATCAGAAGGACAAGGCATGACGGAGGTAGCCGTGAGCCTGACCAGCGGCCCATATTCACGTCCATCACATCATCCTTTCACCCTGTGACAGAGAGAAAAAACAGGAAACAGTTGATGAAGAGATAAAAACTGTATCGTGAAGTGACACGTTGTCATGATATAGCATAACTTGGTTTTTACTTAAGGAGAAATCCATCAAGGTTTGGCCCATATCCTCCCATTCTCCACACCACTCAGGATTTTCCACACCTGGGTCAGGTGTCTCATCAGTCACCCTGGAAATCTGAGTTCTGATTCTATTTCTCCAAAATCCTTGTCTCACAGAGGAAAACAGATGTGAACTAAACCCCTACACATGTCAAAATTACTTACTATATTTCTAATCAAAAGTAAAATCTATGTAATATCGATTCACCATATTTTTAACAAAACAGGAAGAGAGAACACTATACACACACACATAAACAATCACACCAGCTCTGGGTATTTTCACACTTGTCTGAGTAGTATATACATACACATGTGCACATACGGGCACATATATATAGCTACATATATACATGTATGTACACTTTTTTAATATAAAAGACCCTACCACATCCATACACGTGTACATAGTCCAGAATAATAATCACAGTGAAAAAAAATTAAAATCAGCCACACATATTTGTATCAGTTTATATAGAAGAATGAATCACATACAGAAATTTTTGGTTTTTACTTATCACCAGCTCCAACTAAGCCTAAACTTGCTTGTTTTCAGAGCATATTGGAAAATTCATTTTCAGCCCCAATGTTTGGAAGAGAGACAGAATTTTCATATGTATGTAGCACTGTGATAGTCAAATGTTACCTTTTTTTTTTTGGTCAGTTAAGAATGATGAAATTTGAGCCAGCAAGAACAATAAAAAGTCATTATACAGTCATTACTTTAAATACAGATACATTCAGAAAAGGCCAGGTGCCTCACTTCAAGAATCTAAATTGTGAGGTCAAGCAGAGACAGAGTAAGTGGAGGCACTGGCTGAAGGTTGCTGGAGGGTACTGCAGAAGCTGGGAGCCAAGTCCTGCTTATCGCTTCCCCCTTGAAAGCAGAGGAAAGGAGCCTGAGGAAACTAGGCAGGTGCTTACAGTAAGGCAGTGGGAATAAACGTCTCTGTTACAGAGTACATGCACTGCTACTTGTGAAAATCATAAAAATTGATTTTAAAAGGCAATCATTGAAAGACCCAATGCACATACACATTGTTCTCATTGTCATTTAAAAGCTGCTTGAAAATGTAGCTTTCTCCAAGCTAGAATACAGGGAGGAAAAGGATAGGAAAAGTTGTCAATAATGACAGAGGTTAATTTAAACTTCCAACATGATTTCAACTTCCCTAAGGAGATCTATAAATTGCCTGCAAGTTTTGGAATATGAATTCACGTTAGTTATTACCTCCAATGTAACAGAGGGACTATTGCAGTTTCAGTACTAACAACAATCAATTTATCATACTGATATTGCAATGTCCACACACAACACTTAACTTCCTGATCCCAGTCTATAACCCATTGTTTAACACACTGATCAATTTTGTCAATTCTCCCAAGTGTTTGTCAAAGCACTCATCTTTCAATACACTTATTTTCACATGCAGTTTTCCCCCTGCTTTGTTTCCTTCTTATTTTCTTCTTATTATACAAAAAAAAACCCAACCCACCAAAAAAAAGGAAAGAAACTCTTTAAAAAAGAGAATAAAAATATAAGATTATAACACCTTCTGGACCTGCATTCCCCAGCAACCAGCAAATTTCATTCATGGCAGTTCCTTTTCTGAATATGCCCACTCAATTATTGTGCATATACCATGCGAGTCCTACAATTAACATCTTGTTCCATACAGTTCATACATCAAATAAGCACAATTCTCCAGTATGCTTTGGGTACATGAGGGAACAGGTCTCCCCACGCTCAGGTTGACCTCCAGGAGCCCCAGGATGGAATTTTTCTACTTCATCTAAGATTATTTTATTGTTGTCGCCATTTTGTTCAGCTCAAAGATCAGCAGTGGCACCCTATTCTTCAGCACAACAAACATTCATCAATTTAATCCACCAGTATGAAAATATCAGTCACTTATTTTCATGGGGCCTCATGTGATCACTTTTGAGTACTGACATTAAAAGCTGTTGCTTCAGACTACTGTGGGAGATGATGCTAGTTGTATTTTATATATATATATATATATGTGTGTGTATGTATATATAGACATATATATATATATATATATATATATATACACAACATACAATAAACTGCCGAGGAAAAGCCAGCCAATGAAAGTGAGAAATTCTAATGAGACACAACTCATGAGAAAATAAAAGGCTCTTCTATGAGGTGCATTATTAAAACAATCAACAGACAATCACTGTATTGCTGCCTTTCATGAAGAGCATTTCAGCATCCTTTGTCTATACTACAATACCAGTCCCTCCCCCTGCTAAGAGAGAGAATTTTTGCTGGCTTACAAAAGATACTGATATGTTTCATATGAGCACCTAGACTTCTTCCACCACAGTTCAGCAACTTCCTAGAAATTCATTTTCCTATCCTTTGGAGTAAGGAAATGAATTGTCTTATCCTGTTTATGTCTCATTTGGTGGTCTAGTTTCTCCTGTCCATGCCATAGCTCAGCATGAGCTGGTTTCTCTGCATCTTTCAGGGTTGTCAACATCAGGTTTTCAAGTCCAGCATAACTGGAAATCAGTTTTCCTGAGAACATCATCGCTACAAAAAAAATTATTCGAAACTTTACTTTCAGCCCTACCAAAGGTTACAGACTGCTGTGACAGAGAGGCATCAAAGTAGATATTTACAAAGCTCCGTGATTAAGGCAACCTAACGAAAAAGTTGTGTATATCCTAGGCAATATAACACAACAACCTTATGCTCCTATTCCATTTATCTTGTAATTTCTAGAGAAAGCCAAGGCTAAGACCGAATCTCAAACACACCGCGGCAAACCCAGTCATGTCAATAGTCTACAAAGTTTTAGGGGTTCAGTGCAATCAGTATCAGTCCTGAAACACTAAATTCCACCTGGAAGCAGCGTATGTATACATGTGTGTGTGTGTGCACGCGCTATTGAAAGCATGTTTTAGCTATGTGTACATATGTATACACAAACACACAGTTTGTGTATTTTTAGGCAGAATTTCATGGTTGGCACTGGAAAAATTGGACCTTTTTGTCAGGCAGCACTTTCAGAGTTTGATTTCATTTCACATGTGGTATGCAGAGTTGTAAAAAGCTCCTCATTGAAGTTATTCATCTATCCATATATTTATATGGCTATCATCATTATATTATATGAAAGTCCCAATGGATGAGCTATTAAGCTGCCACTTGGGCAACCCAAGAATGTTTTATTCATTTACTGAATTCCTTTCTTCTGGGATATTTATTTTTAAGGGCTCATAATACATACATACTTAACACACAGGAAATGTAATGAGATAGGTTACAGAAACAAAGTACAAAGCAACCCGCCATAAATTAGGAGGCATTTCTTTAAAGGCACTTCTTGTCAAAAAATGTTATGGTTTCAAGTGAAGAGAAGGGTTGTGATTACTTTTGCTTGGTTTTAAAATGTTTAGGCAGGAACTACTAAAAAATAAAATCCCCTGGTACTGCCCAACATAGTTAGTATGAAAGAAAAAAAAAGGAAAAAAGAAAGGAAATTAAGGGGAAAGGGAACTGGGAAAAGGCAAAAGCTTTCTGAGAGAAGAAAACTGCTCTACAACAGCAGCAGAGACTAAAAGGAAACAACTCCCTTCTAACTACCCACGGAGGTGAAAAAATGACACAATGTAGCAGTCTAGCATCTTTCCACTCCACCTCTCATCAAGTATTCTGGCCTTGAAGTGGGAAGGAAAAAATGGAAAAATAGAACAGTGTGTTTTGATTTTTAAATACTCTTTAGAATAAACTTAAACATCATGGAGAACTCTATAATTTCAAATTCAGTTCATCATTCGAGTCATTTCCTGTTGCTCCTTGAACAAAGACTAACTATGTGACCCAAACCTTGCAGAATAGCTGCAAGGACCTGTAGGTGGCTGGTGCTCCTTAGAGGAATGGAGAGAGGTATGATCATCATTCCTTTATCTCATCTTGGCTCTGGCAACCTCCAGTCTGGGCTGCATCCAAACATAACACCCCACCAGACAGAGACGGAAGACCGAAGTCCCAGGAACTGCCAGGATTCCTGCACACCAAGAATGTGGCTCTAACTCAATGAGCAGATAGGAAACAAGTGCTGTGTGTTCCTTGGTTCGACTCCTTCTCCCTAGGCTAATTTTTCTAATTCCAGAGATCTCTACACCATAAAATACTTGAAAAAGAAAACAGTGCATATGTCTCTTGGGTAAACAAGAGCCAAAAGGTCTTTTACAGAATATAAAGAATACAGCAGGCAAATTTCTTCAGCAAACAGGAGGAATAAGCTTTTAGCAGGGCACAGAAGGGATAACAGAAGAGCCTTCTCCTCTCTCCCTACTTTACCTCCAAGCCCAGTTATACTCTGTGAGCATGTTTCCAGTTGGCCATTAGGCAAATTAATTCAGGTGATGTGACTAGCTTATACAAAACAACCATTAAAGACTTTTTTACATGACCTTTGAAGACAGAAGAAACCCATCTGTGCTTTAACTTCCAGCTTCACTCAACGAAGGGTGAAGAACCCAATGGAGTTCTTATACGTAGGTCCTCTGGGCTATGAGGAGGAAAAAGCAGCTTCTCGACTTCAGATGACAAATTTCTGAGAGTCAAGGTATTTATGCACCAGTGTGTATGGGGAAAAAAAGGGATCAAGAAACCTTGACTTAAAGGTTTTCATGTTAATTAGTATTTCTCTTGGTGAAGCTGGGAAAGGAAAGGTATCTCCTCACACAGGACAGGACTGGTGACCTCATGGTATGGAAAAATACTACAGTTTGAAATTACTGTTGCTTCCTTGAGAGAGTTGTCACAATTCTCTTTCACATGGTAGCTATTTAAATTTTACTAAATAAGCAGCTTTAGAGTAAAAAAGGTATATGTGAAAATGTGAAGGTATTTTTAGGAAGCAGAAGAACAATAACACCACATGCACATGAAGCCTGAAGAGTATGTAGAGAAGTCATGCATTCACTGCAGGAACAGAAGCTCTTGATTTCTTTGGAAGTGATCTTAATTTTACAAGGTAACTCCTTTCACTCAAACGTCAACATAACAACAGCCAATCCATTCTTGTGGTCTAGTCATCAAAGCACAAATCCCACAAGCTTGCCACACAGGCATGAAACCTCTTCTTCTCAATGTTCTTTTCTATCAACAACAGCAACTTGACTACACAAAAACTTCTGCATGACCAGGCCACAAGGATCTGCAAAATGGATAAAATGAAGATTGCAAAGCATTGTGATAGGTTTGCAGTTGTCACCTATGAAAGGCTTACATCAAGCTGCATTAGTGATAGAAAAAATTTGACAACAAATGTTTTGTCAATATTGCAACCAGGAGGTGAGAGCCCGTGTACATCAGTGCCCTCTCTTGGAAGCACAGAACCACTAAAAACTCTTCCGAACTCATGGAAATTAGTGTTTAGGCATATGGAAGATATCAGTCTAGGAGTTTAAAGACCAAGGTGCCATTCTTCCTGCAAAGCTCAAGCACAGACTAGAGAGAGACATGGATTTTTTAACTCTCCTCTTATTACACAGGCAATGTTGTCAATTACACTAGCACGTTGTCAAATGAATACTAAGGGAAAAAAGCATGTTTAAACAACACTTTTCCTAGCCAGACAACTTCCTCGCACTCCACAGCAACTTGCCCAGTTAGGAAAGGCTAACAATTTACTGGCCAGGAAAACAAATCAGAACACAGAGTAAGAATTTAGAACTTGTGCCATACAGAAATGAATTAAAGATGTGTGTTCAAATTTAGGCAGGAGGGGAAAAAAAACCTTACTGACACCAACAGATTTACAACAGGAAATATATTCATGGAGCTACCTGCTCCCTGATGAGCACGAAGATCTGCTTTTCCATATATATGATTATATCATGATGTGTTTATCCCCAAAAGAGAAGGTGAAGACAAAATGATCATTTCTGCAGAGTAAGCCCTTGCAAGAGACAGCGCTATAAATCCTAACCTTTCTCAGAGCTGCAAATCCTCCTGCTGCCTGCATGTCATTCCACACGGGAGACAGGCCGCTCAGCGTGTAGCAAGTGTAATTCAGGCCGTCCCTAGGAAGTGAAGATTTAGCCACCCAGCTGAATGTTATGAATAACTTTGTTTTGCTAGCAGGTGCTGGGGATTTTTCCATACAACACCAATTTTTGGCAAGTATCAGTTCATCAGCAAATGCTTCCACTAGCGAGCAGGAGCCGGGCATCATTTTTCTTCCTGAAGAGAGGGTGCAAAGGGTCTCCTGGACTCTCCCCTCGAGGATGAAACGTGGCTTGGGGAAATGGCAGGAGGAGGGGGGTAGGAATAATTTGCTGCCATGTGAGATCTGTCAAAAGTGAATTCCTGGGAGCCACCTTACAAAGGATTTGAGCTTGTCCCTTGGTGGTCCGCCCCCAGGGAAACAAAGGCTGATAACCAGTTTTCATGCTTTGTGTGTCTCAAATCCCCCCTGGCTCCTGCGTCTTAGTCACTGTAAAATGGGGATGGCTTTGGGGCAGTTTCAAAAAGAGCTAGTTATTTTCATGGGGACTTCCTTATGAAACACACTCAATAACATTATTTCTTGCTTATCTGGCCTTTTTTTCCCCCCTTATGTTTTACTCATAAATCTACTTTGACCCTCATCCAAAGAGCTCTAGCTTGAACGCTCTTTCAAGGTGCCATGTCAGCAGCAAAAATCCAGCACTGGTGAGTCCCACTCCTGTCACTGCTGGTCTTTCCCTAGCTCTCCCTTCACCACCTTCATCCAAGTAACTTTGGATCCCCTCCAACAAACCAGCTTTTTACCAAGCTGCACCTCTGATCCTCAGGGGCAAGAGCTCTACTCGTACACCCAGAGGCTACTGAGGGTGGGGAGCAGGACCACAGCCTGCCATGGGGCACATTCCAGCTGCATACAGTGGGACTTGAGCAGAGATCTGACTGGGCTCTTTGCAACTCTGCCCTTACCATAATGCAAATAATAATAATACTACAATTGAGACCAGATAGTCTTTTGTACAAAATCCTAGAGCAACCCAAATCTCAACACTTTTCAATACCTGGTGAAACACAACAATGGAACAAGCACTTTGTGAGCCGCAGCACTGATGTGAATGGGATGACCCCGCAGCTAAAAAAGCACATTCCACCTTTCCCACACAAGGCTCAGTTCCCACCATGAACTCTCTTCCACGCTTGTTTTCCTGAAAACTCACACCCGCTAGTCCCAACTGCTGCTGGTTGCTGCCTCCGGTCTGCTCTGTGTTTGGAATACTGCACATACTCCTTTTGACAGCTTTCACAGGCTTGTATAAACTATTTGGATATAGTTTATAGTAAGAAAGAAGTCCATGAGATTTACAACTACTGTTTCCAGGGCCATAATAGGTATGTAGGTATAAGGACTGCAGTAAGCTGTTACTCTCAGAGGAAAAAAATACTATGTATCTCCCTCAGACACTGTGTGTGGGGAGGTATGGCAGCTCAAATGGTCCAGACCTTTATATATGGGCAAATGAAGGAAGATTGAAAATAGAGATGCATATACAAAAGCTTCTTCACCGTTGACAGCTCCATGTAAAATGCACAACACAAAATGGAGATTAAGGAGAAAGACTGTCAGGTTGGACTAGGTGATATTTAAAGATCCCTCCCAATCCTAATTCTATGGTTCTATGATTATGAGATGCCAAATCAAAATCATGATTGTCCAGTAAGGATTTTACAAAGAGACTGTAGGATAAAGTTTTTCACTCTGCACCAAAGAAGACATACGAATGTATCCAGGTGCCTTTAAGAAAATTAAACAAAACAATTAAACAGAACAATCACTTGAGAAATAGCTAGATCTTACTAGACATGAAGAAAGAAAAAAAAAAAATTTATTGATGCTAGGAATTGGATTATTGGTTTTGCAATGCCATTTCTCTGCAAGATAGCTGTGACACACAGCAACAGAAAGAGATCATGATGGAAGTGGAAGGAGAAAATATTTTGATTGAGATTCTCAACAAGTTTGAGATTTGAGAACAAAACTTAGATTTAGCAATGAACATTTTTCCTTTACGGCAGGACAGGAATCTGCAGGGTGCTGGCACTTGCTGCTGTGTCACAGGCATAACACGGAGCTGCTTCTGGAGCAACACACTGGAGCTGTCTACAACCAACTAGAGATATCTATGTGGGTCTGGCTTCTAGGCACTGCAGAGCAGCCACCTTTCTGAAAGCCAGCTCCCCAAAATCTGCCTCTCGGTGGCCCTCTGATGAAAGTGTCTCTGAAAACTTGGACAAACTGTAAGAGCCCACAACTATCCGTAAAAAAAAAAAGAAAGGAAAAAAAAACCAAAGAAAAAGACTGTTGATAAATACAGTGGCTGCTCTCCAACTTTTTCTGCAAAACATCAGAAAGTTTGTTATTTGTTCAAACAGGCAGTATCTAGAGAGAGGGCTGTTGCCATTACTTTTTAAAATTACATTCAGCTCAGGCCATAGTAGTTGGTTAACCTGCCTAAGTAAGAAGCCATCCACAGCTGCATCAGGTCAAAGAAATCACACTTTCTCTCAGATAAGTGGAATACACACTGCAGACATCATGTGGGAAATAGAAAAGTAGATGGAGTCAGCCTTAAAGCTAACAGTTCTGAGAGAAACCTAGAAATTTCCTTCCAACTCATATGTTAAGGTTCAATCACTGCAAAGAGGTAAGCTCCCCAACAAAGCTGGCCTTGGACTGCTATATGCATTAGAAATGCCCAAAGCCTTACAAGGTGCTAAATCCAATTATTTTGAAGGGGATAAAATAATATACTATTTTCCATGCACACAAGGGAGTGCTTGTGGCACTCAGAGAGACAGATCTGCCTTGGCTATGTGGAAGAACTTCTGGTACCACCTCTGGTGCCACCTCCACCAGTCGCCCCTACCCAGAGACCAGTCCCCAAGGGAAAGGCACAGCACTGGAACTCTTCTGCACGCTGGACCTCACCTGCATTCAAACATTTCACCCATACTGAAACCACCTTTCTTCCCCCCTCCAGTGGTTGGCTCATGCACAGATATTTGAGATGATAACCACTTTTTAGCTAACCACAGCTTCAGCTTTCCAACTCGGCCAGTTCAGTCACCATAGCTGGGAGTCCCTCAAAGCCAGTTGCATGTTTGGAAAGGTTCAACTTTGTAGGCATGGCTCAATTAAAAGCTCCACAGAGCAGAGATCCCTATTTAAAGCTGAACTGTTCTCTTTTGTTTATTTATAGCAAAACCATTAATTGCTAATCACATATTTGTTTGCTGAAAAACCAACGCTCCAAAATAAACACCAAGTTTAAAGACTGTTCACAGAACACTGAACGGTATCAGGAACAGTGCTAAAAATGTAAATCAGAAACATCAAAATGCATCAGGACTTCAACTGGAGGAACAAACAACCCATTATTTCTGTGCCAGAAAAGAGGTTACCCATAAGCCACCGGTTACCCACAGAGTCATCTACAGTCCAGCAGTTATTTATGTCCTGAAGAATAACAGACATCATGGCAGAGTATCTGTTGAAAATATCTTCATGGCAATCAGGATATGTTAGATTAAATGAGGTATCTCTTAATGCAGATTTTTGATAACCACCTTGGACAAGTGCCTTTAAAATATTTGGCATAAGAGGCAGAACCTCAGAAAAAGTATATTTTCATTTATGATCTAGTTTCAAATATCAAAATCATACAAAATTAAAAAAAGAAGAAAAAAGAAGCTTGGCTTTCTTTTAGCTCTCCTCACTAACAGAGCCCCATGCTTCCCTCTGGAGAAGCATGTTCCTCAAATATCTACAGGAGCACTGCATGGAAAGCCAAGGAAAACTAGCCATACAGAGCTTTGATCTCTGCCCTTTCTCTGTGAAAGGCACTTTACACAAGCACAACAGCCCAGGCTTCATGGAGAGCCTCACCACCAGTCACACTGGGAAGCAGGAACAAACTCCATTGCACACTGCTATCTACCTCCTGCAATTCCTGTGGGTACTGGACTTCTCTGAGGCACCCACACTCACTGGCTGTCACAAAAGCTTCGACTGCAAAGTGCCTCCACCTACCCTGACAGCACTGCCCTTGAGGTCCCTGATTTTTGTGCATAGTTGAAGGTCAGGTCAGTGCACACACTTAGCCCATTTCTAGATGAGGAAACAGGCACAGCAGCTCAAGCCCCATGCCCCAGGTTACACAGGAGACCCCTCCCACATACTCCAGCTCTCACTGCCTCGCTATGCTGCCCTTGGTACCTGCAAAATCTAGGGCAGGAAGGTTTCCCTACAAAGCAATACTCGCCAGCATTTTTGGCCTAAATTTTCAGAACACAGGGTCATTCAGTTGTGTTTCTCACCACCACTGCAGTGGCTACCATTCAAAACTCATCACAGGTCAGGAGTTTGAGTTTGGTCTTCAAAATCACATGTAGATCTTGGAAAGTTAAGTGGACACTGATCATGAAATGGAGACCAGTAAGGCAGGGGTAATAAGAACAACAGGGGTATATTAGTAACACTGACAACATTATCAACAGTGTTACGACTCCATTATGTTGTTGACAATGGCAGCCACTAGGAAGAATGGCCGCATCTCAATGCCTCACCCTTTTCTATTTGTTCTGGAGTCAGGATCACCTGCAGCCAAAGGCCAAGTTGCAAAGCCTGCGCTCCCAAATCCTGGGCATGCACACCAAACACTGGCTGGAGTAAATCCTCTAACCATGCAAGGCAAGGTCCCCCTAACCCTGCATTCATCATGTCTGCCTCCCGTACATCAGTCTGCCGTCAGACTCCTTGGTCTGACTGCTCCCTGCCTCTTGGGAGCCCACACTGTAGTGGTGCCACACCAAGTCCCCGCAGATAAATCTTCTGAATAGAGCCACCCCATCCCGTAGACACTTTGACAAGCAGAGGAGTTGGTAGTCAAGTGGCCACCTCACATCACATGCTGAACATTCAACCTAGTGCTTGCCAATAAATGGGGCAGGTCACACGTCCCCAAGCTGCTGATCCATGTTCCCAAAACACAGACAGTCACTTGTGGGGAGAGATAAGATGTGGTTATGTCAGTCACTGGCTCTACACCTTCTGTTTGTGCACCAGGAGGGGAGGACTCAGTGCTGGCAACACCATACCATCCCCACCTGTTCCCTCAAAACCCAGGCTGCTCCATCATTTCTGCCTCATCCCAAGGGTGCCATGATGGTGTGCAGCTGCCAGGAGATGCAGTAGGCAAAGGTACATGGATACTCCCTCTTAGAGCATCCCACAGAAGCAAGCTCAGGCCACATGTTCACCATTTTCTTACCATTTTTCTTCTGACAAGAGAAGGAGAAAGCTGCTCAGCTGAAATAAAAAGGACTCCAGCCTAAGTAACAACACTTAACTCATGCCCAGTGAGGCTCACTGCTCCTGAATTTGAAACCTCCGTTTAAAATGAAGTTCCATATAACAAGGCATTACTTGCAAATAGCTCTTCCTCGCGCTTCACCACGCACTGACTGAAAGGCAGCTGCCATTTCAACCTGACCCCTGCAAATCTCCAGAAAGGTAAAAAAACAAAAGAAGCTGTTCCAGAGAGCATCAGGTCAAAGATCAAAATCATTGGAAGTAACTTAACCTGTTTCCTCTGTGTTTTAAGATAAAAGTATATGGGGGGGGGAGGGGGGGGAAGGGGGTAAAAGAGATATAGAACAGCAATGTAGGTATAGAATACCTACAAATCCACACAGAAGGGGGAAAAAAGCAGCATGCCTTGCTTGTGAAATTATTATGGGTAAGGACAAAATATCTGTGTATATAATACAGTTCTATACCACTTCGATAGGAAAAGACTGCCAATAACTTTCGGCATATGAAGGCTGCTGTGAGGACTTCAATAAAACTGAGTGTACTGTAAAAGAGCCTTCTCATATGCATCCCTAGAATTTATCTTCAAATGCCACTTTATTAAATTCTGTATTCTCTGGCTTTTGGAAAAAAGCTTTTATTTTATTAAATGAACTACACAATATATTGTTTCTCTGAAGAAAAAGCATCAGTGGGAATATAAAGTAGTTCTTTTAACACTAAAAAATGCACGACGTTTTGAACTTGAAACCAGCTCGCAGTAAGTGAGCACACTTCTAGTTTGAGTGAGGGTGTACACACACACGTACAACCCATTTCATCACGCCCAGCTGCCCTCATACCTCATGTAATTACACAGCCTGTGACAGTTACAGACATTTCAGAGTTTAAATCCTTGTTGCTGTATATCTAAGGGATATCCCAACGAGGATATTCCAACGAGGTCTCAAAGAACATGAAAGCATTAATTCTTTTTTTGACATGCAAAAATATTGCTCCCAAGCAGACATTCCTCAAGTGCATATGAAAGCATCCTCTGCAGTCAGTGGAACAATCAGATGCGCTGAAAGCCGTGGAGGTGACACACACAGAGCTTCATGCTCATGTGCAGGATCAGTGAAGGGCCACGACAGACAGTGCATCACCGTGTGAGCCTGGGCACCACAGCCTGAGGCTCCTACCAACTTCTTTGCAAGAGTTGCAGACACACTGCACAACTAAACCTAATTATATTCAGACATAATCCTTTCATGCCACAGCTTGGTGATCACTTTACAGCAGGATAAGCCACCGTGGCCACCAAAGCAGCTGTTCTAGACTCAATCCCCCAGCTTTTTCCTGTTGGGTTTTTCTTGTGTTTTTATTTTTTGTAGTTTGTGTGTGTATCCACAGTATGGCATTGTTTTTGTTGTCGTTATTGTTGGTTTGGGTTTTGTTTATTTGTTTTTTGTTAATTTTGTTCTCAGTGGGTATTGAGCTGCCCTACTGCAAATATGCCTGTGAACAAAAGGGAGGGAGGGAGACGGGAACGGGTGCCTGGGGCAGGCAGGAGAGATCCTTTCCATGTCCATGGCAGCTCAAACTGTTTGTTAAACAACAGCCGGAGTTGAGGCAACCAAGATGGTGTGTAAAGAGCAGAAAGTACCTTCGAGAAACATACTGAACACTATCAAAATACCCAAGCCTTAAATAGACACATGAAGTATTTAAATGCTTTCACACCCATAACAAATTTTGTTTACTGCCCAGCATTTAAACAGCTTTTTCTTTACTATTGTAAAATTGTTCCCAAACAGTGTGAATTTCATGTTACAATGAATAGTAGCACTCTAACCCCTATTTACAACTCATTCAGCAACATAACTCCAGAAATGGCACTCAGGATTTCCACACTTTAAGAAATAAAACCAGTTCTTGGCTCAAAAGAATTTGTGTGAATTAGCTGACAAGAATCACTTCCTTTTGTTCTTGCTCTTTGATATAGAATATTAAAGGAAAAAGAGACTCACTAACCAAGTAATATGAAAAACTTTTATTAAAACCATTAGAACCACGACACGTTAACGTCCCTCTCATAATTATATGCAAAATGTTCAGTATCCAAGGAAACAGTGTAGTAATGAAGTTGGAGACTGCTGTACAAATGCACCTTCTAAATCACCACCGAAAATGTCTATTCCAGAGGGACTGGCCAGTTTATTAGTGTGTGACACCCTGATTGCTTAGACATGCTACAGCTTAAAAACAAAAAGCTAACAAGCTACTTTTACATAAAGGGCCCTTTTGTTTCCCATGTATGAACAGCCCCTTCTTAGCATCTAGTTACAGAGTTCCTCTGCAGAGCTGAAGATTTCTCTAAGCCCGTATTCACCTCCATGGGAGCTGTTCAGTAATGATGGACACTAATTAAACTGCATAACCAGCAACAAATGAGGCAGAGATGCTGTCCTTTGCTCCAAGTTCTCAGCAAACTGAAATGTGCAATAGGAGAAATACTGAAACTGTGCTCTTCTCTGAAGCCCATTGGTCTGAAAGCCACTTCATTAGCACCAAGCACTACCACATATCAATTCAAGCCCAGATTATTAAAATTAACTCAAAAATGAACACTCATTCTCCAATACCAACAGCTCATGCTCTGGGATGTTTCCTAGGAAGGCAGGCTACAGTAAGGAAGCCAATGCAAAATTAACTCCTGCTTTTTGGTGTTAGCACTCAGAGCATCATGCCAAACCCCTGGGTTTTGGGCTCAATTTCAGCAAGCATTCATTTATTCTCCTGATTTCTGTGGCAGCTTATTCCCCCCCAAGGACCACTGAATATAAAGCAGTTCCAGTGGGTTCAACCACTCTGTCACGCTGAGGATGAACTTTGGTATTCCTCCCTTCCAGTACGTCTGACAGTTTATAGGAGCACATACCTCAACATCCTTGCTTCTCCAGATGCCCCTGCAGTCTTTCTGTGTGACCTTTACATTCCTTTTTGGCTCATTCTTTTCCATGACTGACCGACAACACACACAGTAACGGAACTCTGTCACTATCCTGGATGCTTTCAGGGATGCTGATTTGGTAAAAGAGGTTCCAGCACCTTCGTGCTCCCTCCTCTTTTGTGCCTTGCCTCTTCAGTTTTAACAAACTTTACTCCTTTCCTGGCGTAACCCTTGTCATCTCTGTAAGATCTAAAGGCAACTTGTCTGCCCTGCTCTTTCCACCCACACTGCTTTGGGGCGGGGGGGAGGTCGGTCTTGTATCGTTTGAAGAACTTTCACATTTTCAGTATATTCTGTTACTTTTTTTTACACTTCCCCTCTTCTAGATTGTGTCGGGATCATCCTCATTTTTCCACCATGAACAGCGTCGTCTCCTGGAACACCTCACTGCTTTGTCTGCTGCTTTCTCTTCTCGAGCTCCAAAGCTCACTTTCACATACCACAATAAAGATCTTGCCCAATTAACCTTTTTAACTGGCTCCTATGGTTAAAATGCTTTCTAAAAAAGGCTGTACAAGTTCAGGCCATAGCTTTCTCTCACTACTCCTTTTCTCTCTTTGTCAGTATATCCCAGTTGTACAGCATGCCCTAACGGGAATTTCTGCACTGTATCAGTATACCTACAAATCTGGCTTATAGCACCATAATTATCTGATTACAGACTAGCTAAACCCTTTATCTTCTAAAAGGCATTGCCTTGTACCCTTGTACTTTAAGCAGTTGTGCACTCAGAGCAGTTGAGTGAAATTTCTCATTTCTGCTCCATTTTACTGAATGGTCAGCTCATCCACTTCAGTAGCATTAGGTTTTTATTTTGCCTATGACCAACAGCCATGACAGCAGTAATGTAAAGAGTATCAAACCTTTCTCAAAAGGCACATCAAAGATGGAATAACTAGAAACACTATATGAAACACAATGAAGTCAGAACCCAGCAATGGTCACAACCTGTTAGTGTTGTGAGAGCTGGTGCACCTTTCTCAGGCCTGTTCTACTTAATGCAAAAATCCAATCAAGGCTGGTTAATTCAGAAAATTCCAGTCTGGAAGGGCATGAGGACATTTCAGCAACTTCCCAACATAAAATACTGCTTACGCAGACTCACCATGAACTCAGCAGCAAGGAAATGCTGAGGAGATTTGAACAAATTCAATCTCTAATAGGCAGGTGCTGGATGCAAAACTGCAAATATGAACTACCTTCACAAAATCCAGTGCCAAAAGGGTAGCTCTCCCAGCCAAGTCAACAGCACCCTCATTTTCAGAGGTACATGGCACCTACAGCTTGGTTCAATGGGAATGTCACTGTTCGCTACCATGGGAAACTTGAGCTCTTCACCTCTTCCTGTTTCAGTTTATTTATTGTGGTTTATGCTTATCTGTCTGCCATGAATGTCATGAGGTTTAACTCGTTTTGGTCTGCAAAACACACTGAGTTCCCCTGGAAAAGCTGTATATGCAATCACAGTAGGATCCCTGCAAGATAATTTTCTTGGCATCCCCAGAGGATCACGCACAAGCAGCCAGAGGACAACTCCAAAGACAAAGTACTCAAAGCACTAAACTCTCAGCAATCCCCATCTGTAGCTTGAGGATCAGAAATTTCAGGGGCAGCATTTTGGTGCAACACATAACAAAACTGCTGTGGGAGTTACAAAAAAGTGCTGGCAAAAACATTATCAACAGCATCTTTCAGCATAAATAAACCAAGTAAAAAAAAAAAAAACAACAAAAACTTAAAAAGGAAATATTAGGGGGAAAAATGGAAATCAGAAATACTAACAAAAGCACCATGTGGGTTTCTTAAATATCCAAACAGCTTAAAGTTGCCCAGACTCCTGTATTCATTAACTGTTCAGGACACAGATTTATTTATTTATGGCTCAGAAAAGAATTCCCAGCTCAGAAGCTTTCCAAAGAACAACCCTCCCCAGTTCTTCATGGGCACCTCAGCCAACTTTCTCTGCCATTTCTTATTCTGATGCTAATGCAGTTCAAACAACCCAACCCTGCATTTTTTATCTATGCAATAAGCCTATCTTTAGGTCACTTGGTTGTGTCAGTTTAAATCACAACATTCCCACAGAGAAAAATCTGATCATTTTATTTACTTCTGGGGACAGAGAAGGCAGAAGAAAAAAAAAACTCATTATAAAAACACTTTTTTTTTTGTTTGTGGTGCCTAATTCAAGCCCCTCTGAAATCTGTGTGAATTTAAACAGCAGCTGAACCACAACAAACAACAAATTTTAATTAAGATTTGCTGTTACCTTCAAGACAAGGTACCCTGAAAAAACCTGACTATGCACAGGCCTATCATATAATCATATAATATCATTAGGCCCTATCCAAAGTCTGCTGGAATAAAGGCCAAGATTCTATTGATCTCTGTGGGTTTCAGATCTCTCTCCTTTGTAAAATAAGGCTGGATTCTGCTACTCCAGTTTTCACAAGCATCCACACAGGAATATTCACAAGGCTTCTCACAAGAGGGAAAAACCGTGAAGACATCCATGCAAGGTACTGGATTTATTCCAGATGTGGAACTGTTTTTAATTAATTTGGAAGCATTTGAAGTATTCACTCATTAAATATGCTTTGCATTTTACACATGCACATAAGAGAGTAAGAAAACCCAAAACTGAAGCCAAAATCATAATGTCTTATTAAAAAGACTCTGACACCACTTCTAGCAAAATTAGGCTCATATGAAGACAAGAGTTACAGCACTGCCATAACACACCAACATCCAAAATATGCAGTTCCTGCACTGCCCATCCATCGCTAGGTAACCTCACCTTGACCTGCAGAACTCACTGGTTGGGAGCTCTCCTATCTCCACTCAGCCCTGCACCTCTCCACACAGGACACTTCCCACTGTGCCCATCCCCACCACACAGAGCAATCCTTTAAGTTCAGGATAACTTCTCTACAGAAGGATGAAACAACTTACGGTAAATCTATGTGCCAAATCTTCCCTACTGGTAAAAATCATAGGATATCATGAGTTGGAAGGGACCCACAGGAATCACTGAAGTCCAGCTCCTGGCCCTGCACAAGATAGCCCCCCAAGAATCCAACCATGTGCCTGAGGGTGCTGCCCAAATGCTTGAACTCTGTCAGGGTGGTGCTGTGAGCACTTCCCTGGGGAGCTTGTTCCAGTGCCCAGACACCCTCTGGGTGAAGAACCTTTTTCTGATATCCAACCTAAATCTCCCCTGACACAGCTTCAGGCCATTCCCTTGTGTCCTGCCACTGGGCACCAGAGAGAAGAGATCAGCACCTGCCCCATCTCTTCCTCTCATAAGGATGCTGAAGACCACGATGAGATCTCCCCACAGTCTCCCCCAGGCTGGAGCCAGGCAAGAGGGAGGTTGTGCACAGAGGCAGGGGCAGGTCCACAGGCAGAAACTCCAGCACAGACGAAGCGTGGGCACATTTCTGCTCTGTCTAAACCTGTCTCAGGACACCACCCACCACAGCAGCGGGATGCTCCTTGAGAAGAGCACCGGTACCAGCCCACACTACGCCCCAGCGAGCCCCGCTGGGTGCTCCCGGCACGCAGGGGATTCAGGCTAGGCCAGCTGTGCCCACGCTCGGTGCAAAAACCCAGCCGCGGACAGCCGGCTCCCGGTGTTCCCCCGGCGGTGCCAGGCACCGGGATCAGCGGCTCTCGCCTCCCCTCTAGTGGCTGACCCGCCGCCGCTCCGGGTCCCGCCGCCAGCGCCACGGGCTGCACGGAGCGGGTGTCCCCTGCCCTGGCACGGCCGCCGCAGCCCGGGGCTCCTGCTCCTGGGCTCCGTGCCACGGCCGGACAGCAGTACTGCTGCACAGGGAGAACGCGCAGGGCAGGACTGCGCACATCTGGGCAGAAGCACAGCTCTCCTGCTTCCACGGAAGACTTTCAGTTTTGAGATGAGGTGAGTGAAATTGCCATATAATAGTATGAAGAACTACAACTAAGTTCAGAAGAGTTGTATTTTTAATTATCTCTCTTAGACATCCAAAATAATAACGTATTTGGTGACAACAAAACTCTCAAACTTTTCCTGTCCTATCAGACAACAATGGTTTTGTCTCCAAGGGTCAAATTTAATTCTAGCGATCACCAAGCAGGTCAGGTTCTCAGTGATCACAATTCTACCAAGTGCTACCAAACTCTGTATGATGTTCTGTTCACAACCAGCAGAGAAACATTAAAAACCCCCAAAACTTCACACTTCTTCACAAGCCATAGCTTTTTTTTTTTTTTTCCCCTAAAAAAACCCCAAGCAAGAACATTCCAGTTTCTTTCCTTTGGTTGCCAGTGCTAAAATATGCTAACAGCATTAAGGCAAGGGACGACTTGAAGAGCTCGCAATCTGTATTCAGCATAATTAGCAGATGCCAATTTAACTTATTACTGCTTCTTATACTGCTTTCTATATTATAAAAAGGATGTCAATGAAAACCTGTTATCTAAATGACTGTTTTCTCAGTGCTGATATAAAGCAACAATAATGGGAAAATAAGAGCCACAGAGCATGTGTTAGGAAATATCTGATTTTGAAATAGCATTATAAACAGCTACAGTAAAGAAAGAAATTAATTCCTGCAGACAGGAATTTTCTCTCTTCCTTCACACTTTGTATTTTTAGTCTGTTTTTAAAGTAATTACATATTTGGTGGCATTCCTGGTTATTCAAATAAGCAATGCAACATTTCTCGCAAAGCGACACCACTAAATCAGGTTGCTCAACTGTCTCAGCCACTTATGATTGCAAAGCATGAGAAATGAGCACCCTTAAGATGCATTTTCCATGCAGAGAACTAACAGCTAAAAAGTAAGAACACAAATAACACAGTTAGAGAAAGCAAAGCAAGCCCTACAATCAGCCCCTTCCAAAATGCCAAATAACAGGCTGTGTCACAGCTAAGGGGACAGTTACAGAGAGCACTTCTGCCTGCCTGCAAAGCAGAAACACATTAACACATTTTATAAAACAATGCCCTCTTGAACTAAGAGGCTGTTGAAAGATGTATCCACCACACATGCACAAAAAAGCAGCGCGCACCAAGGTTGTGGATTAAACAGGTTTCTAACACATAAATGACATAATGATCCAGTCCAGGCATCATTCACTGCTAATTCTGCTTGGTGAAGATGCCTTCCTGCTTACAGTTCTGCATATTACAAAGCAGAGCAAAAAAATATTTTGAATTATCTTCTGACTCCCAGGCTAAGTTGAAGAGCCTTGTAAGGCTATGCTTCCTCACAGCTTTAATCGATTTCAGCTATAACTTCATTTGCTATGCCTGACAGTGTAAACTTCACCCTTCCCAAGAATTAAGAAGAAAATAACATTTCATACTCCCCCACAAGCAGCGTATGGAAAGCACAAAACAGAACCGCTGCACACATACCCCCCAATTAAACTGGTCTCTGTGGAAACTAATAACTTTCCACAGTATGCACTGTAATCCAAGTAATAATTTTAAACAGGCATAAG
Organism: Corvus cornix cornix; assembly: GCF_000738735.6. Classification (NCBI taxonomy): domain Eukaryota; kingdom Metazoa; phylum Chordata; class Aves; order Passeriformes; family Corvidae; genus Corvus; species Corvus cornix. The sequence continues at coordinate 37,019,461 of NC_046332.1, read as the reverse complement.
CTGCAGTGTGCTGAACTAAGGCATTCTTACCTTGTGAAGGGTGCTTGAAGACATTTAGTTACAGTAAGAGAGGAGAATGTGCATGTTGCCAAGTGTTTGCCATGCACCGGGGCTATGCCTTGCCCCACATCTGCGCACGCACACACCAACTGGGTGCGTGTGCTCCCTAGGTAGAGAAAGAGCACCAGGAAAGATAAGTAGCAGCGATAATGCCCCAGCTTTATGTCTCAATCAGTAGCGAGCTGAGCTGGAGGAACCATTTGAGATGAAAAGGGAAACTATTCCAAGAAACAAGATCTTTTTTTCTCCTCTGGATGCAAAGAGCTTTGCTTGGGTGACCTATAATACCTTAACACAAAAATCTTCACAACCCACCTCCCTCCTGAGCCAGGGAGCTGCACATGTCAAATGACACCACACAAACAATGCACAAAGACTTTAACAAAAATACTAAAGAACCCCTTACCTTTTAGTCAGAATAAGTGACAGATAACAGTCATGAGAAACTCAGTTGGCACAGTTGCTGTACGTATTTCTCTGCGGACTTCTTTTTAGTGGTCCCAAAAGCACTGAACATAAAAAACCTCCAGCCTGCCTGCTTCATTCTTCAGCAACAGAGATACATGCTGTCACGGTAACGCAAAAAAAAAAAAGCAAAAGGAACTATAGATCTTAGTTTTTAAAGCCTTTGTGCTTGTAGGGAAGAAAAAGAGGGAGTAGGGAAAAGGAGAAACAGAGCAAACACTTTTTCTAAGAGAAATGTGGTCTTGGCTATGTAAGCAACCACAGCACAGAAACACAGAAACATGCAGTTTGAATTTCCCTGTTTGCAAGCTCCTTTGGAAAAATAAAAAAAAAATTCGGTCTTTAGGGGAAAAAAATCAAATGCATGGATGGGGGGAAGGGAGAGGAGGAGGGTACTGCTCCTATGTGACATACATATGGAATGAGCATTAGAACAATGCTGACAGGACAGCTAAGCAACTGCACTCTGGGGCAGCAGTTTTCAAAGCAGAGCTTTTGCAGCTTTGCAGAAAGGAGAGGAAAACAATTCAAATAATAACAAAAAAAAAAGCCCTCCGCAGATGGGGGGGAAAAAAAGAAAAAGGAAAGAAAAAGAAAAGAAAGGAGCTGTTAATTCACGAGGAACTACCAGACTTAAAAAAAAAAAGAAAAAGAAAAAAAAAATAGTTGGCTAATTTCTGAAAGGGGGGCGGGTGGGAACCGCCGCGACTGCTTCCCAGCGATGCAAGCAGAAGCCTTGATGTCTAGTGCACTTACATTTTATGCTGCGCACAGTGGGTCCCCTCCTCCCTGCCTGCCTCCCTCCTTCTCTCCCTCCCTCCCTCCTTCCCTCCGCCCACCCTGCCTAGGAAGCTCTCTCTCCCAGGGGACAAGAATTCCAGTGGACCCAATTAACACTGTACTTTGCTGGCTCCTTGGTATGATCGATATTAAGTAAGAGGAGTTTTAGCAGCATTGAAAAATAAAGCAGCCATGTAATGTGTGCCTGATGGAGACTGCATTTTTCCTCCTACGTCTCTACTCCCCCAGTCTCGAAACAATCCAACGCAGCAGAAAAAAACAATTTCAAAAGCATGTGCCAGTACCAGTGATCCAAGCTGCATCAGATATTTGTTAGGAACTTGATGGGAGCCCTCGGCTGCTCATTTCACGAGCTTCGGCAGTACTTTAATAAAGTGGATTTACAAATCAATGGAAGGAATCCAAAGGTTCACAAACAGGCTCTTTCATCAGGTCCGCTGCCTGACTGTACAGGAAGTTTGCTGAAGGGGTCTGGGGACTGTTTCACCAGCACACTTGTTTTCAATGGACTCCCAACAACATGACTTGTTTGGTTTGGTGAAAGAAAGGCAGTAAGAGGTTCACTGCTTTAAGGGAATGCAGCCTAGTGTGTTTACTGCTTCATTCCTGAAGCACGTGTGACAAGGCATTCTACAAATTGCAAATTATTTTAATTTGAAGGGGGAAGTTGTTGGGAGGCAGTAACCTTCTTTGGTCCTGTTTTCCCTGATCTATCAATCACCGATTGCCATGTAAAAACAATCTACTCCAGGCTCTCTCTATAGAGGAAAAGCAATTACTAGCATTAACTCTTGCAGTTGCAAATTAATACAATACAGTCCACAACTGATGGAGTCTGCCTGCAAAGCCATTAATCTAAGAGTAAATGGGTGGTTTGCTTAAATCCAACTGGACTGAAATTCACAGGTTAAGTGCTCCCCTTTCCCTTTCCATAATTCTATATGAATTTGTAGAACTCAGTGGAAAGAAAAGAAAGCCATATTTATTTGCTGTGGCCAGTACAATTCCACGCTAACAGTATCCATCAGTGAAACTGACTACAATTACAGGATCTCAGCACCAGTAGCTGCTTTTCCTTTTTTGTTTCTGGGGTGGCCATGATCTTCAAATTAAACCCAATAAATAGCACTGAGCAATATCCTTGATTGAGCAGCTGGGTTGACCACTGATTTGAATCCATTCTGTTAAATTAATGTTAGATTACATTTCCATACAAATAAGATCAATTAAAAATACTCATAAAACCATGAGATCAAAGGCAGTGAAGAGTTAAATTAATTAACTCAAAAGGCCTCCAATTAAATAATGTTAAGGTTATGATTCTCCCTCTAGCTAACAGAGGGGAAAAAACCCAGCAGCAGGACAAATTTCTGTTAGTGACTACAAGCAGTAGATCCAAATATCACAGCATTTGTCACAAATTCTGTATGATGCCAAGTAACATCCTTCACAGTTAGATAAATGTGGGGCATGCCTAAATCCCAAGCAGTGGTCAACTATCCCAAGGGATATCACAAACCAAAGGTTTATTTACGTGGGAAGATCCAAAAGAGTGCAGCTACACTGCTTATAGACATGAAGGCACGTTTCTTGAGCTATAGTAATTCCAGGCTCATGTACTTGCACCTGTATTTGTGCTAAAGATACTGCACAAGTATCTTTTAGCTGACATGGTTTTCTTGAGCAAAAAGGGAGAGGGAAGAAGTACCCCTGATTAACACAGCGCTAAGCAGGACAACACTGGGTCCAATTTCAAAGAGAGGAAAATAAAAAACCTTCACTGGAAATGACGGGATTTTATGTAGCTCATCATGTTTCCCAGTTGTTACTGATCCAGCACCACAGCATGGCAAACTGGATTTGAAATGAGATAGAGAGATCACTGGTAATACCAACCTGATAGTCCAGAGCCAGCAAAATCACATTTCTCTTTCAGTCCTCTAACCTAAATTAGGGGGCAATGCTAATTGGCTACAATGTCCCTGAAAGTGGCCTAAACCTTGCACACAATGCTTCTCTGGACAAGGGGATCAAATCACTTGGCAATTGCTTTGGGACAACATCAGAGTGAATGAACACATACATACAGTCACCCTGGCAAATTTTTTAAACAGAATAACACTTTAATAAGGATATAATGCACTGAATCTATACTGGGGGCCAGTGGGTGGCTGCATTTTGGGAAAGGTTGAGGTTTACAGCCACAAAGGGGCACATAAGTGCTCTTGGAACCTACAAATGATCTTTCAGTTTGTCTGTCATCTCAACACTCCCAGGCACTGGGAATGTCTTTATTATCCCCATTTTGGAGATGATGATTTGATGACTGAAAGCCTAAATTGCCTCCCCAAGGAGATGCAAAATGTGTTGGAGAATAGCAGGAAACTGATTCCAGGCTTTTCAAGTCCCTTACTTGTGAAGACTGTTCTTGTTTCAAGCACAATCAACTGAATTTGACATATTTTTAAAGTCAAGCTTTGTTCCTTAAAAAAATAACAGCACCATTCTAGACTACTCAAGTTTGAATCAAAGCACTATTAATGGTATTTGAGGAGCATCTCTGCTCCTTAAAATTCTGCATGTGTATTCACTCTCAAGTTTTATTCCAAATAAAAATTCACACTATTTTACTAGAAAATAATTTAAAGATTGTTCAACAATTACAGTCCCTGTTTGGTAGGACACTTCAAGTCAGTGGGGAGTTCAGTGAAAGGACACTTCATATGTGTGAAGAAAAAGGGATAGAAAACATTTCTCAAAATAAGCAAGTATTCCAGGATCAGACCCAGTTATTGGTCAATGTCCTCTTAAAGTAAAAAATCTTGAATGCCACAGTGAAGGTCCTGGTCCCTGGCTGCCAACAAAACAAGCCCTTCTGTTGCTGGAGGCAGGGAAAGAGGGATGTGCCGCAGTCCTGACCCGGGCAAGACACTCCTAGAAAGAGTCTGCCATGCACAGACGTCCTGGTGAGCTGCCTGTTCTGCCTGGAGGCCTCCTTCTCCCTGGACAGCCTCTGCACAGGGACAGTGCAGGGAGATCAGCATCACCCAACACACAGGCCGCCACCACCAGACATGGGACCCTGATAATCCCACAAACAGAATCCACAGAACAGGACATATTTAGCCTAAAATAATTAGGAGGAAGAAGCACTGTTCTCAGAATCTGCTTTATTCACATGAAAGGCAACTCCATGTAAGCTGTAAGGAATACCTAGCCGAAGCCCAAGATGGAAAGATGCATCAAAGAAAAAGAGTTGCTACCAAAAGAGAAAGAAGTCAGTATTACTACCTGAGGGCAGGAACTAGTGATTGCTAAGGGGGCAGTGCTATGTGACCCAGAGGAAAAGCTATGAAAATTTCTCTCTTTTCTCCTTAGGAAACTATATTGGGAAGTGGCAGGATTTATAACTCTCTTTGGAGAACCATAACCTATCTGGGTACCCCCAAGAACGTATGACCGAAATCACAAACATGGAAGATTAGCTATGTAAAGCTAAATGGTGTAACAGAATTTCTAACAGCTAATCCACTTTATTACAGGCATCATCAACTCTGTTCATCATTATATAAGCCTCCCAATTCAACTGTTCTCAAAGACTACAGCCTTTGGCACTATTTAAAGTTGCTTACAGTTTCTTTCAAATATACTCATTTTGATTATTAAAAGGGAAATAAATTGGTAGGCTTTTCTCTCTTTATATCTGTTTTCATAAAGTACAATAGATACTAGAAATTACAAAAGTAGAGAAAACATTTAACATTTAACACACCTCAGCTTCATAAAATCAATACTCAAAAACAGAAACAAGGCTGAACACGTGGTGATGTGGTCTTTGCTCAAGAATGTGAAAAAATGTCTGCAGATATTTTAAATATTTACCAAATGAAGGGGATGTATATCAGGTTGCAGAGCTCTGCATTAAACACACTTTCAAGAGATGATGATTCATGTTAATGTACACCAGTAGGGTTGGAGGTTTGCTTTGTTCTTTTTAATTTCTAATTACATTTTAGTATCAGAATAAACAAAGAACACATAAAGCCAGAAACTAAACCTAAACTAAAATAAAGGAAAAACAACCTTTTAAGGCACTTAACATCAGAGAAGGTTAGCCAGCCAATTACAATTTACAACCAGGCAGTAAACCATGGTGAGGTTCAGCTGACTAATGCTCTGCACCATTATGTAGCAAGTACCAAAGATAAAAGGCCAATTTCCTATTTGAAAATTGGGTTTCAGTAATGTGCAGCTGCCACTCTGTGGGGCTCGGTGATTACCTCCCTGACAGCATCCACCACGGAGGTCCAAAAATCCCAAGTGGAGCTGCAGCGCCCACTGCATCCCCTTCCATTCCCCAGCTCTTCAGAAGGTGTTCAGACATCCCAGAGAGGCGTGAGGGGCTCGCTGTAGTCTATGCCAAAGCAACCACGCCTTGGTGAACTGGGAATTGGGAAGTCTTGTTTACATCCTCACGATCCTAACAAACTCTCTAAAGGCACTTTATTCCAAGTGACAAACAATTTTGACTGGATCTAATTTTCACATTTTTAACGTCCTTATTCAGTGGGTCTGCAAAACAGACCCTCCTGGGGAAGGTGCTACAAAGTATAGTAGAACATAACTTAGAAAACAAAAGTTATTTCTTACCACTCCCACCAGAGAGTCTCTTGCTCTGTACGAGGAGGGTGGTGAATGACACTGCACACAAAACTCTGACTGCAGCACAGATAAGCAAACCTAAATTAATTTTAAACAAGACTGAACAGCATTGCTGTTCGCAACAGTGAAGCTACAAATATCAGCACAGACCACATAAATCTTATCAGGGTCCAGGGGGCTCTGACCACAGACCATACCATGATAAAGCATCTGTTACTGTGGCTTCATGGCAAACACAACCACTCAGGCAAGCCTGGTTAAAGCAGCTGGGACACTTTTCATGATTCTGACCGTAGCATTAGAAAGATCTGTAATTTACTGGGGAGGGAGGAGATCTTTCTAGAATGAACTGAAATAAAAAATTTAAAATTTAAAATAGCATTGGAATAAATTCATACTACTTAGCTGTAAGTGCTTGGTTGTGGTTCCCAAGGCAGCTACAGGTAGTGCTGTACAGCTCCTGGGGCATCTGCCTGCCCCACTGAGTACATGGTCAGCCTGGGATGCTGCTGCTGCCAGCTTGATGCAGCCCATCCTAGCAGGTATTTAGGGCTCCATGAGGTATGTCTCACCCCTATCCCTGATCCGGCTCACACTGAGCATGAACACAGGACAGAGCTCTTCTCAAGCAGTTTTTCTATAAAACACCTCCAACCACTTCTCCCAGCATAGACTGAGTTACCAGGCTTTGGTTCCTTCTCTGCAGCAAGGAAAACTTCCCCCACCGCTCTGGCTTGGCAGCTTAGGGACAGAGCTGGCTCAAAAGCAGAGAGAGACATGCATCCTAACAGAGCCAAAAGAGCTTGCAGTGTTGGTTAGGGCATACCAGCCAAAATCTACTGAAGAAGCAACTACATGGCATAGGGGGAAGGGAGAATAAGTATGCATAAGAGCATTACAAATACCTAAGAAAATTGCTATGTAGCGGTCTGTGATTTCACTGAGAAGATTATATGATGGTATGGCTCTATTGCTAATTTTGGTTACCGATACATCAGGCCTTTCTATAGGATATTGGCATACAACATGGAATATATTTCAAGTGTCACTTCACTTGAATATGTATCTCCAACACATGCTAATAACAGTTCAAATGAAAAACTATACCACATCACAGATGCTCACATCTATTACCTTCGAAGACAGAAACTAACTGCTAAGCGTCACTCCTCAGAAATGGAGAGAGAATGTGGGAAAAGAGATGGATAAATTTGGCAAGAGATCGCAAACGCCTAGGATTTCTGTCTCCCGCTCACTGCAAGCTTGCATCCTTTACTCCTTCTCCAGTTTTATTTTAGCAGCAACTTTTCTAAGCACCTTTTGCAAGCCAGCTCAAGAAAACATGAAGTGTTTTGGCACATCCCACCACCACAACCCTGTCACTGTGGTCAAGCAGTCAAAACCCTCATCAATGTATTTTCAGAATATGCGTTGCATCGGAGTAGTCAAAACCACTCCTTGTTATATGTGGACTCTCCTCTAAGAGTCTCCTTCTGGGAAGATTCTGGAAAGATACAACTTGTAGGGGATCTTCAGGCACACCAGGAGGGGGTGATTACTGAGCTCACCCTCCCATTTGAGGGGCATCCCTGAAGGTCAAGCTGTAGCTCAAGTATGTTAGTTCCAGATTAGTAGGTAAAAATACTATTTTCTCCTCTGATGCCTTGTTTTCCACTGGTCTGGTAATGATTTTTCTCACCAAAGCTCTTCCCCACTCCTTTCCCCTCCTCCCCTGCCCACCTTCCCCCCAGAAATGCTTCATATTCTATGATTTGCCTATATAGGTCTCAGTTACCATTTAGAGAGGAAGAAGGAGAAAATAGAGAAATCACTCTGAAAGACCATCTATTTCTAACAGATTTCCAGCATGGCCAGGCTGATGTGCCCATTCTTAGGAGGGGTTGGATTAGTGTAATTGTCTTACAATTTTGACAGTTTCTGTCTTTCTCAGAACAAATGTTCTACAAGTAATGCCCTATTTCCTAAATGTCATCAAGTCACAATTTCCATCCATTTTAGGGAGGTCTTCTGAAGTGGAGTGCATGGGTCTTTAATGTAACTTGTGCCCAGGACTACTTCTTCAAAGGATACAAAGCTGGTTGCTATGGTTGCTGAAGGTTAAAACTCAGGGCTGATACCTTTATCAAACCCAAGCACCAGCTGTGGGAATGAGTCCTGAAGCTTGTGGATGCTCCACAAAAGCAGCTTCAGGGCTAGAGGTCCTGGAAAAAGGAGCTGGAAGTGAGCAGAAGAGAAAATGCAGCATCCTGTTAGAAAAAGGCAACTGGATGGTCTAACCTTGGTGGATTGGTAGAAGAGAGGAACATGCCACTAAAAAGAGGAAATAATAAAAGATCAGGTCTCCCCTTTCAACTTAGTTTCAATGTATGTGACTCCAAGTCTGGCACAGTAATAGATACGTATCAGCCCTCTGGTAATCCTGGGACTAAACGGCATTCACTAACATGGGCTTCAAATCCCAAAGGCAGGGAGGATGGGAACTCAGCAGGTACAGTCTGCTTTTCAAGGCAATCCTCAGCCAGCCTCAGGAGGACCTCCAAACTCTTGGTTTGCTATCTCCACCAAAGACAAAAAAACAAAGCCCAGAAGAATCCATTTTCCTTAGATTCTACAGTATTGTCATGAGAAGAAAATTTGCAGCTTCATCTGTTTTCATAGCCTCTCATCAACTCCCTAGACCAACACAAGGAAGAGGGGAGAGGAGCAGGGGTGAATAAATTTATGTTGTCCTGGTTGCTGCTTTCCTAAGTCATTTTGAACTCATCCTTCCTCAGCAAGTAGAAAGGTCAAGAGCAGTGCTGGACATCCATGACAGGAGACTCAATGGGCAGAAGACAGAGCAGCACCATCTCCACCATGTGTGCCATGATTCACTTGTGCCAGGGCTCAATGACCTCCACTCCAAAGCTCAGGTTGGGGTCTGTAGCTTATGCACTGTATTAGAGTTCAAACCTAGACTTCACAGCTCCTAAACTTCTGATATTTTACACAGAATAAAAATGTCAGAGCAAAAGACATCCATGTCACTTGCACCGAGCCATCTCCCACCCCATCTGAAGGTAGGAACCTGAGCGAAAATGTGACAAAATCAGAACTGCAGCCCATAATATCCAGCACTATACAAAAATGAGGGCAGAAAAAGAGAAATGGGATAAAATGCAGCATATCCTGTGAGGTTCAAGTTGTGGCAAACAATGGAGACAAGAGGTCAGGGTTCACCATATAGAAAGCAAAGACTTCAGTTTAATTGTTACTAAGCTATGTGGTACATGAATAATAGGGTTTATGGATGTTCCTGGCAGAGACAGAGGGAAAGCCATCCTCTTGGGGCAGCTAAGTGCTTGACTTCTGTGTATTTTTATGTGTTTGTCAAACACTTAGACACTATAGGCACTTAGAATCCTTTAAATAAATAAAATGCACTGCGTTAGTTCAGTGCAAAAAGGCACTGTATCAATGCATGTTAACCACTTTCAATGGAAATTATAACAGGGTATGGGCATAAGTGCAGCCAAAAGAAAACCTTAATAAAAATATAAGGTAGGAAGAAGAGAGGGGAGGAAATGTAAGGCTGGCAAAATTGCAGCCTAAAAAGAATCAGAACAGTAGATCTGAGAATAGCTCAGATCATAAAACAGGGCAGGAGAGAAAGCACCTCCTGTTTTACTGCGATTGGGCCAGCTTACATTTCATTAGAGGGAATCCAGGATAGGCAATTGTGTAATCAAGAGCCAGACAGCTTTACTCATTTATAATTAATTCAGAGTACTTTGAAAGTGAGCTTAGAAAATAGCCAAGTGCTTCCCTTCAAGGAAACCTCTTGTAATGTTTCTGCAGAGCACTGCAAGCAAAGTAGAAGTTGTTCAGCTGAAGACAAAAGGTTTTCTCCTGACATAAATGAATAAAGTGTTACCACAGGCAGTGAAGCGGAGAACATGGCCCATCCTGAAGGAAAGCTTTCATCCAAGCCCTGTATTTTTACAGCAAGAAACACCATTCTGGACTGTTTTACACCATTTAAAGGGTCAAGAGAAGTCTCAATACATTATGGACTGAGACGCAAACTATTCAGTCTTCTATTTACTGTACATAGACAACTGTTCCCTTAGAGGCAAGCACGACTTTTGGCTCCAAAACCACAACCAGCACTTCCATCTACCCACAGCACTTGCCAGAAGAGTGGGCCTTAAACCCCAGCAGGGTTGCACTGTCCCCCACCCTTCCCACCACTCTGCGTTGGTGGCAGAGCCCTGAACGCTGGCACTGCTTGTTTGTTCAGATCCTCAGGTATTCATTAGCTGTCCTCTGCCCACACAAATAATTCAGAAAGTTAAATACCGCCTTCCGTTTCGTGTAGTTACTAATTCATCCACACTTAGCCTCTCATCTGTAATTCACATTGACATTAATGAAGAGACAAATATGTGTGTAACAGAACAGAGGCAGTCCAAAATAAATGAGGAAAAAATGTGGTCACCAGAAACCAATTATACATTCAAAACTGTATTGTGGAAATCACCGGAGTGTTGAAATCAAGTGAGAAGGAAACGTACCAAAACCACACACTTGGACTGGGGGAAGAAGGGGGGTGCAGGGATGAAGTTGCTAGCACATACAGTCAGTCTCAGCCTCATGGAAAAGAATATAAATATTTAGACATGAACAGACCTCTTAAAATACAGTTGCAGAGTCTACTGGCACATGGACAAACATACAATAAGCCCACCAATGTGGAGACACAAATCAGGTAAATCAGACATGAAATTGGCAGGCAACATGCGCAAGATGCATTTTGTAAAGGCAAAAATGTGTTCACCACCAAATACAAAGATGATTTTCCACGACAATCTGAAGCTGCACTGTAAAAGAAATAAATATTAAATATTTAAGGCTGTTCACCTAAATGCTATCAACTGAAGCAAATGGTGGCTTTTTCTTCCACCAGCACTCTTCTTGCTACAACAAAAAAATGAAGGATTTAAAGAGAAATACTTGAACAGTCTTGCTACTTTGAAAGCAGGGCCATCTTCACAGATGGCCCTGAAAGAGTTAACTGCTTCAGAGCTCAGATATTCTCCTTCCCATGTCTCACGGTAAGTACTAGAAGATTTATGTGCAATGAATTTCCAATTACTGATCTGCACCAGCTGGGCTGTCAATCAGCCTGCCTATACAGTGCATGCCTTCACCTCACCATGTTCTCCTTGCATGTAGAAGCACACACAAAAGCATGTAATTCCTATATTCCTACCAATTGGAGTAGGTGAAATGCTGCTTTGGACTTTCCTTGCTACTCCAGTCTACAAGACAGGCATTATTTTCTCACCATGGTGTCCAGGAGAACAATTCCAGTCATGACTTTGAGACATCAAAGAGTATTTCAAAAGTGGAGTGACATTTCCTACCAAGGTTATTCCCATTAGCAGTCATTTGCAGGGAATGCAGGTTATGAGGGAAATCTGGGAGGGACGCCCTAGGATCAGGACACAAAATTCTCCTACGCTGGTATATGAGGTCCAGACACAAAGGATTAAAGAAAAGAAAAAAAACTCACTAACCTATGGAAGTCTTTAATTATGATTTTGCCCAGATAAAAAAGTACAAAGTTTTCGTACAACTAGATACAGGAACTTCAGGATCTTCAAAAAGCTCATCAGATTCACCTGAACTCCCAATAAATTTATCTCCCAATAAATACTAAATTCCTTCATGGGCATCTCACAGTTTCAGCTCAGTATACATTAAAAGTTCATGAAAACAGGCATCCTACTCAAGGTCATCAACCAACCCATTTTAATGGATTATCATTTATTTATTTAATACTTGGAGTCGTTCTTAGCACCACCGCACATTCTTTACTTAATTTCTCAGCCATATGACTAAGGGAAATGCTTGAATCAATAAACCTTCGCAGAACAAGAGTAAGCAATATAACCAGTGATTAAATCTTGGTTTTGATGTAGAATTCAGCCTGAAGAAGCATAATTAAAAAAAGAAAAACCTAACCACAAAGCTCAGAAAAAATATTTTCCTCTCCTGTTTTCTAAGATTTCACTAAGCCATATCCCTGAAATAAAAAATAAACAAAACAAAACCAAACCAAAACATCATAGACATGGCATCATCCTTGAGACTTTGCCTGTTACAACATGGTATTACCCCAGGCTGTTGTTTTTGCACCTGCATTTCACTTCCTAACCTGGGTTACAGAGAACATAATTCCTGAAAGGTTAATTAGCAGCTATGTAAACAGCAAATGCTCGCTATGTATCAGAGTGAGTGTGTTTCACTGCAAAGGCTGAGCATCCTGCAAAGGGCAGGACTTTGAGATACAGCACCAAGCCAGATCCTTTAGCAGGACCCTTAAGTTTTTTGTGCCTGTAGAGGCCTTACCAGAGCATTCTGGAAATTTTCATCCAGACTCGCCTGCCTATAAATAGAGCTGCAGCTCCCGGGGGCTGTGTGGCTGTGTGCTGCTGGTGTGCTCCGAGTTGCTAAGGAGATGGCAGAGCGAAGGCACAAACCGCGTGGGGAAACCGAGAGGAAAGCAGCACCGCTCCAGGGTCTGGCTGGGAGCCAGGGAGGTATCCTCCTGCGGCTATCCTCTGGATCAGAAGGGAAAAAAAGAAGAGAAAAAAAACGGATGGAGCTTCCCTCTCAGCCTGACACAGGCCAGATGCTGGGAACACCAGGGCAGGCATTCCCATCAGCGGACTCCTGAATAATTATAACAAACCATCAGCCTTCTGGGCTCTCGCAGCATCCCTGTTTCCTGAATCCAGACCTGGGTTCTTTATAACAGAGGAAAGTAATTACAGCTTGTATTACAAAGCTCCAACTAAAGGAAAAGGAATTTTTGAATCCTTTTATTATTTTGCATGTAGACTTGTAAACAAGACAGATAGGCCAAAAGTCAAGCTTTGAATTGTAGCTGTGGAACAAACTTCCTAAAGGAATTGAGACTAGGATGACTCCTCATACAGAGTTTTAAGATCTAAGACAATTCATTTATCTTTGACTAGAGGATGCCTGATTGGACACGGAGTCTGGCTCAAGACAATGAAGGAAGATAAGGGTCGTCCTGATTTAAAACTGGATGCAGATACTACTGTCCATTTTAGCTGGTGAAACTACATCCCCAAATAGGAGAGGACTCAAATCACTCTGATGGTAGCAAACATCAGCAAGACTGAGTGCACACCCTGACAAAAGGAGGTTTTGCATTTTCATCATGAATGGAATTACAACTTTACAGGCATGTATCAAGCTTACTTAAAAGTTTGTGCAGAAGCAACTTTACAACTGCTTCTGGTGGACTGGAAAACTGCTCAAAGATAAAGGTAACTACAAGAAAAGTATAAGAGCAATTTCTAAGAACAAAACCCTTAGTAAAACAAAAATGACAAAGAAAGGTGTAGGAATTTCTCAAAAGAAACAGGCAAATACCAAAAGAGCCAAGGCTGTTCCTGCAAATGCAGCAGAAATGCTCTGTGGTGTTAGCTGTGGTTTCTCACAAGATCGCTTAGTTGGGATAGAAAATTAAATGCTTTTGTTTGCCAAGACTCATCCATGGCTAAAACAAAGGCAGTCTCTCTTGCCAACAGTATAAGCTCACCTCTCACTGAACAAAACAAAGACTTAGCAGAAAATGTGTCTTTTTCTTTGTGGTCACCACTGTTTCACGCCATGGAAGTATCAAAGTGTGTCTGACAGTTTCTCAATATTAGGTGAAAGAGAAAACTGAACCTTTTTTTCCCCCCAAGACAGCAGTGAAACCACACTAAGAATACTTGAAATAAAAAGCACGTAGAGCACGACTGATTTGAACTCTTACTGTCTTCCATCTTTCACAGACGCTAATGCTCTCAGTAACTCACTAGCAACAAACTGATGGAAAGAGAAGGAACATATGATCACGGCTTATTTCCCAGTGTACATATTTCTTAATATAGAAAAGTGTATGATAGATCTGCCACCATCTGATCTTGATTGTTGTAAAACCAGTCATTCTGCCTTCATCTGCCAAAAGAGTTTGAGAATTACTGGGGATATTTTTGGCAGTCTTAAGAACACAGAAGCACTAAGGCATATTCCCAGAGGACAGCTGAAAGTTTCTTAATAATTTCTATCTATTAAATGACACTTTTTCACATTACTTGAGGATTGTCCAGTGCAATTTTAAGTTAATTAAGGTAGAGGAAAGTGGGTAAAGAGGCTTCAGATCCTAGTGCTGTTACTTTTTTCCCCACAGAAGTTTTATTTTTTATGATACTCTTAAAAAATCAGAAATCTGATCTTGTGTCTAGTAAACTTTATGACATAATACATCCACTGAAGAGGCAACTTATTATAAAGATCTTATAAAATATTATTTGATCATAAATATAACCCTTAATGGGGTGGTGGGGGATCAACAACCCTCTCACACATAAAACCGGGGGTGGAAGTGGTGAGAGTTCTTATTCAATGATATACACTAGTTTTTGAAGACCTAACTTCACATTTTTATTTCTGGAAAAAAAATATTTCTGCCCTGATTCAGCCACATTCCCTATGAAAAAAATAATTCTAATTTTTTCAGGAAATTACAAGGATGAATGAGCCAACATAATTTAACAAAAAGGTGGAATACAAATTATTTGTATGAGGAATATTATTATAGCCAAGACACAATGGGAACAAATGGAAACACAGGAAACTCTTTTTAAATATAAGAAAAAAACCACACTATCACTTTTCTACCAGGAGGATGGTCAGGCACGGGCACAGGTTACCCAGAGAAGATTCTGGAGTCTCCCTCCATGCAAATGTTCCAAGTTCAACGGCTCATGGCTGTGAGCAACCTGCTCTCACTCGCCCTGCTCTGAGCAGAGGCTTGGACTAAATGACCTTCAGAGGGGCCTTCCCACCTCAGTCAGTCTGTGATTCTCCGACTATTAAGAACAAAGATCCAAATTTACCAATTGTGTTAAGGATGAATATCAAATTTAATCTAATCACAGCTATACAAATAAAGAATTTAGTTTTGGAAACTTAAGCCATAAAACTGGTAATAAAATGTCATTTTAAATGAACAGTAGTCATAAGTAATCATATTTCACATTTGCTGGCCCACAGAAGAGTGTATACAAAAGGAAAATACCATTTCTTTTTACATACTTTATATTTCCAACACTTGAAGTGTTGTGCCAAGAAATTCTCAATTTTCCCATTAAAGGAACAGTTACAACATGGGTTCTGGACTTATCTCTTCACATTGCTATAATAGTGTTGATGGCTATGACCTCTTTTCCTGTCAATTTTAATTTCCATATGCCATCTGATTGACTGTCACACCTCCTGTATTTCCCTTTATATTTTTTCCATTTCCCAAGCTTTAAACTCATGTGGAATTATTCAAAACAAAAAAGCAAATAAACCACGCAGCCCTTTGCAAGTGTAGGAGAGTTAGTAGCTATGAAAGCCTCTTCCAGCCAAGTCAGAAACGCATTTCACATCACTAAATCATGCTCTGTCCAGCACTGGCTGTGCAATCCTCCAGTTATTGCTTCGCCATCACTGCTAGAGTTGGAATTAAGTGGCATGAGCAGTTTTGCCATCAATGCCACACATTCAGCACAGGTAGATTCACAGCTCTCTCGGACAGGTCTCAGAGGGACAGAAAAAACCTGCAGGAGCTCAACCTCTGCTATGAGCAGAAGGCTGGAGCATGGACAGGAAACCAAAATTTGAAAAGCTAAGCTGAACATAACCGCTGAACAAGCAGTATCTAGGGGAACACAAATCTGGAAGATAAGAGCAAGCACAGCAAACACAATGGTGCAAGTCACTAGAGTGCAGTGTTAGCGAAGCCAAGTATTTAAGGGCCAGCAAATTAAACTCATAATCATCTGAATCCAGGTATTTCTACACTGCCAGACAAAGAAACTTCTCAGTTTCTTCCTTTAAAACACAGATGTTAAAAATAATAAAAAATGGTGAGCAGGGGTGGGGAAGTGTCCGGTTAAAACATACTCAAGAAAATAACATCCTCACATACATTGTAGAAACTCTCAACTCTCACTGTGCTGGTTTACTCTGCACATTCCTCTCAGCCAGGCTTCTGGGAGAGGAGGGAACTGTGGACAGACTCAATACAACATTCGGGTTTGTATGCATTAGCACTGTTAAAACATCCAAGCTGATCAGATTTAAAGGGTTTATTCCTCTGCTGAAGCAAAACCTTTCACTGGGTCAAAACTGAATAAAATTTGCATAAATGTGTGGATTCAAACAAGCCCGTTTGATAAAAAACCTACACTGAGAAGCCTGGGCTCCTTCTGAGCATTCACTGCCATCTCTCCAGAGGTTCGAGTTCCCTTTACTGCCCTGATGAAGAGGCAGGGGAAAAACGGGAGCAGCAAATATCACTTGGCTGAAAATTGGCTCAGAGAGCTTTCAGAAGCTTATTGCTGTGAGTGCAAAGAGTTAAACTCCACAAGGCATGCTCTGATCTCACACATCAGTGAAAAAACAGGAGCAGCTCTACCCAAAGCAATGCTGCAAAATAAACACAAGGCTGAATCAGACCCATAAGCTCTTAAAGAGAACAGTGAGCTAGATATAGATATGAATTTCCCAAGGTGAACCACTTTTGTACCAATGCAAGCTCTGGACACTATTGTTTAACCTTCTTCGGGATTTAGGTTTGATTTCAGGCCAACAGCAACCAGTTGGAACAGCCATACAAAGTAAAGCTGAAGAGTACTTAAAAGGGCTGAGAGAATCCACCTGAAACAAACACTTGGTCAAACCTTGGCAGGGCTGAAAAATAAAATTCCGGTCAGCACAGAGGAATCAACTTCAGTTACACTCTTAATGTTGAATTCATAACACTGAATTATCCACTTACCACCTGAAGTTGATGCAAGCTAAGAAATTAAATTATGAGACCTTATCAGTGCACCTTTCATTATCTGGGCTGGGGGAAGTGTGCGAGGGGGGGAGGGGAGCAGTGCTGCTATTTAAGCTACAAACAAAACTCTTAAAAATTTCTCACAGTATTAACACTGCCCATCTGCAGTCCCCACAGGGTTAAAGTCGGAGAGCTCAACCCTGCTTCTCAGTTTGGAGCCTGCTACCACCGTGACCAGCTGTTAGAGCTTAGGCACATCATCAGGAATTCAGTGACACAGCAAAGGTCTGAATGCACACATACATTTGTGACTCCCTGTAAGCTGAAAGCTGACCAAAAAATCATACCCATGACTAACAAGTCCCATCATGCCTCCTAAGCCACTTCAGTATAAAATTATATGAGAATGCAACATTCATCAAAACCATTGCCTTTTCTTAGCACACTTTTTTGTTTAGGTCAAAGTGGGCATTTTATGCTTTTTATTTTGTTGAAAGTATTAAAGATATTCAACTGTGATAGAAACATGGCCACTTGCAAAACAGATCCTGTTCTGAACCTTGCAAATACAACTAATTTTGTTTCCTGCATTGCTCTAAGGGGTCAGAAAGAAATCAGAATTCAATCACTAGTGTGAGCAGTAGCACATTTCTCTCTCCAAAATAGCTGTTACCCAGGGACATGAGGCATGGCTCAACCACCCTGCTTGGTGAAGCGAGTCCATCTCCATGCACAAGGGCTGTGGTGGAGCTTCTTCATCCACCAGGTTTGGGAGAGGTGTGACAGAACTGTCAGGGGATGGAAACATGAATAGAGATTAGAATCAGGGAACTAATGCCAAGCAAGAGGCAAATATTTCCTTTTGTTCCTCTCTTTTTCTTTATTTTAACTTTCAAAACACTGCCAAGAGAAGGAAGGGGAAGAAGTTAGTGAGCGTGACAGCATCACTGGAAGACGCAGACTGGGATACTGGCAGCTTAGACGTGCCAGGGCACAGCCCAGGCAGGGACACAGCAGTGGGTTGTGGTCCCAGCCACTGGCCATGCAGGAACACCATATAGGAGCTGACAGGGTTCCCTCGCAGAGCTGGGCCAGGCTACCCCACAAATGACAAACAAAATAGGGTTTAGGAAATGAAAAGTGGGTCACAGCTACAGAGAGGAGGATGAGCCCAATGCAAGGGCTGTGTGCAGTGGGCAATGGAGAAGCAATCAGCAGGAACCTCAAGGCCTTTATTAGTGGTGCTATTATGCAAATTTGGCAGCACCCATCATCCTGTCAGTCTGGTAGCAGTGAGCTGCCCTGGGCAAATGCCATTAAGTGCCCCTTCCCCAGCCTACACTTCATAATTCCTGCTTTACCACAAAGGCCATGGTCCTCCTCTCCCAGCTCTGCCCTTCCTGCCCCAGCCTCCTGCCTGCCCCGTGCTGCCTGAGACCCCTCTGCACCAGAACCCCAGGCAATCTATTCCTTCCATGAGGGTCCATTTTCAATCCCATACCTCCACACATCCCTGGCACTGAGCAGCGGGGTGGCTTGGGGCAGGGGACATTTCGTCCCAACCATTTCCCGCCTGGGCTTTGCCGCTTGCAAAGCCAAGGCACAGGGGCGCTGCAAGTATGGGCACATTTGATAAGGCTGAAGTCCCCATATGCACCTGGGAAAAGGAAACGGGCACAACCAAGCTTCTGCAAGAAGCAGACCAGCATACACCTCTCACCTCTGGGAAGGACATGAGCACTGAGGTGCGTGGAAGCAGTGCTGAGCACAACAGCCCTGGCCACGCTGTGCATTCTCCCAGTCCTCCTCTCAGTTATCATTAAAATCTCCACAGGAAAAAAATCTGGACGTTTTAAACAGTGCTTAAATGATTCTCTCCCCCAAAGAATTAAATTACCATTTATAGCCTGTTCTTCCTATTAAAAATTAATCAATTTATTCATCACTTCTAGGACTGAAACCTTTCATTTGTTTTACAATGAAGAAACCTTTGATCTGCAATTCTCCAAGGCTACCATTTTTTATTCTTTAGTTCTTCTCATTAAAAATAAAACACCTCTATTCTCCAAAATGCCTTGATGGTACTCTCGAAATGCCCATTTTAACAATGAGAAACGTTTTATTATCCTTACCTTGTCACAGGCACTTCAGAAGTTTACATGAGGTTTTTGGAGGTGTTTTTTTTAATCATAACAATACTGCACTGGGGGGAAAAAAAAAAAAAAAGAGGGTTTACATTCATGATCACCTTCTCTCAAAGACACAGAAGCAAATACCTAAAATAGAGTTTCACAATACTTCTTCACCTGGCATGCTGCTTTAGGCTAACCTGAAATGAGTTTGCCCTGAGCCTCCGCCAGCCTGTCTCCAAAGGGCAAGTCTTAAATGGAGCCTAAGCTGGAGCATGCATTAAGACTCAGAGGAACAAGCTGCAGAAGAACATTTGGAAACACTATTTTAGCATTTTTCCCCCTTGTCATCCTGTTTTCCACAGCTAGACACATCTTTCAGCAAAAGACCTCTTTCAGCAAAACAATGATCAGCACTTGGGTGTGACTAGGACTACAGAAAGCAGATTTACCCTTACCCAAGCTGCTAAGTGTGTGTTTCACATCAGTGGCTCTCAGGGTGCTCCCACCAGAAGCAGGACAAAACGACCAAGTGCATTTTCCTTTCTGCACTCCTGCTCCAACTCGCATCTCACCTTCTGCAAGGACCACACACTTTGCACTGGTTTACTGAATAAGATCTTCTTCATTAGTTATTAGAAGCACAAAGGTTACACACTACTGATCAATAGAACAGGGCCAAGGAGCTTCCACCCAGCTTCAGGTTGTGTGGCACAGCATAGAAGCATTTTCTATACAGTTAAATCCTACTTTCTGCACACCTCTGTCATAGACGGCTGAAGAACAAGTTAAAGCTCCTAACAAAACTCCTAACAGACTCCTGACCCACCCTAAATCTGAGTTCAGCTCGGCTGCAATGCAGGATCAAACCCACAGTCGTCTTCTGAGGTCAAGGAAAACAAAAACCTAAACCACCCAATTCCCAACACTTGCCTTCAGCAACACCAAAGCAGAACAGCCAACTAACTTGGTAGAGAAACAATAACATACTCCACTACTGAAGCAGAGCATATCAGAGGATCAGAAACCACTTAGTGTGCAAGCCTCTGTTTAGTGCAATGTAAACTCTCCAGCTGCTAAAGGGAGAGAAAAGCCAGCTTTTGCCAGCAGACACATTTTTTTGGAGCCCCAGTTACAACCACAGGAAACTACCAAGTGTACCTGTGCTCCCTCCTCCTCACCACAACAGTTGTAGCTATGTTCATCAGGAGGGAGCAGAGGAGGAGCAAAGCCAGTAAGAAGCACAGAAATCCAGAAAGCTACTCCATAAAATAGCACGTGGCTAAGTGCAGCTAATTACAATTTTGTCACCAAATAAAAGATGGACCAAAAATATTAGTCTTGAAAATCACTTGCATATGCCAGAATATTTCCACTCTGCATAAATGGATTCCATTCAAATATTGTGAAAATGAATTCATCCCAAAAAAACATGACAGGCCTAACTGCATGTCACCAGATGTCACCCAGGCAATGATGAAGCCACTTGAGTATGCTCTTCACCAGCATTGCATAAGAGCCGTGAATGTCTGATGAGCCCCAGGAATACGGGTTTGCCAAGCACTTGTCAATCCCCAGCGCATGTTACTCCTCTTCAGCAATCCAATGCCGGCATCTTGTTCCTGTGTATATAAAAGCTTGCTCAGCGTGTTCAAATTGCTGCAATTCTGACAGTCTAATCATTTGGTGAAATGCTGCCATATTAACAGATAACAGCCTGCCCCCTCTGCAAACAGGAGGCTCCTACTCTGCATCACTCATTTCGAGGAAGATGATGGATGAAGGAATTACACCTCCTGCTCCTCTTGGTGGGATAATAGTATCGATATTTAATGCCCACTAACCCCAAAGCAGTGCTCAAATACATGCTGGGGGCTGTTTTTTAGGTGAAATAATACACACATAGAGAGAAAAGCCATTATTCATGTTTTACGGAGTGTGTCACAAAGACGGAAAAGAACTTTATGTGACAAAGGAAACGTGTGGACTGAGACGGAAAACTGAATTCATCCCACCTAGTTGTAGTCCAAGTAACCAGAATATTATTGAATTAGTGCTCTGTTAAAAATGAGTGGGGATCGGAGGTTCCCAAAGTGTGGTTTGCAGTTAACCTTTGCTCCATGAGTCACAGGAATGACTGACAGAGGTCAGGCCAAAGGTTTCTCTAACCCAAATACCGCCTGATAGTGGTCCACAACAAAATGTGTATGGTGGAGTAAAACCAGGCAAAATCTATTGTATTAACTATAGACAGCAACAGAGCAATTTGCAGCTCCCACATTTCAGGAACTGGAGGGGATTTTTCTCTTTTTAAGAGCATCTGATGATTTCTCTTTCATAAATTTGTACAGATGCTGTCTGATGGCACGAAAACTTCTGACCTCCACAAGACCCAGTGGTAGGCAAACTGCACAGCTTCATTACAGATCTCCAGCAGGTCACTTTAAGCCTGATGCCTCAGACTTAAAACAGCTGGGACAAAAAGTAAATAATCCTTCACTTTCCAGCTAAGCAAGTTTGCCTTTCTAATAATAGTTATTTTAGATCTCATTACTGTGCATACAAAGTTATGGTTATTCTTTGCATAACTCTGCATTCAGGTCCACCCTGAGGAAAACACTAAATTTTTGCACCAAAATGCAGCAAAGTTTTAAGGCAGATGGTCTACTTTAAAGGCTTTTTTGTAGTTTTGTTGGTTTCTTTTAGTATTAATGTCTTCCCCTTCCCACAGGGTCTGACCAGTCAGAAACAACTCCTATTACAGGAGTCTTGCAGCAGGTCCTCCCAGTACGGCAAGGAAAACGGTTGATTTAAGCCAATGGTTCCCAAATGGTCCCTTCGAAGTGTGAACAACCTTCACCCCACGGCATTTCTTTCCACAGAAACCCCTCCAAGCAGTCTTCCCTTAAACAGGTGATCAACTCCATCCTCTTGTTCCTCTTTGCATTTTCTCCATGACCCCGATACCCACGTTAATGCTCACAATACTGTTGTCAAGTCCAAGGCCTCTCAAAGAGACCAGTAAAGGGAATGAACACCTTCACTATATCAACAATGCATTGATCAATGTATAAGCTGGTTTGTACAGGAAATAAACAACCTCCCTCCTGATCAAAGGTCCTGAACATGTAGCCTGACAGACTATAAGGAAGTGTTTTAAACACTGCAAGGCACTATGTTCGCATTTACTCCTTTCTTTTTTATTACTTTCCTTTTTTTAAAAAACACTTTTCCCCAACCTGTCAGTGTTTGCTTTCCAATATTTGTTTATGCTATGTAAGCTGTAGGTTATTTCTGTAAGAGACCCTAATTTCCTCCTCTGCTGGGACTGTGGCGATAGCCCCAAGGAAGTTTACACTGAGAGAAGAGCATGACAGGCAGTGAATTAAGTGGTTCAGAAAGAGATACAATTAGCTTTCTCAGTGGAGGAAAATGAAGTTAAAAAAGAAATTCTTGGCAGTTCTACTCTCCTGTCTCTGTCTCAACTTCAGAAAATGGACATCAAAAGACAGTCAAAGAAAATAATCATCAATATTTGAATCTTGATAAGACATGTGATTTATTGACACAGGACTAATACCAAGATCTGTCCTTTTTTTTTTTTTTTTTTTTTGGTAGCCAATTCCTTTGCTGACTGAGTTCAATTCATTTGTTTCTACTAAATGTTTGCTTTTCAAGCTGCCCTAAAATTAGATGGCAGGAAGCCTAGAGCTCCTGTGTAGGCATCTTCCTTACCAACTCCTAAGCTGTGAAGCACAGAAATGGTGTGTTTGTTCCAGCGAAGAAAGCCTGGCCAACATTTCCACAGGACTTAGAGATGCTTTGAAACCCAGCATTGAAAGCTCCTGGACTGAGCAGGACTCATATGCCACAGGAAAAAATCCCAACCTAATGAAACAGTAATACCAGTATTGAGGAGACAGATCCTGAGAGGCATTTGAGTCCTAGTTTTTGAAAACGCCAGGTATTTCTACATCTGACGACTAACCTACTAAGCTGTTCCATCAGGCATTGGTGGAAGCACTTATTATTATTTTTAATACATGCTGCCTCCAAGCAGAGGCAAACAAAATAAAAAAAAATGACAAGTGTCCCTTCAAAGGGAATGCCAGCTGATCTAAGAAAGCTGTAAGTATAGTTCAGACTTTGCACTATCAAATGCATGTGCACCTACAAAGAGAGTCAAAGCTTTACAATCATGCTATTCTTCAGTCCAACCATTTCTTTGCATTTAAAAATACACAGAATGCCAGGAACATTATTATTCTTTAATGGCACACTTTGGCCAGGAGAAACGAATGCAGGAAAAGGAAAGATACGAGTTGCTATTGAAAAATGAAGGCTTCTCATTAAAAGTTCTTAAAAGAAAAGTGGAGTAGTTAGGAGAAAGTATCCACTTTTAACTGTCTTCTCTTGTTCCTCCCCAACTGTGCTCTGGACCATGAAGATTGAGAAAGTATTAAGAAAGAATGCTTAATAAAAGGTGGATTTTTCTTAACAGCAGATTGCAAAAAGTGTAAAGGAAGCTTCATTTGATTAAAATAATAATGACATTTACCAAACCAGAGACTGTTTTTAACTAAGAAAGTCTACATGCAAACCAGTGATTTTCACACTTTTGTGAACAGAAGGCTATTGTATGATAGATTATAAAAGGCTGTGTTCAGCTGTCCTTGGGATTTACAAGGCGCTAATAATATCTCCCATAAATTGTTCACCACACCAGCAATACATTCAGATAAATGCCACCATGGTGGGTGAGTGATGCTACTCTGAGAGGGCTCAAAGTACCATGGAGTGAAAGCACAACCTTTTCACCATCTTCCTTGGTAATGTCATATCTGAAATAGGACAGGCATAAAACTCAGAGCCTGTTAGAAACAAAAGCATGACGTGTGGGACATCTACTTTATGAAGACTAAGCTGTGAAGAAACAGTAAGTTATTCCATAGTCCATCTGTTTTGAGCACCACAGAGTTCTGCACAACCAATAGTGGCAGTGTGCAGTACAAACCTCCCAGGACCGATCCCAAACATTCCAGCGAACACGCCCAAAGCTGGACCTTGTAGCATTCTCTGAACTCTGCAAAAGGCAGCAGCTCTCAGCTTCCACTCAGTTTCTACTGGCACATGCAACCTCTAATTTAGGAAAAAAAGGCTACAGGGTGGCATACCCTCACTGAAAAAGTGCCAACACCTACTTTACAATAGCCCTTTTAAATTCCAGGATCTCTTCCAGCCAGTTTCATCTAACTTCCATTTAATTTTATTTCTACAGTCAACAGCCTCTTTGCTCAAAAACGTTTTAAGCCATTATTTCCTGAAGTGAAAGACAATGCATCATTATCCTATATCATAGGAAAACACAATGCAGTACTAGATCAATATCTCAGTCTGCTCAGCCAGCCACAAATCTTCCTGTGCTTCTCACTCAAATAGTGAAATACCTCATAGAATCACAGAACGGTTTCGTTTGGAAGGGATCTTAAAGATGCTCTAGTTCCAACCCACTCACCATGGGCAGGAACACCTTCCACTAGACCAAGTTGTTTAAAGCCTCATTCAACCTGGCCTTGGTAGAGAAACCTAGGGTTCTTCTCTTCCACAAAAAACTCTTGAACATTTCCCATCTTTCCCACTTAGTGGCTTTTTTCCTTGAAGTCAGTTGCCCATATTTGAGTGATGCATTTCCTCTATCACTTCCCCATCTGCAACTTACGCATTTTTATGAATTTAACTCTGATGAACAATAAATTCAGAGCCAGAAGAAACAGCAAGCAGTCATCATAAAAACTTGTTCAAATGCATCTGCCTTCGTTTTGGTACAAGAGCAGTCAAACATCTACTGCTCAGTGGGGATCCATCCTGTGTGCCAGCTGACATACCAGAGAGTCTCTGATGACGAGGCCAACAAGAACAAAATTTCATCTTTCCTTTACGAAAAGGATCTCAAACTTTTCTTCTGCTCCATGCGTCTCATGTTGGTCAGAACTGCCATCCCCTGGCAGCAACCTCGATCCAGTGCTTTCCCAATCAGACTTGAAGTGGCCACCAAGGACTGAGCTGCCCTACCCAGATGGTATCATTAACCTGACATCACAAACTGGTTGGGGATGCACATCAGTCACAGATATTTATATACATTTTATATACAGTTTACTTGGAGAATGGGGCTCCTTTGGAAAGGAAAGGTACAGAGGACATTTCCTATCACTATTACAACAGTATCTTAAAAACTGAAAACAGTGGTCACAAGATACAATTCCTTACCAGTCTTACAAGTCTTCAACTATTGAACCTGTTTCATCTGTTAAAGAAAAAAAAAAAAAGAACTCCTCCAGATAAACTGTGATTGTTCTGTTTGGTTTCAAATAAAACCACATCTGGTTTCCAAGCACATGCATTTTTTTCTAATCTGAAAAGTTTTTCCAGTCCTGGCCTTTGGTTGGTTGGTTGGTTGGTTGAGCTTGCTTTTTGCACAGCTATTTAAAAAACCATATAAACACAGGGAAAGGTTGACAAGGGATGAGAGAAAGCGGTATCCCAAGTCATCAGGTCATGAATCTTTCCACCACATAGTCCCAGTAAGGCATGGTCTTAGTGTATCTTCAGAGCTTCCCTACTGACTGCACAGGACAAGTAGTCCTGGGGAGTTTATATCCAGAAATAATAATAAACAAACAAACAAACAAACCCCAAACCACCCAAAAATACCCATTTGGTCTGGATACAATTATTAAAGGATTTTTAAGAGAATGGGACTATGGACTTAGAGGGGAGAGGGGAGGAAAGAAAAAAGAGCAAGTAAAGACCTTCCTCCTCCTGGTAGCTCTCAGCCAGAGCTGTCCAGAGGGAAGGGCTCATGGACCAAAACTGCCAGCTGACAATGCCAAGCCCTCACTGTGGCCAGCATAGCCATGGCATATGGAACCCATCCATCTCTCATTAGGGACATTAGGGGGACTCACATCTGGACTGGAGAGGGTCACCCACACAAAATTTCCAGGCACTTGAAGAGGACAAGCTCCTTTTAACATTGTTAATAAGCAGGAATGGCTCAGATGTCTCCCTCAACCGGCTGTGTGGGCTCTTGCTACTAACAGCAGTAGGCATGGAGGGAAGAGGAAAGTAGAAGAGGGGGTTTGTGGTCTCCGGTGGGAGGGTGTCAGTCACCTAAGAGACCCAGCACCTCTGCCATGCCTGTACGTCCTCACAGGCACAGGGCTCCCCAGACACCAGGGAGCTCCTGACAGGTTCCCAGCTCTGGGTAAGAGTACAAAACCTTGGCTTGCTCTCAGAAAAATATCACTGTTCAGCATGGATTCAGTGTAGTATGCATCCCCTGACTCCAGGGGAGCACATCAGGTGACAGGTCTCCTCAGGCGGCGGGTAAGGCTATGGGTGTGACCTGCCCCAGCCACGGCTGAGACCTGCCCTGGCGTTGCTGCACGTGCTCCCTCTGGATTCTGGAGACGGGAGTGAGAAAGAGACACAACTTCAGCAGTCAGGTCTTGATCCTGCTCACCAAGATGATCGTATTTCTCTTTGACCAAGACCCACCAGCCCAACTGTGTCTACGACTGCCTGGAAGAAGGTTACAGACAGGTGGAGGTCAGTCTTTTTTCCCAAGGAACAAGCGATA
This sequence comes from Corvus cornix cornix, assembly GCF_000738735.6. NCBI lineage: Eukaryota > Metazoa > Chordata > Aves > Passeriformes > Corvidae > Corvus > Corvus cornix. The sequence goes on along the minus strand of NC_046332.1, from coordinate 36,992,787 downwards.
GGACAAGAGAAACTGGTCTCAAGTTGCATCAGGGAAGGTTTAGATCAGGTGTTAGGAAAAAAAATTTATTCACTTAAAAGGCTGTCAGGCATTGGAGCATGACCAAAAACACCACAAGAAAAATCCAGCAGTATCAGTAAAGAGTTTTACACCATGCAAATGATCAGGTTACTTTGTCTGCGAGTGCCCATGGGGGCCTCCAGGGGCAGTGAGTACATCTGGAGCCTCCTGCCCTCTCCTCCTAGCTGTCCCTCACCAAACCCAGGCACTGCCAGCAACATAGCATGGGCTCCACAGCTGACTGGCACTTTCCCAGGAAGAAAACTTTCCGTTTGGTTTCAATTAAAAGAAGCTATTCTGAAGACAATTTAGTCCCGTTTCCAGACACAGTGATTTCCAGCTCCCCCTTTTAGAAAACTCCTCTCCAAATACAGCCAGTCTCTGGCCGCTCCACAAGCAGTGCTCTTTTTAGGCTGTGGAAGTTAATCAAGCTGCTCTTTATTTTTAGATTTTCTTCATATGACTTTACGCCACAAACTCTATTAACATTATGCCTTGGAACATCAGAGTTATTCACAGATCAATCAAACTGACAGAAAATGTTGCTCCTGCCTTGGGAGAACTGAACTCAGCTGGCTTTTTAAGAGCAAAGCTAAGAGAAGAAAAAAAAATTTAAAAAATACTCCTCACACCATAAATCAACCAATTGGACATCTTGCTATGAATGAAATTTCTCTGAGGAGGTGAGGAGAGAGGGAACAGAGCAGCATTTTTTTCCCCCCAGATGCCTGTGTGCACAGATTAAACACCCCTCTGCACAGAAGTTTGACTTCAGGGCAGTGCCCAGTGCAGGCTGGGGAGCAAGGACCCACCTCTGTATTTCCAGTCCATTTAAAAATATACTGTGTCTCACTCTTGTTTCCTTATTCTGTCTCTCTCAATACACCAAAGGGTATTGCAGCTGCAAGAAAACTCAACCCCTGATCTCACCCCGGCCTTATAGGAACCTTCTAATTCACCCAGCTCAGAACTGAAATACTCAGCCGATACGCTGTGACCTAGGGCTGCTGCAGGTAGGGTGACCCCTGTGGCAGGGACCAAGGAAGGACTGCAACACTACATTGCACTCCAGCCACCTGCCTAACCCATGCCTAATCAAACACTTCACTCTCCCCTTCCCCAAGCAGGATTAAGAGAGACTGAAAATAAAAAATACAGTCACTTCAAACCCTGTCTTTTCTGTTTAGTGTACCGAAGCCTGCTCTTGAAAGCACGCCCCCTCCCCCTCTCCAAAAACAGAAAGAAGTCACAAATCAGCAGTGTGCCCTGGACAAGAAGTTGAATTGTATGTAGATTTCCTCACCAACACTCAAAAGTACTTGGTAAACTTCTGCAATGTAGATTTTTGTTGGCACTTGGAGGCACAGAGGTAAACCATTAATCAGGCACCTAAAACACTGCTTCTGTCAACTGATGGAAGGGTAAAAAACATGCCAACCTTGTAGATTCAAATTAAAGACTTAAGGTATGCTGTCAGCTAGTACCACCATTTCTGACTGGCAAATTCTGATCTGCTGCTGTTACCAGCAAAACCTTATTTATGGCAAAGGAACAAATGATACACTTATTTTTCCCTCCATGTGCTTACACTGAGCACAGAAGCACAGCCAGAAACTCTCACGAGCCCCATGCAACTGCTCACAGTGCCACAGGCAGATGGGGAGAGACCCAAACCAGGGAGTGAAGTTCCAGCTCCATAGATATCAACAGCTGTAGTATCATCAGAGGTATGCAGGGACGTGTTAGCAGCTACAGACGGTCTGCTCAGACCCAGCAATGCAAAGCCAGGCTGGGAGTAACAGGACACCTTTTTCCCTTTTCAAAGCAAAAATCCATGGCTTACTTAATGTTCCTCTGTACATGTATTTCTCTACATTCACTGGAAAGTACTGAGTACTTTCGCCTGCTTTGCGCCTTCAATGTGAGCCACCCAATAAGCTTGTGCTCTGCTACCATTAAAAAAAAAACAAACCTAAACCAAACAAGCCCTAAACACAAACCAGTAGAAGACAGTAAATACTAAAGACATTTCCCAACCCCTTGCTAAATTAATGCAGACTAAAATTACACAGAAGAAAAAGGATAGAAAAGTTTGGCTATGGAAACATTCCTCTGTTTGGAATTCCATGCACTGGCACGTAATTGGGTTAGTCTTAAGACTGGAGGAACTTAAATAACAACTTTTGTAAAAGCGGCAAACTCCGGGAAAATTCTGTCACAGGGCAAAGCAATGTGACATTTTCCAACACTTCTCCTTTTTCACATTTATGAAGCAGGGGATTGCTCTAAAATATTTCACTGTGAGCAACTTTACAAGACAAACCACAGCCGAGAACAATACAATCCTATTCCAAAGGTGTTTCAACTCATCTGTGAGCTATCCTCCAACCCATGGAAATGAACAAAAAAGCACCAAGCAATAAGCTGTATGTTTGCACAGGCAGCTCCTGGCAAAGCCCCAGGCGTGTGAGACCTTCCACCCTCACTGCCCACACCATCCTGTCTGGGTCACCGGCAGGATCCTGCACACCAGCCGGTGTCACACCACTGACCAGTGCCACGCGCCGGGGCCTCAGGCAGCGCATCTATCCTCCGTTCATATTTGCCACATAGAAGGAAGACCATTGTAACTTCTGGAAAATAGAGAACTTCTATGGACAAAGCCCCATAGCTGCTGATGTGGGAAGGAAATCAAGGGAGGAAAAAAAAAAAGAAATTCAGCTAAAACTGTGTTTATGATTTAAAGACCAGAGGACACAAGTTTCTTCTCTGAATATTTTTTGTCCTATTACCAGTCATTAATTACTGGTTCTGCCATGTCAAAACAAACAGGGCTTTTGTTATGCTTTCTGAAGTGTTATATTTACACATCTTGGTTATATTTTTCTGGCTGCTCCTCTGATGCTTAAGGAATGATAAGGATTCCTTACTGCATTAAGGGGGTTTAAAATGCAGCGCACAGCCAAGCAATTTGGAAGCAATTGCTATGTTTCTAAAGTGAACTTTAATCTAGAAATGCTCATAAAAATCATATTATGGCAAACGGAAACAATAATGTTAATTAAATAATTTGCATTTACATAGCAATCGGTCCCGAGGGCCAAGCATATAGTAGCACAATTCACATGAAGTACACCACGTGCTCAGCAGCAACAGATTTTAAAGGTTTGACCTGAAGAAACCCAAGTGCATGCAACACCTGCTTTCCCTTGCACCTCCTGCCCTCAGCCCTTGCATAGCCAATGGCAGCCACGTTTTTGGCTGCCTCAAATTATATAGCACGACTTTCATACTTGGTGGTTAGCCGTCTGAGACGCATCCACTCCTCTTGGCCATTCTGTTTTGTTCTTCTAAGCCACAGTACACAAGTGGCAACAGGTTTCTGTTTAGCAAGATGCTCCTGCCAAGCACAAGCACTTTAACTCATCATGCCAGCTCCTGTTCAGCCAGCTGGGTGCAGGACAGCTCCTCTCCAGGAAACACAAACACAGACAGGACCATCCACCCTTAAGCCTTCTTTCCTTTCTTCAATACAAACAAAGGTATCTGTGGAGACACTTAACACCCACAGCCAGCTCTAATTCAATATTACTGGTCAGAGAGGATTTGAACATGACAGATATAGAACTAACTGCATTACAAGAGAAATGAACTCCTTCCAAGATCCTGCCCATTTAAAGAGCAATGCCAAGCTCCTTATATTTTTGTGTGTCTCTTAACAATTTAGGAGAAGAATTTGCAGTGGCAAGAACCAGAAATTCCAAAAGCACACAATTGTTTTTAAATGACACTGTCAAGATTAAAAAAAAAAACCCCATATATATATATAGAGAGAGAGAGAGAGAGAGAAATAGAAATATATATATGTATATATTACACACACACATTCTTTAAAAAAGCATAGACAACCCCATCTTCATTTGTGGTTTTTGTTAGATTTTCTGCAGCATTTATTAGCTCTGTCAGGAAAGCAGCATTAGCTAATTTCATTACTTGTTCTCAGCCAATTTGACTTTTTGGCTTCCTTCCTATGCCCTAACAGAGTTGCTCTGTTTCCAAAGAAGGAAAAACAGTCATTGCAATACTGGAGATAGGATAGCTTCCCCAAGTCCACTCTAGCTCCATGGGAGGAAAGCTCCAAGGCACTGCTGGGAGAACATATCCAGTCCTCACTTCTTCTGGCTGCTACACAAACACACCACAGGCACAGGGGTGCAAAATGAAACACCTGCAGCCTTTCCTCCTAAGCAGGCACTTAACACTGCATTAATGCAAAAGACTTCAGGTAGTGCCACACAGGAGTAGCTTTAATCTACATTACCCAGTGAAATGCCATTAAAACAAAAGGATGCATTAAGTAAGGCAGATCTTCCTATGCCCAAAGATCCCAATGTTTTTTAACATGCCCCTTTAGCAGGCCTATCTTGCCTCTTCATTTCTGAAAAAAAAAAAAAAAAAAAAAAAAGACAAAAAACACTTAAAAGAGAAAACCAAAAAAAGTCTAGTAAAAGGTAGGCCTTATCTAAGTCCCACAAGTTTCAAAGGGATTTGCACATACCCCAGTGCTGCCATAGCATTTTTCACATCTGTTGAGCATTAAAGGAAATAACCAAATCTTGAAATTAGAGTTGAGTGTTCCTTGTGGCAGTGCTGAGGAACTGAGACTTTTTCCTCGTCCCTTCATTTTCTTTCATCTTCAATTTTGTTTGCCACTGCCAACTTAACACACAGAAGTTAATTTCTTTCCTGACTTGAGGTATCACTAGGGGAATATTGAGTGTTACTGTGGTGGCTGGAAGTCATTACCTCTATACAAAAATTAACCTGTGGCACTAATCTCTTTACTTTTTTTCGCTTTTTTTTTTTCATTTTTTATTTATACAAAAGCACCTGCCTTATTAATACTGGAGTTGAAGCAATTGCTAATGCAAATAACTGAAACTCTAACTACATTAAATATGCAAATGTAACCCCCTAAGCTTTTCCTTAAATCAATATAAATAAAATCTTGTTTCTTGAACTGCAAAAGTAAGAGTTATCCTAAAGCAATGTGGTGTAGACCAAGAAGAGAATGGTTTTCCATCCTACCCATCTTTACAACAAACTTTTCATATGAAATCAGGCCTCTTATTTAGGCCGGCCTAAAAGGAAAAAGGGTAACTAATATTTATATTTCAGACATGGGTATTAGAATAAACCCTTAAGGAAGTTAATTAAATGGACTGAAAAAGAGGAAATAATGGACAGCAAACAACTGAAGTTGTTGAATACACTGAATATAATGTTTATATAAACTTAAGACATTCAACCCATTAATCCTAATTTCTGAAACGAACTCTTCCATGCCCAAGTACATACCAGGTGTAAAAAGGGAGGGGGAGAATCACCACCACTCCCAAAGACAGCTAATGAGAGTAATTTTATGTTTAACACTCTTCTTCCAGAAGTGTTACAAGTATGTCTACACTATTTTCCAAGACATTTGGTGCACACAAGCAGCAGGGAAATGAGCCTGTGCTGAGCTCCATGCTGCCATTGCTTGACTGCAGCTAGTTCTCAACGTATCATTTAAAGCAAGCTGTGTTTTTCTACACTGCAGTGTATTTTGGGGACTGCTGTACTCCTACCAATGAGGTCACCCAGTAAAGAAACAAAACTTTCAGGCATGTGCTCATCCCAGAACTGTATAAAAAACTATCCACCTATTCTCCATTCAAAACCATTTAAACAGATAGTAGATTTAGATTAGATATTACAAGGAAATTATTTACTGTGCAGGTAGTGAGGCACTGGAACAGACTGCACATTGAAGATGTGGACACCCCATCCCTGGAACATTTGAGACTAGGTTGGATGAGGTCCTGAACAATCTGGTCTGGTGGAAGGTGTCCCTGCCCACAGTGGGGGACTGGGACTAGATAATCTTTCAGGTCCCTTCAAACCCAAACAATTATAGGATTCTGTGATTCTATGAAGTATGTTCAAACCAACACAAAGGAACGGAGCAGTTTTTAGCAGAGATTAATTACTCTCACTTAAAATCAACCCATGTTAAGGCTTTTCCTGGGGAAGGGTCCCACCCTCATCAGGGAAAAGCAACCAGCACCTCAGCAAGGCAATGCACCCACCACAAAAAAGATGCCACAAAGGAATGGACAAAACACTGCTGGGTATCAACTTTCTTTCTCCTCAAGGGAGAGAGGGGAGGATGGTGTGCCTGGTTCATGCTGGGCTGCCATCTCATGAATACTGATGTTCAGCCAGATGAAGGCCAGCCTGCTGGACAGCCCACTCACTCCAGCAGCACAGCGGACAGCAGTACTTTCCACATAGCTAGTATTGATTCAGGTTAGAGAAATTAATCCCTGGGTCACTCAGGGGCAGCTAAATGTTTTCAAAAAAAGCCAGACATAATTAAAAGCATATCTGTGCAAGAACGTGAGGTGGGAAATTAAAAGCGTGTTTCTAACTGCTCTTGTGTATTTTGCTACACTGAGATTAAAGGGCAGGTCACTCCCCTGCCAGCTTTCAGAGAGAGGGATATGTATTTACTAAGGAGTTACACAGAGCATGTTACAGCTGGGAAAGTAACGCACTACCAGTCACCACCTTGACTTACCCCCTGGAAGCCTGAGAGTTCACCTGACACTTAGAAACTGCAACACACACATTTGTCAGCCCTGCACACCCTTCCCCTGCATCCTCCTTCACCGTTCACTGAGCTCACTGGCACAGACCTGCATGTACTCTTCTTTAACTGGGAACTCCTCCGGCCAGGGAGTGCATCCCTTTCCTCTGAGCATGGCAGGACTCACATCACCAGTAACAGTGCCCGAGACACAAGTTCAAGCGCAACCCAAAAGGACATCTCCACACCAGATCTGCAGGGAGACATGAGACTGCACCCCCAGGCAGAAGGTCAGGAGGAAGCTCTTCATCAAGTGCCAAGCAGAGATGGGGCTGTCAGGTCCTGTGGAGGGACAGGGCATTTTGGCCAGGGGTATTGGCAATGCTTCTGATCAACATCCTTCCCTCTGGTTTGGCATACAGCCAAAGGGAGCCTTCAGCAGCTTGCCATCACAAGCCTTTAACAGTCTGAAATGCTGTTCTCTAACACAGTGGTGTTACTGTTATCACTCATAAATGAAAATGATCGGGCAACCATTCAATATATAGATTTTCTAATTTTTTCTCTTAATTTCACAGGACCAATATCTCCCATATTCTATTTCAGCTAAAGTTCTGACTCATTCTGTGTCCTGGACATCTGTCCTGCAGCAGATGAGAAATCAAACACAGCAGCACCTAAGCAGCTTGAGGCTAGAGTCTGAACTTGAACCTCACTGCTCTCTTCTAAAACTATTTGCAAAGCGGCTTAACAAGTGGGAACTTTTTAATGTATTTAATTTTCTGCATCTTTTCCAACTCTACCTTTCTTCCAAAATATGATCCTTCGCAAAAACCTCTAAAAAATCCCACCTTTTTATTTTCTGGGATAATACTGTAGTGAAAAAGTACCGTGTCAAAGTTGGAGGATACAAAAATTATACAACTGACTCCCCTGACTCTCCCTTTTCTGTAATGAACTACTACTGGACTCCCCTAAGATAACAAGACTGCTTTCCTCTCACTATTCAAACTGCTTAGTGCCCACTCACAAAACATAAATTAGGTAACTCTTTACTAATGTTTTTGGCATCTTTCACATTGGTACAAAACCTAATGAATTCCAATGCATTTCTTAGGTTTCACCACTCAAGTTGCCATTAGCATAATTTTGATGATCACATAAATTTTCTATCTATTTTTGCTAGATCAGGTCCAGTTACAGTGCTCATTACAGTCAATCTAAAGCAGCAAGGTTGCTATTCCTTGGACCCAGCAAATCTGTAAAATAAGTGAAGCAAGGACCACCATGAATGGTGGAGAAGACAATTTTTATTGTGGGTTTACTTAGGGATGATGTTTAACCAACAAACAGTTTATTAACTCACAACTATTTTCAAAGGTATGGAAATTCAATTCCTCAATAACTTCATTGCAATCTGTCGTTCTTAATAATTTCAGAATAGGAGGCCATCAGATTCTACATAACCTATCCAAAAACTGTAGTGTAGGCTACAGCATCCATATTATAAAATTCTACTTTTGACAGCTTACAGAAAGCCGGGATAAAGCCTCTGTCTTTTCCCCTCACTGGTTTTGACACAAGCTGAAGATTTCTGACATTGGGCTTCAAAATGAAGCTGTCCTGTTCCATATTTAGATAATGGAAGCCTCTATTCAGATGCCAAATCTGCAACATTAGGATCATCTCTGGCCTTCTCTGCTGCACAGGCTGTTTGTCTGGGTCTGTAACTACTGGTCCTTCTGTGCCTATACATACCTGTGCAGCTGAACTGGCTTTGATTGGGAATGAGAGTTACACTCCACTGAAAACAAAACCACTCCCCTTCTCCCAGAAAAAGAAATAGAAGATTGCCCTCTGTTCAGAACACGATCCAAGGGAACAAGAGACACAAATGCACATTATGGGCTGAATCTACCTCAGAAGCGTTACTGAAAATTAAGGAAACCAAAAGAAGTCAAGCTTCGAGTTCTTAGCGCATCAGTACTTACAACTTCAGTGAAATGTATGCAATGCAGGATGGACTAACTTCCTCTTCTCTCTAAAAATGGCCTGCCAGTCTGATAAAAACAGGACTTATAATTCAGGTTTACCTTTCAGAACATGAAAATGGAAAAAATAAACACAAACACATCACAGACTGCCCTTCTCTTTTCAAAATCACACAGAGCTCCCTCCAGGCCATGGAAACAGCAGTTTACAAAGCCAGTGATCCCAACGCTAAGGAGCTCACAGGGAAGAACCTCTGAGACTCTTTCTGGATGCAAGAAGCACCAAACCAAAGTGATGCCTAGGCCATGACTGAAGGAGTGCCATACTGCTTGCCACGTGCAGCCTGTTTGCTCCTCCTACCCAAATGCCAGGGAAAGTTGGTATACTCAGCTCTGACTCCCTGCAGAAAGTCAATGCTTTTACCTTGATGGCACCAAAACTCCACAGAGGAACCAACTGGAAGGCAATGATGGCTCAGAAACTAAAGAACTTGCAGTCTCCATTTAAGATAGAATCCCACTATCAGTCAAAATTTCTGATGGCTTTATCAAATGTTCTCTGCAACTACCTCAAAGGATGTTGTACAAAGGTGAGGGCCAATCTTCTCTTTGATGTAACAAGGGATAAAAGAGAAAATGGCCTCAAGCTCCGGGGAGGTTAGATAGTAGGAAAAATTTCTCCACTGAAAGGGTGGAACAGGCTGTCCAGGGCAGTGGTGGAGTCACCATCCCCGAGGGATTTAACAGATGTGTAACTGTGGTGCTTAGGCACACGGTGAAGTGGCGAACATGGGTCCATGGTTGGACTCAATGATCTTAGAGGTCTTTTCCAACCTTAATGATTCTATGATTCTGTGATTCTATGAAATCATGCATAAAATGCAGGAGCTCCTGCCAGGAACAGAAAACACTGAGTTCAGAGCAAAGACTTTGGGTGTTCTGTGTTCTTTCCTTTTCAGCCTGGAGGCTCACAACATCATTTCTGTTGGGAAAGGTCATTGCCAAATGGTAGCTAAGCAACAGCTGAAAAGTTGTGGTGGTCAAAACCAGCCACAATGTTTTGTTTTGTTTAAGTTAACCTTTTCATAAGTGATGGACAGTCCTCAGAACATCCAGTGACATCCCTCACAGGAAGCCAGTTAAGGGGATTTCTTTTTATTTCTTAAGTAGTTTGCGTATTTGAGCCAAATGAACCTAGGAACTAATCTGGAAAAATACTGAATAAACATAGGAGAGGTAGTTGAATTGCTCCCTGGCACTGTTTTATATTACACTGAAAATTCCAACTTCCACAAGAAAATACTGAGAGGCCAGTGCTCAGAGGAGAACCTGATCTGTGCTCCCTTTTGTGACACTCTGGAGTCCCCATCTGCTCCAGCCAGGGCAAGGAAAAACAGTCTGCCCACTTCTCACGCTGCACAGGTGTAGAGGTGTCCAGGGGCACCAGCCCCAAACCCTTCCACACCACGGAGCGCAGGTCAGTGTGGCTGGAGATCTCCACCCTGGAGATCTCCACTCTGCTGAGCTCCAACCGCCGATGTGTGAATGCAGATCTCAGTTCCAGCTGCACATCCAAGGGTTTGCCAAACAGTTCTCTGGTTATCTGTATAACAATTGCATTAACCCAGTCTTTGCAACACTCTGGTCAAGTTAAAGCCTCAAACTGTACAACTTTGTTTTACAGGGTTGGGTCCCCACTTTGTTTGCTTCCGCCCCAACCCTCAAATCACTGGCTACCTTAGCTTCAAAAGGAGGAGCAGGGGGTGTCCACTGACTGTGTAGTAACACTGCTGAAATGCAGGTGCTGCTATGTTGTCACTGCCTCTGGGGCTGGAAGGCCTTATATTGGTATCCTGAAGCACCTTCTGCAATTCAGGCACATAGAGATGAAGCACACACTTCAGCAGCCAAAAAAACTTTAAATGCCCCTTGTGTTTTACCTGTGCTTTAGCTCATCCACCTGAAGCACTTCCTCTTTGGCACATGGGTAGTCTGACCAGTCTGCACAATGCTTGGTGCCCAGTCACACCAAAAACCTTTGGGGCCTACTGAAACAGTAGTAATGACAGCAGGCAAGTCAACCAAACCTTACAGCATCTCTTCCCCAGTCAACTCCCATGCCAAAGACAAAGGAAAGGGGTGAGAAACACATTCTGGCTTCTGGATCCTCAGTGCCTTCAGCTCTCAGCTCAGCCCTACAGCCATATAAACAAATGCCAGCAGGGCAGTCTGTGACCTACTTTCCCTCCCTCACACGAGGAACTGTGCCATTGTGAAACTGCCACTGAATTTCAACTTCACAACGATGACAGGAGAGATTTCAGGCAGCCACACGCTGTGTGACTAATGGTGACACAGTGGCTACTGCCCTGGCATCCATGTCTTCTGCCAGGGAGCCTCTGCTGTGCCAGGCTCCAGCTGCTGCAAGGGACTGAGGTACAGCCCTCCAAGGGCAGCACGGCAGCAGCCCACCCACCTCCCCAGAACTCTGGTTTCTCCCTCTTTCCCCTCAGCAACTGTCTGGACAACTATCCCTAAGTGACTGCACTGAAGTTTCTTGCACACCGTCTCTGCCTTTGAAGACCTTTATGGTACTGAGACCATTGCTGCCTCCCTGCTGTCTGTCACAGAAATGACCGTGCCATCCCATTAAAGACACAACCAGCCCAGAGAGCCACCTGTATCCTGGACTGCATCAAAAGAAGCATGACCAGCAGGTTGACAGAGACAATTCTCCCCTTCTACTCTGCCCTTGTGAGACCTCACCTAAAGTACCTCATCCAGCTCTGGGATCCTCACCACAAGAAGGATATGGACCTGTTGAAGTGAGTGCACAGGAGGGTCACAAAAATGGTCAGAGGTCTGGAGCACTTCTGCTATGAAGAGAGGCTTAGAGTTGGGATTGTTCAGCCTGGAAAAGAGAAGCCTCTGGTGACACCTCACTGCAGACTTCCAATACCTAAAGGGGGCTTATAAAAAAGACAGAGAGCAACTTTGTACATGGATAGATAGTGATCAGACAAGGCAGAACTGTTTTACACTAAAAGAGGAGAGATTTGGGTTGTATCAGGTTGAGTTTGGAAGAAACTCTTTACCCGGAGAGCAGTGAAGCACTGGAACATGTTGGCCGGAGAAGCTGTGAACATTGTTGCTTAGCACAGCTTTGAAATGACCTAGTGGGTGCCCAAGTATGGATTTGAGCCTAACATCAAGCACACAACTTTCACTAGGGGGGCTGAAAGCTCACATTAGGATCTCCAAACCAGCTGTGCAGACCCCACACCAGACAGCCAAGCCTCCTCCAGGCAGCAGGAAGCTGGTCCTGCAACAGGAGCCTGCTGCGCCCACATCACCTCTAAGCAGGGCATTTTTGGGCTGAGCAGAGCATTTTTGGGCATGAATTGGGCACTGCTATCCCAGTGACACATCCTCCAGACCAGAGCAAGTCTACTGGCTGAAGAGGGCGAGCTCAGCCCATCTGCACAGACGTGCTCCTGCTACAACAGCTTCTGCATAGCAAAAATACCTGTCCTTTGTCCGGGCAGGTTTGAACTCAGGCTCATGGAGACCTGGCCATTTTCAGATTCCCGAATCTCGTTCATCTTTGGGAAGGATGAGCTGGCCAGGCAGCCTTTCCTGAGGGCTGATGACAGTATTTCCCTGCATTACCATTTACTACTTAGCCCTGCAGCCCAGGGGAAAATTTCAAGTCTACACAGATTAAAACTCAGGACAAATGGGTGTCTATTATGTTAACTCCAAGGCAAGCCTAATTCAGCACCTCCATATAATATTAAATTAAATGACAGGGGAATAAGAAGAGAAGTCTCCTCCCAGTCTTACAAGAATAGACTGATCTTTAGATGTTTTCTTTTCCCTCCTATGACTACAGAAAAAGAAACAGTCATAACGCCCACCAAACATTGTGCCTAACTATCCTGGTCCACATGCACTGAAAGCTATTTTAGTATTTTGATAGTTTGATAGTACCCACTGAGGGTAGCAAAGTCCCTGAAGAACTCCTCCTCCACTTCCCGCATAGGGACGTGTTGAGCAATACTATCTTGGTATTCCACAATCCTTTTCTTAAAAAGAACACTATGCTATTAACATAATTATCTGATTAATCTTTCAGCCTCACTTTGCATTAAATAAGCACCTGGATGCAGAATGCTTTTTCCTCAAAGAGAGTGCACCTCAAGTGTTTATCCAGCACACTTAATGCAAGCGATACCCCCAGCAGTCCATCTGGCGGTCAAGAAGGAAAGCAAACACTACTACTGAGCATGCTGGGTACAAGCAGGTATTAAAAAATACATCTAAGTAAAAACCACAATACTCATCTGTTTAAACTTACCGCCTCCTCACGATGAGATAATTCCCATTTTATAACTATAAAAAAAACTTTAAATGAATATATTGAAAACACACACACAAGTGATCTGAGTGCCTTACAGAATTTAAGGTCAAGAGCACACTGCTTGACTGCTCAGCTTAGGCCAAACAGCTCCTGGATCTAGTGCACCATTTTGAACTGAACTACACCACCTCTCAGAGAGGCACTCAGTTGTGAAAGCAGCTGACAGCCATGCATAGCATTTCTGGATAAGCTCTTCCTAATCATTAATTGCACTCACTGTGAAAAGAAAAATTCAAGTGTGCCTTATTTCCTTCAGTGCTGCTTTCCAGAACACTGGGTCTCGTTACACCTCCACCTGATAGACTGAAGTACCACCTAGCCTCAGTAATCTTCACCCTGTGCTGGTACAAACAGACAAATACCTTTTTCATTACTACTTCCAATTCCATCTGAGAGTGGGATGTAGGGTTGTGGTTTCTTTCAGTTTGTCTAAAAAACAACGCCTACTTTCTGGCTTGCAAGATTACAGGGTTTGGTCATCAGGTCCAATTTCCTTAAGCTCCCAACTCCCATTCACACTACCTCCTCCAAATCTTTTGCTTTTAAATCATTTGCTCATAAATGCTGTAAACATATGAGACGTTGAGATGTTCCTCCCATTTTCTATGTAACAAAGGTGAGTGGAACATACACAGCAATCAGAAGGACATGGAGCAATGTCTGCTACTCACCTTTAATAAAATGCTGGGTTTTTAAAGGTCTTCAGAGAAGTGAAACCTCTGATACCTCAACTGAAAGATTTCCCTGAATCAATGGTCAGGATGAGGCCCTGATGCAATGTTTTACAACTGAATGTGAAGCTATTTAAAAAAAAATAAAAGCCAGTTAAACACAGGACAGCCAGAAAGTATACACATTCATTCTTCAAACTTCACTAACACAGGCTAGTTCAAGATAATTTCCTACCAGTGTACCAGAATCTTCTACTGTTCTCCACTCCTGGGTAAGGCTGCAAGGCAGCTCAAATGGCTCTTGGAACCTTAATTCTGCTTTCCACTTTTAAAAGACAAAACAGTCGATATTTTAGAGAAGAAAGCTCATCTTGTTTCTCCTTTCACGTCAACCAAGTGCAAAGGAACAAAATGAAGTGGGAGTTAAGTATCCTGCCACCACGACAGGCATCACAGGGCACCCAGAGGACTCACATGCCTCTCCCCTCATACAACGCAGCGTCCAATACCAACATTTTCTTTAATGACACACATAGGCCAGTGTCTGTATCTTTGGAGCAGAACACCCCCGTCACACATACAGGGGAACAAAAAAAATTCAAATTGATTTTATTCCTGTGTTTACAAAGTAATATGCACCAGAGTAAAAGAAAAATGTTTCAGTTCTCCTGAAGCAACAATCTGCCCCTCCATCTTCAGTACTTCAAGCAAAACACACAAACAAAATCACATTCTCCATTTCGTACCTTGCTTTTGTTGCTGTTGTTGATAAGTTTCAGCAAAATCCCTTCAGGCACATCAGAATGCTGCAAAGGCATAATTAAACCTTCAACAACCATGAATGGTATTACCTTTCACAACAGGAATGGGTAAGAAAGTCCTATACTTCCTATACTTCTGTAAGGACCAGATCTGCTAGGTGCAGCATGTGTCAGCCCCTCACTTGATCCTTCATTGTTTAACTGTGTAGCTAATGTGATTAATACTAAACATAAGAGACGTAATGGAAACCTCCACATGACAGCAACACTGGGACAATGGTGAAACCCAAAAGATAGCCAAGGTGTGCTATCATCCATCCATAATTCTCCCATATTCCCTGCAGAAATCTCCCAAGGCTGGCAGAAGCTCCCTCTTGCCTCTGAGAGAGACTTCCTACCCTTGCCCAGAACAGTGAAAGGCTCAAAGACAGAATCACGGTGTCAGTTTGTGTAGCCAGCATTGCACTGAGCTGCAGACTCAGTCTGGAGGCTTTTTTGCTATTTTCTTCCCTCCTTCCCAAGTCCATTATCAGCTAAGGTGGATGGCCTCACCCAACACCCATGATCTTTTCTGCAGTCTAGGGAACCTGCCAGACACCTTTTCATCCAGCTAAAAATCCATCCTCAGCACCAAAAACGTAGAAATACAAACCAAAGACAACCTATCATGCCTCTTTCCATGAGGTGATCCATAAACTTGCAAAACTTGAGAACTTGGTTTGTAATGAAATAAAACAGCAACGTGTCAGCCTGCTCAGCTGACAATTGCTCTGGCACATCTGTGCTGAAAAGATTCGGTTCACTTACTCAGAAGATTTCTCACCCCCTGACCAGTGGTGACTGATAGGCAATGCAAACATGCAGTCTGGTGCCCAAAATTTAAAATCCTTTCATTTTACTCACCTCCTTAGTAATTTTTTTGTTTTAAATGAATTCCTGAATCACAATCTCTCAGCATGTTAGTAAATTCCATCTGCATTTATCAAGATTCAGGCTTTAACCAAGATATTTAATATCTATGCCTATTTGTTACCATTACTAGTGCTGAAATCCTTGTAGCCCTACATGCTTATTTGTCAGACCAGTTTAGTCAGCATGGTGGATATAATGAGGCACAAAGCACTTCAGGTTCATCTTAACATTAGAGAGAGCCTCTGTCCCACATAATCACTGCAGCACACAGGCACATCTTAAATGAAGGAAGACCTAGAGGCTGGAACTCGACATATCCCCAGCTTCCATTTATACTATCAACACAATCATCTGGTCACCTCTCCTCTTCTTTGACAGCTGTAATATCTGCAATTAAAATCTGAATCAGTGGGGACTATTTTAAGAACAAAGAAGGTATTTCAGCTCAGTAGAACGCTGCCAGATTGGGTAGGATATGCTACAACTGGCATTCCAGCTCATTAGAACAACTTTGCCGTGGACTATTCATTCTGAAAGCGTTCTGCAACTGTATATACACAACACAAGCACCACTCAGCACCAGCATTTGCTGAAATCCAGCCAGCTTCATGCTGCCCTTGCACATGAAGGAACTTGTCACAACAGCCCTTCAGGGTCAGATGAATGACTGAAGCCAAGGAGAATTCAAGGGAAGCACAATTCCTTGCTGAGGACTGGGAATGGCAATAACCTCCGCTTCTGCATGAGGCATCACAGGAACACTGTTGTAGTAACCAAACCAGCAAGGAATTTGTTCCATGCTGCAACTGGGAGTCACCCTATGAGGTTCTCCTGCTTCTGCTCCTTTTCCATGGCAGTGACAGCTACTACTTACCTCCTCAAGAACCCTATACACCACACGGAATCCCCATCAAAAACTAAATCCCCCAAAAGAATAAAAGCAGAGAATCATTTAGGTTGGAAGAGATTTCTAAGATCATCATGTTCAACCATTAACTTTGAAACTGGCTTTAAATGTTATAGTACTTTTTTTCTGTAAGGATAGTTGTAAATGTGGGGGAAAAAACGTTTAGATTTCAGAAAAGATCCACAGTCTTGCTTGGAAATGCATCTGGAAGAATACATGTTCCACTCAGGAAGGGTGAAAACAGGTACATCCTGTGTGCTGAAGGAGTTTTGTGCAGTTGAGGAAAAAAGAAAAAAAATTTAGGCTTAGCTTTACTCCCTTTGGGTATCCTAAGCAGCTAGAGATCAGTTTTTGCATTTATTTGCATATTCTACCTGTTTAGAGATGGGTTCTCATGGGGCCAGATGCAAAATGCCTACTACAGTGCCAGATTAAGGTAGAGGGGTTTTTTAATAGTTTTCAAAAGGGGTGGGAAAAAAAATCAACAAAAAACACCCCAACCCTAGGAAAACTTGGATTCTTCTTTCATTTATTTTTTGAGCTCCTTTCATTTATTTTTTCACTTTCCCTTTGCTGAGATTTATTTTAACAATATCCAGTTATTAAATGCACCAGATAGCATGAGAGGAGAGATAAGTTTGCCAGACATGACAGTGAAGCAAATTAAAATAGTGGAACTTGTCACTGCATGCCTAATGCCTGTGTAATGCCAACCCCTGTCCTGCTGTGATGGTACACTACTGAAGAACTAGATACAAGCACATCCCAATGAAATTTATCACAATGATTTGTTTTAATACATTGCAACCTTTAACTTCCCTTTACTGCACATTCTCCTAAAAAAAACCAATATTCCAACTTCCTTAAAAATGGATATTGCTAATATTGGATAGGTTGCTCAGACAAGTTCTGGATACATCCCTGGAAGTATTCAGGGCCAGGTTGCATAGAGCTCTGGGCACCCTGGTCCAGTGGAAGGTGTCCCTTGCCCATGGCACAAAGGGTTGGAACAAAAAGGTCTTTCAATGTTCCTCCTAAGAATCATTCTATGATTCTATCATATATTGAACTAGCACAATTGATCAAATAAATTGCCCTTTTGAAAGTATAAAAAATTGTGGAGCATCACACTGCTTATCCCCCTCACACAGCAAGTCATCACTTAATTAACAGAAGCCTGCAAGAGCTTCATCTGCCCTGTCATTGGGGCATGGTGGCACCCGAGAGGCATCTTGGAAGCTGAGAGATCCATGCCCTTTTGAACCAACAACGATGTACTACCCTGAAGCTCCTAACATGGCACCAGATATGTCTGTTTAGGCAACACAACTCCAGCTTTCATGCCTATTTAAGCATTGCAGTGCTCAGTGAGCATTGCACCAGTTGGCTTTGGGCCTCAGTCATTTGCGTGCCCTCCAAAAGGAGCCCATGAATGCTGCCAGGACAATGGATACCAGTCAGAAGCTTTTAAAAGGAGTCGAGATGGAAGGGGAATACGGACTGCATCCAGACACTGTCAGCATCCAGACACTCTCAGAATGACAGACAGCTGATCAGATAATTCCTTAACCCAAAGGAAAATAAAATCCTCATGAATTTTCATAATGCATAAAGTCATTACAAAGAGCAAGGATGGGATAACGTGCTCTCTGCCAGTGTGGGAGTACTGTTTGGGTCCCTGTATTTGGCACCATCTCTGCACCCATCACTTGTCTTCCAGGAAGAGATTAAAAACTGAAGCTCTGAGAACAAGCTTTCACTAGATTAGCTCACCAATTCTCTTTTGCTTGCAGATCACATCAATTAAGCACAGAGCACAGACAAATGTACTGACCTGGTATGAGGACAGCCCAAGTTCAAGTCCCTGCACCACTTGATTCAAAGTAAGCAGGCTGAGAAAATGGGCTTGGATCAAAAAAGGCATCCGAATTACAGTACCCTACCACTTTCTGGTTTTACGGAAAGGAAGGAAAGCAGAACACATTTGGACTGTTAGAGAGTAAAGTCTGATTTCAATCTTTGCAAGTTACTGAAAGCCCAACTGCATTTCTCCCATCAGCTTGACACTAGCTAGCAGAGTTAGCACAGGTAAGAGCACCTGGGACTAACCTGGTCCTGCCAAGTTGCCCACACTCACAATGCCCATAGGTCTGTATAACCTTTTGCAGTTTCCTTTGCCTTTCATGTCCCTGATTGAGTAGTCACAGGGACTTTTTCATTGCTGGGTCAAGCACTTCTCTAATTCTTTGCCAGCAAACTAGGAAATCCATTCACTCTTTCGTGTATCCAGGGAAAAACGCAGGAAAGCTCTGGAGAGCCTACTGCTACTCCATGAAAAGTGGGAGGGTCACCAGCTTGAGTGAAAGCAGAACATGGGCACCAAGCCATCATCAGCACAGCCAGCTTGAAAACATCACTGCATGCAAGGAGGAGTTTTCTGTGTGGGCACAGGAGGAGTGAGACACAGGACTGCAAGAAAGCAGGAGGCAGAACAGACTCTGAAGTCAGGGATGTTACCAGTGAACTGGGCCAACCTGCTGCTTCCCAGCAGTGGTCACGGAGAAGCTGCTTATGCTTGGTACTGCTGTGAGCCTCATCTCAGGACTAGAACTCAAACCCAGAAAACCTGATTCCAGTCCTCATCTCTACAGCAGCCATCTCTCTCGCAGAAGGACAAAAAATTGGCACCAATGATGCAACACTGACCACTAGAAAGCCACTAGAAATGCCAGCATCATCAGCCTAAATGCTCTCTGTTCATGGGCAATTTCTCAAAAAGAAGACTATCAGAAATCTTGTTTAAAGAATAAAACCAACAAGAAACAGACGTGGTTTGTTTGATTGTTTTTTTCCCCAAAGATATCCTTAGTTGATGTCAGGCAAATCTTACTGATGCCCTACCTCAAGGAGAAGCTTTCTCACCTTCAGTGCTATCTATCCCCACAGGTGGTGCTTATAAGTGAGGAATTAAGGTCACAGTGGCAAGGTATAATATGCTGGTAACAGACTAGGCACTGTAACAGAGAATGCGTAACGTAAAATGAAGAAAGACTCTTCTGCATTACCTCATTTGAAGTTTAATACTATAAGAATTTATTCTTAAGGATGCTATGGGTAAACTGGGTTTGCCTGAATTGCCTGTGTGTAGTATCTCTTTACATGGAAGTTTTGAGCATCCTGGCTCATTGGCCCATCACCCTGTGGAGGTAAAAGGAAAAAAAAACCCAGCTATTAATAATCAAGCAGACAGAACAGTCAGGGTGCAGAGGAGGAGAGGTACACCTTTAGAGACACAAGTTTACACTCCCCCAAAAGCCACATCCTGTCAATCCACCCAAAGCGATAACCACTCCATTCTCTGCATTCCATCAGATTCAGAAACTGGTGTTTTAGCTACACTTCACCAATGGACTAGAGAAGTTCAGATAGTTCTGAAACCTTTTGCTGCCTCATACAAACAGGAGCCAGCCCTTGCTATTCAAAGACAATACACCACACATTTTCATTCACTGGTGGCATGCGGAGAGTCACCAGGCACACCCTGAAAAAACTCATCAGGCTCCTTATCTCCCACAGTCTCGTCTGCTGGCTTCAGCTTCTCATAGAGAAAGGAAATAGTTAACTCTTGCATTTGTTCTTAGCAAGTGTTTTGGACTACACTTTGCTATGGCATGCCATAGCTGCCCTCTCCTCATCTCATTAAGGCTGTACTGATGTGCAACAGAGTGATGAAATAAGTCTTGCTTTACTTTCATTCAAGCTCAAATTTAAGGAGGTCACAATGGTTTCTCCAGCACAATCAGAAATGAAGAATAACTTAAAAACAAACCCAAAATGTTATTTCAGTTTTCCTCCCTCAAGTCTAGCACCGTAGAGTAAAAATGTCTGGATCATTTCCACAATGAAAATATGTAAATTAATTACCCTCTTATGTTGATTGATGCAAGTTATTTTGGTTGAAAACAATGCAAGTCACCCGCAGTTTACAAAACAATATGTCAATAAAATGAGCTAGACCTGCTGAAGAAAGTATTTGTTGTAGCCTAAAGCTATTTTTGCACATGCATAACCTTGAATTACAGTTTTTAGAAAAAAAAATACCACTTCCACGTTTGGATCAGCAACTAGTAAGTTGAAACCTGCTTTTCCTCACGTATTAATGAAGCTATTAATGTACCAGACGAAAATACATGTAAGAAGGTTACACAGAGCACATTATCACCCTTCATGATCCCAGCAAATGAGAAGTGACAAAACCGAAAAATTTACAGAAAAAGCTTTTTTATCAAGGAAAACATGCTTCAAGGCATCGAGCGATACTCTCTCAGCAAGTTTTCTCTTCCTCCAACCCCCCCAGCATATTTGCATAAAGAAAGTAAAACTGTACAAACAAAATGTCACTACAGATGAAGCATCAATTTCCATCAGACCTCTAAAACACTTCATAGGACCTTCTGTAAGGGCCAGAGCTGCTTGGTGCTACAGCCTGACCTGTGACACCAACACCCACCCACCCTGGTCAAGAAGCAGGACACAAATCATGCTGGGGAGGGCAAGAGGGACCCAGCAGAGGTGTTGGTAGAAACAGGTTCAGGGTTGGAGATGATCAGGCAGTGATGGTTAAAGACACTTCACATAGTCTGAGGTGTGACTACAGCTATCCATAGGATGCCAATGGTTAGGACCTGCACGTACATCACCCTCCCAGGATGCCCAGCTCGGGGCATGCATCTCAAAGCCCTTACACAGCAAGCCCATAAAAATTAAGGGACTTGCTGGTTTGCTCCTTTTAAGATTTGGGCAAACTAAAATGAGTCATAAGTACCAGAAATCTTCAAATATGCAAATATATACTGCAAGGAATCAAAACATTTACCCGACACCTGCTTGCTGGAGGATTTAACGCAGTCAACAAAATTTGCGGGTAACTCTGCTGAGTACCCAGCTTCTTGTCACCATCTCAGCTTTTGGGGATGAAGAATCTGGGATTCCTGTCAGAAAACTGTCTCCCACTCCTATCTATTTCTTGTGTTAACTTTCAAGAGCAAGATGGGAGAAAACTGTGAAGTTTCACATTCCTCCGCAATCCAAGTTGCTGGAGAAAGCTCACTTTGTCACCTCCTCCCTCCTCTCAAAGCTCTTCCTGAGCCAGAGCTATAGGAAATCTGCTTTTATTCACCTCCCTGAACTTGCAGCATCCTACATTACCACCTCTCTTGAGGATAACTCTGGTATCACTCAGTGCTGCTTGCTGCTCCCCAGAATGACACCAGCTACTAAGGGCAGCTCAGGGACAATCCCCACCAGCCGCAAAGCTCCCAGTATCAGCTGCGGAACAGACCGTGGGTCCTGCTAACTTCACTCTCCAGCTGCTAGGAGAAGTATTTCAGCTGCTGATCTGCATTACATGAAGTTGTTGCCCTAGAAACGTGATATTCCAAATTCAAGCTAAAAAAAAAAAAAAAAACTGTTTTTGCAAAAACTTTGTACTTCTCGCTATACCTTTTCCCCCTCCCCCTATTTCTGAAAAGGCCTAAAACCCAGTAAATGCAAATAAAATCTCAGAAACACATGAAGAAGCCTTCCAATTAGAGACAGGGAGCAATTTCCAAGCACTAATATTACCTGCATCTTTTTGGACATCATATTGAGATTTGGCAAACTAACACAGTTATTGCAATGGGGTTCTATTACTCAGGGCCAATTAACAGTGGATGTAAAAGTGAAATGAGATAAACACTACTTTATGCAAGCAGTCTTACTGAGTCTGTGACATTACCAAAGATCAAAAGAAGCATCTTAAGCAAGATATTCTCAGTGCAAAATAAATAAATACATTTTAATGAGAAGGAAAATATCCTGTGTGTCAAGAATTAGCAACTTGAATGTGGAGCAAGACTCCCAGACTGCAATGGAAAGCAGACCTTAAAAACATCAGATTAACCAGAAGCTTGCAACAACAGCTCACCCTATCACTTCTTAAAGCTCAAAATACAGAAGGAAATGTAAACTAATACATATTCTATTTCTGCAGGATACCAATTTTCCCTACTCACTTCCTTACAGACGGATATTACTTCTCCATAGGTGTATTATCTCTCTCTATTTCTATTTCCCGAAAGTAATAAAAAGAATTGCATCAATCTGAGGCCAACATAGAAACAGGAAAAAAAGTCCCAAAAGTCACCTCCCTGCCTCCTCGAAAACTTAGACCAGATGTATCACACTGAAGATGCTATAACAGAAAATCCAAACAAAAAAAAACAAAATGAAACAATCTGAAAATCTAAGTAACTAAATAAACAAGAAATAGAGTAAGTAAATAAATCAGTCAGAAAATCTAAATAAAGACAACCCAATGGAAAATTTTAAAAGATGGATGTGACCTGGTTTTTCACGTCTTTTATAAAATAGGCAAAGAGAAACCTTCAATCTCTTAAAAATTCTTGAAAAATTCATTTCAAAGATGACTGAATAAGATCACAAATTATGGGTTATACCTTTACTGTACAAAAAGCAAGAGAGAAAAAACAACCAAAATATATTCCAGAATTCTTTTCAACCACGGACTTGCTAAAGCTATGAAAGGCAAAACCATGCAACAATCACAGGAAAGAATACTCCATCTTAACTGCAACCTGGACTTGTATTAGAAACACCCATACTTCATCAATATAAAATCCACACCAAAGCATGTAATATAATGCTTCTTTATCTATTAAGTTGACTCCTCCTAAAGTGAAACACAGTTCTGGAGCTGTGCTACAAAACCAGTGACATCACAGACTCCAGTTTCACATGCTTTGTTATCATGAACATGGCAAGTGTTTTTCCCTTTCAATTTCAGGCTTAGATTTTATAGCAAAGGTAAAATTTCTCTCAGACAGCTACATCTCATACAAGAGATTTTATTAGGCCAGTTTTTCACTTGTATTTGCACACTATCACCTGAAATCCATAATTCTGCAAAAACATTAACTCCACGCTTACAACAGGGAAAACCCAACAACCTGATGCAGGAATACCACACCTAAAGAAACTCATGCCATGTTAGATGAGGGATGTTTCCAGTCGGATGGTACTGCCTCAGGCTGAAGACAAAGCACCAGTGAAGAGGGTACAGAGCAGAGAAGGAAAAAGTGCTTCCCTTTTATTGTAAATTCATTGTGATACTAACAAAGCCACTGAGATACACAAATCTGACACTCCAAAACATCAGGTTTACTTTGAGAGACAGTTGTGCAATGAGGCTGTTCTAAAATTCCTTGTAGGACGGACTGCACAAACAAGACCCCATGGCAGAGAGAGACTCCCACCTCCCTCTGGAGGCAAAAGAGCCACATACACACCTCTAATAATTCCTTTAATTTATATCTTTCATTAATGCATCCTAAGCCTTCTACAGATTCATTCGATACTTTGAAGAAGACTGGACTTATCTTTTTGTCCCAGTCATTTGGCAGGTTTCACTTTCATTACTTCTGCAACTGATTCCACCATACAGCTGTGCATTAAATAAAGAATCATTTCTTCTCAGAAACTCCCCACTCCAAAATATAAACCTGTTATACACCAAGAAATTATTTTAATATCTCATATGCCTTTAGTACTGCATCACTAGTTTTAAAAACCTCTAGAAGACTCCAGAAATTGTTTGTGTAACTTCCTTATCCTGCAAAGTAACAGGATGACTCAGTTAATTTATTTACATTTTCTTTAATTTGGCATGCGAGCCCTCAGAGACATTACTTTGTTGTCATCTCCACTCAAATTCTGCCTTGTTAGCATCTAGAGAAATCAATGCCATGAAGCACTTCATTTTTATAACTTCATCTTCTTTCAACCTAGAGCTTCATTAATGTGATAACTAAACAGGTACACAGCTTGCTCTCTCGCTACATGTTAAGTAAATTTATACAAAAAATAAAAAGAAAAATTAGATGAGGATGCTTTTTAATTCTGTGCATGCACACATTTTTTATTAAAGCATCTCATTCAAGTTTATGGAAGTTTTTTAAACTGTTTGGAAAATAACTGGCCGTTTCAAGGTGCAACAACCATATCACTTGCCTTGCTGCCTAAACAATGGAAAAAAAATCTGGAAGAGCTGGAAAATGGGAGAAGTGTTCCTAAACAACTCTATTTGGGTGAAAATCCTTTTTTGTCACAGCCAAACCAACCAAAGAAACATAAGTAAAAATTTAGAGGTTCCAAAACATTTTCAGGACAATGGTTCATTCATGATTTCTCACCATATTTTCCACTGAAGCAGCAGATTTGGCTTCCCAGGGTGCTGGCAAGTCTCCTGCTGCAGCTTTGTACCCACCAGTCAGCCCCAGAGCATTCCCAGCTCAGCAGCACCAATGCATACCCCACCCATTGCTGTCATTGCACCAGCATCCCATCCCAGTTCAATTCTTCCAGCTGTTTCAAGTTTCCTAGATTGAAATCTCATTATTTGAATCCCTCATTCAATAAACATCAGTTTGCATAAAGACAGGTTTGAAATTTTCCTTCCTTAAAAAAATTAAAATAAATAATGGTTAATATTAATAGACTTAATTCTGTTTTGTATTGGCATGTCCATATTCTGACCCATGAATTACTCCTCTATCATCCCCAGGATGTTTCCAAAAAAGGCTAAGTTATATGGTCTCATTCTCTTTCCTACTCTACCTTATGTGATCCCCAGATATACCATGACAATCACATCATCCTTTCAATAACTTCAAACCTCAAGAGCCAGAACTACAACCATAATCACATAACTAAATAATGAGGCTTCCCAGTGCAAAATGGAAGCAAGAGAACATTCCCATTTTGCCTTGCCAAACTCCAGTCCTTCTTTCAGCGATCTCCTCATTATGTGCACAATAACTGGACTCTTACACTCATGCTCATTGGGGAGCGGGAATTGTGTCGTCACTTGCTCATCACGCAAATGGCTTTCTGAATCAGGGCACCTCGACTCCTGCACACCCCCTGTGACAGCAGCCCTGAGCAGGGGGTCCCACGGTCCCTCTGCCACCCACGCCGTGGCACGGTTTGCCTTGCATGGGACACACAAAGAGACAGCGCCTCGCACCAAGGTCAGCAATCACATGTGCAACACAATAATCTTGCATGGCCTCAATTAATCTCCTTTAGTCCCTCCATCCATAAAACCAAAGACAATGGCTTTGGCTATCCCTGCATGGGAATGCAGGACTGACACAAGTTTTATCTTCATGTTCAAAATCAAAATAAAACATGTTTTCTGCAATGCTGACTATGTATCCAGTACTCCTTGTTTTATGCAACCAATCCCTGATTAAATTGCCATCTCAACACCCTCACTGTATGAGGACTGCAAGTCTGTTTAGGGTCCTTTTCAGCTCACTGACCTACTTGCCACCAAAAAGACAGGCATTAACAGAACTTCCTCTCTCTTTTAATTTCTGCTATCATCATCTTTTTTACTGCTGCTTCCCAAATAGAGTTCCTGTAAATTAAGCTTGCTTACCTCTGTCAAGAACTTTCATCTAAAACTTTCACAGAACACAATGCCCAAATGCTCTCAATAGCAGATATCTACAGAAAGCATATTAGCAATTTCTAACCATCCTGGGTCTTCAAATCAAGAGAAGCCTAGCAGTAACATAGTCTCTCTCATCTGTTTTCCTAAATACCTTTCTTTATTCTTTTCTCTCACCAATATAGTTCTCTAACAGACATTAGTGTGGCAGCACTACTGGAGGTCACTAAACTCACCCAAGATGATAAGTGGGGAATTTTTTTCATCCAATTCAGATGGCTAAAATTTATGAATCTAATCTAAACTAGTCAACTCCACTGCCATGGTAATCAATGTAAGCAGTATGAATCATCCACCTGGAGTGCCTGGCCAGATACATGGGAAGGAAGGAATGAAACCCACCTGGAAGTGCTTATCATTAACCATAGAGGGAGGCTTGTTACTAAGCTGGGGTGACCTTTCAGGCATGGAATTCCTTTATCTCTAGCTCTGCTGATGATAAGGAGGCCAGGAGACGGGTTGTCTTTGGTGGGGAGGGCATCAGTTCCCAGGACTCAGACAAACTGCAGCTCATGGGTGATATTTGACTACCTCAATATCCGAATCAGTGCTCTTTAGAGAAATACCACATAAGTACTTCGAAGCTGCTATTAAGCTGCTTTGAAGCTGAATCTCTTATAGGAAAGGGAAGAGCAGGAAGGAAACCTTAAGTTAAATCAACATGCACAGTGCTCTAACCAACATGAGTGACTGTTTTAGCACTGCAATGCTAGGCCAAGCTTATGTGACTTCTTCCCCTTGGGCAGAATTGCTGAGCATAGTCTGCTGCTCATCAAAAATCTGAGGACACCTGGGTCCCAGATGTCACTCAACCTGTAGCACTTTGTGGCTGTGAAGAAAGCAAGTTCACCTGCCTCTGCCTTGATTCATTAATTTCTAAAATGGGAGCATGTCAGGATCCTGTCCTAACTGTCAAAACCTTTTTATATGTATCAGTGAAATAAACTACATGTTTGTGGGCTGGAGCTGTGTCTCCACAGCGCAGACACAAGCCTCCAGATGGGGCTGGCTGGGATGGCCAGTGAGACCATACCAGATAGCAGCAGCTCAGGGCTGCTTAGCAGCACTTTGACTTGTTATCAGTCATTCCTATCGAACTGCTCCATAATCTCCTCCTTCTAAAGGTTCATCTTATGCAACACTAAATACCGAGATATAGTAGATGTTTTCTGGGAACTCATTAGAGAAAGCAATCGCTAGAACAAATCAGGATCCTGTGTCTGTGCAGTACTACCGCTACTGCAGGTGGAACACAGGCCTGTCCATTTAAATGGGGTATGAGGGCCCGGCACTAATCCCTTCCTAGGAGACAGAGCTTTGGGACTTACTGCTAGGGGTGAGAAAAGCTAACATCTGCACTGAAACCTTGACCCTCAGAGATTCTGCAGACTTGTATAATACAAGACAATGCAAGACCTGAAGGTAATAGGCAATAACATCTCTCTCCAAATGAATTTGGGAAATATTCTCTAATGTGTCAGTTTCAGGATTTCCACTTTTCCCTTCAGTTTCTTTTTTCAGTGGAAAAAACACTGGCACACAGGGACAAAGATGGTAAAATGGTTTCCTTGGAACAACTGTTGGTCTGCAGACTTATTTCTTCACTCTCTAACTATGAAGTGAGTATCTTGGGGCAGATTTGAAAGTCTGGATATTATAGAAGATGCCAAACGTTTATATGCTCATAATACAGCCAGCAATGAAGTCTGCTCTATCTCAGGGTCCACACTCTTAGGGAGAAAAGAGTTACTGGTTTTGTAAATGGTGGCAAACCCCACACACCTCATTCCTGTTTTTGTCCCAATGACCTAATGTCAAAGTCAACTCAACAGTGGGCAGGGAAGAGATGTTAAAAGCTAAAAAAAGAATCAGTACAGGAAAGCAAGCTAGAAAAAGGTTTTTCTTTTAAATTAACAGACTGACTGATACCTTTAAAACCCACAGTCTGGTGTGTTTTTAGCTTAATAGTGTGGTTTTGTTTGGCTCATGATAAAATAACATTACTGCAAATGAAGTGCTCCTGCTGGCAGCGGCGAAAACAAGATGAGTTCGGTCTACAGCGTTTCAGCATCTAGATCTCAACAACCACCTGATTCCTCCAGCTGCACCTGGCGTCCACCTGCTGGAATAAGCAGGTTGAAGTACCTCCATTTGCAAGGGATGGCATGCAACTTTGCATGATGGTTGGTTTTAAAATCCTGCTCTGTTAACAGCAGGCACTCAGCAATCACTTTGCAAAGGGCTCTGCTCCCATCTCCACACATGACATGGGCTTCAGCCTTATTGTCATTGCCCAAAAGGAAGGAAGGAAAGAGCAAATCAACCAGTCACATCTCCCTCAGGAAACACATCCAGAATTAATCCAACTTTGCCATTTTCACAGAATATCAGCCCTAGGACTTCCTAGCAGGTATATGAAAAGCAGATACACCCAAAGACTTAATTTTTCCTTTGGATAGGAAACCTTGCACTGACTTTATTAAGGCATATTTGAGCAAATGCCATGCCACAGGCAGCTCTGGCTGTTTTGAAGGCTGTTTTGATAGACCTAGAGCTGAGTATTACTGCAGATAAAGCTATCCTAAAAATCCAGCCCTGAGCTGTCATTTCATTACGCTCAGAACTGTATAACCAAGAAAGGTTTTCAATTACAACCTGGGTTTACATTTTTAAATATTTGTTATAGTTAGCCCTGGATACTTTGGTGTGAAACTTGATCAACATGTTGATATATGCAGAGATTAAGTCATCCAGCCTCTACTGGCAGGGAAACGAACATTCACGAGAAATCACTATTCCTTTCGTCCAAAATCCAAAGAATTAGTTTCTAATCTCAGTTTCACTGTGATGGATTGAAAATTACTCCAAAATTGCCAAGAACTACTTAACCAAGAGGACAGCAGAAACTAGGACTTCTGCTGACCTTCAGCAACAAATACAGTTACACTGTCAGTACAATAAAGACAGCCCACGCATAAAGTGCACCCTGAAGGTGGCCAATCCTATTATGAACAACTTTAAAACACGTAACAGCAACATTATTTAAATCCGGTAAGGACGTACTACAATAACAGCCACAATCCTCAATGTACACACACACTGCACAAGAACTCCCACTCCACACAGGATAATGACCTACATAATTTCTGCTTAATGACTCCTATTAGAGCCAGTGCATATCTCCATATAACCCCTGAAGGGCGTCTGCGAGGATGGCCATGAGCACAGCATGCTCTGTGGCTATGAAAAGCTCCCTGCCCAGCCTGCCTGCTGCACACAGCTGCTGTGCGAGCCCCAGCTGCCCAGGAGCACCATCCACCACCATGTGCACTTGGGTTAACCAGCTCAGGCTTCACCTCTGGCTGTAGTTCCTGGTGGCAACATATTAACAACCCTCAAGATGCAGTGTTGACATACACAACAGGACTACCAAAATGAGTAAGGATGCTCCTACAGCTCCAGCAACATAGCAATCAGGAGAAAAATTAATTTGATGTGAACGGCTAAGCTCTCTTTTTGCACTGGTACATGGAACTGGGGTGGTCTCACTGTGGCTGGGCACTGGGAGGAGAGCACACAGTAGATGGGAGAAAAGCAACAAAAGTGAGAAAGGCATATTATATGCACAGAAGATCACCGCAGGATGCTTCCACTTCCCTCCTTTTGCCAAGACCCTCTTAAAGTGGATGTGAGCCAGGCCAGTCCATGGGGCATACACTGTGACAGACTGTTACATTTGCAGGAGTCATGGAATGCTAAACTCATTTCATGAAAGCTTAGGTTAAGGGGAACTTGTGCGTCACAGCAATTGCGAAGCCAAAAGAAAACTTGGAAGAGTTAGTGAGAAAAGTGATGTGAATTTCTTCAAAAAACACAATCCTTTAGCTCATCTGCCTATCGCAATAATGCCTTAGTCAACATTTCTGAGAACAGGTAGAAAAACTGCTTTTACTATTACCACCACCTTCATTTTTATATACAAAACAACAAACCAATAACATAAGGGATGAAGCATTCCCAAAGTAACCAAATTTTGAGAAGTCAAATTTGATTCAATCTCAGCTAGATCCTTTGTACATCACTGTCTCCCAGAATCTATGTGCAGACACATTTCCCACTTGCATGTAGTTAGCTAATGAAAAACTAAGTCTGAAAGCACATTTTAGGTTTGTCAATCTACAAACACCAAACAAAGACATCAGCTATGTTGTTCTAGCCATGCTGAAAATCTCAGGTACTTAAGACAGCTTAAAAAAAAAAAAAAAAATAAATAAACCAGGTAAAGGCTAATATAGCTGAAGTTCCCCATCCATCTTTCTCCTTCTCCCCGTTCCCCAGCCAGATACCTAGCATAGTCCAGGACCCCAAAACTTCCATGTTCCTTTACGCAGTCACCAACATCAGAAAACTGCACCCTCCCACTGTTTCTTTTCCCTATCCTTAGCTTGTCCACATCCATTAACCCATGTCCAGACAGAGCAGTACATTCTACTCACTCCTTGCTTATCTTGAAATCTCTCCTCCCTTTCGCTTTTCCCTTAGTCTTTCCATACGCACAATCTACACGTGAACAAGTCAGCTGTGGATCAACTGATACTTGTTAGTGTTCAAGAATCATTTTAGCTGTCACTAAACCACTACAGAGAGAAACAGCTCTTGGAAGGGTGTTTCAGAACGCAGCTTCTGAAAACAGCTGAGGAAGCAGAGAGAAAGGAACAGAACTCTGTATCCTGCTGCTCTAACATAGTATGCAGGTCTTTTTGCATACACCATGATAATCCACAGGGAATCACCACTGGCTTAACTTCCAGCAGGGCCCTTCAGGCTCTAGCTGTCAGCGTGATCTGCTGGTTTGCTCCAAAGCAGAACTCAAGCATGCACTGTGCAAGCTCAGAGGAGCAGGGCCCAGCATGAGTCCAGCTACACCTCACCGTGTAAATTCACCCAAAGACAAATCACAGCCAAACAGATGCATCACGGATTGGCAAGGGTCAATCCTCACAGCCCCGACAGCAGCATATGTGCCTCACCATTTACTCCTGACCTCAGGATATGGCTGCAAAAGCACACAGAAAATTGCTTATAGTCCAAATGATCTGAATCACACTGGTTTTTACTCATGCAGTAAACCACACCAAAGGAGCCTTGTGGGCATCTTTAAATACTCCCTGCACCAAACATGCTGGGTAAAGAACCTCCCAAACAGATGCTGCCGTGTGAAGCCGAGGGAAGCGAGCCAGCAGCCTGCACAGGGCAGGCTGGCAAAGCCTCGTCCAATGCATCAAAGGTGATCCAAAGCTCACACATCATTTGGAGAGAACTGCGTTCACATGTGGAAGGTCAATAGTAAGACTTTAAAACCAGTCTGTTCCCCGAAGACTCACAAAAATCCCAGAATTATCCAGCCTCCTGGGTCCAGGCAAGTGGCAGAAGTGCCAAAAGGCTTTACCATCATGATGCCTCCAGCTATTCAGTATCTGACAACATGGAAGGCTTTGGCTACCGGAAAGCAACATCTGCCTTTTCGCTCTGTTTGCATCCCAGCCCTGAATGAAAACCTCCAGCTTAAAATAACAATAGTAACAATTACTCCTGCTGTTTGTTGTTCCACCAAGTCCTCTAGCTTCTCTGCCAGAGGAACATTTCCTTCTGGATAGCACAGACTTTTTCCAGGTTTGGACCACTACAATAATATGGACACCCACTATCAAGGGCAAAACAAAAGCAACACTGATCTTTGGGTTGTTTTGTTTTTGTTTTTTTCAAAGTGAAAGAACAAAGAAAAAGGCTGGTCTTCTCTAAAGGAAACCAGCAATTATGCTTCCTTGAAAATCCTAACAGTGAAGAGTGGTGTCTCAATTTTCACTAAAAAATATCACAGCAAGCCTCTGGAAAAAATGTCCATGTAAAACCTCAGCTCTGAGTTTATTGACTACCTGTGTATCCATCACTGCACTACAGCAAAAATCCATAAAGCTAGGTCATCCCAACACAAGCTAGCAACTCTACCTCACATGAAATCACACCACAAAGACATAGCCATGCAAGCAGTGACTTCATGCACCTAAATGCAGCAAGAGCTGCCATTGTCTAATTGCCAATTAGAGGATGAATGAAAGAATCTCAAACACCAGCTTTCAAAAAAAACCAAAAAACCAAACCTGAACAACCAACCTAACCAAACCCACCCCACCCATGCAAATCTCAAAATTATTAACTATTTATTTAAATATGGATGCATGGGCTCCTGGACAAACTCAAACACAAAAAGGAAGCTTCCAGAGCATGGCAGCAAGGATAGGCACCCTGAAGGGAATACAGTGAGATTGTCTGAGCAGATAGGGATGGGGTTACGAAAACCAAAGAACTGATACAATTAAATCTGGCCAGGGACGTAAAGGGCAACAATAAAAGCTTCTACAGGTACACCAGTGATAGAAGGAAGATTAGGAAATACGTGGGCCCTCTCCAGAAGGAAACAAAAGACCTGGTTACCTGGGATACAGAAATGACTGAGGTACTTATGACTTTTTTGCCACAGGTCTTCCCTGTGAAGTGCTCCAGTCCCATCACTCAAGCCAGCGAAGGCAAAGTCAGGGACATGGAGAAGCCATAACCACCCGCTGCAGGACATGATGTTCAAGAGTATCTATGGAACCTGAAGGGGCACAAGTCCATGGGATCCGATGAGCTGCATTTCCAGGTTCTGAGGGAGCTGGCTGAGGAGGTGGCTAAGCACTATCTATCATATTTGAGAAGTCATGGCAGGCCCACAAAGTTCACACTGTGGCATTAAAAAGGGAAAAAAGGAAGATCCGTGGAACTACAGGCCAGTCAGTGTCACCTCTGCACCCAGCAAGATCACAGAGCATATGCTCCTCAAAACCATGCTAAGGCACATGGAAAATAGGCAGGTAATTTGTGACAGCCAACACAGCTTTACTAAGGGCAAACGATGCCTGACAAATCTGGTGGCCTTCTTCTTTGGGGACTGTACTGGTGAATGAGAGAAGAGCAACAGACATCATCTACCTGGACTTGTGCAAAGCATTTGATACTGTCCCGCACAACATCCTTATCTCTAAGCTGGAGAGACATGGATTTCATGAATGGACCACTTGGTGGATAAGGAATTTTCTGGTCAGTCAAACTCCAAGTGACATTCCTCAGGGGTAGGTACTGGGAGCAGAACTTTTTATAATTTCTGTCAGTAACATGGACAGTGGGATTGAGGGCACCCTCAGCAACTCTGCAGGTGACACCAAGCTGTGTGGTGCAGTTGAGATGCTGGAGGGAAGGGAGGCCATCCAGAGGGATCTGAACAGGCTCAAGAAGTGTGACTGTGCAAACCTGATGAAGTTCAACAAGGCCAAGTGCAAGGCTCTGCACAGGGGTAGAGCAATCCCAAACACAAATACAGGCTGAGCAGAGAATGGACTAAGAGCAGCCCTGGGGAGAAGGAGAACTTGGGAATGTTGGCGGATGAAAAACTGAACTTAAGCCAGAAATGTAAGCTGGCAGCCCAGAAAGCCAACCATGTCCTGGACTGCATGAAAAGCAGCATGAAGAGCAGGTTGAAGGAGGTGATTCTGCCCCGCTGCTCCACTCACAAGACCCCACCTAGACCACTGCACCAAGCTCCATGATCCTCAGCATAGGAAAGACATGGACCTGTTGGAGTCAGTCCAGAGGAGGGCCATGAAGATGATCAGAGGACTGGAACACCTCTCCTATGAAGACAGGCTGAGAGAATCGGAGCTGTTCAGCCTGGAGAAGAGAATGCACTGGGGAGATCTCCTAGCAGCCTTCCAGTACCTAAACTGAGCTTTTAAAAAAGCTGGAGAGGGAGTTCTCATTTTACAATGTAGTGATGGAATGAGGGGTAATGTCTTAAAACTGAAAGAGGTCAGGTTTAGATTAGGTATTAGGAAGAAATTACTTACTGTGAGGGTGGTGAGGCACTGAAACAGGTTACCCAGCAAAGTTGTGGCTACTCGATCCCTGGAGGTGTTCAAGGCCAGGCTGGATAGGGCTTTGAGCAATGTGATCTAGTGAAATGTATCCATGCCCATGGTAGGGAGGTTGGAGCTAGCTAATCTTTAAGGCCTCTTCCAACCCAAACCATTCTAGGATTCCATGAAATAGGAGGAGTCATCAAAAAAATTCACCCTGTAGCAGATACAAAGGCATCCGCTTAAGACTCTGGGTACCATGATTTGTTTAAGCAATGTGGGACATAATCATGTTTAATATCAAAAAGATACCAGTGCAACACATCTGATAGCAAAACTGATATTTATGCTGTCATTATATGGACTTATCACCAAATATAACCTGCACTATCATACGAAGTGCTCAGATAGTTTGAAGGGAAAAATAATACATGTTCAATGCTATTTAGGAATATTAATAAGCTCCTTTTTTTAAGATGTAAACATTAATAGCTGTTTTGAAGAGGGCTTACTTTTAACCTTTAACAACATTCAAGTGTCTGTAATTTTTATCAGATTGTTTGGATTTTGATTGAGCTAAAGTCCTGAAGCTACAATTAAACTTGCAGCTACCTTCTCTCAATAGGCTTCCTGCAACAGCTGGAAGACTCTTTGAAGTCTGCAAAGACATGGAAGAAATGTTATTTATGGCTAGTTTGCACAGTGCAAGCAGAAACAAGTTGTGTTTCTGGTGCATTTCCAGTGCTGGTGACAGATCATTTCTCACCAGCACTACAGGAAGTCTTCAAAACTATTTTCCTCTCCCCAGATGCTCTACAGGACTAAGCTAAGAAGATGGAAATGCTGCAGGGCAGGATTTCAAGTGTTCCAAATGGCCCAAAAGCAGTTCTTACTACAATCAGCATTAAATCCCACCACCAGCTCCACTGAAGACAGAAGTGGCCTAACTCAGCCTGTTCATGGCTACCTGCCTGGAAAGCCCACCACATCTCAGGATGGGCTGCTAAATCTACTTAAAAATTTTTTTAAATTTTAAAAATCAGGGATGTCTTTTAGAAGAAGGGCCAAATCAGTGTAGACAGTAGAGAAGGAAGAGGGATTTCAGTCCAGAAGAGCCACCCCACATATTGCCACATCTCTCTGACCAGCTCGGCAGCCAAGGGATGGAGCTGTGGACTCTGCAGGAGGAGAGGGACAACGCCACTGGGGCCCTGCAGCAGGGGCTGCACTGGGCTGGCACATGTGTAATGACCAAGCCAACACGCGCTGATGTCAGAGGAAGTTACACTCACACAGTGGAAGCCATACAATCAGTAGTGTCATCATCTAGGAGAAAGAAATAAAATATTGTTTTCTCCCAGGCAAAGCCACTGGCGTTTTTCATTTGTGTTAACTTGCTTTAAGTGCCTGCAGGGTCCATGCCTTTGATTTACTGTGGGTGACAGGCAGTACAGGCATAGACATGTTTAGGTATAATTATTATAGTAGCCAGGCTCATACACCAAGAACAGCAGCAAAATCAACAACAGCTCAATAAGACAATGGAGAATTTTCCAACACAAAACCCTACATCTCTCTACATCCCTGCAACCCTACTCAAAGTCTGCTCCTGACTCTTTCAAGAAAAAAAAGAATGAAATCAGGAAGTTTTCATATCAGTGCTACTAATCCCATGCAACACCAATTTCACCCAAAAAACCCCTTGTAGTTTTCATAGAATCATAGAATCATTTACGTGGGAAAATATGTCTAAGATCATCCAGTCCAACCATTAACCCAGCACCACCAAGTCCACCACTAAACCACATCCCCAAGTGCCACATCTGCACATCCTTTAAATCACTCCGGGGATGGTGACGATTCCCTTGGAAGCCTCTTCCAATGCTCAACAGTCCTTTCCACAAAGAAGTTTTTCCTAATATCCAATCTAAGTATCCCCTGGCATCACCGGACACGATTTCCTCCCATCCTATGGCTTTCTACATTGTGGAAGAGACTGACCTCCACCTAGTTACACCCTCCTTTCAGGCAGTTGTAGAGAGTGATAATGTCCCTCCCAAGCCTCCTTTTCCCCAGACTGAACACCCCCAGCTCTCTCAGCAGCTCCTCATTGGACTTGTGCTCCAGACCCTTCCCCAGCTCCGTTGCCCTTCTCTGGACAGGCTCCAGCACCTCAATGTCTTTCTCGCAGTGAGGGGCCCAGAACTGGACACAGGATTGGAGGTGTGGCCTCACCAGTGCTGAGTACAGGGGGATGGTCACTGCCCTGATCCTGCTGGCCACACTATTGCTGATCCAGACCAGGATGCCATTGGCCTCCTTGGCCACCTGGGCACACGCTGGCTCACATTCAGCTGCAGTTGACCAGCACCCCCAGGTCCTTTTCCACTAGGCAGCTTTCAAGCCACTCTTTCCCCAGCCTGCAGCACTGCACATGAAGTTAAGAAAAACAAGCAAGCTAAGAACAGCAACTCTCTCACACCACTACTTGATGCATATTCCAGTCCAGCACCCAGCAAGTCCTGCCTCCAGCTCAGCCCTTAAGTTCAAGCACTAAAGAGAATAGTACTTAGGGTTTAGACACAGAGCAAAGGATACAATTAACAGGTATCATCAACTCTTTGACTTGCACTTATGCCAAAAAAAAACAACAAACCAAACCGCAAACCCAGAAGCTGGAAGTCCATGCAGATCCCAGAGCAGAGGTTTAAACGACAGCCCAGCAGGGTTTGCTCAGATCCCTCTTCACAGCACTGCCATCTTTTGCATCCTGACAGTACTAACAGTGCCCAAAATTTACTTGCCATTAATACACACATCTAGATGTTAACCATTCATATGACTTCAGGGTCTAATACAATGACTGTTACGATATCTGTAACTTTTTATACTGGGATGAAACGAGGCCTGTGCACTCGTATAAAGTAAGTAGGAATTAGTATTGTTTCATTTTGGATGCATAAATCCTCATAGCAAACAAGCTAAGAAATATTAACAAGGTATATTTATAACTGTTTAACATACTCTCTTTATTTAACTCTGTTAAAGTAAGGACATAAGGATGCACATGCAAGACAGGCTACTCAGTTTCACATTAGTTTATATTTTCATTCCTTTTGTCATCATATAGGAGCAAAATACCTAAAAGTCTGGGGTGAATGCATGGTAGAAGAATGTACTGTAAAAGAAAACTGTCTGGACTGGAATTACAGATGTCACAGTGTTTCCACTGGAAAAAAAAAAATTAAAAAAATCAGACAGATTCAAATACCTCAATCCCAGTCAACGTTTTTGGTATATATTAACAAACCCTCTTCTATTCCACTGAATATAATAAACTGAAGCAACACATTCTTGTTGTAAAGATCAGTTTTATTACATGGCCATGACCTGGACCAGCTTTCAATCAACACTGATTAAATGCATATTCTGATATCCTGTCACACACACACCTTTCAAGTCATGGAAGAACATAGCAAACACTTCCCATTTGTCACTGTCATGTAACATAAAAATTTATCTAGATGCTGTATATATGAAGTGTCTCTGAGAATAACTCACTAGATAACATACACATGGGAAACTCACTCACTGTGCACAGGCTAAGTAGGGTTGAATTAATGAATGCACTGTTGCTTCACATATTGAATGTCTGTCACTAAACCGATAATTTGCAAATGCAGAAGCAGGGACTGGGAGATGCACTGGCTGCAGGCACTGACAGATCCCTCCTCTGCAGTTTCAAGAAGCTAACTGTGCTCCATTCAGAGCTCTTGATCCATGTTCCTGGGAATGACTTAGGACACAAGCAGCAAGACAGTCAGTGTGTGTCCACATTTGGGGTTTTGTTTCCACTCCTATCTGCCCTGATTTCCTTCCCAAGAATGCTGTGCTTGTGAAAGGCACAGCATGACATCCTAAGAGACTTCTATCTTCTCTGCCTAACAGACTCAGTCTGGGTGGCAGCAGAAAAGCAAAAGCTTCCCTAGAGGATACACCAGGATTACCAACAAGAAGGGAGAACTACTTCTGGATTGAAGCTTTGGCCCATGGTCATCTATGGCAAAACTCCCACTGAAGTCAGCATAGCCAGGATTTCACCTCTGTCACATTAATTTTGAGTCCCTGCCCATTCTGCCCTGGAACTTCCAGCCATCACAGTAAGGGTCTTAACAATGCCAAGAGCTTTTGTGTTATGTACTGCATGCTAAAGTCATGAAACCCTTCACATAAGCAAGCAAATACTCATCAAACAGTTAGGAAATTTAAGACACTGCTGTACTGTAAGGGATTCAAACCTGAAGCCAGAAGCATGATGTTTCACACTGGCACACCATTCTAAAACAAACCTTATCCTAACCAACTTTCTGTCCTTCACAAAAACCTGCCTGTAAATACCAGCTGTATGACTGCAGTTGGCATGTGTCGGAAGACATTTTAGAACCCAGCACAGAAATATCTCTGTAGTGGAACAGCACCCACAAACTGCTCCTAACAAGCAATGGCTAAACATCCTAACTCCCTCCTAGTTGTTCATTTCATTCTATTTGACAGAATCCATCAGTCAGAGTACATCAGGTCACAGTAGTGCAACATGGTAGGAGCCATGACAATATAACCTGGTGGAACAGAAGGCCCTTGTGTGAGAAAAGGAGCAAGCCAGCATTTAGGGAAACTGGGGGGGGCTATACGCCCTCCCTGTCCAGCACACAGGATAACAACACAGTAACATAACACACAGTTACGGAATCATCCTAGACACCATTGGCATGCAGGTATGGAGCACAGTCATTACAATGCCAACAGATGCTATGTAAAGAATCAAGCTTTAAAATAAACAGGAACAAAAGTAAATAAAACTATGATTTGCTGCATCAAGGCAAGCACAGCCAAACTGCTGATTTTCTACAACACTAGCACCACCAAAGGATCAGACAGAGGGATATCCATAGTTTGCAGTCCTGCAGTACATTGGCTCCTGTATGGCTCTCTCAACAAGACTCCAGTGTTTTTTGGAACACAACAATCACACCTGTAAGCTCTTTCTCAGTAGCTCCAAGAGCAAGCTAGATCCAGAGGGATCACTCCTTCTCTCCTTGTGCCCACCACCAAGTTCTCTCCAAGCAACGAAAGGAAATTTTTGTTCACATGAAGGAGCAGCCCTCCAAATGTCAGCAGGAAGAGACAGACAAGTACTAGCCAGGCTATTCTGCCTTGTTCTGCTTTCCCAGCTAATGCTTATACCCTTACACAACTGCTCCAGACCGGGAATGCGTCCTCAGTAAAAGCAGAGCATTCAGGCAGCAACTAGAATGGGGCAGCAACTCTCCTCTGCATTCCTCATAGTTCACCCTCTCCTGATTTTTAATTCCTTTTCTGAGAACTTAAACCAAATTTCATAAAGCATTTGCTAAATGAGAGATAAGATAAAACACCTCTGCCTGTGAAGAGGACTTTTTCTTTCTTTCTGCTGGACAGAGGTTGGTTAAGAACACACGAATCCTGATCAAAAGATACATATACCTCTCTAAGCTGACAGCACTGCAAAGGCAAAGCAAATGAGTACCAACAGAAGCACTACTTTCCTCGAGCCCCTTCCTTTTAATCAAACTTGATGTTTTAGTGCCTCTGCCGGGATGCCAGTGCTGACTTCCCTTTATGGCCCCTGTAGTTGCATTTATTTTAATTGAATCTAGGACTAAGGACACTCGGCAACGCTTAATCCTCCCAACAACAAAGCAAGGGCACTAAACCACCATGAAAAATAGTAAGAAAAAAAATTAAGGAAAGAAAAATTAAGAAAATGCACTGATGCATTCCTTGGGGCAGCGCGGCTCCCTTTTCCCCCTGCAAATAATCCAGAGGGATTCAAAAAGTGGGCAGGAGAGGCTGGATTACTTCCTTTAATAGCAGAAGTTAGAGCTGGGAGAGCCACGTTTAACCCACCGCCAGCCGGAGCAGGTTCCCTTCCCAGGGATTCACACCCCAGGCACGTCCCAGCCCTTGCACACACACACACACGGACAGACACACTGACACACGGTCCGAATTTCGGGGCGCGCAGAGGGCGGAGGGGATGGGGAGCCCGCAGCGA
Organism: Corvus cornix cornix; assembly: GCF_000738735.6. Lineage (NCBI taxonomy): Eukaryota > Metazoa > Chordata > Aves > Passeriformes > Corvidae > Corvus > Corvus cornix. The sequence continues at coordinate 36,952,817 of NC_046332.1, read as the reverse complement.
GCGGCCCCAGCAAAGCCCGGCAGGGACGAGGGGACACGGCTGCTGCCCCCACTGTCCCGGACAGAGCGCTCTCCCAGCTCCAGCCAGCTCCCCGGCGCCGGAGCCTGAGAACGGGGCGAGCCCTCCCTCCTAAAAACATGGAGGAAAAAACAGACGGACAAACAGATAGACAGACAGACAGATAGAAATACGAACAGGCAGGTCCTCCGGTAACACCCGTCTCTCCCCAGCCCAAGCAGCTGCAGCCAGTCCCCAGGCTCAGCCAAGAGCAACTGCAGCTGAAGAGCAGCGACAGACACGCACACCCCCTCGCCCTCGCTGCCACAAGGTAAAAAACAAAAAATTCAAAACCCAAAAAAGCTGCCGCCAACAAAAAACTACAAAATAAAAGCACTTAAAAGGCGGCGAGGAAATTTTTAAAACATGAAAACCCAGCTCTTGCCCGCTTGCGAGCTAAACCCCAGCGCGAAGCGGGGAGCGCACCCGGGGCAGCCGCCCACTGCTGCACCTTGCAGGGCAGAGCAGGAGCGCGACCGGCCGCTGTCAGGGGATGGGAGCGGGACACGAGCACAGTGCAGGGACAGTGCGCGGCCGAGTCCCCGCAGCAGAAGTTTCACCGAGTCGCGGCCGCAGCCCCCGGAGCCCCCGCGCACCGCCGAGTTTACCCGGCGGAAAGTTTCTCCGCCATCGCCTCCGCGCCCCTCCCCGAGCCCCAGGCGGGTACGCACCGGCCGGTTCAGCTCCGGGCGCTGCCCCACCGCTTCCCACGCTGGGTCTCCATGCCGCCTTGGGCGCCGCCGGGCTGTGGCAAGGGGCGAGGAGAGACGGCAGTGGGGCGCTCCCCGCCCGGCGCCGCGCCGAGCTCAGCGCAGCCCAGCGCAGCCTGCCGGGAGCGCGGCCCGCGCCCGCCTCCCGCCCGCGGGGAGGGACCGGAGGGACCGCGCCGCCGCCACCGCCCGCCCCAGCCCCAGCCCCGGCCCCGGCCCCGGCCCCAGCCCCGGCCCCGCCCGCCGGGGGGTTCCCAGCGCCCGGACCCGGCGCAGGGGAGGTCGAGGAGGCGCTCGTGGAACGTCTGTCCTACAGTGGCCTCGCCCAAGGTCATCCGCTCCCGGCAGGGCGTCGCGTCGCCCGGTGTCCCCCGCTGCCTTCAGGGGTCCCCGCTGCTCTCCTGCCGCCGGGCGGGCGGGCACTGCCGGCTCTGCGCTCACCGGCTGCCGCCCCGTCCTTACCCGGCGCGGCTTCCCCTGCACCCCGAGCCCTGCCGGGAGCCGCGCTGGGCGGGCGGTAGCAGCCGGGTCCCCGCGCAGAGCAGCGCCAGCCCGGGACCCTCCCGCCCGCTACCCCCGGGTGGCCGCTGGCTGAGCACGGGGACACGCTCCGGGGTGGCAGCCCGACCGCAACCTGCCTGCGAGCGCAGTTGGGCGGCTGAGCCAGGGGTCTGTGAGAGTCTGTGACACTCTGCTGCGAAAGCTACACCTGTCCAAAGAGCTGGTCCCTTTGGCTTTAGAAGGGAGGAGATATATCTAGTGCCTTCTGCGCTTGTGAATTTATATCCAAGTTCTCACTCTACCTATTTTAATAGGATGTAGTGGTGAGGCACCTGTTTGATCACCTGTTCAGTTCGTTTCCTTCACTAGCGGTAGAGCCCAGGCCCCTGCCTGATCACGTATGTCATTCAAGAGAGAAAGAGATCACTTTGACATCTTTTTTCCTTTTCTTCTTTTTTTTTAACAATGTCTACCTTTGGCTATTTTCTCCTCTGCAAGAGCTTTGAAATGCTGCTACTTTTGTTTGTTTTCTAGTCTGCTGTTTTCTCACTTTGTCCATGCCTCCCACTTGGCTGCAGGTCAAAACTGCTAAACCCAAGTACAGGTAAGAAGGTCCCTGTGAGGAGCGGAAGCATAGCGCCCATCACTGGTTCTATAAAACACTCATGCCCCAGGCAATTTGCTGCTGTGATTTGGTGTGAAGGTGAAAAAACAAGTAAGCAAACAAAACCAGCCAGCAGTTCCACACTAATCGCAGGGTCCGGGGTAATAACCACAAAGCAGGAGGGTGTGGTCTGCTCTGTGTAAAAGGAGAAGGAAAATAAATAAAAAACCTGCTTGTAAAATTTAGCAGCTGAAATTAAAAGTTCTGCAATGGAAGCATGCACCAAAACCCATTAGCTTTGTCTAAATTCTACAATAGAGCTAATGATTTTACACCCACCACCTGGTTGCACTGGTCATGGAAGGCGATCTTGGTGCATTAAAAAGCTATTTAGAAGTCACAAGTTCAGAGCCTCACTGTGGCACTCACTAAATGAACACAGCAAGAAGATGTCCTATTCCAAAAGGCCCATAATCCGCATCAACAAGACAAATTTAGAGTGGGAGGAAAGTGTATTATGCTGCAGATGGCACTGAGAAAGAAACCGATTTGCCCAAGGTCATGCAGGAAGTCTGTGGCAGAGCCAAGAACTAAACAGAACTCTCCTGAAACTCAGACTAAAAATAGTGCTTGATAATTACACATGAACTCCAGAAAACACACATTACACAGATGATCATCTTTTGACCAGTATTTTGGAGTTATTGGGCTCCATTTCATTATAATTTTCAACTGCACTGATAACTGAATGGTCACTTTCTAAATTTAAACCACATTATTTGAAAGTCCTCTACCCAGAAATTCATACTGTGGAACAAAAGGCACTAACAGATAGCATCTGGGCCAACACAGATGCTTTCTGAGTGTGCCTGCTTTTGCTACCCCATTCCTCAAGCAGAACCAGAGGGTGTCCAGATCTTAGTCCTGGGAGGGGGAGATGATCCTGCTCCTCACAGTGTTTTCCTGAGGCTCTAGAGGGGCTGTGTTGTCCTTACCTACACTTTCCCTGGCAGAAGCATCCTGGATTTAATCCCATATTCCTCCAGCCCCTGTTTAGCCCCATTAAAATGTGCCCTGGCGTACAGCTTTCGTTTGCTCTTATGACAAACCTGTCTCATGTGTCAGAACGTGCCTTCCGTGTGTCCTCTTCCTATTTCAGCTCCCTCTTACTGGCTTTCTTAGCCAATGCAGAAGCATTTCTTGCAATGCAAAACCCACACAAGCAGAAAACAACCGTAACATAATGTGGCACCCTTCAGGCACCCTTAGTTGTCACTTTAGGAAAGTTATTTACACATATATTTAGTGGATTTTACAATGTATAAATGCTAGTGAGTATTAGCAGAAGCTGTTTTCCTAATTAATCAATCCTACCAGCATGGTAATGATTTCTGTTGTTCTTCTGGAGCTTCCTCCAGCAGGGAGTGAGCTCTGTTGATTAACAAGACCATTTTGCATGTATATAACATTTTTGTTCATCTATAACAATCTCATTATCTTTTTTTGTTTTTTTTCCTCAAGGAGGTGAGCAGTTCTCAAATTATGCTTAAGGAATAACTAGGGCAGAAAGAATCATATTGTCTCCCATATCACCATTTTATAGTTATGTATCTGTCAGGTTCAGTAAAATCTACGTTATTGTGCAAGGTGATTCAGAGCAGGTTGAATAAGATGCCCCAAATCAAGAGCAAGACGGGGATGGCCAGGAGCATAGCTCCTACCTTCACACCTCAGAATAACTTGCTATTTTACAGCAGGTCTTTAAAGGTGAAGAGCTTCAAATGCTTGTTTAACATCTTTGTAGCTGGCAAGGATGGTAGAACTGAGGGCACCCTTGGCAAGTTTGCTGACAGCACCAAGCTTGTGGTACAGTTGACATGCTGGAGGGAAGGGATGCCATCCAGGAGAACCTGGACAGGCGTGGGAGGTGGGCCTGTTGTGAACCCCATGAAGTGCAACAAGGCCAAGTGCAAGGTCCTGCACATCGGTCAGAGCAATCCCAAGCACAAATACAGGCTGGGCAGAGAATGGATTGAGGGCAGCCCTGAGGAGAAGAGCTTGGGAGTGTTGGTTGATCAGAAGCTCAACGTGACCCGGCAATGTCCCAGCTGCGTGAAAAGCAGCATGGCCAGCAGGTTGAGGGGGGGGATTCTCCCCCTTTACTCCACTCTTGTGAGACTCCACCTGTAGCACGTCATCCAGCTCTGAGGCCCCAAAAATAAGAGCAACATGGACTTGTTGTAGTGAGTCCAGAGAAGGGACACCAAGGTGATCAGAGAGCTGGAGTACTTTTCCTGTGAAGACAGCTGAGAGAGTTGGGATTGTTCAGCCTGGCGAAGAGAAAGCCCTGGGGAAAGCTTATGGCAGCCTTTTAGTACTTAAAAGGGGCTGCAGGAAAGCTGAAGAAGGACTTTTTACAAGGGCATGTAGTGATAGGCGTGGGGTAATGGCTTTAACTTGAAAGAGGGCAGATTTAGATTAGATATAAGGAAGAAACTCTTTACTCTGAGAGCAGTGAGGCACTGGCACAGGTGCCCAGAGAAACTCTTTACTCTGAGGGCAGTGAGGCACTGGCACAGGTGCCCAGAGAAGTTCTGGATGTCTCTGAAAGTGTTCAAGAAAAGGTTGGATGAGGCTTTCAGCAACTTGTTCTGGTGGAATGTGCCCATGGCAGTGGCATTGGAGCTAGATGATCTTTAAAGGTCCTTTCCAATCCAAAGCATTCTATAATTTAATATGATATTGGAAAGGTGGTGACAGTAGTATCAAGAACTGGAGGCTCAGTGGGAACCCCCTCACTCTCTACAACTACCTGAAAGGAGGTTGTGGTGAGGAGGGACCTGGTCTCTTTTATCATGAGAGGACTAGAGAAAATGGCCTTAAACTGAAACAGAGGAGGTTTAGATTTGATATTAGAAAAAAATTTTTACTGTTAGGGCGCCCAGGGAGGTGGTGGAGTCACCATCCCAGGAGATGTTCAAAAGGCATCTGGATCTGGCACTGGGTGGTAGTTTAGTGATACAGGGGTTACACCGGTAGTGCTGGGTTGACAGTTGGACTTGATGATCTTAAAGGTCTCTTCCAACTCTGACAATTTTCTGATTCTATGATTCTGTGTCTGATTAATAATGCCATCATGCTCTGCAGATAGAGACCAGGAAACAGCTTTTAGATTCTCATATCCTGAGTAGCAGGAATTTCTCCTCATTTTCCTGCCAGGACAATCAGATTCAAGAAGACGACAACAGAGTATTTCACATTCTCTTAACTCAGTAAATTGCATTGAAATTATCATAAATAATTCAGCTAGTAAAAATAAATATAAATCCAAGCAGAAAGGAAAGGTTTTTCCCAAAGATTCAAGGTTCAGGAGGCAGTAAGGCAAGTTTTGGACCTGATGTTAACTGAACCAGTACTGAGCTATTGAAGCTGAATCTCAGCATAATATCATAAATTATGAAACATTGACATTTCACTTTGAATTAATGCAAAGGGCTATTTATACACTGTTTTAGAGACAGTTGCTTGGGCAAATTAATACACTTTTCCCGTCACCAGGCCAAGTGTTAGCAACACTGCTATTTTTCAAAGTATCAAACTATTTGCATATTGGAAGGGTTTTAATACAATCTGTCCCCCAGGGCTGCTGTGTGAGTTACTTTGAAAAGGTAATCGGTCATAATTCACTGGCTCCTTAATCCATAATCTCACTTGATTCAGTATACTACCAGTGATTTTCAGTGTGAGAGGTTGCTTGTTTTCATTCAATTGCATTCTGTTTGAGAGCCACAGGCCACCAACGTGGGAAGAGGCATTCAATGGGCTACAACTGCCTTTCTGGGCTTGCTACCAATAAAAGGTCTGGATAGCAGATAGCAGTGGAAGAAGGAGGCATGACCACGTAGCAAAAATATTCCATATACTTTCCTGAATTTTGAGCTTTGAATGTGACTGCAGAGAAAGACACCATTATTGTTCATATGTATTGACAATGCTTTTGTCTTTTTTTTTTCCTTTTTTGAAGGGTGAAAAGTACAACACTTTGAAGTTACTTTTTGTGAGATTGTTTTTTACAGATCAGTGTTCTAGTTGTCATTTCTGTAAAGTATTGGTTAAGAATGTGCTTTAATACCAAGTGGTTAGGCTTGCAAACAGTGCTTAAGTACTTCACTAGACTGGGGTTTAAAATAATTAAAACAATTACTTGAAATGTCATCCAAATCGTACAAAAATCATTAGTCACCTTTTGCAAATTCCATGAGTTTCACGTCCACCATTATGAACAAGATACTATGGTATCTCCTGCTCAGAGACTTTCCTTTATTTTACAGAGAAAATCTCCTGATTCAGAAGTGCCTCAAGACTGATGTGATCGAATCACAGTCCAGTACCCCGTAGGTGGGTTTCTCTCTGACTGTCTGATTCCCTGTACAGAGGCAGCCTCCTGGTCATACCAAGGACTTCACTACAAATTTCTTGCAGCCTTTTTGTCTCTTCTCACTTTTCCTGACAGTGAGTAGCACTAGCGCAGTGTTAAGGAAGTTAACAAGTAGTGACAGTGCTCATAGACTTCTCTAGAAACATGATGTGGCAGCACAAGACAGCTTGATGGTGACGACACCGGAAATTTGCTTCAAGGCCATTCTTCACGTTTCCTCAAGAAGCAACATTCCTGCACAAATGTTATTCAAGGGCATTGCATGGTACTGCTCTGCAGGAGGGTCAGCAACAGAGGATTTGCAGGAATAATTAAGGGGATAGGTACAGCACAAAGCTTATCACTAGCTTACGGTGCCATTCAGCCAGAAAGATCTGTTAATGCAGGAAAAACTGGATCAGGGTTTTGCTTGATATCTCTATCTCTTTTAGAGGCTGCAACGGGATCACACATCAAAAGATCCATTTTGACAGTGCATATTGAAGTATTGCCTTGTATTATGGCGGATTATGCCTTGCAGCACAAAGTTATTAGCATTTCTAGCAGCTGAATGTCAGAGGTTTGACTTAAACTCACAGAGTGAGATCATCCCATGTAGAAGGGAAACTTCCAATCTGGTGTGTCTGATTTTTCCATTTGAAAGGTACAGCAATAACAGAATCATAGAATATCCTGAGTTGGAAGGGACCCACAGAGATCATTGAGCCCAGCTCCTGGCTGTGCATAGGACAACCCCAAGAATCACACCGTGTGCCTGAGAGCATTGTCCAAACCCCTCTTGAACTCTGTCAGGCTTGGTGCTGGGACCACTTTTTTGGAGAGCCTATTTGTGAAGGACTGGGTTAGCTCTGACTGTTTAACTTTACTTAAAGTTTGCTTTTTTCTCTGCTCTAATTTGCTCATCCCAGCCATAACCCAGTCTCATTCAAGCCCAGCTGTGCTTAGCGCTGTCTCAAAGAGCAGTGCATCAAATCCACAGATTCCCTGCCCAGGGAACAGACCTGCCAGTCAAAGAGGGTTGCAATGTCATCAGTGTGCTGAAGGCAAATCACAGGAGGTGATGCTGGAACGGTTACCCTCCATCAGGGTAATAGTGCATTTGATGGCTTGATCTAACGTATCAAATCCTGCTCACAGAAAATTGAGAGCAGGTTTTGTGGCTTTTTTTATTTTATTTCAGTGAAACAGATCTGAGAGAGGAAGGAAGTGCTGTGTGGAGCCAGAAGTTTCCATTCGTCTCAGTTCTGGCAGCGAGTTTCCAGGTAGCTCTTGACCTTTACCTTAACCTCCTTGAGTTTGATTTCCCATTTTGAAAAATTAAATACAGAGTCACTAGAGATCATAAGAAAAGATACATTTTTGCAAGTTTACCAGTCAAATTGCAGTTTGAGTCCCTGTTTTACTACTTGTATCTTGTGAGATTTTAGAGAAATCATGGGTTGTCTCTGTGCCTCAGTTTTCTGTCTGTGATACAAACCCAGAAACACTTTTTGTCTGTCTTCTGTTTTTGGACAAATAAACATATATGTTGTCTTGCATTTTACAGTGATTTACCTTCTAGATGTCTGACTTTGACTAAGGTCCTATAATTTTATTAACAGGTACAATAAATAGTTCTGAGATTTCTCCTTGGAGCACTCTGAGGTCGGTGGAAATGTGTACCACCAGAAGTATGTTATGTTAGTTAATGAAAGAGACAGAATTAAATGAAAGCATCTTGATTTTATAAAAATTGTGAAAGGTTCTGCAACCAGACAGTAGAAAGCTATAAGGATCAGGATACCATGCAGCATTGAGGGAAGGACTGATCTTATCCACAATAGCTTTGCTCAGCTTTTACTGTTCCTTGTACAAAGAACTGACTCCAGTAAACATTCAAACATGTGCTTAACTTGATAGACATGAGTGGCTTTTTGACGTAAATTTAAATGCACATTTAAGCTTAGGCATGGCTGTTTGTGGGGTGGGGATTTAGTATGGGATTCCCTGATTCTTTGCACACATGATTTCATTAGGTGTTGTCTGTTTCTGTAGCACTGCCTTAGGGCATGAGCCAAGCCTGGTTGAAGTCAGGGGAATTTCTACAGATTTTGATGGCAGTTGGACTGGACCCTTTCTAGGAAATAAAAACAGATTTTGTGGAACATAAAAGCAAAAAAATATCCTGCTAAATTTGTGGGGATGAAATAGTCATTTCCTGTTTTAGGACTAGAGACTTTATAAATCAAGCTTCTAACCAGAGAAAAATTTTACCAGCTGTACATTGAGCTGCTGAAAATAAAGAGGAAGTATAACACAGACTTAGCAAACCCTTAGTTTTAAGTGAGCAGAAGGAATTGCTTGGCTGTGCGTAACAGTTCAGCAGGAGGTAATGATGATGTTTATTTGGGTTCACAGGTTCTTTTGCTGTTGTATGCTTTCATGGTACCTGCTTTAAAAAAAAATCTAGGAAGTGTATATTTACAAATGCCAGCTTATCTGTGGTTGCATGCCATAGCTGTCATCTCACATCAGGTGAGATGGCTTTCAGTTGCCATGCCAAGCAATCCTAGCTTAACTTGTATCACAGCTCCTGTTTCTGCTGTTGGCATCAGCTCATAATAGAGTTACAGGATTAAAAACTTGTCATTCCTAAAAGCCTTCTTGGTAATGAGCAGGGTACGAGATGTGAATTTGAGTCCTGTTTGATTGCATTGTTACTCTCCCTCTTTTGGTGGCCGCATTAATGACAGGTTGTCAGGTGCATTTTGTAATTCCAGTGCTGGCTTTGCATGCTGCCCTCTGCCCCCTGCTTCCAGCTGAATCATTCCTGAACTGCAATCCCTGGTGCTTGCACTCAGTGAGATAACAAACAGAAATGATGGAAAGCAAGGAGAAAAGAGATGATAAAAAAGAGGGGGAAAAAACCAGATAGTGGCTGGTCAAATGAGCACATCCAAAATGACAGTGTTGGATGACTTCAGTAAAGACAGGTAAGAATAGTCAGCTGTATCACAGGACACAAAGAGGAAACTAGAGACCGTAAAAGATTAAAGGACATTGGAAGTGAAAGGGTAAAATGTGATAAAAGTCAATCAAGACAAATATAGCATTGTCATCTTGGGGTGTCACTGTTTTAAGTACTGCTACCTACTGCATGCTGCTGCCTCACAGCTCCTCAAAGTCCCCATCAGACCTGGGAAGTGAGATGATCGAGCTTTGGAAGGATTCTGTTTTTTACTGGTACCATTTTCACTGTTTTCTGGAGATAGCTGCAAAGGTTGCTACTCATCATACACCCAGAAGATTAGTTACTCTCTGGGGGTTAAGGGAAGATCCAAAGGAAGTACAAGGGCTGAAGATGTTTAATAGTGCCTAGCTACAGATGATGCAAGTTTTGGAGGGCAGTTTGCAACAACTAGAAAGGGACCTGGTTAATTGTTGGCTGTTTAATACCCACTGAAAATCGGGAAACTCCATCACTTCCTTCCATCTGGGAAACTGAATCATAGTTGCAACTCTTACCCTGGGGCCACAAGGGCAGAAATGGATTCTCTGGCTTCTATTAAGATGCAAATTGAGGTCTTTTCCACTTTAGAGAAGTGATGGTATCTCTTTGTAGAATGAATTCTTTGGTATCTAGTAAGTCTCTTTCAATATTTTTCTCCTTTCTTGCAACATATTTTATAACTCTTACGGGAATTTAATATCTTATAGATCCCTATCCTTCTAAACAGGTATTGAGAAGTTTTGGGAGCAGACTGCCTGACAGAGGCAGTAAGGCACAGTGTGACTGAACAAAGCTTTGTCTCAGCAAACCAGTATGCAAGCACAGAAAGCAGAAGGGAGTATTTCATTGACATGTGAAATAGGGAAACCCTCGGTGTGTTTGACTCCTGTGATTTGCACCTACTGCAAATAGGGCCCTTGACTGATGTCACTTTGCTTTCTGTCCTTGGTGGCAAAATGGCTGTGATCTTCAGTAAGACCAACCTGGCCAAACCTATATTAAATGCAGTGTTACAACAGGCTCTGCATCATAAACTACACAAAACAAATGCTCTTCCCTTTCCCCCCATCCAAATATGCTTCACCTAGCCACCCCTAAATAGACAACATACACCAAGACTCTTATCCCACCCAAAGGAGATCCCATCCTCTTCCCTCACCAACCTCTTTTCAGACAAAAAGGTGCTTCAGCCTGAGCAGGTTGTTAGATGAGATTATGGCTATTTCTGTCTCGTGGAAGAGGTAGCAACCCATGGGAATGTCATATCCTGAAAGCAGCATGAACTTCTTTGTTATATTTAGGAGGCTACCTTACAAAATAACTCCGTAATCTCAATTAAAGAACGTATTTTAATACAAAGAAAAATCATCTTTCTAGTAGCAAAATTTGAAGCCTTTTTAATGTCTTTGTTCCACTCTGCAGTTGGTCCATATATTCCACAACGCTTCTGAAGTCACTAGGGTGTGTGACATTCACACAATAAGGTTGTCAAGCCACTCTTATTTCATACATGTCAATTAGCTGCTGGGATTAACTACACACTACAGGGAGAAGCAGCAAGGACAAAGTTAACATCAGTCTTGGGGCAAGAGAAAGGAGAGGAGAGGAGAGGAGAGGAGAGGAGAGGAGAGGAGAGGAGAGGAGAGGAGAGGAGAGGAGAGGAGAGGAGAGGAGAGGAGAGGAGAGGAGAATTGAGAGGTACACTTAGGAGAGATCTGGGGAAAATGAGAAAGAAAAGAGCTAGAGGGGCATGTGTTGGGCTGCCTGGGGAATTAAGCTTCTGTGAGAGGTATGTTAAAAGGCTAAAACAAAGTAAAACCTGACAGGAGTGTTTGAGGCACTTGAGGCCTGGCCCTCAAGAGGAGAGCTCAGCAGGTGGTTCAGAAAGCTGGAGGCTGTTTGTAGGGTTGCGTGCATCCTAAATATTGGTAGTGCAGTGTTGAGATGTAAAGAAATCTCAACAGATTTTACTGGAATCCCAAGGCAAAAGCTGAGGCCATATCTCTCTGATGCAGGATTCATCATACTGTTAGGTCCTCTTCACCATCTGAAATGCAGGAGCTTATTGTCCTTTCATCTGCTACTTGAAGGGCTTGAACAAAGCAAGGAAATGTCCTGAACTAGACTAATGAAAAGTTGAAAAAAAACCCCTCTATATTTGTTTTATCAAGCATGAATTTCGTGTGAGAATTCCTGGATTGGTCTTCAGTGGAGATCAATCATTTGATAAAGTGAAGTGCCACACTTCAATTATGCATTGTGACAAGAACTGGGGTACTGCTAGACTGGACCCAACCAGACCCCATCAAGATTCAACAACCTGGCTCTGAGCGTGACTGTCTCCTGATGTTTTGCAGACAGAGGCAAGAAACAGCCTAACAGATGATGAGGGAATAACTTGCAAACAGAAAGTTTGTTCTGGTTAACTCCAGAGAGCCATTGATTGGCTTCTGTCCCAAGGCATTACAGTTTATATCCCTAATATAATTTTATATTGCCTAATAAAACTGTTGGCTGTTGCCATTACGTGAGTAATGGACATTTATATAAAACTCTTTATGAGCTGTAGATGGGGATCATCTTCTTCACCACACACGTGAAGCCACCTCTGGAGTAAAATGCAGTAGGTGTTTAATAGCATTGGCTCTATGGATAAAATGCGGTTATATCAAAGAGGAAGAATGACTCCTCATCAAGTCAAGCATGCCTAAGAAATTTAGAAAATCAGATTTTGCTTCTCCTAGAAGAAATTAGGCCAAAACAGGGCCTTTCTGCCCTTCCTGGAAATCAGTAAGTCCAAGGAGTTTGGATTTCTGTTTGTACATTTCTTTTCTAGTCTAGCATGGAAGAGCTCCTTACCAAGCATCGTCTGCTGCAGTTTGAGAGGGACGGGAGATTCCAGCATCCCCTGAATTAATCCAAACATGTTTCTGCAGTGAGATTTAATGTAGAAAAAAGGGCCTGCTTGAACACTCTTGCCTTTTTAGTCATCTATTGTTTTTTACTCCTCATCAGTTGAAATAATTGTCTCTGTTTTTCTTTTAATTTGGCTTTTGTAGATCACAATAAATTATTCCTCTAGGAATGAAGAAAAGTCATCACTGAAATTAAAAGTGATAAGGGATTGCCATTTCCTTTTACAGAGCCATGGTTCAAAACACAGAGTGAAGTATGGCTACAGAAGCTACGAAGTCCTTGGTCTTGGGAAGAGAAGGACTGTCCGAAAGAGATGCAAACAACAAAAATATTTTAAAAAATCAATTCAGGCAATGTTTTCAATGAATCAACATAGCATTCAATACTGTGAGTAAAGAAAAATTTCTAGCTTGCTTGATTTACACAGTACATAACATTTGATGCAAAAATCTGTTTCAAAAATAAAGTATTTCTCCTGTCATTGCTTTTGTACACCTAATAGTATACAGCCCTGATGCTAAGATTTCTATCTTCAAAAGACAGGAGTTAGTTATAATCTCTCAAGGGCAAATATTCCCTTCCTATATCATTTGGAAAACTGAGAACGGAGCTTATGTAGATTGCTGAGGGCTTCCTCTACCTGAGCTGGCATTAGAACAGGAGAGTCCTTGTCTCACAGGTTTTCCTTCTAAAATGGTAGCAGGGAGTTATGCCCATGCCATTAATTTCCCTGTCTTTCTTAAATACATGCCATCATTATAACATATCTTACCCATTTGAGTTAATCGGATATAAAACATTAACTTTTGTAAAGGTATTAGAGCTTCACCAAAGAGCACTCAGAGATATTACAGGGTAACATCAAAATTAACATGCAAGCAATTTAGTCCTTGAGTTTAAATGCCTTCAGCAAAGGATTAAGACTTTCCCATCACCACTCAAGCACTTCCTTACATAGTCCCTGCTTATCATGCTCCCCTCACTTACTGTGCTAGTTACCTTTTTAACATAAAAGTGATGCTGGGAGTCTTTCCTTTCGTTCCTGATAGCTTCATCATTCAATTAAAAAAATCAAGTGATGGTGTTTTTATCAATGCGTGTGTTATGCTTTTCTCTGGATATTACCTATAAAGTCCAGATGACTTAATGTCTGTGAAGCTTCACCCCATTGAGGGCAAAGACTGAAAATAAATGCTCATATGAGAAGGATTATTGGATGGGGAAGGCAGCGTTTGTTAATATGTCCCATTCAGGCCTAGTGAGGAAGCCTTGGATTGGCAATGAAATAGGATAAAAAAAGAGATTTTCCAGTTGGTAGAAGTGATAGTGCTGAGAAATGTGAGGGTGTTTTGGTTTGTAGCAAATAATCTCCTGTCCTCTTGCAGTGCAGCAGAAGGAAGTCCTCTACTGAGATTATAAGAGAGAGTGGAGGTGGAGGTGAACAGCAAGTGTACCCATGAACATGTTTCAGCCAGAGCAGTCAACAGCAATCAGCAGTCAATACAAGCTTGGTGTCTGCACCCATTCACCCATCATGCCCCTTTAGATACCAGAACATGTGTTTTTAAATTTTCACAGGTGACATGTTGATCCAATTTGCCTGGACCTTTTTTATCAATCCCTTCCTGGATCCTTGTTGGGCTTGTTTAGGCTTGATTTGGTTTGGTTTGGTTTTGTTTGTTTTTTTTTTTAAGCAGCACTGCTTGTGTGGTGAATTTGTGGTGTGGGAGAAAGTTACATCTGCTGGAGTCTCTAGTTTGTGCGACAAAGGGAAAATAAACTAGCTGAAGCGATCATCAGGTGCCAGGGTGACCTGGCTGGAAGCTAAGAGCACTCTGGCCTTAAAGAGACTCAGGGTACATACTAAAGTCTGGTCTTGGAGAGGCAACAAGAGTCTTTGTTTCGTTCTTCTGTGAGACCTTTAGGTTAGATTAGCATAGGCGGTGAGAGAGCATAGACTGGGAGCACTGAGATGGCAAGAGTATCAGGGAAGCTAGAGACTGGATTGGGACAAATAACAGGGAAGATGCAGTCAGGAATATAGTCCTGCATTTCACAGGAGAGGAGTTGCAATGATGTCATGGAAGGCGGAGAATGAAAGGGAGAACGGATTCCGGAAGGCTGGAGCCACCTCAAGGACAAAGAACCTGTATAGGAGAGGAAATGAGATTTATTCAGTGCTTGGACAGGCATGTTGATTGGGAGGAGCCCCATCACCTCACTGTTTGAACTGGACATCATCTACACCTACAAGTATTTGTTGAAATTTGTGCACCTCAAATTTGATCTGAATTTTATCCCTCATGTCTCTGACCACAGAGCAGGTGCACAAGTTTGTTAAACTGAGAGGGAGGGTCTTCTCACTTTCAAAAAGGGACATGCACTTGGTGGGTAGTCAAAGCTGGTGGCTCAGTGATGAGGCAGATACACAGTCTTGTCTGCACAGGGAGTGACAAAAGTGGCTCCATAACGTGGTTATTGCAGTTCTCTGTGGTTGGACAGATATCCTTGATGTATGGGAAGGGGCCTGGAGTTCGAGATTTGCCTACAGGAGAAATGCAAGTGGGGAAGCAGATTTGGAGAGACTACTTGCATCAGTGCTAGGTGTGTTTGTGCTGTTCCATCTTCCAAAACTATGCCAGTTAAAAAAAAGGAACAAGAAAAAAGAAAAAAGAAAAAGGAAAAAAGAAAAAAGAAAAAAAAATTTGTGTACAGCAGCTAGAGTCCATGGTGGTATTCTCCAGTTCTGAGGCTGGTAGGCAGCTCTGTCTGCTTAATTTAGGCTTAAGAGGGACTTGCAGACCATCAGGGCACAAAGCTGGGGATGCCTCCAGAGGACAAGATGAGCTTGATGTCGTTTGGGCTGCTACCAAGGGACGTCTGGTTTTTCTCTTGGGCTGTTCTTGTAAAGATTGTTGAAGCTAGAGTGGGGGGGGAATTTATATGGATACTTATTTCCCATTTCTCCCTCCCCAGGTGCTGTTCCAAGCTGCACAATATCATAACAAAGTCAGATGATCTTCTGCCGTGGTGCTGACATCAATGTGTGGTGCTCACGTTTGCTCACAGCATCAGCAGCCTTTGGCCTGGCATTGGGCTTCAGTGTAGAGCATGTGGCATCCCTCCCTCAACGCTGGCTGGTGAGATCAGCTGGAGGAGTACTGCTCTGTCATGCTGGGCTGTCTCCAGACTATTCAGCTTTTTTTCTTTCTCAACCTTATAAAACTGGGAGGCTGCCACCAAGCTGTCTGTTGGCCTTTGATCCATGCTAACATCTAATCCGTGGCTTGAAGAAGGTACTTGGCCTGGGATGCGTAGTGTCAGGAACTCTCTGACAAGTTAGCAGTCTAGAGGACTGATTTCCAGTACTTGGGAACATTCCTGGCGCTATTTGTAAGCAGAAGTGTATATAAGCTTACAAGCATATGTGTAAGCATACTCTCTAACTACTGTTTTCCCACAAACCCTGTCATTTTTCAATGATCCTTCATTTATTCAATCCAGATAGAAGCTGGTTCCTTTGATTTACATTTTTTACACTCCTTCATGCTCCTGCATATTTTAAATCTGCAGAGAGTGTTTGTGAACTTCCAGTCTGATTGCCCACGTAACACTGCATTTCCCCATCAGTCGACAAAAGTGATAGTTAAATGGTTAAGGCGTTCCCTTTATAAGCAAACAACCTGTTCTTTTGGCGCTTTTTGGTGCACTTGGAAATGTTCACTGATAGATTTAAATTAGCAGGATACCACTTTGAATGCAACTACACCAGCTTTTAGTCTGCTTTCATTTTGAAACAGGGCTTCTGTGCTCATATTCTCTGTGCCTCTATCTGTCACTCTCTTCCCCTGGGTTTTTTTGGCTTGTGCAATTTCAATCACATTTAGCAATGGTCCCAAGGAGATTATTTTTTGACAAGTTCTAATATAACAGAAGGTGGATTGATGAGAGAGATGTTGTTAATATCCCTGGGATAAGGGCCACAACATGTACTCGAGTGTTATTAAGGCACCAAGAGTACACCTGCAAGGCATAGATCCCTCGGAGACCAGGCTTCCTCAGTTTCACTGCCTGCTGATATTGCATGTTTTGTCCATATTTACCAATATGACCATAATATAGATCTCCAGGATTTTTTCCTGATTTATTTTCAAATTCATTCCCAATGGGGGTCCTTAATGAGTGGGATTTCTACTTTTTCTGCTTGCTCCTATGAAAATCTGAAGAAATTCCTGGATCTGATTCCAACAGGCCTTTTTCTTTGAAAAATTACTATGATATGAATACAAAAGTAACACCACTAGGCCAGGAAAGCTCAAAACTTTGCTTTTCATGTGAATGAGTAAGAATCTTTCAGCAATTTTCAGCTTGAATGTCTATTCTGTTTATGGCTCACAGCAGAAGGAAAAGAGGGAAGTCATAAAAATATTTTTGGAGTTGAATTATAAATGGGAAAGATGTTCCAGAAATCACCTCTGCATCACTCGCAGTCTCTGGTGCTGGCATACTGCGCCTCAGGACTTGCTGCTGGGTTTTTGAACAAAAGCTGTAAACTGGAAAAATAAACCAGTTTGTGGCTCCAATTTTGTGATGTCTATCCACTGAACTGGATCCTATCAAGATGGAACAGCCTTCTTCTGTAGCAAGTGGCAGAATATGAAGCAGCTGGTAGCAGCAAAAAAAAAAAAAAAAAAAAAAAAGGCAGGAAAAAAAAAGAAATTAGAAAAATCTCATGCAAACACTAGTGAATCATCCCCACAGGCTTTCCGCTTGCCCAGTATGCTTTCTGAGTGCCAAGACCAAGGAAAAGCGCACCACTTTATTAAGGTAAGCTGCTTTCCAAAGTCAAGCCTGGCATCTCCAGGCTGTGTCTGAGAGAGCATGTTGCAGCTTTAACACACCATGAAGATGCCCAGATGATGGCAGGTGGGTTTTTTTTGTTTGGTTGGGTTTTTTTTATGAGAAGTACTACTGGATTGATAGCAGAGAGTTTACTGTCCTTCTCAGCCCTACTCCTGATGACAAATGGCCTCCTTTTAGATTAACTCTATTGAGATCACCCTGCTGTTAGATTGTCAAGAGAGTCTCAGCATGGAGGAAAACCTTGTCTCATGGATTTCTTTCTTCCTGTGTATGTGTGACAGACGCTGTGAAAATTCACCCAAATAAATCTTCAAGATGTACCCCACAGGTTTCATAGCTGGCACACAGAGTAGCACTTGTGGGCTTTCAAGAGCTGTTTCACCTGTTTTGGGGCTAACAAGAAGATAAGCATTCATGTTCCAGGGCTGCCTGGAAGTGGTGTTGCTCTGGAAGGTGCATGCAATGTTGCTGTAAATCAGCTGCATCCAGGAGAGGAAAACTTAGGTTACAAACTGGATCTGGGAGCACATGCTTGCTGTCAGACAGGAGACAGGCTGAACTCAAACCAGGTCAGAAGAGAATCATAGAATTTGGGTTGGAAGGGATCTTAAAGACCATCCAGTTTCATCCCCCTGCCATGGGCAGGAACACCTTCCACTAGACCAGGTTGCTGAGAGCCCTGTGCAGCCTGGAATTGAACACTTCTGGTGATGTGGCATCCACAGCCTCTATGGGCAACCTGTGCCAGTGCCTCACCACCCTCATGGTAAATGATTTCTTCCTAATGTGTAATCTAAACCTACTCTCTTTCAGTTTAAAACCATCCCCCCTTGTCCTGGCGCTGCATGCTCTCATAAATAGTTTCTTTCTTGTAGGCTCCCTTCAGGTGCTGAAAGGTCACAGTCAGGTCACTCTTTTCCAGGCTAAACAAGCCTGATTCTCTCAGCCTTTACACCTAGAAATTAGGTTGAATTTTTTGCCTTTTATCCTGTGGAAATATCTGGAACGGGAAATGACCAAAGTTCATCATCTGGCCAGTGCTGGGATCAGGATTGCTTGGGAAAAACTAGATTTCACAGGTGCTCTTTCTAAGGGCATGCAACTGGTTGCAAGTGCCAAAAGCACAAATGATGATAACTTCAAAAGGCATTCAGAAGGTTGAGTCAGATGGGAATGTTTAACCCTTGGTTAACTAACTGGGTGGGCTATATCACCACTCTTCAGAGCCTGTCCTATTTGTTGACTTGCTTCAGCTGCTTTGTGGAAGCAGTGGTACAAAGTCTGGTCAAGCATCAACTCTGAAAGATGCTCCTTTTTGAAAGGCATCATGTCTGGTTAAAAAGGATGCATGTGTACTGTGTTTGAGAACCCCAGGGTTTATGCTGCTGGTGTGCAATGGTGATTGCAGTAGAGTTCAAAATGACAAGTTTCTCCATACTAAATAAAGGCTAAGAAAGTAAAGTTCAGATTTTGGGACATGCCTTGTCAACAGATGTTACTCCAGGCATCAGAAACAGGTCTTGGTGATGATTGCCAGTACAGTATGAGTATGGGATGAAAGAAATAGCTTTCTGATATCACTGCAGCTTGCTGGTAAATACATCCTCAAGTTTCTGGAAATCAGCAGCTAATTATGCTGAAAAATCATGATTCTTTAAGAGTGTAAATATCTTTAAACAGCAATTAAAATAATTATAACTCAAAAGCTATGATGTATTTGAGAATAAGAGTCAACCTAGCTGGATGGGGACATGCTGCAAATTGAGGAAAATTAGTGGTTTATATTTTGGGATAGTTTTTCTAGTACCAGTTTTGTTCACGGCTATGGATTGCCTCTTAAATGCAATGTTTAAGTGACCCATGTGAGCTGAGAGGGTCTTAGAGTATCCCTGTCCTTTGCAGCAAGGTGGGAAGCACAGCCTGTATTAATTTTAATTTTTTAATTAATTTTTAATTAATATTAATTTTCTCCATTTCCAAACTGAGTCCTCACACACGGGCACCAGTTATTAATTTTCTCTGTTACTGTTTCTTTTCTTCTTTGCCTCTGTTTCATGAGTTCTTTTACTCAGAGTTTGAATTAAAATGCAGGAGACTGGGAGTTTATCTTTGGACTTAGACGTTTATTATATCTTATCTATAGCACAGCTTATCTATCTTATCTATAGCACAGCTGCACAGAATGTGCCTCCAAGTTAACAAGGTGGAAAATGGCCCCGAGTTCTAACTTCCAAGGCCTTTTAAGGTCCAAATCACCCAATTATGGAATGCCAAATAATTTGTTTTTACTTATAATACAAGAACAAACTATTCATGATCCACACTGCGGGTTGTTTGACCCAATACCAGAACACCCGGATTTGTGAAGAAGGAAGGAAAAAAGAACAAATCCACACCCCAAATCCTCCATATTGTTACATATATCCCATAAACCTAATTTTTCTACATCTTTACATATTCTACCCAGTGATATAGCTTTTAATTACACAGCAACAACCTCATTGTTATCACACAATTTAGGAAGCCTTTCCCAAGGCTTCAGGTCAAATGCGGTGTGCTTCTGAGCATCACTATCTGTCCTTTTTCTGTGATTCATGCTTGTATTTTGAGTTGCCATCCCTCCAACAGGTTTTAACTATGTCACTGCTTTTGAGGAAAGTTTCTTCAAAAAACATGGGTTTTTTGACTGTCAGAGTCACTGAATTATTTTTTTGAGAGCTAGGCAGGCTTGAAATTAAAGCAACAAGCAATGTGTTAGCAGGATTAACCACTTAATTATGAAATTGTTTGCAGAAGGAAGAAACTCATGGAAGTTAGCCTGTGATTTTACTTAAATGCATGCTTGTCCTTAGCTCTTCCAGTGTCTCAGTGAGACGCTAGAATAGGAAGCTGCAACATCATTGAATTGTGCCCACCACTGTGCTGGCTTGGTTCAGGAGACATAAAGCTGCAATTTCCTGCTTCCTTGATTAAAGATAGTTTCTTCTTTGATTTTGTTGCATGTCTTACTCCTAACTTCTGTTTTTTTAAAATAGGAATATAATATTAATATTTGTGCCAAATATGATCATGATGACTCATGGGCTATAGGACTGTGTTTCCCTGCTGTATGCAGTTTTCTTGTAATTGAATTAGAAAATACAGATATAGCAAGCTGGACCTCCTCTCTGCTCTCAAGGTGTTTCTCCAAATGTAGTTCTTGGTTATATTGCACGATTGCACAAATTTTTGCCATACTTTGTACACCCCACAAGAGTTTCATCTTACAAAGAATTTGGCCTCAAACATTTTCCTCCCTTTACACTGTGTATTTTTTTGTATCCCCAGGCTGTGGTGTGCTGCCTTTCCTCCTGCTGACAGAGCTCTCGTGGGATCATCCCATCAACTGCTTCAGGAAACCAGGTTCCTTTGCTGGTGCAACACCTGGCATTGTGAAACCACATCCTTACATGTTATAAATGGTCATTTCTAGTTGCTTTTTTTTTTTTTAAATCACTTGAGAAAAAGATGGGCTAGATTACACAATACGTATGTAGATGACAGAGCTAATTTGAAATGCATGTAGGTACATAAACTACAAATGCAGGTACATAAACTCTAAAAGTGCCTCACATTTTCCTTAAAATTTGCATGCAAAGCTGATTTATTTTGGGGGTGGAGTGACCAATACTCAAGATCAGTCTGACATGCCTCATACAGCCCCATACATAAAAGGTAAGGAGGATTCAAGTCCTGCAGAGAACTATGAAGAATTTTGTCATATTCTTGAAAAAGTTTTGAAGATGGCCACTGTCCTGCTGTTTGTCACAAATTGTGAAAGTGGTTGTAAATGGCATTTGAGATCCTTTTACGGCCCTATTTCCTACAATTTCTATTATCCCCTTCAAGTAATTTCTCAATTTCACCTTGGCTTTTCTTTGAAAAGACACATCCTGTATTAATAATACAGATAACAAATAAAGCATTTTGAGTAATTTTTCTAAGTTACCTCCTCTCTCTGAAAAGCACTTTCTGTCAGGTTTGGGTTCTACCATCACAGCTATATATTCCAAAAAGACACAAAAAATTGGCTCCCATTTCATCAATAGATGCCCGAAAAACACCCCTGAAGCCCAGACTGTAGATATATGATGCTCTGCTTTTGTGTCCGCTTCAGTTCAGTCTGTGAGGTTCATTGTTATGGGCCACCTGTGGCCCTAACCTCTGTATGTCTGTCTGTCTATCTATTGGCTACTGAGCGGGCAAAAATTAAAGTGATTTAGCAGCATGCAATGAAAATGTCTGCGACTGGTTAGGCAGCTTGGGTCAAGGCGGTTCTGACAGCAGGCAAAGAAAGACCAAGTTTTTCCAAAGGACTGGGAAAAGATATGGACTTGAATATGGCTGTGAAAATAATCACATCTGGGTAGCAGGGCCAAAAAGCAACAAGAAGATCTGAGAAATTAAAAAAGGATGACAAAGACTGGAAGCAGCAGAAAAAGGTCTGAGGGTAGAACTGTGTGGATGAAACATACCTACATTAAAACAAAACTCAACTGGCTGATTTTACCATTTCAGCTTTTTGAAAAAGCTTAGACCAGGAAGACTGACTTTGTGTTTTTCATGTGGCTGCAACTGTGCTGATCCTACATGCCCTAAAGTCAAATTTGCAACCTAGAGCTGTGTCATTACTTGCATTGGAGAAACATCATTGAGGTGCAACATCATTGTCTAAAGTCAAGGAAGTCCCCAGATTTGTCCCTCAGCCTTGGGCTCATTGCAGCAGAGGAGCTTAAAAACAGAGTATCTGATGCATGAAGGAGTCCCTATAATGAGGGTACCCTGTACTTCTCCAGGAGATATGGTAATCTTGTGCCTTGCTGGATGTGTGCTCCAGGATGAACTCAAGGCCATGGAGCCGGCATAAAACATAATTCACATTTTGTGTTACTCTCTTTTACATTGGAACTGCTGCATGACTTGAGTGACACAATGCAACATGGAAGATGAATTCCTATAGATGGGACACCCACATACACGTACAGGAATGTAAAAAAGAACAGGACACTTTTCACCACAACATTGGCCCTTAGTAAGGCCTTAGTTATGAGCAGCTGAGTACAGGAAGCTGAAGGCAAATTGGGACCATTAAATCACTGAACTTCCTGCACATAACAGGGTATTTAATTTCATTCAGTTACCCTGCATGAAGCCCAAAACCTGTGTTTGTCTGAGGCACAAATTCAGGAAAGGTGTAGAGTCCTGCTCCAAAGGCCCCAAATGGTGGGTAGTTCACCACTTCCTTTGGTAGTTTGTTCAGGATATTAAGCGCTTTCAGTGCTTTAAAAATGTGTGCTCAATTGTATTTTTTGGTGTGTTTTTATTCTTTAACTTCATATGTTCGTATTTTGCTTATTTCTGGTAGGATGATGAGGTTTCGATAGCTCATGTTGGGGATGTTTAATGGCAAGTTTCACAAATAAAGGAACATACTAATGTGTCCTAATTAAGAGATGGAGTGAGGAATATAATGACTGAAGAGCACGTGTTCTTTTTCTAATCTTTGACGTTACTAGAGCATTGTGCCACCTGGTGGACCCTCTTCCCACGTAGGAGGAAGGAGATTGGCCTTACCGAGACCCAGAAGGTACACCAGGGCAGAGGTCACTGGTCACACAGCTGCACAGCGGACTGGCCCTGTCCATGCTTTGGAAGCACCACAGTCACCGATGGCAGCTTTGGACCCAAATGCTTGGTTCTGCTTAGTGTGGAGCAGATCTTCTGGCTGAATTACTGTACTGATGTATCTGAGCTACTTCTGCATCTAGAAAGGGCTCAGAGGGCATTTCCACCCAACCCAGTACTGTCCCATGGCAAAACATGGGAGTGAATGGGTGGGCCTGGTTCATGGGCAGCATATGTACTGGAAATCCACACCAGCTGCTCCTTTGGAAGGCCTCCTGGGCATGCTGAAAACGGATGCAAAAACTCTCGTCACAAACTGTGCAGAGCTTTGTGGGCTTTCTGCTGTGCTCTGATGGGCCATGAAACAGTTAACAGTGTTAGCATATGAGCATCTGAGTTAGCATCTTGGATGTGAGGAGTGCAGCAGTTTATATTTCTTGGAGCAATTGTTTCAGGCTGCTCTGCTATTCCAAGCCCACGCCGTTGCTCTAGTGAAGCTCAGCTTGGATTTTCTTCACAGTTGTGACAGCCAGAGATGACTAAAAATACAGAGTGCTGAGATTCCTCAGAACCATTTTGAATTCTGTCTTCCCTTTCTTCCCAACTATTCCTTCTGCTTGCCAGGGAGAAAAGTTGGGTTTGGGGGGAAGAGGGTTAATTTCTTTCCCTTTGTGTTTTTAAAGGTTGCTTTATTAAGACCCTGTGGGAAGGAAATAAGTCCTGAAAGATGCACCATCTATAAACATACAGTAAGCATGAAACACAAACAGTTTTGGAGATTTAATCCATGTTTCTAAAGATGTGCAAAACCTTTGAATTAATGTGTTGTGTTGGTATGTAGTATAATATATAATTATACTTCAGTAAATCCGAAACTTAACATTAGAATTATATAGGTCAGATATATTTTAAACTTAGAAGGGAAAAGAAAAAAAGAGATACATTTTCTTGCAGTTTTTGCTTCCAGAGATGTAATGCCTTCTCAGTCATGGAAGGATTTTTAGATTTTTTTTCTTCTGATTCTAAACACACCTTTGCTTTGCCCTTTTTTATTTTTTTTTCTCCTGGGAACCGTACTGCCATAAGCTACAAGCTTTGATTCACTGTTAAGAGCAACATATGGTTCCTCGCTTTAAGGAATTTGATAAGCATATCACTTGATCTTTCATGTTGAGTAGGAATTCTAGAAACAAAAGAGATGCCAGGATGCTGGTTGGTAGCAGAGGATCTCTGACTCAATCATTCCTGCCAGTTCATTATCAGTGTTGTGCTGTAAATAGTTCCCAATGCAAAACCAGAAAAAGAGCAATAGAGGCACAAAGTAACTGAAGGGGACTGCTCAGACGTTTAGAGGGAGGATGGGTAAAGTCAATTCCCACAGGGTTTAGTCCAAGCACACGGAAGTTCATGCTCTGTCATGATTCCTTAATGCTCTAACTGCTTTTGTGGTGATTGTTACTTTATACATTTCTAAGCAATAAAAAGCACTTAAAGAAATGGCCACCCCCAAGCAAAAAAATGAACACATGTTTGCATTTAATAATCACTAAAACTTGAAATTCTAGATTGGATTAATTGTGTCTATTATAAATTGATGGGGGAATAGCTATGCATTAGCCCTGAATAATGATTACCTGAGAGGTTCCACTTGGAGTATAATTAAGAGCAACTTCATAGTAGTGGTAGGTGTATGATTGAATAATACATGCATCCCCTGCTGATGAAATCCAAGACAAAGTGTTCATGGAGAAGGAGAGCTTCTTTTTTTTCTTATTCCTGCACTTAAAATGTTGAAGGATTATTGCAATTGCAGCCCATGCTTACACTATTAGCAGAGATACGCCAAAGCTCTTGATGCAAACACTTTCAACCTAAATGGGGTTGGCAAAAGAATCACAATTTTGCAACTCAGCCCTTATTCTGTAAAGCATTGTGTTCCTAGGTGCCTGTGGTGGCTGGTTTAATTAGGAACATAGATCAGAGCTTGAAAGAAGCACATTTTCCAGCAATACAAGGGACACCACTTTGTTGACAGCTCATTCCTTAATACATATGCCCACTAGATGGCTGTAATTGGTGTGGTCATTTATTAATTATAAAGTATTTTACACGTTCCTGGCTTTGAAGCCTTGTTTACTCCTGTTCTTCAATATCTCCTTGTGCTTTCTCAGTCTATGAAGATACCTAGTCAATGCATAAACCCCATCAGCTTGCAGCCATGTACCAGATTGAAGCGGAATATTTCTAGCCTTCAAGACTGGACAACTCCCTTGGGTGCTGCAGTCTGACCCCTTGTAAGAGAGTGCAGGGGGTTTCACAGCGCTGTACCCGCAGACAGAGGTGCTCTAAGCCCTCCATCGCTCTGATGAAGGAGGCAGCACCGCCACATGTCTGTTCTACTTCAAGTGGCCAAAGAGTCTCTGTCTTTGTGAAATTGCTCCTGCTTGCTGAGATGAAGAGATTCAGGAATAATAGCCTGAAGTGGTGGGAGAGGTGGAAACTGAACCATGAGAAAGGGACAGAGCTGTGTGGTGGCACATGGAGGCTGTGTCAGGGTGCATGCATAACACAGGACTGCCTATTCCTCAGGGCCTTGCTCTTGAGCAGTGGTTCTGGCTTTTCCTTTTCTGCTGTTCTGTCCATAGACGTTTAATTTTGAAATTATGCATTTGTCATGCTTGTCACCACAAAGGCAAGACATTCAGCTAATCTCTTAATTCAGCATGTATCATTATGGTGAAGAGCTCATCATTAGAGTGAAGGCACGTCTAACCATGTTTTACTGATATCAAAGTGGGAGAAGTGAGATAATGCTTAGCCATTTTGAAGCCCCACTCATGAATTACAGATAGAGAGGCAAGGAAAAGTTATCTTCATGTTGCTGACTTCCAGTCTCAGCGTCAGAATCTATCCTCAGCAGTGAAACGGCAGGTTTTATGCTGATTTAGTAATTCCAAAACTGTACTGTGGTGACCCGAGGGAAATGGCCTACTGACAGCTTGGGCCACGATTCTGAACAGGATTTAACAAAACTCCTTCAGTCAAAAGTTGGGTATAGTGGTATATGATCACCCCCAAGGGTTTCAAAATTCTATTGGTCCAGAAAGCTTGAGAACCACCATGAGTGTTTATAAATATATATTTACACTTGTCATGCATAGATAACCAATGATCACAGAAGCCTGCTTAGGTATTTGTGAATTCAGCGGGAAGAAAACCTTCCTCTAGAACCACCATGTTGTTGATCAGTTGGTGCCCAGTCTTTTGAAATGCTGATGACCTTAACTTTTTGTGTCCTTCTTGGCATTCAATGGCACTGTTGTCCTGTTGGCACAGTCGTGCTGGCAGCACTAAGATCTCTCCTGAGGTACGACACTGAACACCTGCACGTCCAATACCCAATCTCAGTACAATCTGGGCTAGGTTACCACTGTGGGTTTTAGTGCAGGTAAGGTGAAACCTTGGAAGGCTGCTATCAATACATGAACCCTGAGCCACCCTGCTGAAGACAAGACAACTTTGCTTAAGAGGAGATTGGCAGCTGTGCCTGCATGGTCATTGCACCTTCAGTAACTTTGGTAAATCAGTATCAGGAAATCTCCTATTTTCTCACTTGCTTTTCTTAGAAATCTTCCAGCGTGCTCTCTGCAGGCTGAAATCTCAGATGACCTGATGGTTTCAGCACTATTATCTCACCTTGGGTTCAAGCATCCTGTTTTCTGTACAGATATAGGATCTTCATAATCCCTGGCAAATGTGCTTCTTTTTTCTATATACAGGTGTATGTTTTAAAACTATATTTTCCAGTTACCTAAAACTTTCAAGTGATCTGTGTCCTAAGATTACCTTTTAACTACTTATCCCTTATGTTGTTTTCTATATATTATAGGTACATAAATGAAATAGAAAACAAAACAGAAACCCCTAATTTGACACATTTCCAGAGGCTAATTATATAATGAAAAAAGCATTCATTTTTTTTTTAATAGGCTGAAGTATTTATTCTTTTTTTTTTTTTTCTCTTTTTTTTGGCTGGAAATGTGTAATATGCCTATGACAGATACTGTGACAGAAAGAGCCAGCCAGCACATTTTCTTCAAACTGACTGGTTCATAACCCAGTGGTATATTTTCCAGTGTTTTTGTCTGAGCAGTGAAAGTGGAAATTTGCAAACAAGACTCTCTGTATATGCACCATATGAGGATAGGAAACAGTGGAGTAAGTCAGCAGCAATTTGTTTGTGAGAGACAACATGCCATCAAAAAAATCCTTACCTTCTGTGTGCCTGCAAAATGTTGCTTTGTCTCTATACTTCTTTTACCACAAAAGTAATATGTAATGAAACAAAAATGTGGTCCCACTTTTCTAGTCTGGAAGAAGAAAGTGTCCCCATTACAGAGAATATCAGGAAGGAATTTAAAAAAAAAAAAGGTGAAATCTTTTCTTAGCTATGGTAAAAGTGAAGTCCAGCCTGATTACCCTTGCCCACAGTCACACAAAGTGAATAGAAGAAACCTTGGAATTAGACATCTCATGTGTTACCTTCTATATTGGTCCCAGTTCTCTGCCTTGGAAACGTTGCACAGCACATAGGCATCACTAAATTTCTCTTAGTTCTATTGATTTATAGGGGGAAGTTCAATATCATCACTTCAGTGGAATTTCTTCAGTGTGGAATATATGCTATTCGTTGAAGAAGGTGTTCCATGCAAAATATCTCATGCATTCCAAAGCCAGAATTCTGTCATCTTTCCCTAAAAATTCTCATGTTCCCCACACAGCCTGGGCCCACTAAATTTTGACCCAACACACGCTCTCTTTCATAGCCATTTCCATGTTTCTTGTTCTCCTTGTGAGCAAATCATCCTCATTTGGTAGATGGGAGTTTGACCATGGACATGTAACTCTGTGAGGGTCAGAGGTTCTGCTGGTTGAGGTCTTCTACAACATTCCCCCCCTGGCAGATTCTTATGGTAGTGAGAAAGCATCATTGGCAAATGATCTATGGAGTCACTACTCCTTGCAGCATGTGCTGTGGCCAACACAAGTGAGGTTGCAGCTGCAGTCACTGTTCCAGAGTGGCCAGTCCTTTGATTTGGGGATCAGTCCTTGGAAAGTGACATATTCCTGCCCATTTTAGGTAGGCCAGTATCTATGCAAAGGTCTAGTCTAATGGTAGAGAGCAGACATGAAAATGGGAGGATTCTTTGTCTTGTTCCTTTCCAAACACAACTGATCTCTTTGGAGTACGTGTATCTTGGGCTGTTTAATACTATTCTCCCACCTCAGTGCTGCACGTTCTGGACATTCAAAATTCAGGATTCACAGGACACTTTCCAAATGCATGAGATAAATGCAGGAGACTATCAAATTTTTGAAAAACCAATTCTTCGTCCCACCTCCTACTGTATTCTTGGCTTCCTTTTTTATTTGTCTTCATATCTTTCAAGCTTCAAAATTTCTTCTTCAGCCATAAAAAAAAATAGATTCATTCTTGAAAAATGAAAATAAAGCTGACATATAGACACCAGACCCAAGGAGACTCAACTTTAAGTAAATCAGTAAATTTCTCAAGCCTCAGTAAAACAGAAACAGTTGGCAGCCCTGGAGTACTAACCATGCAACCTTATTTATTTTCTGATATTTCCTTTTTATGCATGTGTCCAGAATGCAGCACAGCATGCTGAAGTAAAAAATCCTTGACTCTCCAGAACCCTCAGTGTGAGCCATAGTAATCCTATTTCTAATACACAGCTGTAGAGAGAGCCACATCACTGACTGGATCAGGAGCCCAGCAATTTGCGTGCTTGAGTTAGAAACAGCCATGTTATGCTTCTGCTGCAATCAGCAATGAGGTAGGTCAGTTTCTTAAGGTGTTTTGGGTTATTCCAAACCCCATATGGATCAGGCCAAGAACATTGCAGTCATTTTGAGTAGCAAAATACGGATGTACCTCACCTTTACTCTGTCTCCATTATGCCTTTACAGTGTATTTGCTATCATATTTCAAAGCATAGGTTTTTTTCCTAGCATGGACAGAGTTGAAGGAAGTTTTGTCTTCTCAGTTCTTCCTTGAACTTGTACATAAGCATGCTCGTTTTATGCTCTCTCTGCTTCGGAGACATGAGTACTTTTAAAGTTTCGCATGTTGAAAGGTGATGTATTGATGGTAGAAAATGTCACATCCCTTGACATTTGAATAAGCTAGTGGTCGCTTCCCTAGGGCTTTCTAGCATTGGAAAAACCCCAGGAATTCTGACATTCAGCTTGCTAGAAGTGGAATTACAGATTCTTGCTGAACTCGTTTCAGTGAGTATGAAAATTGAGGGTGAGGAGTAAGCAGAATAGCACAACAGCTCTTTATTGCCTGCTAATAAAGTAGAAGTCAGCTCCAAACACTATTTAACACAGAAGTCTCACAGGATGTAGAATGGAAGAATCCTCCTTCCCTTGTAAAACAATTTGGAAGGTAAAGAGCTTGGGGAAAGGGTATAGTTTCTTTGGTAAGCAGGGACAGCTGGAATGTGCTGTACCGTATCTACGTAACACAATCAGTCTTTCTTCTGGGGAAATGAGTAACAATTTATTTGAGCAATGACCAATATCCAAGAAAAGAGTTTGAAGTAGTTAAAAATACAACTTCTAATTGTTTATAGAAATGTTGCTGTAGTTTCTCTTCCTGGGGTACTCAAAGGCTGTTGACAAAACCATGTAAAACTGCTGTATCTCACTGCAATTAGGACTGTACTGGGCTTATTCTTGTGGGATTAATTTTTCCTTCAGATTCCACAAATCTTCCAGGTAAGTCCCTGACCTCCAACCTCTAATGCATGTCTTTGTAAGGGAGAAAAAAATAAAAAGACTTGCTTTATAATAGCTTGTTATAAAATGTTCATGTCATTTTGAAAAGCTTGGAGAAATGGTACCAGGTAAAGCATCTACTTCAAGATGTCTGCTGAAAGATGAGCAATTCTGACAGTAGTCAGATAATCTTGGCAGCAATATTAGCTCTATTATATCTTAAGCAAAAGGCACTGACTTCCCTTAGATGAAAATCATACTGCAAAATCTGTTTCTGATCATGTTACTGGGTTTTGTTGGGTTGAGAATACAGCATCAGCCTGCGGTATGCAGGACATCTTGGCACTGGTCCAGCACAGCATGTGAAAACCATGTTTCTATAAATATGTGTTTAATCCCCGTTTTCAGTGAAGAAAGGCCCTCATTATCTCTCAGCACTGAAACTTAAGGGAACAGTCCTACTGCTGTTGAGGACAGTAGCAAAGTGCTACATATTTAATGGCAAGAATGTGGTCCAGGGTCTCACCTTGCTATGTACCAAGTGGTCCCAAATGTCACCAACATAATGGAATAAAACTATCAGTTAAAAGCTTTGTACTACTCAGTTCTATCCAGCATTTATCTGGAAGGGTCTTATACTTTCCTGTTTAAGCTGGAGATACTGTGAATGTTTATATTGTTAGGATTCATCTTAGATGAGGATGGAGATCACGATTGATTGGGTATTCTTGTGCTCTCAAGGGGCACGTTTTTCTCAGCTGTCCTGAACAAATCCTCCTAGTTTCTGGGGTTCTGGGGCAAGTTAATGCTGTCAGAGTATTCCCAGATGTGAGCTGCCATCCTTTGTTTTGCACTGTCAAGTGTGTCTAAGATCATTAGTTTAAATTCCAATTAAAAAAAAAAAAGAGAAAAGGAAGTTGGTCCTTCCTTCAATCAATGCTTTTTTTTTTTTTTAATCCAAGGGTAAATGTGAATTGTGTGCACGGGCTGTGTAATTGAAATCTCTTGACTGAAGAACTCATATCGTAGACAGAAATGATCGTTTTGTGGTGAGATGAATGGGTAAATACCCAGGAGACCCGCTGTCTATTCCTGCTTCAGCAACAGATGTCAAGAATGGTTTGAGATGTGTTACTTAGTATCTCTCACCAGCCTGTAATATCCTGAATCCAGGGTGGTGGAGAAAGTGTTTGAAGAGCAGCAGTTATTTAACTCGCTTGTGGCAAGTGCTGTAACAATGCAAAACGTTATTGTTATTACTGAATTTATTTTGATATGTTGCTCCAAAGTAAGCCTGTGCAGAAGGAAATTATGTCATGAACTGGAAAGAGCATATGGGCATTTCCTTTTCTTAGTCACTAAATATCTGCAATGTCAAGTTCAAGTTACAAATCTTCAATTTAACTTCTGTTTCTACCTTAACATATGGATGAAGACTGGACATTTGTCAAAGTTACAACCAGATACATAAGTGCCATTGAAGGCTGTAGAAAATTAGTAGGTGCTAAATAGATGTATAAAAATATTGAAACTCATTAAAGAGTTCACTGACCTCCTTATGTTTATGGTTATCCACCAAATATCTGGGACAAGTTAAAAATGAGCCCAGAGTCTCAGCTGTGGGAGATGTGCTGTTGCACAGTGAGAGTCAGAGGGGAAAGATTAAGAACCAGAGGGGGAAGATTGTAGAACTTCCTTAGATTTCCTCCAGGGAGGAATGTACCACAGTGGTGACTTGCAAGGTGTGTCTCAGCTGTGCCTGGCATTTAAGTCTTTCTGTCCTATGCAAACAGACTCCTGGTGAGACATGATCTGAACATGAGGAGCTTCAATCTCCTTCCCTCTCCTTGTGTTCCTTCTTTCATCATGTGTCCCCCCTCCCAATCTCTTTTCCATGCCAGGTGCCAGGAGCTTCTTTCAGCTTCTACCACTCATACAAGACTGAGGTATTTTTTTCTGGGTGTTATCAAAAACCTGCACTGGGAGCTGAGTGTACATATTTCCATGAATTCTTTACTTTGTTCTCTCTTCTTCCAGTTCTGTAAGCAATACCTTGTTAGCCCGAAGGTTACCAGTTCCAGGTCTGTGGGAATTTGTCCTTTGGAAACATTGGTCGTGTTGTGATAAATTTATGGAACATGACTGGAGCCATGCTTTGACTTCAGCAAAAACATTTTTTTGGCCATGTATAGGAAGACATTATTGCAGTTAAAAATACTTTACTATATCATAAACAATTGTGAAAACTGTTATGAAAAGGAACCAGAGTTATCTTGAAAGACCACAAAATCTACTCTTACTTCAAAAATCACCTGTGGCAGAGAGCCTGTATGGCCAAAGCTGAGTTGTATGAACACAACTTTCCTTGCTAACGAAAACACAGCCCTGTGTTTGAAGTCCTCTACCTAAACATTTCAGCCAGAGGTAGTTATTCTGTCTGTCTATGGCACTGAGAGGGTGTTATCAGTGTTTTGTGTATACACACATAAGCAAGGAGCAGCTCTCTGATGTTGTGATCACACTGCTGGGGTTACAGACAATCCAGGTTTCCTTTAATTGGAATCCCCTTCTAATAACGAGACAATTTTCAGATCTAAAAGAATTACCAGCCTGATCACTTAACAAATCATAGTAATTTTCTGATTCAGTCAGATTTTTGAGCATTTCTTTAGATAATCTTTAGTTCTTAACTGTGACATACTGATTCTAAACATCCAGAAGCATTTTATGATTCAGTAAGGGAAAGGATTTTTGTTTGTTTCTGTGTTTGTTTTAAGTAAAATCAACAGTTTTGATGCCATTTGCACATGACTGTGTCGGGAACTGATTGAAAATTTGCAGTTAGGAAAATCTTTGCAGGAAATCAAGTTTTAGTGAAGCAGATATTTTTATGAGTGTTATCTGCTTTCCATAAAAATCATGCATGTGTTGTGGTAAGAACTGTGAACCATTGAAAAGAAATCCTGAAATACTGTGGATCTAATTGCTTTTTCAGTTCCAACATCTGTCCTGTGTGTGCCATGGGCCTGCACTTTGCTGCTGTCGTTGATACACGAGAGGATCATTTTACTCTTACTGAGATAATCTTTCTTCCCTTTAAAAAAATACAGTGGTAGTCAGAAGTCAGAGAGAGAGTTTTTTTGGGTAGTTTGGCTGCTAAAGAAGCATGGGAAGTTGAGGGAGATGGACAAACCCCTGCAAAGTGTGTCCAGGGTTTGATTTCCAGAGCCTTGCTGGGCACCTGCATGCAAAATACTGTCAGTGGAGTGAGACCAACTCTCTCCAGTGCTTCTGTCTTCCCACTGTGTTTCAAGTGGCACCTCATGGCTGTTGATTTTCCTCACACACTTAAGCTACTGACAGGCAGTGAATTCCTTGCCTGGAGTGTAGTTGTGTGGGGACTGTACTCAGAGGCAGCAGTGGAGACTACTTGAATGAGAGACAAGAGGAAAGCACGCCCATGGAGGGCAGCATGAGAGGGACAGTTGAGGTTTTGATTCACCCTAGTGCTTAAGCACCTATCTGCTAATGACAGTAGGATGACAAGGAGACCTTCATGTGTTTGAATATAGTACTCAATGGAAGGTTTAACACAAAGCCAATCAAGAGAAATTGTGGTGCTATATCGAATATATTGCATATACGATATTCTTAAGTTATGTATATGTTTTCTATTTGTCATTTCAATATGAACTTCCCTTTACCCCATAATGGTTCATGTCTCCTCCAACCCCACATATGGTTTGTAGTAAAATTTTGGGTTTCTCTTTCTAGGGCACCTTTCCCCCTCTAGCAAGGCTCTGTGTGCATGGGGCTCTGGACAGAGCGACGCATCTGTTACTCTAATGCTTCATTTCAATTCACTAATTCCCTCATCATATTCTGCATTATGCAGCTCCAGTTTTTTGTCGTCCCTTAAATCACTTTTCACACACCTTGAAAACAGAACTTCAGCTTTTTTCTCCCTCTCATTTAAATATAACATGATAAATAAATAAATACATACATAAATACTTAAATTAAAGTGCTTGGGAATCAAAGTTGGCCTCTGAAATGTTTTCCCACTTAAGCTTTTTTCCAACTTGAGTACAAAAGGTCCACTTGTGGCTCCTTTTTGTGTGTTTATTGCTTTGTGCAGCCAGATTTTGATAGAACCAGAACCAGCAAGTTCTCCTGCAATATTCATTAGAGATTAACCTCACAAGGAGAACCCTTCTGAGTATGTACTTGAAGCTGAAAGGCTCCAATGGCTATTGCAACTCTTTTGTTTGTTTTTAACTGGGGCACTGACATAGTTGAGAGGTTTTAGCATTTAGCTGGGTTGGGAAACATTTTCTCTTGTTTACTTTGGAGGAGTAATAGGTTTCTTTCCTAGTGCTAAGGACATAGTTGCTATGTCTCTGCTGCATTTGCAGAGATTAGGAGATTTGATGGTTTTATTTTGAGAATGCTACTCCAAATATCCATCCCAATGAGAACCAGTTGCTGCAAATGAAGACCCAGTACACCAATACAGATAACTTGATAAGCAGCTTATGTTTTTGCCCTTTGCAAAAGGAAATTTTAGTATATGCATACCTGTATTTCTTAAATGTTTCTTTGAGTTGGAGGTTTGTTTTTGTTCTCTGTATGAACAGCCTTATCTTGTTCATTTAGTGCTGTTTGCATGTAGTTAATACACTCTGCTGCTGAAGGAGGTTAAAGATAAAAGGTACTACATTTGTTTTGGTGTTAGAAATTCACAAGTTTTGTGTGGGTTGTTTGGTTTTGTTGTTGAGTTTTTTTTTTGTTTGTTTGGTTTTTAGTACCCAGGAACAGGAAAAAGAGAAGTCATATTAAAAATAATACAAGTTTCCACACATTTTATGAATAACACAGTTGAAAAAATTATTAACTACAATAAATGAAAGACTTTCTTATGGTATTCAGTATTCTTCATCTCGAGTGACCAGTGACCTCCACATGCTAACAGATGTATTTAAATTGCACATGTAGCCTCTTTTTTCACCAATGAGGGGAAGCTTCTTAAATATTTGACAATGGTGTTTAACACCATCAGAGAAGGATGTTTTAAATAAAAAACACAGTTGGTTAAGAGGGAGTATAGTCCAACATTAAGATGGAAGCTGCATTCTTACATAAAGTGTTCAGGGATCAGTTACAATTTCCAGAGCTGTCATTTTATTTCATATATGAAAAACAGATGTATCTTATCTTGGTTTCTCCTCTCCTGGTGATCTCAAGTTTACCTTAGAAATGCAAAGACCAAATCACACTCAACTTCACATGTGATGAAACAAAAGCACAAAGGTTGTCCTGCTTTCTCTCTCTATCCATCTATCTCTCAGCATCATTTACACCTCTGCAAGCCATGTGTCTAACCTGGCTGTTCTGATTTAAAGTCCTCTTGCACTAAGCCATTTTGTTGTGACATGGAGATGGCACAAGGCAGAGTAGAATACAACTTTTCTTCCCCAAAATCACACAGATCTCAGTAGAAAACAATTTAAATAACCCAAATTTCTGGCCTCAAAGATCACGTGCAAGAGCACCTTTCCTTCCTTCTGAGAGATCCAGATGCCTAAATGCCCACGAAGGATCAGGTAAGTGGCAATTTCACCTGATGTAACCTGGCAGCTAATAAAAATAAATAAGAAAGAACAATCTCATCTCACAGTTTGAAACCCTCCTTCAAAGTCCCACATAAGTGGGAATATGTAGTATAAGTGCAAATCAGAGACTTAATATGATTTCCCGGTCCTCTCTGCAGATGTAAGTGCAAAGGAGTAAAGGAGAATCTTAAGCTGCTGAAAAATTCAAGGATTTCCTGGGCATTCAGATATTTCCCTTTTGTGGGAAGGGAAAGAAGCCATAAGCCTCTCAGAGCTGTGGTGAGAAATAATGGCTTGGTCCTTGTCTGCTCATGTATTAAAGGTGCCATGCAAAAGCAGAAGATCAGTGGAAGAAACCTGGAGCTGAGAGAAGGTGTTACTTTCCATTTATTATAGGTAATGAGGAGACAGATGGGAAAGAGGAGGCATTTTCTGTGGGTTGATTAAAACTTGTTTTTGCAGAGGTAAAGAGATTTCCTTCTCCCTTTCTCCCATCCCCCCAATATCTGCATCTGTAATTCATAGGGGTGTGATGATCTAGGGATGCAGTGCCACGGCTGATCTCTGTCTCAAGAGCAGCTCAAACCCGTCTCTCAGATCAGAGAAGCTGCTGTGCTGTGTGCATGTATGTGTATGCATATGTGCAGTGTGAAATCCAAATTTAAATCAAGTTCACTTCATCCCATCTGTGGCCTTAACTTACTTGGATGCTCTTCAAAACCTGCAAAAATGAATGCCTTGAACAAAGTTTGAAGCATCAGAGTAACTGGCTCTTTTTCAACCTGCAGGACACCCCCTTCCACAGAAATTGTCCCCAGAGTTTCAGCCCTGTTGGTCACCACTGTCCCCAAGTCAGAGGACTGTGATATGGCCAACCTCTCCAGCTATCTGGGATGGCTTTTGCCACCAGCTACTGCCTGTGCAAAGGAGGAGGATAGATGCACCATGCTGTTTGAAAGCTGCTGCATCTGCTGCCAGCGTGCCCTCTGCTCAATGCTCCCCAAGGGATCTCTCTGAGTCACGCTTCCACCCCCAGACATGTACAGGGCTCTCCTTGGGAGAAATGCAGAACAGCAATATTTACACACAGATCTTTTAATTTTAACAAGAGAAAGCCAGGTTTTGTCTTCTTCATGGAAGGCTGGAAACACGAGTGTTATCCAAAGGTGCACCAAAACATCCACAGCGTCCATGTGTGTGGACCTCCAAATTGTGGGTTCTTTCTTGTGAAAAGCTTCTCCTGAGTCAAGCAGTTTATCTGTTTGACTGTGGAGGTAATAGGGTGCCAAAGATTGTCCCATCTGCAAGAGCTCCTTTGCAGATAGATATGTCCTTTGGGAGGCTCTTCTTTTCAGCTTGCAGGCAGGAGTTAGTGGCCATCACCCTGTTTCAAGATTCTGTGTTCTGCGGCACAGGATGCCAGAAGTCCCGGAGTGGGAAAGCGCCCCAGGGCTGTATTTCTGCTCTGTGGGGAGAAATAAAGGGAGGAACAAGGAGGAGCATGGCAGTTCCTCAGCCCAGCTTTGGCAGGACTTCACATGTGTGCTCTGCGTGGCTGCGGCTGCATGTGCCTGCAAGGATTCACAGGCACGATTTTGCTCCCTTCCTCTGAAAATCTGACTGTATTTTTCAATCAAAAAAAAATATTTTTTTTTTCCTTTGGGTATTGCATTTTATATGATGTTTCTACCAATGCCAGATGACAACATTCCCTCCTGCCACTGTGGAATGAAATGAAGGAGAAAATGTGGAGACAAAAGGAAAAATTCTTTTGATTTGGAAGCATTTGTTGATGATTCCCCCTTTGGTTTCAGGCTGGAATGATTTTATTTCTTCACTGCTTTGTATGTATCTAGGTACAGAGAGACCACATCAGGCAGTCCGAGTGCCTGGGGTGCTATAATTTGGCAAGCAAAATTGCAGACGTGCTATTAGCATTCATGATTGCCAAAAAGATGGTGGAAGAGAAATCGTCTTACTCTTACAATATGAATATATCTGTTTCACAGCTTTCTCAATGGCAGATACAATGCAATCACTTGTGAGGCTGGATTTTTAAGTTTTCCTGCCACTCTGCTCTATTTTTATCCGTCGCTTGAGACATCTCGTCCCTGAAAAAATCAAAAAAATTTTAAGATGTAAAAAAATTCTCATTCACTTTTGAAATGGCCTCATATCTTAGAGTCAGTGGGGATGTTGCATCACTGGTAAATTCAGCATTTAACATACACATGGTTGCTTGCCCCAGGGAGGTGGGAGAGAGAACTAGTTATTTCATCTAATACCATCAAGTGATTATTTATGGCCTACTATCTTTTTTCTGACATTTATCTAGAGTTTTCATTGTTCATAACCTTACAAAATGCCTATCGGGTTTCTCTTGCTCTTCTATGGGGACAGCAGAATTTTAAATAAGGGCACAATTAAATGGAAAGCTGAATTGTAACCAGCAGGATGTTCACAATAATCCAGCACACTGGGGTGCTGTGCAGGATTGATCTCCTGATGTTTTACTGGAGGGTGACTTAAAGCCAAGCTTCTTTAGAAAGTTGCAGGTTTTCCATTGAAACCTCCCTTCCATTATAGTGGTGAGTTGTGCCAGGCTCTAAGTTGATATAATTAGTTCTGATGAGAAACAGAAGTTTGAGATTTAAAAAAAAATCTGTCTGGATTGTTATTTATCTTTGTTAATGACTGAGCTCTGATGTCTGTGACAGTACCTACTTAACACCACTTAGAAAAAAAAAGTAAACCAAGAGCACAGCCCTCTTAGATTTAAAAGCAATTACTGGCCACAGAGAGAAAAAGAGTGAGAAATTAATCCTTGCAAAGATGTGTAAGAGTAGATGGTTTCACAAGCAACTGACATTCTACCTCAAAACAGAGAAGCTGCCAAGAAATAAATTTCCTGATGCAAACTTAGTTAACTTTTCTACATAAAAGCACTAAACTCACCTACACACATTAGAACTTCCACATTTTCTATATTTATTTCAAAAATGTCGGCATACCCAGTAAAGGAAGAAAAATACTGCACATCATTCAGTGTAAATCTCGCCTAGGGCACCATCTGTTAGGTTTTTTTTCAATATAATAAACCAGACAAAAGGTAGGGCATCATCTTTTATTTTTCAGCCTCTGAGGTACAGTTTGGGACATTAGTGTGCATAAAAAGCTGGGCCTTTGTCTTTACAGAGATGCAGCATATAAATTGAGTTTTGCCGTATATTTGGGGGAGAGGAAAAGTAAGGTGGGGAAAAGTTCCCCAGTTCGGATTTAGACGTCTCCAGTGGAGTTGTCTGTGTGAGAAGCAGTCAGTCTTGAATCCCTGCTAATTAAAAGGAGCAAGAACCTCTAGAATGTTATTCATCTCTTTCTCAGGTGATGGCTAAAACAGATGATATGAAACATGCCTCAGCAGAGTCAATTTCTCCCCCTCTTCCACAGGGCTCTTGATCTGTGACCAAAGATCCATCCATCCATCCATGCATCCATGCATGCATGCATCCATCCATCCATCCGTCCATCCATCCGTCCATCCATCCATCCATCCATCCAGTGCATCCTTCAGCACGTGACTTTATGTTTTCAACGTAGGGTAAGTGTCTGTTAAGTCAGATGTCAGAACTGTTCATGGGTGTTTAGTCATGAGACCAATGGCTACAGAGGGGACCTGCCAGGTCTATCTCAGATGCTAAAATCAGAACAGCAGAGGACTAGGAGGGAGATAAATTGCATCTATGTGCTTTGGGGAAGAAGTCTTAGTGTCAAAGGAAGCAGCTATCTTATTCCTGGTAGGTGCAGATCCAGTGAATCATGATGAAGACAGAGGTGAATTTGGCTTCCTTTTTGAAAAATATTTTATGAGTTTTCCCTGGATTAGTTTTTATATAAATAAATAAATAAAATAAATTGATGACAGTAGATGACCTTGTTCTGTTCCTTGGTGCTGTTGGAATAGAAAATCATTTATGTTCTTTCCATGCTGAGAGTTCACTCAAGACTTTAAATTGCTATTGTCATCTAAGACTTAGAAATTAGGAGAATATCCATCTAAAGGTGCCAAAAAGTGGGAGGGAGATAGGATCCTAAATCTTTTTCTTTCAGTGTCAGCTAAGGAAGAAGAGTTCAAAAAATGGGCCACAGCCACATCATAGAGTCTCTTGCAATTTCATCTGAGTATAAAAAAAATGAAAAAAGTGATTTTCAGTGACAAGCTCAGAAACAGGGTTAGTACATTTCATTATATGGGATCTAATCAGTCAAATGGCCAAGGTTATAGTGCTGTGATTAATCACCTCACTTGCTGCTGGGTGCTCCTGTCTCT
This sequence comes from Corvus cornix cornix, assembly GCF_000738735.6. Lineage (NCBI taxonomy): Eukaryota > Metazoa > Chordata > Aves > Passeriformes > Corvidae > Corvus > Corvus cornix. The sequence continues at coordinate 36,913,335 of NC_046332.1, read as the reverse complement.
GCCACAACTCCCAAGAGTCACTTGGGATTCTCAAATGTCCAGCAGTTTTGGGCAAGAAAAGCAGCATGGACATCTGTCAGATTTTATTTAGGAACAGATCATTGGCATGGAAACTTGGATGTACCATGGCATGGGGAATTCACAGACTAGAAGCCTTTTATAGGCATCAGGCCTGTCTATGTAAACCTCTGGCCACCCCCATTTCTCCTGCCCAGGTTTGTGAATGGTCTTATCTGTTGGAGTGCTCTCTACAAGGTAAAGTGATCTCAGCCTTGTGGTGCCAAACCCTCTGGAGGGGAGGTGCCATATATAAGCTCCACTAGTACCATTTACACTCAATAATAATTGAGGCTGATCCCATCACGTGCCTGGGGTTCAAAGCAGGCGTTTCTTATGCTGTGAAAGCATAGCAAATATACACAATTAGTGCATGTATCAAAATGGACCATCTTGACCAAATTCTTACGCATTCCTTTAACAAGTGGCTCAGATGCACATCCATCACATAACCGAAATTGATCTCTTGTGTGTCAGGACAGGACTGGGTCAGGCCCTGTGAGAGGAAGTGCAGCAGTTCTTGTGCATGTGGTCCAATGCCCACAAGCACTGCTGTGTGTCTGGATGGATGGATGGATGGATGGACAGATGGATGGATGGATGGATGGATGGATGGATGGATAGGTGGATGGATGGATGGACGGATGGATGTACACGCTCCATATGTTGAGCTCTTAGCAACATGTGCCAACAGACACTTTGGAGGAATGGATGAATCTACAGTCAAGGAGTTGAAGAGACTCTGCAGAGCCCTCAGGAAACAGAATGATGAGGACCAGGCTGAAGTCTGCCTAAGTAATTAATCTATTTTGCAGCTCAATCCCAGGTACCTACAAGAAGCTGACTAGAAAGAAAGCAGCTGGCTGGGGCTCTGGGCAGATGGTTTGGCTCTGGCAGCTTTGTGGTGGTACTACTGGAGGCTGCAACACTGCTTGAGAGTGAAAATTCAAAATGTTGAAGTCCTGGAATGAATGAGAGTGGTATTTCTGAAATTACAATAACTGAGTCAGTTATTGATTGATACTTCAGATACCCAGGGAAAGACCTGCATCAGTAGTTGGGGGCATGACATAAATCCAAGGACTAGCTACCTGCAGATCTGGAAATATGTCATGAGTCTTTTCTTCTTTTTCTCTGTTTTAACTCAGAACAATTGATGATCATATTAGAAATCCTGTTAGAGGCTTGGCTTTACTCATGTTCCTGAGACTTGACAAATTGCTTTACACAGGCTATGGAAACGGCAATATCTCAGTCCCCAAACAGGCTGCAAAATTTCCTGGAGTTAAGGCCGGAACCGGCCAGTTCATCATCTAACCTGACCTCTGCTATACTTATCCCAAGCTAATAAGCTTCATCCAGTTTCCACCGCACAGTCCCAGTAACTTGGCTTGGAATAAAGCAGTTATTTCTGGTCTGGAGGTGAATGACTGCTGAGTTAAACTGTGTATGATCAAGATTTTCTCTTTTCTCAGTCACTATGCAATGCTGATATATTTTGTTTCATTCCAAAATGGAATGAAAGCTATGTGTTTGTTTAAATAATATCCATAAAACTCCTTTTTTTAAAAAAAAACCCCAGCTATCCCAAGCTTCAAGCAAAACATTTAACATAAAGAAAGCTGAAAGGATTTGTTTTGTTAACAAAATACAAAGCATTCAATTTTTTAAAACTTTCTTCACTTGCCTAATGTGTAATTCTGAAGGTAAATGGGGAAACAAAGTATCATTGAAGATCAAAATGTTCTGTTCCATTTTTAAAGTGAAGTCACACTGAAATCAAGATGTAACATTCAGATGTATACAAAGATAACATTGAAGTCTATTAAATCTAGGTGCCAAAGATAATTAGCTGGCCTCCTGCTGAACTTACAGTTTTTGGGTAAGAGGAGTCAGAGATCAGGAGAACCTGTTTTTCTATGCAATATAGGTAAAGCTACAGTGGAAAATATGTAGCTAAGTTGGACCAAACCTGGGCGCTCCGATTACTCCCCGTAATGGTATTTTTGGATAGTAACCCAATCACTGGAAAATCCCTCATCAGTCCATCTGCTGAGCTTTCACATGAGTAGTTGTCAGAAGTACAGGTGCATGTGGTCATTTGGCATAAAAATTATGTAGGTGGCAAATCTCCACAGGATTTTATTGTGTGATGCTTTCCCTTTCCCAATTAATGTGATCTCCTTATAGGTCAAAAGGATGGATCACTTAGTGGTTAACAAGGATGGTGATCCAAATGCATCCAACACATTGCCATTTGGTCTGTGGCCTAGTCCCTGTTGCTTTTCTCAGCCTGTTGACTCAGCCAAAATGGTGGAACAGTCCTACTGCAGAGATCTCAAGATTTAGGGCCTGTATCCAAGACTAGTGCTGCTGACAGGCTCTCACACCTTCCTTGGTGAACTGCAGATTATTAACAATAAGTATCTTGTGAGGAAACTCCATTGTCCCAGCTGTATTAATTAAAATGTAGCATGTTGTGTAGCATCAGAGGACTGCAAGTGGTTCCATGAAGGATGTACTTTTTTAAGAATTTACATGTACCTAGAAAATTGAGGCCGTATCTTCATACTGAGCTTTTACAAGGTAAATCTCAACATTATTATTAACCAGACAAGAAGTGTCATCATCAGTCAGGGTTTTGTTTGAAGTTCATCTTTCCTGAGGGTTGCACTAAGTTATTCTTTAAAGGGGTACATCTCACACCAGGAAATCACTCTGAAAAGGCACCCCAGGAAGTTCTGCTGCTTTGTTTCTTGTTGGAATATTGGAATTTATGCAAATTGGACACTTTATTTCCCACAAATCTGCATTTAATATTCCAGCTGCCACTTAATTCAGTTCTGACTGCAAAGGAAGTCAGTCCTGAATAGCATCTGAAGATGCCTGATGTATGTTTCATATGAAACCATTGTAGCTGCTTTAATGATTTTCAAAGAATTAAATATAATAAACTGGCTGGCCATGAGTGTTGGTCAGTCCGGAGAGTCAATGTTTCACTGAGAGCCAGCAGAAATGAGAAAAAACAAGGGCATTTCCATAAAATGTGCCTGTGCTTTATTCCAGAGAACACCTGTGCACTATGTTCAAGTAGAAATATTTTTTTACTGTATGAACAAAACCAACAAATGCTGTTGGAGAATTTCCCTTTCTGCAGCTCTGCTGTTCTGCTGCTGCTCTTTGATTTGGAGTCTTATTCAGAATTAAGCTGTAAACTGCAACTCAGAAACATAGCCCCATGAACACTGATCTGGGCAAATTTGGGTGAAGGAATCATGACTTACTCCCTGATGTCCTTGATGTGCGTTTTTGATCAGTAATTAGATCAGCACAGAGTGTTTCCTTCTGTATGGTGATGCAGCTCTGTGGCCAGGGTAACGATGGGTGAGAGACCTGCTGTCCTGCCAGTCCCAGCTGTTCTCCTGGCCTTGGGGAAACCCAAGCACCAAGGGCATTTTTAGACTGGTGTTCACAGGAAGGGTGAAGCCCTGTCTAAGAAATGCCTGCCTCTCTGTAGGGTCTATATGAGGAGTATAGGCTGTGTAGTCAAAGGTTTAATTTCTGGTTGGGCTGGTTAGAAAGGGGCTTGAATTCTGAGTACATGCCTGACAACAGTATCCTCTGGGGCTCTTCACTTACACCCCCATCCTCTAAATATTTTGGAGTAGAAACCACCAAAGGAAAAGCTGAATGAATGCCAGTGTGCTATTTGCTGATGCAGTTTGCTTTTTAAATTGAATTCCATTCAAAAAAACCTCATTCCTTTTGTTGTGAAAAAGTATCATATTGCTGGACACATCCATACAGATGATTTTCAACTTGTTAATATGACTTGAGGAGTTCCTGTCTGAAGTAAGCGTAAATTAAATTGTTCTAAGTGAAGGAAATCCATTCCCCTACATGAGCTCAGTGCAGAACATATTCACTTCTGACTTTCCATTTATGGTAACTGCTGAGTTTTTTTAAAGCTTGTCATATATAGGTCACAGAATAATTTATGAGAGTGAGAATATAATTTTTCCGTCTAGAAATGTAAAGCACTATCACAGGCTTTTACCACCTTAGTAATACTCATTCAGAGAGTAGAGAGCTCACATTTCTGAATTTTAATATGAGGCCTACTATGTGAAGCAAGGCCTCAGGTGGTGCATGGTGATATATGAACCATTTATGGATCTTCCCTAATGGGATGAATTTTGCCTATCAGAATTAGTGAAGAGCAATCCAAATTTTTACTCAATGTCTCATCTGTGCACCTAATTTTAATTTCATTATTATCAGCAGTTTGGAGTCTAACTTGGTTTGATATTAACAGCAAGTATTTGTATAGGAGTCTCCCTAATTAAACTGAAATGTCAACTTTATGCCTCCATGTGATTTTATTTTCTAATTTAAAGTTCTGTTCTACAGGAAGTGCTTTAATTTAAATAAATCTCTTGGGTTATATTTATTTATTTTGTGAATTTCAAGTAAGTTATTGTCTTTGAAATAACCAAGCCACGCAATGGAACTGTGTTGTCTCAAATGTATGAGATGGAAGTTGGAGTGTTGCAGAACTGCAGACAAGGGGTGTCTCTAGTCCTGACCAAAGGGCAGCTCTCCAGAAGGGCTGCTGCAGTCTCCATAGCTCCACAGGCTATGAGGCTGGGCATTTTACGGCTTCCTTGCTTTGCTGCTGAGAAATGGCAGAGATTAGGTGCAGAGCCCATAGATTTCTTTTTTGCAGATGATTTTTAAATATTGGAACATTTTATTCTGAATTTGGATAGAATTTCGACATGTCTGCATGCCCCCATGAAACATGGTGACCTCTCAGCACAAAGCTCTGATAAGCACATGCTTAACTGTTTTTTGAATCAGGACTACACATGGAAAGGCTGAAAGAGTTGGGACTGCTCGGCCTGGAGAAGAAAAGTGCAGAGGAATTTTATCTAGAAGTATTTCATGGAGGAGACTAAAAGACAGAGTTGGACTTTTCTTGGCAGTGTTCAGTGAGTGCACAAGAGGTGATGGGCCTCAACTGAAATACAGGAAATTCTGTTTAAACATGAGAAAAAAGCTTTTTCACTGTGAGAGTGGGCAAACGCTGGCACAAGTTGCCCAGAGAGGTTGTTTAGACCATTTGAATCATCAAAAGACACAGCTGGACACAACCCTGAGCAGCCTGCTTTCACTTACTCTGCTTTGACCAGGGAAATGAACTAGTTCATCTCCAGAGGTGACTTCACACTTCCATGATTCTGTGATGCTATGAAACTGCAGGGGATCTTAGTCCCTCCCCAACCATCCCCAGCTGGGGTTGCTGCAGGAAGGGGACTTTTTAATCTGGGAGCTGATGTTCAGACTTCATAGCCATTCCAGCATGATGCAGATGATGCAGTGCCATTGCTTTCATGGCAGTTTTGAAGTGGGGATCTGTGCCTGAAACATTAGATCTCCTTTTCACTGGGGGATGTTTTGAAATCCTCCATGGTTCTACATTAAAAGAGAGCAAATAGTGGAAATACTGACCCCAGACAGGTCAGTGGCAAAATTCCCTGCAACTTTAATGGATCTGAGAATCCACCAAAGTCAAGGTACTTGTAACAGCAATGCATCTATGTTATGTCTGAATCTTGTTTACCACCTTCTGGAGTATTTATCTTTGACAAACAATCTTTGCAGAGCACCTGAGTGTCTAACTGCCTTGAAGCAGAGCTATTTGCAAGTGATTACTGAGGATTGTATTTAAAAATGAAACAATGCTATTTGCAGTGGGACACAATATAGTGGGACTATATTTATAGCTATAAGAAATGCACCAGACATTAAAAAAATTACAAACTTTTCCGTTTTTGCATAACTGAGAGACTTACATAAGCAGCTTGAGAAATCTGAAAGACAGCTCCAATATAATCCTAAAATCTGGATTAATAGTTTTATTTTTATCCATGCAATATTAATAGCTGGTTTATATTACATCTTAATTGACAGTGGGGGAGTATATATATTGAAAATTAGCATCTTGAAAAATTTATCTTTGTTTTCTTGAATTTCATGCCCAGCACTATTATACTAGGTTCGTGCACTAAGTGCTTCTGAGAAAAATACTATGGGATGTATTAATCTGTTGTTACTGGTGAGATTAGCTGTGTTTTCAAATTGGAAGTTTGGAGATGGGGGATTTACATATATATGACCATTGCATGTGCAGTGATACTTCACGTGAGCATTCACCACGAACAGTTCAATGCAGTGTAAAATCCTGTCTTAACTGGGAGCATCCTTTGGTTCAGGTCTTCAGGGCCTAAAAGCAGGGTGCTTAATGCATGCCAAGAGCTGAAAAGTTTTCCTGGAAATACTTAACCCAAGCATAACCCAACTGTAGTCTACACTGAAAATTGTCAAACATTTTCTAGATAAAGCTACAGAGAGGATTCTTATCTGAAAAATAGCAAAATTAAGTTGTTTTCTTATCTTTTAATTTTGTAACAGCTTATTACCAAAAATTTATTAGAAAATATTTAAGAATAATTGGCATTAGAATAGGTAAATGGAAAAAAATGCATAAAAGTTGAAGATCAGAAGCGGTGGAAGTTTAGTCACAATATTTATTTCTTCAACACAGTGAGATCATCTGTGGCCTCGCAGAGCAGCTGCAGTGAGCTGTGTCTGCAGCCCCAGTGCAGTCTGTCCCCTTGCCCCTACAGCTCCTCCAGCCTGGGCAGAGCAGGCAAACCCCTTCATCTCACTTGTCTGTGTCATTTCAGCAATAGAAAGAGGCTGAATCACAAGCAGAGTCAGGCGCTTTCTGTTCCACTTCCAGACATGTAATATTTAGAAAATTTTAAATTAAATTATTTGTTTGCACAATGTTCAGAGAATTAATCCTGTGTTAGAAAATGTTTAGTCTTTTACCTTCTGCCTTCCCCATCTTCTTGAGAAGTGTTCATAACACTCACTCCAGGGTTAGGAGTGGTGGGGGATATATTTTGGTAGATATTTTCTTGAGCAAGATATTGAACATCTGTAACGATTCTTCACAGTTATTAAATGTAGCCATTTCCAAAGAACAAAGCAGAGGATCATTTTCCTAGCTAATTTGTCTGCTTTTTAATATGTTATTTCTACCATATTTTTCAAGTCCAAATTTTAAAAACAGCCTGCAATCCACCCATGTTCTCTAAGTAATATCTGTAATGTTGTTCCTTACAAAGAGTGACAATGCCAGCAGTTGTTCCTTGGCTGTATTCCCAGCAAGTATAATTTAACAGGTGAGAAATAAAGTATGTGAGTGAAATAACAGTGTGATACTCTAAATTTAGATGATATTGAGGGGTTTTTTTGTAAATTGTAATTATTCTTTCTGCTTTTCCTCAGTAGGCATGGAAAGTCTCAGTATCATCTTTATTAAAAATGAGGAAGGTTCTGGAGTTTGACTGAAAAAAAAAAGTTCCATCTTTTTGCAAGTTGTTATAAATCAAAGAACAGTTTTTGTTTTGGTTTGTTTGTTTCACAGCCTTCTTCTGAAAGACAATTGCTTTGGAGCTCGTTTTAAGAAAGATAGCCAGGAGCCAGCGTGTTACTGTAAATTTTGCTTACAGATCGTACTTGATTAAATTCCCATTTTAGCTGACTGAAGAGTTCATTTCTACTCTGCAAGAAATCTGGTGGATGGTAGTGAAGACATTTAATTTTCTGCCTTGACTCAGCTTGGACAGATCCAAGAACACTAGCTCTACACAGTACATTCTGGAAAATCTTGCCACCTAAAGGCTTTTTTTACCTTTCTCTGTTTTGATGAAGTCACTGGCTGTGTGCTGGGATTCTGTGTTGATTCTCAATTTTCTCAAGTCCTGGTAATTGTATTTTGGAAAAGAAAAATTTGGAAAAGCTCAGGGTCTGTTGTGGTGTACTGATAAATGGGCAGTTGTTAGGTTTCTACAGAGGTGTGCACTAAGGTCATGCACCCAGTAGGAAATTTTGTTTGGGTGCCTCTTATGCAAGGTGTCCCCAGCAGTTCAGATCATTTTCCATGAGTACAAAAAGTTCCTTTTATTTGAAAAGGCATGTTTTGAGGTACAGAAGAAGAGTCTGTTGTAACTAACTGGTACGGCTAAAAGTAGATTTAGATGTAATGGATTTAGGATTCTGGAGCTGCATTCCTAAATAGGCAACAAGGCCACTTACCATCAGGGCAAAACTTGATGTTAAGACACAAGGACTTACAGTCCTACACCTTGTAGATACTTTTGGAAGTCTTATCCATTGACTTAATGGCCAAGAGATATTATAACTTTTAGTTTCTTTTGGAAGTCTCTTGGCTCAATGGCCAAGAGTAATTATGTAGCAATTGTGATTATCAGATTTTGCCAAAATATTAATACAGTCTGTTCATAAAGAGATAATGATCAGTGTTTTTTGAGACAACAGTCTATCTGATCTTACATAAAATGCCATCCAATCCTGTATGTAAAATGCTAATTGTCATTGTGTTGGAGAGGAAGTAAAATCTCCAATATTCTGCATCACTCTATCAGTTTCATTACAGTGAAAGATAGGATGTAGCTCTTTGTGAGGTGTATCTGTTCATTTCCAAAGGCTTTTTGTTGCAGAATTGGAAATAGAAAGTCTCTCTAATGGATTTCTCCCTAAACTTTTTTAATGTGTCTACATTTTGTTAATTTATTTGGAAGTAAGTTTTTAAAGCCAAATATTATTACACTATAATGGGCAATACTGAGCTGCTTTGATTAAAGATATGTTATTACTTGGAACCTATTAAAAAAAAAATTAAGCATCTCAACCTTGGATTTTGAATTGAAATATGTAATGATCCATGTATTCTCTGCTTTGAGTAGCCTGTTGATCAATATGGATTTCAATACTCTTATATTTTAATAGCTCCCTTTCTTACCTTTTGTTAGCATTTGTCATTTTGATGGTCTCCACAGCTATCTTAAAACCTAAGTACCTTCTCAGAATTTTATGTTAAGAGTATAATAATGAAACTCAAACAACAGGAAGTCATAAAACTTATATTCATGTTTTCTTTCCATTTTAATAAGCCAGAGTTTGATATTTTTCTTCACCACTATCTCTTTACTTCAGGAGTGATTCCAATGGTTTCAGTAAGAATTTTTGGAGAACAGAGCAGTATTCTGTCAATAAAATAGACTCAGAATGCATCTGCCTTGCAGTATTTATGTATTCCTATCGTAAGCATCTTTAAAAATAGGAAGAGAGAAAAAGGTATAAAAAAATTCTATGATTCTAAACTTCCCTTCATATTCATGGACAAGCTAAGGGATAACAGAGAAGTTGATCACTAAGACAGTGTTTTCACTGTTAGCCATCTTTTACATTAAAAAGAAAGAAAAAGTTGTTTTAGTTTCAGCCTCTGAATTCTTCTTTCAATGATGTCTGCCCAGTGAGTTTAGAATACCAGCTATTATATAGTTATACAATTCGTCACAATTACTGAAATTAGATATAAGTAGAATTATCCGACTTAGCATTTCAGAATCCTTCAGCTGAGTTTTCTATATACAATACCTGGTTATATGCCAGGCAGAGGAGAAGGTTGGATCAGAAATAAACTAATCTGTGGATATCTTGGTAATGCTTCTTTATTGCCTTCAACCCCAAAGAAATCAGTTTGTAGATTCTATGGTTTCATGAAAACATCTTAATTGGAGAAAGGGAAAGGGCCTGAAGCTTTGAAAATACACAGATACACACTACTGTGGATTTTGACCATGATCATTGGTGTCAGGGATTATTTTTGTCAGTGGCTTAAGAGAACTGTGTTGTAAGCAGCTTGATCAGTCTTTGCAGCTTTCTGTAGGTGGTTATACTTTGTTAGCTGGCAGGACAATGGCATGTTTCCCTGAGAAGGAACGGAGTATATAAATCTGCCTGCTGACACTCCACAGTGTCGTCTGGAAGGAAAGCAGAGTGTAACCACCTCTCCTCTGCAGTGCTGGCAATGAAGGCTTGAGATCTATGCTTTTACAGGAACTGGCTGTGAGAATATAGTGAGCTGTTTTTTTGACCTTTTTGCTCTTCTCGCTGAGTGCTCTTGTCTTACTGTAAACTTCTAAGTCTTACATCTACATAATTCTGTCATAATGTGGCTCGGTTTTGCACTTGGTCACGCAAGTAAGTACCATGTAATCTTTCCATGCATTAAATGCCCCATCTATTACCTCTGATGGATGTCTGACCCACCAAGAGGGTTCATCTGGACTCTGGTCTGCTACTGACTTCCATGTAAAGGTGTCCCAAAACTGGGAAGGTTAAGAAATTTTATTCAAATCTTTTGGGGAAGAAAATGAACTGTTGGGCTTACTGAGATCAACTGTTCACTCTAAACACATGCCATCATATTACTCCTCATGGCAGGAATTTTGGGCTAAGATAAATTCCATGGTAAGGATTTGGGCACTGCTGGCCTTCCACCAGCTGGACAAGCTCTCCTGGCTTCTTCACAATTCGTATATTAGTGTCACAGCTCACTGCAAATATGAGTTGGGAGAGTAAATATTCATATTGTTTACCACAGAGAAAGCCAAACTGTCAAAGGAAAGGTTAAACAGAACTTTACCTGAAATGGCAAACATCAGTATGCTAAGTAGCTCCAAAATGAAGTAATTTGAGAGATAAGGTGGTTTATCCATAAACAAAGCATGCAACCTACTGACAGCAAGAAAGAGAGAGAAAAACAAAGATTTAATATACAGAGAAATCAAAATTCCTCCTTAGAAATCACTGTCAACTTGGCTCACCTAATAGGTGAAAAAGTAATGCTGTTCAGGGACTGAGTTTTGGGAAAGGTCCTGAGGCACATGTAGGTGAGACTTTCTGCATTAGCATGTTCACTGAAAGCAGAACAAGTGATATAAAGCTGTTTACTTTGGCGAGTGATTGTGCACAGGTTTGTTTTTTCAGTCTTGGTATGGGAAGGTGTCAGCTTATCTCTCACTCTTCACATCTCTGTTCTGATGTTTTCCTGTCATTTTTTGACATGACAAATGTGAGTTGCTCTGGGGACTCAGGCTCCAGCTATCTGCCTTGTGCAGCTCCCCCAAATGGCCAAGCCTGCACTGGCTGCTGTCCTGGGGATGGACATGGTGTCTGCTCCTCAGCAGTGCTGCCAACGGCATTGCTTCCAGGCTTGTTACCCCACTGGAAAGGACAAGTGGAGCTAACAGGAGTTTATAGGCTGCAAAAATGCATAGGTTTCCTGTTGCTAAGCATGCTGTGAAGAAAGAGGGTGGAATTTGTGGGTATATTTTTGGCAGTCAGCTTTAAGGTGTAAAGAAACATTTAAAAATATATAAAATATATAATATCATTGAAGGTCTCCAGTCTGACTTTCAGGCATGTGATTTGAGGATGGTGATCTTTTGGGGGTGTCAGTCTGTAATGAATTCAATACTGGGGTATAAACCCACTAATATCACTGCTATAACCAGGGAAGGACTGGTAGAGTGACAGAGGAGACAAAGTGGCTGCAGGCCACCTCTGTATGGAGATGGATGTTCACCTGGTCCTGAGGTGGAGAAGAAGCTGAAGGGCTGAACCTGATCCCATTGTGGCTGCAGCTGATGGTAGGTGTCCTGCATGAGAGGTGGTGAAGCCTCTCTGTAATGACCAAGAGTTTGTACACGTTTCAGTTGTATCATTTCTATCTTCTTCATATTTTTCCTCTGTGGGAGTAAACAAGCCAAATGTTTCTGTCTGTAAAAGTGGATCAGCTGCAGTTAAGAATGCCTTCTGCACCAATAGCTACAATTAAAAGCAGATTCTTTGCATGAGTGGGAATGTCTGAGAAGTGTCACCTTTTGGGAAAATTTATAGCAGTTTATTTTATTGTTACAGATACAAAAGACATATTGAGTAAGTTGGTGCTAAATAGAGTTATAAAACAGACAGAAACCTCATGCGAAGGACTTGCAGCAATATCTCAAAACTCAATCTATCAGGGAGCTTGAGAGCCAGGCAAGTAGACACCATATCTAAGGACAAGCCAAACACCCATCTCCTCTGGGTTCTCCCCTGGGGGATGTCAATTGCTTGCTGTCCACATGCACCAAAATCCTCCTGACTCCCTTTCCACCAGAATCCCTTGCCCCTCTGAGGTGAAACAGGCTCCTGCACAAGGGCCCCTGTGTTTTGTCCCTTCTTCATTCAGTTGCACAGTTACCTTCCTGTGCCTAGTGTCGACAGTCCTTTCCTTAAATTGCTGGAGGGTTTTTAGCTGCTGAAGTGCATGGAGCTCGGTGGAACAGGGTACTGAGCTCTGTGTGGGAAGGCCAAGCTCTCTTCCTTACTCCACAAGTGATCTCTCCACCCAGTGCTCCCATTTCCCTCATGCTTTTGTTTCTTATCTTAGGTTGATAACTCAGAGACAAGAGTGCTTCTAAAAACATAGTTATTCCAGGCCTATCCTAAAGGGTCCTTGGAGCTGTGGAAGCCTTGGTCTTCAGGAGCTATGGAAACATCTGATATAACAATTTTTCCAGCTGCAACTGAAGAAAGTGCAAGTTACAAATACTTTTGTTAAGGTGACTGATCTTCATACTTGACAAAGAGCTGACTGGTGAGCAAGCACTCTCTCCTTGGGAGAGCTACTATCTACCTCAGTGAGCAAAACCAGCTGTCAGCCAGCTATCAAAAAAAAAGAAAAAAAAAGACACAGATTTTTTTACAGCACAGCCTTACACCATTCAGGGGAAAGGTGGAAAGTTATAAATGGGATTCTGAGGTCTAGAGTATGTTTGGGACCCAGTAGGAAATTTCCTTTTGGTAAGACAGCTTTTTGGGGCATGAGCTGCTGGTGAGTAGGGTTCACACTGCATTGACTTCTCTGCCTCCTGGGCTGGAGGCCAACACAATGCTGGTGGCTGGCATTGAACACAGGTGATTTTCCATAGGCCATAGGAACAGAATATAAAACTGGGGACAACCGGGAATGTCACTGAAATCTTCTTTTACTGGAATTATTTGGCTGATGTACTCCTCAGCTGCAGTTTGGCTAATGCCCACAGGCTTTGAAGGTGCTTATAGGGTTGAACTCTTCATGCTTTCCTATGTCTTTATCTGATCCCTTTCACTACTGCAACTGGTTTACCTCAAAATAATAGATAGTTCAGCATGGTTCAAGTTGTTTTTTCTTATTTTAAATCCCTCCTTCCCAACTAAAAATGATTACCCAGAGCAGATTCATTATTAATTTGTGAGAAGAATCTTAACAACTACACTTACTTCAGATACTGTCATAGGTTAGCAAGCATAGTCCCAGAAGTGATGTTCTTGCAAAAGGGTGCTTACAGCTTCCTCTATGACCTAACAGAACCTATCAGCTGGCCAGTTTGAATATGGACAATTCTTTGAGCCACTTAAAATTGTGACCGCCTCTGTGATGCACACTTAAGAATAGTAAACCCCGAGGCAGAGGTTCTGTCTCGTTTCCGGCGCTGGGACAGGTGGCTGCAGGCCCCGTGCGGGGGCCAGCGGGCCCGGCCCAGGCCCTGCTCGGGCCAGGCCGGGCTGGGCCACGGCCATCCTGGAGCCGATGGGCCCTGCTCCGCCTGTGGAACCCCCCCAACAGCAGGGCTGTGGGCAGCCGGAGCGGCTCGGCTCCCCCCCTCCTCTCTACTGCGGCGAAGGCCAAGATTTCAGCTAAAGCTGCACCGCTGTCCGGCAGAGGTCATGTGACCCACAGTGATAAGCAACATTCCAACTGCAAGGCTGAGGTGAGATTAACCCTTTTAGTGCTGTGAAGAGCTGAAAACCTGAGGGAAGAGAAAGAGGAGATGCTTAAAGCTAAAATTCTGTTGGGAAGCTATGATATATCAGAGTATCCCCTTGTCATTCCATGAAGATATGGGGGGTGGAGTGTTCAACTCGTAAGCAAAAGCACCTGCTCTGAGATAGGCAGAGGCTGATGCAGCTGTAATTTCATGATACGTTTGAACAGGGAGAGATGGAAGCGATGAGGACTTTTGCTCCAAACGGGAAAGGAGAAAACCTCAGTCCCTAGAGATGGACCAGATGAGGACTTTTGCTCCAAATGGGAAAGGAGAAAACCTCAGTTCCTAGAGATGCTCCCAGAGATTTCTTAGAGATGAAATGCTCCCAGAGATGGGTGAAGAGAACCTTTGTTTCTGAACGGCTCAACCTTAAAATTGTACCCCAAAAAACTTCAAGAGTGGACCCTCGAAAGCAGTTGCAGGAAAAGCTGCAAGTCGGGGGAAGGGACTCGCATGCGAGCAGAGACTCCTCTTCCTAAATGGACTGAACAAAGTTATTTGGAAGTGGGCGGCTGTCTCGTTGTGATAATGTTTTCATAGCATGAGCAGAAAGACTCCTCTTCCTAAATGGACTGAACAAGGTTATTATGGAAGTGGTAAACAGGCTGAACATCTGAAGGGTTGTCTTTTTGCATTGTCACTTGAAGAAGGGAGAAAGATGGGGGGAGGAGGAGAGTTCTGAAGGTGTGGTATGATTTTTTTTTTCTTCTTTTAGGTCTGTTAATAAATTTCTTTATATTCTTTCAAGTTTGGTACCTGCTTTGTGTTTGTCCTAATTCTTATCTCACATAAGATAAACAGTAATGAGTATTTTGGACCAAACCACTACACTAAGTTTGTGTTTCTGCCTGGTTACAAACCCAACCCACTACAGATACTCATTCAAAAAGCTTACAATTAATTTTATCCAGACACCTTACATATATAACTTTTATTTTTTGCCCATCCCATTTACGTTTTTGTGACCTTCATGAGATGATTAAACCATGTTTGGAAAGATATCACAGTGCATTGAAGTAGAAGACGGGAAGAACTGTGAAGTCTTACGTTGGTTCATCAATCGGAACCTCCAGATTGTTAATCTTCTTTTTTTTTTTAAAGATCTGGCTCATCATGACTTATCTGAGTGCTATTTGTAGGGTTTTTTATTTTATGTATCTGGTTTGGGTATTTTTTTTCATAGTTACTGTGGATAGGTAGAATGAAATTAGGCGGCCTAGAAACATTTGGGTAGCACCATAGTCAGAAATGCTGATATTGAGATATCTGAACACCTTGCAGGTGGCTCTTCAGTCACAGTGCCTGTCTACAGACATGGTTCATTTAAGATTGCTATAAAGCTGGAAATGTCTTAAAGATAGTTAACTAACACAGTTTTCAGAGCAAAGAGAGACCAAAAAAAAAGTATTCACTTCATCAGAACAAGGAACGAAAACCTGGAAATCCAGAGAGATGATTTTGGCTGAATGTAATAAATATGCAAATTGTAAGACTTGGAAATAGAGGGAAGAAAGAAAGGAAATAATCCTTAAGGCTCTGACTCTGAAGAAGAAATCTTCCCTTAAATTTGCTATTCTTTTTTGACTGCCAACTCAGTCAAAGAAGCTTGTGACAAGTAACAGAATGGATTGTTGGCGATAACTATTAATAAATGTGATAGTTGCAATAATGTCTAATTGCCCCTGGTGTGTGTTCAATGAACTCTTACTATACAAATGCAATGGAAAGAAATATCTCTTGTACATGACATATATATAAATGTAGCAGCAGTTCTAAAGCATTGCTCTGGAGCACAGGTTAATCTGGGGAAAGAAGCTCAATAACCTTAGGGTGTTGTGGTTTGTTTGTATGTGGTGGTGTTGTTGCTGCTGTTTTTGGTTTTTTCCTTCCTTCAGTATTTCGGTTGGGAAATTCACACGAATCCAAAGGAAGAGTTACACAGTGATGGTTAAAAACAAACTCTGGGATGTACAAGGCTGAGCTACCCCACAGACACTTCTCCACAAAGCTAAACACGGCTGCAAGTCCTAATAGGTCAGTGACAGTGTTGCAGGAACATCTCTGAAGCACATTGAGAATGTCCTGTCTCCATGTCATCACTCAAAACATTGGTGTTGTATTTCTCTTACAGCTAAAAAAACTGTTTGTTTTCCCAAGATACATTGTTGTACTTCCCAGAACATGCTCTCTGTTTACTGGGAGTAAACGGTCCAGGGGAATGAGTGCTCAATGTGATGGGCAGAAATGGGATCAAGTGAGACATCCAATGATTGTGGATGCAGTAAAAGCTGTTCTTTTGCTCAGAGTCAATGTTAATCATGTTTCCACGGTTCATGAATAAACTCACTCAGAATATGAAGTTCTCAGGGGAAAAAGAACAACCTTTCATATTAAAGAAATATGTCCATGTTTCTATTGAATCAGAAGTCAGCAGTAGCAACAACAGTTGCTGACAGTAAAATAAATAAATAAATAAATAAATAAAGTGCATTTTTTTTATACAGTCAGTTCAAAATCCTAAAGACATCAATGCAGAAATACCCTAGCTCTGTATGCTGCCAGTATTTTATCCAAGCCCATGGCATCAGGATATCAGCCAGCTCAGATCTCTCTCTGTGTCAAGATTTGTTGACTTCCCTGGATCCAGTTCAGGGCTTTCCTGGCCACACCATATGCCCAGATTTTCTTTCTGTTGGTAGCAGGGAAACGAGAAGTGCTGCACAGTATTGTGCCAATATGCAGCCCAGCAGCTAAGCTGGAATATGCTTGCAAACCACATGCAACTTCTGCTTTCTCTTCTCTCTGGCATTCAATTCATCTTCATAGACATTTTGTCTATGAAGGTCTCCCATGAAAACATAATTGATCTGCTCAGCCCTTCCCTTTTTTTTTGGATGTGGAATCCTATCTGATCACTGGCAGGGGCTCTCTCACGAAGATGTGTCTGTGCATTTACAGCTTGGAGAAAAATATATTTGGTATGTAATTTGGATTTTGGTGTGAAACAGCTGCAGCATGGAGCTGGTGAAGATTTTGATATCATAGAGCTTTGGTCAAAGGTCAGACCACGCAGATCTGGGGAAGCCTCAGCATGCAAGTTCACACCAGCACCTTTTTCAGTTGCTCTGGACTGGAGTGGGAGAGATGATCTCATGACCTCTCACAAAGGTGAGTTGTGAGGATGCTTCAGAGTGACGCTTCATTTTCATGCCAACAGTGGACAAGGCTTCTGAACACTGGAAAATTCAATGCATAATTCTGACACGGATGAGGGGATTTGGGTGGTTTTGATCCTTCCTGGTCTGATGCTGGTGGCAACACAATGCCACTGGCCCTGCTGTGCTTTGCCATCTCACAGTGGCACACACGAGGCTCTACAGGTGGTGTGCCACACATGGATCTCTTTTCCCATCAAGTTCCAAGAGAAGGTAAGAATCACAAAGACGTAACAGCCTGCTGTGATCTTTGAAAATTACGACAATTTCTAAATGCTGAATTTTTGGTTAAGTCTGCTGCCCACTTGTCTTTCAGGTGTAAGAATTATTGGTCATTTCTGAAATACTGCCCTAAATCTGCATTTAGACAGCATGCTGGACAGCTGCAGTCTAAAGCTTTAAAGTGCAAAATATTAACCCTAAGTCAAATCTCTGAGATTTCAATTCATGTCCAGTGTGATAAAAATATATTTATATAGACTATACTGCATATAAATTCATTGTGATGGACATACAGCCTTGTTTTCCTCCTCTAAAAATAAACAGTTTAATTAAGGACATATCGAGTAAGCATGAGCTTCTCCAGCTATAATTTACAGGAAAAACATGCTTCATGATGAACGAGAGATAAAAGCTTACAACCTAAATAGACAGATAATATAGTTGGAGACAGGCTCAATCATTCAATAAAGGGCCAAAACCATGGTTTTTATTGAGAGTGGATTTGATTTTACTCAGTGTATTTTTGTGTTACCAAACTATTCAAGTGTGGCTTTTCTGTCTCCTTATCTGGGTTATAGAGTAAGGCAAGTTTTCCTAAACAGGCTGCATCAATCCAGGAATTCCAGCTAAAATTCTCAGCGCAAAGTCCTGCAAACTGCTGGAAATAATTTATTATTAGACATCCTTTATCATTTCTGAAGCAAAGCAACAGATAGGAACAGGAACATTGCATAGCATTTTAGTGATGTTTTTATTGGATAGAAAGAAAATATATGTCTAACTCTTAGTTGAAGGAGTTGCTCACAGTTATGTAGTTAACTTCTAATTCATTGCCAAAATTTATTTGCTGTTAGGTGACATTGACTGCACTGACCAATGGCTCAGATTATTTTTTAAGGAACAATTTTATAGCTGAAAAGACCATATATTACAGAGCCATTTATAAAGTTTAACTGTCTTAAGCTAACAATATGTGATTGCACAGCCAAAAGTAAAAACATTATGGCTTGCTAGGAGAACTCATAACTCTAATACATGGTTATGAAATTGGGCTCACGACAATGAAAACACAGCTTATGTCAGCACTCTCTCTGTAATGAAGCAGCAATTGTAATAGAAATCTCTCTGCTTCATCTTACCTAGGTGCTCAGCTTGTGCCTGTTCCCTGATTGTTCTGATTTCACGCAGCCACACTGTGAAGCTTTTGTATGAATATTTAATACCACAATTTGCATTACACCAGTGCAATTGTGCAAGGGTCTTTACAAACTACAAAGTGAGAGAGTCATTCTGCAATGAGTTTAAATTTTAAATTGACAAGAAGACAGAGACAGTGGGAGAGGAAAGATGAGTAGACAGAAGGAAAGAGGCATATCCACAGTTTCCCTGAAAATATGTAGTGCAGAGAGAGAGAGTCAATACTTCTGAGCCTTGTGTCCTACTCGTTCCCTCTCTAGGAAGCTTATTCATGTCTTTGGGTTGTGATAACAACATTAAACACACTTGATAATTTACATCTTTACTCATTAACTAGATATTGGCTCCTTCAAAGTGATTGTGTCTGTTCCTGTAGTAAGGAACATCTCATCACCAGCAGAAACAATGAAAATATTTCATTCACAAAAGGAAGCCCACAAAGAGCCCATTTTAAAGCCACAGGACTATCATATCTTCTCCTGGTTTGTGGGATTTTGTTTATGGTCTAACCCATGGTAGCTCCATTTATGTTTTATCTTGTGCTCAACTGCCAGTATACATTGACACCTGCAATTTCACAGCAAGGCAGTGAAGCCACTGAAAAATTTAACACTTTTTATATGGATGACACAGATAATGACACCAGTGGTTTCTATGCTGAAGTGATAATCTTTTCTTCACTTCTTTTTAATCAGCATCATTCATCTATGTCATCGTGAGTGCTAGAATTACCTTCAAGAGCAAATTTATTTTGGGAACTAGGTACAGAAATTTGTAATTTGCTATTCCCATATCATATTTTATTAATGGCTTAGATGTTGCCAGTGATTACTTCAATAACCTTCCATTCACGCAGTTAAAATGCAGATGATATATTTGTCTCATAATGGTTCTTCATCAATTAATTGGCAAGGCTGGAGATGCTTTAAGCCAAATGATGGCCAAATGCTCTGATGAGCTGTGAGATCAGAACACAAATGCAAGTGAGAAGCACTTGTTTGGGATGTATATGAAGGAAAGTAAACTGAAATCCATATTTTTGAAATTAAAAAAAAAAATCAGGATTAAATTTCACAGTGCTATAGGCAGTAGCTAATATACTATTTAGTTTTCTTCAGTGTATCCTAGTGTTTCTACTGTGTATTCAGATGACGGAAAAAATCACTGGGTATATAGATGGAACAGAATGGAATGGAATGGAATGGAATGGAATGGAATGGAATGGAATAGAATATTATATTTCAGTTGCAAGGGACCTAAACTGGTCATCTAGTCCAAGCAGCCCGACCAGTACAGGGCTGATCAAAAATTAAATCATATTATCACGATTTAACACAAATTTATTATTATATTTTGGAACAGGTTTCCTAGGGAGGTGGATGATCCCCCAAGCCTGTTGGGATTTAAGTGGCATTTGGACAACATCCCTTATAACATATTTTAGAGGTACACAATCTTGCAGAAAATTGTATATTCTTTTGGGAGCATGCATGGAAGGATGTAGCTGTCTGTCTATCAGTCTACAGCCTTGTCTACTTGAGGATTTAAAGGCTGTCTCTTTCCTAAAGGGCATGATCACATAAAACCTAACACCAACAGCAAAGGGAGTGCTTAATCCATATGCAAAAGTACATATGCAACGTGTGGCGTGATCTAATCCTTCCTAGTACAAGGCAGTGAGACAAATGCTTTGTACTGCTATTTCTGTATATTGCTATTAAATATATATTTACACCTTTACATGTGCTTCCGCATAGTAAAGGAAGTGCTTCAGGAAGGCTTTTCAAAGTTCAGCCTAGGGCTGGAGACAGTCTTTCATTAGAGGAGCAAAGCTTTGTATTTACCTTCTATGCAACTGAAATGAAGAAATTTTAGGGTCTACCCCTGTGGTTCTTTTCTGTTAGCCATGTAGCTTCTAGAAGGATGTTATTTACATCATTGGCCTGAATTTTCCCATTTCTTACCCATTCTCATAGCCATACTTCTAAAATGCATAGGAAACATACTTGGGCTTCTTTGTAATAAAATCCTAGCACATAGTTCTAAAGCATTACCCACACATGCAAACCAAAAATCAGTGTTTAGGGTGAAAAACCAGTCATGTGTGTCAAGGTAGAGCTACTACAGGAATTCCCATTTTAAAAAATCTGTAAAAATGTGATATCAAAAATGTAAGCTGTGTCCTTTTCTAGTAGAAGGTGCCTAAATTTCTGGTCTTTTCTTGCCTTTTATATATTGCTATAACCACTTCTGCATAACAAATGAATAGTATTATCATCTCCAGGAGAAAGAAATTAAAGAAAAAAAAAAGAAAGCCCAACAACAACAGACACTTCTTAATCATCTTACTTTAAGAGATATGCTAGTTGTGAGCCAACAGTGTGTGTGGAGAGAGATAATTAGAAGAAAAGCAGAGATTAAACAAGAAAATTTAATTTATGTGTAAAAAGGCAAACACTCTAAGATAAATGTTTAATCCAGACTATTTAACTATTTCATTGTTCAGTTTGCTAGTTGAAATGAAACTGAATGAAAAGAAACAGAAGCTTGTTGTCTCTTTGTGCTTTCCTAACTGGATCCACTTGTCTCTTGTTTTGTTCTGGGATGACAAACTCTAAAAGGTAAGGCTCATTTTCCTCACTTTCCCACTACATTAGATGAGGTCTCTTGAATGCCAATACAGAAGTGCATGTAGGTATTCATAAAGATGCAGAGTAGTTACCCTTCACGATAGTTTGACGCATTATCAATACACCGGCCAGCAAGTAATTTTTTCCTGGGGAATCAGATCCTGATGTGAAAAACCAGCCAGAGAAGAGTCCTGGAGAGTCTGGTATCAAGGGCTTTTAGAGAGATTGATAGCTGCAGTGGGCCCCAAGTCCAGTTAGGCTTTGTACTCCTTGGCTATTGAACTTAATTCCTACTCTTGACCTCGCAGATATTTAAAATATTTTGTAAAAAAAGGTGCGTCTGAAGTTTCATGGAGACATAAAAGCTGAAACTACTGTGTGAAAATGATGCTGTTTCTGGATAGCCATCGGGTGTGAGTTGTGGAAGCCGTTCAACCGTGCTGCCACCATGTCTATTGCTGTTCAAAGACCATCCAAGAATTGGGATGCTTCCCTTGAGACTGCTGCCAGATGGACAATAAATAATAGGACAGGTAAGGCCTGGCTGCAAAAGATATCACTGAGCCAGAGAGAGATAGCTTTGGACTTTAAATTAACTAAATGGCTCTTTCTGAAATCAACTCTGTTGCCAAAGAATGAATATTAAAAAAGAACAAGCTGAAAAGTGTCAAATTAATCCTGAGATATATGCCTAAAATACAGTGACAACACAGTATCTTGGGTTTTATATATATTTCAACTTCTGCTACCTGACTGGAGGCTAATTCTTAATCTGCCATGCCAAGGCTGCTTTACTCTCTTCTGTAATAATCTAGGATTATTCAGTAGCCAAGAAATGCACCCATAAAACTCAAACACAGAAAGAGCATAAAAATACTTGCAAAACCCAGTGAAATTCAGGATGTTCAGGGCACGTGAGACCTTGTAGGTTTGGGACCCAAGGCTCATATGGCTCCTGTATGTTGCTGCCTGTTCTGAGTTTCCCTTCCCCCTCCCCAAGACAAGCCAGGATTTGCCTCTTCCATGTGCTCTGAACTCCTTTGTTCCAAGCGTGGGCAAAACCAAATGTAACTCAAACTCGTCAGCAGTGTCTGATTGGCCGGTCACCCCGGGTCTGGCCCCAGTCCTCCCCTTTCCCCTTCTCTGAATAAAAGAAGGACCCGAGAGGGGGGCCCTCCCTCTTTGGCTTGCATCCTTTCTGTGAACATCTTGTCTCTGTCTCTATTTGAAAGCTTCTAATTGCAGGAATTGGCAACCAAAGGCTATATTTCTGCCTCTTTGCTTCTGCTGGTGGTATCAGCTTTGCAGCTACCATTTGCTGCTTTTAGAGCTACTGAAATGCTGGATTGCCCGTGCTACCTCTCTAGGCTGCCCAAGGCTTTCTAAGGCATTGAACTACGAGCATAGCCGGTAAAAAGCTGTGAGTATCTCCACACCTGTAGAGGTTCCAGCATTTTTCTTGACTGCCCTGCTTCTGTGTGACGTTATTGACCAGGTCATGATTTTCAGTGGTGTAATCAAAATGAGAAGCCAAACCTTGGCAAAGTGAAAACACAAAGGACTTTGACTAGGTCTGAATCACAACACATTTAATACTTTACTGTTAGGTTATTTGAATATTTATTGGGAAAGGGAACACACTAATTAAAACCATATTTTTTTTATATTAATAGATGTGAATTTAAAGTCTGCCTGGAACAAAAATATCATAGTTCTCCTGTCTGGTCTTGTTAACCTACTAGTGAAGTAAAAAAAAATGAATGCAAGAGGGTTTTAGTTTTGCTTTTTTTTTTTCTAATTTATTTGGTATCTTTTTCTAAGGCCTATTTAAATACATACCACACAGAAGCATTCAAAACCGGAGGGAAAAAAATATGATGAGTAGTCACTGAATTGCATTTTTTTATTCCCTGCCAAGAGGAAGGTGACAGGTTCAGCTGTAGCAGGTGGAGGTTTGCTCTCAGTCAGAGGAATCTCACCAGGATGTCAGTCAGATCAGGGGCAGTCACTTCTAGTCACGGTAGAAGGTTTAGGGATTTCCTGGTTTCAGTGAATTAAAAATAAAAAAAGTGAAAACAAGTCTCAGCAGGTCTGTGAGATGGAGTGATGGGAGAGTGACAGGAATGTATTGCTACATGTGTTAACAATTATCATCACGTGTAATTTCAGATAAAAGAAAAGGCGAACAAGCAAGGGCTGTTAAAAATCAATAGTGATCCCAGGTTCACTTATATTCCTCAGAGAGGAATTTTTCTAATCTGACATGTGTGGTGCAGTCAACATGCTGGAAGGAAGGGATGCCATCCAGAGAAACCTGTATAGGCTTGAGAGGCGGGCCTATGCAAATCTCATGAAATTCACCAAGGCAAACTGCACGGTCTTTCACCTGGGTTGGGACAATCCCAACTACAAATACAGGCTAGGCAGAGAATTCAAGACTAGCCCCGGAGAGAAAGACTTGGGGTTGTTGGTTGATATGAAATTGAACACGGCCCACAATGTGCACTGGCAACCCAGAAAGCCAATCTTATCCTGGGCTGCGTCCAAAGCAGCATGGGCAGCAGGGCGAGCAGCAGACTCTGCCCCTCTGCTCTGCCCCTGTGAGAGGTCTGGTGAGACCCTGCCTGAAATACTGCATCCAGCTCTGCGACCTCCAAAATAAGAAGGACATGGACCGGTTGGAGTAAGTCCAGAAGAAGCCACAAATACGATGAGAGAGCTGGAGCACCTCTATTATGAAAACAGACTTGGTTGGCCTCACTGTGGGACCTGGAAGAGTTGGGGTTGTTTAGTCTGGAGAAGAGGAGGCTCCAGGGAGACCTCAGAATACCTTCCAGTTCCTAAAGGGGGCCACAAAAATGTTGGAGAGGGACTTTTCACAAGGGCCTGTTGAGATAGGGCAAGGGGGAGTGGCTTTCAATGGTAAGAGAGTAACTTTATATTAAGTATTAGGAAGAAAGTCTTTACTGTGGGGGTGGTGAGGCATGGGCACAAGTTGTGCAGAGAATCTGTGAATGCCCCATCCTTGGAAGTGTTCAAAGCCAGGTTGGATGGGGCTTTGAACAGGGTTTTCTAGTAGAAGGTGTCCCTGCCCATGTCAGGGGGATTGGAACTAAATTGTCTTTAATGTGCCTCTTCCAACTCAAACCATTCTGTGACTCTGTGGTATTAAATCTGCTGTTAAAACTGAAATCAGCTGCTAGTGTACACGCATAAAATATCAGTGCAGCTAAAGAAAGGAATGTGCACAGGTCATGGCAACTTTTTTGACGAGCAGGAGATGTAGGTTTGTCACACCTAACTTCTAATGCCCTCAATACAGCTTAGATGGCAATGGACTGAGCATAGGGAGCAATACTCATCAGCAGCTTAGCACAGAGTAAATGACTACTTTTGATTATCACTGTAAACTCTACTCGCCATATTGACTCCATTTACTCTGTATAGATCTCAGTTAATAATGCAAGTATATTAGTCATCCATCAGGATAGGACCTATATCTCAGTTGATAATATGGGCTTTCTGTAGATAATGGCACTCTGTCTACCTTCTGATTGGAAGCAAATCTATGATACAGGTTTGATATCTTTTTCTCTGCAAATTAGATTATTAAACCAAACATTGCTAATGTGCTGGCACTGTGCCATGGAAGACTTATCCATTAGGATATGAGCCTTGTAGCCCAGCAGGTATGTGTGTATGTGTGTGTGGATAAGGCAAAACTCAGTTTAGTTTACGCAGGTGCATTGTGCAGGTGTCCTGAACCCTTCAGAGGGTCATCACCATCTGCAGGTGGTGCTTTGTGTGATGTCTGTCAGGAATAGCTCATTCTCTCCAATCTCAGCCTCAGGGCAGAATTGCATGATGCCTGGCTCTTTGCATTTTTTCCCTTCTTTTTCTTTTTTTTTTTTTTTTTAATATTAGGTAATCTGCTTTTCTATGGTAAAGGAATGCCCAGGCAGCACAGGTGTATTCTCAGTGACTGAGCATCGTGACACCAGTACCTGGTACTCTAGATCATGTGAGACAAAAAGGGCTGCTGTGAACCATATGCAATGGTAAGGCCCAAAACCAAGTTTCAGAAGGAAAATATGCCTTTTCAAGGTAAGGGGAATGTGGCTCCTGCTGTATTACAACACCATGGCTTCTCTCCTGCACTGGTGCTTTATGCGTCCAATACAGACGGCTCTAAACAGGCTGTGAAACCTGTGAGCTACCAGCCTTTATGCAGAGTACCAGAGGGAATCATGTGTAGGAGCAAATGCTGCAGTCCAACTTGATGCAAGATTGATCAGGTTTGAGGGTACATCTATCTGGGGTGTGTCTGTGTCTTCCCCCCTGTGCTTTGAGCCATCTGGACCGCATCCGGTTCTGATATGGAAGCCGTGCACTCACAGTTGATTAGAGAGCACCTGAGCCAGAGCTGGCTTGTGGCCTGCTAGCTTTGAGTTATGAATGAGTGCCATCACCCTCCCATAAATCCCAAATGCTCTTCTACTCAGCTCTTCTTGCTGAATGCAAGCTTTGGAGTTATCTGTGGGTTTCTTTAAGCAAATTTGTTCTGGAGATTCACATCACCTTTCTTAAAGCTTCATTGCCTTCAGACCCAAAGATTACCTCAGGGCCGAACCCTCTGTGTCTAAAGAGTTTTCTATTTGGAGGTTTGGGTGTATAAGTCTGGGTCAATAGCAATTCTGCAGCATTTGTGAGTTTGGGTGAGCTGACCTCTTTTCAGAAAACCTTGGGGAAAAGTCAGGGCAGTGAGCTGCCTTCTCCAAAGCCAGACAGCAGCGTGGTACAGCAGCTATGCTCTAGCCAAGCCTGCTTTAAGTTCTACAACAATTTCCAAGTCCAAGGAAATGTACTGCCTCCTGTCTCTTAGACCTATGACAACCCTTGTCCCTAAGCTTTTAACTGGTATTTGGAATAGGAGGAGGAGGAGAACAATTTTATACTCTTCTGTGTGCCCACGCAAGGACCAAGGCCATGCTGAGCTGTTCATTTAATGCAGAAGGAAGGTGTCTGCTTGGGTGCTTTACTTGAAGACCTCCAAGGATAAATCCTCTTATTGTCACCCCTCCATCTATCTGTTTGCCATTCAATAATGCCAAGTCAGTGCTTTGGATACACCCCATTAGAATTGTTCTTTGTTAAGCACTGACAGTGGATTTGGCAGCCTATAAAAAAGAGCAGAAGATGCCACTATCTGGTACTGCCAAGGTTGAGAATGTGGACATGGAGCATTAGCTGTGCCCTGGGCTCAGCTCTCGTGTTTTTCACAGCAGTGGATGTGACATCAGCAGCAGGGTCTTTCTGAAGCACTGAACTGCAGAGCACTCTAAGTGCTCTGAAGGAGCCAGTCCTTCAGCTGGGACTTTATGGAGATGGACTTGAGCATCTGCCCAAAGACTTTGAGGATTGCTTTTGCAAGAGGGCTGCCAAATCCAGTTGGAGGACCTAACTCCTAATTATTATTCCTGTAAAGAACATTCCATCTGTCACCAAGATTTATTTGGGAATAAGTATTAAAATTTACTTCTGATTTGATGGGATAGTATCTATCTGGTGGCAGGATGGCAGCCTGACTAGAAGTCAATGTGGTGTAAACTTGGCCAAAAGAGAGAAGAAGAGTGATATAATTTTGTATATATAGGCATATATGTTTATGTACATATGTATCTCTATGTATTCACATATGTGTCAATAGACACATATAAATGTGCATTTATACATATTGCATGCAAAGTCAAGGTCGCTGTCGGTCCTTTAAGCTTGAACATGTGAAGGGTGAAAACATCTGAAGTCTTTCTTCCCTGGCCATTTTTTTTCCCTGAACTCCTCTTCCACCAAACTATTGGAGTGACAGAAACATTCAGTTTATTTCATGAAAATAGATATTTCTTTTAAAGAAACAATAAGATGCACCTTGAGTTCAGAGATGGGCTTTGATTTGATATAAAGCAACCTAATTAATAGAGCTTCAATTGCTACAACAATTTACAGTTAAGATGTATTCTCATTTTTATGTTATTTGATTTTATTTTGAGCAGCAGTAGATCTACAATCTGTCTCTTTATTCTTTATGTATTCTTCCCTTTGGTGAAAGATATATTTTTAAAAGACTTTACAGGATTAAGCTTCTTAAGTATCACAAAAATGAATCTACCAACTTCATTGTACTGAAATGTGACCTTTTCCTTCTGAAAAATCTTAAAATAATTAGGTCAAAGTTTTTATTGTTGGTATTTGTGCTACAGTAATTCATGGCTGGTAATTTAATTGAATTTTCATATGTATGAAGCAGATGTTATAGGTTCTGTGCTACATCACTATGGTAGTGTTAGTCATGCAGATTTATAATAAAGCAATCCCTTATTGTTCCTTCCCACATTTATCTACATTTTGTGCTGCAGCTGATTTCACAATTGTCTCATTTAATTATGAACATTGACATCATTTACAGGATTTATGCATCTAATTAAGTGGGCTCTAATAGAGAAGTTTCAGAAATAAAGCCAAGAGACTAATATATGTTTGCTAGTGGTTACATTGGTCTCTATTGTTCCTTTTCAGCAAGAGGACTGAGGGAAAAAATAAGGTATTTGTCTCCTGATAACAGAAGGAGTCTCAAAATAAAATATTACCAGTCTTTGCAGTCACATTATATATGAAAGAATATTTTAAAATGTTAAATTTTTTGTTCATAGTAAATACTGAGTAAAAGTAACAGAGCAGAATACAAAAAGAGTGTGAGAACTGAGAAGCCGTGGTATAGAGGCAGTCTGTTGACCAAGGTCAACAACAAGTGGTAAACTACTTATTAAAGTGTATATTTATTCATTGAATATGACTTTATAAACTGTATGTGCATGACACTAATACAAAGCATGAACCTTTTCATTCTCCATTCTCCAGGCAAAGATAAAATGAAAGAGATTTGTTGATTAATGATCCTCTAAACTGGTGGAATGGCCCAGCAAGGTCAGGAATGAGAAAAAATCCAGTTCATTAGTCAGCAAGTTTTCCTCTTCATGGTTTAATTGCTCAAGCTTGCTTATTTATTGGTCAAGACAAGGAAAATGAACAGGAAAAAGGCCATCTATACTATAGTCCAACTCTGTAACAGCCAGATATGGCTTTCTGACCTTCAGGAGTTTCCATTCCTGCTCTTCCCCAAGACATCAAGAGTTGGCGTGGACACAATTCACCAAAAACCACAAGTAATATTACATTAGCCTGACCTCCATCACAGACAGGACAATAACTCTGTTTGTTCATGTAAATGAATCTGTTTAAGCTTGATGGTCCTTCATGTTTTAAAGCCTTCTGGTGAAGGTACAGCCTGCTATGACCGTAAATGCTTTGTTTGGTCATTTATCCAGGCTCATCACCAGGAGCTATTTCTCATTAAAGATGGCAGTGAGATAATTGGGGTGCCACTGGTGGGAGTAAAGATGTTCTATCTCATGGTAATGCCTCGTATCTTAGTAAGTCTTAAGGAATTAACAGGCATTCAAAAAGATTTGAACCTAGAGTACCTCACAGTTTCTGAATAATGGTGGTTGGTGAATCATGGAACAGCAGAATTCAAAGGGACATCAGTCATCTAGCCTATCTGTCTGCCTCAATTGTTATCCCCCTTTACCTATGATAACCTTCCTCTTCTCTTTCCTCAGTCAGAAAGTTCATCACTCTCTAGGCAATTTGTTTGCATGAAAAATACTCGTGAAATTCTGTGAGTTTAGAATGATTCTGTATTGTATTGACATAGTCCTATAATTTTTGTGTCTACTCCCAGAAAACATGAAAAGCAATTTATCGCTTTCTTTTACATTTTTGAAGGTTCATATGTCTCCTTTCAGTCTTCTGCACGCTGAACAGGATTAATTTTTTCTAGTAGGGAATGGAGAGATATTCAATACCCATGAACTGAATACCCATGTGTAGGAATTTTCAATTACATAGATGTCATCTGTCTCCCACAACTTTTCAGTGTAATTGCAATGATCAGTGTTTCTTTCTATTATGATCTTTTCAACAAAATCTTGGTGTTTCTTTTGTTTTCATGAAAGACAGAGATCCAGAAGTCATGGGATCATTTGAAACTTTCAACTTTTCTTGGACAAAATTTCAGAGAATTGTAGAAGGGCGGAGTAAGAAGGGGAAGTTTCTTCTGGGTCAGTTTTTTCTTCTTCTCCCTCCTTATCCCTATGAATGACTTTTTTTTCTCTCTTTCAGCAGAAGCTCTTATTTTGCTTATTTTAGCAATTTGCATGAAAGAACATTTGCTAGCATTGTGTTGGCTAGCAGGCCACACGAGAGGTGTGAAAGCTTCCCAGCACCCATGGTCAAGTAGGAAATGGCGACTGTACTAGTTGACAAACTGCAGTGTTTTTGAGAAACCCATTACCTCCAGGAGAACTGTGGTATCTTTCTCAGAACGGAGGAAAATCTGTTGGCTAGGGTATGGTAGTTTTCATCTGCATGCTTTCAATTTGAATAAAAACCAGAGGCAGAGGTACTAGCTTTCATTCCTCATAATATTGTCATTCCTATCAGCAAGCTGGGCTGATAATACATTGAAAAACTGTAGCTGGGCGGCCATTACATTTAATCCTCCAGCAGTTATTCTTACCCTGTTGTTTCTCATCCTTACAAAGACTCCTTGCAAATACCCCATGGTTTATCCACTGCCACCGAGCACATATTTCTGATGGAGTTCCCATGTAATGACATGGAAGGCAGATCAGGCTAGCTGTAAAACAAAAAATGGATCAGGCTGTGTGAGAACCACAAGGTGACTTTACAACAAGAACTCTATCACAGAAGGAGAGGTGTGACTAGAATTAAGCAGAAGACAACTGTGGCAACAAGGCGCCAAATGACAGGATGGAGTCATCTGTCTGAAAATATCTTAATGTCTGCCACTTAAGCATACACAAGTGCTTGAATAGGTAATTTATTAGAATGTTAGTGTATTGCACTTCTTGTTTCTCCATGCATTAGAGGAGAAGGCATGTTTCATCTTAATATGCTGAATGTGTTTTTCTTCTGTCCACAATCCACAGTTGAGTGATTTAATTTTCATGTCTGACTTCTATTTCTTCCACGGACCCAGAATTGTTACATCTGTAATGGTCTGATGAAAAATCCTTTAGAAGTCAGTGAAAAGTCTTCCACTGATATTAATGGCCTTTAAATCATACTTTAAGTCAAAGTTTTAAAGTGAAGAACTGAGTTGGTAACCTCTGTATTTCTACAGATTAGTTTGTTGATGACACTGAGCTACATTTTTAAGAACTGAATATTCACTTTACCATGAAAAACAGCTAATTGCTCTTCTATGTATAATGTCTGAAAATGACCACACTCTTTTCTGAAACCACAGTGGACGGCTTTTTTCTCTTTTCTTAATGCGTTTCCTTTGTATTAAACCAAAAGAAAAATTAAATCATTCTATTGCTGTAAGATATTGATATTGTCATCATCTGTGTATCTGTCAACCTTGAATATTCTTGTAGGGGATAGTAAGAGTGGGGAATACACTCATCTGAATTCAGCAGGAAATTAAGGGTATACTTGCAAAATAAAGAGAGCTACAAATAGAAATGCTTTCAAAGAGAGAATTCATGGAGAAAATGTCTAAAAGTACAGAAGAAGGAGTTTACTGGTCCTAAGCTAAGGGACCATGCCCAAAGTAAGATGAGAGGGCATAGGTGGGATGTGGAGACTTTGCTTCCTCATGGGATCTAACAATTACTATGAGAGAGATTCATGATGTTACCTTCCTGCATGCTCTAGTGTGCTCTGGTTTTGGAAATGTGTGAATTGCCTGCAACTGTCAATCTAACAGAAGCTTTTGCGTTCCCCTTTTCTGTCTTTTGTGAGTACCTATGAATTCTAAGACTTCTGTTCTTTTGTACATTTTGTCTTGTCTCTCTGGAAAGGGAATAGAGGGGGAAAAAGGCGCTTGAAATATACTTAAAAGAGACTGGTTGGATACAGTAGCTGAGAACAGGTGTCCCTGATGCACATCACAGACTCTCAGGTGCTAGTGCTGGTGTGTAGCAGTGATAGCAAGACAGCAGTTCAAAGCTTTTTTGAGCTTCCTTCCTCCATCTGTATTTATACCCATGGAAATTCTCATTTTGCTGAGAGAACTCTATTTAGAGAGACGATTTTCACACCTGTAATTACCACTCATTATTCCCACCTTGGAATAGAAGTGCGAACATGCGAGGACATAGAATATATTTTATTTTTTCAGGGGTCTAATGAACCTTTTGGAAACATTTCCAAGCACATTCATATCCTTCACAAAATGCTTACAATGTATACAGCAGGCAAAGGAATGTTCCAGAAGAAAATTGCATCCCTCATTTCTATCTAAACACGGTAGTATCTCCATGCAAAACTATTTTGTGCACGATTACTATTTTGTCTGAAAAGCAGTTTTTCTTCCTGAAACAGATCCCAATGTCCTGCTGCCCTTCCAGCCTTCCTCCATCAAAAGCAGGCAGACAAGGTAAAAACCAAGCTACAAGAGGAAGCAAACCAGTCCCTTGAAAATAGAGTGGCAGGACTTGTTAATTAGACACAAGGCTTTACACAGTGCCCCACATGCTTCTGCAGTGTTGAGTTCAATCATCTCGAATCTCTAAAAGCAAAGGCAGGTGAGCAGCACATCCGTAGTTCTGTCATCTTGGAGTGGTGTGCTGTGCCTTTACCACACATGCGTGCTCCCTGTCTTGGAAATGAATTGAGTGGGAAATGCCTGATGTAACATACTTTCCATGCTCTGAAAAAGCCACACATCTGCTAATATTTGTGGTTCTTCACTTTCATTTGTAATCCCCTCACCTTTCATATACAATGCCATCTAACACCGCTCTTTCATTTTCCAAGGATAAAAATCCACAGATTTCACTTATCTCACATTTAACGGATTATAATCCCCGAGACAAAAAGAGAAATTATGCTAAGCTCCTGGCACAATCTATTCAGCACACTGCTGAAATGAGGCACCACAGCCCCTGCTGAGGTGCATTTGCAGCTCTTCCTCTCTCCACACACACAGAGGACGCCTGAAGCACTTCACATCACAATCACAGCTCTCCTGATTGCTCCATTTCATCTTCAGCCCTTCAGGACACTTACAGCTAATAAACTGGGTGCAGCTAAACTACTGGCAGGTGCTTCTTCCTTTCTATCATTTCAGTCAGGGTCAGCAGGGTTAAAGTTATTTGGGTAAATAATGTATATGTATGGCTTATCTCTGTTATTTTCAGAGGTCTGAGATTTAGGAGTTACAGAAAATACTGTCAACAGCTGCAAATATCTCTGGACTTTGAAGAAGTATATGTCCTGATGGCTTTGAGTATTTTTACAAGAAAAGGAAACTCCTCCCTAAGTATACATCCTCGGCATATTTTGGATTCCAACAGCTAGAAGTGAAGGTGTTTGTGAGAGAGTAGTGGGTGGCATCCCTGTCCGTGGTAGGGGAGGTTGGAATTAGATGATCTTTAAGGGCTCTATGAACTAAAATCTTGCTATGATTCCATGAATTATGATTCTACAATTCTATTTTTCTTCCCTGTCTGAGCTATAGTTGATGTCTGCTTGAGAAACCACATGATTCTTGTGTGAGGTTCTTGTCTTGCAGATATTGGATGTAAAGAGGGAAAATATCTTCAAGCTGTTAACCTTCAAATACCAGTTCCAGGACCCATGTTCTCACATTTCAGACTCTGAGAGTCACTTCAAAGTGCTGAATGTGTCTTTCAACAAGATGTGTACAGCCTGGATTTCCTTGTACTTTATTGGACGTTAAGGAGCCTTGGCAACTTCCAGGAGTGCCTGCAGCAGTGCTGGCCACTGGTGGAATTTCTGTGTCAGGCATGAGCCAAGGAGGAGCACTGCTTTTTGTGGTGCTATGTACTGCTCCTGCCCAAGGTTGTTCCATGTCACTGCCCGTGGCTTCAGCATGCAGCCTCCTCCTTTGCCATTGGGAAAGCACAGAGGAGATATTTGTTAGAGGGGTTACAATCACAACTATCCCTTTAAGGAAGTAGGACATAACCTGTCCTTATTCAGTTTAATAGGTAACTTATTTTATCACTTTTTCACATGAATTAGCTAAGTATTTGAGGCCTCTCCTCTTATACCACAGGAAAATCCTATGAAGCTTGTCTAAAGACAAACAACCTTTCCTGCAAACCTTCTTTTTTGGTGAAGAGTTGTTTTTTGATTAACAGATGTTCTTAACCTGTAATCAGAGAGTTCTTAATAGAGCTGTACTGAGCAGTACCCAGGAGCTGAATATCTTTTGCGTATGCTTTTCAAATCCAGAATATACCTGCACTGTTTCTGCTGTATCCAAGACTGATCTCCCCTTTCACTCAAGGCATGCTCAAAGCCAGGAAGATGGGCCATGTCATATTTTCTTATGTACCTCAGTATATTTTCTATGGAAATACAATCTGTTCTACTTAACATTTACCAATTTTCCTCCGTATGTTTTGAAGTGAAGAACATTTACCTGACCTGCATCTGGAAATGGAGCTGTACCTCTTCAGACAAGTTAAGGATATCATACTACCTGGCTGCCAGGAACCACTGTACTCCCACAGATCATTTATATGATGGCTGTCTGAAATCATATACAATGACCTAATTCTTTATTTAATAGAAATTTTCCTATGGATTTAGCTGCTGCAATAATTTTTTTTTCTGGGGAAATGAATTCTGCCAATATAAGCAAAATCCTGTCAGTAATGTTCATTTAGTCCATATGAAGCAGAACCATAAAGACCTCAATTTCTAACAGTAGCCACTGAGACTCTGGCTTTTGCTACAGCTCTGCTGTACCACTTTTCCAGTCCTTTTGACTAATCTTTCATATTCCTGTCCTGTGTGCTTGCAAAACACTGTTGCAGTTAATTTTGTGTGAGTGGTAATTCCCACGATTCCCATCTCACCCCTACACTTCTGCAATTACTCTTATTCCTTCACTACAGAGAATTATTCCCACATTTTCATATTATTTTTGAAATATTCTGAGCACACAACTCTGCTTATGCCTGCAGATTTAAGACCTGTTCCAGCTTTCTGTACTTGTCCTGCCCTTGATTTACTATTTGAAATGGTGAATGTGGAGCATTTATGTAACACTTTGCCTATGGAGGCTCCACGGTGCAGAACAAAGGTGGTGGGTAACACTATCCCCGTTTTACAAGTGGTAAAATCTGACATAACAGTGTTTTCAGCTGATTCATGCAGTTCTAAAATTAGGGGAGGAACTCACTGTAGTTGATCTTCAGCAAAGTAGTGTTGAATTAAGCATTTACAAGGCACCAGCCCTGTGATCTCACCACCTCTTCTCACTGACACAGGGCTGAAGAACAGCAGTATTGAAATGGGGGGAGAAAAAGTGCCGGAACAAACACGTATTTCCAGGTGTAAGTAAAAACTGGGAGAGGAGTGCTTGGAGAGCAGCTCTGTAGGGAGGAATCTGGGAGTGCTGGTCAGCAGCAGCTCAGTGTCAGCCAACAGTGTGCCCTGGCAGCCAAGAGGGCAAACCACATCCTGGGGTGCATCAAACAGAGCATCACCAGCCGGTCAGAAGAGGTGAGTGTCCTGCTGTATTCAGACAGGTGTTCCACATACCTTTCCCCTGCCCTTTGACACCTCTGGTATGTATATTGAGGTCTTAAGCCAGCCTAAAGCAGCGTAGCTCCATGAAAACCAACAGAATGACACCACTTAGAGCCAGCTGACAGCCTCAATCATAAACTACCATCTCCCTCTGTAAAGAGACAGTCAAGCTTGCTTTTTAAGATGCAGATGGGTTATCAATTGAAGACCACCAGGATAGTTTTGTTTCCGGTGTAAGCATCAGTCTTCATTATAGATTAAAACTACTGTGTCCATGCAATCGCTCCACTTCTCTCATCATTTATTTTAATCACTGCTGACTTTCTGTTTTGCCTCCAGTCACTTTGCTGTGACAACAATCATTAATAAGGATAATTCAAAAAGATATTCATGGACAAAGTAGGATTTAATATCTTGCAACAAACATGTAACTTACCTTTTAAAGAGAGAGGTCTAAACTTAAAATAATATTTTAAAAATATCATCAGTTCTGTAAGCCATGCTGGACTTATATGTGACAAGCACACTGTAAGCCAGTCATGCTAGGGAATCATTATATAGCTTGCACCAAATAATTAGAGAGACATGGGAGACAAAATTAAAAATGTGAAGGGATTTCATTTTGGTTAATCACAAGTTATTTTCAAGACTGAGTCCATTCTGCAATTCCATGTGTAACTCCTGTAAAACCACATTCAACTTGGAAATGAGGCATAAACAGAGGATTTTCAAAAAAAAAATATTAACAGCCATGGACTGGAACCTGAAAATCCTTTTCACATTTTATATGCCACTGGGTGTTACAAAGAGTAGCCACAACCTGCTTTTCATTTCAAGAAACAGATGCAAACCATGGATTGCAAAGGCCTTGCTCTATTTTGTTTCAGAATTTATTATCTCACTGGCTGAGACTTTTGCAGTTAAGATTCAAATAAGATACTGCCTATGCCACACAAGACTAAATTTTCAGTCACATTCAAGTTCTGGTAGTGCCAGCTCGTCAGCCTTGTCTTTTGTTGGCAAATGGATGCTTGTATTTTCTAAAGAGTTTGTGGGAATAATACAGCCAGTATTTAAGACTGTCACACAGAGTTTGATCAAAATGTCCAAACCCATCATCAGATTTCTAAAGCTCTACACAAATAGATCTAAATTAATTTTCAGGAACACTAGAACTCTGTCACTGCTCTTGACCTTAGCAGTACTGGGCTAGTCCACGACTGGGAGAATGAAGACTCTTTTATTTGTCTGCTAGGTATTAATTTAACACCTTAACCTGTTTGATCTATGTCTGTCTCACCAGGTTAAGCATGGTGGTGAAAACTGCTGGGCGTGGAGGCATATTGCTCTGGATCAGTTCCCATTTTACAGTAGGTGGGTGCTCGAGTCACCAAGAGAGGGTGAAGGCAGCTATCTTATGGGAATGGTTCCTGGCCAGTTCAACATATATGACGTACCTGGGATTTCAGTAAAAGAGATGGGGTGAAAAGCCCATATGTGTCCTGGGGAGCAGTCTAATGGTTTATTAGCAAAGATGACTTTGATTCAGGGTATAAGAACCTTCCTGGACATATTTGGATTTATTATCATAGGTGCAGTGTTTTGTGTCAAAATTTTGCTTACGCCTCCTAGGTGAGTCAAGTATAAGGTAATGCATTGGGGTAATCCTGTGGTTTTCACTCTGTTGAGAAACTTAGCTTTCCAGGAAGGTAATTTTTAGAAAATTAAATCCATCTAGGTACTTTAGGGTTCTCAGCTACCCATTGGTTCAAACATCTACCATGTCTGTGAAGGACCTTGCTTCACTTCATGTGATACACAAGAGGAAGCACTTGTTCAGGAATAAATCATGAAAATGGTGAGCTTAGCACAAAAGCTGCATGAGCTTAGCAGAAAAGCATAAGGATTTATGTTGAATCTGTTATGAGTGATATTTCCCATAGTATGCAAGAAACTATCAGGCATCTCACTCCCTTGTCTCCTCCTCCTTTTCAAGCACAGTTATGGGCTTCTGGTGTTTGGTGTGGGCCCTGCTATTTGTCGTCTCACACCTTACTGAGTGCCTTTTACTTGTGGGCTGGCAGTGAAAGCAGAGCCTTTGCTGTTGGCTCTGGGATCCCAAGATGGTGTGGCAAGGGCAGTTTCTTACCTTGACTATAGCTGGTGTGATGGAGGTGTGATGGAGCTACAAGGCAGTAGCTTTAAAAGAAAGCTCTCTTTTATTTTTCTTTTTTGTTGTTTTCTCTCTAAGGTAAAATTGCAGAATCACTGTGAATCTGTAACAACGGGAGCAAGCTAATATTCAGGAGCATTTATTTGGAAAGCCCATGTTTTATATTCTCTCTTCAAAGGCTGAAGTCAAGCTTCATACCACAAATATCATCTCATCTTGCCCAGGGTGAGTGAGATAAAAGTTAAGATTGCACTCCTTCCCCGCCCCTTCTCTCCTGAAGCAGAGCCCCAGAGCTGGAGTGGGAAAACTGTGGCTCATTTATTCTCAGCCCACAATGTAATGCTAACAACAAAGTTTGCATAAGAGCAGTAAGCAATGCTTGGTGTTTGTACATGTCATTGTACATGTGAGTTAAGATCCATTGCCACCTCAGATTTGAATTACTCCGAGTGAATTCCTCCCTTTCTTTAAAGATATATGAATTTTCCACATTTTATTATCAAGTCAGAAACATGCCTATACTGCCTGAGAACTGTTCAGTACCTGTTTACCCAGTAGCCACACAAGTTATTAGGTGCTCAATCTGAGAAAGAACATGGTAAAACACATTCCAGAGTGCTCCAAAGAGGGCAAGCACACTTATCTAAAGTGGATCAAGAGAACACACGCATCTATACCACATGTTCTTTTTAATTAACAAACACTTTACCAGCACAGTAGCTTGTATTCACAAGATGCATCTGAATGGAAATCTGACTTCAGACTTCTTGAAAACTGCTCTAATAAGAAATTAAAGCTACTGAATGATCTTATCGGCAAGGATTCTGAACACTCTCCTTGGACTGAGAAACAAAATCTCTGAATGCCCTTTTGTGCTCAGAGTCACTGAATGTTGCTGGCTTCTTTAAAGAATGTTTTTAGCTGGCTATTAAATGAGATTGGAACCAATCAGACAATCTCTTACTGATGATTTCTGGAATAAAGCATGAAAAGAACTAGATAATTTGATCCCACATTTTCTTTCCTGGTTCTTTCATTTTGTTTAGCTCTTGTGACTGATTAAACAGCATTCAAATGCCAAGAAAGGGAAGGAAGGTGGGATGTGTTTTGAAGGCCTTAGCCAAAAATAAAGTTCATTAAGTTTCTTTGCAAAAACAGCTGAAGACCTCATGGAGAAATATCTTTGCATGTTTTTGAAATGCGGCTCCTTGGAAAAAAAAGAAAGCTCTCTTTTCTTGGGCATGGCCAGCTAGGGCATAGAGAGAGGATTATAACGGGAGCACTTAGGAGCACAGCTTTCAGGGACTGTGTCTGGTCAATTTTCTAAAAATCTTCCTATTTCAGATAAGGAAAATATATTTGTCAGTTTTTCCAAATATGAACTAAATAAGAGAATTGTAAAGAACACTCGAGTTACTTTCTTTCTCTCAGAGACAAATTTCTGAAGTGGTAATGCATGAGTACGTCAGAAGCTCTGTTAAATGTGACTTACCAAGGGTTAATAGACCAGGTTCAAAAGAACACATGTGCAGAAGAAGCCAGACTTTGGATCTGTGGAGCTTGCCACAAGCTCCACAAGGGCTGAGATTTAGTTGGCCTCTAAAATGTTTGGGAGTGTTAGTGAAAGCCTATGAATTCTGAGCTGCAGATTTTTGCTGGCTTTGTAACAATTAGGAGGTATTTCTTCAGGCTAAACAGATGACTTACAGACCTCTTAGAAGTACCATAAAAACGAATATTAGGAAATAATACAC
This sequence comes from Corvus cornix cornix, assembly GCF_000738735.6. Classification (NCBI taxonomy): domain Eukaryota; kingdom Metazoa; phylum Chordata; class Aves; order Passeriformes; family Corvidae; genus Corvus; species Corvus cornix. Next base: position 36,874,638 of record NC_046332.1, on the reverse strand, counting down.
TCCACACTATGTTGGTTTTGTGTAACACATTGCATAATGTTTCTATGCACAGTACACTTCCTTTGTTGTGTGAAATATTCACAAGCTTTCTCAGAGAGATATAATTTTTCTACTGTGGCATCAGCTGTGTAATCAATGTTTTATTGGCCAACAAGATTGAAATGCAGCTCGTTCAATATTATTATGTGATTGAGGTTAGAAATCCCTCCCCCAGCTCCAAAATAAAGTATTAGATAACCTTTATTTAACATTCTAGTGGGTAATTCATTTCAACTGAATACTTACAACTTATACTCTTAGACAGGATATTTTTATAGCTGTGGAGGCTGGGATGGTGGCACTGCACATATGTTTAATTCCTTATCATCATGATGATCAGCAATGTTTGTTTGCTGAAGGCAGGTGGAATGAAGCTTGCAATGGTAGAGATCTGGCAGCAGTGACAAATTGTGTACAGTTTCCACTTCCTTTCAACAACAAGACCCTGGGAAAAACCTGCAGAAGCTTCGGATCACTTTGTTTCGGTTTTGGATGCCTGCTCTGAATAAATCTCTGTCATCATCAGCTTCCCTTAGTCAGTGGAATGATTTAGGCATTTAAGGGCACAAACTGGATGCCTCCTTTTGGGTGTCCCATCTTAGATGACCAGCTGAGGGTAAACTAATCCATTCTTCTTCAATGGTTATTTCTTTCCAAAAAACTGTAAGGGGAAGCTAGGAATCTCCCTAGCTGTTGAAGCCTACGCTAAAGACATTTAATCAGGTGAAATCCAGCCTACAGAAAAGGCCAAAATGGTACCCAAAAGCTCTTTATATAAAATATTGGTATGGAGGAAAAAAATCATCTTACAACAAAAGAAGTAAAACATTGACCTTCTAAGGAAAATGACTACTACATACTCTTATTTATGTTTTCTACTTTATTGAGAGATTTTATCACAAAAAATAGTAGAAGGAAAAGAAAGAAATTTAAAGCATATACAGTGGAGACAATTTTTATATTTTTATTGTCAATTATAGTGAAAGTTTTTTTGTCCAAAAGAGCGCAGAAATACAAAGCTTTGCAAGTGGCCGCACACAAAAATAACCAGATTGAACAAACACTCATTGCAAATTCTTTCAGTGCAAAATAATTCACAAACAGAAACACCTTAAGGTTGTAAAACATCTTGTCATGCATCTTGAAACATGTTGATGTGACAAGTTACAAGATGAATGCAATTTGGCAGATATACATTAGGACAAGTACTGTATCATATGTAAATACTTCCCTGTTTTCAATAGGATTTAAGCTTCTAATATTCCAAACTGCTTTCAAAAAGCCCACACAAGCCCTTTTAGGCAATGTGAGCACAAATGACTGCATTATTCCTGGGAACGAATCTAAAGTTACACATGATGAAGTGTGATCAAGCCAAGTAAAGTCAGAAAGATGCCACCCATCATCTGGTACCACCTAGCTCTGATTGTATGTTTTTGGCATACAATCAAGAATGATCCAATCATTGTGGTGTAAGAAATCAATGCCCAGCAGCTGGGTGGTAATAATTGACTCTTCATGCTGTCCCCCACCATTGGGAAACACATTTTGCTTCCTCTAATACATTCTGGTTCATTATTGGACTAAGCCAGGAGGCACAACTGTCCAGATGTGGGAGCTCAGCTGCACAGCTGTAATTTGTTCACCTGTCATAACTCAGCCTTGTTAGATCATGTATCCACACCTGGTTCTTTCAAAATGCTTCTTTGGGTACTAAAATGTAGAAAAATGTTGAAAAATTTCCCTTGTGCATCAGTCAAATAGAATTTTTTATTACAGTCTAACCAACATGGGCATTTCAGTGACAACAGACACAAATAAATAAATCTCTGTCAGTTCAATCTTGTCTCAAGGACTGGTTTGGAAACTGTAATTTTTCCCTCTGGTGAGAAGTTTCAGGAGAACTAAGAGGAAAAGTTTTAAAACCTAGTAGTGTTAAATGGCGAAGAAGTCTGTATGCAATCTTTCTTCAGAGCATCAGTACAGATGAAAGAAGGATCAGAAAGCTCTTTTTTCCTACTGCTACCTGAAGGAGCAGACATTGATATGGAAAATCAGGCTGTCCCACTGTTTTTTACAGAAAGGTGGTCTGGAACTCACTCTCTGAAATAAAAACCTCTAGAAGATGTCTTCAATCTGTTTTCTTTTGCACCTTCTGTTTCAGTAAGCATCTCCAGCAGATTCTTTCTGAAAATCTCAGGGACACTAGAGGTCAAATAATTCCTTAAGACTATCCTTTGGGACACATCACTGAGAAAACAGAGAACAGCATGAACTATAGGAAATTGTTTCTATAAAATACATATTAGAGCAGCACAGCAGGATAGGACTCCATGAATAATTGTTTTCTTGATTTGGATGCTAAATGGAAGAGGAAGGTTTTTTTACAACATGCAACTTTTTATTTTTTTAAACTTTTCTAAATTAAAAAAAATCAATAAAACACTGGAAACATTTAATTTGATCTGTAAATGAAGAATGTTATTCTAATTTTGGAAATCTTAGGAAAAATTATACCAATGGCTCTAGAGGACTTTGTTTAAAGTATTTTCACAAAATATAGGAAGAAAGAGAAATGTGTCCCTTTTAATCAGTCCTTCAATATCAAGGGAGCTTTCTCAGGACTGGAAGACTGGAGTTCATTTCCCTGCTTTGCCTAGGGGAAGGAAGACTCAGATCTTCTATGGATATTTCCTTAAATTGCTACTAGACTTTTTGAGTGGGTTGCTCTCAAATTGTAGTTTCATAATTGGTAGAGTCAGTTCAATCTTTCTGATTAAAGCTACAAGATTACTATCCTCCCACCTTTTCCTTGGATAGCTGTTCTGTTTCCCTCCTTAGAGTTGTTGCTAACCCTTGTAAAGCCAGAAATATGGCCTGGCTGCAAGCTACCTCCATGTGGAAGAAAGAAATAATTGCTTGTGCCTGGATCTGATCCTGTCTCCAGGTTTGCTGCTCAGCTGCTGACAGCCTAGGACTGGTGCGAAGGGAGGAGTGGGACTGCACTGCTGGAGGTGGCAATGGAGCATGCAGCCCAGGGTTTTAGCTGCCTGTGACCCACAGCTTGGATTTTGAAACCAAGCTCTCTGGTTTCAGCTTAGCTCAAATGAAAAGAGCAGCTGTTGAGCTCTAAGGGAACACAAGCCAAAGCCATGCAAAATAAGAAAATTCAAAACACAGGCAGAAAGAAAATTAAGTCCTCAGGAGAAAACTACTGACATGTAATGGCACAAAACACCAAGAAATTAGAGCAATTCAGGAAGGTCAGTCATTTCCAATGAGGAAGCTGACACTTCCCCATCTGACTGACTGCTGCCTGGACAACAGACACTCACAGGGTGCCTCTGTCACGGGCAGCAAGAGTGCTTCTGCTGAGCCTAGTAGCCTGTTATCCTTCGCTGCCTGCTGTGTGCATTAACTGATAAATAATTGTTGTGAGCTCACAGAATGTTTATATTCCTGCTTGCATTGTCTTTGCACCAGGCAGGCCACAGGGCTGCCCACATCCCCACTTTTCCTGGCTCTAAATATGACCCAGAAATGGGCACGAGAGAGGCTGGCAGCTACTCACCACATCATCCACATTAAGGGGTCAATTAATGCAACCAAGGAGATGTTTCGATGCCCTCCTGCAGAGCTGGGAACCAAGTCTGGGTCAAAGCCCTAGTCACTGCAGTCCTGGGTGAAACGGGGTGAGCATCAAACCATGCAAACAGTTAATTCACTGTGCTCTGCTGCAGCCCAGCAAGAGCCGTCCAGTGCGATGTGTCCTCTCTTGCTGCAAATTAGCACATGGCCTACCAGCAGCAGAGACAGACATCATATTGCTGGTAATTGACATGCGTGGAGCTGTGCCAGTCCACACCAGCTGAGAATCTGGCTTATGGACAACTTGCATTGAATTTATTGGCAGCTCGGTTTATGCACATAAGCTTTGTCTTCAGTGCAGAGAGGGGGTTTTCTGCAGGATTTACAGCTATCTTCCTGTAAAACACTAGGAGAGACAGGATGATGGTCGCTTTTGCCACAAATTAGTAGCCAAAATCAATTGCTGGTGGGGTTTGTAGGGCTCAGTTCATTTAGTTTAACTGAGGTTACAATCTGTGCCTTGTCATTAGGATTTTGCAGCAAGAGTCATCTCTGCATAGAAACAGCCATCACTGAAGACAAGCTATAGCTGACACCCAAACTCATATAACACATCATGTTTCCTCCGTGGAAAGAGCACATGCTGGGATGAAGACAAAAAATTCACTGAAAGATATTGTTTGGTTTAGTAAGAAGACACATTACATCTCTTTTGCACATTATAACGGTGAGCTAAATTGATCCTAAAAACGTACTGGTCCATACAAATGGGAAAGCTGCTGCATTCATATGTACCTAATGGTCTCAGCCCTGCTGGGGAGCCAGCAATAGGTTATGGGTAGTTGAGAATCGACATGCCTAATTGCTTCACCTCGGTAATCAGTGACAAAATGTGGGGCGAGGAGCAGGGGTAAAAGTAGCAGGGGTGGCTATCAGGCAAGGTAATGCATTATTCAGCTATTTCTTCTCACGAAGCTTCGTTTCCAAACTAGTGATCTTCACTGTAACTTCCATCCTCTTTTTCATGTGTCTCATTAGACCCACTGGACTCATTTACACCTGTTCAGATGAGTTAGCTTTCAAAGGCGATAAATGAAGGGGGAAATGAAAAAATTGCCTACTCCCCAGGGGTATTTCTGTGCTAATCCATTCATTACTGCTTGACTAATGTCCTGAAGCATGAGATTTTATACCCTTTATGCATTTTATTCTGTTCTATGCAACTGGCTGATATTATCCCTATGTCTAATTAAGATTCCCACTCCTTAATTCTGAAATAGAAGAGAATTGCTGCTGTATTTCCTCACGTAAAACTATTTTAAGAGCTGACAAAATGATCTTTGTTCACAACCTGTAAAACTGCACTTCATGGGAATGAAAAATGTTAGCGAACTTTTCTGGCATATTCTGACATATGAGTGTAGAAAGGAATATATTGGCATTTAGAGGCTTTTCTGTATTTGGAAATTCAAATGAGGGGCTTGAAATCAGTCAATTGTTTAGTAGTTTCAGGGTAGATAAATGAGTCTGCTACATTTTTTTTTTTCCTAAGGGGAGTTATTCAGATCAAGAAATAATCAGCAAAATTGGCAATCAACAAATGAGCCAAAGTAACATGGTCATTGAATTAAACTCCCGAAGATGCATTGCTCCAAGACTGAAAGCTTACTTCATGAATCTGTTGAAAAAAATGATTCATCTTCTTTCATGATTTTTTTTATGTTGACTTTATTTTCAACCCCTCCTGTAGCTTGAAAATGCAAAGAAGAACTGCAGGAAAACGTTTTCAACCCTTTCAAAATCAGCTCTACTTTTGCTCACATGTTCTGAAAGAACCCTGTTTGTCCACACAATGTTTTCTAAAGGTTTTACAGAAATGTATTGAATTTAAAGTTTCCTGTTACAAACATTGCGCTTGTAAGAATTTTTCATGGACAAAGTCTTTTGCTTATCTATGTTTGAGGCATCTTCATTTAAATATTGTAATAAATAGAGAATTTTGCTCTTATGAGTAACCAGATGGAAAGTAGTAAAAACTTTGAGAAAGAAAACTGGTAATTTTATTGCTATAATTTTAGGATTCCAGTGCTGGGCTTTTGTCCCAGCTCTTCTCATACTGCTGTAGTGTACAGATCATTAGTGTCTCCCAAAGCTTTTTCCTTTATGAGTGTATTTAGTCTACAGATATGTAGATGCCCAGGGTCCTGCCCTTTCATTCGCTTCCTATTTTTCACTTGTGCAGGCTTATAATCATGCTGTTCCAGAGAATATCTTTGATCTATGTAGGCTCTGACTAATGTTAAAATGTAGATATTAAGCATATTTTTTTGTGTGTCGGGGCTGCCTGGAATCTCCCTTAGCAGGTTTTTGATAGCAGCTTCTGTATAATTTAAAGAGCATACAGGATATGCTAATGAGGCGTTGAAGGTATTAACAGCACTTGCAAAATTAAGAATTGGAAGTGAGTCTCAAAATGAGCCCTTGGAATTAACTCACATTTGCAAGCACAAATGTACATGCTTTCTGTTAGTGTCTGCAAAAATTGTGTTCTGCCATGTTTACAACAGGATGAGGTTTTACATGGCTTATAGGAATTTATCAAAACAGCGTGGTTGATTTTTTACAACATTTTGTCTTGGGATATGTTTTCTTGAGAGGACAGAGTATATTTGCAGACATATTTCCATCACTCCATCTTCTGCCTGCAGAACAAAAAAGGGCCTGAAGTGCTTTCTAAGAGTAAGACCGATGGATAGCCTTCATCTTTAGTCACCACAAACAAACAATTCTCCTGCAAAAAAAGAGAAAGCAATGAGAGATATATCTAATGAGCTCCTGGTGACAAGCAGTGCAGGGCACTCTCTGCTTCCTCCTCTCCCATGCTGGCCATCCTTATCAGGGTAAGACCCCTGGCCCCATAGTGACCATCCATGCAGCACCTTGCACACAGCACCTGCTCCACTCCAGGCAGGAAAGGGAGCTGGAAGCATATCTGGGGGCTCAGTCCCTGTCCAGGAGAAGCCAGGGGATGTCAGATGTTTATTTGCTCTCTATCTGGCACCAGCAGTATCAGTGTTTCAGTATATGAACACCCCATGTGCATGTCCCTGTGTTGTGTAAGAGGAGTTTTCATACAGCTGTGTTGATATCTAATGACATTTATTGCAGCAACAGCTTTTTGCACTGGGGCAGCCCTTCTAAACAGAAAGGACACTGCAGAACATGGCTTTATCCATGCACTTTGTCTCTGAGGCCTTACTGGGCCTGATACTGATCATAATTTGAACAAAGCTGGAGGCTCTCCTGGTTTTCAGTGTGTTTTTCCTCGATCTTTTTCGAATGACCATCTATCTTCTATATCTCACAGTTTTCTACAGCATCCATCACTGTTCAATCTACACACTTCCCTGCTAAATCAATTCTATGTTGTGAAGTCCCCGCAGGACTCTGCGGCTGTTTCTGCTCAAGTCCACAGCCTGCTTGGGGAATACTTTAAATCATCATTATTCTCAAAACCTTTTAAATCGTGCCAAAGTATGACTGTCTTTCTAGTATGGACAAAAAAGGGCTTAGGACTGTGTGTTTGGAGGGAGACAAGATAATTTAAGATATGTGGTTTTGGTCAAAATGCCAAGATGTCTTTTTGAAATCAATTTATAGGGAAATAATTCTCTCTAAGCAATGTATATTGAATCTTCATTGCCTTGTGTGGAATTCTTCACTGTTTCAAAAGAGGCTTTGCTGAAGGAAATAGAAGAAATCAAAGAAGAGAAGAGATATGTGTTGTGGCTTAAGGATCTGTTTAGTATTGTTGTAAGGTTCTAGAAAAACAGGTTCTGAAATACAATACATGCTGATTTGTATCTGAGGCTGTTGGTCACAAACCCTGGCAAGTTTTAAGAGAGTGAATATATTAGTACAAATGACAAAAATACACTGCTTCACCACACTGTTAATGCTCTAGTAGTTACTCAGTGATACCCAGTGTTGAGGGTGTTAATGGAAAAGAATAAAAGATCTGATGGCTGCTATTGATCTTGCTAGGGCTGTATGGAGTAAGGAATGTCACTTAACCACTCTACTGGCATAAAACATCTGCCCAGGACTCAGTTTCTGTGCACATCTCTTCTACACAGCCTTATTTCTGTGACTTTAGTTTTCCTTTACTTCCACTCTGATTTCTGTTTCACCATCAGCCTCTGCTCAAATTGGCTCTGATTTTTGCACTTGTGGAGGAGAAAACTGCTGTCTCTGCCCAGAGCCCCTCTGGTAATCAATAGAGAGTCTGCACGGAGAGTGGCATGCTGCCGGTCACCACGCTTTAGCTTGAACTTGAAAGATTTTGGTGTCAGAGCTGTCATCCTACTGTTTGTTACCTCCAAAAAGGTGTAAAAAAAATGAAGCTGTGAACCGGGACAGGGTTTTGAGCATGTGGTCTTGCAGACACTAAGGAGAACCCCAAGAATCAAAGAGAAGCAACCTGCAACTCAAGGGAAATAATGCAGAACCAAATTTTTTGAGTGCTTTGAGATCTCTGGCTAAGGAAAAAAGCACTGTTCGTATCAATATCTAATTGATGTAAAGTAGGTTTAACTGGACTTTGCTTTGGTGGGGTAGTTTAAGTTCTTCATGACTAAAAATATTCAAATCCATTTTTCGTTCTAACGTTTCAGATAATTGCTTCCCATTGATGAGCAAAAGCTTCCACTTCTTAACTTCTAACACAGCGCTTTGTCCTCCCTGCCCAAGCTATCTGCCTCTGGTCATCTCTCCTTCCATATGTGATGATGAAATGGTCAGTGGCTGTGTCAGGAAAACTTCCAGCCATGCACACGTAACATTACTGGAAGAGACAGGGTACAGCCCTGTGAATTTATTCAGGGCTGTCCAAGAGCTCACAGCACCAGGAGCTTCTATCAGTAACAGACAGTGCAACAGACGCCTGGAGGCTGAGCAGGATAGTGCCAGACGATGCACAGAGGCTATGGTCCAGCATGTGAAACAAGATTGTTCTCCCCATTAATTTCCTTTCCTATCTCATGTTCCCACCTGCTGTCTCATTTCCCTGCTGAATCTGGCTACCTGCCCATTCAGCTGTTTCTGTATGGGAAGGGGCTTCCCGTTGCTGTTCCTTCCCCTGCCTGTTGTGCAGCCTAACGGGACAGTGCTTTTTCCCTCTGGCTGTTAATGTCTCCTGCAGTAGGAATGAGGACTGTTAATTCAGTAGAGAGATCAAGAGCAAAGCCTATGGGCCGTGAGCTTGCTGCATATTGAGTGGTCTGCCATAACTGTCCACAATGATTTGCTCTTTCTGCAAGACATGTTTCTGTGATAAGGAATGAGAATCACCTGTCTTCCACTGGTGGTTCAAGTAACTGGTATATGATGTCAGATAAAATCATAGAATCACAGAATCATGGAAAGGTTTTTGTTGGAAGGGTCCTTAAAGATCTGCTTCCAATGCCTTTGCCATGGGAAGGGACACCTTCTGCTAGACCTGGTTGTTCAAAGCCCCATCCAACCTGATCCTGAGCCCTTCTGAGGATGGAACAGCCAGAGCTTCTCTGAGCAACCTGTTCCAATGCCTCACCATCCTCAGAGTAAAGAATATCTTCCTAATGTCTAATATAAATGTATCTTCTTTCAGCTTGAAGCCATTATCCCTTGTTTAAAGCACTACTCCTTGATATCATGTCCACAAGCACAACACAGATCAACCTGCACACTTCCTAACATGTTCACAGCCAAGGTTATACAACCTATCCATGCATCCCTGCTCAAACAAAATTTTGCTAGGCAGCTGTCTGAATTTCAGTTAATCTTTGGGACACTCCCAGGAAAGTATTTTTCTCCTGCTGACAGGAGAATATTGCTTTCTCATTAGTGACTGAGTAATATGTTTGAATTGTACAGAAACAAATATTTACAGCTCATAGGGGTAGAGAAAGGAAAGCATTAAGGAATAAGATTCTGCTATTGAGGCTCACTCTAATTATGTGCTTCAAATTCATATAGGGTTGTCATATTTCAGTGTTCTTGGTGAATGAGCCTGTATTTAGAATGGAAACACCGTGGAACCATTATCTAGTTAGTCTGGGTTTCTTTAAAAGAAAAAGGAGAAAATTTTCTATGACTTTTTATGGTCTACAGTTACCCAGAGGATATGAAACATCTGCTTTTCTGTGGTAAGTAAAGAATAACTCCAGCTGAGCATCCAATCACAAAATTAATCTGCATTTTATGGTCTATCTAAAAGAAACCAACAAGTTATGCTCTTTTAGATGATATAAGGCTATGTTCTAAAGAAATTTTTGAAAACAGTATTAAACAATTAAATAAAACCAAACTGGGGACTAAATAGTATATCTGATTTTTTTTCCAAACTCGAGTTAGATTTTTTTTGGTGTATTTTTTTTCTCTGGTAGAACTTTCTATTTTTGGTTGAAAATTAAAGCTAATTTTAGTGATACCTAGAGAAAAAAATAGCAAAATATGTCTTTGTGCAAACTGAAAGGATATAAAAGCACAAAATGTTTAATAATTTATTTCAGGTTCTTGTTAATCTGAAAAGATGTCTGAGGTGAAGCCAGTGAGCAGTGTTTCAATAGCAAGCACTGGAAATGAAACTGACTTCAGACAGAACCAAATTGACCAAAATTGCATTTAATGGAGGGAAAAAGTAAAAAAAAATAAAATAAAGAAAGCTAAATGAAAAAGGAAGCAGGCAAACAAAAAAAGAGCAGAAGAAATCTAGGTATGGATTTTGTTTATCTGGAGAATGTTCCTTTAAACAGGTTATTTTAATTGTATACTTACTATTTTCTTCCAGTTATTCACACTACATTTTACTTGCAAGTCCAGTTTTGTTCCAAAGCAAACTTCTTTTCTTTCTTGTTTGTAAGTGTATATTGATTATTTTACTCTGCTTGCAGTGGAGCTTGAAATGAATATTTTTCATAGTTTTCTTACTTGTACACCAGCGTTATCAATAATCCTGGCAGAATATTAGTAAGAGGAGGTGAAACGGAGCCCAAGCACCTTGATTTGCTTGATATAACTGTAATGACATAAATAAGCTTGCTACTGATTTACACTAATGAGATTAGAACCAAGCCCTGTGAAAGCAGAGTGTAAATACTACATTTGACTTGTCTGACTTTAATTTGCAGGGCCTACTCTTGCTGATGTCCATAGCAAAGGGCTCAGTAAGACATGTTTTTTGTAATACCATTCCTAGCTTTAGTGAGATACATTGCCTTTATACTGGGCTCTAATGGAAGCCCTGTGTCTCTCCACGATCTTCAGTTGATTAGAATACAGGTAGTTCTGCAGGTGGATGCTTTAGACTGATGGGATGAAGTCCTGGTGACTTCCACTTAGCAGTTTAAAGTTAGGCTAGTTGACTACATATACACTGCAGTTGAGAGGAGAAATGTCGCTCCAGGCCAAGACAGGCATCTGCATAAGAGATTTCCTCGCTCCTCTTACCCCACCTGTTTCTCTCCTTGGAACAGAGCAACCCGCTCTCTGACACCAGCTCAAAAGTTGCAGAGTCCCTTCTCCCCTTCCTCCTTAGATGTACTGTCTGCTTCATTTCAAGGGATTAATTCTGATATCCATATCTCTACTGAACCTCTCACATGTGCTCTCCTGTCCATCCCACCCTCCAGACTGCCTGAGGAACATTTTCCTCTGCTTTCTCATCCAGGGTTCCCCCACAAGCTGTGCTAGGTGTGTGTGCAGTGGGGAGTGATAGCTGTGTGATGCAGAAGGCTGAGAGCTGTCACTCTCATCCATGCTGTAACATGTTGGGTCACAACTTCTCAATTTCAGGACATCCCAAAGTTTCAATATTGCAGGGTTAAAACTCCTTATGAAAAGTAATTACATTTTTATTTGAGCTGAAGAAATGTCACAATAGATTTGAGATTTTGCATTCAGGTCAGTGACAAGAGGAACAAGGAAGATGGTTATGTGCATATAAAGCAAACAAAATTTTTTTTCTCTGTGTAGTACTGCTGGGACCATAATTGGAATACAGCAGTCCGTTGCAAATGCCGTGTTGCAAAGACAACACAGAAAAGGTAGGGAGAGTTCAGAAGAAAAGTAACAAATACAAAGTTTTGTCAAAGAAAACTTCTCCAGGTTTTCTGGAGAAGTTCAAGAGCAAGAGGCCTCTGCATACAAGGAAAGAAGTCTGAAAGGGGACAGAGTAGTTAGCCATAAACATAAAAAAATGATCACACAAGGCTTGGTGCTTTGCCTTCTCATGGCATCTTGGTATTGTTGTTTCCCCTTATGGCCTTGGCCAGCCTTGTGCAGGGTGTTGGTCAGCAGAGACCTAATGAGTCCTTTGTGTGTGATCTGCACAAATATAGAAGACAGGTTGGCAACAGCCAAATTGCTCAGAATTTTTTTCCCATGGATCTCTGTGTGTTTACGAACACATAGCCAGAGAAAAAAGTAATAGAGAGTATTAAATGTCATTACTTGCAATTGATTTTGTTTACGGTGGTTCAAAACATCCCTGGCTTTCATTCTACAGCTTACACTGGTGGAAAAAAACAAATCAAAACACCATGAAAAGACCTAATTTCTTTCAACACTGCCCAAATGAGCTATGCTATGATTAAAAATAAAAGCCAATTTTGTCCCTATAAATACTCATCTTCATTTCACTCTACATGTGGTTTGCACTAGAGATAATCTGGGAGAAAACAGACATTTCTGACCTTAGTACATAGCCCCCACCCCTTGCACTGAACAGTAGCATAACCACCATGGCACCAGCTGCAGCCACTGCTCTTCCTGCAGATACCAGCCCTGATGGTCCTGCAGAGGAATATGGCTGCAGATCTGTGGATACAGACCACTGATGTTTTCCTTGATCAGAAATTAACTGCACAAAATCCACAAAGTCTCCCTGAATATCATAATTGCTTGCTCTATAAGTTAGGAAATTAAAACACTTCTGTCTCAAAGATGACCTCTCAGAGGCTGGAGCACTTCAGGCAAGGAAAAAGCAAAACAGTCTTATTTTTCTCACTGTGGGTTATCTCAGCCTGAAAGAGAAGAAAGCTTCTTTATTTTTCTTCCTAATTATATTTCATAGATGTCCCAGAACAAGCCATTTCTGCAAAGCCCCTTGAAAGTGCATGGGGTGATGTGAAATATGGTGTGCTTTCCCAGAAGAGCTATTGGAGTGCCCTTTCTTGGCAATACAAAGTACACACTTGAGCACTCAAGGGGCAAGTGCTTCCCTTCAAATGCTTCCCAGTTGAAAAGGAGGCACTGAAAGAAAAATTGCTTTCCGTGAGCTTTGACATGCTGTGTAAGGCAAAAAATGATCCCACAGAGACTTACTGGACTCAGAGTATACCTGCATTGCCCTCAGAGCATACCTGCATTGCCCTCAGAGCAGCTCACGACACCATATCCTGGAGCAGGATAGCAGCCTAACCCTGCTGAGGTGAGCTTGGGGCTGCTTCAGCTTGGCAGTCACTGTCTGGGTGGTTTAAAGAGAGTGTCTCTACATTCTCTGCACACATCTCTCCTTTGGTTGTGGGAGGCAAGTTCAGCTCCCTGTAGCATTAAAGCAGAGTCTGTGACCTTGGGAAGAAGACCTCTCCCTCGATAGTCACTGATGGAAAGTGAGGGATCCAACCCAACACCATGGCACCTACATGATGCTCAGAGGCCGATGCCCCTACCAACCAACCTGTCTAAGCACACAAAGTAATTACATTGAGATGCCCAGTTTGTGACCAGGTCACTAAGGTGAGAGGAAATGAATCTGAAATGAATCCTCAGCATATCTGCAGAGCCAGGGAAACTGCACTCATAGGCTTCCTTCCTCTATTTTACCTGCTTTGAGTCAGAAGCATTTAGGCCAAAAAACCTCCTTTTTCCTTTTTTCTTTTCTTACTTGTGCTCTGGAAATCTGATCTTAATAGTCGTTTGAGACTTTGCAGTAGGGACCAAATCTATTTTCTGTATTTGCACAGAAGGTCATGGTCCTCTACTCTGTCTTCTGGGCACAGACAGATTCAGAAGGCTCATACTGTAGAAATAGAACTTTCATTAAATCTTTTACTGTCTTCAGTATAATATATGCAACTTCAGCTTATATGTCATGTGATAAGAAAACAATATGTACTTATTTAAAATAGATTCTCAGAAAAAGAAAGTTGATCCTATTTCTCACCTGCAGATTCTTGGGGTTACCAGAGGCAGCTGATTTCTTCCATTATCTGAAGGTAAATTTGATGTAGCTCTGAACTTGAGAAAGCAAGTCAGACTGTCAAGCTTAGAAACTTGAAATTGGACAATACACAGTTGAAGGTAGACACCTTTATAAATAGGAACTAATTTTCATGTTTTCTGAGCCCTGTTTTTATTTTTAGTGGCAGGCACAAAGATCCCAGGAAATTTGACTTTATTTTTAAATCCTTAGTTTTAGACTTATGTATGTCAATTCAGGTACTGAACTAAGTAGGAAACACCTCTCTTCACAATCACCCCAGCTTTACTTTTGTGAAGCAAGGTCTAATCCCCGTACCTCTAAAGTCAAAGGCAGGACTTGTATTGATTTCCATATGGTTGGTGGCCATAAGGCCTTCTCCAGATGATCTAAAGAAGGGTTCATTTGCTTGGATGTCATGCTTAATTTGCCACCACTATTAAGTAGCTGCACTGTCAAGAATTGCACAATTGGGCATTTGGCCCCCAAATTGCTACTTCATTTTCATTTTTAACACTCAATTTGTGAGAATGGAAGTGAAATTAAACAGTAATTAGGGGACCAAATACACAGCTGGGCAATTCTTTGGTCCTCTGTCACGCAGGCCAATGACCACAGGCCTTAAATAGAAAAGCCAAAGGAAGCATGAGCAGTTCATCATTTTCATGCTGTTATTTCAGGCCTTTAGAAAAGTATTCAAAGATAACTGTGTTGCTAAAATTCCTCTTCATCTGTGAATGCTAACAACAATACACCTTAAAAAGGGTGTTTTTCAGTTTTGCATTTTTATGTGGAAGTTGAATCCTTTGATAAATGGTAGGTATCCTAATTTGCTTGCTAGCAGGGAACTTCTAGTGAAACACAGTGTATTAATTTTTTTTCATGGAAAGAACGCATAATATATGAAAAACTGTGAGACTTACAGAGTTTGATGGTTTCCGATACTGGTTTTTTGAAAATAAATATCCTTTACGTTTAAAATACATGTTTGATCTGTATAAGCTTTCATTCTAACTGGTCTAAAATGTAGAAAATAAATCACACTCTGCTTGAAGATAACCAAGACTTTGTTGATAAAGTGTAACAGAATATTGAGAGCAAAAAATCCTTTGTGATGAACAAGCCAAGAGAATGACTCGACTTTTTTTCCCACCCTACTGTTTTGCAGCCCCGGGTTAAATCCATCACAAGGAGTGCTCCCAGAAAACAGACTGATAGGTAAACCCCATTAATAGAAGATTATAATGACTTCAAACTGCCCTTGTTCAAGGAGGAAACATATGGAGAATCCCAAGTGGAAGAAGAAAGCACTTGATATTCCATGGATGCAGCTGGAAATGCTTCCTTTTGACTTCATGAGCATGCATTCAAATAGGCATGACCTTGGATATTTTTCTCCCTTGCAGTACACAATTAGCATTATCCAGAATGATAGTTCATGAGTAATTTTTAATTGTGCAGAAATTGTGGTGTTTATAGTGAAAATGGTATGTCATTGAATTACTATAAAATTCATAGTTAATTAAATGCTTTATACCTTTAAGCAATTAGGTTTGTGTAGTAACCTGTTGCCATTTCCTACATTTATTTTAATATTTAACTACACATGCTCTGTCAGCAGAGAATTGAGCTCTCTTATTATGACTGGAGACAGGGGGAAGGAGGAAGTGAGTGGGTGGGTAAGAAACAATGATAACAAAGGTTTTATTTCATCCTGCAGGTGACATTGAAGACATATTGCCATCTGGCATGATAAACATTATAATATATCAGTGCTTGTTTGCCAGATGTTGCTAGACACAAATAGAGAGTGGTTCTGATGCATAGGGATGATTTAGCAAAATGCATCTTGCTAAAATGGAGTGTCTGAGTTGTCACGTTTTATCCAGCTTACACTGGCAAAGTGTGTAAAGCAGGAGGGAAATCAGAGTTATTGAAAATAAAGCAAATTGTACAGTAGAGCCAATATTCTACTGCAGACCAACAAGAATAAGGGCACTGTGTGTAACAGCTAGTTCAAATTGATAGTCCTTGAAACAGGCCAACATGTGATAGTGTGCTCTGCCAACACTTCATACACACGTGCAAGCATTTTTCAAACATAGATTGCAAGGCAAATAAATGTACCCATATTTCTTAATTTTTCCAAGCAGAACTTTTTAATTTCCATTTTGGTCAGTGTGCCTGTGTTTGAGTGCATGTCTAGGTCCTCGCTGTCTGGGAGTTTTTTCGTCTTCCCTAGCTGAGACCTAGGAAGTCATGAACATTAGTATGCTTTTCACACAGAAAAACGGACATTTTCTGTCCCACATTGCTTAGACATCAAATAAAGCCAGAATGGTGGGGAACCCTAGACCCTCTGAAAATAGAAGGTGAACATCAGTAGGCATTGCAGACCCTAGAAGGAAATTTGAGTGGCAGGAATTCTTCATTACCCAGAAAGTAGTCTGTTATTTTCATCTGTTTTGTAGCTATACTGGCAGTCAAGACAAGCTGGAAAAAAACCCCAAGACACAACAACCAACTAAGCAAACCCTGGAAAATTTCTTTCCTCATTTCATTCTTTTTGTATCAACCCCATGGGCAGCCTATGGAACACATGGGAATGAAAGGTAAGAATGAAACTGGAATAAAAGGTGTCTTCTATGATCCTTGTATATTTTCATTTCTCCCAGGAACATCCTGTCTATTCAGAATAATAGATGGGGGATTAAAACTGGGGGAGTTAGGAAATGGCAAGGAAGCTTCCACCCTGATAAAGCATCTATCTAGTCTAGGCTGCTGCTTTGACACCTTGGTTATACTGTTGCTGTAGACCAGACTGATGGATGATATCAGAGGAGAAGAAGAAAGAACAAATAAAGCATTGCTATAGAGATGTCCTCAGGGCAGGGCTTATGTCACATTTTTTCATCTCTTGAGAAAAAATGAAATATCTTGCTGGATTAGACCAGTGGCCCACATAGGACAGGCTTCTGACAGTGCAGAAAGTGAGACTGAGCGTGAGCCCATCTGCCACCTGCAGTATGCTTTCCCTTCCCCTGTATTCCCCAATGTGCCCAGCTGCAGTCGGTAGCATATCTGGTTGTGGATTTTTTACCTATGGCTAATTTGTTTCTGAATCTGTTTGTCTTGTGTCTTTCCATAACTTCCCATGGGGACAGCTTCAGCAGTTGTGAAAAACTAAATACTTTCAACTGTTTTAGACCAAAGTCTTACCAGCTTCTGTGTTCTAAAGCTGGTTCTAAAGTGTTCCAGATAGTTGTAACATTGTGGGATCTGTTGAACAATAATTCTGCATCCTGATAATCTACTGTCTTCATAATTTTTTGAAGTTCAATCAGATTTTACTGAGTTTTCTCTCCAAACTGTAAAACAGATGTTTTTAATCTTTCCAGATACTACAGCTCCATCCTTATCATAATTTTCTTCTCTGTATCTTGTCTATCTTTGCAATGACCTTCTGGAGGTGTGGAGATAAGAACCATGAACAATAATCAAGATGTGTGTGTACCAAGTTTTCATACAGTGGCAACAGAAAGTTTTGTGTTTTGTTCTCAGAGCCCTTTCTGATGATGCTTGTTACTTTTTGGTCCCATAGCTGATCCTTTTACTCCACTCCGCAAAATCACCATTGACCCCTACCTTTTGGTTCCCATTCTTTAAACAGTTTCCCACCCATAAGGGCTTTTCCTTCAACCTCTTATCATTGCTTCTTTGCCGGTCTTTCCAGAAAGAATCTTCCCAAAATCTTCCTGGAGAACGAAACCTATGATGTTCATTGGATCAGCCTAGGGACACAGCCATTGAACCAAGGCAGGAATTCCCTTCATGGGTGCTGTGCTGACCCTTTCCCAAAGGCTTGATTCCGTGACCTTTCACTGTATTACAAACCCTCCTGTCATGCTAAGGCTGGAGGTCAGACTTGGCAGTCTGTGCTTATGAGACCCTGCCTGACCTTTTCTTTGGTCAAATCACCTTGGCACCCCACCATTCCTCCAGCACAGGGGATTCTAGCTGTGGTGTATTTGACATGTACCAGCTGTGGCTCTGCAGTTTCATGGTTTCTTCAGGTCTCCCAGGTAAATGCCACCCAGTCCTGGTGATGTCTTGGTTGTCTGTAGGCTTTAAAACACCCCATTTATTTGTCTATATCCTGTCAAGCCTCTCTGACCCACCTACTACAGGAAAGTTAGATATGCAGGTATTTCCCCTGCGTAGGATGGGGAAGGCTCATGGAAAGTCTTCACTGAGCTTTTTTGCCATGGAATTATGTTCCCTAAGTTCCTTTTTCATACTTTGGTCATCAAGCAGTTCCAGTGATTAAGTCACCTGCATCCTGCTCTTTAAGTATTTAATGAATGTGTGACCATCAGTAAAAAAAGCCAGCCTGTGCTTGTTCTGCAGTCCCAACCCTTTAAATGACCTGTTTTCCTTTTGACCTATTTCCCTTATTTGAGCAAGCTTTCAATTTTTTAACTGTTGACCTTTTCCCTGTGACAGCCTCCTTAACTTTCCCGTTGAGCCATGCAGAGTGTTATTAGATTGCTTTGTTTTCCTTTTGAATTATGGCACGTATTTTATCTGGGATCCTGCTATAATATTTTTTCCAAAACCTTCATTATGCTTATAGATTTCTTGGGTTTAGACTACTCCTTTTAGGCTATGTTTTTATTTGTTTCCTCTGAATCAATTGCCTAATTTTTCTGTACTCTCTTTTCTTTTTGTATTTTATTTATGAGAAACAAATTCTCCTGAAAAGTTAATAGGGGCTATCAGGTCCTTGCTGGAGGTCTGAGTGGATGGATCAGAACAGCCAGGGGCTTTGAGTCACTCACAACAGCAGGGCAGTTATTGCAGCTATCAGTCTCCTTTTTATTGTTTTTGGAATAACCCAAACCTTTTTGGTTTTTTCTTTAGTATTCTCCTTTCCTCCAGTGTCACGTTATGTCTGCTGTTCATTTAGATATTCCCCACACAGATTTTACTGTTATATATATATATATATATATAAATCGTTTGTTTTTAACATGGCAACCCTTCTTGTCATGCTTTTTCCCCTAGAACTCTTGGAAAATTAAGGGTCTTTAATGAAAAAGCTGAAATTTTATATATTCCTTGACATTTTGATGTTTTTTATTGTTGATTCTTCTGGTTTTCTGAATTTTCAGTGTTGGTTAACAAAATTATATAAAGCATGTCTAACCCATTCCTCTGAACTTATCTTCCTGCTCCTCATGCAATTTTCCTTTTTCATAACCTCTCCCAGTACAAAATCCTTAGCTCTTTGCTTGTGAAAATTTCTGAGCATCAACAGGAAAAAACTGCAATGAAAAAGAGGATGGAGCTTTATGTACCCTGAGTAGGATAGACAACATTTATTATATTTGCTAAATGATAAAGTGAGAAGATGGGTGTGAAGAGGCCTTTCCAGTGCCACAACATTTCAGCAATAACTTTCAATTTCTTGAGAAAATCTTCATTGATTTTTTTTCACTTTCATTTAGTGGGGTTTGTTTTATGCCTTCAAAGTTGGCCTTTTTCTTGCTCTTATTTCATTTTTCTTTGATACAGCATTGCTAAATTCCATCTCATAGATAATGAGTGCTGCACCTTTGGATTGCACTGTTGACATTTCCAAAACTGGAAATACCAGACTATACAACAAAGAAAATAAAGTATTTCATGTCATAAATGGCTATTATACCCTGTTTCTTTAACTAACTAAATTTATTATTTTTATTTATATATTTAAAAGAGCCATTCCCCAGAGTGCTATACCTCAGCACATATTTCATCCCCAACAGGGAAGAGAGGTGAGAGTAATGGGCTTCTCACTTATGGGACATTACTTGTGTCTGTGTATAAATTAGAAGATATGTTTCTGATGTCATTGTTCCCTGGAGGAAATGTCATTTAACTTCAGATGGTGCAAAGAGGACTTCAAGGAAACTGAAACGAAGAAGAGAGTAGTGGAGTAGGTAAAAGATTTTAAAAATCAAGGAATTCCATATGGAGAACTAGAAAGCTTAGCACAGGATGGCTGCTTCCACTTGGGTCTTCATGAGAGAATAAGTTCTTCTGTTTGTGTTCCTCTACTATTGTCTGGAAGCCCTTTGAATTTTCTTTCCTACTGCA
Source organism: Corvus cornix cornix (assembly GCF_000738735.6). NCBI lineage: Eukaryota > Metazoa > Chordata > Aves > Passeriformes > Corvidae > Corvus > Corvus cornix. Next base: position 36,854,633 of record NC_046332.1, on the reverse strand, counting down.
GGTTTCTCTGTAATTATCAATAACTAGATGCAATGAGACAGTGAGATAAAATATAAAATATCTCCTATAAACTAAGTAACACAGGACGGTCGATCTTTAATGAGAAACTATAGGAAGGCAGGTGTAAGAGCTGATGCAATCTCCCACCTCTTCTATAGTTAACAGGCTCCTGCTGAACTGACTTTGGTGGCTCTTTGCAGAGGCAAATTGCTCATCATTGGTTTCTCTGAGGTACAGCAGGGACACGAGTTTTTTTGTTTTAGAGGCAGCTAACTAAAAACCAGTCTCAGTTCTGACTCTTCTGAGTGTATGTGGGTCTCTGCAGGAGGTACAGTTGCAATGCACCACACTCACTGCTGAGAAATATGATCAAAGATGCTCTGTTTAGTTTAAAACCCACGTGGTTGTAGGAAGAACCATCTTTCTTGCTGATGGAAGAAATTTGCACACACATGAGCTGTGAAATGTAGCTTGGTTGTTTGCTGGGTACAGTCACTTACTTTGATTGTTCCTTGTGTGTTTTTCATTCTGGAAAGGACCATCTGGCTTCAGGGAGGCTCATTTAATGAGAATGATAAACGTCTGCTGGAAGACTGGTAACTTTCTATGACTTTGGTAGGTACTTTAGAGATTCTTTAGCCAGAGGGTCTGACAGACTTTAAAGTTCCTTCTTTTAATAATGACTGCTAATATTAAATGCCCCATATTAATATTTAACATGGTAATAAATGAACTGATTTTCACTGTTCTTCAATTCAAAAAAGTCAAGGAAAATTAAGCTTATACAGCACATGCAAAAATGTTATCTTTTGCTTTGACACCCAGTTTTAATGCATCTGATTTTGTCATGTCATCCTAAACATTCAGTAGAGGTGGAATGCATGTAGGACTTGTCAGATCCTATTAAGTGACCTCTACTCTCATATTCTGAATGAACAAGCTCCTTTTCAAGAGATATAGGAGGGAATCTATTGACAGGGTCATCTTCTTACCATGCCATACAACAGGCAAGAGTCAACCATGATGAAAACGTCTCATCCATCTATTTGTCGTAGTCCTCAAACTCTTGTTCAGAGTAAGGTCTGAGTAACTCAATTATTCATGTTTTATTTAATGCAGACATTATCTCTTAAAAGACTGTTTTGTGGGGTTGGACGCAGTCACCCTACTTTTTTCTTTGCTTAACTTGGCAGGTCTGATTATTTTTCCTGGCCATTCAAATGATCCTTTATGCTTCCTTGCTGACTTTTGGGGACAACTTTTGTGAAACTGAGTTGTGCAAAAAGCTTAGAGGCTTTTGGGGTTTTGTGTTTGGTTTTCTGTCTTTCTCCAAGTAAAAGGACTAAAAATAGCAATGGCTACCAGTGCATGTAAACAGGAACTATTACTGTGCTGAGATACAACCTCTCTGTCACTTTAATGCAGCTGATGAGTCATAATTCTTGCTACAGGTCAGAGGCAATGAGTTTGGAATTTATATGTGATCTCCTGGGAAGGGAAGCCAGCCCGTGTTGTACATCCCTGGATCAGCTGAGCTGTGACAATGAAGTCTGGATTAGAAGCAGCTTCTCTACTTCTTTCTAACACTGGAGAAGTTGTAGCTGTTCACAGCTCCCCTCTGTAGAGGCACTGCAAGGTCATTGTAAAGATGTGTTTTCATTATAATTAGTGTGAACCTCCGGATTGTTTACAGGAAAGAAAAGGGAGAAAGGAAGGGGAAAAGACAAGGTGATCAAATCAGAAACATGCTGGTGCTGAATATAAATCTTGCAGGGATGGGGTTTTGGTTGAAAACTCTAATTTGCAATAACAGGCCCCATAGCGCAAAGTTAGAACGGACTGAAAAACTGCCAGTCAATTTAAATTCTGGAGAAAGGAATGGTTCTGAAACAAAGACTGGACTAGAAGCAAAGATTTTATAATTAGTTGTTGCTCTGTTTGGAATCAATGTGAAATGCTGGGCTTTAGCTCAGGAGTAGACATGTAGGAAGTTTCAGTGAGGTCCTTCTCCCAAGCATCTGATCCCAGGATCCTGGTCAATGGATATGTGGGCAGGGTGAGGGATGTGACACGAGTCTGCTCAGAACTGTATTATAGAGCAGCTGAAATTTGGAGAGAGGATTTCAAGGGGTGTTCATCCTGGACTGCAGATCCAAGACCACCTTAGGAGAGTATGAAATGGTGGTTAACAGAGTCCCCTTGGATCCTAGAATCATAGAAAAATGGAATGGTTTGGGTTGGGAGGGACCTTGAAGATCATCTGATTCTAACCTCTCTGCCATGGGGGGGATGCCATCCACTAGATAATGTTGCTCAGGGCCCCATCCAGCCTGTCCCTGAACACTTCAAAGGATGGGGCTTCTCCCCAGTGAAGCAATATTTAGTTCTAGATAGCTTTAAATGATCCCTCTGCCAGGTTCTGAGAGAATGCAGTACAGCAAGGTATCTTCATAAGTCTAGACTAAAGTGTGTGCTTAAAAGAATGTTTGTGTCTAGCTAAACATGATGCTGGATTCAAACTTCTACGCATTCCCTGTTGTAAGCTTCACTTCATATTGTTCTACTCCTCCTACAACATCAAGTGGATTTTACTAAAAAGCCAAAAAGCAATAGAACATACAAGAGATAATTTTTGTAACAATCCACAGTAAACTCCTATTGACTACTAGAGAAGAGAGACTAAATTGGGTTGAATTAATTTTTAAGAATTATAAAATAACTAATTATTTTGCTGGACCATAAAAGAGTGGGGCTAGGAAACATATTTTTTAATCTAATTTTATTTTATTTTGTAATAACACTCTCATAGATCATCTGAATTCTCTGAAATGTTGAGAGTCTGGGTAGAGTCAGAGGGATTAGTAGCATTTGTTATTACATTGGGTTGGGATTTTGGGTTGGGTCCAAAACTAATTTTTGATTGCTTGCAGCTGAGGGTGTTAGACTGAACTGCTTGACCAGGATTGTTCTAGAACAATCACATTCTGTTGGAAGTAAGACGATAATAACAACTAATACCAAGTCCTTCATAGAATTAATTCAGTCTTTTTGATGTTCATGAATTGTTAATGAGCAGCCTGCGATTTTATTTGAACTTCTAAATAAATTAATTTTCTCAATATTTTTGATAAACACATTTTTGTTTTCGTATTGTTTATAAACAATTAATTGCAAGTACTCCTCAATCAAAATTTAATTGATGTTCATTAAATTTTATCACAGCCAATGTTCTCTGTGTTATATTTAGAGCTAAGAAGTAAACATTTCTTTCACCTTTTTAAAAATTTTATTTTATTAAGGCTTAAAAAAACCCCACAAACATTTGGAAATTTCTTACCAAAGAAGAATTAGGGTGTCATGGTATCCAGTGATATCCATGTGGGCTGTATAGTTCCTGCAAGGAACAAATCCTTATTCTGTATTTTGAATTACAGTCACTTGGAATATTGCTGCTGCTTTTTTTTTCCTTGTATTTTGTTATAGAATCATTCCTGATGGAGATTTTATTTGCACCAAGAAACCTAAAGAAAAAATGTTTTGATTTAAGGCAACAGTATTTTCAGAGGAAAGTGGTTTTGATGAAAACCACTCTATTAGCTCCCACTTTAACACATTTTAAAACAGCTAAACTTCTCAGAATCAGGAAGAAACCACCATCATCTTCTGTCTTTTCAATTCAGCCTTCAGAGAATAAACCAGTTTAAGTATTTGGCAATGGAGAAAAAACCCAAACAGCTTTTCGGGTGAAAAACTTTCTGTTTGCCTGGCACAGCATTTTTGTACCCATGAGCAAGCTGGGTGAGGTGAGATTCGCCTGGCCAAATGAAGCTGTCTAAACCCAAGTTAGTCAACTGAGGTTCCTTCTAAAGGACATTATTTCTCTTATCTTAAGGTAGATGTCTACATTAGATAGACTGTAGGTGGCATGGCAGTATTTTTAACCAAACCCTGCCTGTATTATCTGAAATGATAATTTATATGTCTTTGCATTAGTGGATAAGCTCCTAAGACTTTTTCCCAGAATAAACGTTCTCCTCTGCAAGTCCCATAATCTCATGCTCTGTGAATTCCTTTAATATCCATTTAGAAAGAAGCATTTCTTTGAATACGTGGTCCAGCCAATCTCTTCTCTAAATGGCTCTTGGAAAGGAGGGGATGTGGTGTGTTTGATGTTGGGCTACCTAAAGCCTTTGAGATGGAATGACTTCTAACTTCTAAGATGTGCGCCAAGAAGCATCAAATATTGCTGATCTCTAAAGCTTTTGTGTTATTAAAACACAAAATAACAAACTACCATGACATAACTCTTTACGTAGAGGATACTTGGACTGAGGCAGATAGAATTAAATGCTTAAAAGAAATCTGTCTGCTTTGCCTACACATTTTGTCCTTTCAGGGCACTTTTTTTCTTTTTTGTAATCCCTTGTGGACATAAGCAAACACCACGGGATCCCTAGGAAAGCTTCCTTCACATCGCTTTTCTAATATGACTTCAGATATGTCCTCTGCTGCCAGGAACCCTCCAGCTGTGTTCTGGAGTTCTCTGTTCTGTGTTTGGACTCTGTATATTCCTAAATCCCTTTTTGTGCTATTTCACTCTTGAAACTTCACCCAGCTGTGATTATTCCAGGATGATGCTATTTCTTCTCTGTTCAGATTACACCACAATATGTAATTGGCAGAGACTTGGAACTAATTAAATGGCTGCATCATCTATTGGAGATGGGAAAGCAAGTTGTCACTTGCTGTTATATCTTCCTCTCTCTTTAAAATCTTCCTCTAGTCTCCGTTACAGATGTGCCTGTGCAAAGGAAGGAGTAGCTTGTTTTATTTTTTACACAGCTGTTGACAAACTTGCAGCTGCAGTACATACTCTTACAAACATACAGCTTCATTTCTCTTAGCACCTCTTTGAAGAGCTCCTCAGTTTCAGAGTTTGTTTGGGAAGCTGCAGCACTGTTGTTCTTTGATTTGAATCGGTAAATAAAAATATGGACACAAGCACACAAACACAAAAATATACATGTACACACATGCCTTGCATTTTTTTATTTTCAGTCTATATAAAGCTTGAAATCAGCCAAGATTGTCAAGACATGCCAACAGAAAATAAAGCAGTGACTGTGATACTTTTCAGTTCCTCATTACTATCCAGGTGGTCCTACTGCAGTTTGAAGACTTGTTACAATTTGATTAACACTTCATGCTTTATTAAAGAAAATATAAAATAATACTTGAACACTTTCTATGCTGGATAAAAATGTAACAGATGGACAAGGTTTTACCAAGCAATCTCTAAAAAAATTGACTCAACAGGACACAAATTAAGTTGCAATGGGAAATTTCTACAGGTTTAATTCTTAGCTCATCAGCCTTGGGAAGAAAGTTTTGTTACAAACCCAAAACTTGGTATATTATGAAAATGTGTACTTTCTGCTAGTTTTCCTGAGAATTATATATAAACACGTGAGCACCCAAGACCACATGAAGAGTAACAATGAACCTTAGGAAGTATCCATTTCTGGTGGAAAAAGTCAAGAGGAGAACAAATGTGAAAAGACATTACATTTGCCTGTCCTACTAAGTGGTAAATACTAGTTTGGAGGAACACAGATCTTGTACACAAACAGTGAACTGTGTGATGTGAAGAAACTGAAAAAAAAAAAAAGACTGAAACTTAGCAGTCCTTTCAGGAAAAAAAAAGAGACATGAGATTGCAGTATTTGTCTGTATATTTGAGAACAAGGCAGCAATATACATAAGGAAGTGGGTGTTTGTTTTCTTATATTTAGCTGGAAACTAAAGAAGCCAGAACCAGACTGTACATTTTATAATTGCAGGAAAACATCCACACTTGAAATAGGTGTCTGCCTTTTGCTACTTCAGTGTGACACTACTGATATTTTATTAAGTGAATTGTAATATCCTTTTGTCTTTAGAGTCCAACATCATGTGGTGATGTAATGGGATGTTCTTCCTTTTATGTTCTTTCTGATTCTCTTCCCCCTTTTATTAATTTAAATGCTTAGACGGGTGGTTTGAATAAGTCAGGAGTACTACCTTCTTACGTACTTTCTATTTTCTATCCAATGTTAAACTGTGTCTACTGAGTAATAGGAGAAGGGATAGTCTTTTGCATGAATAGATTTGTGCATAATAACCCCATTTTGTGGCGCAAGGAAGGGAGGGTTAGCAGAGATCTGAGGTTTTTTTCTGTAGTTTCAGGAAGGTGTTTTTTAGATGTTTTGCTGTTTCAGACATTCCCGAAACCTGCATCTTGGATGGACATAAAAGAAATGTAATTTGTTTGAGAATCACATCTGTTTTTATTTTTAAATGCAACTTTTTAAGGGAGAATGGATAGATTTCACCAGACCAACTGAGACAGCTGAAGAAAAATAAATGTTATTTTCTGCTTAAAAATTCTTCTTTGGTTCCCTGACTAACCAAGAATTTGAATGTGAAGTCTGCCCATTTTTTTCATTTGTATTTTGATTAGTAGGAGATACCACGTGTCTCTAACTCTTCTGCCTTAGGACATGTTGGCTACCTCATCTTTATTTTATTTTTGGCATTTTGGTTTCTGGCTGTTTAGTATATGGTGATTTGTCTGCATGGCAATCTCTTCTCAGTTTTAACCTGTTTTTCTCTCGTCATTGTAATTTTCATCATCTTATATAAAAGACCTAAAAAATTTATTGCCTTTATTACACAGAATATAGAATCAGAGGATCATAAAATGTCTGGGATTGGAGGGGACACCTTCCTTTAGATCAGTTTGGTCTACCCCATCCAACCTGACCTTGAACATTTCCAGGCAAGGGTTATCTACTACTTCTGTGGGTAACTTGTTTCAGTGTTTTATAACCTTCATTGCGAAACACTTATTTCTTATATTATATTTAAACTAAATCAACTCTCTTTTAAAATCATTAAAACCCCCCCAACATTTTTAAAAAATGGTTAAAAAAACATTTTAAAACCATTACCCCTTGCCCCATATCAACCTGTCTTCATAGGAGACATGCTTCAGCCCTCTGATCATCTGGGTGGCCTCCTCTGCGCTCTTCCTGACAGATCTATGTCCTTCCTGTGCTGGGGACCCCAGAGCTGGATGCAGCACTGCAGGTGGGGTCTCACAAGGGCAGAGCAGAGGGGCAGAATCCCCTCCCTGGCCCTGCTGCCCACGCTGCTTTGGATGCAGCCCAGGACACATTTGGCTCTCTGGGCTGTGAGTGCCCATGGCTGGGTCATGTCCAGCCTCTCATCCACCAACACCCCCAAGTCCTTCAGGGCAGGGCTGCTCTGATCTGTTCATCCCCAGCCTGTGTTGGTACAGGGGGTTGCCCTCACCCATGTGCAAGACCTTAAACTTGGCCTTGTTGAACCCCATGAACGTCTTATAAGTTCTTGAGCTTGTCTATGTCCCTCTGGATGGCAGACAGTTTTCCTAAAAATTTTATCTCATATCTTGTTACTGCTTTATTATTGCTATTACTATATTTTTTTTCCCTACAGGAAAGCTATTTAAACAGTCATCCTTGCTTTCATGGTAACAATTTTCATATATCCCTGAAAAGATTTAAATAATTGATCCTGTTCTCCATATAAATAACTGGTTCATACAGCTACTGAGCCACTACCATTCTTGTGCCAGCTTTTGAGCATGTCCTGAATTGAGAGCATAGAAATATTTTTATAACATGCTCCTTTATCATGAAAGGTCTATTGAAAATGACTTGGCAAGGAAGAAGTTCTGTAAGATTTCCAAATACATAAAGGGCCTTCATCTGATCCAAATTAGAGCAATCTGTCAGCCTAAGCATATGTCCACTGAAGGAATATCAAAACCTCCTATTACTATCAAGAATACTATTCAAAAGCTATTTCTTGGGCTAAGGACTTGATCTGACTTTAAAAAAACATGCAAATAAAACTGCTGTGCCCGTGTGAAATCCCAGCAGGGCTGATGGACGGTGTTTGTCCAGGACAGTTTGGTTATGCATTGCAATTTGTGAGGAGAATAAGCTGCTTGACATTGAATTGACACAGAGCCTAATCAGCCTGCAGGAAGTAAACAAATTCCCTATCTCTCAGTGAAGTACACAGGGCAAGGCTGAGCAGCATCGGGAATTCCCAGGCTTTAAATCAAGACGCATGTCAGCTGTAGGGCTTTGGGAGCAGAGAGCTGAGCTAACTCAGCTGTGACATGGGAGATCACCATCATGAAGAGCACATGCTCCAGAAAACTGCTCAGCTGTGGATGTGGGTGGCAGCTTGCAAATGAATGAGAGGTGTCTGAAAGTGTGAACAACTGATGTTGATAGTGTTTGGAGTTAAGTGCATGTCCTTCCTCCTTCTGGGAACTTCTTTGACTAGGAAAAGCTCTTGTCTGGCTCCTCTTAGTCTCAACCCCTTATACTGCCAGTGTATGTTTGGTGGGTTTTGCAGCTGTAAGAGCTCTGCATTTCTTTCTGTTTAAAAGCCTGGGGGACAAAAATTCTCTGGAGTTGATGGAAATGAGATATCCCTCATGATTGTGTAAAGAAGCTTCATAACTGACAAATAATGATATTTTAGAGTCAAGGAATTGTCTTTCTATCAAGGACAAATTTTAACAGTTGAAGATTTCTGGAGACATGACAGTGTATCTAATGCACAAGGCACATGGACGTGGACTTATGTTACAATATTATAACTTATTTAAGAGAATCATAGAATGGCTTGGATTGGAAGTGATGTTAAAGATCATCCAGTTCCAGCCCCCTGCTCTGGGCAGGGACACTTTCCACTAGACCAGGTTGCTCAGAGCTTCATCCAACCTGGCATTGAACACTCCCGGGAATAGGGCATCCGCAACTTCTCTTGGCACTATTCAAGTGCCTCAGGGCTCTCATGGTAAAGAATTTCTTCCTGATATCTAATCTAATCCTACCCTCTTTCAACCTGAAGCCATTCTTCCTTGTCTTCATGCCTGTGTAAATTGGCTCTCTCTGTCTTTCCTGTAGGCCCCCTTGAAGTACTGGAAGGCTGAAATTAGGTCACCCCTAAACCTTTTCTACTCTGGGATGAATAATCCCAGTTCTCTGAACCTTGTCTCTTGGGAGAGACGCTCCATCCCTCTCATCATCTGGGAGGCCTCCTCTGGACCTGCCTCATTGGTCAATATCCTTCCTGTGCTCCTCAAAGTTGGACCCAGCACTGCAGTGGGGTCTCACCAGAGCAGAGCAGAGGGGCAGAATCCCCTCCCTCACTCTGCTGCCCACGCTGCTTTGGATGCAGCCCAGGACACGTTTGGCTCTCTGGGCTGTGAGTGCACATGGCTGGGTCATGTCCAGCCTCTCATCCACCAGCACCCCCGAATCCTTCAGGGCAGGGCTGCTCTGATCTGTTCATCCCCAGCCTGTGTTGATACCGGGGGTTGCCCCAACCTAGGTGCAGCACCTGGCACCTGGTCTTGTTAAATATCATCACATTCCCATGGGCCCACTTCCCAAGCTTGTCCAGGTCTATCTGGATGGCATCCCGTCTTTTCAGGAGTGTCAGCAGGACTATTCAGCTTGGTATCATCTGCAAATTTTCTGACAGTGCTCTTGAGCCGTTCATCTATGTTATTAATGAAGATATTAAATAACTCTGGTTCCAACACAGACCCCCTGACGGACACCACTCATCAGTGACATCTACTTGGACTCTGACCTGTTGACCATTACCCTCTGGATGCAAGGGTCCAGCCAATTCCTTATCCACTTAACAGTTCTCTCATCAAATCCACCTCTCTCCAATTTAGAGAGAAGGATATTGTGGGGGACTGTGTCAAAGGTTTTACACAAGTCCACATAGATGACCTCTGGATCCCTTCCCTTGTTCACTGTTGTAGTCACTCCATTGTAGAAGGCCACCAGGTTGGTCAGGCAGGACTTGGCCTTGGTGAAGCCATGCAGACTGTCTTGAATCACCTCTCTGCCCTCCATGTGGCACAGCATAGCTTCCAGGAGGATATGGCTGCATTAAACTATGCCATGCTGTACCCTGCCATTCCATGCCATGCTGTAGCACACAACACTGCACTGTACTATGTTACACTACACTATGCTACAATATACTACACTTTTCCATATTATATCTAGGAAAAAAACAGGCATGACCTATTTACCTGCTGTGGGCCTTGCTCACGTTCATCTAGCATATAGTGGTCTTGCTTAAAGGCAAGTGTCATTCGTATTGATAACTGATTTTTAGTTCAGTAGTTCCTAACTTTGATCCCAACATCAGAGAAAATCTGAAATACATGTAACAGAGCTGCCACTATTTTTAGAATGCAGCAATTCTTTTATACAGAGACAATTCTTGTACAGTGTATATTAACTCCTCAGAAAGCCTTTCCACGTGGTAAAATAGATTTGGAGAACAAAAGCACTGAACATTGCAACTTGAATAAAACGGCGGTCTTTTATTGTTAGCTTTGAAGCACTGAACAATGTCTGAGACTTGTTCTGCAAAAGAAAAAGGGAGAAATAGAGACTTTCACCTCCATTTATATTCTAATGTTCTCTCAAAATAGAATTCCTCTCTGGCCCTTGAATAAATACCATAGGGTAGCTCGGGGATATTGCTTTAATTTCTGTGGCTGGTAACACAGAATGGGACATAAACAGTTATCTTTCTCCAGTGTTTATTGCCACTGCTTGGGTGGGGATTGATTGGGAATAACCAGCGCAGGGAAAGCTTCCACAGTACAAGGGCTGCCCTGGCCTGAAAAATCACACTGATTCCAGTTACTAAAATGATAATCTGGCATGGCTGGCTCTAACAGTAACCTGTCTGCGGCTAATAAATCCCATAGTGAATTGGCAATACTTCCCATCAAACAGTCTCATTGGATACAGGAGCTGGTGACAGTGGTGATGGCATAGTGATGGTGAGGAGGGGGCTGGTTGCATGGGAAGATGCAGCAGGTAAAACGTGACTTGAATGTAGGGTATTGTCCTGCTATTTAGTTTCCTGACAGCTTATTTTTTTCTAATAATTTGTTTGATTAGCAAACACAAAACCCATCAGAAGAGAGAGGAAGAACTCCAAGAGAAAATTGATTTGCTGACAGAGACATATATAATTTTGAGTTTCTTACAGCTAAATCCTTTCCACTCCCAGCATACATTTGCATACTGTCTCCTGCAGAATATCTGCTTTATATCTACCTGCAGCTACCTAGCCCTGTGTGCATGTGTCTGAAGTGCTGTCATGTTGCATCTAGCTGGCAGCACTGGGATAAAGCAAAATCTGAAAAACTGTCTGCCCTTTTCTTATTGTGACAATCTACGAACTGTTTGGCTATTATTAAAGTTGTCAGCATGGTGGAAACAGCTCACTGATGTTTTACCAGGGTTATGATTGCTCTCATTTGGCATTACTGTTGGCACAGGCACACCAGGGAAAAGAAAAGGAACTTGCACATTGTCTTAGGATTGTTGCTTTTAAGACAATTTTAATTCAGTATGCAGGAAAAAGGAAGATCCTTACCCGCAGTATCAGTCCAGTATCCTCAGTAACAGTCCAGTAGGAAGTCAGCTGGACAGAGAGAAAGAATGATCAGGTAATCACACCACATAATATAGGCTAGATGCAGGCAGAATTTAGTGCTTATTTTTTCTCTGTGGTTAGCACTTTAACACACAGAATCCTGTGTGCTTTTGAAGTTCAGATCAGGGTTTTCTGCTGCATGCTGCATGAAAAACTATTGCAGAGCCATCATTGGGGAAATTTTGGATGCCGTCCAAAAAGCTGTATTCTGTGTTCTGTCAAAACAATTTTTTTTGGAAAATACCATGCTATCTGGTCAACTAATTTTGGACCTATTCAGAAAGTCATGGTAAATTAACATTTCCCATTATATAGCACTCACCTGGCAGGCTGAACAACCAGAAGCTTGAAGACTCATAGAATGGTTTGACTCTTTAGTGATTCACATGTGTGTGAGCATGTTTGTGTGGAAAAAAAAGAGACAGGCTGTGCTTGGACCTGTGCAGAGTTTATTGTCTAGATTGTTCTGTATGTTACCACCTCTCACCCTTGCAGTTTGGTTTTGCACATGTTCCATCAGAACTAATTAAATGGTGGCATGTATTGGTGATGAATTAAAAACACACTTCAGGAAAGTATGGGGTGACAAGTAATTCTGGATAAAAAGGCAACTAAAAATTAAATTTTAGATTTTCAGAACTCATTTGGTATTGACTAAAATCCTGTCCTCAGCTGGGGAACCGGTGAAGAGAAAACCCCAGGCAGATGCAGGGTATGACTTATCTTTTGCTGCCCACTTCATTCTGCCTCCTTGATAATTTAAGTGTACAGAAATATTGTACCCACTGCTATGTGTCTTGCTTGGGTCCTTTTCAGATGTGGCCTCTGGCCAGACCAGCATGATGAATGGTGGCTCAAGTCCAAAAAGTTAGTTCAGATTGTAAAATCATTGCAAAACTAAGTTCTCAGAAGACTGAAGGTTTCAGCTCAGCTGAGCTGTGTCCTTGTACTGACCAGTAGGACTTCTTACTGGTTTGTATTTCCATCGATGTAGAGCAATATGTGGTGCTGGGACCAAACATATCGACTTGGTGGTTACTGCTCAGCTGCATCTGCATGGCAAGTTATGAGGGGAAAAAAATCTAACAGTCTGAAATAAATTTGTGATAATTTATCCTTGCTTAGCCAATGACTGCTCTTTTCTTCTCTGTGTTAGCTAATGGCCAATATCATCTTCAAGATCACCTGTGCTCTTTCAGTCTCTGATGCTCAGCCTCTACACTGGCACAGTTGCTTTTCAAAGAGTGAACAAGAAGACCTGATTTGCGTATGTTTGATTTGATCTGAATGCCATGGCAATGAGAATCAGTCATGTTAATACTTGGTGGCCATAGCAGCAGTTCTAAGGTAAATTAAAAAATCCTTCTCTCATCCTTCTTATTTGGTAATTACTGAGCCAGCGGGTTTTAGAATGTATTTTGGAAACATCATTAAAAACATTCCTTAGCAGTCTCCTGTCAAATGCATTCAGCCTAGTAAACACTCAGAAAAAAGATAAATCAGTAACTTCTTGGTTCCAATTCTCTCTTAGTTCATAGCTAGACTCAAGGGAAAAAAAGAACGGGAAATTTAGACAGATCGTCTGTAGTCACTCTTGTGCAATTCTTTGAAATGGAAGACAGTTGTATTATAGTTATTGATTTCAGTGGAAATAAATTCTTGTATCAAAGAAAGGCCCATGCCATGGAGAGGGAAGCTGCCTCAATATAATCTATTTATGCAGAAAATTTTCTACCTGGGGTCTGGGATGCCCTTCTCCTTGTCCAGACGAAAAGGTACCAAACCCAGGTGCTCAGCTCTGCTGTGGAAGGAAGCTTCTGGTCTGGCTCCAGGGGCAGTGGAGCTAGGATTGAAGTGTGAGCACCATGGACGGTCACTGAGGGGGCACGAAATGTGGGTAAGATCCGTGCATGAAGTGGGAAGCATGGCACGTCTAACTGAGAGCTGCTCAGGGAGATCTGGTGTTAGGAAGAAGATTTTGGCTTTGGCCCTCTTCACATACATGGATGCTGAAATACGCAGAAGGAAGCAGCAGTGGAAAGCAGAGAGTGTAAAAGGGAAAGAAGGGAATAGAGTCTAGGCAGGCAAATCTGCTCATTTTTGGCATAAAGGCAGCGATTAAAGCTGTGCTTACCGAAAGAAAAGTATTACCAGATGGATGAGGGAGGAGATCCTTCCCCTCTGGTCATTGCTGGTGAGGAACATCTGGAGTTGCGTGCCCAGGGCTGGGCTGCCTGCTGCAGACAAACTTGAACATGCATGTCCAGCAACGGGCAACTAAAGTAATCAAGGATTTGGAGCATCTGCCATACAAGAAGTGTCTAAAAAACCTGGGTGTTTTTAGCCCAATGAAGACTCAAGGGGATCTTATCAATTTATGGCTATAAATACCTGAAGGCAGGGTGCAAAGAGGACAGAGCCAGGCTGTTTTCAGTGGTCCTGATTGAGAGGACAAGAGGGAGAGGGCACAGCCTGAACCACAGAAATTCCATTCAAATGCAAGACAAAAGGTTTTTCACTGTAACAGTAACTGAGCACTGAAACACTTTGCCCAAAGAGATTTGGTAGTGCCCATCCCTGGAGATATCTACTACCTGACTTGAAAATGCCCCAAGCAACCTGCTTCTTCTGGCCTTGCTTTGGGCAGATGCTTGGACTAGATCTCCAGAAGTCTCCTCCCACCTCCACCATTCTTTAATTCTCTGGTAAGAGGAATATTTTACGGATATATGGATTTTATTCACCAGCTACAAGTGCTAGGCCTTCTGTGTATTATGCTATTTTCAACAGTACTTGATTCTCAAAAGTGCTTTGTGGAGCTCATCAGTTTAGAATGAAGACCCTTAAATATGATCCAGAAAGGGTCTGTAGATCCTCACTTTCCTTTCATTTCAGTATTTAAATCCTCAAATCGTGTAGATTGCCTGTGAGAGTTTCATTGATGTAAAGTGAAGATTAAAAAAAACATTAGGGTTTTAACTTTCCTGAAATAACACAGAGAACATCATAATGAATTTTTTATTACATATTGTTATAGAGATCAGTATGTCCCTTAGTCCCCCAATATTTTAAGTTAGAAATAAAAAAGGAATCTCAATATTTTCTTAAAAGTAGTTCTATGTGATATAAGAGAAAACTCTTTGTGATTTATTCCATAACATTTGATTGATATACATCTCTCCCCAAAATGTTATAGGGTGTTAACTTTCCTTGATATTAAGATTCTGTTAGTAAGACATAGGTAAAGGGTTAATAAATGAATGGTATTGAGAGTAAATCCTTTATAGATTTGGGCTGTGTCTTAGTTATAAGGACATCAATAGATGACAATCCTGAATATCATAAGAGCTAATCAATCCAGCCATTAGACTGCATAAAATGTACATCCATTCTTTAATAATTTCTTTAAAGCTCTGAGCATTATAAATCCATTATAAACCACTTCAAAATGAAATTTTAATTAGAAGTATAGTGTGGTGTGAGTAAGAACACCTCTGACATTTTAAAGACCTCAAGTATGTCTTCTTTAAGGTCCCTTTGAGGACGCTCCAGGTGCTACCCATAGTACCTGCAGCTGCAGAGGACCAGGCATAATAACTTAGAAGTTCCCTTCCAGTTCATGCTTCCACACTTCAATGGGCAAACAAACTGAATATGGTCCATTATATCAGCAGGATGGCGTCAGGTTCTGACATGTGAACAAGAGCCACCTTTGCTTCCTTCCAAAGAGAGTGATAATTACCTGAAAGACTTCTCCTTCAAATGATGAAACCATTTGTATATATTGTATACTCCTCTCTTGTTATGCAACAGAATTTTGTAACTAAGGACCAGAAGCTTTCCCCTCACTTTATTAAAATGCACTCTATAAGGTAGAAATCCTAGGTACTTTCCAGACAAGATAGGCAAAGAGAATCCACTAAAATAAATCAAGTAAACAAATTCCTCACCTATCCTGAAAACAGTCAGGCATATCTGATGTTCTTTAAGATAGAATTTATGACATTTCAGCATTAGTATGCAAGATTGGTCTACAGTGGTGAAGGAAGCAGTGACCTGAATAGGAGGCAGAATAATACGCTTGAATAAATATTTAGGTATCAGTACAACACTTAATGCATTTCTTACATTGTTGCCTCTTGAAGAGAAGTTGGTTGGAGAGGGTAAAGATTGGTTTGTTACTTACGGTCATGTCATGCCTGGCCTTTGGCATAGGCTTTGAAAAATCCTGCTATCATGAAGTCCTGAGAACACAGGGCCAGATCAACCATCAGCTCATGCACAGTTGACTGAGTAGTAGAGCTACCAGTTAGCAACACAACAACAGATATCTGGGGAAGAAGCTGGTGAGAGCGAAGAAAGCAGCAGAAGCTCCCACTTGCTCTGTAGCAATTTTAAACCAGGTTTAGCTCCATTCACCAAAACCAGCAGGGAGCCAAAAATCAAATAAAGTCAATTAAAATAATTAGTTAAATAAATTAAAGTCAATTTACAGTGACATAAAATTTGGCTCACTGAGGTGGGAAGTAAATGTCAGTACTGATAACTTCCACTTTCCTGTGTTCACCACAAAACTTCACTTCTTTGCTCAGAGTCCTGTTAACATGGAGTAAATTCCAGAAATTTGATAGATTGGAGAAGTTTGTTGTTTTGGCTCTCTATAGAACAATCTCTGTCTGAATTATCTTGAATAAATGTTATGATTAATTGTGTGGCTTGTGACTCTTCTTAAATGGGTTTTCATAAGCACAGAGGGGTTTGGAGGCTGTATAAACCAAAAGATGAACCTGCTGGTGATGACACCTGACTACAACATGTTTTCAAACTTTAATAGCTTTGATTGGCTTACAGGGGAATCATCTTCTTGGAAAAAAATAAATGTTTTGCATGGACGACTCTCCCACATCTGTGTTTTTCTAGTGAAATCCCTAAAATAAATATCTGATAGGGCCCTGAGGTCCTGGAAAGATGCCATATGCTGCATTTGGAAAGATCAGAATTGCAAAATAGATGTTTTGAAAAGAGCATACAAAAATCCTTACATGGCCCCAGTGTAAATGGAGAGCAAGAGCTGTCACATGGCCAAAATGTGTCAAGCGTTGGGGTTTGTATAACTGTATTCTTTATTAGCTGCAGGACTGTGTATGCATAGGGAGTTGCAGTCCTCAGTTGTCCTCTTTAATCCATACCCATAAAATGACAAACCAGAGTCTCCAACTGTTATCTTCATGTCTGTACCTCCTCAAGCTACTTCCCCTTTTAAAGTCTAGCTGGAGAAAAGGCTTTTGACTTGGAGTGTTGCTCTTAGCTCTGGCAGAGCCTTTCCTGGTCACACTAGCCAAATCACAGTTCAGAGCCCTCAAAAAGGGCTTTGAGCTTGGCTTGCAACCCCTGAGTGCTCATGGAGTTTGCAGAGATGGGCACTGCTCTTTCTTTTCCTGTGTGTCTTGCTCTGCAGTCCCTAAAGTCTCTCTTTGTGTTTTGTTCAATGCCTGGCTTAGCTGGACTTCAGTCTTACCTTGAGCTGCAAAGAACAGCACCTGAGTAACCAGGACTCCACTGAGGAGTGTGTAATAACAAGAACAAACAAAGTAAACATTCTCATTGAGCATTGTTCAATGCTCATTTCATGGCCATGAAAAGTGTTGTCATAAGGAAATTTATTAAAAGGCAGTGTGCGAGTTTAAGAGAGGATTAGGGAATTCAAGTCAATTACTCGGAGAAGCGACATTTATAGGACAGAAAATTCCCTCTTTTCCTTTCTGTTCCTTCAGTTTCAGAACTTTAACTCTCTCTGGGTATTGCACATTTGCATTTCCTAATTGACTGAAATACAACATCAAAAAGATGTTGAGCTGGGCGGTGCAGAGACCTGCTGGTGAAAGAGTATGAGGTATAGCGTACTAAATATTGACTGAATGTACCTGTGTTTGTTTGATTTATTTTGGTATTTCATTTTCCCTCGCTTTTGAGAGCCAATTAAAGTCTTGAGCTGGATTCTCAGCTGTCATGAATTACTCAAGTAATATGAAATCAATGAAGCTACATCGATTCATATCCACGAAGGATCTAGTCCATCCATTGGTGTCAATGGAAAACATGGATTTGGCACAGCACATTTGGGAATAAGGTGGAAGTATTCAGCACAAAAGCATTTTCACATTATCTCTCTGACTTGCAAGTATATACAAGCACTGGAAGTTCTATGGAGGTATCAGGCTTCTTGGAATATGAACAAATAAACAAAGATAAGTTTAGGACTACAAATTAGAGGGGAAGTGCCCTCCAGTGTGACATTTTGTAATTCTGCAATGTCTCTGAGCATGCCTGCAACCAGAAACGTAGAAGAAAAAACTGCGCAGAGGACAGATACATCAGCCCGCCTTCCTGATTTTCAAATGTCAAATTTTGTACAATCATAGAATCATGAGAAATTTTCTCTTTGTTCTCAAACACTAGAAAGAATAGACTGAAAGTTTTGGTTCATATTAATGGTCATAATTGGATAGGGTTTTTTTGTTTGATATTGGTAAGGATAAAATATCAAATGCTTTTTAGGTTGTGTTAATTTATAACCTCGAGAGCATCTAACATGCCCCATCCCTGAAGTGTTCAAGGCCAGGCTAGAAGGGGCCCTGACCCTGGTCTAGTGGAAGGTGTCCCTGCCCATGGCAGGGAGGTTGGAACTAGATGGTCTTCAAAGGTCCCTTCCAATTCAAACCATTCTGTGATTCTATGACTCTTGTGGCAATTAGCTAATTGCAAGGCATATATTAGACTCATATTTCTGTGCACAGGTTTTTTATTCCCAAAAATTAATTTGTATGCTTTTTTCTCCCCCTTCTGTTCTTTTCAGACTCATTATTCTCACTGTGTTCTCTTCATTCACAGAAGGAAAAAAAGAAATTTGTGAATCTTTCTTAAACATGGTCTTTAGACTTACTATTCTGCATCCAACTTTCAGCACATTGCTGACAGTTCAGGCGTCAAATGACCCTCTGGGTTTTACACAGAGATTTTGATTAGGTTCCTTCTCAGACCTTACAAGCACCTGTGCACAGTGCCTCTTGTTGCTACTGTTTTTCATGATATTTTTTAGTCAATCTTGCAATATAGACTCACCTCTTCTGTCGAAGGTCAGCCACCCAGAGGCAGGATGCAGGGGAGTAAGAGTTCCTCTTTATGATTTTGGTGCCAGTTCAAGCATGTTTTCAGACCTTGCTCTCCCTTGTGTGCATGGATCACTCATTTCAAGTGCTCTTAGAGAGGAACCTCACAAAAGTTTCTGTTTTACTAACATCACAGACTGATCATCAAGAGTGATTTTCATTTATTTTATATGACACTAGAGATTTGCCAGTAGCTTTTAGGACCCTTGTGACTTTTATAGTAAGTGCTAATGGGACTGTCTAATGTGACATCCTGCCTGGTAAGACTGGAAATCACCAAGCAAGCTCAACATCAAGCCTAGAATTCAGAAAGGACTTACAATTAACATCTGGCTAACAGAAAAGATACTATTCAAGGTTTTGGCAGGGAGTATTTTTTTCTGAGTAAATAGTATTTGAACTTGTGTGTGAACCATTTGGCTAGTCATGTCTGTAGCTGACCAAGAAAACATGTTACAGATCACTTACCTGCTGCGTGTGTGATAAGAGAAGACAGAAACTTGCCATGGACAAGTCTAAGTGTCATAGTCTACTAACATTTGGAAAAGGAAGTCAAGAAAATTTCTTATTGAAGATTGCTAAGGACATGAAGATGGGAAAGGATAAAGTAATTGGAAAAATAACTCCCTAAAAGATAGGAAACAAAGTAGGAATAAATGTTCATTTCTTACTGGGAAGGAAAATTGCCAAAATAAACCCACATTTGCAAATGGTCAGGTAAGAGGATGGAGCAATGAGGTGACAGAATTTGCTGACATTCCTGTTATTCAAGGTTGAGAGTTGACTGAAATACTGAAGAATGTGCTTGCCTTTCTGAATGACCAGGTGAAAAAAATGGCAAATGACATTCAATTTAGATATGTATGTGGGTGATAGGTGGATCCCAGCTTTGCAAATATGATGCTCTGAGCTGACCAAGACTCAAGGATGAAGTTTTTATAACTAGGATGTTTAAGTGTATGGAAACCCCAGCTCAGGGCTGAGTAGCAGTAAAAATATACACAGAAAATGGGAAGGTAGGAACTCTTAGGAAAGCAAAGCAAACCAAAACAAAACAGAAAAAGGTGTCATGTGATTTCAAAGATGCCCTCATCTTCAGCATGGTATGAGATCTAGCACAGTCAATCCAACTAAAAGATACAGTAAATCTGGAAAATTATACTAAGCAGAGAAAAAGAAATCTGTCATATATACAGAACTCTTATACAAATAGTTGTTGAAGAGATGAAATCTCTTTGGCCCACAAAAGAGGTGGTGAAGGTCCATGCAGTCATCAGTGAATACGGAGAAGTGTAGATAGAATGTTCTGGAGCACATCATGTTACAACTGCACTTAAAAGAATAATTTAAAGGCAATGTTACAAAGAAATTATTGTAGACTTGGAAGCCACTCAGCAAATAAGCTGGAAAGCAAGGAATAGTTGAAAATTCACCTCGTGACAAGGACCATGTTGCTTGCCTTGACCTGCAGAGGACTGAGTCTGTTCTGAAGACCATAAAATGCGGGTGGCTAAGTGAGGGTTGTTTGTCCATGATGGACACAATAAAGCCTCAGACTGCATAGATATTAGTCCTGCATAGGACCTAGGATTTAGTAAGAAATGAGGGGGAAAAAAATCAAAATAGCAACAAAGAAAACCCAGAAAGAAATTCCCAGCTGAGTACCATCAGAATCTGAAAAAATCCCACCTCAAAAACCTCAACTTCAATACAAAGTATAAAAGCTGACGAAATTTTGCTTTCCAGTAGCTCTGATATTTTGTAGTAACAGGGTTGGTTTGATAAATCTTGCAATTTTTGACAATAAAGTTCCACCTTAGGTGACCGTATATAATTCCATTTGCTCTTTGAAGCACTAGGATAAGCCAGAATAGTTATTTACCTCCTCTGTAGAGATTTCCTGGCCCACCTGCTTTAAGAACACATCAGTGAGTGGGCTGAAAGTATTCCCTTCCTTGGGTGGCTGCTTAGTGAGTGGCAGCAGCCTTAGAGGTGGTGCTGCTGCCTTTTTCCCACACATGATTTGAGATTATCAAACGACACTTGAATTTAACGCCTTGAAAACAAATATAAGGAGGTGGTTAGAGTGGCACAACATAAAGTTAGGGTGTATAATGTGTTGCCAAAGGCTGTTGCAGATGCTAAACATTTACATAAATGTTAAATGTTTCAATTGGTTGCATGGATAAATTCATGGAAGAAAAACATATTCAAAGCTATTATAAAGACACCAGCTTTGGCTCTGGGGCTTCCTGTGTTACAGATTGTGGAGCACTAGAAGAATATTCTGGGAAGCTGTGATAATGATTGCTCTGACTTTTAACTATTTCAGAGGCATCTTCTATGTCGCTGCTGGAGACAGGACGTGGGGCTAGTTGGGACCTCAGTGTGACCAATGCATCTGCTGCTTTGCCAGACCACCTGGTTCCAATGGGTTTGAGTGCTCATACGCAGGGCTACAGAGAGATGTGCGGAGGATCATGAATGACCTCCTTTCTACACTCTGCCCAAGAGCAAGTGAAGGGTGGGAGATGGGGAAGGTGTTGACTACAGCAAAACCTCTTGAGCTTTGTAGTAGATGACATGCCTTGTGCCCTCTTTGACCTCTGCTGCTGTGCTGTGGCAGATAACCCCAGCAGCTGTCATTGTTGTGACTTTCTGTATAATAATAAAATATGATTGCATTTCCAATTCATATCACTGTGTTTAGTACCCTATATTGAAGGAGATTTATGTTTATTTTCCTGAAGGGGCTATGGGAAGGAAGACAGCCTTTCATTCACAACTTACTTGGCTGCCTGATGAATATACTTCTTCAATTTCTTCCTTACCATAGACATATTTATACCATTAGGAACATTGTAAAAATACCAACTAACAAACACTTGGATTTTTAACAGAAGATAAAGGAAGATTTTTACAGCAAGTTTAGTTTTGAAAATTCCTACAAATGGAGCCATGTGAGCACATGCTCAAAAACATCAACACTTATTATATTGAAGAAACGAGGACACGGTCTGGAAAAGATAAATGACTGACAGCCACAGAGGTCAAGATCCTACAGAGCAGAGATTAAAGGTAAAAGTGCAACCTGCTACCCTGAGTAAGTTATTCACTCAATTCACTAAATCACATCCTGGAAATGCCACTGAAAACTTACTGGAGTTCCTTTCTTAAATAAAAAGTCTGGAAACTGTTCCAATCTTGTCCTTGGCTTATTCTCTCCGCTTGAATCGTTTGTGCATCATGTTCACTATGGTCTGTCTTGGAACAAGTCCTGTCTTAAATCAGCTGTAAAAGAGAGGGCAGCATTTTCTGAGATGACTGCAAGAGATGTCTAGAGAATTGCTTTATCTTTTATGGATAATAAACAATATGATAAAACAAAACAAATACTTACAAAACCACCAGGAAGCAATTAAATATCTGCAAAAGCGGTTAGCAGAAAGAACAATAGCACAGAGCAGTAGATTTCTCAGTGAATGCAAATCCTTAGAAGCATATCCTTGGCTCACTGTAGGTATTTTCAGGCTACTTAACACAATGGGAATGAAACCAGTTCATTCTGGGCAGGTGAACATGGCACTGCATGGAGATTTTACCAAGAAAACCTCCAAAGAGGATGTGCCTGGAGTAAGATCATATGTCTTGTTGAGCCTTGGTTTAGCACAAGAGCTCATCTGGTACTAATCTCTTTGCTACTTTATTTATGCAGGTCTGTTAGTGGAGCAGAGCCTCTACTACCTTGTCTGACTTAATGTCTTTGTGGTGGAGGAGAGAGAGAGATTCTGTTTCCTTCTTGTCTGAAGTTACGCCAGTGATCAATGAACAGCTTGTCCAGAAGAACAGAATTGGTTGTCCTTGTGAGCCTGCTCTGGGAGCAGCTTTGCGTTTATCAACTGCTTTGAAGAATCCCACACACTGCCCTGCTCACGAACATACCAAGCTGTCATTTCATGGCACCCAAATTGTTTTCTGTTGCAAATATTGCTTAAACTAGCCATATTTGCTCTTCTGGTTATTTGTCTGAATGTCGCTAATGGGTCCTGTTATGCACAAGAATCAAGTACAATTTATGCCTGCAGCAATTTGTAGCAGCTGGAAACCAAAAAATTAAAGTATATTTAGGGTCAAAAGGGTTCCTTAAAACTAACTGATTTCATACATGAAATAGACTGCAACTTTTGTTTGGCAGTATCCTGTATGAAGTCCATAATTCATGGTTAAAAGATGAGGAGATGTGTAGAAAAAAACCATCCATCTAGATCTCAATCCCCAAATGGAATTTCTCTGAGGAGAGGAAAGTTATTTCTGATTAAGAGGAATCTTCCCTCTTGATAACCCTAGAACATTTCTGCTCTGCTTTCACGTTTAGTGTTACAGCAAGATCACTCTGGATGCTCTCTGGATCACATATTCAAAGCTGTACTTTTGTATTATAAGCTGGAAAGAAATTAGCAAGAGCTCAAGGGCAGTGAACCTCCCATTCTTCTCAGCATGAGTGAGACTACATTTGGAGTCCTGTGGCCATATTTTGACTCCTCAGCACAAGAAAAATGTGTGTGTTCTGGAGCAAGTATACCAGAAAATCACAAAGAAAGTCATGGGGCTGGTGCATGGGATTGTTACAGTGGGGATACTGTAACATGATGTATTAAACCAGGAGGCCTGTGGAAAACAAATATATATGGACCGATTCTTGCTAGCTGTTTCAGAGATGTTTATTTCTCCAGCCGCATGGCCGGGGCTCTGCCGAGGAACTGCTCAATCACGGGATCCGAGGGTCCTTGCCCGCGCAGGGGAACACAAACCAACCAATGGGGAACGAGGCTGACCAGGGGCAGGGAAACCCCGTGCCTCCCGCCCAGGGCCCCTCTCCCAGGACCACATGGCAGGGGGAGGAGACCCCAACATTTCACCTGTTTATTTTTAACAAAAGAGATGTAAAACTTAACATTGAAAACAACAAGGACAGTTTCAAAACAAAACAAGCCACCCTCCTGAGTCTTTGAATGTCCAAACAGATTCTGTGGAACATCTTAAGCCTGACAGAAGGGACACAGGACTCTCTGAGCATGCTTTGTGGGGAAACTGAGGCAGGAAAGATTTAATTTCTTCCCTCCCCCTTTTCATCCTCCACTCGGCATTGGAAAGGGATTTTTGGGGAAACAATTGGCAAAGGTATGGTTTTGTGAGGGAAACCATGGACGAAAAAATGGATTGGGAATACACTGGCAGTAATAGGACATAGGGTAAAAGGGAAAGGTGGGATTAGGAAAGGGAGACTGTAGGGGGGGCCGACAATGGAGATATTGTCTAACATGACTACGATTTTTAGCATATATACTGCCTTTTACAGGAACACCATCAGGCCAGTGACCTGCGATGCTTGTAACCCTTTTCTCCCTAGAACAATTTTGAATTCCACCACCTCTCCATCTCCCAAGCTTGGGATGCATTTTTCAGGGTTATTATTTTTAATAGCAGTTCTATGCACATATATGTCTTGCCGGTTGTCACATCTTGTTATAAAACCATAATTTTGTTTAACATTATACCACTTTACTATTCCAAAAACCTTAGCTACAATATTTTCCTTTTTCCGAGTGGCTGTTGTTTTCTGTCTCGCTGCGTTCTTGCTTTCTCTTTCACTTGCTCCCGTGTTGGAATTGTTGGAGCTGCTAGTGCCTGTGCACTCTTCCCGGGGCCGCGTGGGCCTGGGCTGGGCTGGGCCGCGCCGCCTCAGTTCTCCACGTGGTCTCCTCCTCTGGTCGCAGCTTCGCTGCCGCTGCCAGGTGCTGCATCTCGCCGGGCCCCCGAGCGATGACTCCCCCGCGCCCTGCTCCAGCGCGCGTTCTCGGCTGGGCGCGGCTCCGCTCCACCGCCATCGCCGCCAGCCGCCGCCCGCGCGCCGCCCCTCTCGGCCGGGCGTTCCCGGGGCTCGCTCCACCACGCGCTGTGCTGCGCTGTGCGGGCACCGCCGGGTCCAGCGCTCCCACCGTGCCTCGCTTCGCCACCGACACTCCAGCTCCCGTGGCTCCGCCCGCACGCGGGAACTGCCTCGCTGCTGCTCGCAGAGCATTTGGTCCATGTGGCCGAGGCCGCAAGGTCCCTGAGCCAGGCTTCCCTTCACCAAGACACAGCTGACATTGCTCAACAGTCTCGGTAATTAAATAATATTCACGAAAATATTCTTCCATCGGCATATATTTTGACTCAAAAATTAACTGGGTCCAAGCGGTGTTCCAAAAGTCTTTGGTAAGAATTAAATCCCAAGAAACATAGAAAAAGTTCTCAAACAACCATGCCAGGAAGTGTTTCAGTTCCTTTTGAGCTTGAATTAAGTTAAAATTTACAAATCGTTGTTCAGGAATCTTGTTAAGTTTAAGATAAATGTCCATATGCGGCTCTCAAAGCCAAGAGCCTTCCCACTGTTCCTCCATAGTTTAAATATGGAATAGAAAAACAAAACCAAGAAGAGGAATGCAAAGTTTCTACGGTTTACTCACACACATCAGTCGCTTAGGGATCGGGGATCGTTCTGCCCACATTATCCACCTTTTGTTACAGCGGGGATACTGTAACACGATGTATTAAACCAGGAGGCCCGTGGAAAAGAAATATATATGGACCGATTCTTGACAGATGTTTCAGAGATGTTTATTTCTCCAGCCGCATGGCTGGGGCTCTGCTGAGGAACTGTTCCAGTCACGGGACCCAAGGGTCCCTGCCCGCGCAGGGAAACACAGTACAACCAATGGGGAACGAGGCTGACCAGGGGCAGGGAAACCCCGTGTCTGTCCCCTCAGGGCCCCTCTCCCAGGGCTACATGGCAGGGGAGGGACCCCAACATGGGATGTAAAAGGAGATGCTGAAAAAACTGGGGGGTTTGAGCCTTAAGACAAAACAAAGGGAGATCTTGCTGCTGTCTGCAGCTGCCTAATGGGAGGCCGCCTAGAAGATGGAGCTGCACAGATACAGACAAGGACAAGGTGCACAGGACAAGGGTCAGCAGCCAAAAATTAGAATATGTGAAATTGTGATTAGATGTAAGGAAATAGGTTTGGAGCTGTTGTGCAGGAGGATAGTCAAATCTCCACTACTGGAGATCTTCAGAGTGCAATTGAATGAGTTTCTGAGAAGCCTGAGCAAACTGGATCCAGCTCCAAGCAAGGGGCTGGACTACACAACCTAAAATTTTCTAATCTAAACTGCTCTGTGATTCTATGCTAATTCTGCTTATACATGTTATGACCTCATGGACATGCTGTTTTTTTCAGTGCTGAGCTTCCTGAGGGACATCTGCCTGGGAATTAAATGTTGTTTGCTGATCCTGCAGAGATAGTTGAAAAGTTATACAAATACTCATACTGAACAGACACCAAACATCTCAGTGCCCCAGAAAAAATATGTGTATATATGAAAGAATGTTGCCACTGGAATACCAGTTCCTACTTGCACATATTTGTAAAGTGACAGAATTCCTTCTGGATTTCTCAACTGCCAGGTGTAATCTTGGTTTGTGTTGGTTTCTATCCAATTTAATCTAGCTGAAGCTCTTGGGACACTGCAGAGGACAAAAGGGAAATATTTATACAGGCTGTGTCTACAGGCAAGAGATACTGCAGAGATAAAAATATTCAGAAGTTACCCTGTTTGGCAGGAGTTATTCTGAGTGCTACAATAACACACTATGCTAAAAAAAAATAACTGAACCAGAGATGGAATGACTCACCAGCCTCGGAGTTAAGACAATACCCTAAGTTTTGGAAGTTGGTTAAAGATCTTGCCTGAATGATACACATAAGGGATCTCTATTCTTTTAGGAAACACTTTCTGTTGAAAACTGTTTCCTACCTCAGTTGAGCAAGTTGTTTTAACTCAGGTAGCATTATCTGGAGATACTGAAAGAAGTCTCCCAGTAGTATTCTTGAATCCAGTGTTTCTGAATCTTTTAGGTAACCTGGGAAAATTGTTCAAAAATTTTCTAGCCAAAGAAGTAAACTTGTACTTCAGTGCTTGGAACAAGTATCATGTGCATTAGAGCAAAAGCATCTCTATCCCAATTTTCTCCCTTGCTGTTTTTCTATTTTTTCCCACTCAAACCTATTTGATGTTTTTGTTCTGAGTTATAGATGGTTACAGTATGAAGGGACTGTGCTGTTTGGCCAGGAGCATATTTGCCAAAAATATCCCTGTCTTTTTTATCTTTTGAGTTGTACTGATGGGGGTGTAAAGCACTGGAGGTTTTGCCTGGTTCTGGGAAGTATTACTGCAAAGGCTGAAGATCCTGGTCAGAAAGCCTGGGAAGAGTAGGGAGATGCTCTGAAGTACATTCAGGTAAATGGCTATTTACTAAAGTATGAGTGCACGACCACTACAGACCCTGGAACATTTTGAACACTGAGATGTGAGAGGCTGAATGTGTGGTGAGACATTTAGATACCATAGCAAAGGGAGGCATTGGGGAAAACACAAAAAATAGCATTTTTTATATCACTGGGCAGCATCGGAAACACAAAGATGACAACTTCCATTGGCAGATTTTCTTGCATAAGCAGAATTCAGGGGGGCTGGATGGCTTTCAGTGGGGATTCAGAGCAGGAACAAAACCCCCTCAAATGTTTTTTTCTGCAGACACGAGAGAGGAACATGCAGTGTCCTTATCAGTTAATCACTTTGACTAATACTGGTAGACTAGGATCTTGAAACAAAGATAGAAAGCTTCTCTTTATATTTTAACTCTCTGGGTTCATTGGTTGACACCAGTGTGAAATAAGGGGGAAACGAAGAGTCATTCCCTTTATTTTTAAAGTAATGCACTTCAAAAAGGGAGATGTTGGGAGAGTGACATAGGTGCCTACATTTAGGAATCCTTACCATTATGGATGCTCTGGGATATCCAAACTGTCTATCTGAGGTTGATGGATATGACACCCTAGGTTGTCTCCTCTGGCACTTAGACACACCTGTTTAGGTACTTAAATTGCTAAATAGAAGTCCAATTTAAGCCAATCTTCAAGGTGTCCTCTGTAGTCAGTGGAGAGGGATGAGATGAGATGAAGCATTCTGCAGAGGTGCTATCATTTTTCTTCTGACTACAGAAGGAAGGAGGCAGCCTAAAATTGCTCCTGTTCCCATCTGGCTGCAGTTAAGTGAGATGGATCCTGGTGCATTGGTATGAAATGGGGTGGGCCTGGATACTGCTTAATAGGGGAGTTCCTACTCCATCCTCCTGTCTCCACCTTTCCTCTTGACTTCAGACTGTGTACCCCCACCACTTGCACTGTGCCAATTCTGGTGCACAGTAGGTGCATTCATTTAGTTCATTAGTACAGACTCAAAATTCCTGTTGTGAGTTGAGTTAAAGATGTTTCTTGTGCAAGAGATGTAGGGAAGGATGACAGGACAACTGCAAGCAAGGAAGGGGAGAAGGCTGTGGAGCGTGGCTGTGAAGGGGAGATACCTCCACTTTCCATGATGGGGTTTAAATTAAATTAGCTTGACTGTCATGGAGCACAGTCAAAGTGACTACCACCAAAAAAATTGCATACTGATGGTATGGGGAAGGTAAGTTGGGCACCTTTACCAATGCTAGTGTCAAGGGGAATCATGTGATATGTGCTGTGACTTAGATTTTGAAAAATGAAACAAATGCTTTAAGCTCTTCCTGGATATTTCAGTCTTTATTGGATATCTCTGTGTGAGCATAAGTTTAGATTGACCTTAAGGGACCTAATGAGGTCTCGCCACCTGATGCTATGGTTGCAGTCATATTTAGCAATAAATTACAGGAAATAATAAGAATACTTTATCACTTATGGCATCTATTCTGGGCAGGTCGTTCTTTGAATACACTTTTTTTTTTCCTTTCTACAAGCCAGTGAATACGTCCAAACACATTACAGGGCAACATTTAATTAAGAATAAAAGAGATTTGGCAGAAGGGAAATTGCTGTGAAGGTAATTTTTGACATTATTCTCAAACAATCAAAACACTGAAAACAGGACTCTGAAGGCCCACCAAGCAGCCAAAGAACACATAGAGGGCATGTAGAAATGTGTGTTGAAAAGTAGATACTCATTCTACTTTTCATATCACAGGATGATCCAGTCAATAACATAAATAAGTGTTGAAGAGAACCAAGAGAGGAAAAGATAGAGAAAGTGTGCATGACTGAAACTTTTCAAATACCACTTTAATTATATCCATACTGTGATGTAGGTTTCTTTATGTAGCTCTGTAAAAGTAAATTTTTGCATATTTCCCCCTTTTTCCTGTGCCATTAATGGAAAGACTGAAGAATGAGTTATTATATATGAGATGCTACGGTCCCTATATATGTGTCTACCTATCAGTGGAAGAAGTGTGGGGATGATACGTCACTTAAAAATGCTGATATATAATAATTGTTGCTGACCAGAGGAGGATAACTGCTACCATATTTAGCATTGCTGTAATCCTTTCCAGCTCTGAAACACTTTCCAAGTAGTTATTAGCTACTGTAAATCACCAAACAATTTCTGTAAAAAATGTTTGTGTGGTGAGTGCCCACCAAAGCCACTCAGCTGGACAAAGTAGAGAAAACATAATGAAAGGCCTGTGGGCCAAGATGAGGACAGGGGTTGACCATCTCATCAATTACTGTCATGGTCAAAACAGACTCAGCTTGGGGAAATTAGATAAATTTGGGGTTATATGAAATAAAAACAAAATCTTAAAACACCTTCCCCCCACCCCTCCCTTCTTCCTGGGCTCAATTTCACTTACCATTTTCTCCACCTCCTCATCTCCAGTGGCACAGAGGGACAGGGAATGGGGGCTGCGGTTACTTCATCACTCACTGTCTCTGCCACTCCGTCTTCCTCAGGGGGAGGACTCCTCACACTTTTCACACTCTTCCCCTGCTCCCAAGTGGGTTACCTTGCACAGGAGGCAGTCTTCCATGAATTTCTCCATTGTGAGTCCTTCCCTTGGGTTGTGGTTCTTCACAGACTGCTGCAGCGTGGGTCTGTCCAGGAAGCGCAGTCTTTCAGGAACAGGACGTTCCAGTGTGGATCCCAGTGGGGTTACAAGTCCTGCCAGCAAACCTGCTCCAGCATGAGCTCCTGTCTCCATAGGGCCACAGCTCCTGCTAGGAGCCTGCTCCAGTGCATATTTTCCACGGGGTCATTTCCAGCCTCCTTCAGGCATCCCCTTGCTCTGGTGTGGGTCCCTCCATGGGCTGCAGGTGGATCTCTGCTCCACCATGGACCTCCATGGGCTGCAGGGGCACAGCTGCCTCACCATGGGCTGCACCAGGGGCTGCAGGGGAATCTCTGCTCTGGTGCCTGGAGCACCTCCTGCCCCTTCTTCTGCACTGACCTTGGTGTCTGCAGAGATGATTCTATTATGTGACTAAAGGTAATATCTGTCCATTACTTGGCTTAAGAAGTTATGCTCAGTGCACTCCAGGAGTTTCCTGATTGCCTACAGCTCTCTGTGTTATTTTTCCAGCAGATATTGGGGTGGTTGAAGTGCCCCAGCAGGACTAGAGCCTGTAAGTGTGACGCCTCCTCTAGCTGGAACAAGAAGCCTTCATCAGTAGGCCCACCTTGATCAGGTCGCCTGTAGTAGACATCAACCACAAGGCTCCCTTTTTTTCCTCAGTTTCTAATTCTTGTGCATAAGCTTTCACCTGTTCATGGATATTTTTTTCTCAGTTCTTCACAATCTCTCAATTTCTTAATGTAGAGGGCAAACCCTCCATCCCTCTGTCCTCTCCAGCCCTTCTGAAGTCTATTGGTATTGATAGCCACACTGCAGTCATGGATTTATACCATCAATTTTAAATAATGGCAACTGGGTCATATCTTATTAGCAGCCTGGTGGCTTCTAACTCCTTCTGTTTGTTGACCATGCTGAGTAAATTTGTGTAGAGGACCCTCAGATGGACTACCAGTTGTGTCACCTTCTTAGAGGAGCATTGCTTAATTCCTTTGAGGTATTTCACTGGAGTTTCCCTGTTGGCTCCTATTACCACAGGAACCCCTGGCTCATCTCCATAAGACTTAAAGTGTGCAGCAGTGTAGCCAGCACATCTCAGAGCAAGAGACATATACAAATAAACAGGATGGATGCCTGAATCTCTGCTGCTTCAGTGCAAACTCCTGCAGCTTAAAATAACTGCAGGGTAAAGTGGGCTTGGTCTCAGTCTTGACATGCTCTTGCTTCAGTACCTCTGCTACAAAGGATAGGCTGAGGCCTGACAACAAGCAGTTATTAAGTTGCTAAACTGCCAAATTAAGCCCATTGTTGATCATCTTGGACTTCTCAAAATTTTGACATGTTGTGAAGTTATCTTCAACCTGTATATGAAATTTGGACACAGGTGCAAGTTATTAAAATATGTTTCTTTAGTGTCGAGGAGGACCCTTTGTGCTGGGCTCTGCCTGCATGTTTATGTTGCAGGAGTCATTCTTTGCCAGGAAGATGAACAAGGTCTGGTAGATAAATCAGCAATGGGTGATAAATAGAAAAAGAGAAGTAACTTCGCCATGGTGATGCAACAGATCTGGAGCAGGTCTGCAGCAGCCCGTATTGCTTCAGAAGCTCTATTCTATTCCTGTGCTCTGCTCTGTTTCAGTGTTTTCCTCTGTCTTAAATAATTTTCAACATGATCTGAAGTAGAAGGCAATAAAGTAATTTGGTTGCTGAGGGCTTATTACATTGCTAGGATTTTGCAAAAAGCCTATTTAGAGAAAGCAACACATACTTATCGATGGATTTAGGATTACTATTCACTAGTTAGACACTGTAAAGAAAGTAGAGATCATCTTGTTCATGGAATAGTATTTACTGTGATTGGAATGAAATGCAGCTGCACACTTGCTTCTGAAAAAATAAACTGGAGATGACAGTTTGAGCTAAATCTTGCAAAAAAATTTCTATCATAATCCTTGAGTGGGCATATTGGAAAGAGATCTATCTGTCTTTGACATTGCTTCCATGCTAAAAAAAGAGCTGAGAATGATCTGCACATCCCAAACAGAGTAAATGCTAATATTGTCAAGAGTCTTGACAGTTTATTCACCAAAAAACTTGGCTTTATGTGCAGGGAACTGCAGTCTGGCAGAAAGGTGCAGTATTCCCAAAGCTTTCCTGTGGCTCCTGAAGGAAGCTGCTTGGCTGTCCCCGGTCTGATGGAGCACTCCTGAGTCTGTAACAGGCTCTGCTATGGTGAAGGTCCTTTTCTGCTGCTGTGTGATAACTGTTTTTAAAATCAGGAATTCTCCTTCCTGCTTGGGGAGCAGAAAGGAGAAGCTAAAGCATTGCTTAAGTCCCCAGACTTTTTTTCCCCCCTGCAAGAAAATATTGCCCCTTGGTGCCCTTTTGCTACCAAGGATCACTTTGACATGGGTACAGTCTGATGTAGTTCATTTAAAAATATTAAAAGGTCACCAAACATCATTAGTTATATCATTACTGATGACCTGAGGGTTGGAGCTTTGGTTTCAAATCCATCAGTTTTCAGCTAATAATGATCATTAGCAAGTAAAGATAAATGAGGGCTGTTATATGCTACATCTGTATTCATTTGCTATATTCAGACAGTACATCTTCTACTGCAGATGTGAAACTACCAAAATGAGGGGGATAACAGAACACAAAACTGTTTTTCAGTCTCCAAGAGACAGTTTCTGGCTAGAAGAAAGTACTCATTGACAGCAACTGCTGAGAGAAAGAAATTGTGAGCTACTGGACAGCAAATGACATAAAATCTCAGCAGCAAAACTGATCAGTCAGAATTTGCAAGTGTGATCTCTTTTCATGGCCTTGGGAGCTAATGATCCTTTGGGATCCAAAGTGACACTGGAAGTTAATAGCCTACTTCTCACTACAACAAATAAAATTAAATACTTCTCGTTTTGAAGAATCATTTTCAGGACTGTTAATTAGAAGGCCTGGCCCTAACAGAGATCCCAGAGTCTGCTTTCCGCTTCCTGCTGACTTCTGGGGACTGATTCAAATTCTATTGGAGGCAGTGGGTACACTCAATAGGGTTTTGAATTAGGTCGTTAAAATTAGTATCTATGAGCAAGTCACTTTATCTCTCTGAGCTTCTTTATGTGTTCACATGGGGACAGCTAATAATTACTTACATCAGGATCTTCAGAGCATTTTTCTATGTGGCCATGGACAATATTATAGAAGGAGAAATTAGTCATTTAAAAGTGCATAATCTATTGTTTATTCTAAACCATATCCAATAAATAACACAGTTTATGATAGAATTAATATCTGATTCTGTAATAATTGGCAGTTAGCTTTAAAGGGATCACAAAGAAATGCAAATAAAGCATTAACATATATGAAGTAAATGATTTGTGAGAACATCTAAAATCACATAAAAACTTAATGAAACATAAAAAATAATTATGATAGAGGCAGAAACAGCACTAAACTATGCTAAACCTGTGGTGTTAGTGATTCTCAGTCTTGTAGTTAAGTGGTGATAAGTAAATAAAAATACACAGCAAATCATATTGTGCAACATAATAAACAAGGCTCAAGAAAGAGGATCAGTTATAATGGTAATTAATGCAGGGTGGATTCTGTCTTGGATTAATTCAGCCAGCTTCCTTTAGGCAGTTCCAGGAAGGACTCTTGAGTTCCTTCTACTGTTATCATTTCCTTTCTATGTAGCAGACTTTTTTTATTTTTTCTTTTCTTTTATTTAGTTTTATTTTATTTTGTTATTTGGGTGAATTATTTCACCACTGAATCCATTTGATCATTTCCTTCCAAAGGAAGTGTGACATCCATAGTAATAGAAAGGTCTTTAGTTTCAGAAGTACTGATCTTAGAATAGAACAGAATATTAATCTCAGGACAGTTCATACCCTTGGTCTGGATTCCACCCTGGGTTAAGACTCAGGCCAGTGACACTTCTCCTCCATCCCAGTTTTTGTGCAGGGGGGAAACATCAACCCAGTGTCACACACCAGAAGTTTTCTTAGCTGATGATGGAGAAACCCTAATCCCAGCCTATGGGAGCTGAGACTCAGCAGCCTACATATAGAAAATAACTACGGAGCAAGCAAATAAGAAAAGCTGGATGACATCTGTAGTAAAACCTCAGCTGGCTTTGCTGGGAGTGATACCTTTCACAGACATACAGTGCGTTTGTTACAAAAGCCAAGGAAGCTCTAAATCTTCCCTCTTCAAAGAAAACTCCTCCCTGGGCCCCACCGGGCAGCTGCAGCAAGGAGTGGGGGGGGACCTGCAGAAGAGGCTGCAGCCCTGCACAAAGGGAGCTTCTCTTCCCTGTCAAACTGTCCTGTAGCTCTAAGGAAATGTGGTTACCTTTGGAGATGAGACCATGGGTTATGTTATATTTGCACAAATGCTTTTCAGGGTCACTCTGGTGACTGAAGAAACCAGAAGAAAGAGTGCTTTCTTTCATCAGAAATTATTCTAAGATCACAACTGTGGCAAGGCAAAAAAATTTCTTCTCTATTTTTCATGAGAGAAGCAATTATAATTTTTCTTGGTGAAACAGAAGTGCTGGTAAGTAGCAGCATTTAGTATAAGGAGCCTGGGTGAGTTCTTCCTTGGTACAAAAACTTTATTTTTATTGGCATAGAACAGCAGTCCTTAAATTGCCACTTAGGAACTTAAAAACATATGAGGATATAAACATAGAAAATACTTGAAAATGGGATGCAAAACAAAATAATCCATCTCTTAATGTCATCAGCTAGTGTAACCACCATAATAGATGGAAAAAAACAACCAGTTCCCTGATTATGTGTAGTCTGTGCTTGTATGCAAATAGACTTGTGTGGGCCAAGTTATGTGGGCCTGAAAATTGCCTGAAAATTTGTGTTTTCACTGTATTAATAAGGTCAGAATGTTCTTTCCTTTATTTAGGAAAAAAAAAGGAAAAAACCCCACCTCAATACCTAAACAATGCTATAAAAGTGATGTGCAGCAAATGCAGAAGTTAAGATAAAATCCACATGTCAATCTGTCTGTGGGAAGTATTTTGAAAGCCAAAGGCAACTCAATAAAAAAGGCAGCAGAAGCAGCATTTCAATTAGGTGAGAAGAGAGTAGGCCTTGACGGTTCATTACTGAACTGGCTCTTCCAAATACTGCCTTTTCTTTTTTTCATTGTCCCGTTTAGTTCATTAATGCGGGTCTCCAATTAGGAACAGTATTTCTAAAGACATGTCTATTTAGTAACCTTTGCTTTTTTTTTTTCCCCCTGCCCATTTCATAAGTACAGCTGTAGAATTGTAGTGTAACTTCTGAAATATGAGGTCTGAATTGCCATTAGTGATGGTACATTAAATCACTGAGCCCCAGAGTACAAAGATGCTAAACGGTAAAGTCACAAGAAAAGGAAGAAAGAGATGGAAAGAGAGAAAATCACAGCAGAGCTGACCAGTCTTTGGTCTTGTCAAATGCACTTGCTTTTCTTGCAGTTCTCCTGCCTTTAGGCATCACATAAACTCTGGGAAGAAGTGATATCAATCTCAGGCTTTGATGAGGACTGTGGCAGCAGGGATCTTTGCTTACTCTGTCTGCCTCTGCAGCAGTAATTTCAAGCATGTCCACTGTGCAAGCTGGAGAGATGTCACTGCCACCCCAAAACCAGAGAACTCAGGTGCAGGAAGGGGGAATTTGGTACATCAAGCATCAAGGTGCCACCCCTCCTCATGGTTGGGGGTTGGAACTAGATGGTCTTTAAGGTCCCTTCCAAACCAAGCCTGATTGTGATTTATTCAGGATGACTGTTTCAAGTCCTTCTGTGGATCTGTTTCACCATGCTACAGTTTCCCACTTCTTAGCTCTTTAAATGTGAGAACAGAGCTAGGACAGGCGTCAGACAAGTAGGAGAAGACAGATTTTCATTCTCCAGATACCTGTGGAGTGGAAAACTGCTTCCTGTTTTTCAAAGCTGCTGCTTTCTGATTTATTTTTAATCTTAAATTATGCAGCTCAACTTGGTGCTGAAAAGACCCAAAGAAATTTCACTGACTTGAAAAAATGGCAAGTGTAGCACCTAATTCTTTGTTAATGAATCACCCTCTTCATAACATCATTCAAAAATCTTACAGCATTCTTGAAAAATAAAGTCTTGTAAACAATACTTCTAAAAGCTTCTAATTCCTGGAGGATATATGTATTTTTTCAGAGCAAGAAGGAAGTACTCAGCATAACACAAGAAACCTAGCTACTCCCCAGGCATGACAGTTTATTCTGCTTTAACAGACACATCTATATCAAGATGCATAAGAAACAAGAAATAAAAATTGAGCTTGGGAACTTAGTATTTCATAGGTATATTATGCTAAATGGCTTACCCCTTATTGATTCACACAGTTATTAATCAGGAAAGCCTGAGTATATAATCCCACCTGATCCTTAGGTCCTTGGAAATGA
The DNA here is from genome assembly GCF_000738735.6 of Corvus cornix cornix. Classification (NCBI taxonomy): domain Eukaryota; kingdom Metazoa; phylum Chordata; class Aves; order Passeriformes; family Corvidae; genus Corvus; species Corvus cornix. The sequence goes on along the minus strand of NC_046332.1, from coordinate 36,818,451 downwards.
CAGTTAAAGCTGGCAGCTGGCTTAGTGGAAGAATGGTGGGATGAAAAAAGCAAATGAATAGCATGTTGCATTATTCATATAATTCCACTAACAGAGACACAGGACTTCCATTAACTGTTGTTGCTCAAGAGCAGGACTCAGGACAAATGTACTACTGAAAATACTAGTATGAGGCTGTGCAAACCCACCATCATAATTTTTCTGGTTTGTTTGTTTGTTTGTGTTGTTTCTGTATTTCGTTTAGTATTTGTGACCTATGACAAAATATCAAGGTTTCAACATTTAGTTTGTCTGACTGAGACGTGCAGCTCTTTCTGACCTTTCTCATGATTTGTACAAACATATTTAGGTATTGTATTTGGTCATAAAAAGCTGCACAGTAATGAAGAAGCAGAAGCTGGTGTGGCAAGCGCATATGTTGCAAATCACCACCAAGTAAAATGCTACATATGTAAATGGGTAAGCAACACAGTATTCCTGGTGTCCAGCATTATTCAGACTTTTTTAAACACCATTATTATATCACTGTCGTTATAACAGTGTCTAGACAGCACAGACAGAAGCCAGGAACCCTGTTGTATTAGCTATTTAGTTAAATGAAAGAAGGAAACAGGAAAAGAGACATGAATATATGAAATTACTTGCCTACCTCCATTGAGCAAACCAGCAGAGAAACTAGACTGGACTTTACCTTTTATTTCACACTGTCATGTGTTTGGGAGGGATTCAACTAATTTTGCTTCAGTCTGGGCAAATTTAACTTTAAATGTGAGCTAGACATCTAAATCCAGATATAGTCTATATGCCACAGGCATATTTGAAGAGCTGCTCATCCCTTCCTGGGACAAAAAATACAATATGGAAAGATGAACTGTTCTTTGGTAATGCCTCTCTTTTCCCCTTGACTACAGAAAGAAACTAAAGGTTTGACTTCAGCTAGGTGCCTAATTCAATGAAGTTAGTTCAGGTGAATGTCACACTATTTTAATGGCTCATACTATGGATTCCAATACCGTAGATGTGCAGCATTGGGCTCTTCAGAGATATATTAGTCAAAAATCCAAAATACACTCAAGGACATCTTAATTTAAACTTTTCTACCTTAATGTGAATGCCAGAGTAATATTATCTGATTTAACATGTACCTTTGTTCTTTGAAACTTTGTCCTCACCTAATACTTAACTTTTCTGAGGTTTTATTCTCAAAGGACTTTTACTTTTTCACACTGCAGTTTTCCAGTACAAAGTTACACCAACAAAGATTTATTTACCACTGCCGTCTCTTTCACTTCAGTAATTACAGGACATGAATACAAAATTAAGCAAATTGTGTTACGGCGGATGAACCAGAAGTCTTTACTGAAAACAAATCCCTGCTCATTCCAGCAGCAGGCGAGTGAAACACGGGTCCTGACAGGTGGGGAATGCTGTTTAACTCAGGCGTCTACCCAAGTGACATACCACTGCATATTTTTCAGGCAGCCTTATTTTACTGTGCCAAAGAAAATAGCTTTCTCTTGTTCTAGTAATGTGTATTTTATATTCTATGAATAATGCATACCCTGTGTGTAACTTTTCACTTTAACTTTTAAAGGCATAGGGTGCTCCAACTTCCTGTTTCATACCACGATGTGCACCAACAATGATTATAGAGTTCCTGAAGTTGCTCATTTGTCCAATGAAAAAACTTAAATTAATACAAAAACCTTTGCAGACTTCTGGGACGTGACTATTTGAAGATTAACACAGAGCCCAAGCCACAGGATATGTCTTTTCCCCAATGTAAAAGACAGCCTCATGCTGTCAAGCTCTCTGTTTCTCAAATTCATTAATTTCACACAAACCCCAGACACAAGTCGTAGTTTTGCTGATACATTTTAATACTAATTCCAAATACAAGTCAACCTATGCCAATGAATTAATGGTTTGTCAAAAGTCAGTGGGATCTCACCCTAATATATGCCATCATCACAGTATTTGGCATTTTTCCTTATGGTCTGGAGGGCATCGAGTAGAAAGGTATGTGCTGGTAACACTCCTGATGTAACTGTGTAATTGCCAGTACATCTGGTCATTTCTGCAAGCAGATAAGCAGGGCTGGGTGTGGCCACTAGATGCACAGCTTGCCACTGCATCTTCAGGAACCCAGTCTGGGGATCCTGGAAGGCTTATTAGAAGTGTTTATCTTTTATTAGGGTTTTTACAACTACAGTTTTGAATACAGAGAATTTACATGACAACACTTTTTTGCTTTTTGAATCTTTTGCTTTGTGCCACTTCAGTAGCACAGTGACATCCAGTTATGGCTGATGCTGTTATAGGGAAACATAGAAGCTTTTCACCGCACACAAAGGCTGTCCAAAAATGGCAAGTAATGAGGTTACTGCCTTCCTCTGTACTGTGCACCATCAATTCTGGTCAAAAAAGCCTATTTTTTTCCCACTTGGTATGCTTTTTCCTGCTTATATAGAGTTTCTCAAGGCTAGAAAATAACATCAAGCACAGGAAGCAACCAGTGTAGCACTTAGAAAAAACTTTCCATCTAGAAAAATAATTTCTTTTTTACTTCAGATCACTTTACAAGTGATGTGAAAATACAGAATTTGGTAGGACAAAGATGAGAAATGAGTAGGTAACAAAGGCACTTTTGCTGCTAGACAAGGAAAACAATATACAAGGACAGAGATGGAGATGAAGGAACACAAATATGGATATTAAAAGAAGCAAAAGTCCCAGGAATGTATTATCACAGCCTAGCTGCAAATGATGGGGAAATACAAAGAACAAAAATGGTGCTTAACATTAGTCAGAAGCTGAAGTGTACAGGAAAGCTTTAAGGGAACAGTTTAAAGAGGAATCAGTGCTATGAAGGGGATTAGAGAGAATAAGGGTTTCCCAGAGGATGCAGCACCAGCACTGGGAAACAAACTCCCATGTGTGGAGCTTCCCAGAACAGGTGGAGGGAGTGAAGTAGAACAGCACAAGCAAGAGGGATGGGTCTGATGCCAGGGAAAGTGATTAATGTAAAATATCACTGGATTAAGACACATAGGTCAGGGTAAGACTAAGTTAAGCAAAGCAAGTATTTTCTTAAATCCACTTATACGTACTTTCAAATTAACATTTATCCCTTAGTAAAGTAGACCTGCTAAAATGCTAATGGCAATTTTGGTTTGTCCTGAGACTCTAATTGAGCTTGAGGAACAGGACATAAATGCCCAGTTTAGAAGACAGGCTCAGGGATGAACTAAAACTTGGGCAGTCTCAAGTTAGAGGAGTCCCAAACCAATAACCTAATATAAACAAACCAAGTGGTTCTTTATGTTTACTTGTGTTTGTCTCACAACACCGACATCTGTTTGCTGTTTTAATTGCCAGGACTGTGAATGATCATGTTTAAGCTTTTTACATGCTGTACAATAAAAAATGTTTCCAGGGAACATGGAACTGTACAGGCTGGTTCACACCTGAGCTCTTGACTAGACCCTTCAAGTTTTGATAAAGCTACAACTTTCATCTGAAAAGAAAGATGAAGAATGTAAGTTTCTGAAAAGCTGCTCTGAGAGGATGAGAAGCCTGCTTTGTTAAAACATCTAAGACAATATCAGAAATGGGGGAAAAGGATATAAGAAATATTTTTTTATGTTGGGTTAAGGAATAAAAGCCTGATTTTTTTTAAGAAACCACAGTGGTTATTTCTGCTTAGGAACGTTAACGCCAGTTTTGGTCTCAATATTTGTTTAGGTCACAATCTAACAAAGCCTTTAGAGCAGTCGTGAAACAAAGTCCCTCCAGAAGCTGTGACCAGGACCTCATCAGGATGAAGAAATTGCTTAGAGGCTTTGCTGAATCTTTGCAGAAAACTGAGCTGTTGCTAAGGTGATGTTCATACCAGTAAGTAAAATGGGTGAGGGACTATTTTCTTGTCTTGCTGAGGAATGGCGTGGCACACCTTGCAGCTCCTATGCCTGTGACTCAGCTTGTTTTTCCCCAAAAACTTTTGGAGGTAGCTCCAGGGTGAGAGCAGGAGTGCTGGCATGGCCCAGAGCTGCACCAGGGCTATGCTGATGATTACTGTGAGCCTGGACTCACAGCTGCACCCGTGTGCTGTTTTGTTTCATGCTCTTACTATCCCCTCCAGGATTCTTCATGGACCACTTAGTGTAAAACCCTGAAATGGTTTTTCCTTTGTTCTTTTAGTCTTTGCTAGCTTAGGTCTCCATCCCTGTGGATGAGGACTGGATCTCTGAGACATGAGTGCCTTGCAAATCCATGCTGTTGCAGACACTCTGCTGATAGGTATGGCAGGCACATCTACATCTGCATCTACAGAGTCACAGGAGGAGATGCAACTCTATATAACACAGGGGTAATTTCACTTAGATTTGATCTCTGTCACTGCAAGGAGAGGAGATAAAAATTGGAGCAGTCTTTAAAAAACTCAAATAAACAAATCCTTCAAATCACGGGGAAGATGTCTCAATAATAATCCTACTGCCAGGTAAAATGCTGTCATATAAAGAAGAGTTAAATGGAAGATGAGCACTGTCTGGCTCAATAGGATATATATGCAGCCTGAACTCTGCCTTACAATAAAGAGAATATATGCTGTAAGCAGAAGCACTGTGTAATAACACAGCCCTACTACATTTCAAAGCTGCTTTTACTGAACCCTGTCCATTTATCTAATTCCTTCTCTTCAGCAGGTTTGTTGGGAATTATTTTATGATTCTTTAGAAAAGAAAAAAAAATTAAGAAACAGAAAGAAAGCATCTGTCTCCTGTATTATGAGTTTACTTTTTTTGCATGCTCTTCTTGGTGTAAACAAACTGCAGTACATTTTTTAGGATATAACAGGAGATATTTGTAATGGGTTAAATTATACAACATAAGAGGAAATAAAATAGGTCGATTTCTATTGGAAAAGACAGGTGGTGCTTTTGAGTTAGTATGGACGAATTTGATTCAATAATACAATGACTAAATGTCACTTAAATTAAAATCAAACTGGACCTTAAAAGAAGTGACAAATACACTAAGTGAAAGTATTTTAAAATTAAAATTAATTCTGCCTCTGATGGAGGTATTATATATTATATTTTATGTAGAAGGTGTTATTCTGTATTTATCTGAATTTATTTTAATCAAATAAATGGAACATGCAAAAACAAATGGATTTTTTTTTTTTTTAATGTGTTATGTTATTGACTTCAATAGGAGAAGGACTGAACCATTATTCTCTGTCCTGATACAGTTACTGAGTTTGGGGTTCAGCTTATGTAGCTTTGGGAAGGGCTTTAGCTGCTTAAACACAGATTTTGGATGCTAAGGATTACCAAGACATCCTCCTGAGACTGTCAGCTATGGCAACTTACTATAGGCAAGTGGCACACTTTTATGGCATGGCAGCTGGAGGCCAAGGGAGATACTCTGCCACGTACCAAACGTTGCTAGAAGCCTACTTTAGGCAGCAAGATTCCCTGAGAGGTGTCTAGGATGTAGAGGTGGCTTCCACTCCAGATTCAGACACCTACATTTAGCTGTCTACACATAGGTGTGTAGAGGTGTGTTGGTAGCTAACACTAGTAGCTGTGAGTACTACTAGTAGTAGAGTACTCACAGTTAGCTGCAGCTACTGTCCCTGCTGCCAGAACTGTCTTGTGCTTGCCCTTCAACACAAGTTTTCTTAGCAGAAATCATACTTGCAGTCCAGAGAAGACCAAGAAAAGAAGTATTTGCCCACTGACCAGAAGTTGAAGTTAGGCCTTTTAATTGTCACAGTCTCATCAATTATTTGTAGGACCTTCCTCGTCCAGTAAGCACCAAGAAACTCGGGTGGCTCAATTCAGCAAAATGAGGCATTGTTTTGACGGTAGGATCCAGATGAGCTAGGTGCAGAGACAGCACTGCTGTTAACACAGATGTGAGATGAGATTCTGTTGCCTGAGCATGGGTGTGTAGTACCTGAGATGCTGTGCTCCCATCCATCAGCCCACACAGTCTCTAAAGGGCACAAGGACTCTTGGACTGAACCTTGGCATGCCAGGCTTTGGTACACCTGCAAATGGTGCTGTCACACCTTTGGACTGGGGAGCAAAGAGGTCTGTCAGCGCACTTTCACTCTGGTAAGGGTTAAGCTGCTATTAAAGAAATACAACTCTGGGTGATTTTCAGCAGCTCTGTATCATGAGGAGCAAAAATAGCAGCTACCACCCTGTGTGAATTTCCAGGTGGTTGTTTACATTTCAGCTACCTTCAACAATACAAAAATGCAAGCAGACGTCTGAGAAAATTCCAGTGGAAGCTTACTTAACTAAGAAGGTAATTTTTTTGAGTCTGAGGATTTTATTTTGATGTCTGCTAAAAGAAGGCTGACATTTTAAAAAGTGTTCGTATTCCAAATTCCCACTGTTTTCAGTGAGAATTAGCCATTTAATCCTTTCAAAGCCTGGCTCTGACTCCCAGGGTTCCAAGCACAGCCCCTGCATTTTCCCATTTCCGTGCCTCCAGTTCTGTGCCAGTGTGGATGTAAAGCAGTAGCCCAACCCCACCAGCCATCTCAGAAGGACACCAGCACTGAAAGTGCAGCAGATGCTTTCCCTCCTGGTGGTGTATATGGATATTCTCTGCATGTGCAGGGGCAAATGGGCAGCAGGGTCACGGGGGTGGTTGTGCCTCCAGGACAGGCAGGTCTGGGAGTCCAGCCAGGTGGGCAGAGCTGCCTCTGCTGATTGCTGGAGGGGACAACCAGTGTGGAGCCTCTTTGTCCATCAGGTACAGCCACCACCACCAGCAGATATAACTTTTCCCTGGGGAAAAAAGATGGTACTGTATGACTTCAGGCAGCAGTCTCCCTTACCCTGGATTTTAATGACTAAGTATACAAGGAGTTTACTGAATTATTATTGATTTAGGCAATTTTTTGCCAGGAATATGGTTTAATCTAGTATATGTTTCCCTGAACCTGCATGTGCCTAAATTGAAGAATTGCTTTCAATAGGAAACTTTAGACCATGATTGATTTTTTGCTGACAAGCAAAATCATAATACAAAATATTGGACTCTCTCATGGAATAAAGTTGGCAGCATACTTAAGTTCAATTAGTTACGATTTTAATTTTTCACAGCTTGCTCATGTAAGAAGGTGAACATGCTGTACAATATTAATTATAATATGAATATATGTAAGAATGAGATTAATACAGTATGAAAGTTGAAGCAAGATCTGATGTATTTTCACTGTAACAAAACAAACTTTTAAGGAAAATAGAAAAAATTTTCTTGTTTTTCCCCACAAAACCATAATCAAATTCTGTATATTTCCACAGAGTATATCAATACAGAAGTAATCACATTTACTAATGGAAAATCCGTTCTGCTGAAATAACCTGATCAGTCCCGGTGAAGGCATTCAGTCTGGTCCCATGAACACTTACTTTCCCACTCCTGATAGTTCTCTCATACCTGTATTGAGGGCATAGTACATTCTTTGTCATTTTGAAATATTTTTCAGTCTTTGTTTCTCCCTCTTGGTACATTATTTAAAGGATATATCTTTCTATGCTTATGGTTTACAAAATCCTAAATTAAAATTAGCTGGCCTAGAAGAAAAGGAAATAATTTTTTTCTACATTCGCCAGTATTTTCCTTCTCCTTTTTGTCTTAGAAGGGGTTGGAAAATGGATCCCCTATTTATTTTTTTATCATGCCCACCCACAGCACGGTAAAAGAGGTTATTGCTCACCACAGTTACTGGTTAATGTCACAGTGCCCCACTCCTACTGTTCAGCAATGGGGAGAGCTTTCTAATGAACCTGACATCACCAGAAACCATGCTGGTTTTAGATAGTCCATGAGCATTGTTTAATAATTAATTAATGTTATTAACTGCCATCAAAATATATTGTTTTATTTTCTGGACTTACCTTCTTCGAAGACTGTGGTGTGATAAATGTCATCATTATGGCTGTGTAACTCATGCGTGGTGAGCTTTCAAACCAGGAATCTCTTCTCAGTTAATTGTGCAGTTGTTATTATTTTTCCACTGGGATGTATTCCTTCAACAGATAGAAAATGCATACCCCTCTTCTGCCTTTTTCTTGATTTCTTTTTTTTGTGCCTGTTTCTATTGTTCATTCTCGTTTTGGGGGGAAAAGCTAGAACAGAGCAATACCAGAAGAGAAGGGATTTGAGAAGACTAGGACAGGTATAAAGGTCCTAGCGTGTGGTACAGGGCTTTAGAGGGAATAACTCTACATGGAAAAGGCTAGCAGAGAAGGCTAGCAGGAACTCACTTTGAGGTCAGTCAGGTCCACAGATTTAGAGATGAAATAGCTTGGCCTTACCTCTCGTTTGGGGCAGACTTTCCAGTTTTCCTCACCTGCTACAGCCCCGCTGGATGTGAAGGGAGCAGGCTACAAGATGGGTTGTGATTAGAAATGTTAAAACCCTTTTAAAACCTCTTACTCACTCCGATTTCCTTTTGTGCTGAATGGCAAGATGTCACATGTGGGGATGTAAAGGAGCACATGTGCTCAGAGGTGTGGCTTTGTCACCGCAGCTGCTGGACTGTCCCTGGTCATGGCAGAGCACAAGCACAGCCAGTGCATGGGCTGTGACAGACATCCTGGAGATGCACCCCAAACCTGTCTCTCTCAACACCCCTTCCAGTCACGGGTAGAGTATGACAGCATTTTTGTGATTAACAGCTATTTGTTCCCCAAAGCAAGCATCAAGATGTGCTAATTCAGGTTAAATTAAGCAAATAATTTAACTTATGAAAATGGAGAAAACAAAGTGGGTTTAAAAAAAATATTTTTGTGATTAAGCTGAGTTCCTGTTTTGAATTATGTCTTTATAAGTTTAAGTTGCAAAAAAACCCAAAGCAAACTAACCCAATTTTAGAAATAAATACTTGAGAATGAACAAAAATCTTTCTTTAGATTTAACTGAGACACTTATTTGATTCAAAATGCATTATATCATTTTTTAAGTAATGAAAGGAGGAAGACAAAAGAAAAGAATCTTTTAAGTCAACCTGATTGATTTTTTCCTTACCTTTTTTTTAAATTTTTTTGTTTAGCTACTCTATCAAAAATTCATTTATTTCCACAAACATAAAGCCTTGCTAAATCTGAAGGTAAATTACTGTAATTGCTAACTGTCTCAGACCCTGGCAGGATGTGCTGGTATCTGGAAAGAAAATCCATAATTTACAGACAGTATAAAAATGCCCATGCTATGTGGATTAGAAAAATAAGAAAAGCCCAGACTAGTACTCATGCATAGAGATAAAAAGCTGTAACAGTTGCCCCATATACTGGCATTTTCAGCCCTTGCCTTTTATGGAGTGAAAAGTTTTTATTTAGCAACAAAAACAATTTTGTTTTCAGTTTTAAACTTTTCATTAATTACTATGCCTATTCCAGCAATAACTGGAAGAATGAGCTGGGACCAAGGTGTTCACTGCACTATAAAATCAGGGATTAGAGAAGGACTGGAGATTTTTCAACCTAAAATAGGCAAAAATTGATACAAGACTACTAGAAAACAAGGTTCAGAATTAGGTTGGTAACAGGAGTCCCTGGGCTCTAACAAGGAAATGAGTAGTGGGAGGGAAATGCCAGGGTTCTTCTGAGGATGGAAATGAAAGAGCAAAGAAACAAGTAGCTGGCAATTGGCAATGCTTCAGTGCTGAACCTCTGCTGGAATGCTAAATGTGCAGAACAGTGATGCTACCATAACCTTAACATGATGACCCATCTGCGGTACAGCAGCACATAGACCATGGAGCTCTTCTCCAGGAGATTTAACAGGTGCTGTCAGACCTGATGGTGTTTGTCGCCTTTTCAGCATATGATTGCCAGGAATCTTTATCCCTTACTACCTTCTGCAGACCTCACAAACTCATGCTTTTCCTCTAAAAGAGTTTAAAAATGATACTTACCATCCACAGGGAAGAGTGGGGAGTACCTGGCACCCAGGGGCTGCAGTGACTTCTGGAGAGAGAGGACTCCCCACTGAGGACAGGGACCATCAACTTTTGCTTCCGTTGGGGCAGAGCTTCAGCCTGAGCATGGGGTCAGCTGTAGGATGCTCAGCTTTCGCTGTCACTTGGCCTGGTCTTTTTGTTCTGGTCTGGCTTTGGCTTTTTTTTTTTTTTTTTTTTTGTCTGTGCTTGTGTTTTATCGGCTCTAACAGCTGGTCTGGCTATGCGTGATGGCAACAGTTGCAGCAACAGTCATTTTAATCTGGAAAACACTAGGGTGGGTGGTACAAGTAATTTATGTGCTCTTTTCCAATTTTGGGAACTGAGAACTAAGGCTTCCCTGGTGATAGGAATTGTCGAAATTAATAACAAAGAGGGAAGAGCAACACAGGGCATGACCTAGTCTTTTGTGGAAATAAAGGAATCCAAAAGAAATGGGAAAATATACGACCTCATCACACACCTGTTCCATCTGCCCCTTCTGACAATATATCCCTGGAGACTCATTGAGCATGGAACTGCTAAAGTCTTCACCATATCCCAGTGGCTTAAAAAGCCACTTGCTCTGCAGGGGTACTAAATGTTTTATTTAGAGGAAATCAATGTGTTCTGGTAGCATCTGCCTTGAAATGCCCTCTGGCATGAGGACAAGGTGAGGTTCCAGGGCAGTGTCAGGACAAATGAAACACAAGACGCTCTTCTTCCCACAGAGATTTAATAACTGGACAGGAATGTGTGCCCTGGATTAAGAGGACAGCTAAGGTGGACAGCTAGGTGGACAGCTAAGATGGTTAAATAGTGAAGGATTCTGGTTAAAAAACTCTCTAACTTAAAACAGGTTAAAACAGTACTTTGGACTGCATACATGCAATTTAGGTAGATATTTGTAATTTAATTTGTGTTCTGTGCTGGTTTCCTCTGATGCACCCTCAGCCCCAGGTCTCCCAGTCCAGGCTTGGTCCACTGCACCAGCTGCTGTACAAATACACGATACACGTCTCACAGCATAAAGGAAGAAATGGATTGGAGATGGGGAGCTGAGGTAGCAAGAGATTAACAAAAACATCTGACATCATGACAGAAATCTTTGGCAGTGCTGTCAGAACTCATATCTCTTCTGTCTTAGCCTAGTGTACCTAGGAATGGAGTGCATCCGTCATCTTTGGAAACAGCTCCAACTTTATCTATCAGTCCAATGCAGTACATGGAATTTCTTCCTGTATGCTATTTACAGAACCTGAAAATTAAAACACTGAAGCAACTTTTGTGCCGCACTTTTTTCATTTCACATTTTATGGATGTGTGACTTTTGTGTTGAAATTATTTTTCCCTCTCCAAGCACAGTAGTGTCTAGAGCAAGAATATGTCACTCAGGCAGTCTGCTCTGCAAAGCGGTTTCTTTCATTTATTTCACATGGACAGCTGAGATAATGGCCAAGATCGGGAGGTGCCATCATGGTTTCAGCATGCCCCATTACAAAGATATAATAATACATTCATATTCAGCTGAATCCAGACTTTTTATCTTTTGACCTCACAGCCCCCACTTTTAAGCATACTGGGGGCAGGACCTCAAGGTCATTTTCTGGTATTTCAGGTAGAGACTGTGTGTTTTCTTCCTTCTGCTTTTATAGGTCTGAGGCCTGAGGATGGAAGGGGAGCAGGAATTAACTGAATTAACAATTCTGTCCTGAGTGCAGGCAGACAGAAGTGAACAAAAATTTGGGAGGAGATGAGATGTGTTGCTATACACCGGACAAATGTCTGTGGTTACCATAAGGGCAGCTAGAGTGGTGTTTCAGTCCTTTCCACTACGAAAAAGTGGTGTTTTCCCTATTGATGTACTTTCTAGTATTTCTTAATATCAGTTATTCTGATGAAATCACTGCTGCTTGGGAAGATAAAGAAAGTAAAAAAGAGGCATCAGCAACTAATAAATTCCACCTACTTTTCTAAAGACACTGTCAATTCACTCTGAGAAATGATTGCTCTTGGTTAAAGGTGATCAGGCTATTGCGTCTGACAATATCTCTACAATAACAATACAGACTTCAGGCATTTTTAACTCAAAGCAGTTTAGTACAGATCACAATTGAAATTTTACCTTAGTTATGTCTTTGTTACTAAGGGCCAAATACTCTTCTTGGTGCTGCATAGCTCAACAAAATGAGGAAAGTAACATTCATCCCTCCAAAGCCTTGGGTTTGTTCATGGCTTTGCTATGAGACTTGGATAAGGGCATCAGTACTGCAACTTGGTTTTGGGAGCACCGTGAAGGGAACACTGTGAAACCAGGACTACGTCTGTACCAGCACTAAATCCTGCCAAGCAGCATATTTGAGGTACTTGGGCTCCGTCATCTACATTGTTTAAATGTTCAATTTTTGGAATGGCTCTTGGCGTGCTTTTACAGTTAAAGTGCTGTTCTCCTAAGCAACTCCTAGCTACTATTCAGGTGCAAACACAGGCAAAGCACTGTTACCAGGAGACAGTGTGCATGCTATCAATATATTCTGAAGGGCAAGAGGATAAAATGTTGTGGAAATACACAGTACTCTGCACATTGGCCTCCCACACAAAGACACAGTCTAAGATTCAGTTACTGTTGTGTTGGTGTTAGCATTTCCACATAGAATCACAGAATATTCTGAGCTGAAAGGGAGCCACAAGGATCATCAATTTCAACTCTTAAATGGATGGCCCCTACAGGGATCAAACCCATGACCTCAATCTTATTACCCCCATGCTCCAACCAACTGAGCTAATCTCAGGTTACTGAGCTAATCTCAGGGTTTGGTATATAGATCAGGAGCCTGGTTTTGAATTAAGTCTCCCTGTTCATGCTTTGGTTCACATCCCATAGAAGGCTTGCAGAGCCTGATCTGGATTGTTCTTGGATGACACTAACCCAGAAAATGTGCACAACTAGCACAGTCCATCTGCTAGGCTCCAGAAGACCGTACTGGAGGCCTCTGCAGGAGTCCCTTAGATGTGCACAGTGTGAATGCTGGGTCCTTGGCACCATCTCCTCCCTCCTACACAACCTTTCCTGCTCCTTCTTGCTCATCTAGACTTGGTCTGGAGATTTATACCTGGGTTACACATAGGTGGTGATATGGCCACACTGTTGTGTGTATCAAAGAGGAGCTACAGCTCTTGTCCCCCTGGAACTGGAGAAGAATCCCCACGAATTCCCATGGTGAAAGTATTTCTTACGTCAATGAGGTTGTAGGTAAATCCTAAATGTCATTATGGTCTCTCCTGAATCTATAGCACAGTTTTCAACTGAGATTCTGAACCTACAAATGTTTTCATGACACTGGCTGCTGCTTTTGAAAAACTTCAGGTATCAAAGTCACTGTGCAGGGCCAACTGAGTGGCCTTCAAACCCACTAAATGGGTTACAACACAGGTATAAGTGACAACATGAAAAGTCGCAAGCATCCAATCAGAGTAAGGGTCTGTAAAGTGTGTGATCTTGATCATGAGAAGATGCAAGTCAAAGTAGTCATTTCTTCTCTCGAAGAGCAGCAGGAATATTTTGGAAATATATATCACAGAGTTAAGCTTAGCAAAAGTGTTATTTTTCTAACATGCTTGGTCACAGCCCTAGAATGTTCATCTAGGCTTGGGTTCATTTTAAGTGAGCCATGTCAGTGCCAAGCTGATACCTGCTACATGAGCAACTTGAAATATCACTGAAACTCTTTGGAGGCTACTGAGTATTTTTACCTTGAAATTTCATAGGACTGCTACTGTAATCATGGTTCTCCAGGGAAATTCAGTGTCCTCACAGGCTCACACCTCTTCCACTATTGTGTGTGGACTTTGCACTGGTATGCTCCCACCCATAATTGAAACCATGCAGGTGTTGCAGGCCTGCACCTGGCTTTTGTGTACATGGACATCATTTGTGTAGGATTGCAACTTTACATGGAGCCTAGGATCCTGTCTGGAGGTGCCTCCTTGCCTGCTGAACCACAGTCCACACATTTTCCCTACGAACCTGCTCCTTTTTGTGATTAGAGCTGTAATATTGCAGGTAAGGTGGGTGGCAAAGGAAACATATAGAAAGACTGTGCAAGTCAGGAGAGATGGATGGGGTGGATTTTTATCTAGCAAAATAAATTAAAAAAGAAAAAAATCCCAGGTGGATTAACATACTTCAAGGCACGTTTGGCAAAGCTGATGAAGCTGCTGGACATAAACAAAAGCAAGAACTGCTGGATGACATACACAAATGCACCATGACTATGATAAAAGTGAGAGATTTATGAAAGCTTCATATATCTTGTGCTCTTCTTCATCACATCCTGCTCATTTAAGTGGCATCAAGTGTAAATATTGAAAACCCAGATGACATGCTATTTTGGATATTAGTTCAACCTGTTTATCCTATTATCACCATGACATTTGCAAGTGTTATCTTTGGGTACCAGAGCATGGATGAATAACTATGAATGATATTTCAGAGCTGTCCTATCACTAATGAAATCCACACTCATAATTAGTTTCATCTAAAGAATATGAAGTTCCCTCACTAATCATTTATGGGGTTTATTCCAGATTTGTAATATACTTACTGATACAGGAGTTAACAGATTAGGTTGCTGAATGCCTGGAGTGATCTCATAGACAATGGAAACAAAGCATCTTCTAAATCAATCATCTTGCTAGCTATTTAGCTGGCTTAGCTCCTAAGAGATCATTGGACAGAAGACATTATTCAAAGGAAAAAGAAAAAAAATCAAAGACAAGAAAGTGCATTCATTATTATTTTCTAACTATGCACACATACATAGCCCCAGCTGCTTATGCAATGTGAATAACATTATTTGTATTTCTTGAAGAGTCCCTAATCAGGTTCTGTAGTGCTGAATGCCTTTGTTTGGGAGGTAAGCATGTCTCTGAATTAACCTCTCTAACACTTCTCTTTCCCTCTGTGCTGCTCAGTGTGCACGTAATCCTGGGAACCGTTCATCTTGGATTCAATTGTCCATTGTCTGAACAAAAGACCAGACATCACTTAAGACTCTAGGAACTGACTGACTATTTACAGTATATCAGAAGTCCTTTGGGCTTTCATTTCAGGTTTTAGCAGAGATTTGTGGTGAAATTTGTTCACCTTTTAGCCCTTTCTGCAGTGCTGGATATGCCTTCTCTCAAATCCTCTAAATCTATTTATCTGTCTAGGACATTAATGCTCAGCCCAAAACAATGAAATTATACAAACAATGTTTTCTGTAAAAGTCTGCTTAATGCAGTGTATTAAGATTTCTTTTGGCCTTTTACAAGAAAGGTTGTGGAGAGATGTGTGTTTTGCCCGGAACCCAGTGTTGTGCTTTCCAAGTTATTTCCGAACAAAGACCTCCACGCAGGGTCTGCTTTGTCTGAAATACTATTCACTTTTTCCATTCAGGTTTTCTTCTCTTCGTAAATTTAATCCTCAGCCCTGGAATTCTCTCCTTATTTTTTTAGTTATGATGAGAGGGAACAGCTGGACCATTTTGCAGACTTTGTTGACAGTGCTTAGTTCTTACTTTTTCTTCCCCCCACTCTGTTTTTCAGACAGTCCCTGGCTCACTTTGTCTGGCTACTGTCTGACATGTCAGCTTACACTATTTCAACTCCCAGCTGTTCTTTCCTTTCATGCTATGGATTGTTCTTTGCATTATAGTCAAACACAGGTTTTTATTTCCAAAGGGCTAATCTGTTTCCACAGCAACCCATAAAATGGGGAAATCTGATCTCAGAACTTTTCTTTAAAACTTTAAATGTGTATATAAACACATATGTATTTGTCCATCTTAAAGGCAATTGCTCTATCTGTGAGATGGAAGTTGTTATGAACACTCAGGAATCAGTAAGTTCTCAAACTGCTTAAGCTACATCACATTTCTGATTCTTATTGATATTGGCAGAAAAGGACTGGGAATATTTTCCATCAAATGCAGTTGCAGTTGCAGAACTGAATATGTTAAACTTAATTATTGAGATCTCCCTGTTTACTCAGTGTCATATATTTCTGTGTAAATTTTTCTGGTTATCTATTAATTGTCATCGTCAATGTCACTCCTGCAAACTGACTTGGAACCAAGAGACTGAGCTGATAACACTTTGTTTGAGCTGTAAATGCTCTGGAATCAAATTGAAATACTGGTATGCAAGGAAAGCAAGATTATTCCTTCCCATTTTGAAAAGCTGTCCTTTGTGGCTACTGAAGGCTAGCAGCAACATAAGCTTTCATTCCGGTGGATAAATTGAGACGAAGAGCAAACACCTATCTGTGGAGAAGTCTCAGTCTTCTCTGTATGTGTGTGAGCAGTTTTGAATGAATGTGAACATCTAAAATGAATCAGACCCCATGCAGAGTCTGTTCAGATGTAATGGCCATGCCTCATCACCTGGAAGTTCAGTAAAGTGCATTGTTCTACCCTGTTCTAAAGCTGCTGATCCTCAGTGAAGATTTGGCAGCTCCAGATGGCTGTCTTGGTGTAACCAACACATTTAAGTTTTCCCAAGCTAGGTGCCATAAATCCTCTGTCTTCATTGTGCATTGGCAATTATTCAATACGAGGGCTGAGCCTTCTTCACAACCCATAAAGACCTGTCCTGTGTTTATAACCTTGGGCTTGGCACTCAAGCTTAGAGGATGTCTCTGAGGAGGTAAGACCAAACTTTGATTCACCATTTGTGTAAGGATTAGCTTCATTATGTTCAAAAAAGGACAGTGAGCAGATACCTGCTGAGCTGGGAGCAAGAAGACTAAAAGCTCAATGAGCTCAGCCTGTTCAGGGTATGCTGATTTGATTTGGCAAAATTTCTGGCTGCCTATCAATCCATGATCCAGGAGTGTCAGGAGAGAAAAGCCATGTCACGTTTCAGTTAGTACTGAGACCTTTTCTTTACACAGTTTTTCACCAAATACAGAACATTAGGCATAAATGCATATTAGTAAAGCATCTGAAGTGGAGGAGAATTACTAAAGACTCCTGAAAATATTATTAGGCGCTCTTAAGAATGACCTAAAACAAACTGATATTGAATGGAATATTCCTGGGGGCATCAGTTCACTTCGAATCCACCTCTTGCATTGTCACAGAGAAGTTTTGCTTCTTATTGAATTTTTATTTTAAGCAGTATATATTACGGGAATAAACTGTAAAGATTTCCATCCAGGTACTGCTTAAAAGAGAGCACTGGAGCCCACTGTCCTGGCACTAAGAAGAATTTTGATTCAGAGATTGCCCACGTAACTGTTCATGGACATTGGGCATGTGTGTATGCCCATCAGCCTGATCTCCTCCCTGTTCCTACCCACTGCTACATCGGATATCACGCAGATACTCGATGTACTCTTATGTGTTCACATGTAAAGCCACTTGTTAAAGATACAGGTTTTCAAACTTGTTTGGACACAAAAGGTCCCATCAGCTATGGTCTTGAGAAGAGCCTTAACAAGACTCCAAAAACACAGCAGTGAAGCTACACTCAAGCAATAAATTTGATTGAATAGGTTCCTGGAGGATCAGAGCTCAGCTTGGTTTGCCCACTGCTTTTAATTCCTGTTTTCATCCTGCTTTATCGTCCATGGAGTTTCAAACTTATTCCTTCCTTCACATTTTTTTTCCTTCCCTTTCAGCTCAAGCCCACCCACTGTATGAATTGTGTTAGTGACAGAGAAGTTTTATTCTTGAGCAGTCCTTGCAAAAATTTTCATAGAAATGTAGGTTGCTGATGCAACACCTCTGGGTGATACTGGCATTTTAAACACAGTTTGGAGGAATGCTCCCATTCCCTAACACAGTCAGTCATTGGCTCATGACTAAAATCCCAGAGCAGAGTAATAATTTGCTATAATAAGGCTAATGAGGCACAGTGACTGTATTATCATTAAAATTGGGGAAATCTTATTGTCCCTGAAGATTTGTGAATATCTCTAACTAGTCTTGGAGGAATGCCAAACTATTTTGATGTTTTTCTTCCATCGTGGCCTCCTCATCCTTCACATCTGCTTCCTAAGTCCTTTGATGGTTTGAGCGAAACAAAACCCATGTAAACATAAATATAGATGTGCACTTTCTCCTGCTTAATATCTAAACTTGTGTTTTCTATTGAGTTCTACCTTCTGTTGGAACTTCAAGAGAAATGTGGTGTTGATGTTGATAGCGTTACCTCTTCTTTTGCCTGAAATAATTTTAATTTTCTCTCATCTGGATTCTTCTCTCCCTCTCCCCAGCACCTTTCAGCATAGGCTGCTTATCTGAGATTGTTCAAAATAATAATCAATTTTTTTAACATCCTTCGAGTTTTGAAACAGAAGCAAATCTCTCATGAGTGCTTCCAAGGGCCTAAGTCATTTCAGGACTAACAGCAAGCCGAGGAAATGCAATTATTCTTTTTTTCATGCATGACCTGTGGTAGTGGAACCAAAAAATTGTACATAAGGAGATTAATCTCATATTGCACCAGTAAATGCCCATCTGCGGTCCCTCTGCCCATAAGCTGAGCTGGTCAGTGTTCTTGTGCTTGTCTGTGTTGTTTGTTGTGTGAGTTTGCTGTCTCTGTGAAGCACCAAGCTATCTGTCATGCTCTGGTTTGTGCACATGCAGAGTCCAAGAGGCTTCAAAAGCATTAGCAGTGATTGCCCATGCACTGACCACCTGCCTGAGATTTGATATTTTTGGAAGCATCAGCTTTAGCACAGGTGTCATGGAGCAAGTTTAGATACCTCTGACATTTAGGTAGTTGACAACGTGCAGAGATTTGCATTTCTGCGTTGAGTGAAATACGTACTGTACAGTTTCAAGCACCCCTATGTTTTTTGAGATCTTCACTTATTTATACTGAATAAATCTGAAAAATTCTAATAAGGCCATTTCATCACTGACCATGTGAGGGATATGAATTGTAAAGCTCAGGCATCTATGGCCTGTGCAATGACACGTGCACCAGTAGCAACACAGGGAGCCACAGCTCTCCTCCAGCCTGGGCTAGCACCATAACCATTTTGGCATCCATTTTCTTCCTCTTGGGGTGGGTTCACACTGTTTACCACTGCCTTCTTGCAACATAAAGCAATGCAGAAATATCAGACAAGGGCTTTTTCTGTCTCTCAGCCACCTGTGCAACTTTTTTTTAAACAACCAATGCAGACAAATTTCAATACTCCTTAACTGACACCAGAAGGAGTGTTTGAAGGTGAACAAAGAGCTGTGTCTTCAAAGTGGTTCTTTGTGCTTGTGGAATAAATGTCTCTTCTCTCTAAGCTTTGTGGCCCCAGGCGATAAGAGCCACTTTGGACAAAGGACACAAACCAAGATATATGGGATGGACAGCTCTGTAACTTGACGGGCAAATGTGAGTATTCCACCCCCAATCCTCTTTAACAGTTGGACTTTCACAGTACAAAGCCTCCCAGAGTCTGGTTTTCTAATTAAAACAACTTTAAGAAGAAAAGGTCCAAACCTTCACACTGGTAATTTTTTCCTCCTAGGCTGTACATTTGCAATAACAGCCAGTCTCAGCTTGTCTGAACATGATTCGGATATAATGAGCCAGAGGAATTAACTAATTTACCAGAGCTGGTCTCACTCCTTTGCCTCGAAAATTCCTGTATTTAGGTAATTCAGATGTGAACTTCTCTCCATCACAAAAAGAGACTGAGGGACTAGAAAAGAAAATGAAAAGATTTTAACATCTCTCCCTACTCCCTGTATAAATCTGCCTTTGGGGTTTGTTCATCCTGTCCCAGGGCGCAGGGATTTTGCTTTGACGTTTTAGTCGAGACAATCCTGAGTATTTTGATGTATTCTCCTGTCACAAACATAGATCTTGCACTTCACTGGAAAATCCTCCCTCGTGTCCACTCTTCAGATAGTATATGAGGTCATTAGTAAAATTCTTTTAACTCACACAATTACAGCTTGAGCTTAAGCTCCACTTCACAGTGCAGTAGTCACAGACATTCACACTTGCTGTGTTTCAAGGATTACATAAAAAGGCTGGAAATGAAGGAGGTTAAAACTCCTATTAAAACCATGATCTACGCAGTCTGATATTTAGGATTGATCTGTGTTAATAGTGGGGAGCATCATGAAAGCCATCTCCACTATGGTGTATGAGCCTTCACAGACCTCTTTATTTCACAGCAGCTGTCCCCATGATGTGTGACTCCTTCAGGGGACTCCCAGGAATCGACCTCTTTCTAAGATGTCTAACTACAGGATGCATAAGAAAGGCGAAGATGCCCTAAACCAAAAGAAGTAGGGACTTTGGGATAGTTTAATGGCTGGCTTTGTGACAGTTTGATCTGCTAGAGTGCATTGGATGTGTGTTTCAGGAGAGCTGGGGGTGGGGCAGACATTCTGATGGCACAGAGAGTACCTTTCCTCTCCCCTTTGTTTCATGAGCTCAGTGATGTCCCACCTGTGTTACACTGGATGAGAGATGTCTTAATCAGTGGCTCAGTTTGTCTGGGATGGCCACAGTCACAGAGGAATATATGAGTTCTTATGAATATGGGCATATATGGGACAAGAAAATGTGAAAAAACCTGGTCCTCTACGTCTCTTGTGCACAACATCAGAGGATTTTATGATGTGCATGGTGCTCTTCAGCAAGACATTTTTGATGCTGTGAATCATCATTCATCAGTGTTCTTGGTCCGGAGGAGAGAAACTTCTTGTGCAAGAGGTTTGGTGAAATGTTTTATGCACTTGGGCAGAAGTTGCTAGTGCTAAGGTTGACTCTGTGTCAAGTCAAGTGTCAAGTCAAGTGTCAAGTGCTGATGTGGACATATGCTGAGATTTCCAGGCTCCAAAAAAAGGTAAACTTCGTCCATGCCTAGTTATCTGGGCTCATTTTTTAGCCTTCACTCATTAACAATTTGCATGTTGGCTGTTTTGAGGGTCTGTTTCTCATTTGTGAGCTGATTATAACATAGGGTATTTGAAGATGAAGTTGCTGTTAGTTTTTCTGTTACATTTTGTATAAAATATGTAAGAATAAAAGGAAACAAAGAGTCTGACTCACTATGTGGCATACGAAAGATGCAAGCACAAACTGACTTTCTGATTAAGAGCATCAGCCTGAAATGCAACAGTGTGCCTTTCAGAAAGTGCTAGCTTTAGTGGCATTCAAGAATAGGAATGTCACGTGTTGTTGCACCTTTAGAAAACCTTTAATTCCTCTGTGAGATGTGAATTGAAAGCTTGATATTCTGCATATGTTCCATAAGTAACAAGCTTTCCTACATCCAGTCTTTTTTCTGGTCTCCCCTCTACAGCTAAAAATTTTATATAGAATTATTCATCTTCAAGAGAAGTGAGCATCCAGCACAGAATTTCTTGTTTATGTAGATTAAATCATTTTTTAAGCTGTTGGTGTGTTCATATTTCCTGAGAAGAGGAGGAATCTGAACTAATTCCCCAATTTCTGAAGAAATGCTGTTAAGAAACACTCCAGGGATGATGTTCTCTAAGAGTTTCACCACTTACTTCATTTTATTCTACTTTAAAGCTGGAAGCACTGAGGGGATTCAGTCTGAAATTATTCTGGGCTTTTTTTCTACTAAGAATATAAGTATGCAAACACACACACATAGGGCAGGAAAGAAAGAAAAAGAAAGAAAGAAAGAAAGAAAGAAAGAAAGAAAGAAAGAAAGAAAGAAAGAAAGAAAGAAAGGCGAAAACTCCATTAAAACCACATTCTTGCAGAGATGTTCCTGTCACTTTAGCACTGCAATTTTTTGCTTCTCCACAGTTTGCCTCAGTGATCTGTCTGAAGCAGGTCTTTCCCATGACCACTTTTTCTCACTTTTTTTCTATAAATGAGTATCTACAACACAAATCCTTTCTACACAGAGGAAGAGGCATTTAAATGTGGCTGTGCAATCTTCCTCCCTGCTTTCTGTGATTATGGGATTCAGTGCCTCAGGACATTGCAAATTTCTGACAGAGAGGAATGATTCCCCACACAGGAGAGTTGCAGTCCACATAAACCACAGAAGCATCTCCCACACTAGAGAAATGTCTTCACTCAAGATGGAATTCGTAGAATACCAAAAAGTCAGATAAATTTATGGTCTGTTTAATATGTACAAACTGTAAAGGTTCACAGGTCTGTAACCAGAATCTCCAAAACATGTAATCAAATTTTTGGCTAGATTTCTCTGCTTTTTGTACCATCTCTGATATAATAATCATAACATTTGGGGATATTTTATTATGAGCAAATTTCCAGGCATTCTAAAGCAAAAGCCACAAGTGATCTATGCTTGCCCACACTGATTCTAACTGTAACAACCTTAAACTTTTTTATTAAATGGCACCTTTTTCTGGACACACTGTTGTACGGCAAGGACTTGGCACAAACGAGGATTAATAGTGATTTTTCTTGGAGAGAATGAGTGCCTCAGGCAGTAGATAAGAGGGTATGAGGACCATATAAGTACTTAATAAAAAGGAATAAGCTTCATTTCAACTGTGGCAGTCAATGAGAAATATAATTCCTCTTCTTACTATCCTCTTTATGGGGTTCTAAATTGTGAATGGTGCTTGCTGGATAAGGGGCATGACATGTTCCTGTAATATTAAACTTGATTTAACTTAGTAAAGACTATAAACTAAAGAAATTTGAATGGCTACAGTGGTGAAGGGGTGATGCTGTATATTCACTAACATATGGATCATGTTGACTCCCCATTCACTCTTACATATAATTTATCAAATAAAATATGGGGAAACATGAGTGTGAACTGATGCCCAGGAAAGGCTTCATCTTTGGAAAGTGATAAGAAGAATGTCTCTGAGCTCTAGGCTGTAGCTCATGGCAGTTGGCATGAATGTGCGTTATGATGCTTTATAGATGGACCATGAGCTCATGGGGTAGGGCTTCATTTCACCTCTGGACTTGGAGTGCCAAATAGTGGGAAATCCACAGATACTGACCATTAGCTAACAGGATATGTCCTTGTATGCAAGGGATACAAGGGATGACCATATCAGCATGAAAAATCTGCAATAATTGGGGTAGTTCATGGGGCAGAAACTGAAGGATGAGAGTAGGAAGCAGATTTCCCCACTAGTAGTACAGAGAGAGCTAAAGGCATTTTGCTTTACATTTTTTTTTTCAGTTTTGTGTTGGAGAACCAAATGACTGCTTTGGAAGAAACTCAGACATGTCCATGAACCTCTCTAAGTCTGGAAAACCTAGCAGGCTGCTGCTGACTTACATTAAAGCTTGAAGGCAAGTGTTTTCTTAGCTGTGAGAGCCTGGTTTTGTACAGGTATTTTTCAAACAATAAAATGAGTTTTCTTCCAACATTAATAATGCTCACAGCAGTCAGGATGAAGAGTGTAGGGGAAGGTCCTTTTGATATATGGCAGGGCTAAAACCCTAAACATTTATCTATTTAACAACACTTCACAGTTGCCAGATTTACGCACACATTGTATTTAGCCCAGTAGTAAAATTTATAACGCTCCTTTTGGACGGCATAATTCTTTTCCTCTGCTAGGAGAAAACTATATCCAGGGGAAAAGACAAATTTCCTTTAAAGACCAGTCAGTTGTTCTGTGAAATGTTTAATGTATATTTAAAGACAACATTAATTGTGATAATATTTGTCTGTTACTAAACCTGCACAGAGAGTTTGTTTGCAGTGGATATTTTGTGTAAGGATATTTGGGGCTATATTTGGAAAAAGTATTTACATGGCTCATGTAAGATAGGCATCTAGTGAGGTTACAAAAGCAATGAATGTTTTGAAAGAAGCAGCAGTAAAACCAGGGTGCTCTGGTGCTTTTGAATGAGTGCTACCAGCTTCTCAGAGTTGTTAGGGCGCTAGAGCTTTCTGTGGCCTTTTGTCTAATACCCCAAAGGCAGGTATTATATGTTGCATCTCATGAGGGTCATAGACAGCCTGTGTGACTGGCCCATTTTGGAGGAGAAGAAGCATGGGGAGACGTGGGAAAGAGATTTCTGGAACCAAGGGAAAAGGAAGAAAATTTTGAGAGTACAGAACCTGATTCCCAGGAGGAAAGGGAAAGGACAAACTGGCAAAGTTCAGCTATTTTTGAATTTTCTGTATTTAAGTGCACTGGCTCCACCAACTTCCTGTAAGTGCTTTGTGTACACTGAAAGGTAGAGGTAGGACAGGTAGAGGTAATGTTAAAAATTGACTACATTGGAAATGTTATATACTACACTGAAATTTGCTGTAAGAATGGGATGGTTGTGCTGGGGTACATGAGGCATGCTCTGAAATGCAAAAACCCTCTGGTCTCAACTCCATGCTTAGAAATGCTGACAAATGAAGGGCTACTGGTCTTGGTGGTCTTTGTTTCTTGTCAGCTTTTCAAGAGGGATCCAAGGAGGTGGTGGCCAAGCTGTCAGGAAGTAGCTCTCTGATGTCTGGAGCTTCACTAGATGAGCATATTTCTTCTTGGTGTTTCATTTCCAGTGAGCCTTGGCATCTGATGAAAACCAAGCTTCTTAATGGCACAGACAGGTGTGCTTTAGTAGAATGGTTCAAGGAAATACTGCACTCGGAGGCACAGTAAATGATAACTTTTTCCCTTTCTCTGTAAAAGAGAACAAATTGGCTTCAGACAGTCCCTGGCCTAAGTCAATATCCTAAATGGTGTCTCAGAACTTTGTACAGAAAATGATAGAAAAATGGGCAAAGAAAATATCCCTCTGTAGGAATAAAATTTCTAAGGGCCAGGTTTGTGAAGGTTGTTAGATAGTGATGCAAAGGCAAATGAATATATAAAGATGTTTTAAAGAGCTTCTAGTTGAGTGATTTTCATTTTCTGAGGAGTTAAGAGAACATTATGGGCACTTACAGAAATAGATAGCAGCAGATGCCTTAATAGACCTTTGTAATTCTAGGGTTAGGGACATTTCATTCCATTCTGCTTTGCCCACTTGAAGTTATTCTTATATGTTACACTGAACAAAATGATCCTTCTGGAGCTGACTGTCTGCTGCTCCATCAGGAGATGCAGGAGTACCATTGTCTTTCTTAAACATATGCTTCATACAAATTGCATGGGGCTTAAATGTGCATCCAGGCACTGCGCAACACAAAGATTTCAGTACAGTCATAGCTAACCTTGCTGAATTCATCATTTTCATAACTGATTTAATAAAAAGACAAAACAAGTAATCATACAAACAAATCAAAACAAGCAAACAAAAAACATAACAAAAAACCCTATGGCTTTTAAGATTCTCTAAGGCTGAAATTGCTTGGGCAGTTTTGCCCAGCAAGAATGGATCTCAAATGAAAACTAAATAATGGTTTTACTTTGATCTTGTGTTTTGTCTGAGGCATTCTGAACCAACCCACAAAGTGACTGAGACTGAGATGGAATTCCTCCAAACAGTCATCTTAGCCTCCTAATTCCAGCACTAAGCTACTGAATGGGAAATGGTACAGAATTGAATAATTGCAGCCAGACATTATAAGCAGTAATTATCTGTAGTCTGTCACAATACTTCTGTTGTAATTTTATACCTCTTTGTAGACACTCTGTCTACTTTACCTTCCATATACCAGCAGTTTTCTGTGGTAGTAAACTGCTCTGAAGCCTTTTTTTTCCTCCTGTATTGACATGATTAGTTGGGCAAACTTGCATCATGGTTAGCCTGCCTGGATAGCTGAGTGAACAGAAATGTTAACACTGGCATCACATCTGCTGTGATTAATCCAATCTTTCCTTGAGTATCAGTATTTGCTTGGGGCTTGCAGTTTTCTCTGGAAAGCCGCAAAGATGTCTGCCCTGTGCTAAGTGTGTGTATCAAGTCTGTTGATTATTATTCACTGTGACAGTGGGATGACTGATAAAATAAATGAGGAGAATAAATAGCAGAATTAGTTATTAATTTCTTTTTCCCTTGATTGCTTTTACTGTGTGTTTGAAGAGGCATGAAATTATGGTAGCTCTCCTGTATAAAAAATTGCCAGGAATTCATGTGGATTCACTTGCAGAAGGGCAGTCTCACAAGACCTACTACAAAGAGAGAGGGAAGGAAGACAGGCAATTCACAAGCAAAAGAAAAAACCTGCTTTCTTTCCTGAGTATTTTGTTTATAAGCATTCACATCAAACACTCTTCTGGCAACATAATATTATATATGTAAGACTTTCATGCTGATAAGTTCTGTTCATTAAATTCTGTGTTTTGCCTGAGTAAATGCTACAATATTCACAGTCCTATAGGCATTGCAGGAATTGTGGGTGTGTTTATCACTTCACATAATCAGACACTGGGAGGTTTGCATTTGTCTGCATTGGTAATATCTTCTCTCCAAAGACATACTGTTTGACATCTTTGTTGATGGCATGGACAGTGGGATTGAATATATCCTCTGCAAGTTTGGCAATGACACCAAGCCATGTAGTGTGGTGGACACACTGGAGGGAAGGGATGCCTTCCAAAGTGACCTGTGAATACTCACACCTAGCACAGGACAGACTCTTTATGGGTTTCCAGAGAAAATCAATGAGAAGCTCAACATGTCCCAGCAATGTGCACTCACAGCCCAGAAAGGCAAACATGTCCTGGGCTGCATCCAAAGCAGCATGGCCAGCAGGGTGAGGGAGGAGATTCTGCCCCTCTGCTCTTCTCTGGTGAGACCCACTCAGTGCTGCATCCAACTCTGCAGGCCTCAGCACAAGAAAGATGTGGACCTGCTGGAGCAGGTCCAGAGCTAGCCACGAAGACGACCAGGAGGCTGGATGATGTCTCCTATTGAAGACAGGCTGAGAGAGCTGGGGTTGGTCAGCCTGGAGAACAGAAGATTCTAGGGAGAACTTCAAACAGCCTTCCAGTACCTAAAGGCGCCTACAAGAAATCCAGAGAGAGATTTTTTACAAGGTCATGTAGTGATAGGACATGGGGTAATGGCTTTAAACTGAAAGAGGGAAGGTTTAGTTCAGTTATTGGGAAGAAATTCTTTACTGAGAGGGTGGTGGAGCACTGGAACAGCTCGTCCAGAAGTTGCGGGTGCTCCAGCCCTGGAAATGTTCAAGGCCCTGTTGGGGCCCCTGGAAAAGTTCAAGGCCTTTGAGCAGCCTGGTCTAGTAGATGGTGTCCCTGACCATGGCAGGAGGTTGGAAGCAGGTCCCTTCCAACCCAAATGGTTCTATGATTCTGTGATACCGACTCACACAGGGCCAGATCATGAAATTGTCAATACTCATATGATGCTCATTTAGCAAGTCTGCTCATGATGCACAGGTGACCACACGGCTTTATCTAGTCCATGGGACAGAGTGCTTGTGGATGTTGAGTGTGCTAGTCTGACATTTGACTGTAGGAAGCCAGTGTCACTCTTTGCAGCTCTTGCCCACATAAATCAGTGCTCATTCTATTTATTTTCTTATGTGAATGATTGATAAGCCGCTGAGTAATATATATTGTATTTTATTACTGTTTTAGCTGAAATTCAACACCTCCTTGCAGGGTTTTACATCTGTGATTTCATGCCAGTTTTCTCTCCACACGATTCAGGTACACCATTTGTGTTTAATCTTATACTGAAGAGGTATCAGCATTTTTATTAGGTATATCCTAGTTCATTTGAGAGAAAAGTAAAATCGATAATTTTACAGATGTTTCTTGCCAAAATGCTCCATTGCTATTTGGTGAGCTTGTTTAGATAATGGATTTTTACATTAACTGGCTCTTAGGAATTATTTCAATAATTTATATAATACAACTTTTTTGCTTTCTTGCTTTCTTGCTTTTTTTTTTTTTAAAGGAATGGTAACAATTTCTAAAAGCAGAACTAAGAACACAATTTAATGCACACATTAAATGGCCAGTAGATGGCCATTTAATGTGTGCATTAAATTTGGCCAATTTAGGTCAAAACATTGCCCTGGCCTTAAAATCCATCTAATTATCATATTCTGAAAGTCATGGGCCACACCAATGCTAATTTCTTGTACTAACTAGTCAGCGTGTGCTTAGTTTACAAGGCAATATGGATCCAACAGACCATACCTGTCTCCTTGTCCCTGTGGCAGCCAACCAAGTAATTCAGCTACAGAATAAACTTTCTCCATCTGTCAGTCTTTCCTTGTGCTTGTATATAATACTCATGTTTACGTGTGAGATGTGTTCAAACTAAGAAGTTTCTAAAAGATATGATTAAAAGTAAAAAAAAAAATTAAAAAAAATTGGTGTCTAGGTTAGAAGACTATTTGTAAACTTTATAGCCTACCTAAATGTTCTTGATTTAATAAAATATAATAATCTTAAATTCAGCTTGAGTGCATTGCTTAGCAATAGCATGTCCCTTGAACTGTAAGCCAGATACAGCTTGTATTTCCTGTGCAGATGTTTGCAATGAAATTTAAAAAAGACTTTCAAACACTTATGTAGATATTAATTTATACCTGGAGATGAACTTTATCACAGTTAAATGGTTGATCGTTTTACAGTGAATTCTGTGTAAAAATGCACTATCATTTTTATTGAACTGTATCCATCAACATTTGTGCATAGAAATCCATGGTGCTCTCAGCTTCCATCTTCTGTCCCAGATCTTTGAACTTTTAAGCCTAAAAACTTTGTTGACAGGCTGTAAATTCCTGAAATAACAGGAGGCTTTGTTGATGCACCAGCAGGCATGTGGTTGAGGGGATGAGGGTATCAGCATGCACCTAATTTCATGATGATATGGAAGAGAGATGTCGTTGAGGTGTGTATTCATACCTGGGAGCTCAGCAGGGAGCATGTGGACACCAAATGTCACGAAGAGTGTGGAGAAATACAGTATTTTATTTTTTTGAGGTTAATATTACGATTTCTCCAGATTCCCATAAAAGACAGCAGCAGCACAAAAAGGGAAGCGCATGCCCCATATTTGACCCCACAAGAGGCCTTGTTGCAGTGAGTTGCGATGGAGGATGTGTGATGACAGCAGTCTTTGCTGATAAGTGTGTCACCTCCCGTAGCACAAACTGAGCAGATTTGGGTTGACACAGCAGAGGAGCAGCTCTGTGGCAGGAGCAACGATGTCTTGGGATTGTGAGGACTTTCCAAATATCATCCACAGTGCATAAGGCCTTGAAAAATGTAAATATTTCTGTTAGGTGGCCTTTGATGGTTAGGAGATGTGAGAGGTGAGAATTGCAGGAGGTGCATGTGTGCCCAGTGTGGAACTGCAACTTCCGGAGGCAGTTAGGGGAAGGTGAATCCTGTGTGACACAGGCTGAGCCATGGATTTATTATGCAGGCATTCCAGTGTGTGTCTGTGTGAATTTTCAAAAGATAGTATATTTGAGCAGGTTCCAGTAAGTTTGCTCATTTGTTGTAAAAATAGTAAAAGTTATCTTTTAAGGTCTAGGTTATGTGTTTTCTCTTGTTCTTTTCAATCTTACAGTTCATACATATGCACCATGTACATTTTAGAGGCACTTGCATCTAGAGGTCTTGTTTTTCTGACAGTGAAAAATGTCTTTACACTTAACAAGAAAAAATTGTTGATCTGCATCACTGACAAAGGAAAAGAAGCTTTTTTTTTCACAGTGGTTTGCAAACACCAGCTATTCCATACTATTAAGTATTTAGATACTTAAGAAAATGTTTTAGCAGTAACTTGGCATTAGCTTCTTCTAAGAAGGTAATTATGTAAAATTGTGATTTCTTGGCCTGAAAGGCCAGTCCTGAATTCCACAGTAGCTGAACGCACGTGTTTACTGTTACTTTGTCACATGTTTGTTTAATCACACCAGTTAATATTACATTGCAAGACCACTCCAGGTTCATTTTATTTGGATTCTGCTATAGTTTATTTTTGCACATGTTCCATTATTAATGAGCCTCCTAGTACTTTGTCATGTATATTGCATCATGTAGTTATTAATTTATGTTTATTTTTCCTGCCTGTTTCCATGTATGTTCAGCATGTACACACAAATTCCAACCTCTGGCTGAAGCAATGAAGGAGATTATGGTGCTGATTGTGTTAGCCATTATTCTGAATGCTGTTATAAAGACACGTACAAAACTTCACCCCTAGTTCTCTCTTTGGCTTCCAGCTGCAGTCGTCATGACCAGCAAGCTACTTTCTTTCCTGTTGCTGTAGAGTCCCAGATTGTCTTTATTTGCATTCCTTTTCCCTTGGACCACCACTCTTGATCTTCATGAGATCTGTCATCCAGATTTTCCAGTAACGACACTGGGATCCAGCAGACGCAGCTCCTTGGGGATCAAGGGCCCATACTGGCTTATAGGAAATTCCCTTTTGACAACAATTATGGCTTTCTTCTCCTAAATATGACTTTGTGTGAGCTAGTCATCCAGTACTAAATAAGAGCTGTGATGGGAGATAGGACAGGCTTGGGGAGGATGGTGTCCTTCACTGCTAATTCCTTCAGCTCCTCAGAAGTGAGCTTGTGTGAATTCAGATTCGTTATCAGTTCTGAATTTCTGCCTCCATGGGAACATCAAAAGGCATGCTGCGGATAGAAATTTTACCTCTTGATGAGTTCCTATCTCAATCAGAGCTGATGTTTCACAGAGAAAGCAGATGCAGACTGTCATCTGGCACGGCAATTTAGTACTGTCCATGCCAGCAGTGGTCCAAGCAGTTGCTTGCATATTGGCTCTCACAAGGTCTCCTGGGCTAGCCTGCTCTCCAGAACAAGTAGAAACTATCTCATCAGGGACTCATCTGAGCTGTCATAGCCATCAGAAGTATGGCGTTGTTATGCAGGAGTATTGGTGCTGTTCAGTGTAGAAAGTGGCATTTTGGCACACATTAGCATAGACACTCCATCTCCGGTTCAAATATCTATTAAATGATTTTGAATTCACAGGGCTGCATAGAATCAGAACCAGTCCCTAGCAAACTGCTTTCAGTATGGTGACAGATGGAAAAAAATTAGAAAATATGCAGCAATATTTCTCAGCTTGAAAAAAGCAGAAAAAAATTCCCATTCTCTACAGAGAATCCTAAATCTATCCCACAACTCAGTCCTCACAGTGTTTGCTTTGTCTGCCAGTTCAGGACAGTCATAGACCCAAAGACCACATCTTCAGGGGTAATGCTGAGGAGACACGGCCACATTTGCCACTGGCCCAAGGCATGACACTGATTAATACCTACCAACACTCTCGCCTCCAGAGTGCTTTTGTTTTTATGTGCTAACCTTGGGAGATGAGCAAAACACTGAACCGAGTCCAACAATAGCTCTTCTGCAGTTGCTGTACAAGGTTATAGTAAATTGGATTATAAGATCTTTCTGAAACCAGAGTTTTCATCTTATTTTAAGCTTTCTCCAATATCTAATGCTCTTCCTCTTCTTTCCAAAAAAATGAGCAATAGATCCTCGTAAAATATCTAAAGTTTTTGAAACGAGGAATAACAGCACATCTGTTAGAAAAAATCTCCAAACCACACTAAAGCTTCTCTTTATTTTAATGGCCAATGTTCTCAAATAATTTTCCCTGACTGGACATTTAATAGGAAAGATTTATTTAATTTTATTTATGGAAGGCTCTGGCCTGTGCCACGTTAAAGACTGTGTGCTATACTGTGTAGCAAGGGAATTGCCTGCAACAAGGAATTATGGGCAGAGATGGAGAGTAAGTTTTACTCTTTAGAGGACCAAGTACACATTGTAATAGTTGTTGAGGGAGATGGTACAGCTCACAGCTTGGAAAAACAATTGCGTTATTGGGAAGGAAAGGAGCCACCAACCATGTTAGGGAAAGGTAAGAAATGTGGTTAATTGTTTGGATTTGTGCAGAGAGCTGAATTTGTTGTTTTACTAATGTAGATAAAAGCTAGGAGCTAAAAAAAAGAAATATAGGAGAAGACTATAAACTTTTTCTCTGTGTTAAATGTGGGATGATGCTGTAGCATGTGAAAGAAGCATGAGAAGGAAAGACTTAATCTAAAATGGAGAGTGCTTACAGGGCTATCAGAACAGAGATGAAAATTAAAACTAGATGGAAGTAAGGATACTCAGGGACTGTGTTAAACAATTTCAGTGAATTTACCACAAATTCTTGTTGGGATCTGCTTCTTTCTTTCCTGAGTCATGTAAAAATTTTTTCAAGCTGCAGGTTATCTATTCCACAGTGAGATAATAAAAAGTTGGCCTGAAGGGATCCAGGTCATACATCCTCTTGGAGGAATCATCAACATTTTTGCTCTTCAGAAGTAGTATTTTCTGTGAGATTTGTATGCATGCATATGTGACCATGAATACCATATGTTTTTCTGAAATACAAGTGAATTTTGTGATATTTAAGTGTAGCACAGGATGACTATTTCCTTGATGCTAGCTATGGAATAAAGAGAATTAAAAATATGTTATTTTAAAAATAATTTGTATATCCATTTTAATGAAAATATTCTGTTTTAATATTATGGGTACCACTGCAACAAGTTGAGCTGAACTGAACAGAATTAGTGCTTCAGAGTACTTGTCTTGGCAGCTGTGACAAAACCTAAAGTCAGCAGTATTCCAGCTGACTGTTTTAACTGGAAGACCCTGTGAGAGAAACACCCAGCCGACTGAAGAGATCCTAGATTTAAAAAGGAATGCTAATTTCTTTAAAAACAAGAGCAGGAAAATGTCCATGTGAGAAAAAACCCCAAAACTTACCCTTGTGTATCCTTCTCATAGTTTGCATAATCCAGCTGCTTTCCCTTAGAAGACTTAGATTTCTACATTTTCCAACTGTCACATGTTGATTACGGTACTGATGTAAAGCAAAGTGAGACAAAGGAGCAGGAGGACCTCTTTCTCAGCTGAGCAACTCAACAACTAGATTAGAGCTCAGGTATCTCTTGTGTCTGGCTAGATGGATCCCCAAATTTTCCATTGCTGCCTTCAGGAAGAACCCTAACAAGACAAAGATATTTACTCAGAAACCCCATACCACCATGACTGCAGTTTTCTCCTTGATGACCAGGTTGGTATTTCCAAACTTTTTCATGCTGACAGGTCTTAGAATCTACTAGTCTCATTTCTGAAACCAGTAGTTTCACCATCATTTAAACTTGAAAGCAGCTCAAGAGATTGGATATGCTCTGATCATGACCAATACATTTACCTGACAAATGGACTTTGAACCAAAGATTTCTGGGTTTTTGCATTCCAGATGGCCTGAAGTGCCTTGGTGGCCAGTTCATGAAACAGAGCAAATTTTGAGGGGCACCTAAGGATTTGATTTTATGAGCCTACAGAAAATTTTCACTTCTGAGGTTCTTCAGCAGTATAGTTGGAGATTTCTTTCATTTCTCCCTGAATGTGTCTGAATTTTGCCTGAGGTTTCTACATGCTTTTTGGGATCAGTCCCATGATCTTTGGATATGTAGAAGATTTTAGAAGGAGCATCTATATGTATATATAAAACTTAAAAAAAAATCCATGTAAGGTATTACAATAATAATTTCTGTTTTCAATGTTTAACAGTCATCTTAACCATTTTCACGGGACAAAACCCTTAATAATGAAATCACCTCAGGCTTGATTTCAAAAACTAGCATTGCAGAACAGCTATGGATTTCAGTGCCTCAACCACCTAATCTTCTTATGAGAAATAGCCAAGGAATAAATGATATTTGCTTACTTAACTGAGATAAGAACTGATTCTAGAAACCAAGTTAATAGAAAGCTGAGGCCAAGACACGGTATTAAGAAGATGTGGTGTTTCCTCATAAGGACAATGGTGGTTTGGCACCCAAAACTCTTTGTGGCTGGAAAAGTCCTTTGGTTAATTTCATATAAAGACACAGTTATATTCCAGCTTTAAATATATACTCCTTGTAACTTCAATGTAAGACAATTTTAAAAATTTCTTGTCCTCTGCTAATGGAAAATGTTGATGTAAGAGACTTTCTGAGGAGTTTGCAGATATGCCACTGGTTTATTTATTAAGTCCTTAAGATAAGGACTTATCTGGTGGCCACAGCAAAAAAAAAAAAAAAAAAGAAGTCGTTGAACCAGAGTGCTTATTTCTAAATCCAGTAGAATAATATGTAAAACACTTTGGCAAGTTTCAGAATTAAACCCATCATAGAAATTAAAGATTCCCATTATTAATCTTAAGAAATAGATTTAATTCATACCAGAACATTCCAGTGGAGTGTAAGCAGTTGTCCAATATCTGCTGGTTGCTAAATTGTGTTCTGCCAGAAAATAATGCTTCTCTTATCAACCCATTCTACTTAGTAACTGAACTTTAGCTCCTGTAGGAATAATTAGGATCACTGATGAGAGATATTCATGTTTTCAAAGTCCTGTGAATAACATGATGATGTGATTTCCTGACTAGATCTAAACCAGGAGCATTTATTCATTCATGCACTGAAGAATAGCTGATAATGATTAAATGTAATTTTATAAATTTGCTTTTATTTCCTACACGGCTCAACCCACTCTCAGTGCTATAGTAGATAGTTAACCCTCCTGCAGACCTTTAGATACCCAGGTTATAGGAGAGCCAGTAGTTCACACTGAATAGTGGGTGCAATGATAACAGAGGCAGTTTATCTGCCCCCGCTTTTCAGAGTTCTTAAGAAAACATCTTTCTGTGTGCCCAGGCCAAGTGATTCTTTGTTTTAATTCCCTGCAGGGCTGTTCTCCAACGATAAAACACCAAGCAGAGAGGACAGATCCTTAATATGAAGTTGTGTTGTCTGTACAAGGCAATAAGATTGGCCATTGATACACTCCCAGAGATGTAAGACCATTTCTTTTAGTATTTCTATACATTAAATGAGCTGTTAATTTTCCAATTTATTTAAAATTCATATGTTTTGTAGCAATCATATTTCATGTCTCACTTCTGCATTAAAAACAGAGCTGGGTAGCAGATCCAAAGTTAGTACTAAGAAATTGTTACAAACTCTTTGCACTGTTAAATAATCCTTAAATATTTACTGTAGTTTTTTTCACAAGCCCCTCTCCTCTGGAATTCCTCCAGGCTGAAACACCCCAAATCCATCTGCAATTCAGCACAGGAAGGGCTGAATTGGCCTAGTGGAACCAGCTTGAGAGTATTTGAGTTTGTATATATATCTGTGCCAGCACATGTCTGTGTGGATACATTATTTATCTTGACACCTTTGTTCCAACAATCCTTCAATACAAAACTAGTCTTCTGCTTGTACATGCATATATGTCTCCCACCATACATGTGCTACAATCGTTATTAATGACTTCTAGAGCCGCTTGAACTCTTCACCTCACGGGTGTGAGACAATGGCTCTTCAACAATGCAGCTATGAGAACAAATGTTTGTGACAGAACTTAACAAAAAATTCCTGTATATGTTTATTCATTTCTAAAGTTATAAAAATTCATTCACCTCTTACTCCTCTAAGTAGAAGCAGAAAATAAATACCTGTCATAACAAGTGCAACTACAAATAAACTTCTTGGAAATGTCGCCAGCAAAATATGAGCTATTTTTACTTCATATTTGGATTATTTCACTTTAATAGCAGAAAATATTTTTAAAACTCTGGGAAAAATTGGAGCAGATCACCCACAAATCTCCTTCCTTAGAGTTGCCTGGCTCCTCTCTGCAGCGGTACTCGCTGATCTTTTGGGTTGCTTCTTTTAACCCACATCACAGTGGCTTCACCTGTATTAAACTTTCAATGATTTTTTGTTGCCCAGAACCACGCTGCACCCAAACCCTAGAAAACCCCACGTTGCTCAGCTGTTAAACAGTGTAGAGAATGAGATGCAGGTCACCTGCTGCAAACAGAGGATGAAGCATCCCAAAACGTTTTGCTCCACTCCCAGTAGTCTCAGAGATATTTTGGCAAACAGAGGAGATTAAGTGGGTGTAAATTCCCTACCCTAGTCTCTGGGAGTGAGAGATGGAGGAAACCACCACCTCAGAGTGCCCGGGAAATACCTTTGCCATCAGAGTACAGAGAACTTGCTGCTCCCTGGGGAAGAGTACGTGCATCATCCACTCTCTCTCTTCTGCAAGGCAAAAACTCAGACCTTTCTTAACCATCTCAGTTAAGACAAGTCTAAGTTAAGTCAGACTTATCATAACCATCATCTCACTCCCATGTTTCTGCATAAAAATTGTAGGAGTGTGGCCAGAGGTGAGCTGTAGTGTGACAAGCATGTAAATTTAGGCATGGTCATGGCACACAGATATTTGAATCATGCTATGCAATGTATTGAGGTAGGCCATACACAATGAACCAAAAATTCATGAGGTAAAGCATGGTCACAGGCTGAATCACCATTTTCTTGATGTAAGAGAAAATTGTTAAGAAGTGGTGTGTCCTCAGAGGCAATACATTTATTTTTGGGCTGAACTTAGAGGACTATGCATAGTGTCAGCACTGTTTAAACTTCTTGTTCTGCTTGCTTATCTGTGTGATGCATTGTGCTGAAAAATACCTTTTTTCCCCACCTCTACTCCAAATAGCGTCTTCAAAACTGAGCTCAGAAAATCTAACACAGCTAATGACAGTGCAATTGGGCAACCTGTTCCTATGATATTTGGCAGCATTGTCACAGAAGAGAACAATGTATAAAGGGGAATATAACTAGAAGGACAGTATATTTTATGGAAACAGAATGCAATTATTCAGCTCAAAATTAATGAGTTATCAGCCACAGTTGTTCCTTCATCACCAAGCTGTTCTTCTTTACTGACAGCAAGCAGAGAGGCCTTGGGCTTCTGTCATATCTTAAAGAAGCTGCCATGAGTCTTTAAGGACCATAAAAGGCAAAACCGTGGTTTTATGTCTCAAGGCTGATGTCCATTTTCTATACATGATTAATGTGTTTTACAAACAGTACTTTGGCCACAGAAGTGGGAGGATATTTGTCAAAAAAACCCCAC
Organism: Corvus cornix cornix; assembly: GCF_000738735.6. NCBI lineage: Eukaryota > Metazoa > Chordata > Aves > Passeriformes > Corvidae > Corvus > Corvus cornix. Next base: position 36,781,609 of record NC_046332.1, on the reverse strand, counting down.
CAAAAGCTTGAAGAACACAGATGAATGGATCTGACTGAGATTTGGAAACAGATATTGCATCTTCCTTTGAGTGTCTGGATTAGTCTTTCCTGTGTTTGAAGACTAGTGTAAAACAAATCAGGAATCATAATAAAGGTGTTTACCAGCTTGCTCACGTAGAAGTCTGTGAAGGCAAATTCCTGCAGATTGACTTATATATTTCTGTTCTTTGTCCAAGTCAATTAAAAAATACTCCTTCAAACATGTTCATTAGTTTGTATAACTCCTGCTCTGTAATGTTCACTCATCAATTTGTCAAATCAAGCAAAAGTGGATTATGACCTGGTGAAATGGTTTGCAAAGATCATCTTTGAATAGAAGGTCTAGGAATTAAAAAAAAAAAAAAGGAATAAATGTGTTGAATACTTGATATAGCTGACATTTTGAAATTATTTAATTAATTCCTAGTCACTTGTTTCACCTGACTGAAGTAACAGTGCTTTCTGAACTGAGACTAGAAAATGTCTCCTTTTTAGCCACTCATCTTCAGCTGTCAAAATGTACAGGAACAATTGTTACTGTCAGAACTGACATGAAACATCAGCCACAATCCTGAATTAACTTCCCTTTGGATGTCTCTCAAACTGCTTTCACAAGAGTGATCCAGTCTGTTCTTAATTCTGCAGACTTAGTTCTTAATTCTTTTTTCTTTGGTTTTTTACAGGGGATTTTTGGGTGTGTTTTTTATTGAATTTGTTCTTTATTTATGGTATTTATTTGCCATTCTCTCTAGCAGCTAGTCTGCATGGCATGTGTAAAGTCCTTTTTGAGCCTTGCAGAATGGGAAGAGAGGAGCTGTGGCATTTGTCTGGTAAATCTCAGAGACCGATGCTGAGAGGCTGTGAAAAGAAGGAAGGAACAGAAGCAGAACTTGTGCTTTGCTCAAGCAAGCATTAAGGCCAGCCTTCTTTACTGTCTGAATTTGTAGCGAACTCTTCAGTGATGGTCTCGTACATTACTTTGACTGTCCTCAGATAAGGGCAGGGACAATTCTTAACCCTGACATCCTGCAGATGAGCTGTAATGAAGACTCGCATTGGGCCATGTGTCCTGCATGGGGCATGGTTCCTTGAAAGGTTTAACTGCACCAAAAGAATCACTGAATGTGACCAAAGACAGCAAATCTTACTTGATTTGCTAATCTTGCTCTTAAAACAAGTTATACCTAAATGTGGTTCAGCAACATGTGGCCAATGAATCTCCACCTCTTGTTGAGATGAGACCCAGCATGCATCCCATTCTATTCCATATGTAGCTGGGCCTTGGAAACTGGAAATCTAAATATGAGAGCAGGTAGGGAAAGGTGGTGCAGTCCCTGGGATGGAGACAGCATGGCACAACATACATTCCAACAGGTTAAATGCTGCCAGAATTACCAACTTGATTGTAGGGTTAAAAAAGGCTTGGTTTAGTTTTTCTAATGATAACTTCAAGCTATCAACTCAGTCTAATGAGATGATAACTGTATCCTTAAATCTATGTACTGAAAGGCCAGGGACTCAATTTTTTACAGCAAATCATATCTGAGCATGATTGCAAAGTTGTTTCTTTTTAGTTGGATAGAATGACATATGCACAACTTGTGAGTTTAGTGGAAGTTTCTTTGTAGATTTCTATGGCTTGGATTAAGAATATGATATTTACTGGGCTAAATGACATACCATTATGATATCTTAGAATGAATTATTGTCAGTTAAATGGTAGCAAAAATCCAGTGTAAATTGTTATGTTTCTCAGCCTCTTTCTGATGCTCTGATGGTTAAAGCAGGATATATATGCATATATAAATTGCTGCTGGAATTTACCCACAGGACAAAATACATTTGCTCTTGAGAGAAATCCAGGTGCATCTCAAGCAAGGAACTAAATACCACTATTGCCTAAGATGGCAAAGGAACTGGAGGAACATTTCATTCAGTCCACGTATAACAATTTGGGGATTTTTTCCTCTCTGTCCTCACCTCTGCTGATGCTCATGCTCACTGAAAGCAAAGGGTAGAGTTTCATCTGGAGATGCTTAATAGCTCTCAGATGAGGCACTTTAGATGAGCATCAGGCCTGATGGAACAACTGCTGTAAACTCCAGTGAGTGACAGGAGAACCAGAGCCATTCATGATGGTTAATACAAGCTGCTGGCAGACATTCATTACACACATATTACATAAACACATATAAAATCAGAATTTTTATATATATGCATGGTTTTTATATACATAGATCACGCTTTAAATTAAACACATACAAATCATAGGTCAAGCTCGTAAGAGGCAACACTGAAGTCAGTGGAAGCAAACTGGGATACAGAGACTTTTAAAACTTATTTCTGCTTTAACCTACTTGGATGTTTCTCGGAACAGAATTTGCTTCAGTGGGAATAGTCAGGTGACTAATGACTGCATTCCTAAGGAAAAGGTTTGAGAATAGAATGAGCAGTCTTTTGATCTCTGAGTCTATAACCAGAGAAAAAAGATGAAGCAACTATGATTTCTCATGCACTGCATTTTTGTTTTTTGTTTGGATGAACAAGCACACATACTTAAAAAACTCTTTGCCAACAGCAATAAAAGACTTTGTGCCAGACTGCTATTGCTTATATTATAATATTACATTGTGACTGGAGCTGTATTTCTTGTATTTGGTACTTTTGTTTGTGCATTGTTAGGTTTGGCTGGCTACAGCACTAGTGCACTCAGGGCTGGCAGATCTTGCACTCATTTTAAAGTGAAAATATTAATTTTCACAAAGAAGTGATGCTTTTTTTGGGCCTAATGAATTCAAAGTCTCAGCTATGCCTTACACACAATGATTAGAGGAGAGAAAGAAGGGAGGAGACTCCTGCTAAGATTTTTTTTGTACCTATAGTTACTGTATGAAATGAATGAAGCTAATTAGAGACCGACATTCTGATGTCTGTTGTAAGTATAAGCCAGACACTTTTATGGGAAGAAAAACAATACTGAATAAGCAAAATTTTTCTTTCTTTCTTTTTTTTTTAAATTTATTTCTGAGTGGAAAAGGGTTTCAGCTGGCAGAAACCAACACAGATTTATTAATCACCATGGACTTTCTCTGGCTAGCAGGGTTTACAACAGAGAAACCTATCCAGAACTTAAATGTATATTGTCTTTTTTTCATAAGAAAGAAAAGCATATTTGTCTCTTTTTATCCCTTCTGAGGAAAACAAAAAAACCACAAGAACAAAAAATCCTTACCAGTCTTTTCCCTAGTCACTTAGATCAGAGGTATGTTGTCTTACATCTATTTCACCTCAAAATATGCCTAAAACCCTAGGCACCAAACCTTGGAGAGCCCTTTGCACTTCTGGAGCAGAGCTTGGCATTTCTTATAATTTGAGGTGCATTTGAGAATTAAAATTGGACTCTTATTTCAGGGAGTCCTACCTCCCTACAGAGTACCTGCTTTGCAATGTAAGAATGCCTGTATTTCCTGTGGTAGCTTATCATCCTTTAGAAAGTTTCTTCACTAATAGGTTGTACCATCTGTTGGGCAATTTGCCTAGATTCCATTCTGCAAGCCGTGCTCCTCTACTTAGTCATGCTGCAATGTGCACTAATAGAGTAGATAGACACCTGTCTCCCTTTTCCCTGTGTTTGATGAGGTTGTGTGGAAAGAGCCTTGTGTGTTTTACTTTTCTCTATTCCTTTTAATAATTTCAATCTGCTCTTTGCTTCCTCTGTGTCAAATACAGAAAAGATTCTGGGACTAAGCATCTAAACATATCCTTAATTTTTTTTTTTTTTCTTTCTTAAGTTCTATTTATTAATGAGAGGAGAGGGAAGGTGATGAGAATTTGAATTTTAATTTGTTTTCTTTCCCTTAAAACCATGTAAATATACTCAGGAATGTTCCTGATTCGTGCTGTTTTGTTTATGGCTTTTTTCAAATGTCAGTGTTTCCTTTGCATCTGACCAGTTCTATCTAAAATCACAAGGATCAGTCAAACTGACCTCACAGAGAATAAAATGATACTATGGGTTTCTTACTGAAGCATTGAGTCTGAGAGCAGCTACTGCCATTACATGTACCAGCCGGGACATAGCAAAGGTGCTCCTGGATCAATCAAAGCCCTGCAGCTTGCAGGGCATGGGACTGTCTGTCACTGTACAGGAGCAATGCCACGTGGGTGCTTGTCTTCTGGTTGCATGATGCTTCTGATATCCTCTGGAGGATACCCAGTAACCCTCTAAATTGGTGATAATCTGCTGTGAAATACAAGGTACTCCTGGATGGTGACATCCACCATGCCTGCAGTGAAATATGCTAAGGTGAGAACCCTGTGTCCTTGCTGAGTAGCTGGGAAAAGGGCACTACGTAGCAACAGCAGGACAAACCTTGTTGGAAATTCATTCCCTTTTGTCCTTCTGGATAGCTGTTATCGCATCACACTCCTTTCATCTGGGAAAAGCAAAACAAAAAATCATTTAAACACCCTGTAAAAAATGAAACTTGGAGTTAGTAGAGTGAAACAAAAGTATATCAGGACTTTAGGGTGCTTACAAGGGGCAGCAGGAAAGACAGAAGGGAGGGCAGATGCAAGACAGAGGATCACACACATATGGATTCCACCCAGGACAATTGTCCCAACCACTCTTTCTTCAATCAGTTAAAATGCTACTTTAAGTAGCAGTTCAAGCTGTAGGTGCTATAAACATAGCACTGCTCCCAACTTTGAGAATCGAGACAGGTCAAGAGGAAGATGCAGTACTCACAGCTGACTTTTTGGAGCACTGTATGGAAAGTGATTGACAGTTTTCATTTGACTTAAATCTTCAAGGGCTAGGAAATAGTGTAACACAAAGTCATTTCTCATTCAGTCCCTATAGGGACATTAAATGTTTAATATTCAGTCAAAAGTCACTGAAGTTATAAAACTCATTACATTCTATTTTAATTATATCCATTTTTTTTTCTTTTCTTCACTAGGTAGCAATTATTGGTGAATATATATATTCAAGTTAATCTACATTTTCTTTCTAGTCTGAAATCTAATATGCAGTTGCATTAAAATTAGTCTGTTACCAAGAGAATACTACAATGAAACCCAGTAATAATAAAATAATTCTGTTTGGATTTAATATAATTCCATATTAAATACATTAAGGGTTCTTCCATAACCTCTTCCCTCCTTTGATATTCTTCTTTTCCCTTTTTGGTGCTATTCACTAGTGAAGCTCATGAGCATAAAATCTTATCCTTGTCTTCAGAATGCAAAGAACATAACTGCATACAGGCTTCCCAAAAATGGGTTGTACTTTTAAAAATATCTATGCTGATACTTGTGACTAACCAGTAAACCTCTAAAATGGAAGATGGCTAAGAGGAGATGGGTAAAGGCAATGTGCCCATGAAGCCCGGGGAATAACACAGGATGTGATTGACCGGAGCTGTCACAAAGAATGTGTGTTTTATCTCGCCACTAAAAGGGGAGGGGAAGGTGGCCTTTGTTACAGACAAACAACTATCAACAGCTGAGCAGATCAACTGAGGGTGTAAATATTTCTCTGTGGTCATTAGATCAGTTACATCTCTCTGAGTCAGCCAGACCAGCACAGGGAGAGTAAATATAAAAGCTGAGCTAAAGCAAAACAATTTTGAAGAGAGCAATGGCCTTGAGCTGGCTTCAACTCATGTATTCCTCTCTGGAAAATAGGAAGTGTCTGATGGTGAGTGTATTATAGGGACCAGTAATGGAATCACATTAGTATGTGGTTGCACTGTATAATGTAATTACTACACATTTTGAAAAGTGTAGCATATATTTATTGTGTTATGCAACACATATTTACCACTGTTAAATCAGGAATCCCATATATAAATTAGTAAATTTGATATTACACCTTAGTGTTATACAGTTTTTAAACATAAATATTTTTGTGCTTTAGTAAGAACAACACAGCCCTGCCTTTCTGTCTGTCCCCAGATGCTGAAGATTCATTAGCAGTCATTGGGACCATGTTTTGTAATAGTATAACATAAAGAAAAGGTTTTATTTACCTTATTCAGTGAGAAGAGATCAGAAAAAAAATTTTACAAAGTTCCCACAGTGTTGAAGTATTCCCTTTCAGTATTTGAGAAATTCTGCTGTATTTCTGTTTAGAAACCATATTTAGTTTTAATATTTCCTTCCATGTTTAACTATGTATCCTTTTATGTTACTATATTAGATGAATAATAAGCTGTATTATGCATTTGTAAACACTTTGTACATATGAGGTAGTCTAAAAGGAGAAAAAATCTTGAAATGCTTTGATCTGGGCAAAGAATTTTCAGTGATGCAAAATATAATGCCAGAGATAACACAATCTGCAGGGACAATTCTGATAAGTTGTCCACAAAAGTGAAGTTTCCATGCTCTGATATTCTCCTTTTTCAGACACAGCTTGAGAGCTCAATCAAAATTGATCAGAGTAGCTTGAGTAGCTGAATGGGAAGAAATTAAATTTAAAATACTGTTAGGATTATAGTGGTATTTTAGGTCTCTGTTATACCTGCTAACAGGATATACTAAGGAATTGTTAAACACCATCGAGATTTTTAAGTTAAGGATGTATCTGAAAAATAGAAGATTGCATGACACTCTCTTACTAAACCTTTTGCCAAGGTTCATTTCTTTGCACACTTCACAGCAGCTGAGAACATCTGGGTTCATTTGTTCCCCTGCCTTCTGTTTTGTCTGCAAGCACCCGAGACAGGGTCTGTGCTACAATCTGCTTTTGCACACAGAGACAGGCATGACTTGCCCTGGTTTGTGACTCAGGGCACACCCACACCAGCACAGGCCTGGCAAGAAGTACCTTGGGCTGACAAATCTGGGGTAGTGGTACAGGTCTCTCAGATGTGGGAGCTTGATAGCTCTGGGCTTAGTCTGCAGTGTAGATGTAGTTGGTGTGTACAACTCCCGTGAATTGGGTTGTGCACGTGCTGGAAGGGGTCTCTGGCTTAGGAGGAAGCAAATGTTTATTACCACAAAAGACACATGGTCCCACCTCCTGTGTGGTTATAGAAAGAAGAGGCAATGGAATGACCTTTCTGAATGTTTGCATCTTTCTTTTCCTCAATCAGAGGAATGCAATTACTCTGCTGAGCTTGGTGGACCTCGTCTTCAGAGCTCCTTGGAACACAGTTGTGCCATCCTTGGCCCGTTTCAAGGAAAGGCAGGATAATGAAGTGCCTGGCTCTGGCCTGGTCTTACCTGACTTGGAAAATCATTAATGGAGACAAAGAACCCCAAATACTGACTTCTAGTTTCTTTCCTTGACTATGGAGACATTTTAAGCTCTTTAACAGAAAAATGGTAGAGATAACTTTGACACTGTTCTCACCTGGTGTAACCCAGAGGTGGTTTATAAGCCCACAGATACTCTAATGTAGTGCTAGAAATGCTGTCAGCTTTAATTATTTCTAAGTGTGAGCTGCTATATTAAATGGCTAGCTCAATTTGTCATGAGGCTTAAAAAAATAGGTATTATGCCTTTAGATATAGTACCTATTCATTGTATTTTTAATTTTTCACTTTAAAAAAACCCACAGATTTTTCAAATCAGGAATAATTGGTTTTTGCTTTAGAAGAATAGTCTGAATTACTCAATAATTGCATTGATGGGAAAAAAAAAAACTAGTCAGGACTATGGAAACTGTAATTAAAGTACAGCCTTAAAAGGATTGGAAGTTAATACCTCTGAATCAAAAGAGAGTCTTTAAACCTGTGGCCTCCACAGTCTTGTCTTTACCTTAAAGCCATTAACCCTGAGAAGTGGTGTTAATAACTACCCTATGTTTTCATTCTAACGTACTTACGTCAATTTTTTTGAGTGCGTGGCAGAGGTGCTGCTGTGAATGAACCCTGCAGCTTCCTCACCAGAGGCTGTGACCGCCTCTGTGTGCTGTGGTTAGCAGGTCATTCATTGCAAAGCCACCTTCTGTCCAGATGACACAGCCACAAACTGACCGAAATGCTTCCCCTGCAGCAGTGAGGTGTCACATCTGACTTGTGAAACCTCACCTTTATTGCTCAGGCTCTGCTGTAGCCTGGCACTGGAATAATGGTGCCTTTTCACAGGGAACAGAAACCCAGAGCTTTGAGGGGCAGGAGGAAAAAGGGTGCAAGAAACCCTTTTTCTCACTCCTCCCCACCCTTACAGAACAAGCGTCAGGAGTGAGTTTGGGGAAGGGGTTTTGTAAAGGGAGAACCACACAGAGGAACAGGATTGTAAAGTCCTCAGAGTGGATATGTTTGGTTGTCTGCTAATTTATCATCACCCTTCTCTAGCCTTTTTCTGTGAATATCCTATTTCAATGGCAATGCTTCTGGATAATATCAAAGCCTATTACTCATCCTCTGAGCTACTGAGCACATTTCAGATGCTGGATAATCAATGCCTTTGATGGGAAAACATGGAAGGGCTTTACAGAAACAGAGACTTTTGTCCAAGATCTTTTCTGTTGTCCCGCAGGTGACATGATGAGTGTCCCTTTTCCTCATCTTGCAACACTGTCCCAGAGGCTGCTCCTTACACACTCTGAAAATACAATGGAGACCTCTTGCTACACACTCCAGTTGTATTGATCTCTCCATCTGTTTTCCGAATAATAGGGTCCTTCCTACATTTCTCTAGTGTTCTCTGGATGTCAAGCTGCTAGCTCTGATCATGGCCTTAGCTATAGTGCACAGGGAAAGGCCCATCTGAGCATCTGAAGGGTGGACTGGAATCATACATACAGTTGGAAATACATTATTTTGGCCACTGGAGGGCTCACAGTTTGTTCATCAGCTTTGTAGAGAAACAGGAAGAAAGAGGGGGAAAAGTGAGCGAAGTGCTCAGTTCCAGAGACCTGTTACCTCTGCGCATGGATGGCAAAGTCTCTCTAAAAATGTTTTACAAACTCAGGCTTTACTTCTCAAGTTATACTCCTACATTCATTACATGAGGAAGTCAGGAGGGAAACAGGGGTCATCTTGAGGTAATGTGCAGTTTTTAAAAACCTCTGTAGGAGATTACCTGCTGCTTTCTGTGACCTGTTCTCTCATGCCTGTATTGCTTCTGGCTCAGGAGCTTGAGCTATTTCCTGCATTACACTGTGTAGACATGCTCTGTGCAGGTAAAAGGTTTCTCAAGTGTCTTGGATCACTTGGACAATAAAGTAATTGGTAACTTGGTATTAGTGTTCTCTGCAGTCACCTGGGAAGTAGCCTGGTGAAAGCTATTTTGGTATCTTGGTGCAATTCTTGCAGGGAAGAGATAAAAGTAGTTATTATTTGGCTGGGGGACACACATGAATGCTCACAATTTGGCTGCAGTCCATCGCTCACCAACACAAGAGATGGTTTTCTAGTGGTCTGCTGTGCCATCTTGGTTTTGCTCTGGTGTTTCACACTGCATTCCTGGAGCAATCAAAGTTTGTGTTTGGCTCAGTCACAATTTTATGGCGTCCAAGCAGAAATCCCACAGAAATATCTGACAGCTTGTACAGTGGAGGACATCCAACTAGATGCTTAAAATTACCATGAGCATCTACAAACTCACCACAAAAATAGCAGAAAGAAGAAAGCCTACTGTCATCAGGTTATTACATATCTCTACCAGTCAGAACTCCTTTCTCTTTTTGGAGACGTTCAGCTGCCAAAGACAGTGATACAGTCTCCTAGTAAGAATACTTTTAGGCTAATTGCTGCCATAAATTGTAGCTTATGATTCCAGTCCTCTTGAAGTCAACCTACATTTTTCCCCTGACATCAAGAAAAACAAACTTTGATTGCAGTGGTTACCATATCAACTTCCTCTTAATTTGAGTTGCACTCCCAAAATAATTTTTCTTCTTTTATGATAATGTATATATAGATGTTAATCTGTTTGTGTAAGAAGCTATTAAAATATCTCCATATTCATCTCTGTCTATCAGTCACTGACAAGCATAAATGCGTTAATACTGAGAGAGCTACAGTGAAATTCAATTAGCTTATTAATAAGACATCAGGATGTTTTAGAGCCTGTTAGTGCTGTGCTTTGGGATATGATCCATACTCTGATAAATCTTCTACAGTGTGTAGGCAGTGAGCAGAATGCATCTCCCTGTCAGTAACATTGCGACCATGGACAGAGAAATGCCTGTCAATTAATTACAAATGGCTGTTGCCACAGTTCTTGCTTTGTCAGGATTTCCAATGCAATCAAATCTCACATGCCTTCATGTACATGATGTGACACAATACTCACATTGTCTACTCTCAATCATTTAATGGAAGTTCTCTGAATTGTCCTTTGAAGACACCTTCCTCTCCAGTGTTTTATCAGAGTACTGAGTTAGTGCTCTCATAGACTCTAATAGACTTAAATTGTGTGAGCTCTGTCTCAAGTACAATCTGTGGAGTCCCTGCTCCTACCTGGACCTAAGTCAGGTAAACTGGATTGGTCCCCTTGTCTAGTGTGGAGAGCATGGGGCAAGGCGCAGCTTGCACCCAGACAGCTGAACTCCCTCCTCACCCCAAAAGAACATTGGCCTCAGCCATGGAGTCTCCTGGAAAGAATTTCATGACTTGGTGATATCCTGAGCCATGGCTGGGCATTGCCTGGAGGACTGCAAGGTGGAAAAAACTGTTTCAGGAGCATGGTAATATAGGAAAATGGGTTGCCATTGGACAGGGCTTTGTTTCCCCTGGGCTTGTTTCATTTATTGCTCTAGATATAGCTCCTGAAAAGTCAGTCCTTAGAGCCATTTCCCAACACAGCATCTACCAGTTATCTTTACCTTAATAGAAATATTGTGAACTGCTTCAAGTGTGGAGAAGGGTATGGTTTGGAGACTGAGCTAGGACCAAGAATCCAAATTCTAAAGAAGGGAAACTTCTCCTTTTTAAAGAATACAAAGAGCCCTATACCCTCCATCTAAGCGAGGGAAAGGTATGCACATCTGAATTAAATTAAATGTAAGAAAGCTTTTTATACAGGTGCGGCCTGTTATGCACCCTAAAATATGCACTGAGATGTATTCCCACAGATAGAATCCTATCATAATTCTAATTAAATTTGAATTCCTTATGGAACAATAAGTTTGATGTCAGAAAGAAGCTGTTTCTCTTAAAAATAAAGATAATCTAACTCTTTTGAGGGCATTGTGGAGTGCAAATTTCCTCACAAGATTTACTCATGAGAGGAGTAGTTCTCTGGAATTAAGTCAGCATTGCTTTGCATTGTACAGGGTACCTGCCTCGGGTATTGTTGTGCAAGGACATAAATCACTTAATAGTTTCCACAAACATAATTCATATTTGACCGCTGGCCTTTGAGGTTAGAGAAGAAAAGTCCCAGGGCGAATGTGAGAAGCAAACTGTTTTGAAAATAATAGATCTGCCTGGGCAGATCAGGTACTATTTAGCCATTCTCAAATAGTTCCCTTTTTTATGAAATTGATTTTTTTTGAAGAGGATTTAAATTAATACAGAATGACATTTTTAAGCATTTGAGAAGAGAAACACCCAAATGGTGCTTCTTACCAAACCAGGGAATTTGTGTTTGTGTATCCAGAGTTTCCAAGCAGTTGCTCTAGAATTACAGACCTTAATATCTGTCTAAACTACTTAGAATTTCCTGTGAAAATGCAGAAGCAGCTCCTTAATTTTATAGAACTAGTAGTTTGGAACCTTGGAGTAGTTCTAATGGCTTAAGCTTATAACATAACTTCTGATGAACTGCTCCCAAAAGACAAACAAATCCTACTCAATCACAAGTTAGCTGTTTAAGTTATTTATATTTTCTGATGAGAACTGTAGGGTTTTTCACTAAGTTCATTAACTACACAGCAGGGGACTGGTAGCTTGCTTTCTATAATTTGAAATTAATGAACTACAATGTAATATATTGTAAGCAGAAAATGGACATCCTGATGATGCAAATAGGGAGAGTGGTTGGATGGGGTTTTTTTTTTACGTTCTCTATTGTAATGATTTCCAGCCTCTACAGACACTTTAAAAAGCCATAGAATCATTTAGATTGGAAAAGATCTCTAAGAGGGTCTAACCTTAAATGAGCACTGCTAATTCCACCACTAAACCATGTCCATGAGCACCACATCTATGCGTCTTTTACGACACGTAAAAGTCATAAAAGTCTTTTTAGTCACACCTTGAGAGATGGTGACTCTACCACTTCCCTGGACAGCCCATTCCAATGCTTGACAATTCTTTTGGTAAAGAAACATTTCTTAATACCCAATCTAAACTTCCATTGGCACAACCTGAGGCCATTTCCTCTTGTCCTGTTGCTTGCTACTTGGGAAAACAGACTGTCAGCCTCTCCTCACTACAACCTCCTTTCAGGGAGTTGTAGAGAGCAAGGTCTCCCATGAGCCTCCTTTTCTTCAGGCTAAATAAGTAACTCTCCAGCGCTGAATCAGTCTTTACAGTACTTTAGGCATCAGTTTTAATTTATAAACATTTTCTTCACTGAAGGTGTAGTTTGAGGACTTCTGCTAGACTCCCAAATGTACAGATAAAAGATCATTACACTAGAAATGCACCAACCCTCCCTTATACTTACCCAAACTGAAATAAAGGCAGATTTAATTCAATTTTAAAGCAAATTCAGTATTGAATAGGATGGTATTTGCTTGGAAAGGAAGCTGAATCTCTCACAACTGTTATTAAGAGAGAATCTGTAACTAACCTGGAGGTTGAGGGAAAGCAGGTAACCAGGAGGATTGTTTAATAAGCTGCTCTTTTATGCTGTTTGCAAAGCAGACTGGATAATATACAGAAGCCAGATGCTTTGTTTTAGCTGGTTGAATCAGTATTGCAAAAATAACCAATCGTCCTCAGGGGCCTGTATGTGTATTTGGGGAATATTCTTTTCCTTTTGCTTGAAATATCACACAGTACATTTTGAACTGCTGTTCCACCAGGCCTGAGCTCTGAATCCATACCCCACACTCCAGGAAAAGGATCTCACTAAGGATACCCTGAGCAGCCTAATGCCTTGCTGCTCTGCTGCTCATCTCTTTCCTCCCAGCTTCTCTACAGTACTCTTCACATGTCACTTAGTCCCTAAAAATATTTCTGCCACTTATGAGGAATGGTGCAGTGTTAAGCTGGAACTGTCACCTAATGAGGTTTTCCTCACCTCTGTCATGCCTTGATGGCAAAAGGCAAAGTTGAGTTTTAGGAATGCTGAGACAGAGGAATGGTTTAAGTGATTCTCTGCTCTGTGAGTATAAGACAAAGACTAAAACTCAATGTGTATCAACAAAGCAGGGGAAATACCCTCCTCCTGATGGTGCAGGTGGGGTTTGCAAACACAATATGGTTAGAACAGTAGCTGTTATTTCCTTGATTCAGGCTCTGGGAGCTGGATGCAGACCTTCCAGACAGGTACCTCTATGACTTGTCCCTCTTATTATCCCCCTTACTGTTTCTTGAAATTTACTTTTGTTGCCCTCCAGGCCCCTTTCCAAATAAGTAGCTCAAAAACCTAAACTCTTTTCTCCACTGGTCTCAGTTTTGATACATCTACGCTTTAATGGGGTATTTCTAGCACTGTTATTGTGGTCATCCCAGTGTAGCCTGGTGTTGCTGCGGTGGTTCCCCATGCTGTGCCAGCTCCACTCTCTGAAGGTCTCTAGGGCTCCTTTCCAGTGTTGGTGTGGTTTGCTGTCCCTCCTCACATTAGCCTCCCTTACACACCAGTGACACCAGTCACCACTGCCCGTGATTTTGTCACATCTGAAAACTTCTAGTTTTATCCAGCGTTGAATTTGCTTAACCTCATGCCATGACCTGGACTTTGGCCTATCTGTTGCCTGCTGCCCCAACAATCTCTACACACTTTCAGATCATTTCGGTTTTTGAGACATTTTCCCTCCCTTCGATCTTGCCTGGACTCTGAGCTGTCCATTGTGCAAGGGAAGGAAGTTTCCTTGGAGATACACCATCCTTTTGCTAATGGTGACAGCTCAGATGTATAGACAAGGGCTGTTCTTGCAATGGATCCCTACAGATGTTGCAGGAAGCAGGCAAAGTGTGGGTTTATATTAATCTGGTGCCTTCACTGCTCTCTAACACTGCTCCAAAGATCAGCTGGAGATGGTCAGCTATCCAGACCTGTTTTATGTACAGATATAAAACATCCTTAACTCCTGTATGGAGATCATGACACTGACATAATGACTGTGTTTGAGCCAAAACCAGCATGTTTTCTAGGCTAGGGACCTCTGAATTCAGGGTTCGTCTTGATGAGGCCTGTAGGACATTTGGATCTTCTATTCAGGGGCATTTATGCACCGTATGTGCAGTGTCTTCTGTTAATGAGCTCTCCTGGATGCATCTGGCAGCTTCTTGGTGCCACATTCCTCACGCAAACAAAACTGTCTTAAAAAATTAACAAAGTTTTGGAAACCAGGTTCAGGTGGCCGGATGGGGAATTTCTTGTAAGAACAAAATAGTCCTCATTCTGATACAGAGTGGTCGTATTATTTTGAGTTAAAAAGCAAATTTTTAGTGCATTCAGATAGGACTTTTTTCATGTTTTGCAGATTGTAATGGGTCCTCTCTTCTCCAGGACAGAAGCAAATGTATAAACTCAACATCAGGGGGTTGCATGCTGATGCTGGATGTTAAGTGGGGAGATGATGAGTAGGACTGATTCTTAAACATTTAGAAACTTTGATGTTTCTGCAACACTACTCAAGACCTGAAAAAATAAAATTCTGGATTATAAATCATCTATGTTGAAATTAAATGTATGAGTCACTCAATAATCTCATGATTCAGTTATAGCTGGCTTGACAGACTTTTCTCTGGTATTTGTCTCATTTTATTGCAAATTTCTTGACTTCTGGGGGAAAATGCAGTCATTTTGAACTCAAAATGGCATTGAATCTGTAGGCAAAATTCCTTTAGCTGTCAGTGGGAACAGGATTAGGTTTGCATTGGTTACTACAGCAAATTTTCTAATGAGAGATTATTAGAGTCCCTTCCTAACTTTTCCTCATTTGTGATAATTCAGATATAGCTGTTCATCTGCTTTTGAAGCTCTTAAATATCTTCAAATCCATCTCTATCAATCAATGACAAAGTGAGCTGCATGAATACTAGGAAAATTACAATGGATTCAATTAACTTATTAATAAGACATTGAAATATTTTATAGCCCAGTAGCATTGCACTTTGGGACATGATGCATTCACTGATAAATCTTTTGTAGTGCTGAGCAGAGAATGGATTCCCTCTCAGTGATTCTGAAGTCACACTTAATCGGACAAAATCAGATATATTATTCTCAGCTGCTGCCTTGTGGAATACTGATGGTGGAAGCTGCAGAGCAGCAGAGATGAGGTATTTTGAAGTACTAGGCACTTTCAACTGTAATTTTACTTGATTAGGAGAGAATTTGAGTCTAAACCCTTCAAGACACTGACTCCATTTTGATTTGTGTCTATAACTATCAGCTGTAGTAGAGATGCTCTTAAGTATATTTGTGAGGCAGTGTTACTTAGACTTGAGTGGATCTTTGACATTACATAAATGCTTATAACTGATGGATCTCATAATACACTGGTAATTCAGACTGTTAAACACCTCACAGATGAGAAAGGAAATGTTCATAACATGTAAATTCTGAGGAAAGTGGAACTTTGTTAATCCGTGCATGTTTTTATTCGTAGTGATGTAACCAGTAGTTTTCTGTACCATGCACTAATCCTAAATGCACAAGAAATGTATTAATATTACAGAATACTGATAACTGACATCTTATTTTCTTTCTTATTGTTCAAGACCCTAGGTTTGCCTTCAAAGCTTATTACCAAGGTAGAGATGGAAGAGCTATTACTGGTGGTCAAATATTGTGACTGAGTTAGCTGTTGTTTGAGAGACTGGGCAGAGAATTTTGGCCTGAGAAGATTTTGTCAACTATCCACAACAGAAGAAGTGAAATTCAGGAAAAACACTGTTTTGAAGGACTAGGGTGGGCAAGAGGCTACTTATACACACACACACACACAAAGGTACAGTATATATGCATTTTATTAGTGGTATCCCTGCCTGATTAATTGGAGATTGGCACTTATTTCCTTAGTTTGATTGTTTTAATCTGTGATTTCTCAGGGTGTTGCTTGCTTTTCTAAGCAAGAATACATTGTCTCTTTTCCCCCATCTGTTGCAAAGAATCAGTGGCTACCTGTACACTTGAAATAAAAGGAGTCAAAGTCTGGTCTTTGCCAGCAGGGTAAGTAGCATGTGTCTGTATGGTTAAACTTGCTTGTAGAGCAGGCTGTCCCTGATAATAATGATTTTTTGGGAATAGTTCTTTATTTGTGCTGTTCCTGAATTGTGCCCACACACTATCTGATAGTAACATGGAACCAAACCATACATACCATGGTAGCTAACAGAGGCAGTTTGTGCCTTTATTCTAGCTGAGTCCCTGACTGTTCAGAACAGAGTAATCAATAATTCCATATAAGCTGATCTATCTTCTCCATTCTGTTTAGTTGTTGTTTTCACGAAAAATGGCAATAAGGATTTTAACACGTGCTATGGAAAAGCTTACAGTTTGTCAGTATTTGGGGAAATTAATTAAGAGGGAGAAATTCACATATTTCTTTTCTGTAGTTCAAGAAGATAATTTATTTCCAAAAGTAATCTCTTTAAAGACAAAAAACAATATATGAGAGTTTTCTGAGAGTTTTTGATGCAACAGTAATGATCCTGTATATAAGGCTTTGGAAGCAGACACGACCGAGAGAATTGGTTCTTGATTTGACAAACTTCATAATGACTTGTACAAACACTTAGCTTGTTCTCGTGTTCCGAAGTAAAACAGCCATATGAGCTGGGTCCAAGATCAGGAAATTTCAGCAAAAACAGTAAATCATGAAATGTCATGGGGAAAATTGTTTGTCAAAGGGAAAAGACTGTAAGCTTTGTAGCCTTCATAGCCCAGAGACTTTGCAGGTGTATGAAAGAGCTTGCCATCAGCTCCACATCTCTATGGGAGCCTTCCTGGGTCTATCTGTTGCCACAGATCAGCACCTTTCTGCCAAGAGACATGGTTGCTGAGTCCAATAACCCAGCAGAGCCCAAGATGCTTCAGCCTTGTGCCCCCAGAGCCAAGCAGGGGTGAGGCTGAACCTTGGTCCCCAGCAGACAGGGACATGCAGAGCACGTGTGCACAACATGCACAAGCACACGCAGAGAACACCATGGACAAAAACCACAGTGGTCTCACAAATACAAACACAGATATCTCATTCTGTTTCCTTCTGTGGCTGATAGACAGGAGATATATATGTGTGTATAAATGCATATATTTATAAACAAACACATCAAATATATATATATATGTGCGTACATTTGTATTTATACATATATATATATATGTAATTTCTACCATATGGATCCCTCCAGCAGCTGCACTCAGACACATACATTTTCCTGGATTTCAGGAAGGCTTTTGATACTGTTCCTCACAGACTCCTGGTTTGTGGTGCTCTGGAGAAGAACTGGCTGAAGGGCTGAGCATGAAGGGTTGTAGTGAATGGGGCTAAATGTGGCTGGTGGGGAACTGAGCTGCGATACAATTCTACAGTTCACTCCTGTTCAACATACTTATCAATTATCTGGATGATGGAGTTGAATGCATCATGAACAAGTTTGCTGATAATGCCAAACTGGGAGGTGGCGTGGACTCTCTCAAGGGAGAGGAGGCCTTGTAGAGGGATCTGGTTTGATTGGTGCACTGGGCTGTGATTAATGGGATGAAATTCAACAAGTCATAATGCTGGATTCTGCACCTAGGATGGAGTAATGCTGGGCACAAATATAAATGGGAAGAGCAGTCCTGCAGACAGGGATCTGGGGGGCTGGTTGGCGGCAGCTCAGTGTGAGCCTGCAGTGAGCCCTGGCAGCCAAGGGAGTAAACCCTGTCCTGGGGTCTGTCAGACACAGCATTACCAGCTGGCCAGAAGAGGTGATTGTCCTGCTGTATTCAGCACTGATGTGACTCACTTTGAGTACTGTGTGCAGTTCTGGGCCCCACAATTTGAGAATAATGTGAAGGTTTGTAAATGCCTCTGGAGGAGGGCAATACATTTGGGGAAAGGGCTGGAAAGAATGTCCCATGTGGAGCGCTGAGGACACTGAGTTGTCTAGCTTGAAGAGAAAGAGGCTGAAGGTGACCTCACTGCTCTCTACAGCTTCCTGAGGAGGGGAAGTAGAGAGAGAGGTGCTGGTCTCTTCCCCCTGATATCCAGTGATAGAATGCATGGGAATGCTTCAAAGCTGCACCAGAGCAGGTTCAGACTACACATTGTGGAGGATATTTTCACTCAGAGGGTGGTCAAACACTGGAACAGGCTTCCTAGAGAGGTGGTTGATGCTCCAAGCCTGCCAGTGTTTAAGAGGCATTCAGACAAGGCCCTCAGGAACATGCTTTAACTTTTGGTCAGCCCTGCGGTGGTCAGGCAGCTGGACTATATGATTATGATAGGTCTCTTTTGACTGAAATATTCTGTGTATGGTGTTCTGTGCTATGCCGTGTTAATTTGTCTGCCCAGTAACACCCCCCCTGCCACACACACACACAGACAGGTCTCTCAGTCCACACCCAGACCCTACAGTCTTTCTAGCAGTTGTCCTGGACCCTCTTGCTCCTCCAATACCCGCCTTGGATTGGTTACGATCTTACCACCTTGCACCCATCATTCCCAGACATAAAGTTCTCATTTCTTGTTGTAACTAAAAAAAAGTTTGCTGAAGATAGAATGGAATCTGGAAATGTATTTCAAAGCCTGAAATACTTTAATGTTTGCCTTTTTTTTTTTTTTTTTTCCTGCTAGATGTTAAATGTTTTCTTTGATTTTCTGAAAGTTGTTTTGGAGAAGGAATGAAAGGACAGGGAATGCACATGAGATTCCTGGTCCTCTAAATTCAATGTCAAGGCTTGCAAGGAGAAAGTTTTCAGCTGTGGAGCTTTTCCAAGTTTTCACATGCATTTTCTTTTGTAAAAAAGTGAACCAATGCCAGAACTTCAGGCAGTGCAAACTGGATTAAAAGCATTTAATCAATGTATCTGTTTCATTCTTCTTCAACAGAAGACCTGGCTCTCTGTTTCAAAGGCAAGAGTGATAATTTTAAAAACATAAAGTTTTATGTGTATCCATCGTCCTGTTATTAAGGAAGGTGAAAGTGTTACCCGGGAGTGAAAAAAAATTAGCTTTGAAATGATTTTGCATATAGCTACTTAGATTCCTTTTTCCTGTCTTTCTTTTAGCAGAAAGAACATGCTTTCTGTGCCTGTTTTGAAAAAGTTTGATCTGAAGAAGACCAGAACTTGCTGTTTCACTCTGACAGCTATGACGTACTCCATGGATGCTTGATCCAAACTCCACTGAAGTGCCTTCATTACCTACCCCCATTCCTGTCTTTCCCATCTTCTATTACTTGAAACATAGGAGCAGTGCCTGATCACCTCTAAACTGAAGCTGTGTGCTCATTACCAGTTTCATAGCCACAGCTGGGTAACTGCTTTCCAGAAGGAAATTAAATCTGCATGGAAGAAAGGGAAAAATTAAAGTAGTTTAAATAAGGTATGTTTTCTCTATCTGGTAGTCTTAGGAAAACAGAAATTGTCAGACTGGATCATGCTCCAGGTCTGTTCAGCCCAGCATCCTGTCTCAAACAGCAAGCAGGACAGGCTGCCTCAGAGGAAGACATATGAACCCCAGCATCCACAGACATGGCATAATCTGTTCCTCTGTGATGTCTCATTTTTCCTCTTTGGAGACTTATGTTGGGGTAATTGCTGCAGTTCTGGATCTTGTGTTACTGTGTAAACTTCCATTTCTTTTAATGCATTTTTTCCTTCTTTTTTTTTTCTTTTGTCTGGGACAAAGTAGATGTAATTATACTTCCATGTAACCGCAACTGAAAGGGAAATACAATTAAAATCCTTAACTGACTGCTGTGGGCTTTTCAGATAGATGAACAGCAAGTTTTGTGGGGAGCATTTTCTAGCCCCTGAGACACAAGTGAATCAAGTGCAGGTGTTATGGCAGGTTTCTGTCACAGGTCTGGTGCTGGGACCGTACTGGCATGGGGACTTCAGGCTGGTGCTGCCTTTTGAAGGAGGTGAGACAGCAGGTATATGTGAGCCTGCCCCTGAAACAGTCTCCACACTGAATCCTGCACCATCCTGCCACACCCACCCCATATGTGAGGAACCTGTGATGCGTGTCATGGGTCACAAAGTTTTCTGTCCCACTTTTAGAAAGGTTGGCACACCCATATGGAGTCCCTGGTTGCAGTACAGTGTCTTGTCTTTCTAAAAATCAAAGAAACATGTATGCTTGCTGATTTTTGACACATTAGAGAATTTCAGCTTTTCAGAGTAATACCATTTTCTTTAACAGGCAGTCACAACTAACCTCCTTATTTCAAGAATGCAGAAATCACAGTTCTCTAGCTAATATTGGCTAATTAGCCAAAGTGATCTGTTGTTTTGATAAGTCCTGCCAGAAGAGATTGAATAAAACTCCAAGCCATAGAGGCAGCCTGGACATAAGAAGCACATGGGATTTTATTTCCCTTACTAGAGGCTGTGAAGTTTTTTTTAAGACTGATGAACTGAGATGCATATATGTATCTTAAGCTACCTAAAGCCTTCAAAAACCACCGCTCAGCTGCTGATTAACTCAAGAGGGTTAAATGACTAAATTTCCACTGTTGCACATATACAAAGCAGCTTATGTGCTGATCCTGTTCCATATTTTATGAGCTTCTTGGATCCCTCACTCAAACAGCAGTCCCAAACCTGGAGTTAATTCCCCTTGTCAGTCTCCCATAGTTCTTTCAGAGCACTTCTCCAGTGGAGACTGTTCCCAGCATGCCAACTCTTTGGCACAGCACACCAGGCTTGCTGAAATCTTGCTTCCTATTCAAATTTTCCACAAAGCTCTCAATGAATAGCCTTCTAAAACCAAGAGACCTAATTTATTCTACTTAATGGGAAGGTAAGCTCCTTTTCAAATTTCAGTCAAATCCATACTCTGTTCTCCAGACTACTTTCAGGTGAGGTGGGACAGGATTTGGAGCAGGTACCCTGCCTTGAAGAACAACCAGGGCTCTGACTCCCGAAAAGAAGTCAGGGGGAGAAAGACAGAAATGTGTTCTTGGTCCTAAAAGGAGCAGAATAAAGATAATTTATTGATTATATTGAGGAAAATCCATGTAATAAAGCTTATTATTTTAAACTGAAGGCAGTTGATCTCACTAGCAGAGTTGTATTTTTTTTGACAACAGATTTGTAGGGAGAAAAAACCCAAATACTTTAAAAAGTTTTTTTCAGTTTTCCATAGCTGGTTTTTTTTTTCACAGTGTCAGTAAAATAAAAAAGTGTCTCCCCAAAGTACTTCTGGGTCTACTGTACATTTAATAACTTCTATGGACTCCTATCTGTACTGAGAAATGAAAGGTGAGGTGCTGACTCTATTGGAAACATCACCTTGTTTGTAAACCTGTATGACGGTTGCTGCACAGAGGGTGAGAATTGCCCCATGATGTGTATCCTGTCCACTTCCAAAAGAGAATTTCTCTACAGAGCTGTCTTTTTTCTCAGGAAGTCTTATAAGTTTACAAAAGAAGTAAATATATAAAAAAGTGCTGCACTCTTCATTTTACTTCTATTCCACTGTCCAAAGACTCAGAGCTTCTGCCCATGATAATTTCTAATGCATGCTTTCTTCTATATCACCAATTTACATGCATATAACCTGTAGGCTATCTGTAAAGAAAGCTGGTGTTTCAGTAGCAATGTGGACTGCATTCAAGGGTGAGAAGCAAAAGGAGTATTTGGGAAACTATTAGAGAATAACACAAAAGGAGTATTTGGGAAGCTATTAGGGAATAACAGTGTCCCTACTTCTGTTTTCCCATAGACTAATCCGTGTTCCTCCCCTCTCGTCTTGTTTGCCTTTTTTTTTTGTTGTTGTTTTGCTGGTCTGTCAAGGGAAAAGTTCAGCTGAGATCTTATGTTCAGGTTCTTGTAAGGGGTAACAATTATTGCAAGTAAACACAGTACGTGTGAACACGTGGTTGTTATAAGGTCTGCTGATGTGAAGTCCAGCTCTTTCAATTAATACTGTCTACTTCCAGTTAATACTTTTTGCATTCAGAGACAGGACAGCTAACCCTCTCCCTCTCCCCCCCATTATATATATATTTTGCCCTGTTACATTGCCCTCACAGCAGCAAACCTACTCATGTTGCCCTCATAGCCCCATGTAATTTGTGACTTCGGAGAAATTTCATTAAAGCATCAGCTGGAGGCTCAAGCCTGGAGAACAACTCCAGAAGCAGCTGAACCAGCAGACATAATGGTGTCAGTGTGGAGCTGTCGGTACAGTGGTGCCAATGGGCCTTTTTTGTACCTACCTCAGGCTCTGCATCTCAAGCTGAATCTCCACTTGCTAATAATGTCAAAGCTGTGGGTTCAATCCCTGCATGGGCCATTCACTTGAGTTGGAATTGATGATGCATGTGGATCCCTTTCAACTCAGAACATTCTGTGACTCTGTGTAACCACACCATCTACCTTAGAGAGCTGTCCAGTATGTCTGCTGCCTCTTCTGCCAGCTCTCCTTTCTCACTCCTCCCTCCTTGTATAACCCTTTTTTTCCTTAATTGGTCATTTCTTTTTCTCTTCTATATTCTCAGGTCACCTCATTCTCTTGACAGGGCAGAGACTGTGCAATGCCCAGCAACATCAGACCTCCATGTGTCTTTTGTCTCCAGGCACCACTGCAATAGGTCCACCAATAAAAATATGACAGGTAGAACCAGGAACTCACTTTCAAAACATTGCTGCAGTTAAACTGAGGAACCTCACATATTCATTAATACAACAAACTGCAAATGACCAGAAGTCAAAATCTTTGGAGTTCTGAGTCATTCTGTAAGCATGCAAGCATGCAAAACGGTTTTGACTGAATATTAATGATGGCACAATTCAGAGGAACCCTGTCTATAAATAACTAACCTGTTTCCAAGGGAGAACCTGAGCTGATGTTCCCACAAAGTGAAATTACCTACACCCACCAGCCCTTGATGTTGTGTTTACCAGCTTGTCACCTTTCTCATGCAGGGACAGCTTGGGTGATCCTTAGCTGTGCACTGCTTGCCAATGAGGAGCTGTTTGCTTGGTGAGGACAGCAGTGGATTAGATTTTGGAAGTCTATAAACTCCCCTGTCAGTGCTGAGCTACTCCTTTCCCAAGGCACCCAGGTGTATGTGGGAGTCACCAGATGTGAATTAAATTTGATATAGAGCAAGAATGAACCCCCTCGTGACCTTGGGCAGAACATCATCAATGCTGGAAATGTTGCGCCAATGAGTCAGGTCAGCAAGGAAAGGATTGATGGGATGGCATTTAGCAGCAATGACACCAGGTTAGCAGGATAATTTTTTTTTGCAACATTTGAAAACTGGAACACTTTATCATCTTTCCTCTAAAAATCACTGTTTTGTGGTAGGATCAATATTTTGCTCGTAAATGTGTGAGCAGAATAACAGCTCTATGACTTTAGAATATGATATGTCATCATTGTCAGATAAGTCCTGAAAAACAGAATTATTTTGAAATTTGCAGTCCTGAGCTTGCCAGTTAAGAAATCACAGAAATCATTTGCTATAAGCAATGGAATTATAAATAGAATCCTAAGGGTCATTTGGTGATGGAAGGTTTTTTGAGATTATAAACACTGATACCTCAAAAAATTTAGTTTTCAGTAAGTGCAGAAGGAAAGCAAAAACCAGAATTCTTCATGAATTTTGATCACCAGACTCTGAAATATTTTCAATAGGACCAACTCAGGTAAAAGTGAAACATTTAACCTAAATTAAAAAGAAAATGTATGTGAATAATAAAATTTTCTATTAATAAAAATGTCACATGCCTTTGAAAGAATTTTCTAACACTTATGTGAAAGTTGGTCTGGGTGGCACAGCACCATTTAAATTCACTTAGGTTCTTAGCTGCATCCTTCTCAACTGAGGTTTTAGTAGCTGTCACTGTGAGCACAATGTTGGAATACTCTGCCATGGTGCTGGCTCCAGTGCACAGAGGTGTCAGGTTAACAGTGGATTTTATGCCTGGACCTAGTTAGCAAAGCCAGACTTCTGTTTCTTTTCAAGATAAACCACTAGCAGTTAATCTATCCAAGATTTCTATTCATAAAAGGCCATGTAAAAATTGTTAGGTTTTGATTGCAATTTAATCTGCTTCTATTAAGAAGTTCTTAATTTGCAGCCTTATACTGCAGGGAAGGGTCTCTGCAGATTTAGCCTGGTTTTGTTGTGTTTCTCTATAACATTTACTGTTGACCACTGCCAGAGGGAGGTTAATGGGCTGATTGAATCTCAGCTTTGGTGCACTTCTGCTTCTTTTATGTTCCCAGCATTCCTGTACTTGTTTTATTAACATTGTCTTCTTGTAAATACATAGTTTGTAATCCTGTAGTCCTTGGTTTTTCAGAATCTGTGTTTCACAACAGGGAGGGTAAGATTTTGTTGCCTAAATATAGGAAGTTAACATCATTTTAAGCACAGAAGGGTATCCTTTTAAGGCTTCCAGCTGCTATTCCTGAAGGCTGCAGATCTTCCAGACATGTCCCACTTCATGTGTTTTTAGGGCACTCTTGGGCATCCCTCATTACCCTTAGGAACCTGTAAAAAGGCAGCTGAATCCTGCCCAGACAGCTTTACACTGTTTTACATGTTCCACAGTCTCTAGCACAATGAATCTCATATCCTGACAAGTGACCCTGGGTGCTATAAGCAATACAACACTCTTTGTGAAACAATCGTAAATGTAAACTCAGGAAAGACCACAGATAGGTCAAAATAGTGCTATAAAATATTTTCAGAGTGGAAACATTTATTTTTCTTGTCAGGATTTGGCAAGGGCAAATACTTCATAGGAACAAATACATTTTAATTTCATTTAATTTTGAAAACAGGATAAAAATTAGCTCAATAAAGGACATTTTGATGGTCTGACTCCAAATGGTTTTGTTTCCATTTTAAAATGCCACTGTAGATGTACGTACACACGATGACACGTCCATCTGTCTATTATATCTAAGTGTAATGTATGCCCATAATGCAAGAGGTAAAGTTGGAATGGAAACTTTGATTTCTGTTCTCAAGGAAGATTTACATCGCCCTGGAGTAGATTTGCTTGCATTTAATTTTATGGGAAATTTTACAAAAAGCTTCCCTTTTGTAACACAAAGAATTTTGTTGGAGGGCTATTACTTGAGAAGAAGGTAAGCTCCAGCTTCTCACCAGCTCCATGGCTGTAGAATGAGTGATTTTTTTTTTTTACCTAACATAGGAAATGGTAGTGAGCAGCTATTTTTTTTAACACATACAGTTTTAACATTAGATTGAACACTCAAAAAGCTTGGGTGTTTCCTTCATTGGGTCCAGGCAATCACAAGCACAAACACAGACTGGGCAGTGAAAGGATTGACAGCAGCCCTGAGGAAAAAGGGCTGGGTTCAACTGGACTTAAGGGTTCTTGTGGATAAAAAGCTGAATATAAGCCAGCAATGTGTTCTTGCAACCCAGAAAGCCAACCCTATCCTGGCCTGCATCAAAAGCAGAGTGAGCAGCAGGTCAAGGGAGGTGATTCTACCCCTCCACTCCTCTCTTGTGAGACCCCACGTGGAGGGCTGTGTCCAGCTCTGGCGTCCTCAGCAAAAGAAAGATGTTGATCTGCTGGAGCAGTCCAGAGGAGGCCACAAAGATGGTCACAGGGCTGGAGCACCTCTCCCATGAGGACAGGCTAAGAAAGTTGGGGCTGTTCAGTCTGGAGAATAGAAGGCTCTGTGAGATTTTATTGCAGCCTTCTGCTACTAAAGAGGCTACAAGGGAACTGAAGAGGGACTTTTAACAGGGGCATGTAGTGATAAGACACGGGAAAATGGTGTTAAAATGAAAAAGGCTAGATACAGATTAGATATTAGGAAGAAATTCTTTCCTATGAGGGTGATGAAGCACTGGAACAGTTTACCCAGGGAAGTTGTGGATGCTCCACCCCTGGAACTGTTTAAGGCCACGATGGACAGGACTTCAAGCATCCTGGTCTAGTGGAATGTGTCTGGGCCCATAGCAAGGGTTGGAACTAGAAGATCTCTAAGGTCCCTTCAAACCCAAACCTTCTACGATTTTATGAGCCCTATATGCTGTATAGTACTATTATAAGAGAACATTGAATTTCACTTTAAAATAATGGGACTACTCATCAAAGTAAAAACATTCTTGATGGAAACCCTGTCCCATAATTTCAGCTCCTCTGCTTAACACAGATGAGAAAAAAATATGTCAAAAATTTTACATGATGTCACCTTGTCTACACTGAATTGTACGGTTCCTGCTTTGGGAAATAAATAATTTTCACTCTCTTCTGATTTTGCAATGAATGCTTTCAACCCATGCAAAAATAGGGTAGAACTATTGTCCAGATCCTAATTATGAAGAGTAAGACCATTTGCATTCACTGGGATGCTGGTAGTGCTCATCATACTTTTTAGCTAGAAAAGGCAGTGACCGTAAACACATACAAATAGAGCAGAGAGATTTAACTTTAATGCAGAACTCATTAAACTATTTTCCCCATTTTCTGAGTGCAACTGATCTGTGATTACAGTTGGCAATATATACATATCCAAAGTGATTCTCCAAATGTTTCACACAGACGGCTTTCAGTTGATTCAGTCTTAAACAGCTTTTTCTTTTTTTTTGTGCTGCTGATTTTCAATGTGTTTTTTCAACAAATGTTGTTGGTTTTCAAAGGGTTGTGTTGGTGTTTCTCTTCCTTATATGGTTCTATGCAAGCATATAAGCAGGACAAAGGCTTAATTGGGTTGGCTGTGGTGTCAATATTTGAAGTGCTGTAGAGACTGTCATCAAGCTTTCATTGTCTGCAGAAAAGGAGAAGAAGGACAACCTTATGATCAAACTAGTGGACTGTGACTCACGATATCAGAGTTCAATTCCTTCATCTAAATGTATTGCAATACAAAAAATCTAAGCCTCATTCTTTAGTTTCCATTTATGGTTGTCTTTACCCATCATCCAGTTGCTTGGTTCAATCCTTTTGTACCACATGAAGGAGGACAGTGGAGGTTAACAGTGAAAGGTTAACGCATTAGGGAACATGCTTTGAAATCAAATGACCTGAATTATTGTTGCGTTGATTAGTATGCAAGAGATATTGTGTGTGAGACAGCATCATCCTAAAACAGCCTCATCTAAGTGAAAGGACACAGAAATATTCACCCCATGGGCATTCTGAAATATTTTTAGCTTCATTGGTATGGAACCAATATCCTTGGGAGCTGGAATTGAATGTTCTTAACGCGAGGCAGAAGAAGCCAGTGCAGCACAATAACGAAATGTGACATGCCATTAGCAGAGTCCCAGTGATTCTTACTTTTCCTTGTTCCCCAAATAAATGTGCATTAGTAACAGAAATTTTCCTTTTAAGACGAAATGATTGAAAAGTAGAGACTATCAGGCCTAGACATCACTGATTTCAGGTGACATAATGGAGTAACCTGACAGAGCTGAACAAAATCGTGTGTGTGCAACAATCATAGATTTTCCAGTTGTAGGGTGTCACTGTTTTTT
The DNA here is from genome assembly GCF_000738735.6 of Corvus cornix cornix. NCBI lineage: Eukaryota > Metazoa > Chordata > Aves > Passeriformes > Corvidae > Corvus > Corvus cornix. Next base: position 36,753,872 of record NC_046332.1, on the reverse strand, counting down.
CCTGAGTTAGTGAAAAGTGAGAGAACAAGGACTGCCAGGGAATAGACATGCTTGATAGCAGGGGAAGGGAATGTCTTAGTTGAGGGAATAGGCAGAGTACCTGATTGCAGACAGGCAAGAGAGAAGAGGAAGAAACCGGAGTGGGATGCTGGTAGTGCTCATCATACTTTTTAGCTAGAAAAGGACTGAAGCAATATGTAAAAGAGAAAATTTCATCTTCACTGGGTAGAACAGCAGTAGGCTGCCAAAGGCATCAAAAAAAAAAAAAAAGGAAAGAAAAAAGAAAAAAATAAAAAGGAAAAAATATTTAAGGAAGACAGAAGAAAAATCTGGAAAGATGGAGAACTAAATAGCTGATCTGCCCCAAAGAGCCAGTCTTAAGAATCCTCTGACCTAAATTCATACTACCTTGTCTTGGCTTCTATTTGTTTAGAGCAGGAATACTGAGTATTTTTGTAGCTGTTTTCCCCCAGAATGATTTGTTTTATCCAAAGTGCTGGTCAAATCAAAAGCACTAACTCCTTTTCTCCATCACCTCTTTAGACATTTATGACTACAACAATGTCCCTTCAGCTTCCCAGAGAAATGAAACCTTGCACATCAGAGAGTGACAGCTTATTTCTTTCCTGCTGCTTTAACAGCTCAGTGAGCCTTAACAAAGTTGCTCTTTGCTGTACCTGACTTCCTTGCTCTGCCTTAGCATGCTGAAGAGCATCCTTGTTTCCAAAAAACTTTGGCAATGTGTCATAAATGGAGCTTTTCTTTACTGGCACTGGTAGGAGACAAGAATTAAATGTATTTCTTTTTTTACAGATACCTCTGACCAGTATGGCATACTCTCTCATATCACTGTCATCAAGGCTGCTAACCTCATCTCCAATGTGTACTAGAATTGCAACTGGTTCTGTAATACACAATACACATGAAACAAGAATGACAAGAACTGAACAAGAACCTAGATAAAATTTATTGAAACTTCTTGTTGAAAATTTTTTAAAATAGCTTTACTCCTCAGGCCCATTTTGAAGTTGTGGTGTGGGGTTTTATTTTTTTGTAATTTATTTAGGAGTTTTTTTGCTTTGTAGCACTTTGTTTTTTCAGGGTGGTGAGGTTTTTTGTTTACTTTTTGACTAGTTCTTCTCTTGATTCTTCTCTCAGCTGATTATTTCCCAGTAGGCTTGCATATGAAAGTGACCGTAAACCGCTGCTGTACTTTGACACATATCAGCTGTAATCCATAAAGTTTTAAGTTTTTGAACAAAATAATTAAGTAATTTACAATCATGGCAAAGTAACTTGAAATTTCCTCAGCATTTGTGTGCCATGTGGTATTTTAGATGGATAAACCTATTGTGAATATTTTAAAAGATTTTGTAAAACTGTAAGAACAAGAAAAATACATGTGCACATGTTGCTATGCCAAATGTATTGCAGTTCCATTAAGCTTATCAAAAGTGGCACAAAGCAATAATCAAATTGAGGTCACAACCAAGAATGAATCAATGAGTTCAATGATTTAACTTTCAAATTAATATGCAGGTAATCAAATCAAATTATGAGTTTGACACTATTTTAATTACTTTAAGTTAGTTTTTCTTGGGAAGAATTGAGGAGGAGCTAGATTTCTTTCATCTATGATCTATAGATAAAAATATTTATGGGGTAAGAAAAAAGTTCCCATAAGATGGAAAAGTACTTAATCTAAGTGCAGCTTCTCTCTCTTAACTTTGTTCATCTGAACATTAGATGAAAGGCAAGTTTAAAGTAGTAATATAGTCCTTTTGGGAGTGACAAAGAGAGGCACAAACCAGAGATCTATTCTGCTTTTCTAATCTTAAACATTCAGTTTAGGGCAAGGTGAACTGCCATTGGAAATCTCTCAGTTTGTGCAAAGAGTATGTGCATGATCAGCTTGGTCTGGACAACTATTTCAGGTATGAAAAATCCTGCTTTCGACATCCAACTTTTATTTAATTTTTATGGTTTGGTAAAATTAATCTGGGCCTGAGTGTCTGTTCTGGGCTTAGCCCTTTGACAACACAATTCAGAAAATACAAGTGATGAAGTCCCTTTGTTCATCTTAGCAGAGAGGGACTAGATGAATGCCATTTGAATGTCTCCTCCTTAAATCTCAATGCTACACATTACTGTGGTTCTTATTCCACCCCCTAACTTTAGAACAAAAGAACCTTTTCAAAGAATTCACACAGAGGTGATGGATAAATCATACACATTAACTGCTTTTGAATAACACCATTTTAACCCGAAAAATCTTTTAATTCTGTGCTGTTTACCTTAAGAAAATTATTTAAGGCATTGTTTATGCATGTGCTGACACATGCATATAATTGAAAAAAAATAATAAGGAAGAAAAAATGAAGGCATTTGTCATCACACACAAAGAGACTGAATTCTACTTCATTTCTTCAGAGCTTGCACTCCAATGGATGTTGTTCTTTGTTATCTTTATGTAGACCACAAATTTAATTTCAGGACTGGTAACATTCAGGATATCTGATCAAATGGCAGGTGACTCACGCTGGCTTTACTAGTGATTCAAGCCTTTATTCTTCCCTTTTCTCTTTAATGAAAGGTGGGCAGATTTGACTGTGATTTACAAGAAAAGAGAAAGACCCTTCCTTATGGTGCAAAGATTTTTCTTCACCAGGATGCTATCCTGTCTGCTGTATCCTGTGTGTACTTCTGTGGCTTTGTAGGCAGTTAGGTAGACATGAATCTACATGAAAATGGCTCATCCCCATAGGAGGAAATCTTTAGTGTATGATAAAGAATTCTATGACTTTGTAGGCCTAATATTTGCAAAAGCATCAATATTGATTAGGGACATAAATACTCAGAGCGGATTTATAAGGGGAAATCATCATGTTGGCTGCCTACCTTACCATGATGGATGTTATAGTTGACAAAAACTCGTTGTTTACACAAATATTTAAAATCTGCACCTACTGAAAATAATTTTCACATATTTAACACTTAGGGAGTTGGGTACTTACTATTGAATCATACGGGGAAAGGCAGAATGTAATATTGTTTAGCATTAGCCTGGTAAACATTAGGTATTTAAGATACTTTTTTGGGTTCCTTCTACAATCTGTAGAGAGTGATAAACTGCTCTAGAGGGCAATTTGTCCTGCCTAATTTAGACATCTCTCTTATGTGATATAAATTTTCATCTGAAGGAACCTATATTTGTATACTGTGGAGCAGGTCTAGGTAATTAGCTTAGGCTTTGTAGTTATTTTTAAATGGCAAATATATCCAAGAGTTTCTGGCTAAGGCTTCTTCTAAATTTTTTTAATATGTCTTCCTCACACTGAATTTTCCTAGGCATAATTCAAACCTCATCTCACCCTCCTTAGAGATGAACCTAGGTCTGTTTAGGCATCTATATTGCAGACATGTAGTCTTTCAGTAGCCTAGACACCAATTTCTAGTGCCATCTGAGATGCCCCAGGGTATTCCATGTGGCTCTGAGTAGTGCTCCTGTAGCTTGTGTCATTCTGTCAGCATTTCATGCATGATTTGGACACTCCATAGTGTTGCAAATTTCACCATATGTTTGGGCAACTGAACAGAGCCTGTAGGGTGGAAGTCAGCTCCAGATTAAGACATTTAAACTCAGATGCCTGTATGTAGGTGTTTACCTGTGAGTTAAGTGCCTAACCTCCTGCTTTAGTCAATGAAAATTTAATCACTACGCTGGAGCCTGAAAAGCAACTCTGCTGACCCTCTGGCTTTAGCCAGACCTAGGATAAATTGAATTGCTCTAGATTGTACTTCCTATATTGACAAGGGACTTGAAGCCCATGGCTGAAAGCCAGACAGAAAGCTTAAGGGCATCTCAGGTAGCACTAGAGGCTTGTGTGAGGACAAATGAATTGACTTAGTCTGTGCTGCTAACAGGAGCTTGGACACTGCTGTACTGTACATGGAGACACAACATGTAGGCATATTATGTTAGCAGTAGTTTTATCTCAAACTGAATCACACCTTGAGGCTGGAGGAGATAAATCCTGTGCTTGATATATGGGCACATGTTTACACGTATTAGATATTTTACCTCTTTAACGATGAACAGGGAATTGTGTATGCAGAAACATAATTTCTACAGTTTCAGACAGGATGGGCTGGGAAATCACTGGCAGAGCTGGAGTTTATGTGACTTAAGGAACACGACACAGACTTCTGAAACAGTAGACAAAAATCTAATAGACATCAACACAAGTAAAAATGACAGCGTGAAGCTGAAGGCAATTACTGACTTGAAAAAAGATATGAATTTAGTGACTGCACTTGGTGAGGCAGACCCAGCAAAGTCTGTGAGCAGCAGACAGATTGATGCAGATAAATGGTGTGATGACTCTGTGTTGGGAGGAAATACTGAACAAAGAGATTAGGAGGCGGTGAAGAAGCTGAGTAGAAATACATCAGAAAAAGTTATTTTTAAAAGGAGAAAGGTTCCAATTTTGACACAGTGTGGGCTGAGGAAGTTCTATGGACCAACTCTGTGAAAAAAGCAATCATTTCTCATTTATAACCTTTAGCTCATGCACTGTAAAAAGCATTTCCTCTACCCAAATACATAGATCTCCATGTTTATTGCCAATGGTTTTGTTACTTAAGAAAATTTTGGCAAGGGAGGTTGACAAATGCAATTAGCAAATATAGCATAGACTGCTTTATATCAAATATTTTGAGAAAATTGCCCTTGAGGTTAGTGGGGAGAGTCTTGGCTCCCACTAGTAGAGTTGGCTCAGGAAGAATGAAGGAGGTGAAAAAAATGCCAGTCCACAATAACGACCCATCGGGAGTGCCGTATGCTCCATACCGTGTGCTGTCAGGGAACCTTTAATTCCAAGGAAATATGGATATTCATTTGTGTCTTGCATGTGTCAGACACATTGGAGCTGACATTAAAAAATCAAGCTAGGCAAGTGCTGTAGTGTTACATCTTACATTTAAATCATTGTGCTGGCAATAATTTTTTATTTGAGCCTATTGGGGTGTGAAAAATGTCTGGCCAGAAAACTCTTCCATGTCACGGCTCTATTAATAAAAGGAGATGGTAGGGTGACTAAGACTGACAAATTCTGTGCTTAGGTGTCCCATTGTGGGGTTTTTTCTGAGGTGGGGGGAGAGTTAGGATTTTTTAGGGGGACTACTTCATGGTTCTTGCCAGAGAACCTAAAAGAGAACAAATCTTTTTAACAGGCAAAGCAGGGAATTAATTCACTGATTTTTCTTACATGATAGGGTCGTTACATCAGTGCTGGCAGAAAGTGCAGAAAATACCTTATTCATGCTTTGCTTGAGAGTTTCCTATGCTGGGAAACAATTCATGAGAGCCCTGTGCACCTTTCTAATCTCCTGCCTGTGAATGGAACTGGACCAGCACAGGAAAGGGAATTATCATCCAACCCATAAGTTTACTTGCATGTTCTCGATGGCCATTTAGAACTCAGATTTTACAGTATTACCTCCAGTTCTAGGTTGAAACTTCCTACACCTTGTGCCAGATTTTGTACAGGTACACCTAGTATGTTATAACCCAGCCCAACAATTAGTGAGAAAAAGGCAGGTTTATTACAGAAACAGTTAAGAAACTGTGGTATGGAGAAACAATTCTCTTGGACCCTGGCCTAAATTTGTGTCAAAGAAAAGAAAATAATGATATGTCATAGTTGAGTCATATCACTAATATATGTTTCTCATCATTAGATAATAGAGATGCATTGGCAAATCAGTATATCTGAGGTATCATCAGTCAATCACGGTTACCTTATGTGTGATCTTGTCTTCACAAGGTGCTGCTACTCAGCTGTTAACGCCTCTCCTGCTGAGAGGAGATTAGCGGTCCTTTGTAGGACACCAGCAAGGTAGAGACAAAGGGCAGAAATGTAACTAAAACTACATTCCTTAGAGAGACATAATGCAACCTCATTTGCCTAATTGGACTTTTTCAGTCTGCTTTTGGCTGTTGGTTTCTCTCTTTTGTAACTAGTCAGATGTACACATAGGGACTCATATTTTTCTCTGACCACTGCAACACAGGGAACTAAAAGCCACTTTGAACTGCTGCCACAGCACTTCTTCGTGTTTGGGTTTTGCAGAGCCTCGAGGCTATTCCTTGCAGGAGAAACACAAGCCGAGATTCCTCATGAGTACATGGGGAATGCCTTCCCACAAATATCAGCTGTACTCTGTAATGCTTTGCCCATCTGACAGGAAGAGGCATGAAAATACTGTCTTTAATAGGCATAATTGTGTCACCAAACCCTCCATACACCTAGCTTTTGGCAGTAAGAAAGAACTCTTCTTAAATAGCTCATGTCATTGTGGGGAAACTTATCCACACTGGGAAAAGAGCAGCATCTACTTTCCTGTGCAACCAACTCAGCAGCACCTTTTCCACCTAGAAATCTTCTGGGTTTGTATCAACCCAAAGGCTTATATGCACAAACTGAAGCTGAAGAACAAGGAACAAGAAGGACTAGAGGACAAAAAAAAGAATCTAAATGTCCTCCAAACTGTCCTATGCATAATAGTTACATATTTATATAGTTTCATTCCCCTATTTAATTTCTTCCCCCTACAGGCTTGCTAACTAGATGTCCAGCACACTTCATTAGTATTTACCTTCTACTGAGTGCTTCATTAGCCTTGGCATTGTATAGCTGAGGGGAAATAACCCATAAAGTGAAGTTTTGAAATGAAGAATGCTTAGGATGTGATCAATCAAAGAAATAGTTTTATTTAAAGGACCGCAGGAAAAATTGACCTGAATGTTACTCCCAATCAACATAATATCTGGAAATGAAAGGAGGTATGTCTGATTACTGCTATCCTTGCAGTTTTGCTGATAGTGTGATGCTCATGCTCATATCACCTTTTGGTTCTGCTGATGGAGGAGATGTTGCACTGTTATCCCATTTATTGGCAGGAGTAGCTACCGACCTTTGTGTTTTCTGTCAGCAGGTGCTCATTCTTACCATCCATAATGCACAACCCCGTTCCAGGCGTGCACAAGCACGTGCGTTATCATTTCTACTGATGGACTGGCAAAGGCAGCAGGGCATTGCAGAGACACACTGTCCTGTGTAATGCCATGCACACTGACACATGGAAATCCTCCATACATGATCCATAGGGGAAGGGATCTATGTGCCGTCACTCTTTGCATGTCCATGATTCCCACTCTTGATGTGGTCCGGGAGGGGAAGTCTGCATGTGTGTGTGTGTGTCCATTTTAGGACATAGGCTCTGTAATGACAGAAGCCAGTGCATGCTCACATTTAATTGATGGCATAACTTACTTTGGAGCAAAATCTGAGATTTTAGTCCCTGCTGACACAAAGAATGGAGAGGAGAAGGTCTGAGAGCACTAAACTGGAAGGGTGTAAAACACCATCTGCAATCCACTGTGAGACTGGGAGTCTTTTCAACTCTCTGTATCAATTTGCCCTTTCCTCCTCCTGTTCTTTTCCAGAGGACCTCTGGGCAGCAGGGATATCTCATTGTATATGTTTGTTTAGGTTTTTTTTTAGTTTTTAATAATATTGGTCTGATTTTGAATAGAAGTTGTAATTCTAGTAATGACTAATAATGATAAGAATTACACTGTGCAAAACAGTCGCTGCTGAAAAGACCTGCAGTCACTGATTAGTGACCACATATGTTCAAACATGGAATTTCCCTTGGTGTTTGAATATTTCCTGCAACTTACTAATACATACATACTCTTTTTTCCTCCCCTTGGACAGCTCAGCTAAATTTCAGTCTTCAGGGGCTTCATAGATTAGCACACAGTTAGCTTTTCACTTCTTTTTTTTATTCTACTTTTCTTATGAGGTATGGCTTAGCTGGTTACTTTGAAGGAAGTGACTTGGAGTTGCACAGGCTTTTTTTTTCAAGAGCATGCCTCTTGTCACTGTTATTGACATGAAATGCTGTGTATTTCAGCACTTAATTGGTGGCTTAATACAATTTCAGTGTTCAGTACCCTGCAATTCTGAGATTCACTTTGGCTGTGTAGAGGAAAATGAGAACATTGGGGACTGCATGTCATTCTTATATCAATAATAGCTGGAAGTTACAGTACCCAGGTCTTAAAACAAAATGATGACACATGAGGCAACTTTGTTTTCTCATCATACCATTCCTTGAACTGTCATGAAATTGTGTGTTGTATGTGCATGGGAGATGTTGCAAAAGCAATGAGGTTCCTGATCCATGCACTTCCCTGTTATCTTCCTGACACAGGAAGCAGGAGGAAAATAGGATGTTGTACCTCTCTGATGTTCCTCTGGAGGAGGAATATTAAAAAGCTCACATCTTTCTCAGTTAAAAACTGCTTTCTTTGTAAAGATTTAACATTGGATTTCCACTTGTAAAAGGTCTTATATGAACTCAGAGTGATTACTCTTCTTGAAAGGGGTATTCCATGTACAAGTTTAATTTGACCCTTGACATAACTTTGCAACTCAAACAGAAATCACATTAAAGCATATCCTCTGCAAGCCTTCCCTCTGCATAACACAATCAATATTCTTTAATTAAAGGATGATACTATTGATTCTAATTAAGCAAAATTGCCTACCTCATTCATTTACAGTTCATATGTGTTCCTAGAGACAAGATGATTTAGTGCTCTTAATACTGCTTTCCATATACAAGAGAAACACACTTATTTAAAAAAAAAAACACCTCAACTCCAGCACCTGGTGCTGCACATGTCATTTTTCTCTTGACGAATGGACAATTTGATGTGTGTAAACATAATTTTAAAATAATAAATTATGTACATAGGCAATACAAATATGTAAACACAGGGTTTTGGAAAATTGAATTAAAAAATTTTGGAATCATTAGATTAATGAAAAAACCTCTGCAGCTTTTAATGACACAGTTTAACACATCTTGGAGATAATACTTTTCACCCCAAATAAGCTGTCAGGAAATAGTTTCTGTGAGGAGTGTGCAAGTATTGCACTCTGAGGTGTGCTAAAGGGAAAGCTTTGTGAGCATATTCATCACTGCATTTGAAAAGAGGAATCTTGGTTATATTGACACAACATGAAATTTAATGTAAACAATGGATGATTATTCTTATTCTTTTTTTATGATGGGAACCAATGTGTAACCAGGGATTAACGACCTTTGGTTCTCTGAAAAGCTACATTTTAATTTTCATTGGGTGATAATTTAAAGAGAGAAATTTAAATTCACTATATATGGGAATATCTGAGTCTTAACACCCAGGACTGGTATGGCCTTAGGTTGCTTTGCTTAATTACACTTTTTAATGTTTTCTTTTTCTTTCCTAGGAAGAGCCATTAGACAGTAATTATAATATTATGATACACGCTGAAAAATATCTTACCTGGGGGCTCCATGTGTGGTTTTGCAGAGGAGATATACTGTGTATCAAAGACTGTGAGAGTAATGGACTTGGAAGACATTAAGAATAGAGCACTTATAAGAAAATTTAAAATGAAATAAAAAACCCAAAAGCAATGAACAGCCTGCTGCTATTTAACGAAAGCAGTGAGGTTTGTAAGTGTTAGCTGGTGTACTTGATTTATTTCTGAGATAGATATGATCTGATTTATTTTCCTAGTAACACATCAGATAGGCTTAAAAGAATGGCTGTGGTATAATCTACATTGAAAATTTCAGCAAAGCAAATCTGGAAATTCCCGACAGTGTTTTATTGATACATAATATTTTCCAGACACAGCTGGAGATGACCCTCTGAACCTGATCTTTGTGGACAGAGAAGGACTGGTGGGTGATATGATGACTTGAATTGTCTTGGGTGCAGTGATCATGAAATGGTGGAGTTATCGATCCTCTAATAAGGAGGGGGATGAGCAGAACTGCAGCCTTGGACTTCCAGAGGGCAAATTTTGGCCTATTTAGGAGACCGGTTGAGAGTGTTCTTTGGGAGGCAGCCCTGAGAGGCAAAGAAGTCCAGGAAGGCTGAGAGTGCTGGTCAGCAGTGGCTGAACATGATCCAGTGTGTGCCCAGGTGGCCAAGGAGGCCAATGGCACCCTGGCCTGGATCAGAAATAGTGTGGCCAGCAGGACCAGGGCAGTGACCGTCCCCCTGTACTCAGCACTGGTGAGGCCACACCTCCAATCCTGTGTTCAGTTTTGTGTTCAGTTTTGGGCCCCTCACTGCAAGAAGGCCACTGAGGGGCTGGAGCGTGTCCAGAGAAGGGCAACGGAGCTGGGGAAGGGTCTGGAGCATAAAACTGAAGAGGAGCGGCTGAGGGAGCTGGGGGTGTTTAGCCTGGAGAAAAGGAGGCTCAGGGGGGTCCTTATCACTCTCTACACCTCCCGAAAAGGAGGGTGCAGCCAGGTGGGGGTTGGTCTCTTCTCCCAGGTAACAATTGATACAACAAGAGGAAATGGTCTCAGGTTATGCCAGGGAGGGACGTTAGATTGGATACTAGGAAAAATTTCTTCACACAAAAAGGCTGTTAAGCACTGGAACAGTGGGTTGAGTTACCACCCCTGAAAATGTTTAAAAGAGGTGTAGGTGTGGCATTTAGTGAAATATTTTACTGGTAACTTTGCAGTTGCTGGGTTAGTGGTTGGACTCAATGTTCTTAGATGTGTTTTCTAACCTAAATGATTCTATGACTTGAAGCAACACAGTTACTAAGGGTGGGCAAAGTTATGGCAAAGATTTTAGCATAGTTTTTTTAGGCAGACACATGGGATACTGAAATATTGCCAAAAGTTCTGTTTCCATACCAGTGGAAATGGGAAATTTTTTTATACAAGCCTGCTTGACTTACTGATTGTTTGAAATAAGCCTTGATCTTATAGCTAATTTTGCTGAGGGCAAAACTAATAGCTGTGTGGTAGTCAATGAACTACAGATGAATATGTTTCCTGGAGCTAACCATTCAGTGAGGGGATGTGGGTGATTTTATGATTTATGCCCTCTTATTTTAAAAGAAAACCAGAGCAAATGAAAAGCTATATAATACAGTTAGCATACTCAAGCTGCTTCTTTGTTGCAAAAATCCAGCATGAGATATTGTACAGTCTCTCTTCAAGCCATAAACCTACAGGGGTGGATTCTGAAAATAAGACACTGGAGACATGCCAATATTGTCAAAAGTGATCAATCTATTTATATGGCTACTCCTGTTCTTTGGGATGTTGTATGAATAAATGGAAGAAGTAAACAAAGTTATGAATGATAAGGGATCCTTGGGCCCTAAAGTTGAAATGAAAACACCCTTTGAGGTTATGATTAGCTCTGTTTGAGAGTTCTGGCAGGCTAGTGAGGGAATGCTTGGTTGAGCAGGACTGATAGTAGCACTCACTGGGTTTAACAGATGAAATAAGTCAGGCCGGCTCAGCAGCATGGTGCGACTCACACCCATGCAATTTAATTTTTTCTCCTAGAGACATGACTTTTTCCATATATTCAAGTGAGTGAAAACTGTCATTTGGTCAGTCTGTGCCATCCCTCACTGATACAATGGATGGTCTAGGATTGTGGACTTTGGTCATGACTGTGCCAAAGATCTTGCCAGCAGTTAGCTGGGAAGGATAATCATGCACCAGTGCTTGAAACTGTATGCTCATCCTGTTTATTTTTTTTTAACATAGGAATAATCAAGGTTATCATCTTCTCTTTGCAGTTTTGTCAGTCAATTAAATCAGACAGTAAAGGGTTGATTCTGTTCCCTGCAGAACCTTGGGTAGATTCAAAGAACAACAGATAAAGTGTAGCCACTGAAGAAACGAAAAACAGGGAGCTATTACCAAGAGATCAAGATAAGGGGTAAGGTACCTTGCTATGTAGCAACATGTATCTGCAAGTTTCTACTTATATATAGTCAAATTGTGTCCCCAGATATAGATAACTGAGATAAGCCCTTACACAGGTACAGACCAGCACAGAAAATAAACTGTTTGGTACCTGAACAGTGATACCATCCCTACAGAAAGTGAGAGCATTGGTTTGGAGGAGACAGTGGTGTGCACTAAACTCAAACCCATTTGGCTGATGGCTGCATTTTGCAGCACGGTATCTCATAATATCTCCAATTCCACCTATTCTTTGTTGTCTGCCCTTGTGTCTCCTGGTGCTGCAGCCAGCTATCTGATTCATGATGAAGAGACTCATGTGGCACTGAATTTCAGTTGTGCATTGATCTTGCCGGGAATTAGTAAGAAAAAAAAATCAATTGGAGCATCTTGGTTACCAGCCAAAAAAAAAGGATGTAAGTGACTCATAGTTACTGTATGATGGGTCAGCTTAGCAGGTGCTCTGGATAACTGACATGAGAGAACATAATGGTTATTGGGGAGAGGCAGTGATAGTATTGACAGGAACATGGATGCATTTCGGACTGAAAAAGGAAGAAGGAGATTGAGACATCCATGGCCATGCCAGAACCGCTGACTTTTTAACACTTTCTCAATGAGGGTCACTGCATTTTTTCATTGGAAGGCTGGTCTGTGGAGTGAATAGATACCTGATATGTTGCTTTTGATAACCTGTACCAAATGCTTATATGTAACCAGACTGTGACAATTAGAGGATAATTTGTGTAGATGAAACAAAATGTTCAGTGATAAAAATAATACACCAATACAAGCAATTGGGCTAGGAAAAAAGCCTGTTATATTTTTCATTAATTCAAAAACTTAGAACTTTTTGTTCATTTGTAGATTCATTGTACTAAATCACTCTGAAGTTTGTATATATATATACAGTATGTATATATATACAGGCTTGACTTGACATGGCAGGCATAAGGAAGAAGAAAAAAACTGCCAAGGGCAATTTTCTGTTTTCTGGAAAGTATAGATAATGTGCATGCCTAAAGCTTAATCAGACAGTCTGAAAGAAATCAAGTTTCAGACTTCCTTGCTTGCAGAATTGTCTGCTTATGCTGGTGAAAGTGGGCTGTGCCAATCCATTGCACCATGGGCTCACTCTGCTTTGTAATACACTGGGCAGAACCAGGTTTTCTTGTGTACAGTTCCTGCCACACCGCCTGATCTAGTCAGTGGCATCCCTGCTGCAGGCAGAGAGGTTGGGACTAGCTGATCTTTAAGGTCCCTTCCAACCCAGATGATTTTGTGATTCTACGATTCTACGAATACTCAGAAAGTGCATCCACCCTCACTGTACCCTGAAGCAGAGCACACCAAGGACACCCCATGGAGGACTTGGAATCCTCAAAGCTAGGTTTTATTTTGGAACAAGCTATGAGGATGACCCATGAAAAATCTCTTGCTTTATGTCTCCTCCACATCTTGACAGGGCTATTTTCTCCCAAACTTTTCAGTGGTTTCCCATTTTCTGTGGGTACTGCAGTCTCCCTTATGTCTGGGTGTCTCCTCTTCTGTGTCTTTCTCAGAAGCCCAGAGGTTTCTTCTGGCTCAGGATCCTCAGGTACTCTTTGGAAAAGTGCCCTTGTCTTTTCTTCCCAAAGGGTGGCCCCAGGGTGAAGTATCAAGGAAAATGTGTACTTAGTCTACACCAAGCAACAAAGTGTTGCAAGTCAGAAAAACACATCCACCTTCTGTGATGATCCATGGATACATGTATGTGCTACTCTTATACAAGAGAAAAGATATTCTATCTCATTCCAAATGGATTGGGTGTAATTGCCTTAAGGAAAATGTACAGAAATATGTGCTAATATTTATGAGCTATCTCATTTTCTATACAATCTCCATACATACCAATGCTCTAAATAGCAAAACTGCCTGGGAAGTCTGTAGATTTCTATACTGTGTATATCTCACAGCCCCTTGTCTTTTAGGGATAAGATGTAGGTGTGCACCACATCTCTGTGAACCCTGGTTTCCATTAGTAATCAGGTTTTGCACGTGCACTGGAATGGAAGACAATTTTGGGGAGAAACTTTTAACTACTCATAATTGAAATCAACATTTAAACAATATGATGTTGTGTTATTTCGTTTTGGTTTTTTGGTGTTTTTTTTTTTTTAAAGCAAGAACCTTTGTGTTATTATTGGAATACACTGGACCAAATTTATCTGCTGTATAACTCCTTGGTTTCAATAAAATTGCTGAAGGTAGCAAACTGTCCCATTTTTTCCAGCCAAGTGTTGAATTCCAGCCTGTTATGACTTTTCACTTTTCAACTAAGGGTGTTTCTCTCAACAGTAGGCAGGAAATTTTATACTTTGCTTTTCAAGAAACCACTTTGATTTCCATGCAACAGCTGATGACCTGGGATAAGCTTCTAGTCATGTTCTATGTTGGCAATTGCAAGGGCTGTAAAAAAAACAAACAACAACTTTTTGTTTTGCATGAGATTCAGGACAGGAACTGAGTGAGATTTATGCTTGCATTTCACATGGCTCAGTTGAGTTGCTTCATCCTCTAGGCTAAGATACCAGCGTCTCTCAGTGCTTCTCCTTCCGATGCCCCCATGTAACTTGTACCATCATTCACTCACCTCTATCCTCTTTTCCCATCTCCATATTTTGGGAGATGCAAAAGCAAAAGGAAAAGTAGTTTCCTTTACCTCAGCTTTGTTAGACTGGATGTCGGCCCATTTTTTTTCTCTTGTATTTCAGGGTGGAGTAGGAGCTGTCAGAGTATGTCCTCCTTTTATGCTTTTCAGCCACTAGGTGTCTCTAATGCTGTAAAAAATTCAGAAAAAAAGGCATTTGAACCCTGGTAAACAAGGAAAACAAAGTTGGAAGTTGATGCTTGTGGAAACTGTATCTTTGTGCCATGGTTCATTCCTCTTTCCCCTATAAATTATTCTTACTTAAAAAAAAAAGCCACTCATCTTTATCTCATGATAGTCACATACTCTTTCCCCTTATTTCCTAAGGCAAAATATTAATGTACTAATTTTTCAAAGGTCCTCCTTCTTTACTAAATTTCCATCTGGGAAATAGGTAGTCAGCTCTCACACCTGTGCTCTTGGCTCCATTTTTGAAATCGGGCTTGGCTTTTGCAAGGGATCTGAGATTATTTTCCTGTCCAAGTCCAGTGGCATCCCATAGATGTTAACACAGTGATATGCTTGGATATAGAAGCTCCTAAGTGAATTGAAAAGGTCTGTCCTTAGATTTTGTCTATATTTTATGCCTGGCTACTTCTCCTTGAAACAGAGCCAAATTTTTTAGGCCTGAATAATGGGAGATTGGCTCCACAGAACTGAGACAAGGCAGACATTGACTTGGGTTAGTTGCCAACACAGAGGTCTCGGGTGTAATTGGATATGTTGGTTGGCAGATATGATGCAGGACCTATGTTAGACCTCTGTGCTGGAGTGGCAGCTGGTATCCAGACAGCATACTCCAAAACATCTCAAAAGATACTACTTTGTGTGAGCAACCAAGTCCAGTCCAAGACACCTAAACTGAGCACTGGTGTCAGGATTAACTTCACCCAAATTTAGCCATCTAAAGTCTAGTCCAAGCTAATCATTCATCTAGGTTGGGCTCAGCTGCCCACATAAAAAGGGTTTTGTATGATTAGAGGTGGTTCAAGATATTCCACCTGGTCACCCTCTACTGTGTCAGAAGAACTTGCAGGTCCCATGCCGTAACTTCCAGTTCCTTATGGACATCTTATGTACCCTAGGGCTTCTGAAATGAGAGGAAATACATATATGGGCATCTTCCACCAGCTTCCTTTGCAGACAAGTGTGAGAAAAAAAAGGTAAAGTGAGATCCAGAGAGGAGCTCGTTTTAAGGAAGGTTTCTTTGATGGTAGAAAGAATTGTTCCATAAAGCTGCCTCTGATTCTCAAATAAGGTAGACCAATTATACATAAATATTTTATAACAGGTACCTAACACTTAGAATCTAGACGGAATGAATCTGCAACAATCTCATATTTCTGAAACCAAAAATCCACCATTAAATATTTCTTGAGACACAACTGTTCTATATATTTTGGCTGTGATATTTCCAGTCTAAATCCCATCTTGTTTGCTTTTACCAACAGACCAATGATCATACCCTATTTTTTCCCCAATATATAAACACAAAGCTACTTAAAAAGTGCCTTGGACCATAGCCAACAGTGAGGGCTGTGTACCTTCAAAGAGCAAGCTGGAATGTCAGCATCTAAGGTGCCCCACATTACATGGAATAAATTAAAGCCAAGAGGGCATAACTTGAAGGTTCAGGGTGAGCAGATTGGAAATGGCTTACCAAGTTAAGTCTCCTGGCCCAGCAAAATTCTGGGAAAATCTGGGACAAGGAAAAGTGAAAGTTTCTCTAATATGTGGTTTCCAAATGGTCAGAAAATTGTCAGTGGCTGACTACTGGTATGCTTTTAGCTGCACAAGAACAGCCTATAGCACAGCACATTTGAACAGAGCAAACCCAAGTTAAGACAGCAACATCCTCGTTCTCCTTTGTCTTCAGGGCAAACTTGTCTGAAAATGAAAAACTGGGGAGCTAGAAACATCTATATGTGGAATTTGATTGCAGGATAGGAAGCAGTAATAACAGCTAGCTCCTTTATAAATCAAGTGATATCAAAGTAAGTTGTTTAGCAGCAGGAGTGAGAACGGTTGTCCCACTGCCCTTGCTACAGAGTTCAAAGCCATAGAAGAGGCTGAAGAGAAGGCAGCCTACGGCTGCTGGCTGCTGATGGTGGCTTGGCTACCCTGCTTCCTATCATAATTGTTGTTTGAGGATGTTAATTCCAACCAGTATTTAATAGTATGGTTTTTTCTTTATTTAGGTGGTGGTTTTAGTCAACTGACAGAGATGAACAATGGTCATTCAGAGAACCCAATAAACTTTTTCACTCTGGTTTTTGTTCTGGTTTACAAATAAGTTCCTATAAGCACACATAATTGTAATTTACTTGCTTTTTTTCTCTTTTTTTTCTGATTAATATCAAGGACAAGTTCAGATTTTTTTGGCTTATTTTTGATTTAGAGAGAGTGAAATGAGCTTGAAAGGCAGCATGTCTCAGAAGAAGCAGATGCAACAGATCCAACCCTATGAACACAATTTTCTAAACATCTGCTATGACTGTAGAGTACTAAAACCAAAAGTTGAATACATTAACGGCTCAGTACACACAAGAATATGGCTTTCAATCTATTAAAAATTGCACCAAACACAATTACAGAAAATAAGACTCATTTACTACAATAGAACTAGGCCAGGTGTTTTTCCACTAAAAATCTGTGGGAAAAGCTGAAGTGGGGCATAGAACTGACCTCATGTTTTGGTTGTGTGTGCAAAACTGCAGAGAATTCCTTTTGATTACACTTCTGTAAAGGTACTGCAGAATGGAGTTGGAAGCTATAAACTACAGGATATAAAACTACATGATCTGGCACTACCTGGCTTTCAACATCCAGACGCTCACATGGAGAGGGAGGGATTACAGCCAGTACCTTATTCCACAGGCTGCACTGGGTAAGAAACTAGAGGAAGTTTGTGGAAAGTTATTTCTCTGTGACTCAGCAGTTTAGATTTTGCCACCCAAAGGCACATGAGTGCTTCCTCTAAACGAGGTATGGTTTCTTGGTTGAACTGCCTAGAAAGAAGACATCTGAAATGGTAGAGAAATGTCCCTTCTGTGTATTTTCCCCTATCTCCTATGTGGGTCTTATCAAATCTCTTGCCTTTGGCACGCGTTCAGATCAAGACCTGAGTTCCTCAGGCTGAACTGTCAGACACGGAGGATGACAGTCCTGCTCTGTTGCTAGTTATGTGCACGACACACTCCAGTCTCTGTATGTGTTCCTGGTTAGCTGTGAAGGCCTCTCTAACCACCATTTGTCCATAATATGTTATAACAGGGAAAGAACAACACCACAGGGAGATAAATGATGCAGGAAACACTGTGCCTGGGATTGCATTAAATGGCATTGGGTCACAATGTATATGAAGCAAATGAAGGAAGAGGCTGGTGCAGAATGGATTATTGTCCTCTAGATTTTAATAAAACCCAGTAACCTTCCTGGAATTTTTTGACCATATAATGTAATACTCCCCTCATACACTCCCTGTACAACACTAGCAATATTACCCATCTCCATTAATCTCAGTACAGATTTTGAAGTAATTTGCTGATCTCACTGGACAAACTTATAGGGGTTCATTTGACATGTAGACATATACCTTGTTGAAGCTAGTTTTCTTGGCTTTCTTCATACTCAGTGGAGAGTAACTGCAAATTATAGCGTGTGATTAATTTTGCCCTAAAACCAATCACATGTATCTGACTTCTTCTCAGTTACTTTAACAGGAGATAGTTTGAGATGACTGGTTCACATGTTCATGACAGTGTTATAAAAGTCTCAGGATAGGTGAAAAGACTACACTTTTTCTGTCAATCACTATGAGGCCTTTAGTAACATTTTGCTTCTTAAAAAATCCTCCAACTCATATTCAGTACAGTTAGTAGAAAGGAGTTGAAATGTCCCCTGGAAGACGAAGTACCTGTGATTTATAGGCAATCCTTAATAGGAAAAATGGCCATATTTCATTTTCTAAAAGAGAAAGATAAATAACTCAATAATACTTGCTGACCATGTTTAATCTAGAGAAGAGCAGACTGAGAGGGGATCTCATCAATGCATACAATTATCTCAAAGTCAGGTGCCAAGAGGATGGTGCCAGACTCTTTTTGGTGGTGCCCAGCAATGGGACAAGGAGCAATGGCCATAAACTAAAACACAGGAAATTCTACCTCAGCATGAGGAAGAAATTCTTTACACTGAGGATGGCAGCGCACTGGAACAGGCTGCCCAGGGAGGCTCTCCAGAGAGGTTCCAAACCCACCTGGACTCATTCCTGTGTCACCTACTGCACATGACCCTGCCTTGACATAATGATTGGACCGGAAGATCTAGAGAGGTCCCTTTGAACCCTAGCAATTCTGTGATTATGTGATATAAGGCTTAGAAATTTTTATTGTGTATTTTCCCTCTAGTTTTCTTTTTTCTTATTTTTTTCCCCCATGGAAAAGTCTCCTTGATATACCTCCCCTTTTCCATTTCGGCTGAGTTCCACTCTGTACTTCTTTTCCAGATTAATTGCATATTTAGAAGTGAATTTGACGTGGTATAGAGCATTACACACTTAAACATAGTACAGTTTAAAAAATTATTCTGGTGCATTCCCCCAAAACCGTTAAGCCACAGATAAAATCCTGATATTTACAAACAAAATTCACAAGATGACAAGTAATTTTCATGAATTCTGATGAAGAGGTTTTGGGGATTTTCTCCTCAAAGAGAAGAGTGCTAGAGTAAAGGCAACATCAAGCCATCTAATAAAAAATGCATTTTTGCATCTAAAATGTCTTAATTTTTCATAAAAATGTTTTCTAACCTGTGCTTATTTCTACTTCTTAAGAATACTATAATTTTCCTAGGGTCTTTCTTCCTCTCCAAAACATTTGCCAAGTGTCACTGCTGTATGGCAAAGGATTTTTTCTGAGGGCCGGGCACAAGCAGCCAGGGGAGAGAAAGTACAAAGAGATGATGCAAAGGAATGTAATCAGAATTTATTCAGTTGTTTTCTGAATAATGGTCCTTGCTTAAAGGAAATTGCCAGAAGATAAAAAGACTCAATGCAAAACTGGTGACAATATCTTTGAGAAAACCAAGCACAGGTCTCAGGAGATACTTACATTGCTTTGGAGTGGCCATGGATTGGGCTTAAGACAGTTTTTTTTTTTGTTAGGAAAGATTTACAAGAATGTGTTCCATGATTACTTTTTTTTCATTGCCAGTGCTGGGTTTTTCTCAGGATAAGCCATTCTTGTGGTACTAATTTGCTAGAGTTAGGAATATGCTTTCTCCATCACCTAAAATATATGCCTATAACCAGATGGAAAGGTGAAGAAATGCTGGTGGTTTTTGAGATGGCTTATGCCCTAGGGCAACAAGGAGTCTGGAGGTATCGCTGAAATCATTGGACCAGGACAGGAACGAATCCCTGCTAAGTCAAATGGAAAAAAATAATAACAAAGCTCAAGTGCATCTGGGAACTGTCTTCAGGGGAAATTTCCTTTGCATAGCACTAAATTTCTCTGTCTTGTTTATATTAGCCTGCAAATCCTAATTTCAGCTTGGCTCCAGAAGAATCAGCCTACATTTCTTCATTGTTTCTTTCAACTGCCTTATATATCATACTAGAGTGATATCCAGAAAGAGCCTTTGGTCTTCTTTTTTTTGGGTTTGATTAGCCTAACAAAGGTTGATACAAAAGGCAGCTTTGGAAGAATGAACATAAATGCATGGGGCTTTTCCATTCTCAGGAGACTGTAAGTGATCTCACTACTTTCTCAGGCTCAAATAAGCCTGGCTGGCATTCAAGATAAAAACTCTGAAGATTTTAAAAATTACTGCTAACAGTGTCTCAAATGACCTGTTCAATATCCTTAAAAATTAAGCAGAAGTTGGGACTGAAGGGAGCTGTAATAGGCAACTTAGAGCCTTCATTGTGTTGCACTTCAGAGAAGGGATTTCCAGGTGCATTGCTTTATAACTGGGTGACTGCTGAGAGCACAATCGGTAACAAATTTCAGCTTTTTTCCGCCCTCTGTGTAACACAGTAACTAATCGTTTCACAAAAAGGAAAGTCTTGCTGAGGACTGTAAGCCACTGGGAGTATTAAAGTAACCTTGTGGCTCTGATTAACAGGCTTCCAGATGCTAGATTAATGAGTGGATCTGAAAAGTTTACGTCAGCATAAGCTTCACTCTTGCTGAAAGCAGTAAGCATTTTGCTAGTACACTGCAGTAGAGATGAGTCAAGCCTTAGCATGTGGAAGACCACTTTGCAAAAAAACCTCAATATAACAGCTAGACGCTGAAATGTGTGCTTTTTCCTCCAGCAACAAAGCCTCTGCAGGATGAGATAAATCCCCTTTGGCTGCTAATTTTGGTCTCAGAAGTGCAGTGTGTTGTATGGCTGTTTCATTTACGGCTGTATGGTCGAGAAGAATGGTTTCACAGAAATAAACAAACAAACAAAACTGCCCAAAAACCCTAATGAGCAAAGATAATAGATTCTGCTTAGTAGTGGTGAGAAACTTGCTTTGCTCCATCTCCTTCCTTTCATGCTGGAAAAGACCTCAGTAAAGCAAAATGCTGACTTTGAAAGGAAGCAATATACCCTAAACATAGACACTTCTGAAAGATGCTGGACAAGATGTTTCTAGAAAAGGATGACAGGAGGCGACAGCAGGGAAGACTGTATAGGGTTGCAACAAAATTAATCTTATCCTTTTCTACTTGATCATGCTATAGGAGAGCTCTCATCTGAACATATGTAGTGGTTTGGTCCAAAATACTCATTACTGTTTATCTGCTGTGAGATAAGAATTAGGAGAAATGCAAAACAGGCACCAAACTTGAAAGAATATAAAGAAGTTTATTAACAGACCTAAAAGAAGAAAAAAAAAAAAAAAAAAATTATACCACCTTCAGAACTCTCCTCCTCCCCCCACCTTCCTCCCTTCTCCCACTGACAATGTTCAAAGACAACCCTTCAGATGTTCAGTCTGTTTACCACTTCCATAATAACCTTGTTCAGTCCATTTAGAAAGAGAAGTCTCTTCTTGCTCATGCTATGAAAACATTATCACAACGAGACAGCCGCCCACTTCCAAATATTGTTCAGTCCATTTAGGAAGAGGAGTCTCTCTGCCTGCGTGTGAGTCCTTTCCCCTGACTTGCAGCTTTTCCCGCAACTGCTTTTGAGGGTCCACTCTTGAAGTTTTTTGGGGTACAGTTTTAAGGTTGAGCCGTTCAGAAACAAAAACAGAGGCCCTTCTCCTTCCCTGGGAGCAAAGGGTCTTCATCATCTTCATCGTTAGGACTATCTCTGGGAGCATCTCTAGGGACTGAGGTTTTCTCCTTTCCCATTTGGAGCAAAAGTCCTCATCTGGTTCATCTCTCCCTGTCCAAACTTCTCATGAAATTACAGCTGCATCAGCATCTGCCTATCTCAGCGCAGGTGCTTCTGCTCACGAGTTGAACACTCCACCCCCCATATCTTCATGAAATTACAACAGGATACTCTGATATATCATAGCTTCACAACAGAATTTCAGCTTTAAGCATCTCCTCTCTCTCTTCCCTCAGGTTTTCAGCTCTTCACAGCAATAAAAGGGTTAATCTCACCTCAGCCTTGCAGCTTTGCAGCTGGAATGTTGAATTTTTCTTATCGCAGTGGAGAGGGGGGAGAGCCGAGCCGCTCTGGCTGCCCACGGCAAGGCAGTGGGGGGGGTTCCATGGCTGGAACAGGTCCATGGCTCCAGGATGGCCGTGGCCCGGCCCGGCCGGGCCCAAGCAGGGCCTGGCCGGCCCCGCTGGCCCCCACACGGGGCCCGCAGCCACCTGTCCCAGCGCCGGAAACGAGAGAGAGCTTGGAGGGGGAGTTTGTCTATTCTTAAATGTGGATCACAGAGGTGATCACAACTTTAAGTGGCTTAGAGAATTGTCCATATCCAAACTGGCCAGCTGATAGGTTCTATCAGTTCCCAGAGGAAACTGTAAGCACCCCTTAGCAAGGACATCCCTTCTGGGACTATACTTGCTAACCTATGACAACATATGACAATCTCATTACTTATTTTTGTGCAGAGGCCAAATTAATGTTTCTACTTAGAGTTCAGTGGCTGATTAGTTCAGGCCAGTCAATGGCAGCCAAACAACGGAGCACAAGCTTGGTGAGAGGTGTCACCCCCAGTGCCATTTCTACGCATTGCCAAGCAAAGAAAACTGTGTGGGAAGTACCCTGATGTTCAGTACCAGGTAGGTACCCTGGTCATTTATCTCAGAACAGCTCATGTGGTGCTGTGAAAGGGCATTTCATGGGCGCCTAATTTTCCGTGTGGATTTTGCTCCCTGTCTCTGGTCAGTTATTTTGCTGGGTCCTTAAATGAACTTCAGCGTTGCTGCTTGTGCTCAGGTACATTTATCTGTCCAAAGAGGCAGCTTTGGCTGTCAGCTCACTCTATATATTTTGCTGTACCTGCTGCAAACTTGTTTTATCTTCAACAGTCAAACTATTCCTTTGTGGAAATGAAATACTTACCAAAAAATGGCAAAAAAATATGATACCCTTACCACAGCAATTTATTTCCTGTTCAAAAAGTAAATTTACTGGTAAGATGATTAACAGACTGCTGTCTCTAGGGTAATTTTGATTGGATTCATATATGTTTGGCTGACATTATTTGTACATTCTATACTGAGCAAGATTAAGTCCTGTTACTGCTTGTATTCTGTGCTGTGGAGTCCTTTTAGCTAACCAAGAAAATGCTGTTGTGGTACCTGCAGTGTTTATTTTTGTAAAGCTTCAGAACAAGCATTCCATGCTGTTTTTTCCATATAGGATGAGAGAAAAGAACATTGCAGACAGCAAGTGATAAGATTGGCTTTTGAAGGGTACTTTGTCAAATTTGATGTCAAAGTGACTTCAAATTAAAATAGATAGGTAACAATTCTGCTCATTCCCAAGGGGAAGAATGCACACAGCAGCAAGACACCTACTATGTGAACAACAGAAGAGCCTCATGACAGATATAAGGTTGTGTATTTCATGTTAACAGCAGCTCTTAGCAGCGCCTGTCTCCCAAGGCTGCCTTTAGTCCTCTGAGGTTCCCAAGTGGAACTGTCTCCAGTGCCCCATGGAACTCATTGTCCTATAGGTCACTGCAAATGTGTCTTACAAAGTGTTTGTCCAACCTGCCTTTCCCCAAAGAGCTATCTTCTTCACAAGTAAAAGAATGAAATAATATCCTGTTTTGACCTGGACTTTAGAATGCAGCAAGCCTTCTCTCACCCCATGTTTTGAAACTAATGCTCACTAGGCTTTGTGCTGTGAACTTATTTCCCCTCCTGCAAGCCTGTGCCAGCTTTGAGGCAGCGGAGTTACCCCAGGGTGGAAGGAGGAATGAGAAAATGAGTGTTTCCAATCGCTCGCAGGCAGTGTTCGCAGCTGACGCTGAGCTCTGCCATCTGCGTGCTTGGTGTTTACAGTACTGACTGCGGTGAAAATGTGATCGAAGAGCAGCTCAGTAACATTTTCTGCTGGTCGATTTTGTTCCAGAGCAACTGCTTCCAGGGCCGATTTGGGATTTCACCTGAACAAGTGAAGTCATCTCAGGTTCTAATTTTATCTTCTTTCCTTCAACCAGTAGCTGTAAATGGCATTTTTCAGTCTCAAAAGCACCTTAGCTGTGGAGCTGACAACAGTCCTCTAGCAAATAATGATATAAAGGAAAGTTCAGGGGCAGAAATCTCACATGAGATAAAAAGTTATTTAGTACAATAATTGAAGATTGAAAAACCTTGTCAGCTTGCATATATGTCAGACAATTTACCATCTGTGGATTAATCTTTCTGGTCTCCAAAAGTACTAATATAGGTAGTTGTAGGAGAGTTTGTCTAACACATTTGCTCCCTGTCAAGCATTATTTGCTCTTTTCATGTCACTTCTGGATAGGCTTATTCAAATACAAATGATACAGACATATCAGTTCCAGCACTAGAAAATTTTTTACAATGGAATCATTGCTTGATGGACTTAGGGATTTCAGTCTCTATTTCACACACTGATCAGCTATTCCATTCCCAAAACCTACCTGTAACCACTGACTTTAATGAACACAGGAAAACAAGAAAACCAGGCCATTACAAAGCAAATAAACTGTTCTTTGATATGAGAAAAATAGATGATGCTACTGAATACTCTTGAAAAGATTTCTGTAATGCTTTGAATATTTTGGAATCACTCACTCCTAGCAATTATTGGTTATTTGCTGTTTACTACCAGACTTGCAATGCTCCTCTCAGGGCTTGCTGAGCTGGGTTGGAGTCACCTGGAGAATAGTAGGAAACAGCACTGGGACCTCAGCAGTCAGTGGTCTCTGTGTTGGAGCAGGGAGCAGTTGCTTCTTTTGCTTTGTTCTTGAAGCACAAAACTGAGATCCTGTCAAATGTGACAAGATAGAGCAGTCCTTAAACTAAGAAGACTTTTGGACATGGATGAATTGTAGTTATGCATCCTATGAGAAGCAAGTTAAACATGTCTGAGGATAAAGAAGGCCCTCTGTGCCTGTTGAGGGGAAATTCTTGAGTGATTTTTTGCTGTGTCCACAATAAACACAAATTTCAGACATACAGTTGAGCAATGGGAATCAATTTTTCTCAGGTATCTGTGCACAGACCTTGATAATGGTGTGAAATCCTAATAAAACTAGACAGTATCTATTAATGGAATGCATTTTTCATGAAAAAAAAATGAAGCTTTGTCAATGCTAAAATATTTTTCTCAGTTGTCTGTTTTAGCAGCTTCAGATGTAAAAAGCAGCAAAAGCCATTCAGAGAATGCTAAATCGCTTTGATTCAACATGAAGTGTTCTGCTTCAGACCCACTTTCATTCCAAATAAAGCTTAAATCTGAAATTAAACCTTTTGCTTTAGGATTGAATAAGCTCCTGAGTTTTAAAAAAGGAAAATTTAGACAGATAAGAATATACATATACATGTAAATGTAAATATAAATATAAATATAAAATATATAAACATAAACATAATTTTGGCAACAGTCAATATAGCAGAACAACAAAAGTTTCTATAGAAAGAAATTCTTCCCTTCTGTGAAAGTATGTGGGTTATCTGATTCCCTTGCCTTTTCTGGCTCCTTGGTGCTGATGTTTCCAAACACTGTGCCCACATGTGTGACTTCATGTTGATGCTTGTCCTTACATCATAATCCAGTTCACTGTTGTCTTAATAGTGCTGTTAAAAATGTCGGTGAGATTGTTCCACACATCTGATTTCTTTACTGCCTGTCTCTTCATAAGGCTTACAGTGATGAAGGACAGTGGAAGGGAAACACCAAAGCGAGCATATTGGATTATTTAACTCTATGATCCAATAGGAAATACCCAAAAGAAAGTGAATGAAATTAGATTTCTAGGTTAAGATATTTTCCCTAAGTAAAACATAAAATTATTTTCATGTTGTTAGTGTAATTGAGTTTCAGACCCTGAGAATATTCCCTGGTTTAGGAAAATAAATAATGGATTTGGTAATAGGTAGCTGAAGTCGTGTTTTCTGTCACTGCTGAGTGGCTGGTAGGTTGCTACTACATAGAGCCATGTAATAACCTTGCAGTGAAGTACCTGTGCATGAAGTGGACCTGGTAGCAGGTTAGGATAGGAGATAACCTTTTTCTTACTCCTCTCCTGAAGCTGAACAACCATATTTCCAGCAACAGGCCCAGCGCAGGAGACAGAGCTGAAGAAGGATCCTGAACTGCACTATCAGTGCCATTTCCTGACCTCTTTCTCCAGGACCTCACGTTCATTTTACATTCGACAGGGTAGCATCAGCTGAGGGAGCAACCTTTACCCATAAACACAGAAGTCTTCTCTTTGATTCCGTTCTACCAGCTAAACAGAGAAATTGTGTAAGGGGCAAGAATGAAAATATTAATTGGTGATGGCTGAGCAATAGGCTGGTGACAGGCCTGGGAATTCAGCCCAGATTTTCCAATTTCCAGATCAGTGGTTTGCCCACTTACCTACTCTGTTTTTAATTCCCAATAATCATATTCCACTGTGTTAAACTGCCATCAGTCAAGATCTGAGATCTCACTAAACATTGTTTATATCCAGAGACGTGGCTCTAACATCTTTGGGTACAAAGGTGTATCTGAACATTCATCTTGAACTTATCTCTTTTTGGTAGATATCCACAATGAAAGACTCTGGGTTGATGGCTAAATTATTAAGAGATTTTATTCTGAGATCCTTGATATATTATTCAAAGACAGACATGTGCCTGGGGTTTATATATCAGAACATCTGATTTTCTTTCTCAAATTATACAGCAGCATTTCTGGTTTTCAGAGCCAGAAGATGAAGAACAACCCCATCTGACCTTATAATCACTTTGAAAGCTTAAATATCGGATGAACACATTTTGGAAAGAGCTACAGCCTATATTAATTTTATACAATTTTGTACAAGGGGAAATTTCAAGCATTAATGGCATGGAGACATTTCTGGGAGGGTTTCTTTGAGCCATAGAAACTGGAAAAAGTCTTGCAAACCCCACTCCTCACTGTTAACCAATTCGAGGAGGGAGAAAAGAGAAATTAAAGTCCAAAGGTTTTCTTTTGTCTTCATGATATTCCTCTCAATTCCCAGACACTCTCTTTCCTGTCTGAGACAAGAGGCAATGGGATTTTAATGAAGGAGATGAACAGACAATATGTTGGAGAAGGTTGGCCTTTTATTACGCTGTAGGCACAATAGATTTCCAAAATGTCAAAGTTCATGCCAGAGTTAATGCTTGTAAAAGCACAACTAATTGATGCAGATGTCACTGTGGTCTGTGACGTGCATGTGTCCAACAGCAGCTCTGCTTCTGAAGGAGCTGGGTAATATCTGTAAGATATTTGTAAATATCTTACAAATGTCATCAGTTAAGTCTTCAGTGATACAAACTGCAGAGATCAGTGGATCTGGGAGATGGTTTCCCAAGAAAATCAGTATTTCTTCCTCTAGTAATATCAAAAAGAAATGCCTCTGTTGAGTCTACAGTTCTCTATCTTTTGGATCGCAGATTTTACTGCAGGACATATACAGTGAAGAAGCCTAACCTTGAAGTGTGGCAGCCTGTAACAATAGAGCAGCGATGTTAAGCAAACAGAGTCTCATTGGATGTATTTAATCACTCATCTTAAACAGAGTACTTGGCATTTAACAATTTGGTATGGCATTTCAGTGATGATTCATGAGGAGTGTTTTTAACACTAATTATATTTGAAGCAGATCCTGTGATCCCCAAAAGCCACCCATTCACACACTGACCAGGATTTCTTTTTTTGAAGATCTACTGAAAAAAACCCCCAAACAGATAAGACTATGCTGCCATCTTTCTAGATCATGTTCATCTCACTTTAGGTTTCTAAAATGTAGGTGTCTGGTCTGAGCTACCTGTACATCTTATTGCCATACCGAAAGGAGAGATATCTCCACATAGTTCATTCATCCCACAAATGGAATGAAACTGAGTCAGGGGAGGTTCAGGCTGGATATTAAGAAAAGATTCTCCACCCAGAGGGTGGTGGGTCACTGGAACAGGCTGCTCAGGTAAGTGGTCATGACGCTAAGCCTGCCAGAGTTCCAGAAGTGCTTGTACAATGCTCTCAGGCACGTGGTGTGATTCCTGGGTTGTCACTTTCCATTAAGAGTAGTCTGATATCACCTCCTAACTTGGTTTATCAGCAAAAAATTGTTCATGGCAAAAGTAAAAAAATTCATATCTTGCTCTAAATGTTGTCTTTTCAAAGCATGCTGTGAAAATCTGATTCTTGTTTACCTGAGGGCATAAGACTCACTTGTTTCCACTGTTTGCCTCCAAAAACTCTTGGGTCTTCTGTTGTCATTTCATTGGTCCTTTACAGAAACAGCTTTAGAATTAATTTATCTATAAACAGGTCAGGGATTTGAGATTCCACCATGTCGGGTGCAGTATAGCAATGCAAATAGAGCGGGAAAAAATAATTCCTTTAATGTGGTGGGAAGGCTTAACACTGAACTGCAGAATTTATTTTAAATTTTGTCATAGCTGTCAGTAGGACTAGGAGTTCCATTCATAGATGTCCCTATTACAGACAAAGTGTCAGATCTCAGAAAAAATAAATACATAAAGGCAGGAGATAATAAACAAAAGGTAGATAGATAGATAGATAGATAAACAAATAAACAAAGAGGAGGACAATGAAAAGACCTAATAGGAAGTACTACTTTGGCTTGCAGTCTGATTATAGAGTTCATGCCATTTGCACTTGTAGACTGACCAGACTTGTAGATGCCTTTGTTCCTGGAAAATATGGGACATGTGTCCCATGTCAAAAAATGTATCTCCAACATTAGTTTCTGACTAATACACCAGATGAGAATGTTGCCATTCAGAAGGGCCTGGGCTGGAGTAATGGGCTGACTGGCTGGGAGGTTACTGTACAAAGTAGAACCTTGGGTTGCTGGTAGACAGCAAGCTGACCACGAATCTCTAAGGTACCCTCCTGGTGAAGAAAACAACAGCCTTCTAGATCTGGAGCATAGAAAGCTCAGGGGAATCTTATAAATGTGTAAAAATACCTGATGGAAGGAAAATGGATAGGAATCCAGACTCCTCTCCACACTGACTACTAATGAGCCAAGAGTCCATGGGCAAAAATTTAAACACAGGACACTCTACCTGAACAACAGGAAAAGATGTTTTTACTATGAGGTTAGTTAAACTCTGGAAGAAGCTTCACAGAAAAGTTGTAGAATCTCTGCCTGTGGTGGTATTCAAAATCTCATTGTCCACAACCCTGGGACATACACACTTCAAAGCTGAATCCTGTTTCACAGGGGATATTTCTTATCACAAAACTAAGCTTCTTTCTGGACTGACGAAAAAAAATTTTGAAGTACAATGAAATGGTGGTTTTCAATTTCTTATTTGCAGCAGGTGTGGAGTAATTGCAATGCAGATATTAAAAAAATATCTAAAGACAATTGGCAGACAACACAAATTCTCTATTTGCAAAATTATTAAGGTTTCTCAAAGTTGAGGAAAAAAAGTTTGAAAATCACTATTCTATAGTAGAGGCCATGTTGTTTCCATCATGAGTTATATATATATTTTATATATATATATATTTGCTTTAGGACATGATACATGTGTTGTGAGGCATAAGTGAACTCCACACTTCAGTTTAGAGTTCACATACTCAGTTTGAAAACAGACCTTTACAAATCAGCTGGCTGAACTAAGACACTAGTCCTTGTGCATGGCAGCTCAGAGCTCCAGAGTAGGAGTGCAAATCCCGAGGAAGTTACTTTAGGAAGCAGCACTGGGAAAAAGATGGATTTATTCTGGTGTGGGAACACCATCGACATTCAGGCTGACTGGAACTATGACATATGATTATGCCAGTAGCAGCTCTTGTCCTCTTTGAAGGGTGTTAAAAATTGACGCAAAAATAAATTATATATGAGAGAAAAGTGGAGTATCCCAGGTGTTCTTGGCAAATGCTGCCATGAAAATGAAATAAAATAAAAGCCCTTTTAGGAGGATCTGAACAAGCAATCTTTCATGTTTCATAGTGAAGCCACTTGCTCACCATCACCACCTCACTACAGATGAGGAAAGAGACATAGTGAGGGCTCTTGCACTTTATGAATGATCACAGTGAATCAGCACAGAGTGATTTAGCACAGGTGTTCTGTAATTGGGCTGCACAGGAGAAATTCTGAGTTCATTCAGTGGTTCTTAATGTCACCTTTCCAGTGGGGAGTTCAAGTGAAAAGTCTGGCATGAGAATAAAATGGCTACATGTGGTGAATACACACAACCTCGGTATCTCCTTTCCTTATCATGAGCTCCTTTTATGGGTCTATTTTTTAGAGGTACTTATTTCATTTCTATAAAGAGCATTTAACATGTAGAATACTTTAAAAAAGTCACAGCTAGTTCTGAAAATGTTACTGCTGAAACACTTCTGCTCCCTGTGTTCGTTCTGAAAGGACACTGCCCCTTTGCCTGTGCCTTGTGGCAATTCTCAGCACTTTTTTAGGCATCATTAAAATGTTATATGATTTTTATGATTGAATTTCTAGGGCTCATTTGAGGGAGAATTAAAAAAAAAAAAAAAGGAAAAATAGAAGGGAGAAAAATACACCAAGATGCATGAAAAACTGATTAATACATCCGTCAGAGAAACAAATATATTGTCTTGGAGTGTTTGCTCTATGGGATATTTTTGACTGTCAGAGATGAGCAGACATTTGTTTTTTCACAAATTCAGAGTGAAACCAAAAGCAATGTCATGAATTAAATCTGGAAACAAATGGAACACTTGTGCTCTGCAGCACCTGGAAGAAATCCTGTGCACTTTCAGCTGGAGTTTCTTTAGCCCCTTTCAGTTCTGACATTGAAATGTGACTACTTACATACTTTCCGTAATTAGAACATACAGGTTTTGTGCCAAGAGAGACAGGGGTCTGTGAAAAGACTTAAGACTAAGACTATTTCTCAGCTCCTTTTGAGCCTCAGCTCATGTTGCCAAACCTATAGATTACTAAAGCTCCCTGTTAATACATTAGTCTCTCAGTGTTCCATATTTATGGAATATAGTTGTCCTTTGTTGAATTTTCCCCTCAAAGCAAACAGAGTTGCAATTAGATTAAACTCACAGCAGCAAGGTGCATGTTGTTCTTTCAAAATAAAAAAAATTGGAAGAGCTAAGACGAGGGGCTCTTTGTTGCTGACAAAAACCTGGTCCAAAAGCCCTACTGCACTGAAAAAGCAGTTTCCAGCCTACATCCAAGCTTGGCAAGCCCTGGCTCCTAGTCACAATGCTGGCTCCAGCTCTCCAAAGGACAGGCCTGCCTGCTCCAGTGTGCCTGCTGGAATACCAGTGCACGGGTATGTTTGGGTACAGAGGATCCCAAAGCCCTGGAGGGTATACTCCGACCACATTTAATTCATGCAGGCAGGTTTGCTGATGGAATGACATTAAACCCAGGGTATGGCACATAAATTTTCAAAGGCACAGGGAATCCCAGAACAAGACACTGACTTATTGTCCAGGCCCTATTGTCGAAAATGACATTTTCACCCTGAAACCGACAAGTAAGTAGACACTTTTCACAGCATCCCTCCAATGGCTTTTTGACATCCCAAATATACTGAGTATGCAGTATATTTGGAACTAAACCCGGTATTTCTATGCTACCTCCTAATTGCCAGGTTCATTAGAAAAAAGAGCTTGCTGAGATTCAAAATAGATATTATACCTTTTGTATTGCTAGACTGGCTGATAGCGAGGTGTACTGGAAAGAGGCCAGAAAAGAGTTAGCTCTAAAGAGATGCATCCAGCAGGTTGAGGGAGGTGATTCTTCCCCTCTACTCTGCCTTCATGAGATCCCACCTGCAGTACTGCATCCATCTCTGGGGTCCTCAGCACAAAAATGACATGACACTCACACTGTCGGAGTGAGTCCAGAGGAGGGACACAAAGATGATCAGAGGTACCTTTCCTAGGAGGAAAGGTAGAGTTGGGGTTGTTTATCCTGGAGAAGAGAAGGCTTTGGGAGCATCTGATTGCATCCTTTCAGTACTTAAAGTGAGGGTACAAAAGGAAGAGAGACTGAGGTTTTAGATAGACAGGACATAGGACAAGGGGGAATGGTTTTTAACTAAAAGAGGAAAGATTTAGATTAGTTTTTAGGAAGAAAATCCTTACTGTGTGGGTGGTGAGACACTGGCACAAGTTGTCCAGAGAAGTTGTGGATGCCCTATCCCTGGAAATATTCAAGGCAGGGTTTGAGCAACCTGAGCTAGTGGGCAGTATCCTGGCCCATGGCAAGGAGAATGCAATTAAATTATCTTTAAGATCCCTTCCAACCCAAGCCATTCTATGATTCTATAATTATTTGGGAAAGTCATCCTAGACAAAACTGCACAATACACTGTGCTAAGAATTAATGTTTGGACCTGGATTACTTGGGAATACTCATGTGCAAGGGCTTGAGTTTATGGACAGGTCCTATTTAATTTATTAGTATGGATATAGACTATGACAACATTTTATCCCAATGAGGGTTTTTTTATGAAATTTTGTGTCTTTCTTTGCGTGAAAGAAAAGCAACACTGTTTAAATATGGGTTTATTTGCACTTAACACAGTGATGAAATAAATGACACTGTTTAGATTCCATTGAATGACTACAGAACATTGGCATTTGTTTATGAAGTAACAGATAATTTTAAAAATTCTTCTTCTTATAGAAAAGCTTTATTTTTTTTTTCTTCAGAGTAAAAAAGAAGGACAGAGAAGCAAAATGTAGAGAAATGGGGAGCCTCTTTTCAGAACTGCCAGAAATGCATAACTATAACTCGTGAAATCCATATATTTAAACAAATGAACATATACTTTTCTTTCATGCAATAGATACAGAAGATGAAAAGTCTTCCTGCAATTTACTTAGTGTGGGAAGTAGAGAGGGTTGCACTAAGTAAGGTGGCATATAGATATCTTAAACTTCTTAGACATAGGAAATATTTGATCTCATCTCTTTACTTCACCCAGCACCCACACAAAAAACAGACTTTGAAATGGTCCTTTTGTCTGCTCAATTTTATTTATCCCACAGAAAAAAAAATTACTGTATTTGTGAAAAGCTCTACAAGATAAAGATTCCAGAAAAGGGATTTGGGATTTTCATAGGTCATAAGAAAAAGAAGAATATTTTAATTCACCTGTCAAGTTCAGGCTCAATATACTTTATTTTCCATCCTCCACCAGCTGGCTGGTACGGATATCTCAGACTCTCCAGACTCTGCACTCCTTCACTAGATATTTCCGTTCTGTATTCTAGGATTAAGGTTTCAAAATAAATCACATTTGTTTGCAGGTGTTTGGTACTGGTGCTTTGAGATGACTTTCTATTGAGATACACAAAAATTTGTATCTGGATTAGCATTTCCTGCATATTCCAGCAAGGCTTGAGGCATTATTCCTTCAACAGTACAAAGGATTGCCATGAAGTTCTAAAAAATCTTTCAGAAAGAATTCCCACTTATCACATCTCTATGAAAAATATTGCAAGAAGAGTTTAAGAACAGAGATGTAGGAAAAGAAGAAATTCCTTGACATATGAGGAAGTCAGTGTGCTTAACATCCCACTGTCAGGGAGTCAGTATGCTGAGCTAGTAATGGTTGGAGGTAGCTTACAGTACACCCAAATCCTCTCCATATATAGGGTTAGCCCCTGAGCTGACCCGAGGTCTCAAGGAGTAATTTACCTCACTTTAGTTAATCCTATAAACAACTATATTTATAAAGATTCTCCCTACTTATTCTGAAATTTCTAACTTCAGCTGCCCACTGAGATGAAAAGTGGGCTACAAAGATGATTAGAACACTGGAGAATCTCGCTTGTGGAAAGGCTGAAGGAGGGGGGCTGTTTTGCCTGGAGTAGAATTTGAGAGGGGATCTTATATACATGACATAGAAGTACATACATTGGCCAGGCTCTTCTCAGTGGTGCCAAACAACAGGACAAGAAGCCATGGGCAGAAATTGGAACACAGGAAGTTCTACCTGAACATATGGAAGAACTTTACTGTGTGGGTAACTGAGCACTGGGACAGGCTGCCCAGAGAGGCTGTGGAATCTCTTTTCCTGGAGACACTCAAAAGCCATCTGGACACAATCTGAGTAACCTGCTCTAGAGGACAATGCTTCAGCAGGGAGGTAGGATTAGATTACCTCCAATGGTCCCTTCCAACCTTACCCATTCTGTGATCCTAGGAAAAATTCCTGCTCTGGGGAGAAAGGTGGAAGTTTATAATCCCTTCTATAAGCCTCCAAAAGTCATCTTCCTTTCTGTTTTTCTGAGTTCACCAGGGTCATGTAGGTATGCCAAATTCTACAGGATGAATAGCAACATTTTAGTCTGGGATATCCCTTGGCATTAGAACACATTATGACCTATTCAGCAGCATAAGCTCAGTCCCATCAGGTTGAATGGTGCTGAAAGTACTGGACCTCTTGCTTCTTAGATGCAATGCTCTTCAGAAGTGTCTAATTTCCCTATTTACTCAAATAAATACCTTCGATATATATTATGGTATGGGATGAGTTGCCTCTGGTGGTGTCAGTCTCTTGCTGATCATTAAAGAAGTATATTTCCACTTGTAATTTATATTTGAGGCAGTTAACATGAAGCGAGATGAATAATATCCCAGGAAACCATGACTGAATAATCTCTTTTACAATTATATGTTTACACATTGGGGTTGAATGAAGATTTGCAAAACCAGCACTTAATCTAGAACCTCTCTACTTTTAAGTGTCCTAACATTTTTAGTGCATATATCGCATATATATACAGTTTCTTAATTTCCCCTAGAAAACACCCCATTAAAATGGCGTGCTGCCTGAGGAAGACTGCTTGAATAGTTCTTACTCAGCTCCCACAGGACGGTCATGCCCAGTGTGTGGAAAATCTAATGGCAGGAAGAAGCTGGAAGCAGTGGGAACCTGTTCAGGGGAGTTACAGTCTGTGGAGAAGGCATCTGCCAAACCCAGTCTGGAACCAAAACCCAGTCTGGAATTCTTTTGGAGGCAGTTTGCTAGCTAGTTTCTTGCTTTTCATTTTAAGTAGATGTGCTGTTTTGGACAAATTTGGAAATATATCCTCTGAGAGAAGGCAGGTTACAACCACCCCTCCCCCCACCAGGTTTGGGAAAAAATGAATTTTTCTCAAAGGAGTGAAAGAGATAAAAACTATTTATTTAACAGACACACAGAAAAAGGATAATAATGCCAAATAATAAAACCTTTTGCTCTGCTGAGAGAAACCTGGGAAAATTTCAGAGTCCTTCCGCAGATCTCTTTCCCCTTCCTTGGAGCTGTGACAGGGTGGTGGGCCCACTTCCAGGGCCAAGGCCTGGGTGGAAAGTCCTCTCAATGTGTTCTGATATTGAAACAGTCCAAAAAAGAAGAAGGGAAAAAGAAACCAAAGTTCCGGGAAAGCAAAGTTCAACTCCGTCTCTCTCTCCAGAGAAAAAGGGCCAAAAGCTGGCCGAGAAAGCAAACAAGCTGCTTCCTCTGCTCCTGTCTCTCCCTGCAGCAGCACACAGAGCCGTCTCTATCTCTGTGTGTCCTTGAAACACTACAAACTGCTTTAAAAGTTCCTTCGGTTTTCTCTCCCCCTTTCAGGCTCAGTTTAAAGGCACAGAAAGGCACAAAATTAATTTCTGGGCATAGAACAGCGATATGGGATACAACATCATAAAGTCACCCCAAGACAGTAGAATGAACCATATGTATGTCTCTTATATTGGGGCTTTCCTTCCCTTCCCTTCAAAATTTCAGGTTCTTGATGCATTAAGTCCAAGTTCTGGAAGTGCATGAAGTGGTCACAGGATAAATGCACTTTTTTATTCTTTTAATTAAGGGGAAGACATACTTTGAACTTGGATATAGCTTGCCTATTTTAGTTAAAAATTCAAAATTATTTATCCTGCGGCAGAATCTCAGCATGAAGATTTAAGCCTGTAGTGTTAAAACTTGGCAGTTAGAATACAAAGTCTCATGATACAAAGCGTGAAAGAAGTTTAATTCTAGACATGGTTGCCTGTGCCTCTTGATATTCAGTTTGGCTCTCAAATCACAAAGCACAGAGAGATGGCAGCTTTTCATTTGGAGTGATACGGTCTGCAGAGTGAGTCTTGAAATCTAAAACTGTAGAAGGTCCTTCAATTATGTTTTTCACTTTTCCACATGGCATGGAAAATAACCCATTTTTAACATTTGAAGTAACTCACAGTGAAAAAAAACCTCAGATATCTTCCGGACCAAATGACAGCCACATGCTCCCATGTTTTGATTCTTTTTTTCCTGCTTAACTCCTGTAGCTTTATATATTCTTGTTTATATGTGAGAAAACACAATAAATTATAAGTTAAAATTAAACATAATTAAGACTGCACAGGCTGAACTAAGTAAAAATATGGTCTCCTTTATTTTTGTCATGGCTCTTAAAAATACCATGAAGGCTTTTACTACCGTAACTAGGATCATAATGAAAAATAGACAGACTTGAGTTCAAGCAGTATCTTACCTTGCTGTTAAAGAAGAGTCTGCTTCTCCTGCTAAAAAAAAGACATCACACCTAAGAAGATATATGAGTTCATCTATTTTACAGGCTACTCTTCTAGGAAATTCAGCTGAGATGGCTTTGTGGAATAAATTGTTGTGCATGCAGAATTCACAGACAAATGCTGATTCTTCACAGATGTGTTCAAACACATCTGGTATCTCTTTCAGAAGTACCTACCACTTTAAGTTTGCTGTTGAGAAGAGATGACGATGTTTAAACTTTTAACTCCAGGCATAGGAAAAACAAGTTCTGGTTTATCTGAAGGCAAGCAGAAAAGGTAGAAAATGAGAATGTGCTACTGACTCTTCTGTAGTTAAAACTTTTCCATGTATGGAAGTGATCACTCCAGCATTGGTGAATAGCCAGGGAAGGACTTAACACTATAGGAAAGGCATTACTGAGAAATAAGGCTAGAAATAAAACCAAAGATACCTGCCTTTTGGCACAATGGTCAGAAATACCCAGTTAGGAAAATTATATAAACATGGTGGACAACTTATTCCATGTCAAGGAACTTTCCGGAATAAATGAGGGCAACCTTGCCCTAACTTAAAAAGAAGAGGCTATACTGGAAAATGGTCTTTTAGCAACTCCTGTCCTGTCTATAGTTGTTGCGAAGGCTTGTCAATTTGCTGAGCCTGTTAATCAGTCACTTCCCTATAGGAACTGCAGTTGTACGATTTGTTTAAAAAAAACCCCAAAACCTAAATAAACATAAATGTAAGGCATGAGCTATATGACCCATGCTCAGAGTTCTTTTTTCTGAAGCATATTTCTTGCGTAAAATTTGGATCTTTAAGATCTATAAATATTCAGGGAAGTTCAGTGTGTCAGGTACAAACAACTTAGGCATCAAGTTCCCTTGGAAGTGAGAAAGCCCACCAAGTTTTCCCAGTCATTTTTAAGCCAGAAGGGGTGACAGGGAAGAGCACTGGGACATTTTCAGGGGCTGCAGAGAAGATGATATTTTATGTACTCTCCTCTGTCTGCTCTGCCCCGCCCCAAGATGCCAGGGCTTAGCTCTGGGTGGTAAAATGAGAGGTGCACACTGCAAAGCTGGGATAGATAACTAAAAAGAGCAAAGCAACACTCAGAACTAAATACAGAAATTACTGCAGTGTTTACTGGGAATTTGGCTTCAAACTGAAGTTCAAAATGCTGAGCATATTTCACATTTCTGGTCTTAACTTCTGTGCTTTATCACCTGTTTTTCTCTCTGTCTGACAAACAGGTTTGATGTCTCAACTTCTCAACTTTCAAGGCTGGTCTGGCTTAACTGTAATTCAGGGATTGCTTTCTTTTCCCCTGAAATCTGTTCTTTCAGGCCTTCTTGATAATGAGCAATGGCTGCTAATTCTTCTTCACCTTGAAACACATTTGGGTGGGTATTGACTCAAAATATGGAAAATCTAGTGGGTGTTTTATTTGCTTTATGGTCTATGACCTGTGATGTAGACACACTGAAGGTCAGGAGCTCTCCTTTATATTTTAATTATAGGCTACATGATTTATTCATTTATCAGCAACCCTGCATCGTAGCACCACTTATTGAACTTTACTGTTATTATAAAGATCCTCTGACTTTTTTCATACCTGTAATAAAAACATCAATCAATTTACCATCACAGTGATCTTCTGGAGTAGTTTGTCATTTCAACTTTAGAACTCTATGTAATGGAACAAATCGTTCTAAAAATATGCATAGGTTTCTAACACCTGAATCCTCCTGAAGGGAGGAGAGCAAGAAGAGTTAGATGTTCAAATGTCATTTAGGATCTTTGGTTAAATAACTTGTCTGCACAAGAAAGCTGTGGCAGAATTGACCACTGATTCCAGCTGTCATACACGCAGAGTCTCACCTATTAGAGCATCATTTTGTTTTATAGAATAATACAATTTATCCAAGTTAGAAGAGACTTTAGGATATGTCTTAGTCAAACACCTGGTCAGTGCAGAGTAGGTTGCTCAGAGCCTTGTCCAGTCAGGCCCTGAAAATCCCCAAGGACAGAATTTTTCAGGCCAAACTCTTCCAAACAGTAGGTTCCCCCAAAGCCTTCTCAGCTCCAGGCTGACCAAGCCCAGCTCCCCGACCCTCTCTGCACAGGATGTGCACTTCAGCCCTCACCATCTCAGTACCCTCCCCTGAACTACCTCCAGTTTGCAAGCATCTTTTTTGGACTGAAGAGCTGAAAACTGGATGGAGTTTCCTGGATGTAGCATAGAAAGTGCTGAATAGAAGAAAAATCATCATTGCCTTCAGTCCAGTGGCCACCCTCATAGTAATAAAGTCCAGTATGTTGGGACCTTTCACATCTATCAAGACATGCTCCTGATTCATGCTTAGCATGGTATCCATCAGGATGCCAGTGCCATTTTCAGCACAGAACACATTTACCTATTTGTTTAGGAGTGGTAAAACTGAATTTGCAGTGAAAAGGAAATAGTAGGTCTTTTTAAGGTGTAGGGTGAGAAAGTCCTATCATCCAGAATTGTTTATTAACTTGGACTTACTGTTAGAAAGAATCAGCTGTTCTGAGCCTCAGCCGGTTTATGCATTGCTCGGGTGTCTCTCCATTTCCGTTTTCAAAGAGCAGTCAATAATCACCAGCTGGATATACATACAGTAATGGGAGGCAGAAAAAACACCCAAAATTTGCTTCATGGTGGAGAAAAGTTTGCTTCATTGTCCAGACTAAAGAAGACAATGACTGGACTAAGCTAGTGCTCATTCCCACTAATTCTTTCTGGTGTTTTCTGGGCAATTTGGACTCTTGCTTGTCACTATAGGTCATCCTCTGGCAGGGTGGATCAAAGCTGAACTTTCAGACACTCTCCTTCACTCTCCCTCCACGGTCTCTCCACAGCTGGCTTTCCTTGTCAGCACGCCCATTTTTGGGGGGTCCTGGAGAAGAATGGAGATCACTACTGAGTGTATAGCCTTGTTTATGCTATAAATCAGTGGAGCTTGCCTGATTTACTGTCAAATGCAGCTGGTAGCCAATGGCTCCAGTATACTGAGGTGAAACTAATATCTTAATTCAGTGGGTGAGGAAGCATCTTGACCTTTCCTTTCTAACAAACTGGCTTCCTTATATATTAGTAAGTTTCCTTCAGTGCTACTAGTTTTTATCCTATTTTTTCCTCCTCTCTTGTTATTAATTCACAATTTGGGACTCTAAATCTGAATATTTCTGGGATTTTCTAAATTAATTTCAGCATAAGCGGACTGGGACTCAGGAAATGTGAGACTGCTTTCTGTATGAGCTGAATTTGTGCAAATCACATCCTCATATTTCAGTTTCTCAACATCTAAAATGGTGCTGATAATTCTGACTCTCTTTATAAGCATTTTGAAAGTTGGCAATGATATATCCTGTTATAGATCTGGACGTTACACCTTGCTTTCAGTTCTTCAATTTATTTCAGTTTTGACTTGTTTGTGAGCGATGAGAAAGCATCAGGGAACTCATAAAGTCAATGTGTAAACTGGCAATGAATTTGAGATTCTCCTGGCAGCCTTTCCCATGCCTGCCTGGGAATTTCTGCCAGAGAATATAAAGGTTTAGATGAGGTGCAGTTGTGACCATTCTGCAGGAAAGCAAAATGAGTGTACTGGGAATCAGCCAAAGGCTACTATCCACAGTTAATGCATTTAAGGAGATCTCCCCTTCCACTGAGGATTAGAAGCAGTGTTCTTTCAATCTATGAGAAAACAGAGAAGAGCCATTCATGTGTGAAATCAGTTTCCTTCCCTAGGTTGGTAGAAGTGGACAAGAGACTGTGGTTTCCCCTGGGTGAACTGATTTTACTTCTGGCTGATTACCTTGTTCTCTCAAAAATCGTTATCAAAGCAGCCATAGCAGTTGTTTGCCCCAGCTGCAAGATGGTGGGCCTGGACTACAAGACCCCGAGCTGTGCCTGTCAATACTGGTAATAGGTTCACTCTAAGGATGAATGAAACCTCATCCATTATTGATGTTTCACTTCAGAATAACCAGTGAGATCAATACATTGGTAAATTGTTCTCATCCTCTTCTAATGCACATCTCCTTTTGATTCCAAGAGACTGTTCCTACATTGTGATTTAGGGAGTATGCTTATTGTGTCTTGCTCAAAGCAACTAAGGATGGGAATTATCCTTAATTTTCAGATACCCAGGCCTCTGTTTCCCAGAAATTGTTGTGGAGAACTGACATAAAAATCCTCATCAAAATACTTCTTCCATGCCAAAACCACAAACTAAATGAAAAAATCTTTATAAAAGTTAATTACATTTTCATTTTCACTTTGAACCATAACAAAGAATTTTGAATTTTCCTTAATTTCATACTGAGAACCAAAATAAAACCAAAGTCCAGTTGTTAAAATAAGTGGGAGTCCAGTGTTAAAATAAGTGCCTTTCGAAGAAAAAAAAAATCAAATAAGAGAGAATGGAGAAAAAGCTGTGAAATAAATATGCCAATGGTTACCTTAAGCAGAAATAAACAATTGTAAATCCAAGTGAATGGGGGTTTTTCTTTTACGAAAGTTTTAAAATATTTTTCATTAGGTATTTTTTTTCTATGAAACTCACGTCTGTTTTTTCAATTTATCTTCTTCAAAGTACCCTAGAATTTCAGTCCCAGACCAATACATATATAGTGTTTTCATGAAAGACTATAATAGTTTTCATCAGCTAACTCTGAGAAGCAAAGCTCTTCCATTAAGTTAATTATCTCCTTTTTAACCGTGTTAGTACTTAGGTTATCCCTAGAACTACCAGAAGCAACTTTACTGATGGGAAAGGCATTTTTTTGTTAATATGGTTTGCCAAAAAGTTTTTCAATTTCCTAGAAGTTCAGAAGATGACCTTTGTATTGGGTTTTATTTTACTTATTGTTTTCACATTTCCCAGATAAATAAGGAGCTTTAATTATAACCTGGGACTGCACAGTGATATGACACCTGCTGAAGATGCTACAAGCATTTTCAATATTGCATGTGGAGGATGAATCTAAAAGCTGAGCTATGTCAATAGAGAGTGCTGCCATCTCTGACTGACTTGTTGGGAAATCTGACAGTGATGCTGGTGCCTCCAGCTCCTGCTTTTAATCCTCTACAAAATTTGGAGAAGACATTGATTGTCACATTTACAAAATAAATTATCCCACCATTATGCATGTTCGACAGGTAAAGAATACATGGGGAATAAAAACCCACGATGGTATTTGAAATATAACAGGTTAGATCCTCAGCACCTGGAAACAGACTTCCGTGAAGTTACACCCACTTGTACCTATTTCTGTTTTTCTCCACCATCCTGCAGGTTTTATAGGAGAAGCCAGCTCTAAGCCTTCCTGCTGTGTGCTTTTCTTACATTCAGAGAGATCAGGCACTGGTTCCTAAAACCTGTCATGCCAGGTTAAGCCATTGGTCTGTCTAGACCCATATCACGTTTCTGACAATGGTGAACTTTTGGCTTTAAAAGAAGAAAGGTTCTCTAGTAAGATATCTAAGCTACTGTGGAAAAATACATCAGGTGAAGGGATAGATAACATTCCTTTAACTGACCATCATGGCTGAGTTGTTTACATCTTGAAATATGACCTTTTGTTATCTATTTTATTATATTAAATTTCTTTATACTGCATATCGTTATTAAGCATCAATTTATCTCACTTCCTTAAAAAATCTGGGCATAGGGGTGACTTAAAGATTTAATGTGGGAGTAAATTCTAAAAGGATGCTGTAGGCTGCATATAGTTCTTATTCTCTGTTTCTTTCACATGGACTGCCCTTTCATTTAATCATCTCCCCTCTTGTCTTTTTGATATGTAACATAGTAAAGAGAAGAAACTGTTTAGTCCCTATGATCTTCGTAATCTAAATATCCACTCTTCACTTAGTCTCCTCCTCTCCAGACAAATACACTTAAGCCTCTCTGGTTTTACTAATCTCATCCCAAATATTTTACTATTTTTATTCCCCACACAGCTCCTTCTGATCTTTACTGTTTGGTGTCTAGGGGTTTAAGGCCTAAGGGATCAAAGGAGTAATCTTACCAGCTCAGTTGTCCTCAAAAGTCTTCTTTACTCACTTTCTATCAGCTGTCAACAGCAATAAAGTTTTCGAGGTTTTACTTCCATCAAAGGTTCTCAGCATGTCTTCAGAAACTCACTCCAGTCATAGGTGTGAGGTGCTGATTGTCCCAATGACTCCAAACGGTGGCTGCACCCAGGAGTCTCAGCACTTCACTCTCAGCCCAGAAAGGCAAATATGTATTATTAAAAAAGAGAAATATCTCCACAGAAGACACAATATCTCTAACTTTTGTCTTCTTGAATCTTAGGCAACAATTCCAACTGACAGCTCAGTTCCATCTGACAGTTCTGGTTATTTGCAAAGAGGAATCTTGATGCTCTTTCCGTGAGCTGTAGTTCCCATCTTGTTCTTTATGACCCCTAGACTCAGCAGCCAAGATGGGCAATTATGTATTAAACATGAAGGGAAAGAGTAGAAGAGTATAAGG
The DNA here is from genome assembly GCF_000738735.6 of Corvus cornix cornix. Lineage (NCBI taxonomy): Eukaryota > Metazoa > Chordata > Aves > Passeriformes > Corvidae > Corvus > Corvus cornix. The sequence goes on along the minus strand of NC_046332.1, from coordinate 36,710,652 downwards.
GGCTATGAACACACAGGGTTGAGTCTCAAACATAAACCCAAACATAGATGAACCCAGAGGAGTCTCAGGTCATACAGTGTAGAAAAGACTGATGAGAAATATCTTTGTTAAGACTTACCTTCAAAAGGCCCTTGCCTTCTCCAACCAAGATAACTTATTGAAGAGATCCTAATCTCACAATGCCTACTTTGCATATGTTGGGTCTTGGTTTCAAAAGAACTAAAAGATTATCCAGCTGGAATGTTATAGCTAGAAGTCAAGTCTTACCTCTTCAGCTGGAGGAAATGGGTGTCTGACTGTCAAAAGCTATGTGGAGAAGACCAGGCAAGACCTGGTACAGTCTTCTCCCCTAAAGTCAAACCAGGCTCCTTCCTGGTATGGTGTTTAGCTCTTTGTCATTTTGCTGAATGATTGAAGCACGGGTGCCCTGTCAGAAATTGTATGACCATCTTGCTGTGCTTACCTTATTGTTGTCAGTGGTTCTACTATTACCCAGGAATACAGTGAATCAGATAATCCAAAGAGTATTGTTGCTTAAGGCCTGATGAACTCTAGGCTTCTCCAAGAGAAAGCTTTTGGCAGCATTTTCATTGCAAAGGCTGGTTCTGTTACACAGAAGGATTTGTTTGAAAGGTGCCATTTCTTTTATTTTTATAAGCTAGGGGAGGCTAATTCATCTTGGCTCACTGCAGCCTTCTGCACCGTCTGTGCTGCCTGCATATTAAACAGGATTGGTTTTATATCCCCTTCTTCCATCTCAAATTTTACTTCTGCTTTGGAAAGAGGTTTTTTCACTCTTGTGAATTAGGAAGGCCATCCTATCCAGCCAAAACAGAGGTCATCCGAGATTTAAATCTGACTTCTAGGTTTCCAAGCCAAAGTCAAACTTGTCTTTGGATAAATTGTGACTAAAGCTGGACACATTATTATAACTCAGTCATCTGTTCTGAGTGTTAAGTCAGCGCAAGGTAATGGGATTGTAATGGCACCCAAGGCAGTCCAGTCTCTAGGACACCTTCATCTAGACTGTTTTTCCTTCATGCTGTGTGTCCTAATGAAGACAAAAGGAATTATAAACATAAAAAGATAGTTGAATTGCAGAATATTTACTTAATCTTTCTCAAAAACAAATCTCAGAATTATTAGATCAGAAAAATAATTTTAAGTTCTCTCTCAGCCGCTCTGCTCATCTGTATGGGGGGGAAAAATATGATGAAAAGTTGATGGGTTAAGATAAAGACAGGAGCATTGCTCAACAATTACCAGCACAGATGAAACTGACTCAGCTCAGGGAAATTAATTCATTTGATTGCCAATTAATAACAGACTTGACTGATGAGAAATAAAAGCAAACAGTACTATAAACAACTTCCCCCAACCTTCTTCTTCACAGGCTTAATTTCACTCCTGAGTCTTCTACCTTCTCCCCTTCAAGCAGTGCAAAGAGAATGGAGGTTTAGTTTGGTTCGTAACACTTCATCTCTCCATCTCCTTCATCCCCATACTCCTTCTCTTCCCCATCATGGGGTCCTTTCCATGAGACACAGTCCTCCATGAACTGCTCCACTATTTCCACTGGGCATAGTCCTTCAGAAACAGACTGTTCCAATGTGGGTGCCCCATGGGGTCACAGGTCTTGCCAGAAAACCTGCTCCTGCATGGGGTCCTCTCCACAGACAGCAGGTCCTACCAGGAGCCTGTTCCAATGTGAAATCTCCATGGGCTGCAGCTTCCTTCAGGACACACCCCCCTGCTCCCGCATGGGGCCTTCCATGGGCTGCAGCATGAGTATATGCTCCAGCATGGTCCTCCATGTGCTTCAGGGGGATGACTTTCATCACCATAGTCTTCAGAAGTGGCTGTAGGGAAATCTCTGCTCTGGTGCCTGACAGCAGGATCTAAATAATTGATTTTTAAAATTATTTTATTTACATAATTTTTGCTGTGATGAAACCATCTTTCAGTGACCAGACATAAACTGGACTATTGTTCTTTTATTTTTTAAAAGAAAAAGATCCAATCAACATTTAGTGCTGTAAAAGCAGTACAGTAGAAATTTTGCTGGATTTTGGTCCAAAGATACTATTAATACAAAGAATTTAAATAAGGCTGGTGATAATAAAGGGTGCAAATTGTTCTAGGCTGTCTGTGGTATTTTTTTTTACAGGCCTCCAGTAGTTGCTCCTTGGTTTGGATGTGTGACCTCAGCTGCCATCTCACAGCCATAGTGCTGTTGTTGTGCTTCAGATGTCATACAGGACCCATAAGAAATAATTAATGAAAAAGAAGATGAATCCATAGGTCATAAGTTTAAAAAAGAGAAATTTCAGAAATACAATCTATGAACTTGTTATCTACATTTTCTCAAAGTATCTCTCAGCCCAGGAGTTTGATCAGGTTTATGATCTTTAACTTTACAGTTCATGCTAAGACAGAAGAGGTGACTTTGTAAGCTCCATCCTTGTTATTCTATCGTAATTGCATTTTTCTGCTATTACTGGTCATAAAGGCAGCAAAAGGTGTTTGGTTCTACAGATACCTGCAGTGACTAATCATCAGTGGAATTGTATGGAAAATCCTTAAAAAGCTGGAGGCTTGGCTTGAAGCACAACATATGCCTCATTTCATCAAAAGAAGCATTAATTGGAGCAGATTTAAAGCTTTAGCTCGTAGATCCTAATCAGAAATGACTTGACTTATACCACAGTCAAGCACAAAATCTATTGAAGTCAATGGATGTGAAGGGAAAATTTGTTTAGCTAAATGCATGTCAAGTCAAGAACTTCTAGTGTTTCTGAGAGCCTCTTACAGAAAAATGAAAAATATACTGTAGCTCTTTAAATGTTGTAGTGATCCATTCTTTGGGTCTTTCCCTGGGTCATTTCTCCCCTAAATCTCAAAACTGATAAAACTTCTCTTAGGTGTTTGTCCATCTATCCACAGCAATTTTGTGAGCTGGCATGTACAAACGAATAATGAACCAGACAAGAACAATGTTCCTCTCAGAGCTACAGAAATCACTCAGCATGCTTGTTTATACTCCATTAACTAAGCATTAAAGCATGAAATGCCAATTTACAATGCTTTCAGGGAAGTAGCGTTAAACCTTGCACACAGTGTCTGTAGAACCTGGAAGGTCCTGGTAAGCATGCATGCAGCGTTGTGTGCTAGTAGAATGCTCTGCATCATAAAACAGTAGACAACCCAAATCCATACCAAAATATTAGAAAATCCAAAGCCAGCACCATCATCTGCTTTTGGAATGCAAATTTCAACTGTCAAGGCTTAATTAAAAACTACCAGTCAGCACTATTTAAAAAGTGGAAGAGAACTAAGTGGTAGGTTGTTGCAGAAAATGTGAATGTTGCATGCTAAAAGGAGTCGGTAGGGTGACAGGTATATAATTATCATCACATCAGGCGAAGGACAAGAAGGAGTCTATGGCTCCTGAAGAGGTGGGGCTTCAACAATCTTCAATGTGGCAAGGGGTTCCTCAGGCAGAGATAATTTGTCATTCGATTTATTTCAAAGGAGAATCTCCTTCTATATGAAACCTCTGTGTACATTCAAAACTGGTGAGGTGCTGTGTGAGGTTCAGACATAAATAGGTTAGTGTGAACACAAGCACTTCTGTTTCATGCATCAGTGAGGGCTGAGTTTGAGGAACAATTCTGTGTTCAGGTGTTCAACAGTTTCTGCTCAGAAGCACATCACAGCTGTGCTGTACTCCCACATTCAATGGAAAGCTGCAAAGCATGAACCAAAGGCCCACTGCAGTGATCATCTGAAGGCAAGAATTTCTTGCATCTTCTGCAGGTTATAAACCAGCAAAACTGACTTCCTCTGCATGCTACTAAATATTGAAAGTTATGGTAAAGGACTAAGAAGGAGTTACCTAAGAATTAACTATTTTGAAATACCATTCAGTGCTCCTTGAGACTATGATATTAATGCTACAAGCTCTAACAACACCATCCTCTTCCCCACATCTACATAGAGAGTGAACATCTGCAGAAAGATTTGTTCTGGTTAAACACAGCAGTGCTGTTTGCCCAGATCAGATCCTCTGACCTTCACCCACTGCTGCAGTTGAATGTAAGTGCACTGAGGAACGGCAACAACCTTGCATCCTAAAAATCCATGTTTATGGTCTTCCCTATATATCTGTACATTGGGTGCTTGTATGGCACTCATGGTACCAAATTGGGTAGAGAAAGTGAAGAAAACTTGCAGAAAAGAGGAGTCACTGATAATTATTTAGGAATACTTTAAGAAAGTAGTGCTGATTTAGACTTTGAAACTTCTAAATTTGTCAGCTTAAGGCTGAGAGTGGGAAAAAAAAAAAAGGTAATCTATTTTATATTTAACCTGGGAATTTAACAGTCAAAGCTCAATTTTATAAATGACATTGCTCTAAATGAACTTCCCTCCTCACTCCTCAGTTAGAAAACATTAGCCTTTAAATCTCGACAGGTTTGGAATATCCAATGTCCTGGATAATATATAATCAGTACTGAAGAGGAGAAATGTATTAGCTACTCAGAAATCTGCCAGAAAAAAAATCTTTCTTTAGCATTTCCCACATGTATAGAATGTATACTTGACACATTTAATTTGAGTGATCTTTCATAAATAAAAATAGCACTGTCATACTTAGGTATTGCCAGGGCTTTGAGGTCCCTGCCAAGCTTTAATGGCCCTGCCCAGCCCAGGGCCTCCCCCCATGCCCATGGCCCAGGGCCCCATTTCAGCCCCGCAGGGCTATCACTCCCTGTCCTGGTGACACCGCAGGACATTGGTCCCAACTTGCCACAGTCCTGCTCTGCCCAGCCATGGGCCAGCATTCCTGTCCTGGTGCCCTTGCCAGGCCACCTAAGGGCTGTGTCTGACACTGGTGTCCCTCTCTGGACTGGATTCTAATCTTTCCCTGCCCTCCTCCCCAGTGCTGCACAGCCTCTGGCACCTTCTAGGGCTGACTGCAAACCAATTCCTTTTCGCCTTGGCCCAGCTGGCCCCTGGAGGTCCTTGGGATGGCTGGGCACCTCCTCCACCATCGTCATCCCACTCAGCTTCTGGCCTCCATCTCCTAAGGAGTAGCCAGCTGCTTCCTGACAATTATAGTGCCACACAAACGCTCTAATCCTTAATTAAATTAAATTATCTTTTTTTTTATATGCTCAGGTTGTATTAGGGACCGCTATAATTCTTATGCCCTGATGTTCGCTGGCTTTACTTACTCCAAGATCTTTGGGTCATTCGTGTGGGTTGCCTTGGGAAGACGATTCAAGTTGAAATAAAATTCCTTGGATGGAATTAATGTTGTCTCATTTTTAGCAGAAGTTTGACTTTTTCAGGTGACTGATCTGCTCTTGCTACTATCAACATGTGCAATGACTTCGGAACTATCATAAATCAAAATAAATTGAATACCATGAAAGATTGTGTGCAAATACTGTCCTGCTTATCAGTATTATTCTCACTTACCAGAAAGGTAAATAAAATCAATGAGCTTTTAACAGATACATTATTTCATTAGGTGACAGTTAAAGCACAGTCTGAAATCAACAGAAATCACACATGGCACCTGCCAATGCTTGTTGAGTTGAATGTGTTTTTCAAGCTTATGATTTAAAAACATTAAGAACTGGAATAATAGTCCTTCAATTTTGTTAAGTATTTTTCCTCTGAAAATCCCCATAGAACCTAAGATCTGCATTTGCAAACACATGGATTGGTTTTGATTACTCACATCCTCCATGCTGTGTTGTGGTTCCTGAGATGTTGGTTGCTATATAGTAAAAGCATTACAAGGCTCCCTCTGAACACCATGGCACCTCATTCTTCTCTTTCATATGTTTTAAACTGTACTGTTACCTGATGGCAGCAAATATCCTGGCAAGTCACTGCTTTGTACAGCTCCCCATTGTCATTTTGTTCAGATTGTGTTGATCAGTCTGGTGGGGTTCATGTGACATGACATGCTGGAAAATCAGACCCAAATTTTACGTGGTAACTACAAGTGTCTGATCCTTTCCACTTTCTATTACCAGAGTGAGGACAACTAATTTAGATGGACTCACCACTGTAGAACTATGACATTAGATGAGATGAATTAATTTTCTTCTATTGCCTGTCTTCATTCTCCACTCTCCCAGCACCAATGTCAGTATCTTTCAGCTAAGCAGACATTCTTTACCTGAATCTCCTCTGTGGACATAAAAAGGACTTGGTGGGAACAGACTTCTAATGGCATCCTGCACAACTGTAAAAAGGTGCAGAATCATTTTCTTTTCCACATTCTGACTTAAGATACTCTGGTTTGGTGGTTTTTTTTGTTGCTGTTGTTACAATAGTATTAGAATAAGCTACTATTTAGTCATTAATAATGAAAGTTCTGCTGATACTTGCTCTCCAATCATTCACTGTTTGTTGCTTAAAAAAACATTAAAAGTATTATTTAGTTTCTCTCCTTTCAGCAGGTTTAGCAGAAAGTATGAATACATAAGTGTTAGGTCCTGCCTACACTTAAGTCACACTTCAGCTTTCTTTTTATTTCTCTTTCCTCTGAAGATCATAGAATATTTTCAATATAATCCACTTTCCTACACTCCTGAACTTCTAGTTAGAGACCTAGAAAATGTACAACATAGTCTAGATGTTATGAGAAAACAGCACTGTTTTCTATCTAATTTACATATTGTTATAACATCTTTTCACAGAATTTTTTTAAAGTGTCTGGCAGTGGTGGGTGGCAGTGAACTGAATTGCTCCATCACCTAGATGATATGACAGTAAGGATGACTAAATTGGGACTGCTAGGGAAGATAGTCACAATACAGCCCTTTGTCCTCATATGCTGGTAGGAGCAGGCTTTTTAGATTTATGTCAAGTTCCTTGGCTGCCTGTGCTGCAAAAACCCCAAACACACCGGAAGGAAAAATACACCTTATCCCAAAGACTATTAAATAAATTTTTTTCTTATATTGAACTGCTAGACAAAAGTGAATTGCATGTTTCTGAGAATCAAAATATTTGTCAAAAGGATTTTTTTGACCAATGTTGTAGTGATGAAGATCTGTAGTGCTGCATCTTGAGGAAAGCCACATTGCTGAGGAAATGGCATGTAACAGGAGGGACTGCAGTTGGCAAAACAGGCTTCAACATGTCTGTGTCTCATCTCCTTGTCAGTCTGAAAGCTGGGGATTTTTTTGAGTGGCTTTGTAATACAGGCAGCCACTTAAAGAGAAAGAAATTTCCTATGCTTACCATGGCTGAGGCTCTTCACCTCTTGAAAGTCAAAATGAAAATCTGTATTTTAGTCAGTCAATGTGTTGAGGAAGAGCATATATAAAACTATGCCATTTCTAGTAAAGAAAATAGAGCTAGGACAGCTTTTTGATACTGATGAGAACAGCCCACATCTGCACTGTGCATACTGTTCTTCTCCAAAACAGGCCGGCAACATACAATTGCCCACCTGAACCCTGTCCAAAAGTTTCTTTTGGTTAACTCCTTTGACACAGAACAAAAACGTGCCTGAAAAAGTGCTGGCACTGTAAGTAAAATGAGTTCCTGTGCCTGCAAACATCTCCTAATAAAATTTCACTGATTAAAATACCTGTAACTCCAATGCATTTTTACAGACATAGGTCTCAAATAGCCTCAGTTTCTGAAGAAAAGTTGTCAGGTTTTGTCTCTTCCCTTAGAATATCAACATTTTTAAATGAGGGCTTTTTTTTTGTGTGCGTGTCTGGGTTTGTGTATATCTTACTGTGTGAGGGCATGCTCACTGATGAGGACATCTGGGAGCTACCAAATTCTGTGGATAAAACACCAAGAAGCATTTCTGGTAGAAGAGGCTGTGCAGATTTCCTGAAACAGCCAGACTCACCTGTTAATATTCTTATGAGAAAGAAACTTACGGGTTCAGATTTGTCCTTGGAAAGTTTATTCGCATCTGCAGGGAATGTAAAAAATAAAAAAAAAAGAAAAAAACAATGAAAAAGAGGATTAATTTTAATGACCTGTTTGTTGTTATTTCCAGCCCTCTGCAAAAACAAATTAGGATTTGTACTTTTACTGTTTCCCTCCCACAGAGAAGAGAAATATTTAGTTCTATAAATATTTGATCAGGGCTCAGCCACCTGGAAAAGATTGTAGAGGAGGAAATAAACTCCAAGAGGCCAGATCTTCTTTTGGTGTCTGGTTCACTGTATTGGACACAGATATATTGGGACAGATTTCCCAAGGAAGCTCAGGGATCATTAGTACCAGCTGGTGTGCTCCCACGCTGTATGACACAGCTCTGTTATGGAACCTGCACCTGCCTCTGTATGCAGCCAGGCTTGTGGGTGGGATTGAACTCACTCCAGGTTAAGTAGACACGTTTAGCCTCTGCAACAGAGACGAGTCATCTTAGCTTCCATTTTCAGCCAATGGATAGTAACAGGCCTTTTAGAGTATGATTCATCTGATTTGTTTCAAATTCCTACCCAGAATGAGCCTAATTTCACTTTAGAAATACCTGATTTTCTGTGTTTGTTACAAAGAAAGCCTGGAGTGGCTAGTTATGTATGGACATCTCTCTTTCATCTATCAGATGCCATTCTGTTTCAGAAGAAATATTTTAGATGTTGTCATCAAGCTCAACTGTGGTGACCTTGCTGAGTTTTTAAAATTGATTTGCTATGAACATTTGGTAGTAGGTAAATATTTATGTTTGTCTATATGACAATCTTTTGTATGGGAATTCAAGAAAGAGCAAGATACTTGTCAATACTTTCCTAAAATAGCAGCTGTAGTGAGAAATTAGAGAATCATATTAATGTATCACACCAATCCTACAGCCATGTGTGATGGGTATGACCCTTGAGATGAAGATGGCACAAGAAAAGTGTTCACTTCTGTGTAAGGGATATTTGGGTCTTGTATTCCTGCAGGATGAAGTTCCTTGATATGAGCTGGGACAGAGGCCCTGACAGCTCAAGGCAGATTTTCATCCTGAAAAACCTTTCCCATTCAGTGAGCTCAGCTCCTCTTTGGTCCCTGTTGCTGAGGTGGCTTGAAGTGATGAGAAAACTATGCCATGTTATTCAGAGCAGAACTGGCTGAATATATTTGGGTTGCATAATTTACTCAGAGCATTCTGTAGTCTTATTTGTATGCATTATTCACTGGGTTTCCCTTTCCTCCCATCGTTCATCCAGTTCATGAAGAGAATAATTTGGGATTATATAGAATAGTGCAAGGCTTTGTCAACATGTTTCAGAGAATATTTTATGTAAAGTCATTGTATGTTATTTGCTCAGGTTTAATAAACACACCAGGAAAGAAAGAAAGAAAAAAAAAGCGCTGTTAAATTTTTTCCCTATGCTGCTTAGATACTAAGGATGAAAAGCAACTGAAGGAAAGGAAAGACCTGCTTCATTATGTGAACCAAGAAATAGTATTCTTCCTGTGATGGTAATATGCCAACACTTAACCAGGAGACAGAGTTCATACTAGGACCATTTAGGTATTGTTTGTCAGTAGGCAAACAACAAAAATCAGGTTTATTGACTTCTAATCAAAGTTTCTTCCATGTTTAAAAGGGCGTTCTGGATTAGCTGTATCAAAGCTCACACCCCGCAGTGAATTTGGAGATGATTCATCTTAATATTTTGCTTCGGCATGTGGGGCTCTCTGTCCTTAGCACATAAAACATACCTATAAGCTTCACAAGGAATAAGATTGACAAATTTTAAAGTCTCATAGGTTTTATAGTGGATTTTGTCTTAGATCCTAAAATAAATAAGCATGAGGTAGGACTAGGGAAGCATCTGTTGTGTGTAGTGCAACACTGGGGTGGGAGGAGGTAGGCGGAGGACAGGGACATCTTCCTGAAAGGCGTCACCACTGCTCTTCCTCTTTTGTGTGCTGCTGGGGGAGCAGTTTAACAAGCAAAACATGCAGGCAAACAGTGCAACAGATGGTGCAACCTACTATTGAGGAAACATTTCAAAGGGTAACAAAATATGGTTGAAACCAGCTTACAGTTTACACACTGAATGCAAAACCGAACATGCTGTTTTCAGCAGGCTGTAGCTGTTTTCATTTGTTGATGCCAAGTGCTTTGGGGAGCCGCAGCTCCAAAGTGGTTAGTGCAGCAGCAGGAATCCCTGGAACTGTATAGACTTGACTCAGCTGGATAGGTAAGTTAAGACTGTATTCCTATCTGCAAATGGGCTGTAGTGCAAGCAGAGGCATCCCTCAAGGATACTTCCAGTGAGGTTCCTACGTTTGTTCTCCTTCTCTCTTTCTGTCTGTGTGCCACTAATAACTTATAAACCCAGGAGATGTTGACAGGTATACATAAATTTTGTATGGAAGATCTTATAAAAGTTAAAAAATAAAGTTGTAGTTTACCAAGAAATCACACAGTATTTCAGTGAAGATAAAGATTATAAAAGATTGTCGTGGTTTTGCTTGGCCTGGTTTTTGGTAGCAGGGGAGCCACAGAGGTGGCTCCTGTGAGAAGCTCCTGGAAACTTCCACCATGTCCATCAGTGCCAGTCTCTGATGGCTCTGAAAGATGGACATGCTGGTGGCCAAAACGGGGCCAATGAGGGAGGTTGGTAACACCTCTGTGATGTCATATTTAAGAAGAAAATCAAAACAAAGTCACAAGGTTTTGCTTCTAGTCAGAGAGAAGGAGGTGGGAACATGTGAGGGAAACAACCTGGTGACACCAAGGCCAGTGCAGAAGGAGGGGCAGGAGGTGCTCCAGGCACTGCAGCCGAGGTGCCTCTGCAGGCCGTGGTGCAGACCATGGTGAAGCAGCTGTGCCCCTGCAGCTCACGGGTCCATGGGGGATGCAGAGATCCACCCGCAGCCCGTGGGGGAGGTGCTCACACCGGAGCGGGTGGATGCCTGGAGGGGGCTGTGATCCAGTGGGAGACCCGGTGGAGAGAGGGGCCCTGCTTCCAGGCTGGAGGAACCTGTCCTTGGAGGGCTGCATCCTGTGGAAGAGAGAGCCACGGTGCAGCAGTTTTGGGAGGGCTGTGCGCCCGTGGGAGGGGCTCACGCTGCAGCAGGGGCGGTGGGGCTGCTGCTCCTGAGAGTGGACCCACGCTGGGGAAGTTCACGGAGAGCTGTGTCCTGTGGGAAGGACTCCTCTCCTGGAGCACTCTCAGGAGCAGCAGCCACACCACCCCTGCTGCAGTGCCTGTGGGAAACTCAGCTGGAAGGGGCCCCTGGAGTGAGCCCCTGGCAAAGAAGAAACAATAATCATATATTTTGTTTTTACTAAGCGTTTTTATATTGCCTTACACTGCATTCCTGAAAGCAAACTGGGAAGACATATCAAAAGTAAAATTACAGTTGGGGAAGAGTGTAGAGTGGCACATAACCAGGTAAAGTTATCACTTGTTCCCCATCCATCTGGAAGCACAGTTCCTTTCGCTATGAATTTTAATTACATAAATTAGATAAACAAATCAAGACTGTTATTAAATCCATACATGTCATCATCCTTATAGGAACTCTAAGTATGACACAGAACAATACTAAAATTCAAGTTAATAATTAGAAAAACAGTCTGAAAGAAACCAGGACAAAGGCAGAAATACTTCACCATTCCTTAATAGAATTTTGGACCAAGTAATCAATGATGATAAAAGTTCACTCTTTAAAATCAATCAGAGACTGAAAACTTTGGACAGAGAAGTTGCAATGGCAAATGTGGATCAGTTAAAATTAGAAGAATGGGATATTGAAAGACATGCAGACAGGGAAGGATAAGAATTCTGAAATAATCTAGAAATGTTAACTATAAATAAACAAACACTAGCAAAAATATTAACACTGTACTTTCAAAAGGAAATTAACTGAAACCCATCCAATGTAATTTTAAGGGTCAGCACTCTGGTTTTTAAAGTAAAGGATTAAATGACACTGTTAGGCCCTGCCACATTTCTCTCATCTTTTCTATTTTTTTAAATGTTTTATTTATTTGAATTTTATTTATTTATCTATGCTTATATATTTCTATTGGATTTTGTAGAATGATCTGTAAAGTACATGGGTACTGATGGATTTTAGTCTACTGTGGTTTCAGTATTCTAATGCATTTTAAAATATGTTTATTTTGACAATTTTCTGAACATTACTGTGCCTATTTTCTATTGACAGATTCTCACAGGGCAGAATGTCACTAATTGAATCTAATGAATATGGCTGGAGACTTATGGTATACTGGAGGCAATGCATAAAACAACAGATATATATCAAGACTTCTGTGGATATTAACAGCAGGATTATGTCCATCAACAAAAAATATCACCATAGCTGCAATTTGCACATGCGAATACTCGGAGTTTTGGAGAACTGATAATAACAGCAGGCATGCACTCTAGGAGAGTATGATATTATGGGTTTATGGATAACTTACTTATATGGAAAGAGAGGTAGAAACATAATGAGACAGAAAATGTGTAGTAATTTTGAATGGTCTAAAGGATGTAACAGGAACTGTTATAACACTTTGATTCTGGATCCCTTGCTGAAAGAGCTGTGTATGGCTCGGACATTAATAAAATTGTGCTATGAATGGGATTAAGGCACTACTGGTATTTTATCCCTAAGATGTGTTACTAAAAAAGAAAGTAAATATACAGATTTCTTTTCTATTGTTAATATTTTGAAGTGAAAGGAGCTTCTTGTAACACAGTTTTGTTAACAGAGTCCATCAGAATTTAGACTTCCACAGAGGCAGGAAATAGCAAACTGGCTAATTTTTAGTTATTCAGTATTTCTACTTACAAACTGATTATTTGTCTTGATAGATGAAGAGATTACAAGGGTATCAGGAAGAGATCATTACAAGAATAGATCATTAAAATCATCTTGTTTTGGATTTTGGCCATTTATTAAATTTTTGTCTGTCAAGAGAGGAGGGAGCTCTGAGAACTGGAAATGCCACGGCTAATCTCTATGAAGCTAAATAAGGAAGGCACAAGGACCCTGTCCTGCATGTCAGCAGCCATGGACTGGCTAAGGTCCACACAGTTTTGTCTCAGCCCTACAGGACCAACAGATTATGGTTCTGCTGTTAGGGAGCTGTTACATACCACTTGGTCATGTGTCTCCTCTGGGCCCCACGTGCGTGTCATGTTCTCCTCAAACACCAAAAAAATGCATGAGGAAAAGCTAAAAGTGAACTTTGTAATGATTTTTTTTTCCTTTAGCAGAATATTATTGCATAAGTCTGGAGGTTAGTCAGAGATGCTGGTTTGCTAATTAAAGGATTTGTGTTCATCGGAGTTTGTTTCCTCTGCTCTTTTTATTTGCTTTGTTCATCCAAAGGGAAAAATATAAAGGACAATTCACATAAGGTGATAGTTTCTCAGTTCTAAGACAAAATAAGTCTAAATTTTTTTGTGTATAATGAATTTTTTTATAAGTCATTCAGAGGGTTGTTTGCTTGTTTGTTTTTAGAAACATGTCACTCAAGTCCTTGTTAACCTTATTATGTGCAATACAATGCTGCACAATTTAACTGTTCAGTCTTGGGAATGAATAGATGGTGGCTGCTGAAATGTAGGAGCTTGTTTGGAAAATAGACAAGGCTGTGCACCAGACTATCCTATAAGAAGAAAGAACAACTAGACCATGAAATAGCCATAGGGGAAAAAAAAAGTAGAAAGTGTAGTAATGTGAAAAAAAAATAACTTTGGTAAAATTGTTATATGTGGAGGGCAGTTCTGATTAACTGATGTGGTGAGCTGGCCCTGGATGAATACCAGATGCCCACCAAAGCTTCTCTCCTCTCCTCAACTGGACAAAGGAGAGAAAATAAAATTAAAGGCTTGTGGGTCGAGATAAGGACAGGGAGTGATCACTCACCAATTACCATCATGGGCAAAACAGACTCAACATGGGGAAAATTACTCTATTACCATTCAACTCAGAATAGGATAAGAAGAAATAAAACTCAACCTTAAAACATCTTTGCCCTCACAAACCCCCTCCCCTCTTTCTTTTCTGTGTTAACTTCGCAGGGTGCAGGGGGACAGGGAATGAGGGCTGTGGCCAGTTCATCATATGTCTCTGTTGTTCCTTCCAAAAGGGTTAAACCTCACTCTCTTTGCCTGTTCCAATGTGGGGTCCTTCTCACAGTAGACAGTCCTCCATGAACTTTTCCAACCTGACTCCTTCTCATGGGCTGCAATTCTTCATGAACTGTTCCAGCATGGGACCCTCCCACAGGTCGCTGTCCTTCAGGAACAGGCTGCTCCAGCACAGCTCCCTCAGGGAGGTCACAAGTCCTGCTCCAGGGCTTCTCTCTCCATGGGGCTGCAGGTGCCAGGAGCCTGTTTCAGAGTGGGTTTTCAGTGTCTGAAGCCTCCTTCAGACATTCCCCTGCTCTGGCTGGGATCCTCCAGGAGCTGCCGTGGATCTCTGCTCCACCCTGCACCTCCATGGGCTGCAGGGGCACAGCTGCCTCATGAGGGGCTGCACCAGGGGCTGCAGGGGAATCTCTGCTCTGGCACCTGGAGCACCTCCTGCCGCTCCTTCTGCACTGACCTTGGTGTCTGCAGGGCTGTTCCTGTCACATATACATGCTGGCTGCAGCTGTGCAGGGCTTTTTCACCCTTCTTATATACTTTATCCCAGGGGTACCACGACATCGCTGATGGGCTTGGACTTCTCCAGCAGCAGGTCCACCTTGGAGCTGGCTGACATTGGCTCTGATGATGTGGGGAGCTTCCAGCAGCTCCTCACAGAAGCCCCCCCTGTAGCCCCTGTGCTACCAAAACCTTGCTATGCAAACCAAATACAACCCAACACAATGAAATGGGATAAGGTAGTGAGGGAGATATAGACCTTTCAGAGAAAAACTATGTTGTTCATAAACATTAGTTATCTAATAAACATGGAAACAGACCAGTGCGAGTAGTCTGTTATGAAAGTTTGTAATAAGAACAGGAGAAAGAAACAATTTTTTCAGAATCCTAAAATATCATAAATGAAACATAATAAAAATGTTTATTGATCACAGCTTAAAATGATGAGAATGAATTAAAGTAAGATTAAGCAAAAGACGTTATAGGCCTTTTATTTGGAAGAATTGCGGTGTTGTTTAGTAAGGACTTGGACAGGTAAATAAGAAATCCTGCTCATTCATCAGCCTTGCCAGTCTACTTGTATCCATCTCCTCTCTGCTCTTTTATATTGGAAGTTCAGATTCAGGTCAGTGAGTATCTTTGTGTTCACATTTCTACAGTTCAAAGGGTTGTTCAACATGATTTCTTTGCATCAGTAGTTTAAATTAAAAAACATACAGTAAAATAATCAAAGGTTGGGATTTCCAAAGCCACAGTAGGCTATTCTCAAGGCAATACTGAGGTGAATGCAGAAGATAATAATGAGAGGAATGGTGAAAACCATATTTTATCTTAAAAGGGAAGAACTTTTAAAGTAAAACTGAGTAGTTCTTGAAGTGGCAGAATGGATTGTTCTAAAGGCCTGATTCTGATGTACAACTAATACAGATAATAGTAACTCAAAGAGCCTTCTAGGTACACCTGCAATGTAAATAATAATGACAAATAAAATTCTATGAATGTAGCGAGTTTTCAGAATGTCAACTTAGTATTTGTCAGACACCACTTTGAGAGAACAACTCATTGAATTTTGATACACTGCAGTCCCATGGAATTCTTGGACAGGCCAGAATGGTATCCGGTCCCTACATAGTGCTTCCCCTTTAATACAGTTGGGATTTTCTCAGTTCCTTGGTGGCTCATGCTCAATATTAAATTGATATAACATGTGCTAAAATCACTTCCCAGGACAAAGCACATAATGCCCAGACTTGCTATCCTTAACATTTCTCCTTTCCCTTAGATTGAGGCTCAAGTTTGTTTTATAGGAGCTGTAGTGCACCTGCTATGTTTAAAGCACTGTGCTGAAGACTGAGGATACAGAGCAGACAATCAAAAGGGTCAGACAGATTCTGCATCAGGGAACACGTTTTTGTGTCCGTGCTTCAGACAGACTCCAGACATCAGAAATCTGTAAGATTAGCTCCAGATGCTGAAGAGCTCCTAAGCTTGTGTGATTTGTCCATAGAAAACATGCTGGAAATTTTGATAAGAGTTGGAGGATTAAGCGTTATTTCAAAATGTTTAATATGATAAAGAATAGGCTTGAGTTCAAAGTGAGAAACTGCTTCAGAAGAACTCCTGTTCTTTGAAAATATTTCTGAGTAAAGAGACAAGGGTTAAACAGAGACATAAGTTATTCATATTTCAGTAAAAGAGTTGGTATTTGAATAAATAGAAGATTCCATCCCCCCTCATCCATAGCTAATATTTTTGCAAAATATATGCAAAAAAATAATAAGATTTTTTAAAGAGAGTGTAAACAATGATTTTAGAGGGCTATAAGGAGGTTCACAAGGAAGATTTAGAAGAGTGAGGAGTGGTACTTGTGCACAGTGCAGTGCTTGTCACTCTTCCAGATTTTCGTGTAGATAGTTTAATCATTTTCTTAGGGAAGAAGATAGTGTGTAGCACTTAAATCGGTGGCACCTTCACATGACATTGCCTCTGAAGGCTGAAAGATCAACTGAGCCTCCTAGCTGAGATAAAAGATGGTTGTGGCTCTGCCACCTGTGTACCCACTACACCAGTGCTTTCTTGGGCTTGCATCCTACTGTTGGAGGACTATTCCAGTAGTGGAGTAGGAAGGGACGGAAGTAGGAAGAGATGCATATTAAATATTTTGCCTTTATCCTTAAGACTGCAAAGTTAATTTTTGCCTATGCAGGAGAGAAGTCTAAAACCATCTGTAGTTTTTCTTATGCTCTGCTATGACCAGAACAGCACTGAGCAATTCAATACTGAGGCCAGAAAAAAAAGGTCTGGAGAAAGTCAGGATAAATTGCTTATATTTTGCAAGAGTGAGCTTGAATGCCTAATGCAAACCCTGAGTTAGTGGTAACATGACAGCCTCAGAACTCCTACCTCGGTATCATGTTGGGTAGCAATCTGAGCAAAGCAAGACACCAGTTCTGGACATCTCATTCTGAGTTGGAGACAAAAAAGTTGGCTTTCAGCATGAGATTAAGAAACCTAAACCTAAATGTTCCATATGTAGGGATGTACACTTACCTAAACTCTCCAGTGGGTATGGTCAGTGGAAGTCTTCAGTTGTCTGCCCATAGGCATAAAATATCTAAGGGTATCAGCCGGCCCCTGTGTTTTACTCCACAATACAGATGGCTCCCATGGATTTTGTGTCATAGCTGCCAGCATTGTACAGATGTTGGTAAGTCTCTGTGGAGGTAACGTTAAATAGTGCTACAAACATATGTTTAGGCAGTTGTTTTGCATCTCTCATCAATACAATCAGTGGAGTCTAGAAAGTGATTGATCTATCTGAACAAGTGTCTATATTGATGGCAGTTGCAGCTTAAATGTAGAATAAAATGATTTAGACATCTGAAGTCAACTGTATATACCCACTGTTGAATCTCATCTTTAGAGTTACATGAGATTAATTGCTTCCAAGATGAGAATTCAAATATCTTCTCAGTCTTGGCTCCAGTATAGATCAGAAATACCAAGAATGTAAATTTGGCTGTAATCAAGCAAAAGGTTTCTGACAAAAACTCTTTAGCATCTGCAAAAAGTAAATAAATGTATCTGACCCACTGAAGCTGAATTTTCAGAGCTGGCCTCATTAAGGAGAGATAGTTACATTAGGACCTCCAGCTGGAATAGGTTTATTATGCATTAATGACTACATAATTGAAGAGAAAGACAAGAAGACAGGTACAGTGACTGGGAGTTTCTTAAAAAGTTACGGTATTTTTATGAAAGATACAAAATAGTGTTATTCAATAAGTTTTAAAACTAATTATCCTGTTGAATTTTGTTGCATTCAATCCTTGTTGGGAGTAGCGTTATGAAAATCTACCCTTTATTTTATAATAAATTACTATAAAGACACATAGTAATATTTTTTGTTTAAAATTCACTGTTTTACAAAACACTATCTTGGCAATGCTCACAGGGTGCACAATGGGAGATTCTGTGCTTTCACATAGTATATGTTGCTACTGACTGTGTTACTTCATGTGTTTTGGACAGTGATCCCTTAAAGATCTGTTGTGGTATATTGAGAACTTAGAGAAATTACTCTTTTCTAAGATAACTGTATTTTAAAATCTTTTTTCCTAGATTAGGAAAAGAAAAGAATGGAAAGTAAACTGGTGCAATGTTGCAACAGAGGGAGCAACTCTAGAAAGTACTGGAGCAGCTAAATATGGGGGGGGGGGAGGGGGGACAATGAGGCATGAAACAGAGAATAAGACCTAGAATTTACGGTGAGTAAAACAGAAGAGCAGGTATGAAAAAGACCAGCTAACTGTCACCTATGGATAATATGCTAAAAAAAATCATCTGCAAACTATGCTAAGAGAGAGTAGAAGTACAGGAAAAAAAAGAGAGACTCATGTTGGGTTTCCACAGGCTCACGTCTGCAATACAAATCATCGAACCATCTCTGGTTTGACAATAGAGTACTACGGATTAAATCCAGTACGAAGAGTTGACCTGTGCTGGTTTTGGCTGGGGTAGTGTTAATGTCCTTCGTAGTAGCTGGTGCAGGCCTGTGTTTTGCATTTGTTCTGGAAACAGTGTTGATAATGCAGGGATGCTTTAGCTTCTGCTTAGCAGGACTTACACAGAGACAGGGTCTCTTCTGCTCCTCACCCCACCTCAGCAAGGAGGATAGGGGTGCACAAGGAGTTGGGAGGGGACACACCTGGGACAGCTGACTCCAAATGATCCAAGGGATTTTTCACATCAAATGGCATCATGCTCAGTATATAAAGTGTGGAGAAGAAGAACAAAGGGGGGACATTCAGAGTGACGGTGTTTTTATGCCTGAACACAGGAAATGGGAAGTAAATTCTTCATTCTGCTCTGCTTGTGTGTGTGTCTTTTGCTTTATCCATTAAACTATTTTTATCTCAATCCAATGAATTTTCTCATTTTAACCTTTCAATTCTCTCCCCTATTGCACTGGGATGGGCAGGGGGGAAGTGAGTGAGAGGCTTTGTGGGGCTCCATTGCTGTCTGGGGCTATGCCGTGACATAATGCTACCGACACTGCTGAAACAGGTCTTCCATCGAAGCTAATCAGAGTATTGAGTGAATAATCATGCCACCCTGGGTTTTCAGAGGGACTGTGCTGTGTGCCAAGGTCCAGTCTCACCTGACATGTTTGCAGAACAGGAGTTCCTGAAAATTCTTCTCAGACTCTGAGTCTGTTTTGTCATTGAGTCTCTTCAGCCCAGAAAGTTCTACACCAGGTTTTCAAAGATGAAACAGTAATGGTTACCTGTGTGGTTCACATGCTGTCTTCTCAAATCTCCAATAAATGCAAACAAAAATACAATAGCGGGGGTTCATATGAAGAGATGTTGATTCAGGTGTTCTGTGGGACTGCAAGGAACTAACATGAACAGGGGAAAAAAAAGTGTGTACAATAGATGCTCATGCCTGAGCCCTGTGTTTGCCTCTATAAGCACATAACGCCGTTTCTGTCTGACCTTGCCTGTCTGTCCTGGTTAGGAGGTGGCTTAGGCAATCAGCACAACAAATAATTTATACTTCCTAAGGTGTAAATGTGGCCTGAGAGCTTGATCTCAACTAATGATTCCCCTGAGTTCACAGATTCTTTTAATCAGTGTTAGGAAAATATCTCTTTTTTTAAAATACTGTTTGTATAGCCTTAGGAAAGAGTTGTTTTGCTTATAAAGCATTCAGTGAACATCCTCTGACAGTTTCAAAACAAAACAAGGTTGGAAAAAAACTATTTAAGTGTATCACCATCAATTTTAAAAAACAATACCTTTTTTTCTTGTTCGAGTGTATTTATCCCACTGAGGGATTACTTTTATTTTTCAGCTGTGATTCCCTGAATGTATGACAAAGCCTTGTTTCAAAAAATTTATTGAGGCTGAAGAAGATGTTAAAAACAGACAGGCACCTGGAAATGCCAAAAGTGGGAAAAAGAACAAATACAATTTATTTCAAGGGGAGCCATGGCACAGTCCCTGATTCCTCCTGTGTATTAAAAAAATTGTATTAATTCTCCTACTCCTGTACTTCCCCCCCTCTTAACGTTTCATATGAGCTCAGAGGATAAAGTTTATTTATCAGTCTGGTAATAAAATTATAATATCCCGAAAATGCATTTTTGAGAAAACTGGTGGGACATGTCTTTAGCCTTCTGATACACTGATTAAGCTGTTAACTTTCCAGAGCCATTATCCCTAATTGTAGCATTTGCATATGGATAAACCAATTAGTGTGTGTGTATGTGTGTGTGTGTGTGTGTGGTGATTTTCATCTAACCAGACAGGGAATTTATAGGTTTTAATTTCCTGGAGTCAGTATCACAACCTATGGTGATAAATATTTGGAAAGAAATACAAGGAGTGCCCTTTGAAATGAAATTAGTGTAGCCAGCCCTCTGGATGAAGTATTAATATGCTGTGCTACCCTGTGTGAACATTTAGCCAGACAGTTTTAATGTTGGATCCAGAAATGCAATAGATTAAATTGGGAGTTCTGTGGTGGTCAAAAGTTCTGATACAACAAAGCCTTTAAGTATGTGAGTGATCCAGTCTTCCTAGAATAATTTGTTTAAGTACCTTTTTAACTCTTGTTGTTTTCAGTGGGATTTAACCACATGCTTAAGATAAGCACATACCCTTTGCTGAAATGGAGATGCAATGTTTAAATTGGCCAGATTTCTTTCTAATGGGAACTGAGGATGCTCACCATCTTAACATTTGGTCTTTTAGTAAAACATCTGTCTGTTATCCTTTGCCTCTTCAAGTCTGTGCCTGCATTGCAACCTCCTACTTGCATAGCTATTAGAAAACAGCCATGTGATGAAGTGTGATCTTTGGCCAGGTCACAAAAACCCTTAATGTGGTTGCATTTATAATGACAAAAAGGTCTTTTTTTTTGTCCCTGTAGCTAAATATGGAATAAAGTAGCCAGCATTCAGATTTGGCAATACAGATTAGCACAGGTAAGAAGGATTTTGTAGTTGTCATTTGCCAAGGTCTTTACTATCAATAAAGTGCCTTTAAATGGGGAATTAGCTTCCACAGTTTCAGGTTTTAAAATATTTTGTGAGACAATGGAGCAGCTAACTAAGGGAGAAAAGAATATTCTAAGTCATTAGAGGAATAGTCAATGTTCTTTAAAATTGGGAGTCTGGTCTCATGTGCAGAAGTAATTCTGGATGAACTGTGGTGAGTATAAAGAGATCTGGAAAGATATTTGATACAAATAAGTGGTTCAGAAAATTGAGGATGGTTTTGAATATCAACCTGGAGGGGGAAGATTGCATCAATTGTATGTTTACTTTCTGACATATATATGTCTTTGATGGGTGAAGAATTACTTCTCTATATATACCTAAAATGAGGAAACTTGAAAGTAATTACAGAGCTCCCTAGAAAAAAATATTTTGACTAATAACTGGAGAATCATGTCACTGAGCTTGATGCAGTCAGAAATAAGGCACCTGCCCTTAACTGGTTATCTACTATTCCTTTGAAGTCACTTGTGGGTGCAATGAGAGAACCTTTCCTGAAAAGAAGTCATCCTGTGACAGACAACTCCTGAGAGGTGGGATGAACAGTTGTATGAAAATGCCACTCTCTCTCGGCTGAACGAAGAGGCAGTAGAAGTGTTTGCTTAAACTTGAAGCCAAACTTTTAGATATATACATGCCTATCACTTTAATTTTTAGTGAGTGTCTGGAATGCCCTGCAGGAGGCACCTGCCACAACAGCCACAGAATAAATAAAGGAAAGGGAGATATTTTGGTGGTTTTTTGGATCGGATTAAAGATACATTCTGGGAATTACCTTCAGGGCAAAAGTATTTATGGAAATATGATGTTACTCTAGATACAGTTTCCTTGGAGGTGTACTTTCCTGGTTATATAAAAATATTTATTCATTGGTCTGTTGAATGCTTAACGCCACCTAGATTCTACTGCCATAGCCAGGAACACTGTGCACATTTGTGCCATAGAGGCAGCACCACTGCATAAGGCGACTTAATTGAAAAGACACATGACATGGAAAAACAAATGGAATCAGGACCTTTGGATTTGTTGCTATTTTTCAACAGAACATGTGTTGCATTAGAGGTACAGAAATTTGGCAGAAAATAAGCCCCATTGCTTTCTAGTTTGTCCTCACAGAGTGAAGGGGCTGGGTGCAGCTCAGTTTAATTTCTGATTATAACTAGTTTGGCACTATAAGTCTGGTCACATTCAGTAAGATATCAGATGTATCAATAGTGTGGGTTACACTGTAATTCTGGTCATATTCAGGATGCCAGATTCATGAATAGTGTGATTTACTGATTTGCCACTATAAGTAAGAGAGAGTTCATTAAGAACCTTTATGATCACAGATTGACAAATACTGTGGAATATTGAAGAAACAGGCTACAAATTTTTGTGAGATTGTCAGTGATAAATACACTAGACCTAGAAAATGTGAGTCTACAGTGCTGCATGCAAGTATTTCCAGGAACACTCTGATGGAGTTGCAGGCATAAATCTTACCAGAGAGACATCCCTTCTTTGGGGAAGAGAGAGAAGCAAGCCCATCAACTTGTCTGCAAGGCGGTTGTATTCTCATCCTCTGCCATGGAGGATTTCAAATGCCATTTTATACTTTTGGGAGAAGTGGAGGTGAGACTGTAGTCAGATAGCCTGTTGCTGCTGTCATAAATGAGGGAGGCAGTCATTTTGTATGTAAAAAGATATTGATAGCTACAGAGAGAGAGATGATTATGAAGACTTGCATGCGGATGGACCAGAAATGTGTAACCTATCAGCCCCTCAGCACACCATATTAATGGAAATCTCTCTACCACATATCTCACATCATGTCTCATAGCTGTAGGCCTCATTCCCACAGCATGTGGGACAAGGAGGAATGTCTTTAAACTGAAAGAGAACATATTTATATCAGACATTAGGAAGATACTCTTTACTCAGAGAGTGGTGAGGCATTGGAATGTGTTGCCCAGGGAAGCTGTGGATGCCCCATCCCTGGAAGCGTCCAAGGCCAGGTTGGGCGAGGCTTTGAGCAACCAGGTCTAGTGCAAGGTGTCCCTGCCCAGAGCTGGGGGGGTTGGAACTAGATGATCTTTAAGGTGCCTTCCAACCCAAAGGGGTCTAGGATCCTGTGATTCTATGAAATTTCCTTTCATGTCCGTGGTAGAAGAATGAGGCCCTGGCGTTACTCCTGCACTCTGAGGAAGGGTGATCTCCAGATGGTTGTGCAGATGGTACATTACACCTGCCACTCTCATCCTGTCCACATGGGCTTTGTGTGGAGTGCTGACAGCCAGCCAGCCTCTTGGAGTATTCTGTAATGTGTGATTTCATTTGAACAGGCTAAAAACACAGAGACAAACCATTTCAGGGGTGTGAGCTGTGACAGCAGTCTGATTGGGTGCTTGGGCTGCTTGTGTGTGCAGCCTTCACTCTAGTCATGAAGATGTCCTTGATACTGTCCTCAGGGACAAGAGCAGGTATGTCTAGAAGACTTGTCTCAGCTCAGCATGTACAAGGTTTACAATTTGGCTTATTTTCCCTAGTCAGAAGTAGTTGAATACAAGTCTCTTCAAGTTGTTACTCTTAGTACCCATGGTTGTTTTATATTAATTTGGGAATGCATGCTCCCATCATGACTTGTTGATTTTCCTCACTAATGACCTGGATGTGGATTTGATTAGGAGAAGAGAATTTTTGAACAATGCCAATCCACTGCATTCAAAAACTTTCACAAGAAAGAAAAAAAAAAATGCTGTTAAAAGGATACTGCAATTCACTTTTTTTAAGAAAGAAATGTTTTCAGAAGCCTCAATTTTCTGTGTGTTTTCGTTCCTTTTTTTGGATTGGATTTTCTGTGGGATTTTTTTCAGAGATGCTTTTTCATCACTGTATTGGAAATAGTAGAGGAGTGATTAGAATTTTTTTCTGGCAATCAAAAGGTAGTTATAGCAATATGATTCAGACAGCTGCATCATATTCAAATGCCATTAAGACAACACTATTAAGTCAGTTTTTATAATAGCTCAAGGGGGTAGATTATCATTCAATCACTAAGAACAGGCTCTTAACTCTTATAAGAGCAAATCTCTAATATTGATCTCCAAAACAAGAGGCAAACAACAAAAAGACAGAGCAATCATCACAAATCATGGCACATTTCCCAGGCTGCCTCATGGACCTTTGAAAGTACAACACAAGTATTTATATTTGAAGGAATAGCTCCTATTGAGTCAGGCCAATAGCTGAAATCAATAGAAGACTTCTCCATATACATCTTTAATGAGGAGTACACCTGGTCCATGTCAAATAGTGATGCATATTTTAACAAGTTAGGAAGTCATGACTTCTGAATTCTGGGTCTGCTTAGATTTCTGACTCCTTGGATAGTAGTCAATATGTCATGCATAATTTTCTGATCTGTGAGAGCTGATTAGAACTGGGAGTTCCAGGGCATGAGACCCTTTCAAAGTCCTGCAATATGTTCTGTCTCTATTTATCATGCTGACTTCAGGAGCTTGGGTGAATATTTCTGTATACACTGATGGTGAGCATTGTTTGTCCATTACACCACTAAACGTGACCAGGTTTGATTGCTTAAACACAGGCACCAGTGCCATTTGTGACAATCTGAGACATACCAGACTGCTGTATGTGAGGGGAAGATAGGCCTGAGAAAGATCATGTCCTTCTAAAGAAATAGGTGGAGATCAATGCAAGATTCATTGGGGTTATTCAAACAGTAAGAAACACTTTTCTTAGGGAAACTGAATCAAGTTCTGAATGGCATTAATGTCATTATATTTAGTTGGCTGAATGGTAATTATGCAGTCTAAATTACTGGTCCAATTTTCTGAAGAAATGCCTTACACTGGGGTTCTTTCCCCCTCTTTTGGCTCTGTTACAGAACGCGATGAATTGTTCTCTGGAGTGGACTGTGTCTGCAACGCAACAGAACATTGACAATCAGTGTTGTTTTCATATTTGGACAACTGGAGCTGAATTCACCTGTAGCCCTACTGATATTTGAGAGGAACAAGTGTATTCTTTGCCTTGCACTGTCAGTCTAGTAGGGCACAGGTGTCTCCTAGTTCCTGTGTCATTTCTGCCAGCCCCA
This sequence comes from Corvus cornix cornix, assembly GCF_000738735.6. Taxonomy (NCBI): domain Eukaryota; kingdom Metazoa; phylum Chordata; class Aves; order Passeriformes; family Corvidae; genus Corvus; species Corvus cornix. Next base: position 36,685,388 of record NC_046332.1, on the reverse strand, counting down.
TGCAGAAGTGTTTGATACCTGAGTACCCTTCATGTACGCCCTGGTTGCAGAGATGCAGCAGCATTGAGAGCCATGGGAGTGCGCCCAGGCTGCTGTTCTATGGCACTCACATCTTTGCTGGCAGCATGCTCCCAGGGGGAGGAAAACGTGAGCACACCCTGGAAGTGGATCATTTTGCCTCCCTCTCTCCATGGCTCAGTAGGTTGGTGGGATCAGCCTTGTGCACTGCATCCTTTGCCACTTCTGCCTGTCCCCTGCCCACTCCTCTGAGTCATGGCTCCAAGACGTGGTGCTGAAAAGCAGCACCAGTGTGGGAAGTGCCATGTAGAACCAAGTGGCAGAGGTAAGCCTGAGCCCAGCCAAGTCCAATGCAAGCCAAAAGGAGCCACGCCGAGCCAGGCAGAGCTGAGCCAGGCAGAGCTGAGCTGAAGGAACTCGAGCAGAACCGGGTGGAGCAGGGTGGAGTGACCAGAAGGAGTGGTGCTAGTAGCAGCTGCATGGTATTGAGTCCAGCATCTGAAGCAGCAGTGCAGTGCAACGCAGAAGATCTAGCTTTTGGGGATTTGTCCGTCATTGTTTTCCAGTGTCTTGGGCCTGGGGAGGGTGAAAGCCATCTGTGGGAACAGCCGCCATCTTGTCTTTGTCTGTGGAAAGTCATGTGGCACTGGGTACAGGAACGGCCACCATCTTGTCTTTGTCCCAGCAGCCACACGGAACTAATCTGAAGTGGCGAACAACTTTTGTGGGTAAAGCACCTTCTTTTTTGTATACTTTTGTTTTTAAGATTGCTGATGATTACTGTGTGTTTCTTATTTCATTGCATTTTGCCTTCAGTAAATTATCTCAACCCACAGTCTCCACCTTTGTCCCTCTCTTACCAGAAGGGGCGGGGGGAGGGGAGTAGTTTATTTGGAGTTTCATTTCCGGATGGTGTAAACAACAATATGTTACTAGATTGCTATACATTGTCAGCTATATCTGCCTCCAGTTGTTTGGGGAGATATATTCCACTTCTTCTTTCTGGTTTAAAGGACTTGCTATAAAAAGACTCTTTTCCGAGGATTAGCACTGGATATAAATAGGAAAAGCAGATATTCAGCAGATTTGAAATTCATAGGTTTTTGTATAAATTTAAGTGTTTAAATCTCTTCATATCAGGTTAAACGTGAGAGGATTGTGTATGGTGTTAACCCTGAAAATTTTTACAATTTGTATAGTTTAACATTCCCAGAAGAACCTTCTCTGTTCTTCTGGAATTGCTTTCTATGCCCAGAAATACTTCAACAAAGAATTTTGTCACTCTAAATTGTCATTGCTGTCATAGTAGCAGAAAATATTTAATTAATTAGGTTAATTAAGGGTGCATTTGGTCTATAAATGAACATTTTCATGAATGCAGGATTATGTTTTTGATTCAGGGACTAAATTTTCTGCTGGAGAACAAGAGAGTGAAAAGAACAAAGAGAACAAAAAGCAAGAAAGAGAGGATGGCAGCATTAACATTCCATTTTTGGGTTCTGTGAGATTTCGCTGTGAAAGCATCAGTGACAATTACAAATTTTGACTCTGAAGTGCTCTGTGTATTTTTTGTTTGTTTTCAGTTAAAACAGATAGCTAAAGCTAGGCCTCCATTTGCTTTGCATTTCCATGCAGTCTTAGTTAAGCATCTTAGCAGGGTTAGTAATTAGCAGAACCGCGTGACATGCCAGTTTTTGGCTTCAAGGATTAACCTTGAAGACTTTTTCTGCTGAACTTTAATCTCCCTGCCCTGACTTTCTCTAACCATATGTTTTATGATGAGCAGTAATAGTAATGGGATCCTGACACACAGTTGCTGCAGATGGCTTGAGACTGTAGTGATGTTTCTGTCCACTCCATCTCTGTGCCAGGGATTTCTCTTTGAACACATGGTGGTGTTTTAGTCACTACAAATAAGCCCATCATTTTAGCTTAAATTCTTGAATTTTCAGTGTAAGACTGGAAGAAAGTACATGCCCCTTCTATTTTCAAGAAATGCAAAAAGGATGATCCAGGGAACTACAGGCTGGTCAGCCTCACCTAGATCCCTGGGAAGGTGATGGTGCAAATAATCCTGGAAGAAAGCTGAATAGAATAGAATAGAATAGAATAGAATAGAATAGAATAGAATAGAATAGACTATTTCAGTTGCAAGGGACCTACAATGATCATCTAGTCCAACTGCCTGAACAATTCATGGCAATCCAAGTTAAAGCATGTTAAGTGCATTGTCCAAATGTCTTGTCAACACTGACAGGCTTGGGACATCACTTGCCTCTCTGGGAAGCCTGTTACACTATTTGATCACACTCTGGACAAGGAAATGCTTCCTAATGCCAAGCCTGGAGCAGCTTTGAACCACTGCTGTGTATCCTGTCACTGGACACCAGGGACAAAACTGATCAGCATCTTCCTCTCCTCTTCCCTTCTCTGTAATCTGTAGAGATTTCCATAAGCATAAAGAACAAGAAGATGATTGGAACTAATCAGCTCATATTTGTGAAGAGGAAATAATTCCAGAGCAACCTGACAGCCTTCTATGAGGGGCTCACTTTGAATATGGTATGTCATTTATCCAGGTAACGAATGTCAAGAAAACACCACAGAATATTCTCAGTCACTGAGGTTATATTCAGGATTTTTTCACACCAGAAATCTTACACTTTACCTATGAGGGATCAGAAATGTGGCACGCAACATATAAAACAGTTTTAACTTTTTGTACTAAAAAAAACCCTGGAGAATTACCAAATTATCTCCAGATCAGAAGTTATCACAGAAGTGATGCTGATAATAAACAGAAAATTTTGATTAAAAAAAAAATTGTAATTAGGAAGAAAAGAGAGCAGATGTATCCTCTTTTTGTATTTTCCCATCTTCAGTGTTGACACATTAGTCATCTCCTGGAGCATAGATGGAACTTTGTTCTTTCTCTGCCTTCTCTCTGCATTGCAATTAAACATGTGACAGATTAGCTTAATTTCACTTAATTTAGAAGATTATGGTGTCAACATCGTATCTGACGGCCTTATAAACCATCTTAAGTAATCACATGAGAAAAAGGAGGCACTTACAGGATATGATTCATCTCACTTTAAGGTAGATAGCTAAGACAAGTCAGAGGACTTTTGCTCTAAAGTGCATGTTTCTCTCAGTTAACTGCTCGATATGGATTCAAACATTGTTGACAGCTAAAAACTGGTGTGATGAATTTCAGATCTTAGGACGTTTTTCAGGTGTCCAACCAAAGCACCAAGTGGCACTTGAGATCCTGAAGGTTCCCCTGCAACTTCAGTTTTCTCGTTTCAAACAGTGAAATGCTCTATGTCATATTTTATATTACTTAGAGGATGCACTAGTATGTTTGTGAATTAAAAAGCACAATAGAATCCTATATTTATGCTATTAAATGGAACTCTAGGAGTCTATCGTTCCACACAAGGGTATTTTTGCTCATGGACAGATTTCCTTTCACACAGAGTTTGAAAATTATGTAGCTTTGTAGATGTAAAGATTTTTAAGGACCTCAAGAATTAGGCACAGTGTAAATGTCTTCCTGTAACCCTGCTCTGGACTAGTTGTTTCTATCAATAAAGATTATTCCATGGGTAGGGAAAGACCATGGAAGCAACCTTTGCATGCTTTCTTTTTCCTGTTGAACATAGCTTTGAGATTGAAAAAACAAAGGAAAAAAGGAAGGGGAGAACAATTTCCCTTTCAAAATCATAAATTCAGATATATTGGTGTTTTTTAGTACACCGAAATAGGCTGCAATCAGATGTTTAAGGCAAGTTGTTTCAAAGAAAACACCTGTGCAAGTTATATACTGAATTGGTAAAGACAGCTGTGATGGTGCTAATTTTCAGGGTGTAACTCTGCTGCCAAAACAGAGGTGTGGGTCCCCATAAAAAATTCAGGAAGCTCCATAAATAGCACTCCCAGTGTGAAGGTGCTGCTGACAGAAAAGGAGTTGGAATGACAGCCATGTAAAGCACACTGTGGATACCCCAGAGGCTTTCTGAAAACTGAAACTGTATGGTTGCTTCTGAGGTGACTGGAAAAGGAGATTGACTTCAAGATGCATGCATTTAATAAACTGATTAAACTGTGACCACCTGGGGACCTGGGGGAGACTTCTAAAGAAGCTAAATGCTCTGAGAAATGAAGGATGTTTGCATCTCTGCCCAGGCCTCTGCTGTCACACAGTCCTGTAGGTTAGCAGCTGTCTTTACAGGTGCTGAAAACAGTTCCCCAAGATAGATTTGTCTGCATCCTTGGAAATAAAATTTCAAGAACATTTAGACACTGTTTTTTAAACATTTCAGCAGATGAGAGAAAGTACAAGTTTCTTCTGACTTTTCACATTTTTACTGTCATCTCCATTAAGGAAAGCAACCTACTGCTTTTGGGAACTGCTCCTGAAGAAAAAGTCTGACTTGGCAATGGTATACCTTTCTAATCAGATATTTAAACCTGGAATGTGCTTTGTGAGTCACAGCCCATAGAAAAGCAGGATGCCTTTTGCACTAAATCTTGACAAATCAACATCAACAAAGTAGAGATTGCATAGCTTGAGTGAGGACATTCTAGAAGGTTTTTTAGTTCAGGTCTATTTTAGACAGTATTTTAGACAAGCAGCTGTCAGTCTGGAAACTGATTCATGTGTACCAATGCAGTGAGTCTAGATGGCTGGTATAGTTCAACTATACTGATGCGCAGCAGGGGTAAAATCTATGATAAGAATAGGATTGAGGTAAATTATGGAGGATAATGGCAGATTAGCTGAAAAAGCATGGCTTAGCAGATATGTCAGTGATGAATGGAATTTAAATGCTTGTAAACTAATTTACATAGCACAGCTGCTGAACACAGCACCTGTTCGAAGTGGCTCTAAGACACTAATAGATGTAGTAAGTGCAGAACTTCTGTCTGGTGAATATTTTCTAATGATCTGAACAAGTGCTGAAAGGATGTGAAGTAAATTGCAAGTTCTGTGCATAGACATGAATGTTTACTTTGAGTATGAAAAATATAAAAATAATGAATATTTATTTTACTGTTAATGAATATGTCCATTAGAAAAGATAAATAGTAGGACACAGACCTACCATGAAACTTTAAATAATATTGATAATTTAGTTTCTGTCATGATAAACAATATTACGAGGCAGACACTAGACTTTTCCACAGGAATTTTAGAGAGGAAGTCTATGTTGTGGAATCTGACAAAGTTCCCTCACACCGTGTGCACCATGGATGAACCTGAATGCCAAAATGGCGATACAAGAATATCCTCTTCTACTTAGTTTCTCCTCTTGGTGCCTTGGTTTCTATAAAGAGAAAATTCAAGGAGGAAGGCCAGGTCTGACAGGAAAAGTATGCTGCAACAGAACTAGAAATTGAGATGGTCTGAATTACTTGTCTCTCTCTGTTCACTACATGGCAAGCCTGGGATCCCAACTTAACTATCCAAAGGGAGATGTCCAAAGGTAGGCTGTGTGACTACCTCAACAAATACACGGTTTTGCTGAGAGTTGTACAGTTCCACAGAAGGTGATGGAACTGGAGTGGTCAAAGGAAAGAAGAAGACACTTAAATATTCTACCTGTAGGAATGTAGAAGTTTTTTTGGAGCTCAGGCTCGATACATTATCCTGTTATAAAAAACTGAGGTGTAAAAAGGAAGGAAGGAAGGAAGGAAGGAAAGGGAAGAAAGGGAAGAAAGGGAGAGAGAAAGAGAGAAAGAAAGAAAAAAGAAAAAGAGAAAGAGACAGAGAAAGAGAGAAAGAGAGAAAGAGAGAAAGAGAAAGAAAGAAAGAAAGAAAGAAAGAAAGAAAGAAAGAGAAAGAAAAAAAGATGTCTATAGTTAGCAGAGCAAATACACCCCACAAGCTGGAAAAATAAACACAGAGGTCATTGGCAACTTCTTCAGAAGCTGTAAGATTGTGTGCAGTTTGCCAGAGATTTAAATGGATATGAATGAATCAATGTAGTTTGGGATTGCTCTAAAAATCTCTGAGATGAATTACTACTGAGAGGGGAATATCTTGAAAGGTGCATGAGATAATGATGCAGGAACCCATGTAATGTGTTTTTCCCTTAATGCCATTACTTGAGCATCGCAACCTTCTCCTTTGTCTGCATGATTGTAGGCCATTCCAGTCCGCTCACCTCTGGAGACTGAAATACTTTAAGCTCCCATTGCCTTCCAACTCTTATTTATCTTGCCCTTCCTGTCTAGTTTTAATAAACCTATTTTGTGAGAATCACGGGACTGCTTTCTAACCTGTTGTCTGCACTTCTGTTCACTGAAGGAAGGGCTGTAACCTTGCTACCCACAGCTGTGCTAATGTATCCTTGATCATTCATCTTCTCCTTGGATCAACTCAAAGCTTCGAACATATCTTGGCTTTTAATTAAATTAAAATGGGAGGAAAAAGTTCCCCTTTTATGAGTGTGCTCTGAAGGGAACAAAATCTTGCAAGTGAAGTGCACACAATGATCCTGTCTATTTAGAAGTCTTAGCATTAGATGAAAATAGGAAAAAAGGAAACTTTGTTCTGTTCAAAACGACAGTTTGATATAAAACAAAAAGGGTGGCTTTCTAAAACATTTCAAAAGAGTTTTCTTTTTTTCTGAAGATGTGTTTGTAATAGAAATTCCAAGCCTACTTCCAGGGCTTTGTAAGCCAAGTAAGAAAAGTAGAATTAGTGGTAGGACCCAAATCAGAATCTTGGATCCAGGGAGTAATAAAAGTCGAACATGTTTTGCACTTTTCTGTGTAAAATAAAAAAAAAAGACATGAAGATCAACATACCCAGTCTGAAGACAGACCTTTGCTGCACACTGGATCGCATTCCTCCAAAAGGAAGTCTGGTTTCTCTGTCTGACAGTCACCCATGGACATAAGGATCAGACTTCAATGAGCCACACAAAAGTCTTTTCACTCTTTTTTCTGTCCTTCACACACTGAGTTCTGTGTCTGGCAGGGCACTCAGAGAGGTCTGAAGAGACTTCTGAAGAAGGATTCATAATTGGGTGAATGTTTTCTTTGTACCCCGTAGCCCAGCAGTGAAGATACAGGTTAGAAATGCACCTTGAGAAATAAGTACCCCCTGACTACTTTTCCTGTGTCTCATTCAGAAAAAGCTGCCTTCTAGTGGAAGATGTCCCTGCCTGTGGCAGTGGGGTTGGAACTAGATGATCTTTAAGGTCCCTTCCAACCCAGACCATTCCAGGATTCAATGAATATCACACCTGAATTTTTGTTTGCCCAGTGTTTTCTTATCAATGGTACAGCACAGATAAGCTTCGCATCACCCATGTTACTGGTGATTAAAACCAATCTGGGGTTTCACAGATGGCATATTTCAATTTAATTACATTTTCTGATAGTGAGTACATCTGAACAAATGAAAAAATGATGTGATGCCATATTCTTCTGCAAGGCAGAACACAGTTTGATACCAACAGCCATAAAATCTTAATTCAGGAACTGTAATTGATTAGCATCAGGATTACTGCTTACTCATCATTGAACAGCCAAGACTGGGGTGGAAAGCTAGAAGGTGTCACCTAAAACAGGAAGAGATAACAAACTAATAGACAGTATGGTTTGAATAGATAAACAGTCATCCCAGATGTTTCTTTCTTTTTCTCAGTGAAAAACAAGATCAACAATGAAAGTTACATGGGACTTACATCACTACAAGCAGGAGCAGAGAATTGCCCTGGCACCAAGTCTGCAGTCCTGACAATTCTCACGAGTGCCTACTGAAAGCTATTGCTATCTGACATATGTTGCTATAAGTGGTAATTAAATCTCAGTGCTGTGTTCTATTATTAAAACAAGAGTCCTTATTGCCGCTAAACAGAGCTGCCTCCCTGCAGAAGCAGAGCTATCAGCTGCCTTGGTTTCCCTGATATGTCTTCCTTTTCTGTCCTTGGAGCACAATCTGAGCAGATTTTTGAACAAGTGCAGCCCGTGCCTGGGCTTTGGGAATTTCCAGCAGAAGCTTCGCAGAGAGCTTGGCAGGCTGCAGCAGGCAATGGCAGGGCAGTGGTGAGTGTAGGCAGGCAGCGGGAGAAGGAAGGAGGAGATGTTCACACAGCACTGCATCTGAAGTGCTGGCAGCTGCTGAGCTTGGCCTGCATCCCCAGAGCCCCAGGCATGAGCAAGGCTGGGGCTGGGGGGGAGCAGAGCTGGGGGTGACAGGGTGAGGGTTCAGTATAGGACAGGATTTAGGTCAAGGCTGAGGGAGCAGAGGGCTGTGGGTGTATTGGGGTTAGATGTGTCTGAGGGTTAGATGGGAAGTAGTGGAGCTGGTGATGGAGATCTTGGGACGAATGAGGATAGGACTACTGTGGCTCTGTGTTGGATTTGGGAAGTGTGGGAAGCTCTAGGCCAGAAAGCCTGGGACCTGGGCATTTTGGGACAATGAGATTTGATGTAGGTCTCTGGTACTGGTGTTCTGTGGGTGAAAAATTGTGTCCAAGCAAGCCTCACCACATCACACTGTCATTTTGTTCTGAATAAGAATTAATGATTTTCTTTTCAGGAGAGAGCATTGGACGGCAATACATTCCTTCTACTCCCTACTTCTTTTAGATCCTTTTGTCTATTTTTCACTTATTTGGAAAAGTGGTTGCATTAACCAGGATTCACTGTAAGATTTGAATATACCTCTCTCCACTAGAGAAGTACTCACTCCATCTGGGGCAAATGAAAAAGGACTATAACAATGAATTGTCTCCCAAAATCTCCTTTCCCTTGTTAGCGTTGGTATTACTGGCTTTTAACCATTCTCATAGTCCTGTTGCAAGGACTGCAATGCCAGTGTGAAGCAGATGGCTTTTGCACAACTGTAAGAGTGAGAGTGCATGTAATGCATCTCTAAATGATAATGATGTATGCATAGAAATTCCTTGCTCTGCTACTTAACAGAAGGTTTATCCCTACTGAATGCAGGAGTCTTGTGCGCCTGTTTCTATTGCAGGTGCCTAAATTTAGACGTGATCAGTACTTCCCATGTCTGCCTTCTTTGCATAAAATTCTCAGCCAGAGGATATTCAGAGCAACCAGATCTGGCTGAATATTGTCCACATCTACAGCACCTTTTGCACACAAAGTGAGACTCAACCCATGTGCTTGCTCTAACCTGGAGAACCTAATGCTCACAGCTTCTTGTTGGATATATAAAACCAAACATATGCTAGTAGAGTATGAAGAAAATTTCCCATCCTTTATGAACAACTGATAAAAAAATGTCAAAGTATACTAAATATTAACTCTTCTTCTCCCCACCCCCCATGAATCAACTGAACAATTGTAGAATAAATATACTGTAAATATAAACACTGTTTAAAAGTTAAGAAATTCAGTAAGACAAATGCTGTAAAAGATGCAGTATGGTAATCTAGTCTGCCCACACACAAGCATCTGTGAATAGATGCAGGAACATGCAACAATTCCTATTCTCTGTGTACAAATCCTGCTCTCCATTTTTAATAAAAAACGAAAACATTTTGTGATGAGCCCCACATAGCCAAAAAAGATGATGTAATCCTGGAATGGTAGGAGCCAGCATGAGGTCACAGGCAGAAGACTGAAAAGGTCTGTGCATGAGCTAGCATGCTGTTATCCCAGGCAGCCACGCTGCAGAATTTCATTTACGAGCTAATTACACCCTACCTCAAAAGCATGTTGATTTCTAGCTCCTAATACCCTGACAAGAAAGTTCCAGCACTTCACTCTTTTTCTGAGCAGAATATATCTTCAAGTTCTCAACCTGAATGCATTACTGAGTAGTTTGTGACCATTCACCTTGTGCCAAACTTACCATGAATTTACTAGGTGATTTTAACCTCCTCTTCCAGCTGCAGTATTCCTGGTCACTTAAAAATCAATTTTTACCTTCTCTACTCCACACCACAGTTCTGAGAATGCTATAGAAATTGCACAGTAATTTTTTTTTTCATCTGTGTTACAGCATCTTATTCTTTCTTTCTAGTTTCTTTCTCATCTGAGTTAAAGAGATTTATTCAGGGTATGTTTTCAAGCTTTTCTTAGAAACTTAAAGGAAAGAGAAAGACAGTGGGATTACCTACATTGTAGGGCTATTCCTGGCATTGATCATTAAAGAAATATTATGTTTGATTATTTTCATAACCAATAGTATTAGAATCAGTTGAGCCAAGTGACACAAAGGCACAAAGGACAAATCTAGTGGTCTGGAGGAATTCACTGTAGCAGCTTCACAAAATGTGTTTCTTCAAAAACTGATTGTTTTCAATGACAACTTGAGTGTTCTCTTGTAGCAGCAAAGCATTTTAATGGCACATTAGACATAACCAAGAAGAAATGTGTAGTTCTGCTGAGATTTTTTTTTTCCCTTTTCTTTTGCAATTTAGGTCATCCTGACCCTGTGCCCAATAGCTTTCTCGAATCTAAATGTACCTGAAAGGTAAACTTAAGTGTTGTTTTTCAGGTCTGCGTGTAGGTCCCAGCTTTTAGGTCTTGGTGTTTTGTAACCAGATCATTTTTGCCATGACCTCAACAATAGTTTCTTTGAAATCTTACGTTGAATCCACTGAAAGTTCCTCAAATCTGAATCACTTGGAACTCAATGTTTCTGGATCATTACACTGATTCTTTCTTTGGTAGAAATTTTCAGACCATCTGAATAGGAATTCTTATTGCTAGTATTAGTATTATTGGTGTTATTTAATTTCTGTGAAGCAATCTGTAGGATTGTGATACCTCCCTAAAGTCAAAGAGATGGACAGAAAGACAAATGCTGGAGACGGGATGAAAGAATTGTGATGAGTGCCCTGTGTAAAATAAGCTTCTTATTTCCCAAAATCTCTGCAGCCATAAAATAATTCTCTTGAGAAAGTAACATGGAAACAATGAGAAAAAAAAGCCAATTTTCCTTCTGACCCACAGTCTGAAAAAAAATCCACAAAACAAAAAAGGAAAAAAGCGTAGGAATGAGATACTTTTCCTTTATCCTTATGTTGTGATCAAAATATAATTATGCCTGCACAGACATATAAAGAAATCCTGATGTCCTGGCTGACACCCTTCATAGGCTTGAAGAATTAGCCTTACAAAGTGTTTAAGCTACAGCAAGGGTAAAATAATCACTGCATGTACAGAGCAGCCCATGGGAAGAAGTACTGAAACAATAGCCTGCATGTAACAGCTTTGAGCAACTACACACAAATCCAGCCCAGTGCCCTGGAGAAAACTCACACTGGAGTGGAACCAAGCATAAAAAAATCGAGGTTACAGCCATGCACCTTGGTTCGATATGTTGCGCTCTACAATAGAACATTTTTTTCTCCTCAGCGTATTTAGAGAGTTTCTGCAGCATCCATTTTATTGTCTCCATGGTGTGAATTAATTACAGGCCAAGATTTGTGCCTGTGCCATGTTTTTAGGCCCTCAGGGCCAACCAAAAATATGCAGTGAATACTATATCAGACACTTTGGAATAAATGAGCATTTATTTGGTCATGTGGATATGTGCACATGGGTTACTGTTCTGTCTCCTTACATTTGTGCTGCAGAGTCTTCCACAAAAGGAGGGATAAGGGCTGCCAGGGGATCTTGGTTGCCTTTCAATGTGACACACAAACATTCAGGAATATTTCTAGACAGAAGTTATCGCTCTCAAAATGCACATTGCACAAGCTGATAGAAGTGAGGGTTTAAATCCTGCCATCTAATTTCTGTGTCTTGTTACATGTTGAAGGCATGCTGTGGTCAACAAGATTACAGAGAAGAGCAACAGCACCTCTCAGTAAACACCTCTGCAGGGTAATAAAGTGATGTGTATTAGAACAGATTTTATTTTTTTACTTTATACTGTGTCTCTTTTGGCATAAGAATCAGCTTTAATAAAATTGTATAAGAAGTATGGCTTTATGCTTCAGGGCATAGACTTCCATAGATTCCCTCTGGCTTGAGGGAGTTTTTCTATGTCAGGTGTATGTCTCATCAACTACTCTTTATAGAATTCCTCCTGCAGTTAGTTTTAAGAAATTCAATAGCCTAAAAGTACCATCTATTTTGCCCAAACCACTAATTTTGATCTTCAGTACTTGGCAGTTACTTTTGCCATTTACGAGCATACTGTGTCTGTAAGGAACAACGTTCCAGTATTTATCCCTCACTCTGTATCTCTGGTGGTGATTTTATTTAGCCTTTAGCATGTGCAACTAAGTAGGCAACAATTAACCCACGTCTGTAAAATGAAATTGCTGGAAAGGTTATTTTGCTAGAGACAGGTTAAACAACCATCTGCACCTCTGGCATACGTGATTTAATGCTCACTCCAGAATTGCATGAGACAGTCTGTCTCTTTCACCCAGCAGATGAGTTGTTGTTGTTCTTTAAAGTTTGACAGCCCCTTCATTTAGGCAAAAGTTCCCATATTTTACTTGGAAATTTAACTTTTTTTTTTTGTTCAGTCAAAGTGTATCTTTCCCTGTCAGTGTATTGCTATTTATGCTAACTAAAAAAATGAATACTAAAACTTGACATTTTTCTCCCAAGCACAGCAGCATTAAAGGTCACACTTTCAAAAGGACCTGTAAAACTCCTCTAACAAATTATGTAACAGTATTTGAGTGCACAAACATATTTTTCCAAGAGTGAATAGAATGAAGAATGAAAGCAATTTTGTTTGTGTGTTTCAAAATTTGGCAATGAAGCTGAATTAATGGAATTAGGATAATTTTTCAGAAACAAGTATGTTAGGTAGGAATCTAGATATTATTCTTCAGGTTTTAGGTGAAAAATCATTGAAGTACTTACAAACATACAACCTTTATCATGGGAAATAAGGAAAGTAGAATTTCCATTGTTAATAACAAATGCCATAGTTATTGCTTGGTATATTAAAATAGTGTACTGGGACTTCCACAAGACAGGAAATTTGTTTTACTAGGCATTATTTAGTCACACTGTCAGTCCATCACAAAGAACTCTCCAGACTGGGAGACAAAATAAAATGTGGGAGGGGAAATGGACGGTTAGAGAGGTGAAATGAGAGCATGAAGTTCCACAGATGGTCAGGCACTGTAGTTTCCTTTGAACTGTGCAACAGATTTTTCTTACCATACAGATGATGCTCTCTCCTCAGATATTTTCAGATATTTGAGTAAACAAAAGCCTATTGATCAGCCTCCTATTGAAAAAATAGACAGAGGAGAGCTGTAATTGTAACTAGACAGCCAAAAGATATTTGAGTAATCTTTAAGACAGTCTGAAATCTTTGTCAACAAAAACTTCCAAAAATTGCTACCTTGGGAGGGGGGCTTCTAGCCATTTATATCTTGTGCTTACAGACTGTCTTGACTTGCAAAAGATAACTATTGTAAGAAACTTGCCAACAAAATGAACCTAACAAAGAAGTTTAAGAACCAAGTCCTAGGCTTTATTTTTAAGGCCTGTCTACTGGGACAATAAAGAAGGTTATTACTTTGCACTGATTTTCCTCAAAGGATACGGGGACTTTTGTTACATGGATTGCCTGGCAGGTAGGTAGGGCAGCAGTGGCTTTTTTCCCCTCCTATTGGATTGTTGGTACTGTGAGATTTTTCTGTGATGCCATGTGGAAGATATTGGAAAGTCTCTGGAAGAAGATACCTGAGGTCAACCTTGAATTTTATTGCAATTATTCTTTAATATCACTTTGTAGCTGCTGTGTTAATTTATATTTATTTGTCTACCTTTTTTTTTTGTTCTTTTCCTAGCCACTGTTGAGGAACCATGGGGATTGTAAAACCTTGAGAGAAAACATTGCTTTTCACTGGCAAAAGAAATTCAGAAATGAAGGTGCAGAAGCTTCTGTATCTAATGCCATGTGGAAGGAAATGGTGCTCCCACAGCTGGTGGATTGTGTAGGAGATATCTCTGAGACAGGTGGAACTGTTGCTACTTAAAGCTGTGGGGTGAAGAGGGAAGAGGACTGGGGGAAAAGGTACTCTGATTAAATATTTTTCACAATATTGAAAATGTCTCCAAGTTATATTTTCATTTGGTTGCTGGCACCACTTAAAGATCCTTCTTTGCTCTTTCTTGGCCAGATTGGTGGGTATGGCAAAGACCATGTCTGCAGGTTTTTCAGATACACTTAAACTCGAATGCCCTTCTCTTTTCCACTCCATTTTCAAATTTCAAAAAGTGAAGAGTTTTGAATATATCTTTGCTTTTGATTTTTCCCTCTACTTTGTTGGAGCACACAAAGATATTGAGTGATATCTAGTTCAGGTGTCCTCAGAGAAAAATAAAAATGCTAGTCTTGTCCATTTTTACATACCACTAAACAGCACAATAGGTTAGAGGATTATTTGTTTTGCTGTTGCAGGGGCAGAGGTTTCCAGTCAACCTAAAGATAGCATCGTAACTTCTTCCGCACAGGAGTGAAGAGCCCTTCAGCCACTAATTTTCAAATTATGTGCATGTACAGAAGGAGTCTGTGTGCATCAGTCTCTCTAGCAGTGGCTGTAAGCAGTGAGAGGTCCTGCACTGCCAGTTCAGAGGTGTTCTGTACTGCAGTTAGTTGAGGACAGGACTTCAGGTATTCCTTAGAGAAAGCAGTTTGAAATGGGTAGCTTACTGGCTCCATTTTGCCTCTTTTTGAACCATTATAACACTGAAAGCCATTTCATCCCTATGAGGGTTCAGGAGGTACAGAAAATAGAATTGCAAGTAAGGAGAGGGGAAACTTCAAGTTATGCGTTTGTGTAATCCACTGGTGGAGTCATATGTCTGTGCACCCCTGGAAAGGGATAACTTCTTTTTCTGACTGAGGCAAGAGACCAGCCCAGTCTTACTCTGACGGTATGAAAGTGGAAGCTGTAAAATGAAGGAAGGTAGGAAAGTCAGTAAAAGACAAGTAGCCTCCTAGAAGCAAACATCTCATCCAGTTGTTCTGCAAGTCAAGCGGAGTGGTAGCTGTTTTTATCACTTGGAGGCAGGGTAGAGGGGACATGAGGTCACTCAAAGGACACTACTTTTTGTTCACTGAACATGAAAATGCAACAACTGATGCATAAATACTTCCCATGAATCATAGAAGGAAATAAAAAATACACATGATTAGATCAGATCTAACGAGACCAGAAGCAAAGTATTAACTGAAACCTCTGTGGGAGACCAAAGACTGCTTTCAAACAGGCATGGGGAGTTGTGGCCTTTCAAACAGGCATGGTGGCTAAGTAATGGTAAATATATTAGGGAATTCTGCAGCAACCATCCATATGTTTGCACTATGAATGATCACTGGGCTTGAGTAGATCTTCGAGGTCTTTGCTTCTGTATTAGCATTGACATCCTGATTATCCTTTGATGAGGGCCACTACTTTACATGACATAGTTGTCCCTGCTGATTAACACTATGGACAGGTGGCAGGAACACCACTGGACTACTGCACACCACATTCTTAGTTTCTTGGGAGAAGATTTCTTATTCTGCTCATTACCTAGCTTCAGGTTACGCTTTTTCAGGCCAAACCCCTTAAAGATAACCTCAGAGTTATCCTTCATCTCCAGAGCTTCCCAAAAGTTTGAATCCTCTGAAGGAAGCAGGGACTTGAGACCTTTACTTTTGTAGCTTAACTCTGCATCAATATTTAAAGATGAAAATACCATCCTGTCCCAGTGACCCCTGAACAGCTGAAGGCAAATGAATAAACACAGCTGTTGGTCCTAGATAGAATACAAAATAGCTCAGAATGATGGCAGGATCACTGCCAAAATGCTGTGGGCTGTAAATAAGTCCACATGCTCCTTTTGGTTTCAAATAGGAACGCACTAGTGCTCTTATCAGTTAATCCATACTAATCCTTACATTGATGACTGAAAGATGAAATTCACAGAAAATCTTGCTGCATAGAGAAACTATTTAGGGAAGTTTATACCTTTACATGGTTACAGCTGTAGCTGAGTTTTAGAGAAAACAAAGTGAATATGAGCAAATGCCTAAGCAAGTCTTCTATTGAGGTATTCTAGGTAAAGAAAGGTTTCTGGCTTCTATTCCTTCCAGGTGACAATAAATATATAAAAAAGTACCTAAAACTAGAATGGAATCACTCATATCTTAGTAGGGAGCTTGGGAGAGAGAGAAAGACACTTCTGCAGGGCAATTTCAAAATCTACATAGGCCAGCTGGTAAGAATTATCCTGTTAGAAACACCAGCAGGGTAGCTAAAGAAGCAGGTAGTTAAAAGTATGGGTTCTGAGAGAAATTAATGAGACTACATATCCTGTTGATATTTTAGTATTTTTTTGTATTAATCTACAGATGCTGAAGTGTGTTATGTGACGTGCTGCTTGAAGAAACTTTTTATAACTAGCAAAATGTCTAAATATAAGGAAACATGAAAGTCAATGCATTCAAAATTTTCTTTTTTTTTTTTTTTAATATGTTGAAGAGCTCCTATTCACATGACTGTTTGAATGATAGTGGGCTACCTGTGTAAAATTACACATATATATGAGTTACGCCAAAATTTCTGTGAGGGAAAGAAAAAAAAGTGGAAGTTCCAATGTGCATGAAACCATATTGAAGGAATTTAAATCTTCTTGCTGTACAACTTTACTCACTTCTTTTTAATTAATTAAGCAAATGCTTTTATGAGTACACAGTTGACTCATAAAAATCTTATGACAAGAATCTTCTTCAGTTTACATAGATTTTATAAACCTTGTCTTGCATATACTTCCCTAACTTTGTGTAGGCACTCTTACTGCAGTGAATGTGCTCATAAAAATGTGGATTTTTTTTTAATAAGGACTTTTAAAAAATAAACAGCAATAAGGTTAGGAAGAGGATATATCTCCACTGTTAGATGGAGCAAAGTCAGTAAAAGATCTTCACTTTCCCCATCTGCAAAAAAACCCATCTATAAAGAGGGCTAACAAAAGTAAGTGGAAGATAATTAGTACCTCTTGCCCTTGAAGCCAGGATTTAGTTCACAGACCCTTTTCATTGGTAGCATAGTCTGTAAGTCACAGTGGAAAGGCTGCAGTGCAAAATGCAAACAGATAAACGGAATTTTGATGTTTGCTTTGACCTTCTTTCTACAAAAGAAATGATAGACACAATGGAAAAAAGAAAATTATGGGGAAATTATGTTGAAATATTAATCTGATAAAGACTTTTCTGAAACGACACAGTAGAGACATCAGTAGAGAATCCCATCCCAAGTCCTAGAAGAAGGTTACAAGGTGTTGGGGAAAAAAGAGGTGGATATGTGTTATTAGTCGAAATACAGCTTGAATTAACCTGAGGTTGTTTGAAATGCTCCTAGTCTTAGATATCACTCTTGTGATCTATCAGTTTTTGTTGTACTGTTTTGTTGGATAAGTCTTAGTTAAGAAATTTAATAAAGCAGGTTTTTTCCTTTTATCATTCAATAGTAGAAAAATTAACCTGATTTTGAGAACCTTTATATCACCAGACTCCTTATAATGATCTCACCTATCACATTCCCTGTATTATTGCATCACTTCTAATTAACTTCCCAGTTAATGATTTGATACTCTTCATTTTGCAGTTTGAGAATGTTATCAAAGATTTTCTGAAATTTACTGCTATTAGTTCTATTCATTGCTTAAAGTTCATCATTGGCTTTTTTGAATTGTTAATTGTTTCATTAAGAGAGCACAGCCAGAATACTCTATTATCCTGCTAAGCATTTGTGTGATCATCAGCATAAGACCTGGACACTTCTTATTCATTAAGGATTTTTGTTCCCTCATATCCATGGGAAACAGTGAAATATTATCCCTACTCTATGTAAGGAGAGGTGAAACAGAGTAGATTATGTAGACCATTCAAGATAATATGGAAATCAAAAACCAAAACTCTATATTAGCTTGTGGTTGACCATATATCCATTGATTATCACATTATTCAGCCTTTCAGAACTTAGGAAATGCTGAATTTGCAGCAAAATATAATAAAATATAGATTCTGATGAAGGAATGGGAATATTCCTAATAATTTTTTCTGTACAAGGTAATTTTTCAGCAGAAAGGGTTTTTTTCTGTGTCCCTCTTCTGACTGGTTAGTTGAAGCAAGATGCAAAACAAGCCAGAGGAAATGGTTATTCATGAAAGGGCAGCAGACATATGGAACCCCTTGCCAATGAATACAATGAAAACAAAATGCTTTGGAGGAAACTGGAGAAGCAGTTGGAGGAAGGATCCATTATTATGCAGTGTAGAAAGCTAAATGTTTTAATGGACAATTTTTAAAAGATTTTTTTCCACAAAATCTGTATTCGCACATGATCTAAACCAAAAAAAAGAAAAAGACAAAACAAAAAACCAAAAATCCCAAGTAAACAAAAGCAAACAGTTTTGCTAAGAAACACTGTAATATGTTTTGGATGCCTTATGTCCCTGTCCTCCTTGAAGCAATCTGTTTGGACAAAGTAGGAAGTCTGTCATGCATCCTGTCTTCTGTCTTGCTTGGTTATTTGGTTTTGCATCTTGCTTCAACTAACTTTGACTAATAGCTCCTACTATTCTTCTTGTATTAGAAGGTAAAATGAATAATGAGTTTTTATTCATCTTCTTCATGCTTTTCAGGATTTTATAGATCTGTAGTATATCTCCTCTGGATCATCTCTTTTCCAGACTGAAGATCCTTCGTGACTCAGTTCTTCCCCATATGGGAGGAAACAAAGGTACAGATTTTTGATCATTCTTCCTTCAATGTTTTACAGTTCTACTATTTTGTTAGAGATTAGGGGATTATAGCTGTACTCAAGATTTTAAGACAAATTTAAACAAATCATGAATTTATACAGAAGCATAATTACATTTCCTGCTTCATTCTCTGTACCTTGGATTTGGCCATTGGACTGAGAGGAAATACTGAGCTGGTGTGTTTGTGGAAAAAGAAAGGTTTGTACTAAACTCTCTGTTTCTTTATATGTATTTAAAGTGAAAATTCTTGCCTAGCACACTATAAATTTAGTTTCTGAAAACAGAAGAATAGGATGCATGGAAACTAAGAGCTGGGAGAATGCAGGAAGGGTCTAAAGATGTGTGTCTAGCCTGTTGACATGAAACCAGGATTTTCTCTTCTGTGAAAATGAATGACAGAAAAAAACCCACTAAACATTTACTATATTGCAAGTTAAACTCTGCATTTGAATTGCTTCATTATGTTTATGGTCCTTTTAGATTTAGCCTATAATGGGTTTTTAAAAAGATGAAGCTTCCTACCATGCTATTTAGAGTGTAGTCCCTGAATCACTAGGTAACCAGAAAGCATCAGGGAGGCAGCATGTTTTAATACGTATGACATTTATCTAAATCAGTCCCATATAATATGGCAAATAAACCCCTTCACTACAGTTGTAACATTTAGCACCTTTTCCATGTAATTCAGCTCATAGATCTAATTAAAGATCGCTGAACCAAGTGTTTAAAAGGCAACCAATTTAATTGCTGTAATTGTGTGATTTAGATGAATAATAAATGGGCTAATGATACTGTAATATTAAGTGTTCAAGTTGGTGATCAAGTCAATTAAGATATAATTATAAAGCAGCAATCTACAAATAATGAATGAAATCCTTCCTATTCAGAATTATGTTGACAGGAACAATATACAGTAACCTTATCACACTTTTGCACTTAATTTGATAGAAAAGAGCATATAGACAGATTTTAATCCTGCTGATCATGTAGAAATCAGTGTGCTTATTGTCCTCCATCTTTCCAACAGATATACGGACTTAGCAGTTGGAGGCAAATTATAGCAGGTGTTTTAAAAGGTCCTTGTTTGAATTTTTGGACTGCCCTGCAGAGAGATCTTCAAGAGATCTTAAATCTGGGGTGATGGCCCCACCTGACAGCTCCACCAGAACAGCCAATTGCAGTGCAAACTTCAGCTGTTTGTCAGAAGTAGCCTTTCCCTTGCAGTCAAACAGAAACTGAAACAATGTTTGCCAGCTTCAGATGACAGTATTGAAGGCACCTACTCTTCCTACTAACAGAGTGGGTGTGAGAGAGAAAGAATGAAAACCAACTCAGAGAGCTGGAGATGCCTTGACGTCATCTCCAGATGTCTGTGGTCACTCTTGACATTCTTGAGGTCATACCTGGCAGTGTCATTGGTGGCAATCTCATGGATGAGCAGCAAGAATTGACAGCCTGGAGAACTCCAAGATGTCAATGTCCCCTGAGAGATCAGTGCAGGTTTGCAGATGCCTTCTTCCATTCTCTTCCAGGTCTGTCACCTCAGCTTTTCCCTCCTGATGTGAAGGGGGCTCAAGCCCATTTGTTTGTGGTTCTGACGGTCTTGTTCCTTTGTGTTTGTATGAGTCCAAGAATTGCAGCTCTGAAGGGGAGAAGGAGCTTGAATGACGAATAAACTACTGGTTCTAGTAATAAAGGTGGGCAGTGATAAAATCATTATGTGATATTTGTTTTCCTTGTAATCAGCCACCAACAGGAGACATATCTGAGTGACTGCTATTTGAAAAGAACTTCAAGGGTATATTCAAAGTGTTGTGTAAGAGGTGTGTGAGCTGGACAGGAAAAATTGCCCTCTGAAATTAATGTTCTCACCAGTAGCCCTAGAGGGGGATTGCTTTAGATTAAGCATTGAGCTCTCAGGTATCTTGTGTTAAATGATATATATCCTACCCAGCTGGACTCATATCGGACTTTTTTAGTATAAATTAGTGCATTTGTCAATTAAAGATATTTCAGTTCTCTGAAGACTTTGCTCAAATTTGTTTTCACTCTGCAAATAGATTCATATGAAGAGTCAAGTTTTATAAACCAAAATTTGGAATGCGTCCTAGAAGTTAAGGAAACTTCTTTTCCAAGGAAACTAGGTTTTCCTGGAAACCTAAGTTCAAATCTCTTTCCTTTCTTATTCACAGATGATCTTTAAAGCAAGATCACTGTCACAGGAGAGTGCTATAGCCTCCAGACTTCCAGGTCTTTTGGAACGGATTCAAATGCCACTTAGTCCAATCAATACTCTCCTGATTTGCTGACAGAGATTAGGTCAAGTTTTACTTTGCAGGTGGCTTGAAAGGATTGGTTTGTAAGTCTGCATGGTTTTATTTTTTGGTGTTAATATTTAGGTGTATTGCGCCAAGTGGAAACTCGTACAACAAACACACTGTTAGTCCATCCTCTGTGCTTTCACTTGATGGCATGATATTGCTGTGGGAAGCCTTAATTTGAGTTTTCCCACTGAGAGAAGAAACTACAGTCTGTTTGTCCTGCATGGAGAATTCCTTTGTTTTTCTTCTCCCAGAAATGGAAGGAAGTAATGTAGAGTAGGAAATGTTAAATTTTGATTTTTGAAAAACTATATTTTGTTCAATTCATACCTTTCTATTTCTTTTGCAAGCTACAATACATCCTAGATTAAATATTTAAGGCATGCTGACACCCAGGCATAAGCTATGAATCAATGGAAATAAAGTTTCTACAAAAGCATATATAAAAATAATTTTATGTAAAGTCAGAATTATAGAACACTGAGTAATTACAGAAGAACATAATGTAATCATCTTTCATGCTATCTTGCTTCTCATTAGCAGTAAGTAGCTTAGTGTTATTCAAGGTGTCTATAATATGCATGTTTCTGAGCATGCAGTTGTTTAAGAAATTGTTACCACATCTTTATGTAAGGCTGAATGATCAAGATCACACACCATGGTTATTGGTAGACCTACATGAATTCGCTTATAAACAGGATAAACAAAACCTTAAAACTGTGCAACACAACTACAGAGTGTGCTCATTCCCCCAAGCACAGCAAATGTGTGTGGTACCTGAACCTGCCCGCAAGGAAAAGCTTCTAAATCTTCCAAGGCCTAAGGAAAGAGACGTAGTGGAACCAAGTTAGCCCTGTGCTCGGCATGGACTCATCAGAACTGTCAAGAAACAAGGCTTGTCCGTGTGGATGTTGTATTACCTGCCCCTAAAAGGCAAACCAGGTTGTCTGTAATGAGCTCCAGTATCTCTGTGTCAAGGCAGGCTAAATATATCCAAACTGCCAGTCCAGGGTCTTTCTTAGAACTGGTTCCACTGAACTTGATAATAAATTGAGAGAGGTGTTATGTTTTACAAGAGAAATGTTTTTCCTTGACTGTTCCTTGTTTTGGAATGAACTATTGTAAAATAAATACTCATAAGCACTGTGAAACTTTTCCTGAGGACAGCCAATATATCTTAGTAATAAGTTTTTACCCTACATAAGCAATTTTCCATCCTATCAAATTAGCATAATTTTTAATTGAATCATATCATTTTCCTTTTTTTTGTTTTTTACTAATGCAGCTAAACTATAATTACATTAGTCTCTCTCATAAAACATGATAAAAGAATACTAATCAGACAGTAATGAAGTATGATGCAGAATTATTACCTGGAGAATGGATAGAGAATATTAATTTTTTCCTGGGTTGGAAGCCCTGATTTTGTCCATTCCTTCTACAGTTTTTTGCTTATTCCTGCTACCATCCTCCCAGTATACTCTATTTAAATTAACAAGGAATTGTCCCCTCAGAGACAGGTAATTCCAGATCTGGATTACAAGACAAGTTGCTGCAGATTGCTGACTATAGTGCCAAGAGATATATAAAAACATGTTTGAGGTTAGGCAGGTTCATAAGCATTTTCCTGTATAAGGGTAGAAATACAACTCTTACCACACATCAATTTTATGATTTCAATGAATCCTAAAGAAAAGTGCTTGTTTTCAAGCTGTCATTTCAGTATCTCCTCACAAATGTTCTCTCCTGGTATAAACTCATCACAAATATCTGGATATTGTTTACCTTACTGAATTTTTCAATTATTTACTCTTTGTCAGTAGCAGACACTCTTAAAATATAATTCCCACTGCCAATGACTGCAGTATATGGCCTTCTTTTTGGAAAGGCCTCTCAGTGCTGATGACTTTTTTCCATGGCACCTGTAAGACTTACATTTTGTTCATAGGCAAAGTCTCTGATGTGTATAATTTGCATTTGCATTTCTACTACTGTAGAAGGCTTTCCATTGACCACACTTATTTTCAATACATTGAAGCAAAGGTTATATTCTACCCAGACTATATATTCTTTTATCTTTTTTTCTGCCATTTCCTTTTCACGATAATAGAAAACACAATCGCCTTCTGTCCATACTTTTCAAATCCTTTCCTCTATCTTTCCTTTTCTCTTATTGTCTCTTACCATTGTGGAAGGTAGCATCAGGTGATTTTTCTTCCATCCCAAACTATGTAAGATACTATTCCTTATCCTCAACAAATTACATTTCCCAATTTTCTAATTCTAACTCTCACCAAATTTATGTTCAGATAGGAGAAACACCACACGTATATCTACATAGTCCCCATACATTTTCCCCTTCAATTTTCTCCTAGAAATGCTCTATATTCTTCAGTCTGTAAACACTCTGTAACCTTTTACTTCTTTCTATGGCTTTGTTTCTGTGGTCTAAGGATCCAAGACTGGGGTCTGATATTGCCCAGCTGTGTAACTTTGACTCAGACTTCAGAGGAAATAGCTAAGCTGTGAAAAGGAACTGTGAGAAACTGTCTAGAGCTGACCCACGGAAGACAACAAAGTTAAATTAGAGACAGAAGTTGTTGAGGTGAAGATTGCAGAATTCGAGAGAGAAAATATCAATATTACAAAAAATAAGATTCCAAAGCTAAACACAAGGAGCTGACGAAGTTGGTGGAAAATGGAAACTCAGCAACATGGGAAAAGACATTTCAGTGAGAACTAGAAGCCACCCCTTCTTCTGATTCATGCCTGCCTGGCTACCAAAGAGTATTCAGGTGACTTACTAGGGTGGTGAATCAAAGCTTAGGCTAGGAGCTCCTTGCATTTTAGCCATCGTTGGTGTGTCAGCCAATAAATAACTGCTTCATTATTGAAGTTGTATGTATTTATGTGTGGTTTAGCCCTAGTAGGAAGCTCAGCCCCACACAGCCACTTGCTCACTACCCTCTCTGCCCCCAGTGGGATCTGGGAGAGAATCAAAAGGGTAAAAGTGAGAAAACTTGTGGGTTTTCATTCAACAGTTTAAAAGGGAAAGTAGCAGATGCACACACAAACAAAATGAAAATAAGGAATTAGTTCACTATTTTCCATCATCAGGCAGGTTTTCAGCCATCTCCAAGAAAGCAGCGCTGCATCATGCATAATGATTACTTGGAAAGACAAATGCCACCACTTAGAATGTCTCTCCTTCCAACTTCCCCCTGCTTTTATTGCTGAGTCTGACACCACGTATTATGGAAGACCTCCTTGGTCAGTTGGGATCAGCTGTCCAAGCTCTGTCTCCTCCCAAATCCTACTTGCCCCTGCTTGCTGAGAGGGGCAGAGTGAGGAGAGGCCTTGATGCTGTGTGTGTGATGTGACTCTTCAGTGTGTTACCAACTCCACTCAAGCCCAAACCAGCATACCTCCTTTTTTTTTTTCTTTTTATTTATTTTGTGTGTATCCTGTTTGCAGAGTTCTTTACATCGAGGTAGATTTGCCCAAATAATGTACCCAAGAGCAAATTCTTGGCTCTAATAGTCATGCAAATCCTCCCAGCAAATTATTTATATGCATAATATACATATATGTGGATGTCTACATACCCTTAATCTCAGCTTTTTGAAAAAATATGGACATTTGTATGGAGTAATACACATCACACTCGAGTTGAAATTATTCAAATGACTTATATGACTCTCAGTCTAGATATGCTGATTTCTTGTGATTGGCTGTGAAAAAAGACATAGCTTTTGAGTTAAACTTTGGGTGTCTAAACTATCTGAAGTGAGCTAAGACAACGCCAGTGCCTTGCGTACTGAGATTCCTATGTGATTATTTCATTTATTCTCATTCTCTCCTCTGTCAGTATCTACCTTGTGTCTTTTATTAGATGTCAGTTCTTTGTTATTAAGGAGAGTCTTAAAATTGAAGTAGTCAGTAGAGTTTAAAGATACTTTTTGCTGGCATAGGGAGTAAGAATCTGGATGATTCTTACATTATCTTCTAAAAAATTATTAATATAGAACAGTGAAGGGGCCTGAAATTTAGTATGCTGTGTAAAGCATCCAGCACAATGGAGCATTCATACATGCTGAAAGCCTCTGGCTTTTATCACAAGAGAAGTAATAAATCATCTCTGAATCTTGATCAAATCATATCTTCACTTTTTGCCTATTTAAATGTCACTTGCAGATTAAATTGGATCATGAGGGGATTTTTTGTTCTTTCTTTTTCTTCTTTCTCTAAACTTTTTGTAATGTTATTTTAAAGCAATAACCAACTGTTGAATAATATGAGACATTTGGATTTCAGTCAGAGAATATGAATTCTACTTACAATCCTTCCAAAGGAACAAGGACATAGAAAGTTTAGAGGACAAGAGGTGAATAAATTAATATTATTTAAGTGCAGTTCCCTAACTGTCCAAGGAATGGCTGAGGGAAATATTTCTGTCAAAAGAAAATCAGATAAGTTTGTTTCCACATCCATAAAAATGATTGTTTTACACATTGAAGAGCCTTTGAGAAGCACATAAGATCACATTACTAAAAGCATTTCTTTATTAGGGAGATTGCTATGGCAATACATAGCAAAATATGACAAGATAATATTATTTACAGTCAATAATGATGGGATTATAGTTCAGGTAATCATACACTTCAATGTTAGTGATGGGATTGCAAGCTCATCCAACTTCATTGAATGGAAAAAAAGTTATGCTGAAAGTAAGGGCCTTGATTTCAAAAGGCAAATGAGGACAAATGAGTTGTTTGGATAGTCTGAGAAGCAGCTTGGTTGAGGAGAAGTCAGGTGTAGAAAGACTAAAGTATCTCTTTGTGATGAAGGTTCTCAATACAGTCATTGCCCCATGCATGGAAGCAGCGCTGTCACAATGGTACAGTTAGGTTTGCTAGAACATGAGCTTCAACATGTGCGTTACCATGGACAGAGCCGATATTTTTGGGGGAAGCTGTTCCAGTAACATGGGACTTTGTCATAGATTTCCCTGTATATCCACCCCACCTACCAGTTGTCATAAAAATTGCTAGAACATCTTCTGAGGCCTAAATCCTTGTTACACATTTGTGGGAGACAAAATGGGGTGTAAATATGTGGGGTTTTTCTGGAGAAACAGAAAAAATGTTTGTATATTTTGACTTTTTAAAATCTAAAACCTGTTATTCTGTTAATCCCATACAGATAAATAAACAGAGAATTTTAGGAAACACATGAGAATAATTTGATATATACCTTTGATAAGTTTATAGATTTTCAAGACAAAGGTAATATATCGAAATAATCTGCTCTTTCTCTAAGAATTTGATGTAGTGACCTGCAGGAAAGGATTTTAGCTAAAAGAAATTAAGAATACAAGGTTGTTAACTAGAACAAAGGCAAATATTAACTTGAAGAGAAGAGACTAAAGTATTGACAAACAAGGACTTAACAAGTGAAATTTAAAAAGACGTTAATATTAAACTCAGTGTGACAAAAAGCAACAAAGTCAAGAAGATATCAGGCTTCATGTGTGTGTTCAGGAAGAAGGTAGTACATAACACCTCCATATGTTGTGGTGAGAGAAGAAAAACCAAACAGGACAGAGGTTGCAACAGGAATTCTTAAGAATGTGGGACTGTGTGATTTGCACTGGCAACTTTAGCATAGAAGTTCAAAACACGTGTGTGATTTTAAACAACAATCAAGAGCTTCTGCAGGTAGATAACTAGAAGCCCTATGAAGACACTTTTTTATTTTTCTCCCACAATAATTTTCTTTCCATATATGAATACTTTTAATTGTTTTAGAACACTTAATTAATCCTGTCACTGTCAGTATTCTCACATGGGGTAATTTTAGATAAAACTCTGTCATAGGTTAGCAAGCATAGTCCCGGAAGGGATGTCCTTGCTAAGGGGTGCTTACAGTTTCCTCTGGGAACTGATAGAACCTATCAGCTGGCCAGTTTGAATATGGACAATTCTCTAAGCCACTTAAAGTTGTGATCACCTCTGTGATCCACATTTAAGAATAGGCAAACTCCCCCTCCAAGCTCTCTCTCGTTTCCGGCGCTGGCACAGGTGGCTGCGGGCCCCGTGTGGGGGCCAGCGGGCCCGGCCAGGCCCTGCTTGGGTCAGGCTGGGCCGGGCCACGGCCATCCTGGAGCCGATGGACCTGTTCCAGCCGTGGAACCCCCCCCACTGCCTTGCCGTGGGCAGCCGGAGCGGCTCGGCTCTCCCCCCTCTCCACTGCGATAAGAAAAATTCAACATTCCAGCTGCAAAGCTGCAAGGCCGAGGTGAGATTAACCCTTTTTATTGCTGTGAAGAGCTGAAAACCTGAGGGAAGAGAGAGAGGAGATGCTTAAAGCTGAAATTCTGTTGTGAAGCTATGATATATCAGAGTATCCTGTTGTAATTTCATGAAGATATGGGGGGTGGAGTGTTCAACTCGTGAGCAAAAGCACCTGCACTGAGATAGGCAGAGGCTGACGCAGCTGTAATTTCATGAGAAGTTTGGACAGGGAGAGATGAACCAGATGAGGACTTTTGCTCCAAATGGGAAAGGAGAAAACCTCAGTCCCTAGAGATGAACCAGATGAGGACTTTTGCTCCAAATGGGAAAGGAGAAAACCTCAGTCCCTAGAGATGAACCAGATGAGGACTTTTGCTCCAAATGGGAAAGGAGAAAACCTCAGTTCCTAGAGATGCTCCCAGAGATAGTCCTAGAGGTGAAGATGATGAAGACCCTTTGCTCCCAGGGAAGGAGAAGGGCCTCTGTTTTTGTTTCTGAACAGCTCAACCTTAAAATTGTACCCCAAAAAACTTCAAGAGTGGACCCTCAAAAGCAGTTGCGGGAAAAGCTGCAAGTCGGGGGAAAGGACTCACACGCAGGCAGAGAGACTCCTCTTCCTAAATGGACTGAACAATATTTGGAAGTGGGCGGCTGTCTCGTTGTGATAATGTTTTCATAGCATGAGCAAGAAGAGACTTCTCTTTCTAAATGGACTGAACAAGGTTATTATGGAAGTGGTAAACAGACTGAACCTCTTAAGGGCTGTCTTTGAACATTGTCAGTGGGAGAAGGGAGGAAGGTGGGGGGAGGAGGAGAGTTCTGAAGGTGGTATAATTTTTTTTTCTTCTTTTAGGTCTGTTAATAAACTTCTTTATATTCTTTCAAGTTTGGTGCCTGTTTTGCATTTCTCCTAATTCTTATCTCACAGCAGATAAACAGTAATGAGTATTTTGGACCAAACCACTACAAACTCCCAGCTGGATCAGCAAGGAACTCTGAAGAAGGAGTGTAACTTTACTTGAAAGTCTCATTCTACATTTATTGGAAAAAAAAAAAAATCAATGCAGATTATTTGCACAGATAAATATCATCAAGAACAGTTCTGCTCCTTTGTTTCTTGGAAATAGCCAAAATCCTGGGGGAGCTATTATCTCATGCCTCTGGAAAAGAAAAAGTCAAGAGTCTGCTAGAACTTTGCAGTTCTTGTTGTCAAGTTCAAGAAAAAAAATTTGCTCTGATTGACAAAAAGTAAAAAAAACAAAACCAAAATAATGGTCTTTTTTCTAGGAATAATTTCTTCCTTTTAATAAGTTACTGATCCAGCAATATTAGATGTCTAAAGGCAAAGAGCTCGTCATCAGTACACTCAGTTAAGAAAAGATTGAGATGATAGAAAGACACAGCTTTATTTGAATTATGTATCAAAGAGTCTGTATAGCTATGGCTCTATAATTCTGTAAGTAAATAATTTTAAATGCTGTCTTTGTGATAGAATGCTTGAATTAGCATTGAAAATTCATCTGGTTAAGGGAAAGCACTTATTTTGCCAATCCAAACTGAAAAAAAAAAAAAAATCATGCTTTGGAGCTGAACTACTGGTGACTGGTATAGCTGGCAACTTTTGTTCTGGCTTTTTGCTCTAACTCCTCTGTTTTATCGAACAGTTTCATTACAAGTGGTGACCTCAACAAATATGAGTACTTTCAAAAGCACAGCTGTAAAGATCCAAAGTATCTCAGAAATCCAGCAAGTATGGCTGAAAGTTTGGGTTTCCCACTCCTTTCTCTAAATCAAATAGAAACACATAAGCCCATAATGGTTTGGGTTGGAAGGGACCTTAGAGACCATTGTTTTATGAATCCCCTGCCATGGGCAGAGACACCTTCCACTAGACCAGGTTGCTCTAAGCACCACCAATGTGGCCTTGAGCATTTCCAGGCATGGAGCAGGCACAACTTCTGGAATCCTGTTCCAACACCTCACTACTCTCTGAATAAAGAATGTCTTCCTAATAGCTAATCTAAATCTCCCTTCTTTTAGTTTAAAGCTGTCCCCCTTGTCCTTTCACTACATGACCTCATCAAAAGTCCCTCTCCAACTCTCTTGTAGGTCCTTTTAGGTTCTGGAAGGTGCTGTCTGGTCTCCCCAGAGCCTTCTCTTCTCTGGAAGGTGCTGTAAGATCTCCACAGCATCTTCTCCAGTCTGAACAACCCCAACTCTCTCAGCCTTATCTTCATAGGAGAGGTGCTCCAGCACTCTGATCATCACAATAGATGATAGATTTGGAGATACTGAATAGAGAGATAGTTATAAGTCAATGGCCATAAGGAGGATAGTACCATATTGATCCAACTCACTGTAAAAAGCTTGTTGCAGGATCTGCTCAGATACATTTGAAACACAGAAATTTGGTCATTTCAAATCTTGCACTACTAGTAGCACACAGCAAAACACCTTAAGTACTAAGACTTTTGAAGTATTAAGAAAGGATTTGAAGTACAACAGCAAGATTATCTCAAATCATCCTTCTCTTGTACCGTAGGAGAGAGGAAAAGCTTAAGATATGTTCTTTGACATGGGTAGTGTCAGTACTCAGCAATCTGGAGTCACATCTGGAGTCAATAGGGTATTTTCAAGAAAAGACAGATGTTGTTACCACAATGCTTACTTAAATTAATCTGTAGAAACTTACTTAATGCATCCATTTTTGAGTTGATAAATCTTGTGAATTGGTCTCTCAGCAGTTTGATGTGGCCTGATAAAGGCAGTATGGGACTTCTATAGACTTTTCTTCAGCCCACAGTGTTAGTAAGGAAATGTGGTCTAGATTGTTGCGCAAACTACTAATGTGCTTATACAAAATACAGTCAATATCTTTATGATGATGACTGGAACAGAGTGTACAGTGGGAGGGATGGGATTTGAGCACTTTCACATTATGTTCCAAATATTTTGTCTATAATGATGTGTTGTATCCTGCTATTGTTTTATATGCTGCTTAAACATTGTGTTATATCCTGTAACAGTCACAGAATTTGTGAAATAGCAAAACACTGGGGTTTTTTTTCCATCACTAAAAGACTTCAGTTCAATATTAACCTGAAGTATTTCTTTTCTGCTGGGGACTGAGGTGCACTTCCTTGTGATTGCTGCATCCCCACAAAAGGCAAGCATTGCTACCATCCCTTGACTTAAGTCCATGGGGCTTTTAATGTATGAATGATTAAAGCAATAAAAAATGATTGCTACTTTTGAAGCAATAATGTTGGCTCAAGTGCAATCTCCAGCTCAGTGAATTCCTAAACTGCTGAAAGATGTGAAGGTGTCACCATGGGGACAATTATTCTATACCTGCCACTTTCTTGGGCTCTTTCTGTGCCATTTTTCTTTTTATGCCATTGATCCTTCCTTGATTTCTGGCAGAAAAGTCTTTGCTATAGTGAAAGCAAGTTGGGAGAAAGAGTGTAAAGAAAATAATGTAATTCAGGGTCATTTTTGGATGGCTGTCCTCCTTGGTACCACCTGTCAAATGCAGAAACAGGTGAGGTTAGTTCTGGGGTATTCTGTATGAATATGAAGGATCAGTGTGATGGTTCTTAACCTGTTAAACTTCTTCTCACTCTCTTATCTTAATTTGAGCTTCCCACGCACACTGAAATTGTTGACAGAGAAACCAAGAGTGCAATAGTCCTGAGCCACCATCTGGGGAATAAAAGCTGTTTCCAAGTTAAATTTCTGCCACCAAATACCTTTGTCAGAAGAAGTCAGTCCATGGCCTGATTCTCCTGTGGCCTGATTCTCCCTTTTCTTGTACTCCTTTCAGCTTTCATTCAGCTTCTGATTTGATGAGAAATAATTCCTTTCTATTCTGCCCTTGGCACCTTTTTTTATCTGTTCAACTTGGCTAAAAGCACAGCACAAGGAAGATCTTTTTGTCATTTCTATCAGTAAATGGAATTGATAGAAATTTCTATGAATAATTAAAGGATGATAATTAACAGGGTGTAAACATATGAATATTTCAGGATTTTGACAATAGGTGACGAATGCAAGAACGTGGAGTGCAAAGAATTGTCTGTGTAGGTCTTTTATGACATCTGAAGTTTCTAAAATGTTACATTCTTCAGATTTGAGCAACATTTTTCCATGTTTTTTTTAATATCAGTAATGACCCTGAAAAACCAAAACATTCTGGTGAAATACCCAAGCTGAAATCCCAGCTTATGAGTACTTTTGTCTACATGAGAGACCTATTCAATCTTTTGATGAAATATTTTCAGGATAGCTCCCCTAGGTACGGATAGATAGATCTTAGAAAGTCTTCAGGAGAATTGGTTCATATTCTTAGTCCCTCATGGTGGTAAAAAAAAAAAAAAAAAAAAAAAAAAAAAAAGTTTTCTCTATTTGTTGAGAGCTGGAATTTAATCATATTATATAGTGATCAGAGCTTGTAGTGCCACATGCAAAACTTCCTCCTCATTTTTAATGTTCAGAATGAAAAACCTAAGTCTTAGCAGAATGCTACTGGACCAGGACACTGGAGTTTTTCAATCATCTCTCTTTTATTGCTTGCAGCATACTCCCTCAACTTCCACATGTAGAAAGCTAAATATAGGAAGAGCTCACTGCATATGTGCTTCTGGCTTGCATGTATTGTTCTTCACAATAAGAAAAATGGAGAACTTATTCATAACAGAAACTCTGGATGAGTTAAGCAGTGTTTCCAAAACTGCGTCACACAGTTTTTAGAATTGTGTTCATTGTTTCTCATGGTTTGATAGAGACACATGCAAGGTGTCTTCACAAAAAGGAAACACAAAAATTTTTAAATACTGAATGAAGAAAAATATATTAAGGAATTATAAGGATAAGAAAAGGTTCTTATCTTATTTTTAGATTCAGGTGGCTGTACCTGGGATTTATGAAATTCAAGAGAGACAGCATGGTTAGACCTTGATTACTAATTGACTGAGAACTAATTTTTATTAAAGAAATTACTGGTTAAACAAATTACTTTGCATATAGTTATTGAACCCTCAAGTCAGCTAGGAATGACAGGGGAGGGAGAAGACAGCCCACAGTCAAGTGAAGAAGTAGCAAATCAGGTTGGTAAGCAAAGGGTACAGATGATTTGGACAGAAGAGACACTGAAAGAAAATACTAAACAGGACCCCCAAGTCTACTTCCACAAAGGAAAAATTGTCTACAGGAAAGGACCGTGGGATAAGATCCAGATACTTTCTGGAGGCTTCTGGGAAAAGGACAGCATGAGTGGATACCTCTCTGAAATGCTTGTACAGTAATCCATGCACCATAGGGAAAATCAGGAGAAATTAGAGGTCTGTGCACAGTTTTAGGGCTGCCTTCTCAGTAGGTTGACAGAGACCTGCTGGGGTGGCTCACACAGCTGCAGTCCTGTGATGGATGGATGTAGGCTCTTTAGGAAGGACAGAATAAGGAGGAGGGGGCTTTGTCCTTTATTTGAGAGCAGAAGGAACACATGGAGTTGTGTCTGTGCACAGGAGAGGAGTCAGTCAAGAGTTTATAGGTCAGGATTACAGCACAAATCAACAAGGACAACACCTGTTGGTGTTTTCTTCATCCCACCTGACCAGGTAGAAATAGATGAGGCCTTCTTCAGACAGAGGGGAAAATCCTGATACTGACAGGCCCTGGTCTTTATAGGGGAATGGAATTAACCCAGAATCTTATGGAGGGACAACACTAAAACAGGGCTCAAGCAATGCAGGATGTTTCTGGAGTGCATGATCAACAGCTTCCTGGTGCAAGTGAATGATTAGCCTATGATGAAAGATGGCATGACGATCTGATACTTAACAAACAAGGACGAATGGTTCGGGCAGGTCAAAGCTGGGTGCAGTGATTTTTTTAGTGCTGGAGTTCAGGATTCCAAGAGTAATAAGCAGGGTAAAAAGCAGGATCACAAGTGAACTTGCAGGCAGCAGAATTTGGCCTTTTCTAGGTCCTCTTCCCTTTTTAATGGTCCTGAAGAGATAACAGGTCGTGGGGAGCTGCTTGATTTTCAAGGATCACTTCCTCCAAGCTCAAGAATGGAGCATCCTGATCCGCAGGAAGGCAAGCAAAAGTGGCAGAAGTACTTACACTTGATGGCAGGGATTAAAGAAGATGGAGCCAGAATTCTCCATGGTGATCAGTGAGCACAACTGAAATACAAGAAATTCCACTTGAAAAATAAGACTTTTAATTATTTATGCATTACTGTAAGCTTATACAGATTGCCTGAAGATGTTTCAGAGTCTCCATCCTTGAGGTATTTAAAACCCAAGTGGACATGGCCTTGACCAGCCTGCTCTCTCTGACCCTCCTTTGGGCAGAGGTCTGGACCAGATTACCTTGGGGGGTCCCTTCCCACCGCCACCATTCTGTAGTTCTGTGATCTTGTTCCTGCTGAGCCAGGCACTCTGACCAGCTGCATCTGCTCTGTTACAGCTAATAGAACTTCCAACTGTTTCATCTAAACCCCACACTTCCAGCAATAGCACCTGTTCTTTGGTTATTTCTCATCTTAAACAGCAGTTCATGCAGCATATGGGATTACTTAAGGACCTTGTTGCTCAAAGGAGAATTCTTATTTCTTACTTTCCCCAATGACCTCTAGAGCCCAGTACTGCAAGCCTCCTTCAGGTTAAAGAGACCTTTTACTGAGGCACATTTAGACATAATTAATTGCTCCCAATTTTAATATATATAAAAGCTATTAAATTTCCTCATTTTTTTATGACTTGCTCCTTTTGAAAAGTTATGCCTTAAATATTATCAAATAAAAATTTTAAACAGAACAGATTTTGCACCTGGCTTCATTCCCCTTAGTTATTGAGACACTAAAAAAGAAAATCACAACTTTTTCTTTGTTTTTCTTCCTCTGATTTTCACTGTTATGTTTAGCTATTTGCCTTACACAACTACAGTTCTTGCCCCTGTACCTGTTCATGGCAGCAGTTTTTAAAATTACACAGTATAACTCATACTGAATCCAATGCATTTCACTCCTAAATATTATAAAAACACTGTTTTGCATATTACTGCTTCAGGAGAGAAAGGTATCTTTCAAAGCATTTTCCATCTATTTTTTTCTAAAACTGCTACAGCGCGCTCTGTGGAAAGGGAAGTTGGGTCATAGAATGTAAAAACTGCAGTGCATTCTGGGATTCCAGCATTAGAGACTGTGATAAAAAGGGGATGCTGATAAGATAGATCATGTGTAGTGCAATCAGATGAACATAATTAGCTCTGCCTAGGGGTTACACCATCTTACAGTGGAGGTAAAGCAAGACCTAAACATCAGGGGTGCAAAGGTGATTAAAAACTTCCCTATGTGCTTTGAGCAGCTTGAGGCCAGCAATGTGGTTTTGCATTATGCTTTATGTGATCCCTCTGTACCACTGATGAAGGGGTGCACTTCACTCCTACTTTTCCCACCTCCTCCCCTATTTCCCAGACAGGGATGCTATCCTGCTTCATGTCATGGATTATGCTGCTGCAAGTAAGGCAAACAGCTCCATGACTTAATGTAAAATAATCCCTTTGGTGTTCACAACACCCTCCATTCACCATGCAGCCAAACAAGTGCCAGCCCAAAGGGAAGTCAGGATTGCATGACTAAGGTGAGGGCAGACAGCAGGAAGCCTTTTTTGGCATGTCTGCCTTAGATTTTTTAAGAACAATGAGCCAAGTTTGAAGAACTTGATCTTCTCCTGGACTATATGTCCTGAGATCCTACATGGCCTGATATCTGCTCTAACCTGAAAAAAGCCAGGACAAGTTCTATCACTCAGTCTGGAGAGCACAGAAATGGTACAGTGCAATAAGAGGTATCCTGGGCTAAAGCAGGCAATTTGGCTGTTTGTGCAACAGCAAACATCAAAACATTTCCATGTAGGAAATTAGTCAGGTACCCAGGCTGGCAGGGGTAGGTGTGGGAGAGATGTGTGATCTGTGCAGCACCAGCCAAAAGCCTTGCAGCAGTAGCACTCATTATATTCATTATGATCTTGCTTCACAAGTTTTGTTGGCTTGACCCGTCATTCTGTGATAGATGTTCTTGACTGATAGACATTTCCCTAAGGGATAATATTATTCACAAATGATGTTGTGTCATTTGCATGGTGCTGAAGCAGTCTAAACTTTCCCCGGCCAGTAAATCAGGCTGTCTGCTGACCCAGTGAGAGAGGATTACCCTCTCCACTGTGTTTCTTAGATGTCTGTGGGCTTTGGATATAAAACCCAGTATACCTTATCTAAACATTGGTGTAATATTTGATTTCCTATTTCTTTTTCTGAATAGCAATACAATGGGAGGTCTAAAGACCACCGACTACTGCGATTCTGTCTATGATGATGGCATTTGTGGGAGACACAATGGGAGGATTGGATTGCACCAATCTGGTCACTAAGGACTGAAAAAAAGAATTCACCTCCCATACTGTCAGTCTTTAAGTAGCAGATAAATAAATACCATGTCCCATGCCTGGTTTGGTCTTCAGCATATGTTTAGAAATACCGTTTTGCTCTTACTGAAGAGAGAAGGATGATCTCCAGCATACAAAGAGAATAACTGGAATGGATTTGTCCTTGTCTTCTTCCCTCTTTCCCTGTTCTCCAGTTGTGATCAAGGGCATTAATCTTTTGGAAGATTCCCGAGAAGAGCCAAAACACTGAACAGAACACATGTTCTAGAACACATAATTTTATATTATTTAGCAATTCTACTAAAGGCATCCTGAATTTTCTCTACCTGAAGTCTTTAAATAGGAGATGGGATAATGAGTCTTATGTCTGTTTGATAATATTTTTTTAAATGAAAAATAAGTCAGGGTTCAAGACAAAATATTTTTCCAGTCTACAAATGACCTTGCCTTTCACAGGGCTCAGTTTCTGTTTGCTCACCACTTTTTTTTTTTTTTTTTGCCACTGAAGTTCTGCAATGATAGCAGTTTTCCTCTGCATCTCATGGCAAGACAGCAGTTTATTCAGCATGCTAAGCAGGAAACACGGTTCTCTCATTAAGCCTTTTCTAGCCAGCAAGGAAACTGAATGTCTATCTGTCATCTCAAGGTAAAATAGGAACCATTGATTCCTGGAGCCTGGCAGGGATTATTTTGTGCCATGTAACATGAAGATGAATCTCTCCTTGCAAAGTTTAACTAGCAAAGGATGTGTGATGGAAATACTTGGAAGGTGGAAACACCAACTGGGGAAAAATATATGTTGTTAAGTGTTGCTAGAAATGTCCTAAAAACTAGTGTAGTTAGAGGGAATTTGTTACTGCCCTTTTTTCCCCAAATGTCTTTTAGTCTTTATTTTCAAAAGTTTTTTGTATCAAGCATCACTTGGCTAGCATTCTTCAGTATTTCTTTCACCTTCTGTTTAGTTCCTCCTGTAATTCTTTCATCATCTCTGTCTTACCTTTGGCCCTTCTTAACAGGCTGATATCAAAATTTGGTCAAATCCCATCTTAGGTTACAATATTGAAAACATTTCTGAGAAATTTTATGGAACTGGAACTTGCCTATCCCATACAATTATCTAAGCAAATAAATCTTCAGGAGTGAGGCCAAACTATGAGAAGATCCAGAGTTTCCAGTGCAAATCCAAGCACACTTTTTAAAGCAACAGTAAGGATTTAACAGAGTATGTGAAATTCAGATGCCTGGGGAGGAATAACAATCAGACAAAGGAACTCTTGCCTCAGAACAAGGATTTCTCGTAGGAATTACAAATGCATAAAAACAATCTGGATATGGCTTTCTGAGAGAAAATTATTGCTTAAAAATGACTGTTAAAAATTTTTACTTTTCAAATAAATTTGATTTTGGAGGGAAGAATAATGAATTCAGGTGTAGAGTGAGGACTATTTTGAAAAACAAGGAAGTGTGTGGAAAGAATAATTTTTGGAAGAAAACAGTTAATCAACTATTAAAATAAAAGTGGTTTTAATGGGAAAAGACAAACAGCTCTACTTAGAAGCTATTGAAGTTAGCAGTTGTTCAGTTCAGTGCTGTTATATATATTGCTTGTGGGTACAAGGATATTATTTAGCATTCTAAACTACATTTTAAGAACTTCATATTGATGTGCCATGCTGTTGAGAAGCATTGTTATGGTATTGAAGCTTACTTAAGGCTTTCATATTCTTTTGTCCTCGTGCGCCATTGCTGGTAGCAGTTTCAGCTTTGACTGTGTTTCAGATCCATTGCTGAACAAAGATGCTGCAGAGAGGCAAGGAACTGTAATCACTATTGATGAGGCTGTGCTGTGATATATAAAGCTGTGGAGTCCTACACAGTATAGTGGAGTGTGATGGAAGGCAGATAAGCTGAGAGAGCTAATTAAATGACATTTTCTCTCTATCAGGATCAAAAATAATTATTATTAGAAGACTTGAAATGAGGAGTTAGTGTCTATTATCTGAATTTCCTGCAGCTTTGGGGAGAGTTGCAGTATTCCTCTGCTTAGCATGTCATCAACGTGTCTCAACCAAATTGAAGCTTAACCATTTAAATGGGGGTAGTTCACTGAAAGTGAAACAAAGGTTTACTAAAAAGAACTAATACCACAGTGAGTCTGTTTGTGAGCACTCAGGTGACAAGCAACAATGGGGAAAAGAGGGAAGGATTCTGAAAGTGAAAATGCTTTATAAAGGAAAAAAAAAAACAGTTAAAGAGGCAAAGTGAGTAGTATGAAAAATAGTATCTCTGAAGCAAAGAATTAGAAAACAGGATCTAAACCCTGCTTTTATTTTTTTTAAATTTTCTCTTGTGCCTAACTCATATGAAATGGGGGAGATTGACGGCTTTGAAAATTAAAGCTTACTGTTTAGGATAATAATTTTCAAATGGGATCTCTTTATATAACAGCCCTTTCTTCCAGAATTGTTGTGAAGTGCTTTAATAGAGCAAAGGCAGGCACTGCAGCTGGGGAAACCTGGAGTGGAGCAGTACCAGCTAGCTCAGAATAGTCCACCAAAGCATTTCTCTTTGTACTAGAAAATATCACTTCAAAGTCAGCAGCCATTTCCTCCAGTTTCCCCTAGGTTTGCTATAATAGAGGTCCAGATTTCAGCAGTCCACTTAGTTCATGTCAGAAGACCAAAGGGATGGGACCAAGGCTGAAGACTGAAGATCCAGTCTTGTATTACTCATTTTTCTCTGTGAAAGAATAAATATAGTGAGCTCACTGGGAAAATAATTCCCATCTCTGTTCAGATGTGCAAGAAAGCCCTTCTGCTTCTTCTCTTGGTGAAGTCTGTAACTCCAAGTTTAGGGAGGAAGAAAAGGGAAACCCACCTATGACATCTGCTACAGAACTGCAGGAGCCCTGGCTCCTGCCAGCCCTTCACACTTGGGAATTTAAGAGGGAAAATTGTTATGTCTTAAACAGAACATTCCGAGGTTGCAGGAAATAAGTCTCTCCATCACAAATGGCCTCTGAGCTGCTCCCAGGGTAACACAGTATCTGAAGCTTCTTACGCACAAAGGTGTAAGAGGAGGGAAGTGAATCTCCATCCATCACAGACAGGGATGCTTATTGGAAGGGAAGAGTTATGAATTTAGATAGAATAGTATTTCAATTGTAAGGAACATTCCTACAATCCAGACAAACCACAAGTGAATCAGCTTCCTCAGTCCTGTGAATCTGAAAGCTGTGGCTGCACCAATTTCTCCTTTCCAGCCCTGCTAAGTGCAAACACTGGGCAACGAGAGTAGATGCTTGCGTTTCCAAAGGAAGCATCAAAATTTCCAGTGACTGTTGTACCAATCCAGACTCACTGGAACACACACTTCTTTTGGCAAGAGGTCCTAATGAGTTTTGGGTGGGCTAGAGGGGCTGAAGAGTCTGAACAGTGTGTACAAGCGGACCTGGCACTGTCACAGCATTTAGGAAATCTCACTTCCATTCCTTCTTTCATTTCAAGTCTGTTGTGTGTGACCTTGGAGACTTTGTTTTATCTATTCTGGTCCAGCTTCTCCCTTCAGAAAGAAACCTCAGTCAGTTTCTGAAAGCCTCTCATGCAATGTGACCACAGCCCTGTTGTTGCCCCTGCTTCCAGAGAGCCAATATTCCTGTCGTTGGTAAAAGGCTCAGGTCAGTCTGCTCTCTGTTCAAAAGACAAATGTCTGAACCCCACTTAAACAGAGGCCTTGTGCTGGCTCTCTGCTCTCTGTATTCCACTGGGTGCTCTTTATCCTTCAGAAAGAAAGAAAACAATCCATACATGCCAGAAAGACAAATGTGAAAGCAAAACACTTCTATTTGCTTGGGTTAAATGCATAGATCTTGAATTGTTTTGGTCCATTGAAACATTACAATACCAAAACCAGCAATCAGCTCCTCTGGATAATTTTAGAAACTGTCTTTCCTAAAGCCAGCGTGAGAGTAATGAGCAGTGACAAATTATTTGTGCTATTTCCAAGGGAAACTGTTGGCATTAACTTGATGCACAGTCTTTGTTACCTTATGAATAAGAAGTGCAGTTAATATATTATACTCCATGTGTCTTCCAACCCTACCCAGAAAATAATTACACTTTATGGAAAGTTAAGTAGGCAGCAAACTAAGCAGTATGAAAACCACACACAGTAAAACTCCGTTGGCTGCAAACACTGAACAGTTGTTTTGTCCTTCTACTTTGGAGAACTTCATAATTATACATTTAGTGCTACTGAGAGATCCACTGTGCAATTACACAGCCCAGCAATAATGGCACCAGTTACTGTGCAAATATAGGGAGCCACAGGAGATTAAAACAAATGCAGCAATATGCAGAAACAAGATGAGAACAAGGAGTGGGTCCAGGTGTTACTCTGGGAGAGAGTTTTATGGAGGTTTGTTCAATTAAGACAAGAGCATTAGGGCAGTGGCTTTGTCCTCCAACAAACATGGCATTGGCCCAAAGCCTCCAAAGCGAGTTGGTCTGGTTTGGTAGGAGCCATGGCATCAGCTCACAAGGGGAGACACTGCCAGGGCTATTCAGCTGCACAGACTGTTTCCCGGCTCACATGGGACTGGGAAGAGGTCTGAAGGAGATGTGGGTCCTAAAGGGATTGGAATAGAGTTTGTACCTTAAAACCCACCTATTAGAGGATGAAGAGACTTCCCACTTCCAAATTATCTAAGCATATCACAGTCATTACTAAATACATTGTCACAATGCTTTTATGACACAAAGTGACTTAGATATTTCACTTAACCTTCAGGTGTCCAAATCTTTGAGCAGAAACTCCTGTCTTGCCTTGGAGGGAGAGACAAGCACTTCTGAATGGGACTCCCAACTTTTAGAAGAGCTGTGTGAGGAACAGCTGAAGCTACTCTGTGGGAACTGATGAGGAAAGGAGAACTGTTTGTGGAGAACAATGGAGTGTGTCTAAATACTAGGTCACAGGACAGCTGCTAAACCTTCCTAAACCTAGACCAACCTTCACAGACTCTAGGTTGGTATCCAACTGTACATCTCCATTGACTCTGCTCTTTGCAGTTTTCTAGAGCCACATAACTTCTTATGGAGCTTAGTTACAATTTGCTGCCAGACCACAGACTACTGCACACAGACTACATGTTCTCAGCTGTGCCTTTCAAGACTGAAAGCTGTCACTGGTTTTATTTTATAACCAAATGGCTGTATTTCCAGTGTAGCTTCCCCAGACTTCTACACTAAATCAACAGTCCATGCGGTCTGCTGATGGGAAAATGAATCTCTAGGCTCTTGTCCAGCTGAGGAGGTGCATCCCAACATCTTTTGTCTACTAGGGAGAACCAAAATTACCAAGCATAAAACTGTTTTCCAGCTGGCAGGGATTCCACCTCTTCTGCTGAAATTGTGCTAAAGTCAAACAAAAAGCAGTTTTTACAGGGTGGGAGCCCAGCAGAAGAAGGAAACGTGGCTCAGTAGCTCTGGGGTTACTTCACGGACTTAGGCGGTGGGAAGCTGGGGCCATTTCTAGAGCAAGTGGCTTTTTCTTTTTGCTCCCTCTATCCTTCTTTGCCCTGAATTGTTTCCTTGCCAAACAGAAGAGATATTTAATCCTTCCAGAGAACCCTCGTGGTTCAAGCAGTCTCTTGGCAGTTGTGACTTGGGCACAGGACCTCCCTAAAGGCTTGTCTTTTTAAGCAGTTTCTGATTCCTGTGCCATCTCCTTTAGCACCAGTCAAAGCTTATTGTCATCATTTAAGGCCTTGAAAAACACTTTCTACCTCTTTTAGAGTAACTTTACCTCCTGAAAAGCTGCCATTCTAATTTGAAAGTAGCATAGGAAGGAAAAAGACAGAATTTTTCCTATTTCCTACATCTTTATTATTTAATGTTTCTCAAAAAGGCTTTCGATTTTCCATGTAATTTTTGCAAACTTCTTCCTCTTCCTAGTCTGTCATCTAATCTTTATACTTTTTCTGTTACACTGACTGGCAATACCTCTTTTCTTTCTGGTCTGTTAGAACATCCTCCCTTTACAGTCTAGATTTGCCTCATGATTATGTTGAATACAATTTCTTCCAGAGTACAATAAATCACACTATCCAAACTAGCCATCCTTTCACAAGTGTGCCTTGGCTTTGAGATGCAGACAAAGAGCATTCATGTAAGTATACCTTTAATGGAGAGCCGACTGAATGTGAGCCTGACTAATGTCTACAATAGTATTTAACTTACTTTAGTGTTACTATCTAAAAAGGTCTGTACTTTCTTTATGGGGAGCTTCTTTCAGAATTAGCTTAAATCAAGCCTGGGAAGAGACGTAATTCAAGTATTCTGCTGCTTGGTTTGCAACTCATTTGTAGACTTATTTTATGCAGTCATTATCACATTTATATATCTTGCAGAGTTCTGTTAAGATCTGGTTTCTTCACAGGTGGGAGTGGGAACTGCTGTCTCTCAGCAACTGCTTACCAATTCAAATTAAATTAATTTTATTAAAATTACAACAGCACTCTCAGCATACTCAGCTAGTTCATTGTAATAGAACTCTGAATTTATACAGCCTTTTTTTTAATACAGCCTTTTTTCTAGAAACCCTGATGTATACTACTATGTCTAGGTCAAATCGGTTCTTCTAATACCCCTGTGAGAGAGGTGAATAAATATACTTTAAAGACTGATTTTCTTCTGGGCTCTGTTTAGTTACTCAGATATATTTATAGCCTTGAAAAAAATCCTGAAGTCAGTTTTAGTGCGGAATAAATCCCTATGTTAATTTTCCAGTGTTAATTCTTTTTTTCTCAGGTGCTTGAAATTACTGAGCTGCAGCACTTGCCAGCACTAAACTAGAGGCCTGGAAGGAATGTGTGGCTGTGCTTCAGAGTTGGAGCTAGTATAGCCTGCCTTTCAGAAGTGCATGAATTGTGGCCTAATTTTTGGAGTTCAAATACATCTGAGATAGATGAGACTAGACATGCCATCAGCAAAACACTCTGTAGCTGTATCTCTGGCTATGTCCTAAAGCTACACTCCTCTTTAAAATCAAAGTAAATTTTTTACATCTCCGTATTATATATTTGGTTGGAAAAGTAATCTGATTGTTCTGAACAAGTGTATTATAAAGTGATAGTTAAGTTGTCCCAGTTTTGACTGGGATAGAGTTCCTTTTCTTCCTGTTTGTTAGCTGTTACAGTGCCATGTTTTGGATTTAGGACAAGAATAATGTTGATTACAGACTGATCTTTTAGCTGTTGCTTAGTAGTGCTTACCTGAAGCCAAGGAGGTTTCATCTTTTTATGTTGTACTGTCAGTGAGGAGCTTGAGGGACACCAGAGGCTGGAAGGGGACACAGTTGGGACAGGTGACCCCGACCGACCTAAGAGGTATTCCATACCATAGGTCATCGTGCTCAGCAGGTAAAATGGGAGAAAATTTGGTGGCCTCACTGCTGAGGAACAGGCTGGGCATCAGTCAGAGCAACTCTGGCTGTTGCATCTCTTGTTTTTCTTGGGTTTTATTTCTCTCTCTGTTATTTTCCTTTTCATTACTTCTTATTACAATTTTATTTCAATTATTAAACTGTTCTTAACTCAACCCACAAGTTTTCATACTTCCACCCATCCAATTCTCTCCCTTAACCTGCTGGGGGAAGATTGAACAAGCAGCTGTGTGGTGCTTAGTTGCTGGCTAGGATTAAACCACAACACAAATTTATATTAATTCAGTCAATAATTGCTCTGTTATTTATCTTTTTAAATCAATTCTCTGGTTTTACATTAAAGAAAATTCACCTGTTGTCTTCAATGAGAGTTTGACTATGCTTGGTTTTGAGTCTACAATATTTCTCTTACCTCTTTCTTTCCAAAAATTAAAAAAAACCAAAAGCATCACTGCAT
The DNA here is from genome assembly GCF_000738735.6 of Corvus cornix cornix. NCBI lineage: Eukaryota > Metazoa > Chordata > Aves > Passeriformes > Corvidae > Corvus > Corvus cornix. The sequence goes on along the minus strand of NC_046332.1, from coordinate 36,641,683 downwards.
TTTCATAGACACCTATATTATTTAAAACCACATGTTATTTGTATAATCATTAAATCAACTAATAACATTCCCCCTTCTCATTCATACTTTCATCTCAGCTGCTAAAATTGCAATGTTCAATGCATTCTCCACATTCATTTGACTTGGAAACTACATTGCTTATATCAAACAAGAATGCTTGTGTCCCAATCAGTGGAAAAAGCTGGGTAGGTTGTTTCACGCACATATGACACAAATCCCCATCAAAATGGGAAGATAAACAGAGTTTGGGTATCAAGGGTTGCAGACTGAAGAACATCTACCTGTTTCTCTGTTCATCTCTCTTACTGGCACCCCTTTAGGAGTTAATTTAACTCGCTAACCTGGCTAGGAAGTAACTGAGAAAGAGTGACAGGATCAGCTCAGAGAACCATCTGAAAAAATATTACTTCAAATGGTTCAAGTGAACCATGTTTTGAAGGTGCCTGTTTCTCACTCTGATTTTAAAAGGAGTACATGGAATGAGCTCAGAACCAAATGCCTACACTGAAAACATCTCTACGTAGGGATGACAGACCTTACCTTAAGAAATTCTTGCTTGAGCTGAGTAACCCAGTCTGCCCGTGAATTTCAGACCAAGTCAGACATGCTGACAAGACCAGGCTCCTCAAAAAGATGTGGCTATAACTTTCCTTGTAAACACAACAGAAACAGTTTCATTGCAGTTATACAACAGCTGAGGTATTGGAACTAGGGTGAGAGACACCTAACTTTACTTCCTCCCTAACGCTCCTCTTCAGCCCTGGAGCTGCCGTCTCCCAATACTGTAACAAAATGCATCAATTTCCAGGCTACATGCTGCAGAAAGGAAAGAAAAATTCTGGAAATGTATCAGCTGTTACTCTTTTCTGTTTCTCTGTACAATTGCCTTTGTAATTCTCTTTTCACAGAACAAATATCCATTAGAAAAAAATGTGCTTTACGTAATCTATAGTTTTCTACAACAACAAAAGAATGGATTGAAAAATCAAACTCTGGAAAAGCAAATACCTTTTCTTAATACATGATCATTCTTAATATCAGCTTAATATCAGTGTAGGAAACTTCATTGCCTAGTTTAGGTATTGATGTTAACACCTTACTTTCATCATATTTCTTTGGCTGTTTCAGTAATAATTACACAAATCAGTGCTAATTTTGATCTGAAAGAGGAGGTGGAGTACAGGTGGCAGGTAGAGGAATAAAGGGATTGATTGATTTATCAATTTAGCTAACTCTTCTGTTTTCTAAGAATAAAACAGAGATGCTTGTAGCCTGTTAAATGCCTTAGAAGAAAGCAGCAGAAATGGATTTAAAAAAAAAATCCAAAACTTGTCCCTTCTTGTCTTTCATGAGAGAAGTGGAAAGCTGAAAGGAAATTAAAATGCATCAGCTAGCATTTTCAAATGAGGAGCTCTTAACACATGTCAGAGCAATGCCATCATCAGGATGAATGGGTTTGTGGAGACTGGCCTCTCCAGCACAGCATGTACACAGACCTGCAGTAATCCTTCACGTGGATAGCCATGAAGTGCTTACATAAGTGTTGTGAATATTTTTGGCAGTACTGAATTTGCTGTTGGGAAGAAAAATATGACTTGTTTGACATCTAAGTTTAAAAGTATGTTGGGGAGGGAAGAAAGAAATTGTAAGATTTCTTTAAAACTTGTTTATGTAGACAGTTGAATGGAGGAAAGTGTGAAAGCAAAAAAAATTAAAATCAGATACTTTATACTGTGTACCTTATGTTTTTTCTCTCATTTGACACTCCTCTGTGTGAGGGGAAGTAAAAGCAGAAGAATAGGAATAGAGTTTTAGTGAGTGAGTAGGATTTCCCCTGCAGAGGAGGCAAGATTGATGTCTGGGACAACTCTTATCTTTTAGAGCTCTGCTGAACAAGAAAATTTGGGACTGAAATCAGGAGACCAGGTAACTTGAATTCTTGCGCACAAAATGATCCACAGCCGAGGCTGGGATTGGGTGACAAATCAGCAACACAGCTATGCTGTGATGGGGTCCCTGGTGCCTTGTCCCCACAAGTTCCTCGGGCAGGGAAGGAGGTAGGGGCTCTTTTGCTGCCTTGTAGTCCACTTCCTGACACATTCTTCAGTGATGGTCCCAGTTCATGCCCTGTTTTATATGCCCTGAGGGACATGCACTGATCAATTGACACCAGCTAATGTTGGCATTGGTCATGAGAGGATTGCTTGCACATCCCATTACGTTATTGGCACATCTGTCACTTGGAAGAAAAGGTGACGGAGCACACTCTCTTCCTGTGCCTCCACGAAGTACAAGACAGCCTTCCAGTGGAAAGCTGGAAACAAGCTGAGGATGTGACTAAGTAGTCCTGGAGTTCAGCTGAACTCTGGGGAGCCCAGGAGCTGAATGAATCTACGCCTACGTTTTCAAGTTTCTGATGTTCCAGCCTGGTTACTTTTACAGTGAAAATATTCTCTACAACTTGGCAAGAAGCATAATCATGTTCTATTTCTTTCAAGAAAACACCCACTTAATTCTATTATGTTATTGTTTCCTCTAAGTCCTCATTCTGCTGTAAAGAGAGACAATGCAGTGCAAACAGAGAGAGATATATAAATTATTAATTAAGCAGCCCTTTGCTGTTTAGCTACAGGCAGTGTCAGTGTGCTTCTTCAATTCTCTCCTGCCTTTTCCTTGGCAAGCCACAAGCTGCAGATTCCCACTACCTCCAGGGTCCAGAAGAGAGGGAGGGTTGTGCTGTAAGGATAATTAGAGCACCTGAAGATCTTGATAGGTTCTTCAAAGGGACATAGGCCCTAATATGGGTAAGAGGCAACAGCTCTAGTATACAATCACTTCAGGGCTTTTTGGCCTTGCCTCTACTGTTAAAAAAATAAAAAGGCAGGAAAAGATCTCTGTCCCTGAGAAAAAGTGGTTAACAGCACTTGAAAACACAATAAATTTTGTGCATAACTTATCTCCCTCTTTAGCAAATGCTTAAAAACAAAGCTGAGATTACCTGCAGGAGAATTCTCTCTCGCTGAGAGGTGTCAGCACATAAACAGTCAGGGGAACAGACCAAGTGGATAGGGTTTTTTTTTCTCAGTGGATGATGTAGTTTTGGGTGGAAATAGATGGCTAAACCTGTAACAATAAACAAAATAGGAGCAAGGACCTTTTTGCTGCCACTGAGACTAAGTTGCGTGGCCCACCTGCATTCATACTACTTACCAAGCTCTTCTATACACCAGGTGGTAACCCAAAGAGAGAAGTCATTATTTTTTCTTATTTCTTTTTAAACTTTCTGAAATATTGTGAGGTGAGTGCATCAGCCCATCAGAGTGGAGGTTACATAGCACAGTGCTGGGCAGCATTTGTTGCATGTACTGAGGTATCTGAGGCAGAAAGGTTTGCTGGGACAATATGTAAGACCTATACATGGCAGAAAGAGCCAATTTAAAGTTGTTTATCTCTTACTGATGTTTATTAGTTCTCTCTAGGGAGCTACTTCAGAACAGTTTTTGGTCACAGCCTTGGTAGAGATAGTTGAAAAATTAAGAGAAAGCCAGTGAGCGAGCTAGCAACCAAGCAGAGGAAATGAGCCAGGGGTACTGTGATGACAACCCTGGTTCTCTTTTTTATGGATGTGATGTACCCTGGGCATCAGCTGAGCCACTCTGCCCCACACAGATTGAGCTGTCATGTGATTTATTCCTAACTCTATCATAAGATCAAGATATGTAAGGTAGACCCATAAAAATCTGATATGTTTTAATAACCTTTTTCCAAATTGACTTCAGATCTTGAAACTCCACTCAGTTGCTTAAACTCTTCAAGTGTTTACTTTTCTGCTAGAACATTTTCCATAAACCTCAATGCCTGATAATGAGAGATACACCAGCCCTGACAGGATTAAGCCATTTCAAGTCCAGGTTACTTCCAACTCATGCTTCATCCTGTCCATCTTGCCTAGGCAGCACAATTCAGGAGACCTAATTCTATGCCTAATCCAAAGCAAAACATAGAGTAATTTCACCAGAGGTCCCTAAAGCCTGGAAGTTTATTCTTTGCTTGTGAGCCTTAGTATTTCTAACTATTCACTCAAAGAGCTTCCAGGGGTAGGAAAGGTACACCTCTGTTCCAGAAGGAGGTTGTGAGGATAAATGGTCCATAAAGGAAAGGAAATATCTATTGGTTAAACTTGCAGTTGACAGAAGTTTGGTGACACAAAGTAGTGCAGACAGCTGGATTAAATAGAGGAACAGGAAAAGCACCTTATACTTGCAGAACTGGAGACTTCTGGAAAGAAATAAATTAAATAAAGATGTTGGAGTTGTACTTAACTCGGTGTGGGCTCTCAGTGGATTTCTGTCATCTGAAGGATTAAAACCATTCTAGATGTATGAACAGGGAATCCCTTCAGCTCTGTTTTCTATTCACATGGCAGTGATACTATATCACTGTGTCTTGCCAACCTGTATTTCCATGTCAAAAAGAGTGCAGATATACTTGTACTCAAAAGGATCCCTGTAAAATGATCCACAGATTAGAAAGCAACATTACAACATGAGGGTAGATCCTGTGCTCTATTGAGCTCCATTCTGTGCTGAGTTCTGATGATGGAAGGAGGTTCTTTCTTTCCCCCCAACATTTCTGGCAGACAAAAAATAAGATTCAGCACCTGAAAACAGAAGTTATACAAATTAAGACATAATATCCTATTTTTGAAACTAATTAAAACTTTGAAACATTTTATCCAGTCTATGTCTCTATACTTGGGAAGGATCTACTGTCTCCTGATGTCTTTCAGACGAAATTGTGTGTCAGTCAGAAGAGAGATGCTTCAGTCAGAAGAGAGATGCCTTAATCCAGCTACAGTTTGTACAGGTCTCATGGCCCCTTCTGGCCCTGGAATGAATTAATGCAGATCTACGTCTGTGAATGTTCTGCTTAGTTCTGGTTTTGGTCACAGAGAGGGCAGAAAAACATACAAAGTCCTCAGAATACTGATAACACTTGTGGCTTACTGTTAAGACTGCAGTGAAAATCAAAGCTCATGTGTCAAGCCTGTAGCCAGTTGCCCTCAGGGCAAAGGAGTGTGAACATGGGCTCTAGACAAACAGACCTGAGTGAAAACTAGAACTTTAAATTTTTAGTAGAAAAAAAGTAGCTTCTGGCAGTTTGCATTGCATGCACATGAAGTTACTGTGGAGCAATATACATTCATGTTAAACCTATGAATAAACTTGTACTATACAGTTCTGCTGCTATTATACTTAAGGCCCCATGAACTGGAGTGTTAATGAACTCTCGAACCCTTATTAGTGTGAAATGTGCTGAGTGTGTCAGGCAGGGGAGAAAAACAATTAATGGGCTAGTGGATGACATCAAGGCTAGGGAAGGCTCAGTTAATGGGAAGTCAAGAGCATGGAAGATAGGACATCATGCATTGTCAGGAGCCAGAACTTTTTTCCCAGCATTAAATCTTGTCTAATTTAGACCATTCAAGAACTACTAACAAGATGGTTTGTTAGTATGCTCGCAAACTAAGGAGGTGTGTCAACATTTCCACCTTTTGTCTGTTAGAATCCCAAAGCGTACTTTAAGAATAAAATTTTGAAAATAGACTCCACTTTAATCTGAGGACAAAAACAGGAGATGAAATTTACTTAAATTCTGATACACAAATCTCTTACATATGAATGTATGTGAATCTATAATGTCTACATACACCTTCTTAAGTATTTCCATGTTCCCCCTTCTTTATGCTACAGAAGTTTAATAGAAATGCTAACTGATCTATCTTGTAGTAAACTAAAAAGACAGATGAAGAGGCGGATTTCAAACTATTTTGGGCTGCAAACATTGATACCCCTTAAATTTCTCTCTCTTTCTCTGGAGGGACACGGGATAGTGATCTGAGACTACATGGCTGACCTCTGTATGGATGTAAGTAGATGATATTTGATGGCTTGTGACAGCAAAACAGCTATTCCCTAAAATGACAGCACTTATTCCACTGCAGGATTTGGGCATTTGAGTGGTCGGGCATCATCCTGACTTTTAAAAATCACTTTTTTTTTTTGTGTTTAATTCTGTAATTGTGACACAATTCAGCCATTTGAGACTAAGGAATAGGAAAGATTATATGACAAGGTCAGATGTTTAGGATTTTCCTTGCCATGAGTCATGTCTTCACCTTTATGAACACACATTTCTCACTAAATTAATCACTCTCAAAGAGAATAAAACTCTCACCATCAGGGAATATGCTGCCTTTCCCTGTTCCTAAAATACTCCACACAAAACAGGCTCAGCTTTGTTGCCATGGCTGTCTGGAGCCAATGGGAAGAAGGTCCAGGAGCATTTCCAAGGTACTTCCTGAGCCAGCCATTGAGAAGACAGCACTCACTTTCCATCCTCTGTAGAGGAGTAAGTTGAATTGCTGCTAAAATATGAAATAAATGTGGATTTTGGATCTGTTCCTCTTCCCCGCTTTTCTAGAGCTTTCCATATGACAAGCTTTCTATGTGTCTCAGTGTTGGAATGGACTCAAGCGCGTGTTTTGCTTAATCAGCAGGTCAGGGTTATGGGGAGACAATCAAGGCAGCCCCTGAGAGCTTGGAGCTCCCAGCAGCAGGCTTGCATTTGACAAGCAAGTTTGAATTTACTTCTTCTTGCAGCTGTTGAGGAGATTTTAGTCTCTGAGTTTATCATGCGACTCCTGAACCCAGAATTCACACGGAGTTTAAAAATCAACTAATTAATTTAGTGTCTTGCAAAAAAAGTACTTAAGGAAAGACAGGGAAAATTTGGAAGGAGAAGTAAAATATAGCTCTGTCCTTGATCTGCTGTATGAGCTTAGGTGAGTTATTTCACCCTCAGTCTCTGTTTCTCTTTTATCTTTCTTGGCTATTCAAGTACAGGCTCCCTGAAGACAAAAACTGTCTCTCTCTATTATAGTCAGACAGCTCCTTGCACAACAGTGTCTTAGCCCCTAACTATATATTTGATGTTTAGTAATGCAAATAAAAAAATTAACACACTGTTAACATGTTTAGTTCTGTAAGATGCAAACTGAGTCAAGTTTTGTTATAAAGGCCTTGTTACTAAAAAACATAAATTATTTGGGCTAAAATGGTTAACTGTTGTCTGCTTCTATCTACTCCTAGATGAGATTCTCCAAGGAAAAGGCGATTCTCCCCAATAGTTTTTTTGGGTAACAGGAAGAACAGTATGTTTTTCTGTTATGAGCAAGCACAGGTACGTTTGGATAGTTTTAATGAATTTATAACACACTGAAATTAAAGAGGCTACCTAGGAAGTGACACTCTTTATGATCCAGGAATCTCCAGGGCACATCTGCTTTAGGCTAAGGATAAAGGTGTATAAATTTATGAGCTATGCCAGGCAAGCTAGCTCTGGAAACAGAAGAGGAATAACCAAGTATGTGTGTTTCTGTGCCCTGGTTAATTAGCATTGCCAGCAGACCAGGGTAATTAACTTATGTGCTATGATGAATTAATGCTGTCCTGTGTGCAGGGTTCAATTGGATATCTCTGCCAAGCACTAGGTAATATTATATAAATGTTCCAGCTAGTCCAGCATGATGCACAGCACAGATCCATCCAAAATCAAGCTGCAAAGACTGATCAATCTCATCTTTGAATCACAAGCCATTTATCTGTGTAGTTCAGGTAGGACAGTGTTCACCAACTGCTACATTACCCTGATGTTTAAATACATTACAGGGCTTTCCAAACTTCATTTGAAACATCAGGCATGAGAAAGTGCCAAAAGCTTAATATTATAATAATAAAAGATAGAGTGAAGTCGTACTTGTTTCAAAAACATTTAGGTAATGATTCAGGAGGTAGAAATGCTCCAAACTGCTCAGCTTTCAAGCATAACTGCTTTTTGACAGATAATCTCATGAGAGAAATCAGGCAGAAAAGACACAATCTCCTTTTCCTACCAGCAGACAGACCATGTTGAGTAAGGACAGTGACATAGAAGACTCTGAGGTTGATATATTAGATCTGACAAGCACACTGTATGGAGTATGGAATATTGTGTGGCATATGTGTATTGGAGTTGACCTGTCGAAATCGGAGTAAGAAAGAACCACGGATCTCAGCATTTCACTCATTTTGGAAGGCATGAGTCTCACTAAATGTAGACATCCATACTGGAAATGTCTACACCTGAGCTAGTCACTCTCAATTCAGTGGAGAAGAAGAACTTTCTGAGCAGAATACAGATGGTGCAAAAGAACCATCTAAACCAGTTCACATGGCTCACTACAGAGGCCTATTTTAATTTCCTTGTTTTAAAGGAAGTAGCTCAGAATTATTAATTTATATCAACATGTCTGCTAACACTGAAGATGTTTACTATTATGTCAGATAAATCTCACTGTCTGATTTATTCTCATCTGATATTCATGAATTGCATAACAACCTGCATTACTGAAATATAGTAGTGATAAATATGAATGAAGAGTAAGATCTATGCCTTATTAGATGATAATAAATACCCTTGGCCACACCTTATTTTTTTCCCTGAGAGAAAAAAATGTGTGTAGCAATAAAGGTGTATGGAAGAAGACACACATATTTATGTATAGAGCACAGCATATAATACTTCCTAAAACACACAAAGGTGGCTAGAGGAGGACTTCACTGGATGGAGATTCACAACAGCTGCCCATGCAAAGCCACCTCTGTGGTCCATTATCTCATTAAGAACCAGTTCAGGTTCTCTGCAATAGGAACATTCAAGGGTGTACAGTCAGTTTGAAGGTGCTGTCGTTAGGTACACACTCACATTCATCCTCTGCTGTCAACAGAAAGAAAACGGCACCTTCATAGGTCACTTCAGAACTGAGATGTGAGCACCTATTGAAAATCTGTCTCCCTCCACTGACTGTGCAATCTATGCTGGCCTTTGTTATGAAAATTCTCTTTATTATATCAATCAGTCTTTATAGGATAACAGTGTATATTAACTTTGTTAATATACATTAGTCCACATTATCCACTGTAATGTAAGGAGGTAGTGAAATTTGGTATGGTTCATGCTTAAGCAAAACAAACTAAGGGACAGACCAAGCCTGTAAATATATTGCTTCTTGGAAGCTTAGAGAGACCCATGAAGGATAAAGGACACCCCTGGAAAACCAAGATAACACCAGCACCCTAGTCCCTCTAGAGTCATAGAATCATTTAGGTTGGAAAACACCTCTAAGAACCTTGAGTCCAATCATTAACCCAGCACTGCCAAGTTCACTGCTAATCCGGATCCCTAAGTTCCATGTTTTAGGAATACCTTCAGGGATGCTAACTCAACCACTTCCCTGGGCAGCCTGCTCCAAGTCTTGACAACATTTTTCATGAAAACGTTTTTCCTCATGTCCAATCTAAACCTCCTCTGGCACAACTTGAAGCATTTTCCTTGTGTCCAGTCACTTGTTATTTGAGAAAAAAGACTGATCCCCACCTGGATACAGCCTCCTTTCAGGTGGTTGTAGAGAGCAATAAGGTCACCCCTGAGCCTCCTTTTCTCTAGGTAAAACACCCCCAACTCCCTCAGCTGCTCTGCATCAGACTTGTTCTCCAGACCCTTCCCCAGCTCCACTGCCCTTCTTTGGACATGCTCCAGCCCCTCAATATCTTTCTTGCTGTGAGTGGCCTGGAATTGAACACAGGATTCAAGGTGTGGCCTCATGAGTACCAAACATGGGGGAACAATCACTGCCTGGGTCCTGCTGGCTGCACTATTGCTGTTTCTCTAACCAGTCTTTGAAACCCTCCCAGCATCATCTGGCATCATAGACAAATAATTATATAGAGAATGACTCCAGGGACGTCTGGATCTATAGAAAAGCAGCAGGAATGCTGCAGAAATACGGTTGCTTTGCAAAGTTTTACCAATATTAATAACTGGTAGTATGGGTGTGTGATTAGTCAAATAATATTTACCTAAATATTTGAAGGGTATAAGAACCCTACATAAAAACAATCAGGGTTCTTAAATTTGGCTGGGACACCTGATACACATGAACGAATATGTACCTTAGTAAATCTCTACGTGGCATCCTAGCCTCTCTCCTTGGTCAGCAAGTGTCACTTGTGAATTTTCATAACATCTTACTTTAATAGCTAATTAACTCAAGTAAGATAAATTTGAACCAACAAGAGTAGGGGATTTGCTAAATTGCAAATAATAAAATTGTTACATAATCTAAATTAGAACCAAGATTACCTAGACAGAAATGGAGTGTTTGGACTACAAGGCTATCTACCTTTCTATTATAAGTCTTTGTGTATGCAATGTTATCACTCATAATTAATTTTATTACCAAAATTAAACAGGCCTTGTACATGTGTAAGGAAATATGTCAGATAAAATCTTTCAGTGAACTGAGCTCACATTTGTATGAACAGAATTAGATTATTAAGTAGGAGCAAGGTGTATATTTTTTTAATAGTGAGCTGAAATCAATGACACTGGGAAAGAAAAATGACTGAATCAGACCCCAGGTTTCTAATGATTCAAAAACATAAGAAGGGTTTTTTCTTTCTACATTATTAATAGTATTTTTGTCAAATACTTTTCAGAGTCAGGGTATTTTTAAACTCTTCACTATTCAGCAGTAAAAGGAAAATAAAAAACAAACCCACCACAAATAAACCACAAAGTAAATGCAGAAACTGCTATTTCCTCCTGCCCATAGTTAACAAATTGTGTACCATTTCTTTGACTTTTAATTTTAAGCATGAAGTAATATAATCCACAAAAGCTTCACGCTGTAAAAAACAGATAAACTGGAACACTAAGCCATTCAATACATCACCACCATCCCTCATGTGGCATCCTGATTATCTGCTGGATATTAAATATGGCATCCTAATTATCTTCTGGATATTAAATAGAGTTAAAAATTCTTAATTTTATACTGAAAACTCTTCTTTCCAGCCAGAAAATACACTTTTCTCTCTGCAAGCAGTAAAGAAGAGTCTCTGAAACTGTCATTGAAAACTTAGTGGGCTGTAGGGCTGACAGTGGAAATAGCAACATACCCAGGCAATGCTTATTTCACCAATATTCCTGAGCCTGTCAGAAAATGGAATGTAATACCTTTGACACTCTACACTTTAGCCCTTCAGATGGGCTAAGCAAAGTGCTGAGTGGGGTGCAATCACGACAACCAATGGGAAACATCTGGTGGCAATCTTTAGGTGGAATAGGCCACCTGAATCTGGTCCATACAATGTGATATTCCAGGAGCAAAAATCACTTGGCAGATTTCTGTGTTTACAACTAAAGGTCATACTCCTTCTCACAGATTGTCCAAAGTGAGAGCAGGCAACAGTTCATATGCAGTTTGATGTATGTTCCCAGCTGACATGAGCCAGAGCAGCCATCAGAAGCAGTCCTGAGCTGCTCTCACCCCATCTGCTTATTTGTGGCCCCCTTCCACTCTTGATCTTGTGTTGGCACACGTATTTGAGAACTGTGAAATGGAAATGACCAGGGAACTGATCAGAGTGAAAAATTACCCTTCCACAAAAAAAAAGTTAATTTTCTCCCTTCTATAACTCAGTGTTTAAAGTGCCCTGACCTTGTCTGTTATGCAGTCAGTTCCTTTCCAGTGTAAAGGTAAGATATACTGTGATTCTTTTTTTCCTTAAGATACATATAAATTCAGAGGGAGGGACTGAAGCTCAAGGTGACATTGCCCCAATCACATTATTTGCTACATTGCTTGTTGTGTTGCAGCATTACAATTGCTAAGCTTTAACATGTCAGGTATATGTTCCTTCACCTTCCAGTATTCTATTTGATTTCTTACACAGTGCTTTTGCCTCTCTGAAAAGCAAATCTGGAGATGAGAGACATTGATTATTAGTGTATTTCTGCTCTCAACTTCAAATTAGCTTCTAGGCTTTGCATAACAAGACACAAATTATTCATGTGATAAAACCAAGAAGTGATTTATTATCATGTCTGATTTCCAGTGAAGAATTTTCTTCAGATCACCCAGGAAGGAGGCTTTCCTATTTTAAATAAGATAAATTACAATTGACATTGGAATTCAAAACATTACTCCAACCTTTCTAGTTCTTTTGGCCATACAGAAACAAAGCCCATGAATTACACTGACAGCAATGTTCATCAACAGTGTTTCTGAGGCCAGCTTGAAAAATCTGAAATCCTTTGCACAGACTCAGCTCTGTCTATTGCTGCACCACTAGAGCACTTTCCTTGCCTTGAGAAGACAATAATGGTCTTTGTCCCCATCTTACAGAGGTGATGTCTGGAGTGGTTGGGGAGCAATCTGTGGGAGAAAACTTTTTGACTGCTATGTAGAAATAAACAGAACAGGGAAGGTTATGCTTCTTGGATACACACATGGAATACTGACATGCAGGCATGAACACTAATGTTTTAACCACATCTTTCCTGTGGTAAACAGAAAAACCATTTTTTAATTCAAACCTGCAGAACGTACAATTTAATGGAAAATATGATAATCTACTTATGGTATAAGGCAAAAGGCTGATGAAATAAGCACAATTTTAAATTGAAGAATTAATAGCAGAAAGATGGCAATGGAAGGTTGCTTTGGGAATACAGAAGCTAAGATCACTTGTGCTAAATGGTAGGAAGCACTCTCAAAAAACAAGTGAAGATAGGTAAACTGTCTTGAATATCTGTCCCTGTTCTGGAGCAGAAAGAAAATCTCCAAAGCAGTACAGAGGAAAGTGAATAAGCTCAGGCAAAGCAATATATGGGGATGGGAGACTTGTGACGAGGACATTTCTCTTAAGATGCATCCTTCAGTAGCCCCATCTCCTCTGTCTGTCTTGATTTTTGACACCACAGACCTTCTCACTTTCCATCTTGAGAAGCACAAGTAGCAAGATGGGGTTGATCCTACTTATCTCCATTTAGGTTCTTCTTTATCTCTTGCTGTGGATCTGTTGGATAGCTTTGTGGATGACAAACCTGTTGTCTCAGTACTCTAGAGGTCAGTAAAGAAGTGATGGTTGCAACTGTCCACTCTAGAAGAGACTGCTCTGAGTTTAGGTATGCCCATGAGAAAGGAAGGGATGTAAGGTAGGGCATGCAAAGTTTGGTGGCCTTGGAGTCTAATTCACTTACTTCATCTCAGATAGGATCTTTAGTATCTTAAGAAAAAAATCTTAAATTTCTAGTCATGCCTAAGAAAAGAAAATTTCTTTCCAGAAAGTAGTCATTGAGTTTCTTAATTTGGAATTACAAATACTCAAACCTGAGTCAGAATTAAGATTTAATAAAACAACTAAACTATACATGGGTGACTGCTATGAGAGCAACTAAGTGTCCAGTTAATATTTTAAATCTCTTCAGAGCTTTAGAGCAAGGTGAAGATGATTGGACTATCAGATTTGTCTGCTGTTCTGATAAAAAAAAAAGAAAAAAAGGAAAAAAGACTCATCCATTAATCAACCTTTGCCCTAATAACCTAATGGGGCTCTAAAATGAATGGGAATTTTGCTATTCCCTGTAATGAAATGTGAACCTAACCTGTAGCTTCACTTATAGTAGAGCCTGGATGCAGCTTTAAGATGTTATACAAAATGGCTTTAAAATTGGTCTAATATTATTAGACCAGCTTCTTGCAAGATATATCTATTATTTCTCTCCTGTTTTCTGCTCTTACCCCTTTGGCAGTCTTGAATTTTATAGACTGTAATATCTCCCAGGCAGTGGCAATGTCCTTACTCATATCTGCCTGCAGTGTATGCGGCACGTTTCATTCAATATCGCAACCCAACAAATAGGAAATAATAATTTCTGGAATTATGCTTGCATTTCAATAAGCTTGTAAATGTCTTTGAAATCCTTAATGTGACAATAAATTATATGTAAGAAAAAGTAATATGTGTCAAATTTTTTTGGAGACCCACAGCCCAAAAAACCACACAGACTATGTGTTTAAACATATAGACTATATCTATAGAGAGATTCCCACTCAAGGAAGGCACTTAAGTGGAACCAAGGAGATTAAATAACTTTGGTGATTCCAATCTGCAGGGACTGCCTGATCAGCATATAGCCGAGGACTTTATCAAACTATGAATTTTGCAAGTATACAGTGAAGACTGATTCCAAGCCCTGAGCGCTTGCATGCTAAGGAAAGGACAGTTAGACAAGGAGTAAAACGAGGTCTAGTCCAGGCCTGTTTCAGGGGACACTGGTTTGAAATCCATTTAGAATGGCAAAGACACAATCACTGCTTGGAAGATGCTGTTTCATCAGTAGCTTTCCATGTGTGGGCAATCCCACTGAAAGGTATTTGTTGCCTTTTATACAGAAATTTTCTAAACAAGACGAAAAGCTAGCATGAGAAGGAAGAAGGAACTGATGAGGGTAGTAAAACCCAAAAAGGCTAAAAGAAGACTGTGATTATTTTCCAACAGCAGATATAAAATCTGAATTGTAGTCCCTCTGGGCTACTTCCATCTCCTATTAAATCTGATGTTTTATTTTCAATTTAGAAATGTTTACAGGTAGTAAGGAACAACATTTCATCAACATGGTAAAGTTGCAAAAGATCAATCAGTTCCTTTCTCTGGTTTTCCAGAGTGGAGTTTCTAACACTTACCTGAATTTGTAGTGGTAATTTCAAGGAAAGAGTTTGGAGGCAGGAACTGGAGAAGACTCAGACTGCCTCTCTTCAGAGCCAAGAATCCATTGCACAGACAAAAATGACATAAAGTCTTGTAATATAACACCTCTAAATTCTTACATGTAAGTAGAACGGACCTGTTTCAAGCAGCTAGCTTAGGTGCTCCCTTTAAAATAACCAGTAAAAAGGGAGTTATAGCTGCAGTTTAACATGCATGTTCTGAGTTGCCCTCCCCAGCTGTCTATCTTTTTCTTCTGAATATTTTAGTCTAGGCTCTAAACTCAGCCTCTCAGTCTGCTACTGAATGTTTTATATGGTAATACTGTTTTAAAGACTTGAAATCCCTAGATTCACTCAGTTAAAAGTTTAGCAGGTGCAGAAAAGATGGCAGAACTAAAAGAATCTTTTTGTACTTCATGCTTTCAAGGATTTTTGTTTTCCTACAATCTGTAAACACACTTTAGGAAAGTTATATGTTGGCAAATTCTTGAAATACTTTATACTTTAGCAGCAATATTTGAGATTGAGCTATGGAGTGACCTTGAGTGAGTGACTGAGAGGCCTTAACAGTCACAGACTATTTCAGGGAGAAACATGCAAACTTGTCCCCATAAAAAAATCAGTATTTTTCTCTGTTTAATTACTTAATTTTGAGAAGCTAGTTATAAAGTCATAAAAATTCTGGATGGCAAGTAGACCATTGTTCTTTTCAGCTCCACAGGGAGACAGCAGGAACATCTGCAAGACACTACCTCCCACCAGGCTGAACAAGGCAGGTAATGATGAGAACACACATGAGAATATTTATACCAAACACAGTTTCAGAAACACAACTAGGAAAATTCCAGAAAGCTTGACAGACCTGAAGTGTGAAATTCCACTGTTCATTAGGAAATCTGCAGAGTTCCTGTGTGTTTTGTGGAGTTGTGTGTCAGTTCTACCAATAAACCAGGATAGAATTTTGCCCAAAATCTGTGTTGTTCAAAGTGTAGGTGATGAAGGAGATGTCTGCCAAGAATTCCAGAGTAAGAAACTATGGGCATGTGCTCTCTGAGGAAGGGTCATTATCCTTTTCCACAAAAACAAAACGCTGGAAAATTTTCTGACAGCCTCTGTTGAAAACGGAGTAATAAGTTTTGAAGCCTTTCATTCTTCCAGTGGAGGCCTGTTTCCCCATTGCCTTGCAAAGCCATTTACAGCTTAGGCTGTACATGAAAGATAATAATAGACTTCAATTTATTGCTGAATAACAGTAAATACAGTGCAATGGAGAAACAGTTGTGGCAACAGTTTAAAGCCCAGCTGAGCAGGAAACATCAGAAAGGTGCTGACAGCACTGTTGAAGTTGATGCTTTTTGATGAAGTCTCTGTGACATGAATGACTCCACTTACTACTCACAGCTACTGTCCCAGTGTCAGCATAACCAGACACAGGTAACTTCTGTGCATTGCTGATTGTCAGCAGGTATCAGGGATTTTCAGAGGAGACCCAAAGCAACTGGTAGCAGATAACATGTTTGAGAAGAAAAAGTAGGTCACACCCTGATGCTGCTTCCATGCCCACCCACCCACCCCTCCTGCATCCTCCCCAGTCCATGAATGCTATCTGCTGGAAAAATCAACAACTGGACACAAAAAAAGCAAATAATGTGGAACTAAAGAATATTAATTAGGATGGTGTGTCAGCAGCAAGTGGCTAGAGAGTAATCTCACCTTAAGAGTCTGCTGCTCCTTGACTACAAGTGAGCTGACTGCTGACTTGTCCAATAATTCTTCTGTAAACTGATACTGTGAGCAGAACTGCCTTTAAATTCCCAGATATATTCCATAATCATAAAATTTTGACTAGCTGAAACTAGGTATCTCCCCCGAGAATATAAGTATCAGTATGAAAAATGGATATGGTTTCTGGTCAAAATAAAAATCCTTCCAAAATTTAAAAACAAGTTTGAAAAGTAAAAGTCTTGCACATGGATGTACATGAAGCTGAAATAGAAATGGGAAATAACATATCCGAGAGAGCAAAAATTTATTCTACTTCTCTCATATTTCTGTTGGATGCTCTCACCACTGATTCTTAGAAGAACAAGGCTGAGATTGTCTCTGTTTCAGGATGATTTCCACAGTGTCCAAGAATGATTTTTTAAACACCAAATCATACCTTGAATGAGGACTATTGGCCACTTACCCTACACAACAATAATAGTTCCTCTCCTGTAGGAGAGTCTTAAGATTAAGTGTAACAAATACTGAATTACACAAGGCCACAGATTTCATGCACCAGCTTGAGGCTATATTTGAGTCTAAACCCGCTCTGTATCTTCACTCCATAGAGATGCAGGCAGCTAGCTACTCAGCCATGAGCTGGAACTGACCTGTCAGACCCACTGGAGCAAAATCCTTGGAAATGAACTAACCCTTGACGAGGACACTGCCCTGTACCTGCGCGTGGTGTAAATGGTTTCTGTAAGAGTTTCAGCTGTCTTTGTACTGATTTTGTGTGCCTGTACAGACTTTTTCTTAGCATATTAAAGAACATCAAAATGCACTACAGATTAATCATCTACATAGAACATGGAATATGGAAATGTATTGTTCTTCTCACCTCTAGGAAGACAATGATGAAATGAACCTTTTTCTCCTTTTTCTAAATCCTGTCCTAGTCTCCCAGTTGCCATTCTGCTCTACATGAAAATCTAACATCAAAGATTATTTGACAATAAGACAAGTGTTTTTGTGTTTGATATACCCCAATGGATTATATTTCAACAACAGAAAAGATCACCCTCAGTTGTCTTTGAAATTTTAAACATATGAGAAGTGAGAATTTTCATTATTTTGCAATACTACCATTTGTTGCTATGAGTGACACGAAAAAAGAATTAGAACCTCCGTAACAGTCTTCCCTTTATAAATTTGTTTCTTGCATTTCTGATTAACACTGTGCTAATTAAATATGCAACTCAGCATGATGCATGGGAAATTAGCAGAATAGTTCTAACATTAAAAATACAGTGAAAATTTATCTCACTGTCTTACTAAAATGATACTTGTTTAATGCATAACAGTAACATTACCACAAATTTTAAGGATATATCACATTTGCAAAATTAAAGCTTCATATGCAGCAAACCTGTTTGCTTTGAACAAATGCACTTTGCACACATGTTAAAAGAATTCTACTAAAAGCAATTGAGATGTTACAGAGCATAAAACATTCATTCATAAAATCCACTTAGAATAACAGTGTGCTGGTTTTGGCTGGAGTGGAGATGAATTTCTTCACAGTAGCAAGTATGGGGCTGTGTTTTGGATTTGCGTTGGAAACAGCGTTGATAATGCAAGATGTTTCTCTTATCGCTAAGCAATGCTTACACAGTGTCAAGGCCGCTTCTGCTTCTTGCCCCGTCCCACCCCGTCAGTGAGGAGGCTGGGAGTGCACAAAGACTTGGGAGGGGGCACAGGCAGGACAGCTGACCCCAACTGACTCAAGGGGTATTCCATATCGTATGGCATCATGCTTGGCAATAAACTAGGGGGAAGGGTGGCAGGGGTTGATCCTCTGGGACTGGCTGGGAATCAGTTGATTGGTAGTGAGCAATTGTTTTCATTGTTTTCATTTTAGACACTCATCTTTCTTGGGTTTTACTGCCTTTTTCTTTTTTTTTTTTATTGAGAAAGAAATCCTCTACTGCAAAAAGGGCAGCCACTTAGAGCACTCACAAAGCAGGGGACATCAGTCAGTTCTCAATCCTCCTTGGTCGCATGCCCTTTTGCAGCGTTCAGAGCAGGAGGCTACAGAACAAGTTGCGTATGGACACTGGTAGCTTCTTTGGAAGCAGTGGCAAAATGCTACAACCCTGGGGCAAGATGGATGACAAAAAAGAAAGAATGTAATTCAGAATCTGAGTTGTCAGACTACTTCATAAGCATTGGACAGACTGTGCTCTGATACTCATTTCTCCAGCAGTTGAGGATTTGGCACTCAGACAGCATTTGGATGCTTCACATCCACTGGCACTGACCAGAGTGCTTGAACTCAAGAGTGCCTGGCACACACTGGAGGGGCTTTCCTGATACTCCTTCTGGAAGGAAGCATAAGACACCTACATAGACATTCTAAGTGCCCTGGATCCACACATCAATGCACAGAGTCACCCCACCGCACCGCACACTGGGCATTGTAGTGAGGAAATCACATACAGGAGCTTAACTGTCCTCTGCGCGTCACTCAAATGTTCAGTCAGATGAAACCTATCTCGGTTGGTTGACAACAAAAACCAGTGAAGATAAATAGGCTTCTAAATTAGGAGCTTCAGCTTGCTTACTAAAATTAAGATGAATCTGAATCCAAATCCTGAGATACGAAACGCTTAAATAAGAGGTACTTAATGAGGTGCTTTGATCTTAGACTTTCAATGCTTCAGTTTTTCACCTGTAAAATAGGGATAACACAATTCTATCTTGCAAAAAATGTTGAAGTAAATGCAAGGGTCTGAGGAGCAAGGATCAAGGCATTAGCTTCCTCACCTGAATATGAGAACTCAGCACAGCTCCCCTGAAGATGAGAGTAAAATACTTCTAAGAAAGAAAAAAAACAAAGCTGAAAGAAAAGCCTTGAGATGAACACTGGTTTCTTACTGATAATCTGTTTGTTTAAAGAGGGAGACTTCAGCAAGCACAGAAACTTTTTATTTTTCTCAGTTTATGATCTATGTTCCAGGGAAGCTAAAAATCACATCTGTTCATTCTCAGTCTTAGGCAGGAAACTTTAACCCAGAGTTTTGGAGATACACATTGACTGCTGTGTTATGTTTTAGGCCTTTTTATGTCAAACTGTTTTCATTGACACTGGTGCTCATTTCATACACCAATGTTTCACTCTTCCTTCTCTCTGTAAAGAACAGGTGACAGCTTAATATTTGTGCTATATTCAATTGGAAAATACTCATGATCACCTAAATAATTTTAAATGACATGGTTTCCATAGATGTGTTCGCACAGATTTACAGCTACAGAACATTGTGATGCTGGATGGAAAATAGCTGGAGGAGGTCTGGCTACAAAATTTCCTCTGTGGAAGTTAAACTTAGAGGACAGTGGAAAAAAAATTACGTTGAACCATTACAAAGTAGATTAGAGCAATAAAGAAACAAACACACAAAAAGATGAATTTGAAATTGATGAAACATTACCTCCAAGCAGCTTCCCTGGAATTCAGTCATTTTGTTTGCAAATTTTTAATTTAAAATGTAAAAAAATCCCCAAAAACCCCACCCAAAAAACCTTGCTAATGAGGACTGAAATTAATTATATATTTATAAACACATCTAAATTTTTTCTTGAAGTAAAAGCCTCCACTCCATCTCCTCTGACTTGCTCCATGGGGATGAATTTCTGGTCTGTGGTAATTAGGTTCCACTCACATGGGCTGACTTAGATGATAAAATTCCAAGGAAACTAACAGGCCAAATGTAATAGCAACAGAGAGTACTTGTGAATTTAAAGATTTCTACTGAAGCTGATAAGTAAAATAAATATTTACATGGATAGAAACATGTAAGATACAGCTTATGAATTTTTTTAGAAAATCAGTAATTTTGAATTTATATCTAACTTCAATAAAATACATCCTCAGAAAATAAGTACTTTAATCCATGTATATTATCTCCCATAGGCTCACCTTTTATCAAAATATATTACTTTTACATCTGATTTTCACTGGTTTTATTTATATATTTTTGCCTTCTTTAAAGGACTAAAATCTTCACTAGAAGAGACTTGAGATGCTTTTTTCTGTTGCCTAGAGATACATATCATTATTTTCTAGAAGTTATATCCTAAGCCAGTAAAATTACCAGAAATTTTGTCACTGGTGCTGGTGTATACAAGTGCCTTCCTGAGGGTGTCTAAATCTGAAGATAGATGAAATACTAAACAGGCAAATAACCTGGTATAATATCATAGTTTCTATATTCCAGTTCCTTCTGTATATCATAAGAGATGGTCACAGTTACTACAAACAGATACAGAGCATCACTAATTTAAAAAAGCCATTAGGAACTCCAGCTGTAACTTTTAATGATTGTCAATTTAAATTTATGCTGATGAACCATAAGGATGATGTAGCAGGAAAACTATGATGTCAATATTGTTTTACAAAAGGGCTTTTATAAGGAAACAGTCACAGGGAAATATATATACTTATGGAATGTTTCTATCCTCTTATCAGAAAAGGCATATCAAATATCTTACCCTTTCAGCCTTCTTTCCAAATGCCTTCTTATCACAAACCTAATGAGTGTGTGAGGCCATATGTATGTGTCCTATGTTGAATACTCTACTGCTATTATTCTCAACCCTTGTGACAAAAAAAATGTTGTCATTATTCACTTTAAGTTTGAAATCCATTGCTTCTTTGGAAGTTTTTGTTTCACTGGTTTGTATCATTGGTATTTAACTAACTTGACTTTTTTCATCAGTGCATGAGATGTCTTGTCTGAGCTGGTAGTTAATTATCTGTTGTCTATAATTTCTCGAGGGTAAATGAAAAGAGAAGGAATCCCAAAAGGGCAACTATTTGCATTTTTCTAAGATACATATTCTAGAATGGGATGGGAACTAGAGTAGTTTATGTTTCTCAGCTCATTATAGCCAGTACCAGCACAGGTAAGTAATACAAGTTTCTGCCCATTTTCACATACTTAATTCCAGACCTGAACTGACCAAAGAAAGAAGCCACCTTTCAAAGAGTAGTTTCAAAGCACCTCATATAAAATTATTAAAGAAATTCGTATTTGCCAGGGAGACAAAAGTCTTGTCAACTGCCGACTTAGCTGAAGTTTCCTTGACTTGATTTTTCAGTTTGAGAATTTTACTTTTAATCAAAGGGCTTGGCTATGACAAAAGCCAATGTTCTACTTGGGTCTTTTTAATTAAATGGCTCATTCCATAAAACACAAACACTTTACAGAGAAATAAGTTAATCTAGTACACCTAATTAAGCATTATACATTGGAGCCACGCATCAGTGATTTGAGTTATATCAATGGACCATTTCATTTATCGAGGCTGACAGCGCAAGTTCTTAAATACAATGATAAATGAATTCCCTTCAAGGGAATGATACTTCACCTTGGCAGTTTTCTCTCTTTTTTTAATACTTTAGAGACAGCTAAGAGTGATCAGTTCATAAGCATCCTAAACAAGCACTCTTCCATTTGGTTAGTTTCTGTAGTCTATCTCCCTCACTAAGTCTTCAGGGTTGCCTAGAGGTGACCACACTTTCCCCTTCCCTCTGGTCTTTACAATAAGGTTCTATTCAGGAGAAAATTTGTATGAACATTTGTATAGCCATCATGGCTCTTTTGAAGTAATTTTGAAGACAAAAAGCAACTCTGACTTTGTGAGACATACAGCTGGCTCTGTTTAATGTTGATAAGCTGGGGATCTCAGGCTGGGGTGGAATTTATCCACTAAATAGTGTTCTTTCTCCTCCTTTGCTTTTTTTGAGAATATGGAAATATGTAGTTCTGCCTGAACTCATTTAATTCAGTGAAATAAAATATAAATCACATTGATAAAAAGGAATGTATTGTTGCTTGCTTAAAGGAACTTCTCTGGATGAAATACAGCAAATTATCTCTTAACTGTATTTTTCATTTACCTTCAATTTTTTATTTTTCTCCCTTGTGTGGGATGCTTTCCATGAAGGTGTTAATTTTTTACAAAAGACCTAAATATATATTCACTATTCACTTTTGGTATTTGAGGGAAGCTGCAATTTTGTTTCTGAATGTTTTTATTTTGATTCATATTTTGATTTGGCTTGGATAACAAGATGCAAGCCATTGTACGTTGTCTTACTGTAGAAAAAGCAAATGTCTGTTTTAGGAAAGGCTTGGAAAAGCTTCTTTACTTTCCTTTTACAGTATTTAGGATGAATAACTACGCAATTGTTTTTGAAAACCCTCTGGCTTCTCTTAAAATTGTTTTATCCTCTTGCAAATCGAATTCCTCTTATCTGCAGTTGTTCTATTATAAAAGTTCTTAATGTTCTCAAACTAAATACATGCCTGGATTACACAAGCTGTCAGAGCACTTGCCTCGTTTTAGCTGAGTTGCCCTGGATGTTGCAGGATGTCTCATCTATTTCAGAGGGACATGCATCTCCCTTAAACCTTGCTTTATATCCTTTACTCCTTGTAGAGGTCTCAAAATCTTTGAGACTCTCAAATGGCACTAGATGCCTAAGTTCTGACAAGAAGTGTTTTAAGCCCAGGTTGGATGGAGCTTTGAGAAACCCGGTCTTGGGGAAGGTGTCCCTGCTCATGACAGGAGGTTTGGAAATGAAAATCATGACAGGAAAATTATGATCTTTAAATTCCCTTCCAATCCAAACTATTCCATGATTCTATGATTCTTCTTTCACAGGTTTTTCTCTGAAATATTTAGAATTACTGCCAGAAATGCCTACACTGTGGATTGCAAAGAAGTGCTATGTTTATATACTTTTGGCTCCTTGAATTGTCTCCTGATGTGCTGAGAACCAATAAGGCATTAATAAAAGAAAAAGCTCTTTTCACTAGTTTTGTGTATATTGTTTCTTGACTGTGAAACAAAGAAAATCTCCATGAAACTATCAGTTCCTGTACAAACCAGTCTTCATCCAGCTATTTCAGGAAAGAGCATAATCAGTCATTGACACCACAGGCTCAGGCAAGAAGCTTCCCAATACTGATAGAAAAGAAGGGGTGATTTGTCTTATACTGTAGGAAAGTTTGGCAGGATACTCAGTTTCTTATATGATACTCATGCTTAGAAATATTTATTTCCTTAACTTATTGCATGTCAGTGGGATAGACAGCCCAGAGAAATAGCACTCCTGAAGCTGGTCCCACTGGGAGGTGCAATAGGGTGCATTACAGTGTAAAGCAGCATTGTCCTCAGTTGCTCCTCTGATTACTTCAAATGGTAAAAGCTAAATGATATTAGTTTTTCACAGCTGTACCATGTGTGGTGAACCACTGCACTGGGTCTGGTTAGGATGGATCTTTCCTCATTGCAACCCATATAGTGCTGTGCTTTTCATTGGTGCCAGTGTTGATAACACACCAATGTTCCAGCTGCTGCTGAACAGTATTTGACAAGAGCTGGTGCCTTTTCTCTATCCCACTCTGCCCCCTCACTGAGCTGGTTGGGTGTGGGCAAGAGGCTGGCAGGGGACACAGTTGGGACAACTGACTTAAACTGACCAAAAATATTTTCCATACAGTCTAACATCATGCTCAGAAATAAACCTTAGGGGGAGTGAGGACCAAATTTTGCCAAAGTAGCCATTTCTCAGAAACTGGCTGGGCATCAGTCTGCTAGTGGAAGGTGGTACATGATTGTCTTTGCATAATTTGATTGTTTTTTCCTTTGGTTTTTTTTTGGTTTTTTTTTTGTCATTGTTTTTTGTTTTTTTCTTGGTTTGTTAGTTTGGTTTTTTCTGTTTGTTTGGTTTGGTGTGGTTTGGTTTGGGGTGTTTATTTGTTTTGGGGTTTTTTTTGGGGGGGAGTGGGATTTTTGTTTTTTGGATCGGGTTTTTCCCTTTTTTTGCTACCTTCACTTGTTGACCTTGTCTCTATCTCAATCCCTCATTTTTTTCCCTTGCCAGAAGCCTTCCTGAGTCTCTCTCCCATCCCCCTAGGGAGAGTGACATAGTGACTGGGTAGGGGCTTAGCTGCTGGCCAAGGTTAATCCACTACATCTGTGTAGGTCCTTGATGTGGTCTAGAAACATGATGGCAGCAAGCAGAGCTCTGAGCCTGGAACAGATAAATCCAGCCACATTCACTATCTTGGAGAGAAGGTGCACACTCTCCCATGGTAACAGCATGCTAGCAGTAGAGGCTGGAGGAACAGCTGACAAATCTTTGTTCCTTTGCTGTGCATTTGAAAGTGGAACATAGAAGAGAGAAGATGGAAATACAAAGTTCCTTTAGTGCAAGACCAGGAAAATGACCTGCAATTTTGGCCACAACAACTCCTGGAAGCTGTTATTCAGAGCCACGTAGAGAGGTACAGCATATCTAGAAAGTATTTTAAAACTCTAAACATCTTCTAGAGTTACTCCAAAAAGACTTTGTTGTCTGCTTCATCACCCAAAATAGCCCAGAATACAAGCATATAGCATCTAGAATCATTCTCAAATTGTTATTCATGTCATATGTCTGAAAAGGAGGTGAAGTACAGTTTTACATTTCCATAATTATTCCAATTTTTAACAGAAACATGTATGGAGGAGTTAAAGAGAATATTTATGCTCTGGGAATAGGAACAGAGCAAACCTGCCACAGGTGGTCAGCAGGACCAGTGATCCTGACACAGAAGCCACCATGGCTATCTCTGCTGATGAGTACATCAGGTCAGGAGCAGAGTTGTGCTAGTGGAGACATACTGCCTTCAAACCCTGGTCCAGGGTTCTTTGCATTCCTGCTCTGCCCTACAAGGTCAGGGCTCTTGGAACTGTGGTCCACCATGTTTCAAACATCTCCTTACCTATGCAGGACTGCTAGAACACATGCAGGAGAACCAATAGGTTCTTACAAGTAAGTTTGAAATAATTACCACAGGATATGTAAATTTAAAACTCTATAGGCCTCACACATGGGGTTTTTTTTGTCTGCTGTAGTGCCTTCAAAGTGGCTTGGACTGTAACAAATTTTCTAAAATGGAATGGGCGGGAGGGTTAAGGCATTACATCAGTGTTGCAAGGATGAAGAGAAACATGCACAATACAACTCTGTCTGTGTATGCATGTTCCAAAATAGTCACCCAAGTAGCCTGGCTTGGGAATAGTATCATATCCAACTGTACATGTACACTGTACGTGCATTAAAGTTTGAAAGAGCTTGTAAGAGGTTTTTTTCTTAAATTAGACCATGGCTACCATGCACAATTGGCAAGTATCTGATGTGTGAAATCAGCCGTCTGCAAGATCTAAGAGAAAAGGAAAGCTGAGACAAATTGAGCTCTGTTGGCCTCTCCAGTCTGATTAGTCCATGCTGTCACTTGAAGTGAAGCTGGATCCTTGGATGTCATTCTTCTGTTGTCTTACACAGTGATGTTAGATATTTCTGCTTGCTCCCATTAGTGCTTCCTAGGAATCATAATTAATTTATATTAGCAAAGACAATTTCCATTTGCTATGGCAGTTCTCCAGCTCCCTCAGGCTTTTCAAGTAATAATAAATTATCTAAATAAGATGTATTACTTCACTTCTGTTACAATCCTTCACATTTTGGGGGTCCCTAAACCTATCCAGCAATGCATGTTTAACAAATTGGAATTCAAATGGCCTGATAGTCCTCACCCATATTCCTAATGTGGCTTTACTTCAGTGGCTTTTTTTTCCTTGCAGTGATGTGCCAATCCACTGATCATAACAAGCTATATTTGGAGACCTACACATGCTCTTGCTGGGAGGATTGAAAGGGTGAATTTATAGCTTCCCAGTTGGATGGCAGAACCCATTTTTCATACTTGTGTGCACATACAAATGATTAAGGGAAAAAAACATGTTCTGTCCTCTTAGCTGCAGTCAAATGCAATGATTAGTGTCCCAAATACATTTTGTCAAATTCTGAACTTAGCATAATTGCTTCATAGCTCATACCACATCTTATATAATTAATAAATTTTTTGTTGTCAGCAGAAAAAGTGAGGGAAAATGCAGATTGATGGTTGGAAATGATCTGTTGATCTTGTATTTCGGGTTTAACCCAAGCAGTTAATTTATTTTTTTCTTGGATGTGCAATACTGGAAGTCCTGCATGCAATAGATTCATTCATGTCACGCTTCAGCACTACTGGCAACAGTCAATAATTGCTACCTTTTTATTTTCTAAATTTCTCCATTTTAAGGATTGTGATTTGGCAGCTCTGTGAAATAAGCTTGAGAGTCTTTTACTCTATCACCTCTCATTTCTGTAGAACCCAAAGTACTACAGCAGCTGAAGTGATTAATAAGCCTGATGACAGTGTCTCCATGAGCTAATGAGTGGAATAACCTCAGGAACCAGGGATTTGCCGTTTCTTCGAAATGGATGTTAGATTGTTGCATGAGCAGCAGTCCTATCTGCATCCTACCTTGTGTGGGTAACAATGATTGAGCTTACAGATAGGGGAGCCTGGGTGCATCTTTTGCCTCATTTTTAAGCTGGGGATGAAGGGATTGAGAACAGCCCTGGGTGAAAGACTTAGGGGTGCCAGCTGACAAGAAGCTCAATATGAGCCAGCCATGTGTCCTTGCCCAAAAAGAGTGCTTCAGCCTGGGCTGAATCAAAAGCAGTGTGGCCTGCAGGGTGAGGGAGGGGTTTGTCCCCTTCTGTTCCTCTCTGGTGAGACCCCTCCTGCTGTGTCCAGCTCTGGCATACTTAGCACAGGAAAGGCATGGACCTGGTGGAGTGGGTCCACAGGAGGGCCACAGAAATGATCAGAGGGCTGGAACATCTCTCCTATTAAGAGACCAGCTGAGATAGTGGGGGTTGTTCAGCCTGGGGAAGAGAGGGCTCCAGGGAGATCTTATTGAGGCCTTTCAGTACTTAAGGAGGACTGTAGGAACCCAGAGTGCCGAGAATATCTCTCTGCCTGTTTTTAAGGGTTTTTACCCCCCTGGACAACAGTGGTATAGCTTTAAACCTTGGAAAAAATTACCAACAGTCAGACAACAACTAGAAAATACAGTGGTGTGAATTAGGTTATAGACTACTATGTAAGATTGTCACAGGGTGAAAAATTTAGAGGTTTTAGGCTTCTCTTTATAGTAAATAGATAAGAGTAAAAAATATCAAAATGGAGGATTGTTGTTGTTCTCTAGACATTCTTCTCCTTCTTCTACTACTCCATATTCTGCAGTAAAAGTAGTTTGGATTGATTGGATAGGATATTCCGTAGTTCCTAGTTGTGTTACTGAATAATTGATAGGAAAGTGAAAATAATGTACGTTTTTAGTAACTATTGGTTAAAATATCTTTAAAAGGCTGTATAAATCTTGATAATTGCGCTCTCTCGCTCTCACTCCTACTTTGCCTCCTTCCATGCTGTACCTGGGTCAGTTCCTCTGATAAGACTTAATAAACAACTATCTGGAAGCATTGAAACTACAGAAGACGTCTTGCTTTATCTTTTAAACTCCTTGCAAGGACTTTCACCAAATTCTCTCCCATCAGGAGAGACTTGATTTATGGCACGGTAAAGTGTCAGAGGACCTACCAGAAAGATGGGGACAGGCTATTTCAGCAGGGCCTGTAGCAATAGGACCACGGGTATTTAAACTCTTTTAAGAGTTTGGTTCTGACTAGATGTAAGGAAGCAATTTTTTACCATGAGGGTGGTGAAATGGTGGAATATGATGCCCCATCCCTGCAAACATTCAAAGTCAGGGCAGATGGGACTCTGAGAACCCTGATCTAATTGAAGATGTCCCTGATCATTGCATGGGGATTGAACTAGATGACTTTTAAAGGTCCTTTATAAGAAAAACTATTTTATGATTCTTGCAGACTCTTCAGCCTCCTGTCCCTAGAACTGTGTACATCAGTCCTTGTAGGTTTATAAAGCCTTATCCAAACCTGTGCTCCATATAATCTCTGCTGTCACTGCCTCCTCTAGTTAAAGGATGAAAAGATAATTATTTTCCTAAGACACAGCTGACATGCACTGCAGACAAAGCCTGTGCCAAGTTGCCAAGGTTTTCTGATGGGATTATACAAATTCTCCAGTATTTTAGCTTTACACCTGAGGTGGATGGATAGAGGATCCATCCTACTATTTCCATTCAGCCAGCTCAGAAGCTGGATAAACTAGCAGCTGACATTCTTTGCAATGAATATCCAGAGAACCAGCCCTTCTGCCTCCATCTGTGTGAATACATGGAAGGCTGGAAAACATAAAAAATATGTATGTGTAATTATGGAGGAAGACAAGATGACAATACATATAAGGAAGTTTGAGTGCATGCTGAATGCAAGAAAAATAGACCCTGCATGTGTATAAATAGCAGGGGAAGATTAATATGAGTAAATCTTGGTCTTTGCTGCTTTATTGTTACTCAACTAGGAGAGACAGGCTCATGTTTTCAATGGAGATGGATGATTCAATGCTCTTTCTTTTTGGTTTAGGTCAAGTAACAAATGTTTTTCCACTTCTTTCTTGTCCTTTTCCTATCTTGCATCAAGTGTAAAGACGTACTCTCCATATGAGATGTGCTTATGTAAGACAGATCATGAACCACAAGATTTCAAGCTGGGAGAGGTGCTTATTTTTTGCATGAGGTGCAACATTACAACTTTTCCCTGATAGAGATCTTGACATCTGTCTCATAAACTCACCACATGGGAAAGCAAGGCTCCTGCCATGGGGAAGAGGAATTTGCCACAACACGAAGGCAGGAGCTGAGTGATAGAGAAGTCATAACTCCTTTAGCTTCTGGCCTGATCCCAACTCTGCACAGCTGCACTAGTCCATGTTTTCAGCTGTTCAGACACTTTTCAAAAGTGCAGGCCCTCACTCTGGAAAATGCCAGTGTTTCAGCTCTAGAAATTCAAATGTCATGAATTTGACTACTGGTAAAACTGAAAAGCTTGGACTGAAATAATGAGAAAATGTCTGCACTGTTCATTATTGCCTTGCAGTTTTTGCACATTCAGAGCACAGTTTTATCATCTCTCCCAACTGGACTTGAAACAGGGTTGGATACTTTGTAGGGTCTTTTATTTTTTTCTCAACCAAAAAACATAGCCACTGTTTTGAAGACCTGTAGTTAAAAAAAAAAATCCCAAAGTCACAAAACTTAAAATGAAATAACAAAAATGGGCAACACTGGACCATACAACATAACAGCTGCCTAATTTCAAAAGGATCCATTTTCAAATGTCTAGAAAGAGAAGCATGTATGAACAAGTACAAGGGTGCCAATAATGAGAAAGCATAGTTACTAAGAAGGAGACAGAAACAAGTTTGGGTTAACCAAGGACAAATCCTGATTTTAGTAATTCTGAGTACTCTGCAGGTAACCCATCCCTGCTTCACCCTTGAATGAATCAGATCTAAATTGCTCATCCTCTCTCATACCCGCCTGTCAGAGCCTGATTCTTCAACTGTGGCCACTGCTCTGTGATTCTCCCCAGTGGTATCCTCCAAGCTGTGCCTCTGCATTGTTTTTGCAGAACTTCATTTTTTTTCCGAAATCTCGTATGCGATGGATGCTCCTGATCCCTCATATTGCAGGGCCAAGCTGACGAGGAATTATTTCCTATTATTAATGTTACTGTTTAAGGGATACACAAATAACATGATGTGTATTTCCCTCAATCTCCATACATTTGAATACATATGTGTATTTCATATATTTTCATACATACACCTAAAAATGCATCTAGTAATCTATCTAGCTCTACCTATTCTTACCTACTGCAAAAGTGGGAGGTTCAAAATAATAATATGAAAAAAACAGCCATGTGGGCTGTATATAGCAGTAAATATGCATGGAAGTCTAGGGTCATCAAATCTTTAACAGAAGATGCAGTACATGAGGAGACTTATGCCCAACACTCAAGTATGATAATTTATACAAGTAGCAAGACTTTGGAAGGTGGTGTAAATCTCATTCGTTCTTGAAAATGGGAAAATAATAAAAAATTAGGAGAGTGGACAAAAATATTAGCCTTCAGCAATTCACTCCTTTTTTTTCCTTCTAAGGCCTGGTATGAAGAATTTAAAACTTTGAGAAACATTTGAAAAACAAAAATCTCAGTATGTTGCATTTGGTCAGATGTTGCATTTGGTCAGATGAATCTGTATTGACATGTCCAAGCTTTACATTTCCAAGCCTTGCAAAACATTTCTATTAGTTACAAAATTATCTTTCTTTTTGCTTTATAAAACAACATGAAGACACTGGGCTTTTTTAACCAGTTCATCAGCTTCAGAAGTACTGTAGCAGACAAAATACATGTAAGTGCACAAAATCAGGTTAATTTTAGGTATATTTATCTATGTATATATGTTAGTCAAATACATTTTAAAAGTATCTTTACTCATTTTATAATAATATATAAAGACAATTTCTGTGTACAGAGGAAATTACACGTAATTCAATTCTAAATCTGAAGGAATTAAATACAGTTTCAAGAATTAAGTAACAATTGCATACATTCTAATTTGGCTCCTAAGAACCTTTCTTTTTAAATTAAGCTATTTTTCATTAAACCTAGTAGCTGTGGGGAAGCCAAGTGGCAGAAAGCTAAAGCTGTTCCAAGTCTAAAAAGAGAGGAAGGGGAAAGATGCAAAGAATTACAGGCTCATCAGTCTCAAATTTAGCCTAGGCAAAACAATGAAACAGCTGGTATGAGGCTTGACTAATAAGAAAGTAAAGGAAGACATTATAACTAATGGCAAGCAATACAGAATTATGGAAAACAGACTTCTGCTAACTAGCTTGTTTAGATTAAAATAATATTCAGATGGATACAAATAATAATGCACTGTAATGTAATAAACTGTACCCAAATTTTCCTTTGAATTCTACTTGATTCTACAGAGGCACTTATTTAAGTGCCATAAATAGCTCACAGTAAATAGATGGGATGTGCTGTGTCTGTTGGTGCCACACAGTAGTCCAGAGGTCTTGGTTCTTGTCCCTGTCACAGCCCAGTGTTTTCAGTCATGTCCTATATAAGCAAAACAAAACAACCCCATAAAATTATTACCAATCCGTGTGGAGGAAACTGAAAGATGGAAAAAATTATAAATAATGAATGAGATGAAGAGCTATGTGGTTCTTTTAGTAAGTAGGTCATAAGTAAAGGCTTTTTACGTGGAGATGGAAAGCTCTGAATGCAGAAAGAGAGAGTGAAAGCTGCACTTCTCTGAGGGGACCCTACCTTTGGAGCAGTGACTTTGAGAGACTCATGGATGCCTATTTTCCCCCTCTTCATGAGAGCCATCCCCCCCAGGTCCTCTCATAGAGGCTTTCTGGTAGTTCCTTCTTCCCGGATGCTAAGTGGCCTTACTGCAGCAGGTACAGCTATAAAATGATCCAGTGGATGAAAATGGTATCTAAAACATAGAAAATAGGAATTGAGCTCTCATTTTTAAACCAATGTGTGACTAATACTTGCAGTAACACTTCAGTGTTGTGATGAGTTCTCTGAAAAGTTAAAATTAAGACTGCTTGTAATTTAAACACTGAATTTGGTCAAATAATTCCTAGGGGTCTATGCTGTGTAAGAGGTCAGACTACCTTGTCACAGTAGTGCTTCTTCACCTTATAAATATGAATGATAAAGCTCTCTGTGTGTTTCTTAAAGCCCAGTATCTGGGAAATGTTATTACATAGCATTTCAGCTTCCTTTTAAAAAATAACTTGCAAAAAGTTGTATAAAACTAGAACCAAGGTTGAGAAAGCAGAAGAAAAATGGAGATAACTTTATACTTCCTATTTTTAAAGAAATCTTGTAGCTTCTAAGCCAATCTTGATTTTTTTTCTGTGCATTTCTTGACAGATCACAGACAATTCCAGTTTTCCACTTCCCTGCTGGCTTCCCCAGACAGCAGTACTGATGTTTTTCTGCAAAGAATGTGTCAGATTTATCTATGTGAAGGCAAAACTCTGAATTTCAGTGCAATAGTCTGTTTTTTCAGTTCCTACTAAAGAACAAATGTATGAAATTATCAGGCCTCATCTTATTTTGCAGCTCTGCTTAATGGTATCAGGCTATTCTCTCCCTACATTTTCCTACTCCATTGGGGGATTGCCAAAAGACTTTGTTGCATAGTTACTGCACTCTTTGAAATTTTTTCATGGAGTCACTTAGCTAAAGAATGAGGAGTTTTGGGCTGAGCTCTGGGCTGGTCCTTAGAGACTTTTTGACAGCATAAATACCCTTCATGTCTGTAGTTTAAGTCTCCTTCTATGTATTATACTCCTGAAAAAATAGAAATTAATCCAATAATTAATGCTACTACTGTAGTATGAAATTTTAAAACAGAAGTAGAATCTACTGTAAGTCAGCTCCTCACTTAAAGAGAAGTCCTAGTTACAACATCAGCAAAACTGGAAATCACTCTAATTTTTCCCACTATTTTATCTGACATTGTCTGAATTTCTTGTGGGTTGTGAAAGCTGGAACATTTCTTCTCCTAGAAAAGTAGTGTCTGGTCTTTTACAGCCTATAAAAGTGAATGGTGTGTCGTTGGAGCAGCTGTTTGTTATTGCCCCTCTCCTTAACAATTAGAATTAAAAATAAACTTCTCAGCAAGAGTCAGCTCAGAAGCAGTCCTGGTGTTTCTCTTGCCTGCTTTCAGCTTCATTTTCCCCCCTCAAAATGTAACAGGTAGGTGACTAAAAGAAGAACACGGCCTTTGTGCTCTATGTGTAAGGCCACTAATTAGAGTCCTAGAGATGGATGGCTTTCCAGTCCACTCTTCTTTGTTGTACTGCATCTGTGATTACCCTGGAGAATGAAAAAAATGAAAAAGTGGCTCCCTTGCCTCTCTTCTTTATTACTCCAGGCACAGAGTATCATTATCAGCCTTGGAGTTGATATAAGAAGAGCCCTCAGGTTAGTGGAAGTACAAGTAGTGAAATGGTAGCTAAGGCTCCTTTTGGGTCCTCCCTATCCACATGATATCACCTGTGTAGTTTATTTCCAATCATTTTCTCTGTCTAGCAGTCAACCAGGATTCAACAACCTGGAGCATATAGCAATAAATTCTTAATAACAATCAAACCTGTGCTTTCTATAATAATACTAATAAAAAATCCCTAATATTTTCTGTTTTCCTTGTGTAACTCAGTATATTACCCCACTCCACCCTCCTCCTTACAAGCCTTCTGTTCTTCTACATTTGCAATAAAACATCATTCTGCACCCTTGATAACTTATACATTCTTCCCATCCCCACCCTTCCTTTTTGCTGTCTGTTACATTCTCCACCTGTATCCCCAAATATGGGTAAAGAAAATATGAGCTGTAACCTGGGGAATATTTTTTTGATGGATAGTCAAGCTTGTCAGGAATGTTTTTGTAGCAAAATTACAGTTTTCATCATATCTTTCAGCCATCAGACTGAGTGAGAGAGACTTGTCCACCTCTGTTGTGTCCCATTCAATAAGGAATTTTTAACAATGGTGTCTGTCCAAGTGGTTCACAATCACTTGGTTAACGTGGCCAGAATTCAGACATAATATTCTGTACTTGCAAAAGCATCACAGATTAGAAGTACGGGAAGAATATCAGAAAAATGTAGGATCTTTTTAGACTTGTAAGATGGGACCTGAGGCAGAAAGCGGGGAAAAGGAGCTTTTCAGGCTGGGAATAATACTGGGAGTAGTAGGAACATTGCTAATATTGAAGAGTTGTCACACTGATTGTAGGTTAGGGAAACTGTTTTTCAGTCATTCCTTTAACATGCTTTTTCATCGATATGGCAGTCTCTGTATCATGTACATAAGAGTCTGTATTGAATAAGCACTATTTATGCAGTAACTGAAGCAAAGTTCCATGTTTTTTGGTTTTGGAGTTGTTTTTATTCAATATGAGTACAAAAGAAAAAAACAGAGCAAGGAATTAGATCTCATGATTTTTCTTTCATTGAAATAATTATATTTTGTAGTTTTGCTTGTTGTTTACTGAAACATGGAAAACTTCTCTGTTCCCTTAGAAAAGTCTTGGGTATTTAGAAATTTTCTGTGTGTTTTTAAGCTGATAAAGATGGTAAAAGTCTTCTTTAAAAATTTTTTTCTTTTTTCTTATTGCCTTAAATAAACACGGTATCCACCAAAACCAGAACAAGAGTCTAGAATTTGATTTCAC
Source organism: Corvus cornix cornix (assembly GCF_000738735.6). NCBI lineage: Eukaryota > Metazoa > Chordata > Aves > Passeriformes > Corvidae > Corvus > Corvus cornix. The sequence continues at coordinate 36,607,145 of NC_046332.1, read as the reverse complement.
TGTCACCAAGTAGTATTTTGGAGCAATAGGAAACAGAAAAAAAGGTGCTTCAATTCATTGTCATGTGATTTTGACACAGGACTCGATGAGTCAGCAGAAAATTTTCCAGGGGGTAGTAATTTGTCTTGAACCAAAATGTAATTTTTCCTTTGTTTTTCAGAAAGATAACCCTCCTGATTTCTCAGTGTGATCCCAAATGGTGTCTTTTATTTACTTTTGAAGTTATGTAAGAATTTTTAGTTGAACTCTTAGTAGAACAGTTTATAAAGGAAAACTTCTGTTTTGAAGCAAAAAGTGGAAACATTTCACTCTGAAAGATATCAGAATTACTTGTAACCATCCTTGATTTTCTACCGAATTCAATCCATTTTCCATTCCACAATTATAACCTTGAGAGGTTTCCTATTTGTCAATGAAATATTACCATTTCCACCTTAAATATCCAAGGGAGCATTAATCACCAACTATTAGGAAATTAGTAGTTGAAACACTCAGTTGAACTAAGAAATACCTAAGTCACAACAGTCCTTATCTGAGCCTTTCCACCTCATGGGAACTGTCATCAACAGCCTCGGTGGAAGGGAATACAATCCTGAACTATTCCTTCCATCTTTGGCTGAAAACTGAAGTGTTGTGGAAAAGCTTCATTGAAAGTGCTTATTCTGCAGTCCTGTCTTGGAGGCAGAGGGGAGCCAGGATTTAGAGACTGGGACCTTCCAAGAGCATTATACACTTTGTTTGCTTTTGCATGTAAATTTTTTTTCTGCATACTCCTGCATCTTTTATTTTCCTTTTTTAATGAACCCATCAATTAGGCAGATGAAGCAAAAGTAGCATAATAGAAATAGCGAAGTTTTCAAATTCTTTAGTAAGGAATATACTTCCTTAGGGACTTGGCATAAAACCTCTCTCATTTTCAGGACAGGAAGGTTATTAACTGTTTCTTGCTTCCATGTAGCCATGTGAGTTTTTCCATGTGCAAGAACTGGAGTAGTAAACTCACTGAATCACAGCTGGAAAAGGATAAATATTTTAAGGTCCTGACCTGTGATGGCTCTGTTCTTGTGACAGACAGCTCCATGGTAACTGTGGCCAGCAAAGTATGAGTGCATGTCCTTTTCTGCTGAGTGTCTTCATAGAAACGCATGGAGATAAAACAGAACTGAGTAGGAATGACATAGTGATCTACTGAATATTAAAACTGCTTTGAAAATCTGTGGGGAAATCCGGATCTAAGTGAAAGTATCTAGAACAGTTCCTCTGTGACATAATGGAGCCAGGATTTCATCTTGAAGAAGGCAGAGGAGACTGTTTCCTTGCTATAAAGGTTTTATTTTGTTCCATAAATTGAACTGTAAAGACACACATTTTCCCTTCAATTCTATAGCAGCATCCAAGAACTATAGAAAAATAATTTTCTTTTTTTCTTTTTACTTTTATTTTCTGTTTTATCTTCTCAGACTTGGCAATGCTGAACACAGAAATCAAATATAAAGACACTGGAGATTTTGAAATTGACTATAGAATATAAAAATATTAACAGTCTAAATCTGAGGTCTATAATTTTCTCCTGTTTTTTGTCAATGTACTTATTTCAAGGCCTTACAGCATTGCTATGGTCATCAGGAACCAGATCTTCTGCACAACCCACACTGCTGCATTTTATACAGGATGTCCTTCACCCAAAGAAAATGTTCTGTTAAACCTGTTTTGTTCTTTGGCTGAATTCCTATGTCAGTCACATTTTCGGAGTGACTCCTTAAGACTGGGATTAAGGGATATGACCCACTTCAAGCAGCATCAAGCACTCATAAGTTTATTGAGAGCCATAGGAGTTTTGTTAGTTTTGACCACCATATTGTCATAACAATGCCACAAATGGCTGGGTACACCAAAAATGAACTTCAGGCAGTAATCACACCCTCCTCATTAAGGCCCAAATCACTGCCAAGTAGATAATTTCACATGGAAGTTCAGTTAATCAAGTCTCAGGGAGGGACGAGCCAGCAGGTCTACTGAGGAACTAAGGAAGGTCAATGGTTCCCTAACTCGCTAATAAATGTTGCTGTTGTCTTAGAAGTACAAATTCTGATACTGAACAACTAACATGTGGCATACACTCAGGAGCTGGGCTTGCAATAAGAAAAACCACTCTTGTTAGCTAAGTACACAGGTTCTCAAATGACCTAATAGATTCCCCAGCAGACCTACTCAGAGTCCTGACATGGCTTCCAAAAAAGGTGCTTTTACACAGACTTTATGCCATTTAATTTGGACTCTCATTTCAGTGCGGTTTCCTGATATCTCAAATTAAAACAACTGTGCTTTACCTCACTGCTTAATTTAAACTATATGGAATTACTTGACGCAAACTTGTGGTTAAGGCAAAAAAAGTTCAAGTTCTTTTCAGTCTATGTACCAATGTATAAAGCCACAACTAATGAATGCACATAGAAATTGGGAAGTATACATGAAATAATTTTGTAGAATCATAAAACCGCTCTTATACTTAGTGACTGCTCTCAAAACTTTCAGATGTGTTGCAGTAAAGATAATTGAACTGGTTTTATCCTTACACATTTTGTTGTATACCTCCCAGAGAAAAGAAAGAGCAGGATCCAGTTCACAAATGGAAGTGTTTAGATCACTGAAACTGAAGATAGATACACAAAAGTCTGAATTTAACTTTTCTTGACTGAGAATTCATCATTCTTGACTGAGAATTCCATATCATCTGTTAGGTTCAGCATATACCAGTCTGAATTAAAGAAACACACTACCAAAAAATTTCTACTAGAATATTGATTAATATATTGATCAATATATATTGTATATATTGATTGGATAATTTAGACTTAGAAGGCACGTATTTGTTTCAGGTCACAGAACAGAAGAGTGACAGAAAAAACTTACTCTATCTTGCCTGATAGTCAAATAAATTTACTTCAGAAGGTATAAATATATAAATATGAGACCAGAATTTGATCTCCTTTGCAGAGGATACTCATTTGTACACGTACAGTATGCTGGTCCAGCATGAAGCAAACCAGAATCAACATACGTTTATCTGATTGAATTTACTTGACAAAAGGGGAGTTTCCTCAGTATCTTTTGACTTTATGTTAATTCAAACATGTCCTTTAGATATAATGTAATTCCTGAGGTTGCAAATGTAAAATATAAAAATTTCTATATATGTATGCCAAATGTCCAAAATAAATATTTTAAATTACAGCCACTTTTGTTAATGTTAAAATTGGTGATACACAGATTTAGTAATTGAAACACTTTTTGGTGATGAATTAGAGGGTTTTTCTTTTTTACTATTTTAAAGAAGACTGTATTTTGACAGATTATAGAAAAGTAAGTGTCAGTCTCTTCTCCCAAGAAATCAGGGCAGGGATAAGAGGAAATGGCCTCAAGTTTGTATCAGGGGAGGTTTGGATGGGATATTAGGAAAAATTTCTTCACAGAAAGGGTTGTCAAACATTGGAAAAGGCTGCCCAGGGACATGGTTGAATCGCTGTCCCTAGAGGTACTTAAAACATGTGTAGATGTGACACTTAGGGAAAGGGTTTAATGGGGGACTTGGCAGTGCCGGATTAATGGTTGGACTGAATGATCTTTTCCAACCTAAATGAGTCTATGATTAAAACAGATATTTCTCATGTGTTAAATGAACAGTTCTATTATAGAATCTACTTGTAAAATAAATATTAACACTGAAATTAATTAGCTTTTCAGTGCTTAAGCTGAAAAGGAATGTCTCTAGCTTTTAGATGAACAAAGCAATGGTTTCTTTCTTTGAAGCTGACCGAATCAATTTTTTTCTGAATATACGGAACAGGTTAAACTGTTTGTTTCCATGGTAACAAAAGTTAATCAGAAGATCTTTAAAGTCATCACATTAAGTGCATATAACAAGCAAAACTGAAAGAAACCCAGGAGTGAAAAATTCTTCAAAAGTAAGTGTGAACTGAGTGACACTAAAACTTGATCCAACTTTATCAAAAACTATCATTTTGTGGAACCAATTTAAAATTAAATTCCCTTATCATTGTTTAAATTTTAATAAACTCTGGTGATACACATATTTCAGGAACATATATAGTCTCATCTGCAACTGCATCAACTTTCTTGATATATTCTTAACGTATTAATACTCAGGAATTCTGTATCATTGGGCATCTCTTTTGGTCCATGATATGTCAAATATGTACTTTTCTGGGTAGGGGTTGCACACAGTCAAATGAGTATTTTAGGATGTAAGATCTGTTAGGGATTTCTCTTTTCAGGCTGCTCTGGAAGTACTATAATTTTACAGTACCTTATAGCTTTTCAGTAGAAAAACCTTCCATCTGCAATTGGGCTTAACAGACCTTTGAACAGAAAGAAATTACAGTGATCAGAAAACACTGCTTTCCTGGTCCCTTGTAAAAATGGGTTTTAAATTTTGCTGGCTTACACTGATTTTAAAGAACTTCTGTCACTCTTTTTTACAACTGCCATTTCGACAGATTTTGTCATTGTGCTAGAATGACAGCTGAACACAAATGATTTGTCTGAAGAGCTCTCCAGTTCACCTTCAGAAAGATTAGCAAAACCCTCCACCTATAACATCTGTTGTAAAAAAACACTCTTAAAGGGACATTAGCAGACATGATGGAGAAGAATATTTCCTTTCCCCAAATTAACATGTTGCCTGAACATATGCATCCAGATACCTTGCCTGCTAGGTGAAGAATACCAGAGTGGGAAGAACTGTTTTTTCTCCCATACCACAGATTGAGAAGATTGCTACTAAGAAACCACATAATCCAGCATCTTGTAAGGGTAGATATGCTACAAGGAGAAAGTTTGAACTCAAGTAACACTTAAGGACTGTTATCAATACCCTAAAATCATAGAATCACAGAATATCTTAAGTTGGAAGTGACACACAAGGATCATCTAGTCCAGCTCCTGGCCTTGCCCAGGGCACCCCAAGAGTCACACCATGTACCTGAGAGCATTGTCCAAATGCTTCTTGAGCTCTGTCAGGCTTGGTGCTGTGACCACTTCCCTGGGGAGCCTGTTCCAGTGCCCAGCCACCCTCCAGGTGAAGAGCCTTTTCCTGATATCCAACCTAAACCTACCCTGACACAACTTCAGGCCATCTCCTTGGGTCCTGGGCACAAGAGTGAAGAGATTGGTACTTACCCCTCCACTTCCCCTTGTGAGGATGTTGAAGACCACAATGGGGTCACCCCTCAGTCTCCTTTTCTCTAGGCTGAAAAAAAAATGACCTCAGGGCTCCTGATAAGATTTTCCCTCCAGATCCCTCACCATCCTCCTGGCCCTCCTTTGGATAACAACTGAATAGCTTAATGTCTTTTTTTTTTTTTATTATTGTGGTTTAAAAAGTTACTTTGCTAATATTTGTAATATTTTTCATATCCTACACTCCTGGGAAATACCAGCTAACACAGTAAATCTCAATAAGAGTAATTTTAATTGCCTGGATTGAAAACAGTAATTTAAAAGTGCATCAACAAGCTCTTGCCTTGCTCAGTTGCTATGCATATCTGTAACCCTGCGGTATGCGTGCCGCTCTATATTACACTGCCAGTCTCACTGCACTTCAGTTTAAGATGCCTAAAAATCGGTGACATTTTCATATAAACATTTGTGAGGTGCAGAAACATTGTCACTGAGATATTAAAGCAGGAAGTTGACAGATATGCTGTTCTCTTTTCTGAGTAGATGCTTCCTGGTTAAACAGAAGTTTTGGTATACTCTGCATCATCATTCTTGTCACGATCCTTTCTGACTCCATAAATAATCTCTTTTTGTGCTCTCGCTCATGTTAGGAGGTGAGCAGTTCAAACTCTCCTGTGCAGTCATGCAGAACCCAGAGCTGTTCCTAGAGCAAAGAGCTGGGTCACATAACAGTGCACATACGTGATACATGTGCCGGCTGTCCCTGGAAGAGATGCTGGTGGGGGGAGCTGCTCAGGCTCTGTGAGGAGAGGCAGGCTGGTTCCAGTTGGCTCCAGCAGACCCATCTCAGGAGATAACTGGGACAAGTGTGGGGTGCCCTTGTGAAAACATATTTAAGAAAGGGAAAATAATCTGGAAGAGCAGAGGAGTGAGGGGGAAAAAGTGAGAATCAGCAGTGTGAGCACCAAGGAGAGAGCAGGATGAGGGGGAGGAGGTGCTCCAGGCGCTGGAACAGGTGCTGCCTGGCAGCCCACAGAGAGGCCACGGTGATGCAGAAATTCACTCTGCAGCCTTTGTTAAGGACACACACTGGAGCAGTTCCCAAAGGACTGCAGGAGCAGGGGAAGGACCAGCAGAGTCACAGCTACTTAGTGACCGTAACTCCTGTTCCTCAATCCCGTGCACCATGTGGGATGGGGATATTAGGGGAGCCAGGAGCAAAGTTGAAGCTGGGAAAAGCAAAGATGTAGTTTTAATTTTTGCCTCAGTTTCTCACCACCAAAATCTATTTTAATTGTCAATACATTAAATTAATTTTCTCTAAGCCAAGTCTGTTTTGCCCATGACAGTAACCATTCAGCAACCTCCCAGGCTTTATCTGAAGCAACAACCATTTTTCATCCGCTGTTCTCAATGTCCCATTGAGGAGAAGCAGTGAGTGAACACTGTGGTGGGACTGTGGCCTTTAGCCAAAGTTAACCCATCACTACCATGAATGTAGCTCCTTGCTTCTAAACCTTGTTCATGACTACTGTGGCCACACTGTGAACCTTGCAATAATAAAATAAATATTATACCGTGCAGCTCTTTTTCTACCCTCACTGGTCTGGCCCTGTCACCAGCCCCTGGTGACATGGCCCCTGCCCATGCTCTGCCTTCTATGACAGAGCTGCTATCAGAGCAGGGGGAGGGTGGTGCCAGCCCAGCCCTTGGCTTCCCAAGAAAAAGTTGTTTTGTTCTTCAGATTTGCTTGAATGCAGAGGAACAAATGATAACTCAGGCATATGAGGACAGTGACCGACATGGACAGCTTCCTGTCACTCCTGTCTATGTGGGGACATCTTGACATCCAGGGCTGTGGCCACATCTCAGACCCTCATCACCCCCAGCCCACCCCACCTCCCCAGCTGTCAGGGCTGGGGCAGAAAGAGGTGGAGGCCAGCATGAGGGTGGAGACAAATAAATGTGGTGTCTAAACACTGGGGAGCTGTTCAAGTGTTTGACATGCTGAACCAGTGCCTCTCTGGCTGTCTGAAAGCCCACTATCCTCTGAGCCTTATATTCTCTAATACCCTCTTGTGTAGTTTGTAAAAGGACACATGAACACTCTTTCAGAATATTAATCAGTGTGCAGTTATGTTGGAGAAATTGTTTCTAGACTTTTAATGAGGATTAAGTATATGTTCAACAAGTAGTCCAATACTTCTAAATGAGAACTTAAGAAAATCCCAATTGCAACCAGGTGAAATTCACGTGGTAATCCACTTCAAACAGGAATCCGCAAGCAGAATGCATTCAATGCAAACTTTATTAATTATTTGTTGTTTTTATTAACATGGCTTAAACTTGGAATTCTTGGATGAAAAAGCATTCTAAAAAATATTCTAACATTCTAATATTCTTATTAAACTTTTAATGAAAATTCATACTCTTGTCCTACAATGTTATAAGATCTCTCTGAGTGGTGCAATACACATACAAAATTTTTAAAATCTGTTCTAGGAATATAGATTAATTACACAAATTCACAACTACCATTCACATTGTTTAGTTACAGAAATTTAAGGCTGAGAAGGCATGATCAGTGCAGCACCATACAATCACTAGTCCTGGCTCCATGACTCTGCTTTTACCAATCTGCTGGCTCACACTGTGACTATCTGCCTTGTAACCTGATTTCAGCTGCATTATTTGTATTAGGGGAAGGGAAATTAAGTTCTATATCACTGAGACTCATCTCCCCATGAAAATGCAACACCAGCAGTGTGCACTGTCTTCTGAGAAATGCTCTCACTCCCACAATTTCAATGTAACTTTAAACTCCTTACAAACAGAATATAGTAGTGTTCTGGGTCAGTTTTGGAAGACTCCAAGGTTTTCTGTTACCTTTAATGGGGTGTTAAGTGCTGGCTAAAATGTTTGCCCATCATTAACACAACTACTGCAGAAAGACCTGGACAAATTAGAGATGGGTAATTACCAAACGTATGAAGTTTAACAAGGGAAAGTGCCAGAATCTGCACCTGGGATGGGGCAACCCTGGATGTGTGTATAGACCAGGGAAGGAGAGGTTGGAAAGCAGCGCCACAGAAAGGGTCCTGTGGGTCCTCGCTGATGGCAAGCCGGACTTGAGTCAGCAGTGTCCCAGCAGCCAGGAGGGCCAGGTGTATCCTGGGGGGGCATCAGGCACAGCATCACCAGCCGGGCAAGGGAGGGGATTGTCCTGCTGGGCTCTGCACTGGGGTGGCCTCACCTCGAGTGCTGGGGGCAGCTTTGAGTGCCACAGTATAAAAGAGACATTGAGCTGTTAGAGAGTGTCCAAAGAGGGCCACAAGGATGGTGAGGGGCCTTGAGGGGAAGCTTTATGAGGAGTGACTGAGGGCAGTTACAGCTTCCTCATGAGGGGAAGAGGAGGGGCAAGCACTGATCTCTTCTCTCTGGTGACCAGTGACAGCACTCAAGGAAACTCAGCATGAAGCTGAGTCAGGGTAGGTTTAGGCTGGATATCAGGAAAAGGTTCTTCACCCAGAGGGTGGCTGGGCACTGGAACAGGCTCCCCAGGGCAGTGGTCACAACACCATGCCTAACAAAGTTCAAGAAATATTGGAACAACACTCTCAAATGTGTGGTGTGACTGTTGGGGATGCGCTGTGCAGGGCCAAGAGTTGGACTAGATGATCCTGATAAGTCCATTCATAACTCAGCTTAGTCTATTATTCCACTGAGGGCATCATTATAGCTCACCTTTTACTAGCATTATTTATAGGAAAATTAAAAGGGTTTTTTTTAGTTACAAGACAACAAGTAATTTAATTTCGAAAAAAAAATTCTGAAATTATTTAAACTAGGTGTTTGCATCTGCAGTGTGTTTCCCTCATTGTACTGGAAATAGAAAAGAGGTATAGAACACTTCAGAATTCTAGTTTCTAGACTGTCACTGAAGTTTAAATTCAGATGGCATCAGTAGCCATCTGTCATGGCTTCTTATGTATAACATATGACACCCCATTGCCTTTTATTTAATTACCCCTTTATTAAGCATAATAAATTATGATTTATTTGTATCTTGTCTTTTAGTAAGTGCTTTGGTCTCTTTGGAATAGACCCTTCATTTCAATTACTCTGCTACAGGCCAAAATATCTATCTGAGAAACAGTTTAATCAATTTAACTAAAACTGATGAACACTCTCTTTCATTATTATGTTTCTTTTGGATCTCCAGATAGTCTCTACTACTATTCCATACATCTGAAATTCAGACAAATAACAAACTGCATCTTTCTGTCTTTTAGGAAAATGATATTCACATACTGAACTTTTCCTGTTACTTTTGTCTCTACAGCAGACAGAAATAAAACTTGTTCTGCTCATTCCTCATTACAGAAGTACTCATTTGACCACTACTACAGTTCCAGCCTTTACACCTTGAGAGCATTTTTTTCCTCAAGACTTCATCACAACCTTTCAATATTACTGATGCAAATAGTAGAGACAGAAAGAACACCTGTACTGCTAGTGACACCAGCACCTAGCTAGCATTGCACCTTTCCCTTTCCTAGCAATCCTAGAATGTAAAAAAGCATCTTACCTAGAGTTGTTTCTGGGGAGGAGATAAAATAACTGATGTTCATGAGTACTTGCTAATCATATATCTATTAATCTGCATGGGATAACAACTAAATCTAAAGCCATGATTTTAGGTTTGCATTAATTCATTAATTCAGGCTTTTGCTGAACTATAGCTTGATGAATGCACTGATTATTTATGCCTATATTCATTAGTATTCTTTCTTGTGCAGTGTGAGAAGCAGGCAACTGAATTATAATATAATACATACAGCATATTTATACCCACATTTTCCTTGCTTAAAATAGTTTTACCAGATGATTTCTTTGCCTCTGCACCAACCTCAGATATAGTGCTCAAATCTTAATAGCGGAGTTCCTTTAACTTCTGTAATATAAACACTTAAGAGAAAATTCCTTATTGTGCTTTTTGAAAATAATGCAGGTCTTTGTCCCAGAAGAGAGATTTCTGCAAAGCAGCCCAGCTCAATATACTCAAGTGAGTTGTTCAGCCTGGAGAAGAGAGAACTCTGGCGAATCCTTAGGTGACCTTTCAGTATTTAAAGGGGGCTATAAGAAAGATCATAGAACAATAGAATGGTTACTGTGGGAAGAGATGTTAAACATCATCTAATTCCAACACACTTGCCATTAGACAAGGTTACTCAGAGTCCCATGCACCCTGGGCTTAAATACCTCCAGGGATGGAGCATCCACAGGTTCTCTGGACAGCCTGTTCCACTGCCTCACCACCCTCGCAGTAAACAATTTATTTCTAGGATCTAATAGAAACCTACCCTTCTCCAGCTTAAAGCCATTCTCCCTTGTCCTATCACCACATGCTCTTGTGAAAATTCCCTCTCCAGCTCTCTTCATGTGCTGGAAGGTGCTAGAAGCTCCCCCCAGATCCTTCCCTTCTCCATTCTCCAGGCTAAACAGCCCTAACTCTCTCAGTCTAACTCTCATGGGATAGGGGCTCAACAATAGGTTGATAGGATCAACACAGTGATCCTCATCTGGACTCATTCCAACAGGTCAATGTCTCTCTTGTGCTGGGTCTGTTGTGATAGGACAAGGGATAGTGGTTTAAAACTACAAGAGGGTCCATTTAGATTAGAAATAAGGAAGAAGATTTTTATGATGATGGTGGTCAAACACTGGCACAGATTTCCTAGAGAGGTGGTAGATGCTCATCCCTGGAAACACTCAAGGTCAGGTTGGATTGGGCTCTGAGCAGCCAGATCTAGTCGAAAATGTGGGATATTGGACTAGATGAGCTTTACAGGTCTTTTTAAACCCAAAGTATTCTATTGTTCTGTGCTTAATGTAAATGAGCAGAACAGTAAGCAATCTGCCTGCCTTTACTCAGTCCTTCAAAAATGAATAAAAAGCATGCAAATGGTGAAAAGTAGAAACTGCTCATTGCTCTTTCTTTGATTTTTTATATTTACAAATTGACAGGCTAATTATTTAATTTATTTCCATCAAAATATACACATCTGAAAATAAAGTTATTTTCAAAATCCACATTTGAATGGCAGCATAATAAGACAAAAAAAAGAGAGAAAGAAAAAATAAATTAATTTAACAATTGTATAGTCATTAAAAAGAAAGGATGAGTCACATAACTCATAACTCAAGGTTTTTGTGTGGTCTTTTCACACTATGATAATAAAAAATTGGGAAAACACAAATGTAACAGAATTTAAGAACACAGAAATTTGCCTCTCAGAAAAAGCTTATATCACCTATGCTTCCCATGTTTCTCATCGTTTTTGATACCCCAAATCCTTTTTGTATCAAGGTCTTCCATGCTTTTTCCTGTCCAGCCAAACTTCCTGAAACTATTAGCAGTTAGGCAAAGGTCACAGTTCCCAGACTGTGAACCCGTGATAACTGACTGGAGCTGGGTGGACTTAGTATTTAAATGCATTAAATCATTTTGATATCTGAATGCAAAACTCCAAAATGGCTAAATGAGTTTTTTCTCAGACTGATCTTGCTCTCTCAAAGCTGGTATTAGTAGGACTCTCATAGGGGGACAAGTATAACAATGGTTTCTATGAATATGTCAGGTGGTCATAAAGCACTCAGCGTGTCATGCTCCTCAGCATTCCTTGGAGGACTTTTATGCTGTGAACGTATGAAACCATAAAAATAACAGAGAAAGCCCTGCTCCCATCTTTGCTGTAACTAGTAGGTCAATGTAACTATGCCCTCTCACCCAAATCCACAGTCTAGTACTCTAAGCTTTGTGAGCATTATGAAACTACGTGACTCATGAGCTTTAAGCAAGCCTAAGTGGATTAAAATTCCAGTTTCCTGTTACATAGTGAACGTTTTAGTTTTTCCAACTTACATGGTCAGGAATGCTGTACTTGCATCCTTTTACTTTCCTGAATGTTACACTTCACTCTGCACATGATGAATTTATTGGAGTCATATATGTATTCTATGGATCTATCCAGCTTTTCTTTTCCAGAAATGTAAATTTGTATGAAGATATAGATAAGTGCCAAAATTAAAGAAGACAGTGAAGGAAAATGAAATACCATATCTTCATATGTATACTTGATATTAGACACCAGTTGCTGACTAATTTAACTAGTTATTTTTCTTAGCCACTCTAGCTCCTTGTGTTGTGAGCTGCTGCAAACAGAAGGATTTTTGCTTACCTTACTCTCTGCAAGTGAGGTTAATTCTTCTACATGTCATGGTTCTCTTGAGCTGTTTGTTAGAATTCAGGCCAAAATATATCTGATGAGAAAGCCATTTCAATGTATAGCTGTAAAATAAATTATACTACTTTATTATATTACCTTAGTAATATTTCTTCCTTTTCTTTTTTTTTTTGTTAGCTGTTAGTTTTTTAACATACTTTCTGAAGTAAAGAGTTTTGAGTTTCTCAAAAACAAAGATAATTTTACATAATCACATACAGCATTTTAAAACCTATTTGTTTAAAATTTGTTGAAAATTCCAAAGCTATAGCATGTCTTTTTCCACAGAAAGTTTTGATTACGTACTGGTGTTTTTATGAGTCATATGGCGTGATTTTCCTCCTGATTCTAAGGAGAAGAAAGTATCTTTGAATTGTGAACCTCATGGAAATCCTGCAGATACAGATACATGTTTTAGAATTCTTTGCAATTTCCAGATTATTTGGCCACTGCAATACCATCCTGAGAGTTAGTGTGCACTGGAAAAAATGTAACAGAAATAGCTCCATGACCTACAGGACTTTCTTGATTCTTTCTCATTCTGATAAGGAAAAATACATAAGTGAAAGTGAATAAAGTCAAAGCAATTTGTGAAATTCAGAAAAATGTTCTCTATGCATTATATCTATCCATTTGAAGAGACTCCTTTTGTCTAGTTTTATGACTTGTGTTTGTAACTGTTGACAAGACCAAATTCTTTATTTTTTTTCTAAACACAACTTCCATAAAGCTAGGAAATACTATCCCATTTCATATAGAAATCAGTAGAGGATAGGTACATTAAATGGAATGCCAATGCAGCATAGGACACCATAGATGAACCAAACCTGGAATGTTTCCTTTGTAACAATCTTCTCTTGCTTCTTTTCCCATGCAGGCTCTTATGCAGAGTTACCTATTACTCATGAATGTGTAAATGGCTGTAAAGCCACACCTGTGATTCTGAGAGTTCAGGTTTCTAGTGGTACCCACTCTTGGGTGGGAGTAGCCTGCTGCAGTCACCTTAGCCATTTGCTGCATCTGACCTGGCTCATATTTTATACAAATTGCAAGTGATGTAGGAGGGCTGCAGGAACATATGGTTAATTATTTTCGCCAGGCACCCTTTATCTTTTCTCATAGAGTCATTCTTCACCTACAGAGGGAACAGAAGGACTCTTATTGCTGTGTTTTGTCATATGTGGCATTCATCAGTTCTGCATTTCATTTTTTACCCATTACATTTGTGGATTCTTAAAAACTCTGCATGAATTCCACTTTTACTTATTTGAATTACAGAACTTGCACTTCTATGGCTGAAAGAAATTCAGATGTGGAACCATCTTTAGATATCCCCAGCATGACAGCATTGAATTTGCCTCTTTGCAAATAGATGTCATTCATTAGACCTAACTAATGCATGGCACAGGCTCCCCAAATGGCATAGACATGACTAAGACATGTGAATAGGATTAGGAAGAAGTGGCCAGAAATTCCTCAAACTGGAATTTGTCTGAGATTAAAACTATTGTTGAATCCTTCCTTACTAATATTCCTTGTTTAATTTCTCTTACTTGGTACTTTATTTTCACTGATAAAAATTACTTACATTGGTTCTAAACACCACTAAAGACCTATGATTCCATTAACTGTATCATGCACCCATGGGGAAAGGGCACAGATTTCCACCAAAATACTGGAACCTTGGTTCAGTCCTTCCAGGCAGCCTCATTAATATTGTGGATATTCCTCTTTGGAAAATCTGTGCCATCTGCTTTCTTTCATGGCCCAACTATTTTTAAATTTTCACATTGGAATGCAGTCAATGTATGCAGACTACATTTACTATCTTGCTTAGAACACATATGCTGGTTGGAAATTTTTCATTATTATCATTTATTACAGAAATGGCTTATGAAAAAAACCCCACAACACAACCTTAATATTACTTACTATCAGCTTGTCAATTTAGAATATTTTAAAATATTTTTTATTAATTGTCTTCAAGAAGAAGTTTTAACTCAATTTTACCATCAACCTATTGACTTTTTAAAATATTTTATTTGGATACTTGTTCTTGCAGAGGAGGGTAAGTGAGGGGAATATAACCATTCAAGATGGCTCCTGGGATATGTATAGTCAGGCACCCATAAAGCTCCAAAGTTTTGGGGCAGTGTATTACAAAAACATAATTTTTCACTGGATTTAACAGAAAATTAAACTAAGTGAAGTCAGGTAATTAAAAAAAAAACAAACCAATTTTTACTTCATTTTCTGTTTGGAAATGCCAAAACATGTCATTTTGACTTGTTCTAAACCTCCATCTATTCTGGATCAATTAACCTAGAACTTTTAAAAGACATTTATTCAAGGAAAAAAGAGGTCAACTTACAGGATTTCATTAAAAATCTTGAATCATTAATAAATTATTCAGGATGAAGTTTTCTCATTTTTACCAGTGTTATGTCTGAATCTCTTTTAAAACTCCATATTAAAACCTACAGACATTTCTTAGTATCTCTCGCCGTATAAAGACACCATCAAGAGTGTTTCAGTTCTTACACTGATTGAGGCAGGATTCCTCTGTGACTGGAAGTTCAATCCCTTGAAAATGGGGAAAATGATAGCTTTGGAGTTCATCTTAATTCAGGTAATTCTGACTTTTGTATTAAGAAAAAATGGAGAGCTACTCCAGCTGAGTTCTGTTCTCTCTCCCTTCATCATGAAAGTTCGAGATAGGGTGTACTGGTAATAACTTTAATTGTTGAAGTTACCTCTTGAGTCCAGATGTTGCCAAGTTCTTCTAGTCTTTCCTGAATACTGGCAAACCTTGGAAGTGTTTGGCAGTGACTTGAAACAACTTTGAAATTGCAGAATGATGGCAAAGCAGTGATGGAGGAGTTATCTGTGCACCATAATACAGATGCCATATGACACTTTTCAGAGTTTTATGATACCTATTATACTGCTTCTCTCTTCTTTGTGATGTCAGAAACATTTTTTTACAATTTTTGGTCTTAACAGTTTTACACAAACACAAATTTAAAGTGTCTTCTCAGATAGATTGCTGTTCTTTAATTAAGATAATATATCTTCCCAGGAGATTATTCCAAAGTAATGGAATCTGCCCTCCAAAATCATTCTCCTGCAGCTTTTGGACTCTTTTGAGGGCTTGTTTGTTCAAGTCTTTAGAGGCCAATTTAATGGGTGAGACTTTTTGTTAGAGAATATCCAAAAAGCAAAAAACCAAAAATTCACCACTCATATAGCATAAAAATGATGAGACTTTAAGGTTACTTCTCAACGTCAGAGAAAGACATTTTTATTTGGGAATTGTTCAGTGCATTGGCTTAAATGTGATACTTTCTAACAGAATTGTTCAGACTTCTCATTTCGCTCACCAGCAACTCCCAGGAGTAGTAATCCTTCTGCCAATTGCTTATCTGGTTTTAGCTCCTGGTGAATGACAGGCAGGACCCCTGACCAGCCTCCACCTAATTTCAGTCTCTTCAGTCCCCGTCTTCTCTGAATTTTGTGTATCCTGATCCAACCAGTAAAATTTTGTCTTTGGTGCCAAAGTTTTCTTGAGCTCTGAAGAACAAATGCTGGAAGAATGGAAAAAATTTCTTACTCTCTCATACAGAGCAGACTCAGCACTGCTGACTTTTTAAGCTTACCTGGGCCTAAGGCTTTAATAACAAAACATGAACTGAAACATCAGTTATCTGTGAAAGTCATGCTGTTGACAGAAAAGATGCATCTTCTCTACAGATTGCAAGTCCCAAGTTTCTGTGAACGATAATTTTGTAAACAAAAAGTTTACTCATTTGACTCAGCGTAGGCAAAATGATGATAAATGTGAGGTTGAATATCTGTTTTGACATTGATGCCTTTTCCTGGTCTTAAAATCAAGAGTCATACACGGTTAGAAGGGGAAAAGGGATTTTACCTTGGTATTTATTTTAAGGATCCTTAGGTGCACACGTCCAGGTCATATGCATCGAGATGCAGCCCCGCCGAGTATGCCCCCAAAGATCGGGTATACCTTATAGTTTTACTAATTAGCATATCTATCAAAGATTCCCAATGGAGGAGGTTCAAGTGAGCCCCCCCTCCCCAAAGGAGCCTTCCCCTGGATGGTTCTATCTTGGTTTACAGAATATGTTCTGGAGAGGACCTTGGGGTCTGGGGCACACTGATCCCTAACTGCGAAGTTTCTAAAATGTTTAGTCTCTCAGCTTGACAAACAAGTCCAAGAATGTAGGCAAAAAGCACTAGGAATACAGAAGCTGTAAAAAGGTATAACAGGGGTATAAAAGAAAAGGCAAAAAATCTTCATGGCATCAACTCTACCTCTTTTAGAAAAGCTTAGCTTCTCTCAGGCATGCATTGTGGAATATTTCCAACCAAAGATTTGACTAAGTAATGAGCTACTACACAGGTTATCTTTCAATGGCATCCACAGCAATGGTTGGTGCTAGGAAGTTCTGTACACTAAGCTTGATGCCTTCCTTTCACTGTAAAATGATTAAGGAATTTCTCTCCTTTTTTTCCTCAGATGGCTTTGTAATGAGATTTAAATCAACATTGAAAGTGATTATTACTATAGTTTACCAGAAAGCAGTTTGATCATCAGCAACTCCAGTGAAACAAAGGATGTCGTACAGTTATCAGTGTTTAACCACCAATATGCTTGGCAATATATTACGCAGAAAAACTGTTCTTCAGTCTGCATGTGAAAACAATTCTTTTAACATAGATAACTTTTTTTGTTTGATAAGGTTCTAAATTGTATTGAATACATTAGACAAAAGATACACTCTCTACTGACTTGGTTGGGTTAGGATTTTAGGATTAGAAAGAAAATGCTTCGTGGAAAAGATTACTTTTCTAAGGACTTTTTACTCTGAAAATAGAACCAACTAATAGGGAAAACAACTCAATGATCCCAATTGTTGTACTTTAATGATGTATTTGAATACTCCACGATGTTATATTTTAATAATTTCTGATTTCCTGCAGCATATATCACTTTGCTAAAGCACCTGAGCAGTAGACAAAGAACTGCAAAATTAGACATAGAGTTGGATAAACTGCATCTATGCTGCTGAATAGAATATACCTGTAAATACATGTGTGAGGGCATTAAGGTAAGACTTCTGGCCCTCATGAGGGTGGAGGCAAGTAAGAAGCTGTGTGAGGCTTAGCTGGAGACAGGGCCAACTCACTAGAAGAATGTAAAACCTTTATGAAGTAACTATGCACACATTGGTAGATGTATCTTTGATATCTGCCTGCCATTATTCATGTATGCAAAACTGCATAGCCTAAAGGGAGGAATTAAAAATTAAACTTTAATTTTTTTTTTCTCAACAATTAAAACTTCAGGCATATCCTGAGTCTTGAAAATGACAGGAAACAGAAAGAAATACAGGTTCCAAAGTGATAAATTCTACCTGCCTTTCTGCACAGCTGCAGCGTGCTTTTGTGTGCCACACAACCTGTCATTGGAATAGTGTGCTGCAAGTTTGATCATAACAGAAGAAGTATTTTGTTCTCACCCTTGCCACATGTACAGTCTCTGTGTTCCAATAGGTCACAAAACAAAATTGCTTTTCTCCATCTGTGGATTATTCAACCTTTCACAAACCTGACATTTCTTGTCCTTTTCCCTCCTCCCTTCTTGTAATATGCATATGAATAGCACATCCTGAAAGACAGGTAGAAATGAAAAAAATAAAGAACAGAATAAACTGGGTTTAGTAGAAAACTTAATTTTATGAAGATGTCTATGAATTGCAATATTTTTAAATTCTTGCCTTAAAATAAAAAAAAAAAAGAAAGAAAATGTTATTTTCTTTTTAGTCTAAACCTTCAGATTTTGAAAGGACTACATATTACCCAGTCTCTGTGATAAAACTGTCTTGTATCCTTTAAAACACATGTAATATTAGTGTGTACAAATGGCCCATTTTTCTTGGTTATCCATTCATTTTAGCTCTTCTAATCATCACCTTACATCTCCTGCCTGTTTGTGGGTTGTGTCCTGCTTTCCTCTCCCTTCGGGTGATACATAGATCTTGCAAGAGAAAGGTCAAATTGTGATCAGGAGAAGGATAATAACTTCACATATCAATGTACATTTCTTCTCTCTTGACAAATGATCACCATTCCTCCTGAAAATTCCCTGCACCACATGGTCCCCTTTGACCTTTTGGTCAATAAATAATGCATTCTCTCTAAAGTAATTGAACCACCTTATTTGGCTGCAAAATCTCATGTACCAGAAAGTGTGATACATAGGACAGTGAAATATTACACTGTGGAAAGAATCCAGTTTTACTTTAGCTTTTGGATGAAGACAGATTCCTCTGCATTCTGACCTCTTTTTCTCACTACCCAATAACTTGATCTAAACTGAAGTAAAATACCCAACATTTCATAGACCAAATGAGGTTTTTTATTCTTTTTAAGGATAATTGAAGAAGAGTTTAGAACAAAAAGGATTTTAAATCAGAATATATTTGGGAATGGAGGGCTAGGGGGAGGGGAGGTGTCTGTTTAATTACTGCAAAATGACTTGGGAGCTGTACATTCATAATTTATTGTGCTAATCAATAGCAATTTGTAGCTGCTCACCTCTCACACGCAACCCCCCCCAAAATGGAGTTCAACATTAGACCTCACTTACAAGTTCACAACAACACTGACAAGACCTATTCATATGCAACATTCCATGTACAAGATAAACATTCCATGGTGTTTAGGACCCATTTCTAGGTTTGAGAAGAGACTAGAGGAGACTGTGGAGGTTGTAGAACTATTAAGCTTTGTAAACACAAAATACTCTATGCTTTAAATTTAGATGTGAGATGAATCAGGGAGCTAAGTGAAACTGTAGGGTTTCTGCCTGCTTTCAAAGAATTTGTTCATCCAGATCTTTTCCATTTATTTGAAGAACAGGATCAAGACCAAAAAAGTTGAGCTGTTGTCTACTAGTATTTTGAGTTACTTCAGTATTTGGTTCCTGAGAAATGGAACCTAAATTTTAAATGCCAGGCTTTCTCCTGGATATATTTCAGTGTTTCATGAAGAGATCCTTGACCAAATGAGGAGTAGTTGTTTTTTACCTTAATTGCAGGTTAATAAAGTGTTTTGTCTGGAATTAATACATTGTATTTCCTACAGCATGGTATTGAGTAGTTTGGGAACACATAAATCACACTGGAACAGTCTGTGATGCAATCAAACAGTATTGTTTCATGATAGACTGTTGGGTTATTACTGAACATTCCCTTGTGAAAAAGTACCATTTTTCTTTGCTTTCTAGGCTTTTTATTCCTTCCCTTTTTTTCTTTTTTCTTTTTTTTTTTTCATTAAAAAAACCTGTACCTGAAAGTGCTAAAGCTTAAAGCTATAAGGAAATTGCCCTGAAACTGAAAACCTTCAGGAAATTGAATCGACATACTACACACAACATCCAAGATATTATGCCTTCGTTCTGTTTCTTGGGATTTAGTGTTGGAAATTTTTATTATACCCAGCCACAGATACATTTCTCTGAACAGAATTTTGACCAGCCCTGAAGACATTAGACATATTGGGAGGAGCTCTCATGCTAGGCAAGAGGTCAGTTGCTCTCCCAGAATGCCTATTGTTGAAAAATATCTTTTAAAGACAATCATTACAAAGGTCTTCTCTGTGATGCCTGCAGAGGAAACATCTATAAATATCTCAGCAATATACTGTTAAGAGGTGGTGCTGGAAGGGAGATATTTTTCCTTCCATCCAGTTATTTCAGGGCAAAATCTTTCATCCAACAAAGCTCCCAGATGAATAACAATGCTAATGATGGAAATAAGATTTTAAGAAACACTTCAAAATATGTATTCTAGGTTCTGAGACCAGCCACTCTTGTAGTGAAGTTTTTCTCTACTGCACAATCCTTCATTTGATCCCCTGCCAATCTTCTGTAGAGATACAAAGACTCAAAACAAGCTTACAGTTCAAGTACTCAACATTTTTCTTACCGTGGATCAGTTAAATATTTCTGCAAAAAACTTCGAGGTCAGACATGGTCAGGTCCTCATGGCTGTCCAGCTTTTAGTATTTTCTGGGTCATAATCCTTTCCAGATGGAATGCATTTCACCACTTCTTTTCAGTTGGTCATAAAAGTTTTGGCTTTATACCACATGCTTCTGCTTTTGCAATCTGCTTGCCCTTGTTACTGTACATGCATGTGCAAGGTTTCTCTTATAATAATCACCAGATCTTCCTCCTCTGAATGTTGTAGAAAGGTTTACATACAGAGATTGCCTTATTTAGTTATTATGAAAATCACATTTTATCCATATCTACAACAAATGTGAGAAGACAAGTTCACAGATGTTGTGTGCTAGTTGTCAGGAGTGCCCTTCTGAGAAGACAGAACTCTTCAGGAGTAACTTCTACACATTACCCATGTCTTTCCCATGTGACTCCTTGTAAAAAAAGGAGTCTTCATCTTCTTTGTAGCCACATTTTAAATACTGGAACATGGTGACAGGCCTTCCCTAAGCCTTTTTTTCTCAAGACAGATCACATCCTGTCCTCTCAGCTTTTTTTTTCATATAGCAGGCTTCCCAGTCTCTATTTCCAGTCTCAGCCCTAGAGCCAATCAAGTTTTTGATAGTTTCAGATATTTTTCTTCAGTGCATGCACAGAGAAAAGTGGTTTTTCAGTTTTGTAAGAACAATTTTAAGGGTAGAGTTAAACCTTTTAAGCTCTATTAAGTATCCAGAAAATCAGGGCCTTCATGACCCTTCTCTGGACCCTCTCCAGCCCGTCTACATCTTTCTTGTATAGCAGGGACCCAAAGTGAACACAGTATTTCAGGTGTGGCCTGACAAGGGCCAGGAGAGCATGATAATTTCTTCAAAATTTGAAGCTGAGATGTCATTGTTTCAGGATGAAAATAAGATTTTATAAAACACTTCAAAACATTTATTCCAAATTCTGAAAGTAGTCATTCATGTTGTAGTTTTCCTCCTGTAGTGTTTCACAGCACTTTCACATTTATTAAGTTCTTTTCCTGATTGCAAATATAGAAAAAGGATAAAGCTATGGAAGGAGAAGGAAAAAACTTCTGAAAACATATAAGCTAACACAGGAAATTGAATTTACCACCACAGATGGGCAGGGAAAAAGACATAGGATCCTGGCCTCATGACTTAATGATGCATTATCCCACAGTAATGAGGGCATCAATAAAAGAAGAATGGTACCATGAAGCCAATTCCCTGTCTTTAATAAAATGTGTTTTTTCAAGTTGTAAGGATATCTAAGCAGAGCCATGGGGTTTCAGGCCCATACATCTTTCATTTTTTCTTTTTTAAAATGAGGCAAACCTTGTCTCAAAAGTTATTTGCACTCAAGAATGATGACAAAACAGATGATTATGTTTGTTTAAATGTTGTCAGTCTGACATGAACAAAGCCTGTTTGAAAAATGCAAGTCCTTTTTTCCCTCACCACATGAACATTTTGAGCAAAAGAATCTGGCACTGGAAAGAATGTGCCAAGACCCACTCACAGAAGCTATTATTTATATAGTACAATATGCTCATATCATCAAGACCTTGCTCTCTGAAATATACACCTCAGCTTGAAAACTGTCAGTATCTACAAGAAATGAGATGTTAAAAAAAAAAAAAAAGTGATACCTACTGTTCAAGCATTACTGCTTCATTAACATGTCTTCACTGAGGAGAATTACTAATTTATACCTAGGAAATAGTTAGCATCTTCCAGACATACTTTTACTGTCATCAAGATATAGGAGAAGTATAGTTTTGTTCACATGTGCTCTGAATCCAGTTCAAAGTAAGTGACAGTGTCTGCTGATGTCTTCAGACAACAGACAGCTGTCACTATTCACTTTATTGTATTAGGACAGGAAGCTGCTGTTTAAATAATAACAACATTAAACCTACGCCATTTTCTTGATACGATTGTTCTTATTTTTACCATTGTCTTTTCTATTATTCATTTAGATTGTGTTCCAAAGGTGTAACAGTAAACCACAAAACATAGCACATGATTAAAATTTAAAGTAATTCAAGTTCATTTTCAATCTCAAGATACAGTAGCTTGCTAGAATTGCTTTTCTCAAAGGAGAAAAGAAAATATTTAGAAAAAATCCCTGGCCAGTCAGTGAGAAAATAAACTGCTACTGACAATGCACCTATACCTCTATCCATACATACAATATTTTTAATTAAAGTGGGCTTTTTTCCTAAGTCTTTCTAAGTAGATAGAGCTCCACTGGTGAATACAGTAATTTGTCAACGCCAATAGCTGTTCTGGTGCCATCTTCTGCTAGGTAAACAGACTTATACATGCATCTATTTGTTCATTTATTTATTCATTTATTTATTAATAGAAACATAGAAATGGATACAATAAACTGCAGTTGTGGTAGACTATAATTCTTTGGAGGGATTCCTAGAATTACCTTGGAAAAGGCTGCAGGTTGCAGAAATGGAGAGGGAGAGGAGTACATCACAAGATGGATGAAAGGGTAAGTTAGGAGCCAGAGCCTCAGCTGTGGCAAATTACTGTGGCTTCGTTGATTTCTGAAACCCTCCAGTCTTTCTACAGCAATATCTTTTATCTCAGTAATCAAGCAAGGCACCAAAGAAATAGAACTCCGTGAGAATGGAGTCTGGGAAGGCAAGGAAAGGAGTGAACTACAACTTTTAAATTCCATAACTCTTCCCCCCAGCTTCAGGACTATAGTGAGGACTGAGAGAGCTTCATGACAGGATGGAGATGTCACATTCAATTTTTATTTGGAATCTAAACTCAGACAGTAGTAGAAATAATTTTTTTAATGAGTCGTGTTAAGCCATATTGTCTTTTTTGAGAATCACAGAACTTGACACCTCTCCAGCCCAAACCTAAATCTGTAGCTTTGGACAGAAAGAGTTGCCTTTTATGCATCCTTCTATACACATTTCATGACTATTTTATTCTTTGAAAGTAGAAGTATTTAAAGAATTTCACCCTTCCACTGCATGTAATACTTTGTAAATAATGAGCAGGTTAAAGAAATGTTGCAACAGACGGCTTAAATTCATCTTCGTGGATTTTACTATGGTTAAGAAAAAGCATTCCATTAACACCCTTCATCCACACTGAAGATGCAGTCCAAAAATACTCCAAGGGAAGAGAAAGCTGACTGACGGAACAAACCAAGAAATGCTGCAGTTACACAGGCGAGTGCTGCGGTCTTTATGTTTCCAGAGGTTACAAAACAACAAAACTAGCTCAGCTGGATAGGATTCTGTCCTGCCTGCATAATAAGGAGACCTTTCACCTTCACATATTTATGTTTGGAAGCACAGATGGGTTCTTCAAGGTAAAAAAACCCTTGCTGTCCTAGTAGCCATCAAAGCTTTCTCTTCCTTTTGCTTTTGCTTTTCCTTTTCCTTTTCTTTCTCCAAATGAGCCTCCTCCTTCTTGACCACTCCCTCACCCTGGAATCTATAGTATTTGCTATTTTTAGATCATTATTTGAATAAAATTAAAGTTTTATCACTATAATACAGTAAGAAAAAACCAAGATGATGACATTATGTAAGAGAACAAGAGCTTTTTAATATCCACCAAAGAAAAAAGAAAGAAAACATTTACACTTTTACTAGTTCTGGTCTTTGTTTTAGGCTATGGCATTGTTTTCTTTAATGTTTTTTTTTTTTTTAAGAGAAGGCTATCAACCAGCTTATTACAGTGACTGGAACAGAACTTGTCAGTGAGGGAAGGATGTGGATTACAATTAAGTGCTCTGCAAATGAAGCTGTTCAGTGAGCAGCAGGTGTAAGGAAATGGGAGATGGTGGGTGTGGGAAGAGGGCTCAGAGAGAGAAGAACAAAGGGGGAAGGAGGCAGTTTGGGGAGCTCAGAATGAGACGCCCCATGTTTATTGCTCCTTCATACCTTTTAAAGTAAGTGCATAAATGTCTATATACACTGAAATGAGAAGATTTAAAATAAGTAATAACAAGTTCAATGAAAACTTTGTTGAACATCTTCTTATTATGCATATGAAAATGCTGGCCATATGTATATAGTTATTTTAGAATTAGGTATGTAGTTACACAAATCCTACCTTTTAACAGTGTAGTGATAGTGGAAGTAGAGTCATGTAGTAATATTAAATATTTGTCTAACATTTCCTGACTGCTACAACTTAGGTTTAGTTAAAAGCTCTTTATAAAGACAATAAAAATTATGTATGCATTTTATTTATACCCAACCAAGATATTGTGCTTCCACATCTAGACTAGGGCCAGATTCAGAATCCTCTTTTTTGCTTTATTGTTTTGTAGCCTCTTTGGTGCTGAGACACAGCATCCAGTTGATGGCATATAATCCTTCAAAGAACTCAACTGGGTAAAGATGCATTTCCACCTTTAACAGTGTTTGAAACAGGCAAAGAATCCTTTTCTTCTATGCTAAAGTAATGCTTTGTCACCTCTAGCATCATAGTGAAGACAAAGATTCACTCAAATCATGTAATCCTTGTCATACTCCATGGTACCTCTTAGCTGTGTAAGAAGAAGCAACCTCCCAGAAAAAAATCTTGACACAGTTGGGGGGAATAGTCCTGCCACGGACCAGGGGCTTTTCCCAGTAGTTAGTGAAGAGGATCAAGAGAAGATGAAATAAACCTTTTGTTGTTTTTTACTGTATAGAAACATCTTGTTTGTATGTGTTTTTGCTTTCTCTGGTAGCCTCTGACTTCAGTAGTAGATACTGAGACCAAACAGAGATCTGTAGAGTCAACCTGTTGGTGCTGAGGACTGCACTTGTTTGGGTTGTTCCTTTTCCCTTGAACTGACCACCTTTTGGAGATGAGAATGCAATAGGTGTGCTTCTGGAGCACATCTTGTTAAGTCTGACACAAAAGGTGCCTTGGCACTGCTGTGTGTCATGAAGCCAACCTCAGTAAAAAACAGTTACTAAGAGATTGAATCCAGAAGTAGGTGTCAGATTAGAATCAGAAAGCTAATTCAAATGCAACTATCGCTAGCCCGAGCTCCGTGGCTTCTGTGCCGCAGTGTGGGGTGCTGTGATCTTTCAAGAGCATCTTGTAAACCGCTTGGCGGGACCAGCCACACACTCACACACGTGTGCACACACAAACGCACGGACAGCTTCAGTAACATGGGTCGATGGCAAACAGGCAGGAAGGACTTCTGCTTAGAGTTCCATGGACGGAGGTTAATTGCATCTGCACCATGAAGGAATCAAGAGGCGAAGACTGAGAATAATGGAGAGCTCAGGTTTAAGTACGGGAGCAGAGGGAGCATCAGAGACCAATGATCTCATGGCACAGGGGCGGTACAAAGGCAGGACTAGGGAATGGGAGCCAATAGGGACGCTCTGGGGGAGCGGCGAGGGGCAAGGGCCAATGGGGGGAACTTGGAGTGGAGAACCTTCTAGGACATGATTCGTATAAGGTAGCAAGAGGGTGGGGTGGACGACGGCCAACCACGAATGCAAAACTGGGATATATTGACATACCAGAACAATGCATGCTGTGGGAAGGCTTTTCTGTTCACCCTAACCTGGGGAGGATCTCTGATACAAGAGGCTGTCTCACCAGCAGACTCTCTTTCTCCCTTGTACCCCTGGCTCACGGGCCCCGACATGCAACCACAGCCTGCACAACTGGTGTACAAAGGTAGCAGATCACAGGCCCAGTCTGAGCTTTTCCTGGTTACCTGACTTAGCTTTCTAATTCAGATAAGTGAAGTCAAGATGGTCAGGAGCAATTCTAAGCCTTTCCAAAACTTAACTGCAAACCTGTGACTCCTCTATTACAGGCAAGAAACAACTATGCCTAAATCGGGAAATAGAGTAGGTGGTCTGAATTTGGATCCCCTCATCCTTGTCCAGCAGAGCCCAGCTCTGGAAAACTCTTATGCTTCAGTTGTTTGGGTAGCTTTAGAACATGCTGGGGGAAAATGACACTAAAAGTATCCTTGAGAAGGGATTTTTCTTCTAATAAAATATTTAGCTGATAGTAGATGTAAAGTCAGTGAGCCTCTAGTTGAAAGAAAGCGCCTCCTCCCCCTTGGACTTTCTCCAGTTCACAAATCTCCATCTGCTAATTGGCCTTAATCCACAGAAAAGAAAGCCTTCACAGAACATGGAAAATACTGAAATGATGCATCGATCCATTTTCATGTTTTAAGCAAAAAAATGTATTTCTTTAACCTGGAAAACTAGGTGATTGAACGAGTAGCTTTAAAACTAAAACCAGAAGTTAGTGGGAGGAATTTTAAAAAAAGAAGGAGTTGGGGAGTCGAGTTAAGAAACATGACTATTAAGTAATAAATATTTTTTTTCTCAGAAAATGTACACATTGTAAAATAATCAAAATCAGCCCTCCCTCAACAATAGGAGCTGGTAAAAGAATGACACAGTTAATATGTTTTCCATGCCTTCTCATTCTGCAATTAGTGCCTTTTTTTTTGCTATGTTAGAGCAGGTCCTTCTACATGAACACAAGTCGTTCTTTGAACCAAATCCCTCAGGTTTTCAGTTATAAAAAAAATCCTGATAAGAATAAAATATAAAAAAGCCCTTTAGGGACTTTTAAGCCAGAATGAAAATTGTAGCTTGCCCTGCCTCAGAATTTTCCACTCATTTTCTTTTCTTATAAAGCCTGAGCTTCATCAATAAAACTAAATGATAATAACAGATTAGTCAAGACACTTCTCAACAAAACCTCTCCCATTAACACACTAAACTACACTCCCACAGAATTAAAAGATTAAAAATAAACTAATTACCCTTACTTTAGCATCCTAAGTAACTGTTCCAGCCACCTGGCTCACAGCTGCTATGGAAACTATTCAATTAATCAAAATAAGGTTGCTTATTTTCCTGATTATTTAAAGAAAAAGAAAGGAATGAAAACCCCCACACATGCAGTAGGAAAAACCTCACCCTTCTGAAATATTCCAGACAGATTTTAATCAGTCCGAAATATCAACATATGAGTACTACTATTGCAGAGAAGTTAGCATTTATAATAAGATGGTGAGAAACTTTTACTCTCTTCTCTGGCTTCCTAACACCATGATATGAATATCTGGTACAAGAGTTTATCCTTTATTTAGTATTTGGTGAAAAGCAGAGTGAAAGAATGATAGTTTCAGATGTCTCTTGCTCCATTTCCATCACATCGGTGAAGACGAATGCGTGCTGCATTCCTAACAAACATCCCAAACTCTGTGTGAAAACTTCTGCACTGACAAATTGTAAGTTTGTTAACACATAGTCACATGGTGTGTGTGAGGAGGAGGAAAGGTTATGTGTAGAAACGTGTCTTGCCCTCACCTGTGACTTGTAAACACATTTCTGGGAGACTAGGAGCAAAATGCTAATTTAATATGGTCCAGAATTTTCAAGAGACATTAAGGAAATTCAGTAGTAAACCCCTCACAGGGCCTTTGAAAAGCCAGATCTGAATTGCCTTTAACTATACAAATTCAATGACTTATTATAAGAATAATCTGTCAAGCCTTACCCCTGGTTTCAATGAAGAGTAAGATTAAAAAATATAAGAAAACCCCCCCACCGAAACATGAAATAAACTAGAAATTGGGTAAATAGTGTAGTCCAAATTTAGATCTCAATAGTTAATCAAGTGGAAATGTTTCTCACTTTGTCCTACAGTCCTGCAGGATTAGGTCCAATTTTTTTTTTTTTAATAATTTGACCTCTGGTGGGAGACACTCTTTGCAAGGTCATGTAGGAGCAGGACAAGGGGGAATGTCTTCAAACTGAACGAGAGTAAGTTTTGCTTAGATATTAGGAAAAAATTCTCTACTGTGAGGGTGGCGAGGCCCTGGCACAGGTTGCCCGAGAAGTGGATGCCCCATCTCTAGAAATGTTCAAGGCCAGGGTGGATGGAGCAATGTGGAAGGTGGAAGGTGGAAGGTGGAAGGTGTCCTTACGCATGACAGGGGGGTTGGAACTAGATGATCTTTAAGGCCTCTTCCAAGCCAAACCTTTCCATGATTCTATGATTCCATGAACTAAGAATAAATATGATATCAGCACTTTTAACTTTGGCAAGTAGCAAAAAATAGAAGAAAAATTTCTATGTTAACAAGATAGCCCTACAGACATATACTTGGTAAACTGAGCTTGTTAAAATAAACTGTTCTTTAATGCATCCAAGTACAAAATGCATATTCAGGGCCAAAAATTGAAAGATATGTCTACAGAATTTTCAGAGAAGAGGCAGGTGAAGGCACAAGCCTGACACAGATTAATATCACCAAAATTTAATTATCTGAAAATGTAGTAGCTCTCTATCAAAACAAGGGAGAGAGATTTATCTTCAGGGGCCAGTCACTTATCTCTTTTATGAACCTGTCCCACAACACAATGAATAATCTTTTGAAAATGTCTGTTTTACACTCTTCCCAATAGAGATGAATGTAAGCTTTTTAAAATACCTGTCTTTTATTGGAGTAAGAATACAATCAGATTGGGTTCAGACCCACAAGAAAGACCTGCCTTACACTGCTGTGTCTGTGTCCAGTTGTCTCCATTTTTGACATTTTCTGGACTTTTTGTTCTTTTCTCACATTCTTGTAAAACTGGATACATGATGAGCTTGGAGCATCACAGGGAGCTAACAACTAAATACAGGTTCTCATGTGAAACCAGGGCCAAAAAGACTGGTGTGATTCATAGTTTCCTAAGCCAAAAGCCAGTGAATGGTGTATGGAAGGATCTCTTTGCTCCTGTATAAACCACTGGTGGAAGCAGCATGGGTCTAATTTTTACCAATTTTAGAAGAAAGCTGGAAAATCAAAGGTGATACAGAGAGTAGCAACGTTCTGATTCAAAGACTAGAGGAAACATCTTCTAGCAAAAGATGCAGAAATCAATTTAACCTAGTAAAAAGACTGAGCTGAAAATTAGTAACAATGTGTAGCATGTTTTTATGACAGAGATACCATATACTAAAAGGACCACGTGATGCAATAGTTTTATTTGTTCTTTAACTCTGCTGAATACAGATATGCAGGGCAACTCTGCCAGTGTAGAAATGCTGTATAATAAATAAGATAAAAAATACGTGATTACATTGATCTTGAGCAAAGTGGTATTATGTGTGCCTTATGCATTGGTGGGAGGTTCTGGGAACAAAGAGCAACCTGATTCTGGTTTGGAAATAATAGGTATGTGGGTCAATCTGACTGGATTCCTTTGTATGTAATAAAAATTGAAACAAAGGTATCCAAATGGAAAAAAGCAAGTAGTCCTCTTGACAGTGATGTATTAACTTCAGTTTCTGTGATCTAACCGTGTAGCCAATAAATGTTAAGATGAGAACTGCTCAGGAACACACAGAGAACAGTAGCAGGTTTTCAAATATTTATGTTAGGGGTTTTTTTTCTCTTTCAATCTATCAAATAGCATGAGTCTGCTTTAAAAAGAGATTTTCATGCCAGCAAAAATGTTCAGATCTTTCAAAGTAGAAACTTAAATGCATTTTCCTTTTGGATTATTTTTGTAGTTTTCATAACTGGCATTCCACTGGGACTGGTATATCTGCTGGCTGTAGGGGGTTAATGGTCCCACAAGGATATGCTTTGCTCTCTTCAAATAAATATAGGCATACATTAGCTGGAAAAGCATCCTTGGAGAAATTTGCTTCTCAGTTTGTCAACATTGCATGCAACCAGGCATTATCGTTGCTTATTCGTATTACAGTAGTGTGTAGGGAGACTGAGGCTGCATTGTAGGCAGTAGAAGATTACGCAGCGAAATAAAGTGTCTCCAACAGGAAGTCTTTCGTAAAACTCTTAAGTATGGCAAAGGAATCAAAGTTGAGGGAAGTGAAGTAACTTGCAGAAGACACAACAGATCAGAATCAGAGCTACTGAGGAAGTCCAGGATTGCTGATTCCCTTTGTATCATGCTGTTGAGCCAGTCCAAGGAAAGATGACTTTCGATCCCCACTGGGTATAAATATAGATAATCTGTCCAGATAAGCAGCTGGCAGAAATCAACCAAATCCCACCAAAGTCAAGAGAGATTAATTTATTTATACCACTTATAATTTGCTATAGGGGTTTTCATCAGAATCTTTGGATTGAACTCAAGGAAACTAAAAATTTAAAAATAACAGAAAAATCATCATGCCATAGCAGTATAATAACAAAAAGAAAAATACTCTGAGAAAGCATAGAACAAATGGGAAATCTGATTTAAAATAAGCCGTGACTGATGGGATGAGCTCAAAGGGAGTCTCTAGAGCCTCCAGAGGCCTCTTTTTACATTTAATACCCACTTGAGTCTTCTCTCAGCGGCTGCTCATCCCTTTTTCAAATACTGCTGAATCAACCCTGCCAGACACCACTCATCCCATGGGAACCTCAAGCACTGAAAAAGTTTTGTTTTGTTTTAGAAGATGTTTGATACCATCACAGAGCAAGTATCTTTTTCAAATATTTGTTTCAGGATCTCCTTGCACTGAGCTACCAGCTCTCCACTCTATCATCAGCTTAAATTATACACCTTGCTTTTCTATCACTATTCTCTGTGTATTTCTAAGGATCAAAGCACAAACTACAGGGCCGTAGGGCAACAATCTGAGAGTCTCTAGTTGGCAAGTCTTCAGCAGGCAGTGCAGCTCACCTTCCTCATGCTGTTGGGAAGTTCTGTAACAGCTTTTTGTGCCTGAAACTTCTTCCTGCTCAGTTTTGGATCAGTCAGAGCTCTGAAAGATAGCTGTTTTACCTTCCTTACATATTTCCTGATTTGTAACCTTGGAAAAAACCCAAACCAAAACAAACTTCCAAAACCCAAGCAGCCAACCAAGTGACCAACCAAGCAACCAAGCAAAACCCCCAAACCCAAAAAACACCCCAATAACAGAAAGAAATTTTTTTAATTCTCACTAATCCAGCTAGATAAATTGCACCTACCTACTTGTAGACTAAGAAAGGTCATGAAGAAGATGTGATACTTCCCAACTCAAACTATACATAGCACATCACTTCTAGCTGTTGGCCCAAAAAAAGTAGATATACAAAACCTAGAGCCTGCAGCCTGTGTTTGACGGAGGAATTGCTAGGATATACAAACACCTAATCTATCTCCCTGCTCATAGTGAACTGGTCCTTGTAGATCAATGAACCAAAACCTCCAGGAGTCCCCAGGTTATTTACTCTTGCACTTGTTGCAGCATGAAATTGCTGGTCTTCTAATATTTTCTCTCTGAGTTTTATCCACTCTTTAACTGATTTCACAGCCCAGACTAACATGGGATGAAGTGATGCCTGCAAATTGACTAGACATTGCACCACAATAGTAGCCGTACAAGTTGGCACAGCACAATAAACAAAAGGAGCGGAAAATGTTGGGATAAAGCAGCGCCTTGATTCCCAGGCTGCTTATCCCACATGCAAGGAGCTAAAAGGAAAATTCCCTGGCAATTCTGTTCCCAATCTAACTTTTGGGAGGTAAAAAACCTATGGTCTCCTGCCAGCTCTGCCTAATTTGTAGTATCAGACCCTGAGAGAAGATGACAGCTGCAGACGGTGTGGAAGAAAAGCCACCTTGCAACATATTTTGTCAAGTTGCAGTCTCTGGCATTTGCCCAGAGCCGGTATTGCTGGAGACGTGATGAAGTGTGAAAAGTCCTGGCAGGCATTTTAGACAAATAAAAGATGGGAGGCTAGGGAAAATCAGGACCAAAAGAGATTAATATTTGTGAGGTTTATAGCAGAAGAGGGAAAACAATAGGAAGTAAGAAAACCTCCACAGGGTATTTATTGTGACAGCAACAGATTAAAACCAGGATGGACCTGAAGAGGAAGCATATTTTTTCCAGCTGGACATTCACCTGAGAGCAGAGATCAGGTTGTGAACAGCAGTCTGAGAAAAGTAAATAGGCAATAACGAGAGAATTTGCAGCCTGAAAATGTGAAAAAGTTCAGTGAGACTGTGTCTGTGTGTGTTTAGAGAGGGGAAAATGGAAGAGTGTGGGAGTTTCTGAGCTGGCGACCGTAGTGGCACTGTGAAGCTGTGTGTTTACTACGGGAGATAACTCTGCAGTCTAGCTCTTGTCTGTATGGGTTGGTGGTGTCCTAGCTGCACATGGAGGTGGGAATTGCTCATCACTCCTTCCCCTGAGTTCTGGTTCCCTCAGAAAGAAAGACCTGAGGGGAGGGAGGAAACTTCAGAAGGAGGATCAGGGATGATCATAAGGACATGCCATGTGACAGAACAAAGGTGGAGTCACTGCCTGGCTCCACTGGTCAGACCTGCTGGGTGGTGGGGTCTGTTTGATATGCTGGAGATCCATGTGTCCACATGGCAGTAGGAAAAAAAGTCACATCATCCAGGGAAAAGACAAAACCATTTGGAACAAATTTAAAAAAAACCAAAAACCAACAAAGCATGAGGTAAAGCTGGAGAGAAGGGCCCATAGGTGGAATGAAATGTACAAATTTCACGACAAAACCCAAAAGGTGTTCATGTTTCCTGGTATATGGTAAATATCTGAGTTTCATTCCTATGAAAATTTTAGTAACCTTTGTCTGTCCAGTTTATTATATCAAAAGTTGAAGCTTTGGATGAATTTTTTTGCTCATGGATCACCAGCAGTTATGTGAGGAAATGTAATGCTATTTTTGGCAGTAACTTGCCATGTCTAGCAAAGTCAAAGACTTCTTTTTTTTTTCCCCATTACAGTCTTGTCAGGAAAAGTGTATCCATTTCCTGACTGTGCAATGCATCACTGGTAGACCACAGAGTAGCTTTTTTTAGGTGATGAAACAGAAGTAACCAGTGGAACACAATTCTCCCTAGTGAGGTACAGAGACCAAGCAACTACGCCCTGCTCCTATGAGTCCACCAAGTATAGAGTATCAGGGCATGGCTCTGACAAAAAGAGAAGGGAGAATAAAGATAATTATATGGCAAAGTCAAAAAGAACTGGCTGGGTAGTTGTCCCAGTTGCAGAACTGGTGTCCTGAAATCAGCAGCAGAAAAAAAAATGATATCAAGTAATTTAGAAAAGGAAGAAATTCATTCCTCTGAACAGTGAAGAAGAGCAAGAGTAATGGGGCAGGCAAAGTGAACCAGTAAAACCAAGATGTACTCACACCGTGTCAGGTTTGCTGTTATCCTATTTGATACATACCTGACACTTTATAAGTCCTTTGCCATGCAGATATTTACGTCTACTGCTCATCTTCAGCAAAAGTTTGTCCCTCATGTCTGTGCAGACCCACCTGAAGTCAGAGAGTACCTCAAACCTATAGTTCTACCTGCATGGATCTTCTAGCAGGATTGTGTCTTGGTTTTCTCATGTTGTTGCCATGACTGATGCAATGATGTTGTAACAGTCATGCCTGCGAACATAAAGTTACTGAAAGTGAGAGGTTCCTACTGTGATAGGGACCATATGTAAACCTCATTGTAAGTCCATACAGACTGTGGTCTGTGTCTATCATTGAGTTCAATTGCAGTCATAAGCTTCAAAAGAAAAGGAAATCTTTGTCTCGTCTGCTGTTTCAGCCTTGTTTATGTATTATGCATATCCACAGTTTCACAAGTCCCTTTACAGCCTTGTTTAGACTTCTGTGGTTTTCTCTTACGGAGTTCTCTGCAGCACAGGAAGAGTTTGTCCCCACCAATGGCACAGAAAAGATGGTACAGTTAGATGGAAAACATCACTTAAGGACTTGGGGTAGGTCCTGATAAATGGAGCTGGGTCAAAGAGTAGGATCTCAGGAAACAATTCAGAGAAGAATTCCCACAAGACAGGAGACACAAACAGAGAGTAACAATTTCTAGGCATCTTGAATTCTTCTCTTAGCAATGAAGGGTTTAGGTAGAAGGGTAGAGCGATCTCAGAAGTGCCTGTGAGCCCTCCTCCACCTGCTTCTTTTTCACATGGCAGCTTCTCAGATAACCTGCTATTGCACTGCCTGCTTCTGCATTTGGACATGCCTACTATTACTCCAGCCTGTTTGCTGACATGGTGCTGGCATAGGAATTTGAGCACAGAGGATTTCTCATGTATCAGAGGATGGGACTCAGTGTATTTTTATTGAAGTCATTTGTTCTTTGGTTGTCCTGCAGGTTGCCCTGCATGATACCATGCATCAGTGGTATGATAAGTACATCAGTCAGGTCCTCACATTATTGTAATATTATTACCTTATTGCTATTATTGGCTTTTTTTTCCCATGACAGATTCCCCTGTTGAATGTATCCAATGCTTCCATATATGTAAGAGAAAATGAGAATGTGTTCTTTTTTTCCAGATTTTTTTGGACATGTGCATAGCCTCACCAAAAAATGGGGTAGACTGTCACATTGCCTTTTGTGTGCTTTTCTTTGATTTAATGTCTTTTCAAGACTAAATACCTTTGAACTAAAAATAAGTGCTATAGGCACCTGAACAGCTATTTGAGTATGAGAGATGGCATTATAGGATGGACATTTTTCTTCCTGTCTTTTTGTTCCCTTTTCACAGACTCTCCTGGTAATACTAACTTAAGTAGCTCACACGGGTGTTGTGCAGATTAATTAAGTGCTAAGTATTATTAAGCAGACTGCAAACCTAATAAAGTTTAAGTTGAACTTTTGAACCTATGCTGTTCATGTGGGTGCTAAATTAGCTAAATGAGCTTACATAATATTGCAGTATCCAGATGAAACAACCACAGTGAATTTAGGTATGTAAATGTAATTACTTGGTCTGGAATTTGGCCAAAACACCATAGACAGAGTACTAACCATGCTCATATAAAAGCAACTGCAGTTTTTTAACTACTAGAGTAGTATATATCTTAATCTAGATGGATTTTTAAATCACAGGTGATTGGACTAGAAATGACTGAAAGAATATTTTTCAGATTTTTACAAATCGATCTCAAAAGAAACCCCAAAATATTCTGATTAGAAGCCACATGTTTTTTTAAAAATGAACAATCATAAAAATGGGGAGAAGAGTGAGGTTTTAGTTGAGATTTTTTTAATCCTGAAACAAAAATCTCAGTTCTCAAAAATGACAATTACTGGGACATGAGCACACCTTGGATGGAAGTATTTTTGCAATGGAAGAACTAAGTCAAAGTCTACTGTTGAACTTGGAAGATTTCGGTGGTAATTCACAGATTTGTAGATTTTTTTTTTTCATTTTCTCCCATCCCTATGTGCTAAAATGTTATCGTTGGTTTAGATTATATTTCTTTATATGGAGGCTTAACTTTTATGTCGACCTATAGATGTTCTTCTAGCAGCATGTACAATGCCAGGTTTCACATCTCGTTTTATTGACTTTTATAATTTGGCCTCTGGCAATGGCATAGTCAAGCCACCAGAAGGTTGTGATCTGCTGGGTGCAGACGCCATGAGCTGTGTCTGTAATTTATGAGATCATCTATAGCACGATGCTATAAGAACTGGAGCCTTTTAGTAAGGTTTACAGGTCTAAAAGGCTGCTGAGGACTTTGCATGTAGTTATTGTAAAACCCAATCTAAACATTCCTTCTCTTGTGTGAGCACACAGATCTTTGCTAGGAAGTGCAAACAAGCAGTGATTGTCATCAGCATTTATTATCAGCTGCTTTGAACATAGCACACTTTCAAGGATGAGTTTGACCAGCCATTTGGCTTTCATCTCCAGGGCCTTCTTTCAAAATGTAATAAAACTGAAATGTGCCATAGCCTTCAAAATCTGCTTGTTCTCATGCCCATATTTTTGTCTAATATCTCAGTTTTGAAGACAATTAAAGCATGGATCAGCCCAATTCAATGCTGTTATGTAATAGCATAGAGTTTGAAAGTATTTTTTGTGCAGATAACCACTGTTTTATTAAAAAAAAATTGTTTCAGTGTCACAAAAATTTTGCAAGCATTAATTATAAAGTGAATTCAAGGTAAGCAGCCCCATCCAGATATTTTAATGATTTTCATAAAATTAATTCAAGGTAAATAGTCCCATTTAGACTTTTTAATAATTGTCTCACTGTCCTGGGAAATAGAAGCAGTTCATGGGTTTTATTTAGATATTTTTTATTTTAAAATGTCTTTTTACATTGCTCATGTGTGGTCTTTGGCGAACATTGCAAACAGTGAATTGCAAACAGTGAATTGCAAACATTGAATTCTACAGTATTTCAGGAAACTGTTGTGCCATTTTATAATGAAGAAATGAAAAAGAGTAGAATTAAGTGAGATAAAGTGAAAAAAAGTGGGTTTGTAACTGAGGTAAAAATTGGTAACCAATTTTCACTATTTTGGAGTACTGTTCAGTCTACTATTCTTTAGTTTGAAATCTCTTTTCTAAGGAAATGGATTTATTAAATATTTCTTTTTCTCTTTGTTGGTCTCAAGAAGAGAGTAAGACTCAACTGAAAATACCAGATTCTAACCAGATTCAAATCAAGTACTTTCAAATGCAATTTATATTTTTAATTTGAAGACATGTTTAGTCTTAGAAGAAATTTAGAAGTAAAATCAAAAGGGGAAAGGATATATGGTAAGCAAGACTTTTTTAATTTGTAAAACTTCTGAGTGTTCGTAAGTTTTAATTAGAAGTGAGAAAATTAGTGATATTTGAGCAGGGATATTGGTAAAACTAACCTAGCAGGTAGACTTGTTGTCTGGGAATGTTTACTTTCCTCCTTATATGTGATGATTCATCTATGTAACCTCTCCTTAACAAGCTGAAGACAAGGCTCTGATAAACATGAGGCTTTGCACACATTTCCACTGTGACTACATAAAACATCTTTCAATGGCCAGTGCCTCTAAGCTGCCACAGCAGTTCAGCCCAATAGTCCTTTTCCCTAATATCCCTTTCTCTGATAGTAGCCAGTGTTCAAATGCTTAAAGACACAGAATAAGAAATGAGATGGGTGTTCCATAAGCTTTCCTGGATTCTGTCTTTCATTGTTTTAAGGACTTCCTGAGCTAGGAGGTTTCATGTGGTTCATTCTCTTAAATAGGAACTTTTCTCCATCACTATGAGGAATCAGGTCTTGAATCCAGTGCCTTTTCTGAATTGTGTTAATGAATTTCACAGTTTAATTCTTCTAGCTCAAAAAATATGTTTCCATTTTCTCCCCTCTCTTAACCTGCTTCCCAATCATCTGATGCAGTGACAACTATTTCTTTATTCTTCACTACTTTTGAGAACTATATCGTGCCACAGATGTTGCCCCTTGTCCAGAGATTTATACATAGTTTATAGTAGTAATTTCCAGACTCCTCTAATTCCACAACACCAGGGAAACCTGAAGCTGTTCAAAATTTAAATTTGAATCCTGCTGAAAATGCTAGTTGTGATTCAAAAAAAATAAAATTATGTCTCTGTAGTTTTTGACTGGGAAGATTGTTGTCATATTCACTTCTGCTTCCAGGAAGAAAGCAAAATTTATCTGGATCGGCCAAAAAAAGGAGAGAAAGTAAAGCAGAGCTGCTGCATAGACAGCAAGACTCTCCAAATGCCCTAGCCCCGAAGCCAAGCTGGAGGGAAAATTGTCAAATTCCCCTTCTGCCACAAACTCAGTTTCTGCTGGAAATGGAATTTGACAGTGCTCTTGGTTGGCAGCTGACAGCTACAGCTGAAACAGGTTTTTCCTACTCCCCTTGAGATACCTTCACAAGGTATTCCTCACTTGTGAATTTTCCTTACAATTATGAGCTTTTCCTTTTCCTTTTTCCCCTTCATGACTTTCTATATTTTTTTCTCCCAGCTGCAAGATCTGGTGAGGCCTATAAACTCTGGGGGTGCCTTAGTGCAGAATTTCTATCAGTTGTATTTTAGACCATCATTTGTCAAGTTCAATTTTAAAGTACCAAGTGATGGGGATTTATTTAATGGCATTTCGCTTTACAGAGTGACTTTGGTGGTTTTCTTTCAAGCTCACTTTCATCATCCCCTGCTAATTAAGACCTTTTGAGAGGAATATAAAAATTAAGCTTCTGCTGATAGCTCATTCTTTGTGAAACTCTCTGACAAGGCTCACTGCCTTTACATAAAATGTGATTCTTCTGCGAAATTGAGTGTAAAAATTAATATATGAGATTTATTTTTACTTCCCTTCTTGCTCTGCTTCTGGATGTCTTGCTGCCTTCAAACAGTACCAGTCTATTACAAGAGACTCAATGACAAATTCTTGAACTTGAATAACTTTCTAAATTACTCCTGCAAAAATTAACAACTGTCATTATAACAGTTAATTACCAAGTCTTGCTGTGTATTTTCTTATGATCTAATGTCTTACATAACTTAGTGTGTTAATTTTTCTGGTTGATGTTTATCTCAAAGATTATAGAATTTGAAGACTGAATCTCTCATTTATTGCAAGAAGGAAAATGAGAGAGGATAAAAAAAGCCCAAATGCATGGCTGAAGTATTAGGGACACCTCTGCAAAGCCACCGAGTCTGGCTCTTAGTCAATCTCAATCTTTCTTCCATTAGATTAAACTGATTTGGTGCAGAGGTGAAGGCTGCACTAGGTGAGCTAAATTCATTGAGAAATGTTGTATCTGCTGTCTTAGTGTGAGTTAAGCTGAGGTCAGTTCTAGGTATAAAGAAAAGCACAAAAGGATTATTTCCCATGCAGTACTTGCCTCCAGGCATTCAGCAGACTTGCTCATTCTTCCTGAGGACGGTAGTGAAGCAAGGAGCTTTTATGTCAGACAAGACATAGGTAGTGGTTTCACATATTTTTGGCTTTTTACAACATCAGAATAGCATCAAGGGGCCTGTAATAGCTGTTCAAACTGGGTTTATTATGTTCAAATTAAAACCGAAGCAACATCCTTGTAAAAAGGGTTATGAGCTTGCAAGCTGAACAGGGTTGAAAGGGGCAGTCATCTATTTGCTGGTTTCTGAAGTCAGCAGAAGAGTCTCAGTGTCCTTCAAGGGAGTAAGAGGTCCCCATATTTACATAGTTCCCTTTGCAAAAGATTATTGTTCTCTGAGGTGTCATTATTTAAAAAAAAAAGTCACTAATACAGGCTAATGTCTAGATAAAAGACGTATCCAAAATTTTAGATTCAGATCTTGAGGATATTAAGTATTACAATATAAAAATATGTTGCTGATTTTTTCAGGACATTTTCACTGGCAGGAAGTTCTTCCAGTGTTATTTTCTTAACAATAACAGGTGCTGCTCATATACTGCCTACTCTGAGCTCTTCCCTTCAGATCTCCAGTTGGCCCGTGCACTTATCAGTCAGCATTTTCAGGAGGAAATCATAACTTGGGGCCAAATTAACTTGCCTCCAGGAGCTGTGCTGTTATTGAATTATTAGATATAATGGCATCATTAATGAGAGCCCTTGCTGAGTGCTGTGTTGTGTGAGGTTTATGTTATGGTTCTATTTGAAAAGTTACCAAATGCTTGTGATAAGGTTGCAAGCTATACAGCATCACATGGGAAAACATTCTTGTTTGGATCTAAGCATGTTTTTGATTATATGAATTCTGAGTTCTGGACCACTTTCCACACCATCTGCAGCCAATCTGCATAGCCTGGGAAATTCAATCAGACATCTTGCCCATCTGTAAAACCAGAACTGCTCTGTTACTGTTTCCCCCTAATTAATGGGATTTATTTCATTTGCTTCTTTGTTTACTGATAGCCCTGCACTCTTAAGTCCTACACGAGTCCCACGCTAGTTTCAGCACCTGATTAAAGTGCTAGAAGTATTACTAGGTTACACTGCTAGAAGTATTATCTAGGTTATCTAGAAATAATTTTACTTGATAAATTAAATATGTCAAATTATGTGGACATAGCAGATATGGGAATATACATGTTTTGCAGTTCCAGTCTTAAATAAGTAACTGTTACCAAAATCTCTTTTTAACTTACTGCAGATTGGTATTACATATAGTTTTAGGAAATTAGATAATGTTGCTCAAAACAGGTGCACTAAAACCAGTGTTAAAGAAAAACAGAGAAGGGGGATATTAGAAGGTTAGAGAGCCACTGACAGATTTAAAACTATAAAAAGGAATATTAAGATTTGGTGCTTGTGCTGCTGTTTGGTATAAACTGAAAATAATAATAACCTCAAAGCTCTTCAATCTGTTTGTCTCAGATAAAACACATTTTCTAGACGGCAAATTTTTATTTAGAACAGCAAAGACACAGAAGGAAGAAGAGTGAAAGGAAGGGCTTGAGACGTTGCTATTACTACACCACAAAACTGCTTTGGGGGACACGAGCTTGCTCAAAAGTACCATTTGTCTTCTGAGCTGCTGCAGAAACAGAATCAAATCCCAGCTGCTGCTAGGCTAATAGAAACTATGTTAATCAAATAACAGAAAATGTTAAATGAAATCCACAAAACATGTGCTTTGTCCCTTGGTTTGCATTTCTGCTATAAACTGCTTGCCAGGTACAATTTCCACTTCTAATGAAAGCTCAGTTACTCTCTTCATTGTTTCATGCTTAGACTGAAGAAAATGCTGTTTGAGATCTTTTGTATGCCTACTAAATTGATAAATTTCTAAAACTAGAGGAAAATCCCTTTAGCTATTTCAGAATCCACACACATGCACACACACACACCTTTCTAGCTCTTGATGATCTTGAAAGTTTACGGTTGAGGGGATACAGTCTCTAGAGACAGAAGGTCAGGTGTGAGCAGCTGATATTTAAGAAGTGTTTTATGCAGGGATT
Organism: Corvus cornix cornix; assembly: GCF_000738735.6. Taxonomy (NCBI): domain Eukaryota; kingdom Metazoa; phylum Chordata; class Aves; order Passeriformes; family Corvidae; genus Corvus; species Corvus cornix. Next base: position 36,565,946 of record NC_046332.1, on the reverse strand, counting down.
TCATTATACCCACATAAAGCCAGAAAAAAATGCTTTCGTAGGTCAGGCATCTGACCCAGAGTTACAGGATGTGATTATTTTTGTGGTCTTTCAAATAAAGCCACAGCTTAAGCACCCGTAGCTCTGGAAAGGCCCTTGGGGACCAGCAGCAGGCAAATGCTGCCTGTGACACAAGAACAGCACCTTCCTTCTGTGGCTTTGTGTACTCCACCTTAGCCAGACTGGGATTTTAAGTATGAGAGAGAGGCTGCAGTGCATTCCTCAGCACATGTGCATACACCCACTCTTGCTTTACAGGCTCGTTTCTTGACTAAGCCCCATATTGCATCTTCTGCAGAGCGAAACCTTTAAATCAAAAGATGAATGGGTCTAATACAGATTTTCAGTGATTCAAAAAAATTAAATACTGTTTTAATGAGCTCTTTTTTGGGCTCTCAGCTCCTTAGGGCAGTTATTCTCCCTTCTGAATGTCTGGAAATTGCTGAGTACTTTGTGGTCACTACCATCAACTACTAATGAATAAAAATGATGGTGATTATATCACGAGAACCAGAACTCTGAAAAGCTTTAATCACAACAATGTAACAGATTAATTAGGATGTCCAAAAAACAGAAACAATGCATCTGATTTTGAGATGCTTGAGTGGGAATTTTTACAAGTGTACAGAGAATTTTAATAACATGGAAAATCAATTATATTTGTAAGAGGTATAATAATCATAAATACATAGTAAATGTTAATGCCAACTCTGATACAGTGCCTTGTGTCATTAGATCTCAAAGCATTTTATAAAAGAAGCATTCATTAACATCATAATGAATACCAAATTAGTTTTGCTAATTTGCATTATGCACAGAGCTGTATCATCAAGGTAGAAAAGTAGGCAGATAGCTGTGTGTGCAGGTAAGTCAGTAATTTAGCTTATTTATTAGGGTGTAGAAAGTGATTAATGGGAGCTGAAATGTTTTGCAAGCCTAACAAAGAAAGGAAAAGAAGTAAAAAAGAAAATGCTCTGATTTGATCTAGATGTGGTAAACTGCAGTGAAAAAGAAAGGAGCAGTTGGGCTTTGCTGTTTGAAATTGCCCATAATGTATTTCCTAAGTTATGAGGTTTCATATGATTAAAGAATGGACTTCACACATGTGCAATGAAATGAATATTCTTCCCTGTTTTCAGTAGTTTAATCACCTGGGGCCTGTGGAGTCCTGGTAAATCCATTTGCAAGACATCACGGAAGCACCATTGGAGAAAAACCTTGAGAATGGCAATCCAGAGGGACTGCTTATTTTCTGTTTCCTGCATGTACTTAGATTTTTTTTCAGTTTGACCTAAGATTTCCTATGTTTACCCACAGAGCTATGGTGTATGTCTACAGAAGATATACTGCAGAAAGTTCCTCTGAAGCACTATAATCATAGAAACAAACTTTGTCACAGACATGCTGTAGAGAGCTGCCTTGTAGTCTGGTCACACGCTTTCCAAAGGAACATTTTTCTGCTGGGAAATGCTATGTCACCTCAAGAGTATGAGGACAAGTTTGCATTTGTAAATAGAGTTTACCTTCTATTCTTTTTCAAAAGCATTTCAGTTTAGAAAGTTGTCTTTTTTTGTTTTCTTTGTCTGAATTTATTATTGTTAATTTAATTGGGCAACTCAAAAAGTTGAAAATAAAACAAAAAAAAATTGATTTTGTTGCAATTATGTATTCCAGTAAGTCAAAAATAACATCTTGTACTTTGCAGAGTATTATGGATTTATACTTTGCTTTCCTTTTTCCTTTGTTTGTTTGTTTCCCCAGTCTGGAAGAAAATTGCATAGGAGATCTGTGGAATTTTCCATGAAGTTCAAATTCCAGTTTACTAGCTCCCTGGTATAGGCATCTGAGTGAGAAATTTGGAGTAAATGTATTCGGACAATTAAGCTTCATTTTCTGATCCCTAATTGTGCACATGGAGAGGGATTTAATTTAAACATGAGTTCCTCTGGTGTTAGCAATGGTTTGACCTGTTGTTTGACCCATGGTTTTATCGAACGGATTGTTGCTTAGCACTTTTTTGTGAATTGTTCATCTGAGCTTTTCGTAACATACTTTCTGCCTGACTGTGCTCACAGGTACCGGATTTTAAACCAGCCCCTTCCTAAGCTGAGTTTTCTGCATGACACCTGCTGTAAAGATGTTGTGGAGCATCTCTTTCCAAGTCCCTTTGCTTGAAGACATTGGCAGCTGTAACTCATAGCCACTTCATATAACCTGGAGAAACATATTACTGAATGCATTTTAGGGGTGTATAAGGGTGTGACCTGAAGAGTATATTATAAATTGATTTAATAGGTAATATTTATGGAACCTAACTTGTAATGACAGGGTATTTTTTCTCTCAGCAGCTGAGTGTTTTACTCTCTTATGCCATATGCTGTTATATAGAAATTGTGATTTAAAATGCTGTCCAAAAAGAATAATGTCCTTTTGCATAAGTTTTTGACCACTCTCCATATGGTGGTCTCAGGGAGACCTTCAGCATCTCCATCTGCTCCTATTTTGTATCTCCTTGATAAACACAGATGGAAGAGGAAAAATAGTCTCTACTGAACAAACTTATATACAGGCTGAGGAAACGAGGGATTCAAAAGTGTTCAGATAGTAAGGAGCACTTCAAGAAAGATTAGGGAAATTCTTCAGGCATTTATCACAAACAATCCTCCAGATGCTCACTACAATCTATCAGCATCCTCTGTTAACTCAAGCCAAATCCCTTTCATCAAAATCCTGCCTTGGCTAACTCTTAGGAAACCAAAGAAAAATAAATGGGGTGAAGCCTTTGAGTCAAACAGCAATGTGGGATTTTCCACATTATTTAAATGCTTGAGCATTTGTGGTGCAGTTTTGCCTGTGCCCTCTACCAGTGCACCAGATCATGTTTGGACAGGCAGGAACCTTACCAGAGAGACAGTTTATCCAAACCTATCTTTTTTGAAGTGGAAAAACACTCAACCTGGATGCACATCAGCTGTACATGCTGCTTGCTCTCAGAGTCAGCGGTCAAGCCCTAGCCTGGTTTCCTACAATAGGCACAGCCAGGGAGACCACATGGCCTCTGGTGAAGAGGCTAATTTGCAACGTAATGAGATTTTTTAGATACCCTTTCAAAAGCTCTGTGCCTTGTCTCCCTATTCCCCAGAAAGGAAAGTCTTCTGAGATTCCAAAGGTCATTTGGAGGTGGGACAGAATCTACTGTGGGATGTAACATGCTAAAAGTGGCATAGCTAGATGTAGATTGACTTATTCTCATTTTTCCTGCATTACTTTAAACTATCCAGAATCGGTGTCTCCCAGGGCTTTTAGAAGCCAGAAGTGTCCTGGAGATTTTTTACTTGAAGTAATTTTGGGTCTGCTCAGGCCAGACCCCTCACTGTATGCAGGCTAATGTCATACATATCTCCTTCATACATGCCTTCATTGCTGCTCACTTTAAACGCGGAGAGGTAATGCTGCCCCGGATGAAAGTAATCCGTGAATGTGGCTTATTTTTAGCTTGTTCTTAGCAGTTTATTCAGGATTCCATGGCTATCAACAGCACCAGAATGAACTGACATATGCAACACCAGCTTCTTTGCAAAGTGGGTGCTGGGTGCCTCCTGATGGGGAGCAGGCATGCTCTGAGCAGTCAGCAGGAAGTGAAATACCTCAGCATCTCTAAGACTGGACCCAGCATGGTGCACAAAAAGCACTGTTTCCTACTTGCATGTACCTAATTGTATTGAATTGTAGTCCTATTTCTACAGTGAGATAATGTAATGAACCTCAGCTGATTATGCTCTAGTTTACTTAATAGTTCACATTATTATTTAAATGTGAAGCAGTAAGTATGCCAGCCTATAATTGCTTCTACTATTTCTCTTTTTTATTATAGTGCATCTGTAGTATGTGATTTAATTATGTTTTACTCTATACTCTACATGTAAATGAAGAAAATGGTCTCTTTTATTTGTCTTACATGCAACAATGGTATTAGGGAAGGGCAAGCTGCTGGGAGGGTGAGGTCCAGGAGTGGGAGGAGATGCAACAGGCAATCCGTGAGCAACCTTGACCAAGCCATATGGGTTGCATTTTCCAAGGCAGGACACTGGAGATCAGTGCACTGAGCAGCCGCCTGCTGTTTTTTTGTGTGTGAGAGGCTCTTTGCTGCCGAGGAAAACTGAGCAGCATGGTGTGAAACAGACATACAGCTGTGAAATGGCTGTAGATTTAGAAGTTAATGGGTAGTTTTTCAATCCTGCTGAGTGCCCAGAGCTCCTGTTCCCTTCAGGGGAGTAGAAGCTGTAGAAAATCAGGCCACTGCTTGGGTTGTCTAAATAAAGATTTGGTTTTTTAGCTGTTATGAGCCTCATTTCTGGCATGGCATACCCATAAAAAGGGTAACAGTCCTTTGGCAAAATACTGCTGCTTAGAAACATCACAGTTGTTTCTTTACCACTGATCACATCCACCTGGGAACTATTTGGGATGAGCAGGGACAGCATGGAAGCCTGCATTCCATCAAAGCACAGGCCGCTGCCACTAATCCTGGAGTGATACACTTAGCACAAACACCTCTCTTGGTTCATTTCTGGCCCTGGAGCTCCCAGGTAGCAGCTTTCCATGTGTGTTCTGGTCTGCTGGTTTGGGGCCACGGCTTTCCTATCTCTGACTGCTGTCCTTGCCCAGCAGGCAAGTTTCTGAAGGTACCAGATTTTTACCTAGCAGTGTAAGCAGAAGAGAAGTTGAGGTTCATACTCATAATCCCATGACTGGCTTAAGGCAGAAGGAGTGCCTGGCAGCAGGAGGGGAGACACACAGAACAGATGGAGAATGAAGCCTTCAGGACCTTCAGTGGAAAATACTCCAGGCTCTTGATCAGTAGCTTTTCTACCGGGTTTCAGGTGATTAAATTCCTGAAATGCTCTGAGATTTGGCTAATACAGTCTTACATTATAGTACCACATTTTTAAATGTGAGAAAATATAGTGAGCATTGATTTTATTTTGCAGCTAATATACTGTATGTCACATAATACTGGTTGTGTTGTAATGCACATATGCAAGTGGGGAAAATAAAAGCAGACAGAATATTTGGCCTTAATTAGAGCTCCTTAAATGCCAGGTGCTTACATATGCAACCATACTGGAGCACTGGCGTATGTGATGATTATTACCTTTATCTAACAGAGTATAGTTCTCCTCATGGAGATGGAATCTATCTAACAAGTCTAAAATGGTGTAAACATGAGCAGTGTAATAAGGCAATCTGCATTTTAGTCGGTTTACAGTGTTCACAGCATGGATGAGCGGATTAATTTTAGACCAATGTTTTCACTCCCTGACACCTGAATTGCAATCCTTATCCTAGTTTTAAAAAAGACATAAACAAAACCAGAAGCTAATAGGATGCTGATTGTTTTGCCTTTGTTCTGATCTGACCAAATACCCGCTGGGCCCTCGGTGAATATTATTGCAATTCATTTTGTCCTTATAAGTTGTCCAGTTCAAAGCTAATTTTTTACCCTATAGAGAGAATGACAGTGCCAAAATCAGAAACATTTGTTTTATTGCTATGATTCTTGTACTAGAAGTGTGGCCTTTGGCTGGAACTACGATCTCCTGCTTCACTGTCTCAGTGACCGGTGTCATCTGACCCTTTCTGCTGTATCAAATCTATCTGACTGCACAAACGGGATTTCAGTGGGCACAAAAGCTACTGCCAAAAGCCAGGCTCGATTGTGAATGGATTTTATGAAGTCTGACATGAGTGCTCATACTGTCTTACTGTCCCCAGCTTGTTAGAGCAGGCAATAGGCATTTTTCCCTACTTTAAAAGAGAACAGTAAATTCAAACCTAGCAGTAGGTGCTGCCAGCCCTATGTGCTGCACAAAGCAGGTTGTTTTCAGCTAAGAGTTATTTTGCAGGAGGAAAATGAAAACTGTATTCAAATGCTTATGGGGAGAGGAGGAAGAAGGAGAGAAAGAGTCCTGAGGATCAAGATTACAAGGGTTTTCTGCTCTTTAGGGCACAGATTGGTGTGTTACACAGGAAGTAGAAGAGACGTCTCTGCTTTGTAGGGTCATGGTGAAACATAAAGGTCTATTAAACAGACCTCTGATTTTGGATAGCCCCCTTTTGGATTTCCACAACTCAGATGACCCAAGAAATATGGAGTTTTTAAGCCTGGTTTTACAGCTTTGGAGTAAATATCCATTTGAACTTGTGAAAATGAAACTCTATAGAGAGGAGGAGAGATGATTTTTGGGAAATTTGACCGATACCCTTAGAAAGAGGCTAAAGGCACCTCATGAAATATAACAAAAAAAGCAAATATCTTTCCACCCCTATTTCCTTTGCAGCACAGTTATGTAGTCTGGATATAATAGAAGCTCTTGAGAAAAGGTGCCCTTTGATTATTACTTCAGGGTTTTAAAGTGACAAGCCATAAAGGGTGAAGGCTGACTCTTTGATCTTAAAGAGCTTGAAAAGAGGAAGATTTACTCTGCTCAAATGATTTCAGGTAATTGTAAGTAGTCTGAATTGAGTCTCAGGGCTGCAGGGCTTTACATAAGGGATTCGCATTTGGAAAATTTCTGAATAAACATTGGCTGAAATTTAAGGAGCCTCTTTAAAATTTTAGATACTTTCAACAAATTTTGGTTAACCCAGTCAGGCTGAGGCCCACTGTGCAAGAGGCCATGAAGAAATGATGATGGAGGCAAGAAGGATGGAGGAAAAGGCTGTGGTTATGCTGTATGTCAGTGCTGACCAGATCTGCAAAAGGTGCTGTACTGTCTTTTGCACCTGGGTAATGGACAAGTCAAGGCATGTTATCAAATGAGCTGGTGTCAGCAGGAAACATGAGCTCAGGGATGCTGGAGGGCCTTGTCCTACTGAGACTTTTAGACACACGAAATGCCTCGATGCCCACCTCGCAGAGAGATGTCCATGGTACTGGTGTTCTGCACCGACTGTCTTGTGCACGCAGCCTGTCTGCAACTCTGCAATGCTGGGATCACATATGGATCCAGCCTTCAAACAACCTGCCTGCTAACTGAGAGAGGGTAGATTTAAACCAGTATTAGGAAGAAATTCTTCACTGTGAGGCTGGAGAGATACAGGAACAGGTTGCCCAGAGAACTTGTGGATGCCCTATTCTTGGAAGTGTTCCAGGCCAGGTAGGATGGGGCTTAGAGCAACCAGGAATAGTGGAAAGTGCCCTCCCCATGGCAGGAGTGGCTGTAGAGCACAAGAGGCTGTACATCATGTCTTGTGTAAGGTATTCAGTCTCATTAATGCATTTTTATTCTTGACAGCTGTAACAGGATCTAATTTCGTTCTTAAATAGCTTTATTTTTAGAGCATTTTATCTATTTATCTATTTATTTATGTATTTTGCAAAGATTTTAGTCTCTTTAAGTTGTCTAGAGATGCCAAACACTTCAAAATCAGATGAAGCACACGTCAGGGACTCCCAGCACAGCAGTTGCTTTAATTCAGTTCTACACTTGAAGATAATTAAAATAACTGCTGACTTGGAAGTTGACTCTGGTTCTAGGGTTTTCAAAGAAGACAGGCTTGTTTAGTGCCTGGGGAAGAGATTCCAAACTCTCTGTATTGAGTCCAAGAGAAAAAAAAAATCATTTTTCTTCAGGCTGTCCCTAAAACATATTGGTATTGAGGGAGTGGATTTTTTTTAATATGACTTCAGTCTCTCTACACAAAAATATTTTTGCTGTTCAAGTTTTAAAATAAACAGACCAGATCTGATGTGATAATATTTTTGGGATGTTCATAAAAATATAGATTAGCAGAGGTTAGGCGTGGGCATGATTAAAGGTAGAAAATATGAAGAGAAAAACTGACACTAATATTGATCTATACCTGCCCCCCTGGTTTGATGCAACACAAAGTTAAAGATTTTAATCTGAATTACTACTCATATAGTCTGAGAGAAACACTTAAGTGTTTTAAACTAAGCCAAACATTTAGAGAATACTCATTCTCTAAATTCATAGAGAATACTTAAACCTCCTCAGTTTAAGGGTCATTAATTTACTAAGATAGCATTAACTCTTGAAACTGGCCATAATCTAATGTTTCTCCCTGTTTGCAGTCTTTAAATCAAATCTAGACAAATAAAAAAGGCATCGAAGGCTCACTGACCAATATTTCTGAGTGGCTACAAATTCTGCAGTTACTACAACATGAATCAAATGGGAAGACAGAGTGAAAAAGAGCTCCTGTGAGTAGGGCAGAGCACTTTCCCCCGGATTGTCTTTCTCTGGAACTGTATATACTGGAAAATAGTTGGAGAATATCTGATTTATATGAAGAAACAGAACCAAGAGGAGTTTGTGAAGTATGAATGGAAATCTGAGGAGGTGAGAAAACTGTAAGACCAAAGTCATTATTTGAAGAGGGATGATTTGGAAGCTGGGCTTCTTAATGTGTGAGTCATTCCATGCACAGCTGCTTCAAAGTGAACACACAGGAGGATGAAACGGGCACATGGAAGAGACACGGCTTGGGAATCACTGTATCAAAGAGACCATATGTATGTCCTTTCTTCTGAAGAAGTGAAGACAAACTAGCAGAGTGGAGGCAGATTGTTGCTCAGCGTGTGTGTTTTGCTCTTCAACTCACCTGTTTATGTATCTATTAAAATATTATAATTCTATGCTAAGCTAATTAGCAGCCTACAGCTTGATGATATTCCAGTATCATTCAGCGCATCACAAAAAGACACATCTGTTTTCTTAAAATATTTCACACTTCATTTCAGAAGTTGCCAGTTTTTTATGTGTTCTCAAGGGCATTCCCAATGCAGTAATTTTTTTGTCTGTAATGTCAAGAAACAGGAAACTTCCTTAGGATTCAAATGATGTTTATAAGGTGATTCTTATGTTCTACTGAATGTAAAATTTTATTTATGGTATTTTTCTTGCAGAACAATCAAACAATGATTGTCATATTAGCCGTCAAATAAACCCAGGGCTTTTTTAAGGATAAAGAGTAGGAAAAGTGCCTACAGCATGGAGTTACTGTTTTCCTTCTGACATCTAGACTGAGAGTTATTAAATCTCAGGGTGGGTCACTTCTATTATTATAACATGCCCTAAAACTCTAGAAGGTCTTAATACTTCAGGCTGTTAATGCAGTGAGGGCAAGCCCATGTAATGCAATATTTAAAATATATAAATAAAGTTACACCTCTTGTGAGTATTAAAGTTCGTTCTTAGAAGAAAAGAGTGTTTGCCTTCATGGGCTAGTCAAAATACAGCTAAACTAACCTGCACTAGGGCTACTTTAATTTACTGAATTTGCTGGAAATGCTTTTGTTTCAGCTGTACATGCAGTGGTGCTCTTTCAAGTGTGCATGTGTTGTCTGTATGCGTGTTATGCCACATCATTGTGCAGGATATATTTGCTTGTGGGATAAAGTGAAAGGTAGACTGGGAATTGTTTCATAGCGTGTTGGTTAGAGGTGTACAGGCATTAGGAGGCTATATTGAAATGTAGGACTTATACCAATTTATATTAAAGTACCTGTACAAAGAGAGGACTTTACCTTAGGTACATGCCATGCCTGTGATCACTTACTTGTCTTAATTCTGTGACTTGCCTTTAAATCTCAGTGGGAATCTATGCTGAAGAACTGATAGTCTCCTTTCGCTCTCTCAATCAACTCTTACAATATTTTCAACTTTTTTGTTCTTGCCAACTGAAGCATATTGCTTGGCTTCTGTCACTGTGGTTTTCCATTCCTTTGAGTTAGCTGTCAGTATGGTAGGACTTCTCAAGCGTTAAAAATTGACTTTTGGGTAAGTGTACCTGATACAATTTTAAAACTTCTTTGTGCCATAACAGGCACCTGTGTGAGTGTAGCATTCTGTGTGAAAAAACTGGATGAAGTTTCATAACCAGGTTATTCAGTGTTCATATTAAATCACACTATTGATTCTTCCTGACCTTCAAATGTTATAAACTATGAACTATATAAAGTACATGGTTAAATATTACAAGAATGAAAAAGTATGAAATATGTTATGATGCAAAGTAGTTAAGAAAGATTTACAAGTTGCTTAATGATAAATGAAGTATGACTCCTACTATAAGAGAATGGAGAAATTTGAAGGAAAAACTTTTAATCTTTGAGAGAAATATTCTCTTCCACTTTAAATAATTCTGATTGCTTCAGTACATATTTTGGCAGTTTTATAAATAACATCTGTTTGTTTTACATGCATGCTCTTAAGGTTTTGTGGGTTTGTATCTAAATACAAACTATGCTGTTTAAGCACACATAATGTACGTAGGTATTTCAGATTCATTTTCCACACAAGTACATATCTTTGAAAGGTCTCCCTTTTAATTTTGTATTCTATTCAAAATACCAGTACTGCACAGGCACTGACAATTTACTGGAAATTTTTAATCAATTTCCACACATGTTCTATGACAGTGGAGCTTGGGCAGGTCCTTTACACGTTAAATATGAAGAGCACTGCATAGGAAAAAGACTAAAACTCCAGAAAATAGCCGAATTAAAACAGGTTTACTTGGGATTACATGAAGCCATGGCAGGAAGTTATGCTTCACTGTCCAATTTTTAATTCTGTCTTCTCTTCCCAAGCCATCAGAAATATTTTATAAGATTTGCAAAAATTGTATAACAGTAAGACACAGATTTTTCACCTTCAAATGTAACAACTGTTTACATTCAGGGTTTTGAAAGCCATTTGACAGCTGAGAACACATTTTTTCATTTTAAAAGGTTAAATTTATAAGCTTGTGGTAATGTGCTTTAGGAATGGAAATGCAGGCATAATATTAACTTCAGGCATCAGTATAGACCATATATAAAAATGAAATTCCAGATGGTGGTCCATTCAAAATGCCAACTTTCCACACAACATAATGGCGCAATATTTTATTAGCATAAGACACATGACTGATGAATCAGGACCTATAAATTTTTATTTTAAGGCAGTGGGACTCAAATTTTGTGTTTATTATGTTTCCACTCCATTGGCCAGGGTAAGATGCAGCTCGGGACAAAGAGCACAGTCCTTATCCTCAGATCTTAAAGTCTGTGGATAAGACAAGGGCAGGTGCCCATAAATGGCAAACAACACCAAGCACAGAAATGATACTTGCCATCATGATCAGGACACAGTAAACTATTCAGAAAAAAATGCTGTGGCATACCAATGACATTTTGTGGACACCACAGATAAGTAAGGTATTACAGAGAGATTTTCAGCAGAAGAAGGAAATGGGTTTGTAGATGTTTAAGGTGAGCTTCTCCTAAGCAACAGTCATTTCAGAGGACAAAGGACACTGTGGTTCTTCTGAAGTCTGATGCCACAGTTCTCTCCCAAACTTTCATCTGAATGAGTGCTAAAAGCCAGGAGAGCGACAAAGACTGTTTGGGGCACTGGGAATAAAAATGGATTAATGACAGCATGATGCCTCAGCTAAGGGATTCATGTGCTGGTGCTCTGGGAAAACAATAAATTATGGAATAATCATGGCAGCAGCTTTTTGGATGGATACTTGTAGGCAAAGTGACCTGAATCCTGTGAGAATGACCGCTGCGTTAGGTCTGATGAGAAACTCTTTCAAGAGTCAGAGAATCAGATTATGCTGATTCCAGTGTTATCCCCCGATGGCACTGGAGGTAGAGGAAACTTTCTTTTCTCTTGTCTCATTTGTTCTAACTTTTGCATGGTCATCAATATTACTGTTGGACTAGGTTTGGGGTTTTTATATTTGAGAATACACATGGCAGGTATTTAGTGACTGATTACAAAAATGAGTGCTTGAACTTGATATTTGGATTTGGATATTTAGATTTCTAAACTTCAGGTAGTCAATGCAATGAAGAGAGAGCTTTTTCTCTCAAGACAAGTTTTTTACCTTGATGGAGCCTCTAGACAGCCTTCTTTCTCTCAGGTGATGAAAGAGAGTTCAGCGTGTCTGGCTGATAGACATTCCCTTTGTCAACACTAAACGCAAGTGAGAAACAGTAATTCAGAGTTTTCTTAATTCATTTCTTTTAGACCTCTTGTGCTGTATTGGAATTTCCATTTTGATTCAGGATTACTCCTTGCTTTTTTATCTTTTTTGTTTATTATTATTTTAACTTCCTCTAAATGACAAATTCTCACAAATGACAAATCTTATTCTCCTAACTTCCTTCTGGGAAAAAAAAAAAGAAAGTTCTGCTGATAACCCATCAAAAAGTTGAATGAGATCTCTGCTAAACTTGAAGGCCTTGAGGAAGGGGACTATCTGTTATCTACTTTCTACCTGCTGTTGTCCTCACTGCTTAGTGATCCGTAATCATTACTGATTTGTGTTTTTCCAATCTTCTTATGTAGAAGGAAAAAAATAATGATTCTGTCCTACTGAGAAGAAATTGTTAGTAGGGGACACGTGGTCTGTGACCTATGAATGTTTCAAACTGACGTGACTTACCAGTGCACTCCAAAGTGGTGTTTGCTTCTGTTTTTGTCCACAGCTGTGCACCTCTACTGTTTCCCATGTACGAGAGCTGCAACTGAAGTTGGTCCAGCTTATCTGTGGAAAATTAACCTACTAACACACAAATGAGCAAAAACGATTTCTCTGAAATCCCCTTGTTTATCTAAATCCTGAAAGGGATTATTTGATCTCACATGTGAAAAGAGACATAATGCCCAGTTGATGGCGTGGAGTGAGGAGAAAGGAGAGGAGAGGGTGACTGTCCCTTTGGCAATGACCTGAAGAGCCACTGGATTAGGTGCAATGTAAAATACCACAGATATCGGCTGGCTGAATCAAAACTCAATCACACTTCCTACAAATTCTATATCCACACTGTTAGTCTATCCCTGTGATTTATTTTCATATGAGTTTTGGCTGGAGATGAAGGGTCTTTCAGTGATCAGAGTGTTTTCTGAAGACAGTATTGTTTGATTTCCCTGCACTACAATAACATCTCCCTGAGTTCACCTGTCTCTCCATGCTCCTGCTGCTACAAGATGATGCTTTCCTGCCTTGTGGAGCAGTTGTAAAGACATTTTCAGTAAAGACTGGTGGTCTGACAGTTGGACATGGGTATGTGGGTCAGACACCCACATTTAACCTTCATTGTGACTTATTTGGCAGTATCAATGATCAGATTCAAATTTTAGGGCACTGCTTGCAAATCCCTAGCCCAAGATGCTACCTAATCTCAGGCTGATAATTTCCTTCCCACATACTTTTCTTCTGCACTTGGAGGTTGTTAAGCCTTTCCAGGGAGCAAGGCCACCACTAGCAGCCTCCTCTCCCTTGGCCTCACACAGTTGCCTGCTCGTTTAAGCTGTCCTCTTTGTTGCAAGGTCTGTCTTGCACCATTCCTTGCCTTGCTTTTGTAGGTGCTCTGACTCACTCTAGCAGATCCTGAAGTAGTTCTTTGCTTCTTAAAAAAATTCAATTGTGAATTAAGACAGTCTCTCACATCACAGATTCCAAGTGGGGTTTTTCTTTGTCTTCTGTATTCTCAAGGAGGACTCTTCTTATCTGAGGATCACATATAATTTTCATACAAGTACTGGAGGTTGTGGTTGTCATCCCTGGGTCACCACTCAAAACCTGCACATCTGGACAGGGCCATCTGACCTGGACGGTTACTGCTATCTTATTTTCTCCAATTTATAACTCTGTTCTTGGCAGAAAAGAACCTTATCCGCACTGACCCACTAGATGTTCAGGCCTTTTTTATTTCTCTCCCTATAGCTTCACCAGAGGCTGATTGAGTGTCTTTTAGTATTTAGACTTGCCCTTCCTTTTCCTGTGATAACGGGATGGTCCAAAGGTGTCCCTTTTACCTCCTGCCCTTGGCTGTCTGACTGTGCGTGTGTCAACCACTATAATTACTGTACCTCACAGTTTTCCTTATCTTCTTTATCTGCTCCTATCCCTTCCTGGTGCTCTACTTCTACGTCTGATGCAGTACATTTTGACCAAGGGGACCTGTGGCTGGGCAGTCAGCACGTCTTTCATACCTCAAAGATGAGACATAAAAATTATGGTCTTTCTGCGAGCAAGAAGGTGAAGACAGTGCCAAGATTTCTTGGTTGTCATTCATACACTAACCATCAGTCTTTTTCGCTCTAAAATAATTCACAGCACATACATGATAAACATTTGTTAAACAAAATCTGGCTTGTCACATGGGCCATACATTGTCTAGCTTGTAGATAATAAATGTCAAAAATTGCAAAAAGACAGATAGGAAAAATGCAGGTACAGTAGGTATTTATTTGTGTAACTTTCAGTGTATAATGAAATTAAATAATTTTGAATATGTAATTTTTCTAATCACCAAATAAATTTACATAATCCCTTTTTCTCACAGTGATTATAGGATTTTTGTGGCAAGACTTACTTTGAAGCTGTATATTATTTATCTTCCCATTTGGTATTCCATTTTTCAACATAGATGGGTTTTATTTCTGATTTTCTCTTGCATGTGCAATCAATTCTTTTCCTAAGCAGCCCTGTTCGAAGCTGAGAGGTACTCTGGGGATTTAGCTTTACTGTATGTACTAGAATTTTAAGCTTTATGCAAAATTATTTGCTATCAGGGCTGAATATCCCTGCATACCCCTAACATAAATTGACAGTTTCTAAAAGCTTCTGCAGTCAGGAGGATCTGACAGAGTAAAGAAACACAGTATAAATGGTTGTGTTATGTTCTCCTTCACTCCTGTGTTTGTAGTGTCAACACATTGTCTTTGAGACTTGGGCAAATAATTTTTAGTGATTCAACCCATACATTTTGCCTAATGTTATTGTTTGGAGGTAGACTGCAGAGCTCAGGTCTCTTCAATAAAGTGTTTATATACTCTGTAAAACTCTGCTTTCTGCCTTTGATAAAACTAATCCCAAATTTGACACTGAGCATGAATTTAATGCACCAAACTTTTTTTGTGGTAGGTCACCAGTCCCTGTCTGCAGAGTAGGCAGAAGCTCCTTATGGTGACTCTGACTAAATGAAGGCATAGCAGCATGGTAATGAGCATCCTGTATTTTGTCTGTGCAAAGATCCTGGAATGGCATGGTGAGCATTGCATATTTCAACCCATGGGTCAAGAATGCAGCTTTAAAGGTATCTGCCAACTGGGAAAGCTTTTCTGGCTTTCTGCTAGCCTGTGCCTTTGCAGCATAATGTGTTGTCTCTCTTCAAAATCTTAGTCTTCATTATTGTAATAACTAGTAGCTGGGGATACCCAGTAAGTTTTTGGTGAGTCTTTCCCTGACTTCTGGGCTCAATGCCATTATGAAGCAAGGAGTTTCACTGATGCACCTCAGCACCAAAGATGTCTAGAGGTCATGTTAACCAACTCCCCTGCTCCAACAGGGTCACCGAGAGTCAGCTGCCAACAACAGAAATGGTCATATAGCCCCAATAGCACAGCTGTTGCCCCACACCACAGCATTAATGGGGCTCCAGTGTGAGCCACAGTTCCTTAAACACTTCCTACCTGATGATTTTCCCAGAAGTCACAAGAATGTATATTTACTCAGAAGAAAAAGCACTTCTTGTTGTAGTATAATTTTTACTTTTGGGCTGTTTTTTTCTAACAACATCTGTAAATACATCGGAAGACAAACTAACCATGGCTCCCTCTCTATGTGTGTCTGGGCTTTTTCCTGCTCAAGTGTTAGATTTGTACTAATGATTTCCAATGGGATAGAAATAAACCATCTCTAGGCAATTGATATCACAAAACTCTGATTCTGTTTTCATTGACATAGGTTTCCCCACATCATGGGAATAATTCCAGTTTACCCCATGGTAACTTAAATCAGAATCTATCCTTCAGTATTTAATAAATTTTCATTTTGCAAAACTGTTTCAAAAATTAGTGTGAATGAAGAAGTCCTGAACTGGGATTTTTGATTGTCTGTCTATCTTGACCTTCATTTTTAAATTTATTTTTATTTTGTTTCCCGGATAAAAGCAATGCTAAACTTCCAAGGGCGTAAGTCTCCTCATGTGTTTAGATGTCTGAAAAGCAAACGTAAGGGATTAGAGATCTCACAAGTTAGAATTTCTGCTTAAAATATGTATAGTTTTAACTGATTTTCAACCTACATATAGGACAAATCTCAGTCTGAAGTCTCCTCCATCAGACCTGCTCCTGCTGTTACACTCTTTTCTATTATGATTAATAATGTCTGAAATCTGAAACCAAGTCAGCTGCACTATAACAAACTTGGTATCAATTTTACAGGTCACAAATAACCATGTAATTCAATAACCCTCTATGTGTTCCAGACCAACGTGGGACCACATGCTTGTGGGGAGCAATGAATGGGTAATTTGATGAAGAATGAAGACCATATTCAGGGAAAAGACTCTGAAAGCTGAAAGCATTTTCTGCAGGAGAGCAGGAGTCAGAGTCAGGAAAGGAAGGCATGTTTCCCTGAGATGGTTACTTTTAATGCTATGAACTATCTCTGGACTTTTAAAAGTGTCTATGCATTTTGGAGTGTGTCCAAATGATGAATAATTCATCCTGAAGAGAAAGAATGCGAACAGTTAAAGAACATGACATCAGACTAGAAATGGTCAGTCAGAGAACTGGTGAGTCAGATTAAACAAAAAGTTTGCTTTGAAGGTGAGATTTGGGATCAATATAAGGTGATCTCACTCAATTGCAGTCAATACTGAAGTCAAAAACTACAGGAGATTACGTTAAGAACGGGGACCATTCCCTGAAAGCCTCTGAAAATACTTAGAAGGAAAGGATTATGTGTTCCATATCTAGCTTGCAAAATGATGTGGTTAAGTATGATTCTCAGCTTTCTTTTTTATTTAAGAAAATTAAATTTCTTTGGTCACAGGTGTACAGAAAAGCTTGACAATGTGAACCAAGTGGACCCTACAAGGAATTCAGAAGACAAATTGTGCCCTTATTCTCATTTAAGCTTAATCTTATGGTTGCATAGCCTCCTGCATAGCTTTGCTACGTCTGCCTTCCATTTGTTCTGCTCTGCATACTAGCAAAAATTTGCATGAGAAAGATGTTATTTTTTCACCTCTTAACGATAAATTGTACCTGAAGGAGACTCATGACCACAGCTGACATCTGTTAGTATGCACAGACCTTTCCTATGTCCACCTTGTACTTGCAGCACCTAAATCCCATCCGGATATAAGTTTCTGACACTGATAAAATGCACAATTATACAACATCTGAGAAGATCAGTCACTGAAACCCAAAGCGGCAACTGATTCTCAGACATATTCTTGCCTGTCATATTTGTATGGCCTAACCAAGCAGGGTTTTAGATATATACAGTAGTTCACCTTTGTTGACAGAAAACCAAAACATAGTGAGGAGAAATGCAGGATTTTTTTTTTTTTTTGGTAGTTTAGGCAGCTTCTAAACACAAGTATTTTGTTGTGTTTTTAGTAGCCTTGTTCCATTATGATCACTTTGGGCTTCTCAAATATTATGACATGTATGCATATATTAAAAATATATTACACATATTTAGAAACATATATGCAGACCACATGAGGGTTGCTGCAATGTTATAAAAACACTAGTCAATCAGGTGATGAACCTCTCCAGATGGAACATTGGATCAGAACACTGCCATGTGAAAATTTTCTTTAAGGATTTATGTTAGTCTAAGCTGCAGAAAGAATTGCATTATAATCCCTCTTCTCTGAAACTTCAATATATGAAGATATTCACATTAATTTTTCATTTTTTTTTACCAGGATTAGTAATATTAAAAACATAAGTGTGTTAATATTAAATTTCAAGAGTTTAAAAATATGTTACTTCAGATTAAATATTTACTTTAAAAAATATTTAGCTTCTTTGGTTATTTTTTATTTTAATATCTCAAAAATGCAATATAAATTTAGGAACAGAAAACTTCTTCTCTAAAACCTTAAATTAAAGCAGAACTTCTCCTTTGGTTAAGAATTTGTGTTTCGTTTAATTCACTTTAGCTGAACTGTTTGATAAACTTAACAATTTTTACATATTTCCTTTTTTTCCTGTTCCAGGTTTTGGTCACTAAAAAGTAAGCTAAAGTATCTCATTTAGCTGTAGGAAAACACCCTTAAAATTGTAAAAACGTTTGAGTTAAAAGGGACCTTAAATATCTTATAAACTCAATCCCTAATATAATATAGAATATACTATAAAATCCATGCCTTTCCCAAAGTCCTCGGTGACCGAGTCTCTAGTGAAAAAAATAAGGAACTGGAGATTGTATTTAAGTCCTTGCAATAATAGATGAAGGATGAGATTTTATTTTGCATACTGTGTACAGAGAAATTCAGACTGGCTCTTCCTGACCTGGAATCCAGCACTCTAGAAAGCATGCTGCTGAGCTATCAAAACAGTATTTTCCTGCCCATATTGTTCCTTGGCTCTGGCAGCATGATCATACCACTTCTGAAGAGGAGGTGTTAAGCAAGAAGCTTTGCTGTGGGAACATATTCACACACATGGGCTGCTGCTGATAGCTTGAGGATCTCTGGATCACACTCCATAGCTCGGTGTAAAGGGAACCACAGAGCCTTCACAAGAAGCAAAGAAACTCAGCCAGTATCTTCCATCCCAAATATCTTTGACTTCAGTTCCAAACCTTAACATCAAAATTTAATGCCCAACGTGAGCATTTCCTACTGGTGGCCGTGGTGTGCATGTGTGTGATCTGAGTAATGAGGCATTTGCACAGCCAGCTATAGCTCAGATTGTTTTACTGCCAATCCACCTCATGGTCGAAGGACAGAAAAGAGCATTCGTAGGTACAGTTGAACTCATCCTGATGTAGACAACTAGAACAGGTCAGAGAAACACATCCTAGGAATGTCTTCTGTAAAAACAAGAGAAACCCTGAATGTTAGGAATGGACCCTTACACTGGAGATGCCTAAATAGCTTGTCTTATGCCTGTGCAAATGCTGACTTCCTGAGCCGATGAATGACCTCATTCACTTCCTCTACTATTTCAGCAATATTTTCCAAAATGTTCCTCAGTTTTTGTTCACTGCCATATGATTATATCTTTTTGTTTATAATTAATTCTGCATGAAGGGCTATTAGAACACTGTGCCTGCTTACTGAAGGTGAGTTTCCACAACACCCTAGTTGCTTGCCACCTGAGAGTTAGTCTGTGTTTTCCACAGAGGCTCTTTAAAAAAGATGATGAAAACCTGATTTATGCTTTGCATTCATAGCACTGGGCAGAGATGATTGTAACTGGCCTCCCATCTTCCTTCCATTAATCATCAACAGATTGTCCAGAATATGCAGCTGCTCAGGTGCTGATCTGGATTCCTCCCAAGCAGCATAGCATGTTCAATAATATTTTCCTACACTGTGGCCCTTTGTTCTATCAATTTCTTGTATCTTCTTCACTTGTCTTTTGAATGCAGCTCAAATACTAATTTTCTGCCTTCTATTAGTGTTTTAATGTGTTGAGCACTTGTATTTTCAGTTTGTTTCAAAAGGTTCTTGCAGTGAAGCCTCTGCTACAAAAGCTTGGATCTTTGTCTGATTGCAAACCTAGCTGAAAAGGTCACTTATCTGTGGAATGACACTTTCTTCTGACTGTTCTTTTTGGACTGAGGGCTGGTTCATTTGTACAGCTCCTTCCTATTCTGAAGTTGGAATTTCTCTTTTGACTCAAGAAAGCCTTAAGTATAGTCTCAAATATAGGATACTTAATTAAATAAATACACCAGAAGGTCTAATCAATATAACTGACCACTTGGGAAGGTTAAAGGCCTTCAAGATACATGTGGGAATGTGATTCAAGGCAGTCTGGAGTCTGCTTCTTGTTTCCTGATTTGCTGCTTAATCTTTCTCATCTGGTGTGAATCAGTCTAATTTCAGTACAGCCAATCTGAATCCACCATCTGGGATTCACACCTCTGAAAATATCCACAGAAACCCCATTGGTTAAATTCTTAGATGGATCGAAGAACACTTTTTAATCCTCATAAGACAGAAGACAACTACTCCTCTGGATTCAGTAGAAATTTGAAGTTAGTATACTGAAGGAAGTGTTATTCCTGCTGCTTTCCATGTCCCATTTCCATGTACGTTTTCATTTCCACATATATGTTCTCCTTCCAGCAAGATATGAGACAGCATTTATACTTAAGATAAAACCAAGCAAAAACTGTATCCTGTGCCTCTGCCACTTTATGCCTGGCGTCTTATCGAGGGAACTAAGAGAGAGAAGAGTACTGTGTGACTAAGTGATTTACTAGCATTTGAAGACTCTCAAAAGAGTCCATCTCTGGGGCCCCTAAAAAGGAAAACATGGGCCTGTTGGAGTGATTCCAGAGGAGGGTCACCAAGATGATCAGAAATCTGAAGCATCTCTCCTGCATGACAGGCTGAGAAAGTTGGGGTTGTTCAGCTTGTAGGAGACAAGGCTCTGGAGACAGCTTATAGCAGCCTTCCATTCCCTAAAGGGGGCTACGAGAGAGCTGCAGAGGGACTTTTCACATGGGCATGTGAAAAGGAACATGTAAAAGGATAAGTGGGAATAGCTTTAAAATGAAAGAGGGTTGGTTTAGATTAGACATTAGGAAAAAAATCTTCATTGTGAGGGTGGTGAGGCACTGGAACTGGTTGTTCAGAGAAGTTGTGGCTGCCCCATCCCTGGAGGTATTCAAGCCCAAGGTGGATGGGGTTTTGAGCAACCTGGTCTAGTGGGTGGCATCCCTGTCCATGGCAGGGGGCTTGGAACAAGATGATATTTAAGGTCCTTTCCAATCCAAATCATTCTATGATCCTATGAAAATGGGTTTTAAAAGCTTTTAACTATATAAAAAAAGAAAAAGTAACCTTTAGATGCCTGTGTCAGTGTTCTGGGCTGAGGAAAGTTCCTTTTTTGCTGTGGCGGGTTGGCAACTCTACATGCATGTAGAAGTCAAGAAAACATCTGAATTAATTCCAGAACAACTCAGAGCAGGAGCCAGCTGTAGTTTTGTTAGAAGAGGCCCTGCTGCTGGGGAACCTTTTTAAAAGGGGTAAAAGAACTTTCCTGTAGCTTTAGAACCAGGGACCTCAGATGAAGTGTCAAACAGGTAACTCCTCAAGGCTGATTCTTCTAAGACTACTATGTTGATGAGTCTCAGATATCCTCACTGAGCACTGCTTGAAAACACAGTGGTTACAATTTTCCCTGAGGAATTGGCCGCATGTCATTACACTTGTTTGGCAGTAGAGCAGGAATTTAGAGAGCAGCCTGGGGACAGAAGTAGCACTTTTCTCTCCTGTTGACCTGCACTTTGGTACACAAGCGAACATGAGTAACTGGAAAAGCACAGGAGCTTAGAGGCAACTGCCCTTCTGCCCCGTAGTTTTATGCAGGGTTAGCAGCCAAAGCAGAGAAATACAGAGGTACACAGCTGCAATTTCTTCCTCTGTATGTCCCAAGAAGAAGCATTCTGGGCAGTTTTCATATGCCTAACGTCCAGAAGTTGTCACCAACTGATCTCAAGCCCTTCAGCACCAATTGCATGTCCCATTTTTCACCTGGAAAGTCTGAGACAAGAAGTGATGAATGTGAATGAACTGGTGGTGGAGACACTGTCAGCATACAGGGCTGTGAAGGCCCATACCATTTCTCCAGTACAGGCATGCAAATTGTTCTGTTTGCCATGGCATGACTCAATGCCGAGTGAAATCAGCACTACATGCTTCCATTGGCTTCAGTGGTAGCAGATGATGTCCTTAATGGGTATGTGGATCATAAAAGAGTGAAAGGTACAGGCTTTGAGGGGTGGTTTTATTCTGTTCTTTTCCAAAGACATTTATTTTATCAGAAAAGGGAAGAATTGGTGAGCTGGGTATTTTAAATACAGCTTTTAGCTTGTCATCAATATGTTTTAAAAGAGAGCTGTGAGTTGAAATTTTTATTCATCTCTCCTCTAACCTCTTTTTCCTTTTTTTTTTTTTTCTTTCCTTATAAAAAAAGTTGTAAAGCAGGCTTGAGTAGAAGTGGTTTGAAGGGTTTTTTTCTATATATATTCTTGGTGTATATGGTTTTGACCATTATTTTTGATTACCTGTTCTGGCATAACCGAGATTTCCTGTATTATTTCTAATACTTCTTTTTCCTCCCTGGGGAAATTTCATGTCTGCTTTTAACATTTGTCCTTTATTTTTACTTTGTGAAAACTGAGGCAGGGAATTAACTTTGTGTCACTGCCATACCTATTTTTTAGTTAATAATATCTTACATTTACAATATCCTCCTCTGTAATCTCCTTGGATGACCTTCCTGCCCTAACACATTTCTATTGCTTCTAGTGTCTCCTCACATTTTACTCTTTTCTCTACACTTTCTCATCTCTCCCTTCCATAATCCCCATTTTATCTCTCCCATTTTTTTCCCATTGTAACCTTGATTACTTTCTACAGAGCATTTTTCTTTCACATTGGCACACCTTTTCCTTTACAGTATATTTACTGGGTAGGTAGCATGCACATACACAACATTCCCTGAGGCAAACATGAATTTTACTTTAAATGCCTTCCAATTTCGCTCACTTGCCCCTTCCTTTCATGATTCTCTTTCACTTTTATCCAACAGTGTCAGTTCTAACAAAGCTTGCTCCACTGAAATTAAACACCCATACTTTTTCTTCTGTATGGAAGAATACTCCCTTGTTTACTCCCTTGTTATAAATGTAATTAGATTATTCCTCTATTTGCCCTGCTCCATGCCTTTGCCTGCTGTCTGGATCAACTAACGAAAAAGACATTAATGAAAGTTTCTTTTTTTTACTCCATGCTTCTACATTACATATATTAAAAAAACCCCACCTTACATTTTTGCTTTTTGTTCTCTCAAGAGTCTTTCTCCTTCCTTACCACCACATTTTTCTCCTTCTTTGTCTGCTCTCTCCGTGTGTCTTTTTTCCATTCTCCATTTCCACTCAGTTTTCTGTTTGAGAGTTTTGCCACTGACTACAAAATAACTTGTGTTTGAACTCATATGCCTTTTCCCCTGTGTTCCTTAGATTGCTGCTAATGCTGAGAACCAAAGGTTGTAAGCCTGTGCCCTGTTTCTTGCAGTAAACTTGTTAGTGTCACAAGAAGAACAAAAAATCTCCTGTCTGCTCAGGAGAACCCTGGATCACTTCTGCATGCTCCTCTCCATCCCACTCCTCACAATGAATCTAGGTGACCTCTGTGCATGACTGGTGTGAAGGGTTGTTAACTGTCTGGTGTATCCACAGGGAGTTTAAAATGGGCTTGTGTGTTGCATTCCTAAATTTAGGGTTGGCCACCTGGAGATATTTTTGACAAATTAAAAATAGACTGGGTAGAGCAAAAATTCTCTGGTAGGTGTCTCATGGCTTTCTGCGCCCACACCCCACCAATCTTAAAAATATATCTGGCTGGGTGTATTGTTTCTTCAGAGATTTCAGCAGGGTTCCTTTAGGGTGTTTGCAAAGGACATACTTACAGGACGTAGTTTAGGTCATAAATAGCTGTACCAGGATGGATACCAGCATGTCCTACTTCAGTGCCTCTGTGCTAGAGAGGAGCAGAAAAAAGGACTGAGCCTTGCACTCATGGGCAAAGTAGGTTAGTCAGTGAGTAGCAAGGATCTGTCCTCCATGTAGGTGCCTCAGGAGAGAGTAGGCAGTTTATTCCACTGCTAGAGGAAAGCTGGTCAATTCAGATCTTTTCTGGACAGGGAATGTAGGGGCAGATTTTGATCTGAAACTGAATTAGAACACCTGGCATTAATTGCAGCTTAAGAGCGGTCATGAGAGAACACTCATGCAGACTGCCTGGTAGCTTTATATTCATGATCAAAAAAGCAACATGGGAGCTTTGCTGACTGGATAGGCTGTCTTGACTTCACCTCTGGGTTGTCTACACCTTCTCTTACATTACTGCAGACTATTTATAAGCCTTTCTTACCACCCTGCCCAAAAGAGAAAAGCCCTTTGTATCCCTAGTTTTTGGAAGGCTAAAACATTTGGCTGGCCTGCTTGTTCTAGTGCCAGCTCCCAGACAGTGCTCCACCCTGTCCAGACAAAGGCACTTACCTGCTGTAGGGCTCTTCCTGGACTGGAAGAAGCTTATTGCCTCAAGCTAGTAAATATTGTATAGCACTACAGTAAATTGGCTCTCAAAGACAGCAGTTTGGCTCTCCCAGCACTCAACAAGTCAGCACCCTCTATGTATATAATTCTCTCCCTAGATATTTTCATTTACAAAATATTGCATCTTGTCTTGCTTGCAAATCACGGATTTATTCTCACAGAGGTATCTAATCCTCAGTCTCCTGAAAGTTAATCCTGTAGTCTACCTTTTCCCCAAAAATACTCAAAAAAGAACATAAAACAAAATATAAAGACAGCCAGGATCACGTACCTTTTAAAACTTCAAATTAGTCCCATCTGTGGCATGGTTGAACACAGAAATGTAATATAAAACATTATACCCATACTTATCACTTGAAAGATTTGGGGGCTTAACAGAATCCTTTCTTTTCTTTATGTGAAGATTTAAAACCGTATTTATCTCAAATTAAAAAAACCAAGCAAACTAGTTTTTTTCAATTGGTTAGTAATACAGATGAAATATTAATAATAATAATCGAGTAAATGTATTGAAGTTTTATTCAGATTTTCTAAACTGTTTAATATTTCTGAGATGCAATTCAAAAGGAAGGGAACATAATAGCCTAGCAGAGTAAAAGTCTCCTCTTTTAGTTTTGATACCTCAATCAACAGTTCAGACCTGAGTCTGTTGTCAAGCCCATATTCACCAGATGCAGCTCTACTGCAACCAACTGAGTTACATGATGTCATGCCAGAATGATATCAGCTTCTCACCGAGGTTCTGCTCTTCTTCAAGTCAGAGTAAAACTCAAGGAAAAACAAGGAAGCCAAAGGACTTATTCTAACTTTATACAAGCATTGGTAAGGAAAGAATCAGTCTGAATAATCAGTCAAAGTCATACAGTTCAAACCTTACCATTTGTTTTAAAGCGTTACATTTTTTCTGAGGTGAAGGAAGCTAGATTTGTGCTTCCTTGCAGGAAGAAGTCAAGACATTTTGCAATTAATTTTCATAGACCAACAAATCATACAAAACTGGGGGTGGGGGGTGCTTGATGTTTCCTACAGACATTATTCAATTTTTCATGGGGTCTAAGTGTAGAAATGAGAGAATAAAATGTATAGGACTCTCACATTTCTTTGCTAATACTTAATGGAAAAAACAGATGGAAATTACTAGTTTTTTAGCTAGAAGGAATAATTTTTCTAGTGCTGTGACTGTCTGCAGTAAGAGACATTTTGTAGGTTTTGTTCATTACCTGGTGTCAAGTGATTATTATTCTGTTACTAGGAGGTGAAGGGATAGGGTCCTTTGTTTCTAGGTTAGCGGATGTAAGGATCATTTATCTTTGGCTCCCTGAAAGAAAAGTCTCTTTTAGTGAGTGTATGTTGTCTGGCACATATGACAGCCAGCTACTCAGATCAGATCAGGGACAGAATTTCATCACAGTGTTAGAGAGGTGTTTTCAGAAAAGTTTAGCTCACATTCAGGAACGTGACTGCAGAATATTCTCAGGAAAGTGAAAAACATGGCATTGTCACAGCAAGGGCAGGGAGATTGCCCCTTGCATTTCCCTCTTTCTGTTTTGAGAAGCAGAGTGTTTTAGATGCAATGCTTTCTCAATTTTCCAAACTGCCTGCTTTGCCTGAAAGTATCCAAGCCTATGCTTGCACATATATATGTGCAGCTTTGCATTGAAGCCCAAAAGGTGGAACTGTCTTATGTTTCCAGCACTGACATCCTTGATGAGCTAATAGCAACTGAGATCTTGCCTGATTCATCAATTTTAATCTGGGAAAGCTACTAAATACAGTGGAAAAATAAATGGATGAGGACATGGTTGTCCCAAGCGTTGCTTCCCTGCAGAGCACAAGCAGAATCTTGTCTTCTCTTTCCATCAAACACATGTAATTTACACTGGAGTTTAGTGACACCTGAAATTATAAAGCAAATAAAAACAAGATTAAAAACAAAAAAAGACAACAAGAGTTAAAAGGGATGGAAAGAGAAAAAAAACCCATTTTCTATACCTAAGAAGCTAACTAGACAAAGGTAATTAAAAAAGAGCAGAAAAAGAGACAAAGAGCTAGACCATGACATCATTATTTATGTTGGTATAGCAGCTTGTTCAACAAATGTTCTTTTCTTTTTGATGCAGAGCAATCTTCTTTTTATTTTCATTTTTACTGCTATAGCACAAAAGAGGCCCCTTTATGGGCCAAGATTCACAAGTTCCTTTCACTGTGAATAATAAAAGATGATTGTTATTTTCTGAGGAGTCCCTTGTGATACAGGTATTTTCCCCACTATGTTGTGAGGCAAGGATAGAGAGCCAGAGCCTGCCCTGGGGGATGACTCACCATCACCATGTCCAAAAAATTCCTTCCCCCCACAATTTTGTGGAGAGGCACCCTGCTACTCCTTGGGCCTCCTGATCACCATGTGGGAAGAGTAGGTGTGTTTAATATCACCAGTCCTGGAGTACTGAGATACCACTGTGATCAACATGAATTCACTCCCTTATTATGAGATAGAGAAGGTAAAAGCAAATTAAATTTTTTCATGCTAAACTACCAGGTGTAAGTAACTAGTTATTGTATTTGATAAATCAAACAGTACAAAGCTATAATTAGCTTTGGTTTTGATTTTCTATCTGAATGCTTTCCAGCTTCCCCAGCTGAGCTCTGGAAATCCCCAAATGGAGATCCCACAGCCTCTCTGGACAGCCTGTTCCAATATTTGACAAATTTCATTGTGACTTGTATTGTCTTTATTCTTAGCTGATATTTCCCTTGCTGCAGCTTTGGATTCCTGCTGCTTCTTTTTTCACTGAGCATCTCTTGGCAGAGTCTGACTATCTTATAACTCCTCCATGAGGTAGTTGAAGAGAGCAGTTAGGTATCTACCCAACTTTCTCCTTTTCAGGCTGAACAAGGCCAGGTCCCTCAGCTGTTCCCTGAGCATCTCATGCTCTACCCATGAGATTTGTCCTACACTGGGAAAATTAATGAAATTTATAATTTTTAATTTATACTTTTTTTCCCAGAATACTGGGGACTTAAAAATTGGGCACAGTACTCCAAACATGAATTCAGAAATGCTAAAGAGATGAGAATATTCACTCCCCTTGACCTGGTGGCTATGATAATGTTAATGGCCAGGAGGTTGAGGGAGATGAATCTTCCCATCTACTCTGCCCCCGTGACAAAACCCCACCCAGAGTGCTGCATCCAGTTCTGGGGGCCCCAACATAAGAAGGATATGTGCCTGTTTGAATGAGTCCTGAAGAGGTCAAAAAGATGATCAAAGGGCTGGAGAACCCTTTCTGTATAGACTGGCTGAGAGAGTTGGGGTTGTTCAGCATGGAGAGAAGACTCCAATGAGACCTCATTGAAGCCTTCTAGTACTTAAAGGGTGGTTATGAAAAAGAGTGAGAGTGACTTTTTATATATACAGAGAGAAAATAATAGGACAAGGGGGAATGGTTTTAAACTGAAAGGGGAGAGGTTCAGATCAGGTGTTACTAAGAAATTCTGTACCCAAAGAATTGAGTAGTGAGTCACCAGTACAGGCTGCCCAGAGAAGTTGTGGATGACCCATCCCTGGAAGTGTTCAAGGACAGGTTGGATAGGGTACTGTGTAACGTGGTCTAGAGGGTGGCATCCCTTTCTACAGCCGAGGGATTTGAAATTGATGATCTTTAAGGTCCCTTGCAACCCAAACCAATCTATAATTCTGTGATGATGAAGCCCACGGTGCTGTTGGGCTCCTTGGCTGCAAGAGCACAATGCTGACTCCTCCAATCACGTTTCAGTTCAGTGTAAATTATTCTACCTCATATTCCTGATAACCAATATTATTAGGAAAGTGGCTCACCTCTTAATTCCTGTCATCTAAAGCAGTAATTTTCTGACACAGCTTTCATAAAAAGAATATCATATCCAGCTGAATTAATTCTGCTTCTACTAGCGTTCTGCGGGTTATGAACCAATACATGCTACATACAAGTTCATGAGCACATCTCTTCCTGGCAGACCAATCCACATAATATTTTACATAATACATGAGATAATATACATATTTTTTCATATAATGCAATTTACATAAACACTTAAGTAAAAGCAAGAACGGTGTTTCATTAAGTAATTTATTACTTATGGAGTGGAGATTCAACAAGAGGAAAGATAAAAATCACTGAGATAACATTTGTCCTATTTTAGATAACCCCTAAAGGGGCTTTTTGGGACTGGGAACTCTATGACAACACTCTAAAGAGATGTCATCTATCTGTAGGTAACTGCATGCAGAGGGAAAGGGAGTAAGTTATCGTGGGACACGTAGAAGCCTGGCATCCACGTCCTAGAGGCATAACTACTGTCAGATTTGGTATGGTAAGAGACTCTTAAAGAGAGTGGGAAGGAAGACAAAGAAGACATATGATAACTGTTCCCAAGTATGATAGCACTTGAGGAACAGAATGAAGAAAGCAAAAATTGCTTGGTTACGGACATAGAAAGTTAGCAAAATGGAGGCAGAGATTTAAATATGAGACAGAATGGTTTGTTTTGACAGTTTTGTCAAACCAATGTAACTTTGGTTTGATGTGACAGAGAAGAGGCAGGCAGGAAAGGGATTTAATAAGAGGTGTGTCCATGGCCAAAGTAGAAATTGCTTTGGTGGCAAGCCCAAGATGGAAGGATCAAGGCAAGGTAATATGATTGGATGAAAGTTTGTATCAAAAACTGATGGATAAAAGCTTGTATTAGAGCACATATTGGTTATCTGCTGAGGTTGTGAAGGATTAGCCAGGGAGCAGCTGTCTGCATGTGGTGCCACAGCAGAGTCCTCCAGGCTCAGCCTCAGACCATTCCAAAGGTGCACCAATCCACTCAAGAGCAGGGGAGGTTGCTCTAGATGGTACTCCACTGAGAAATATTTCTATAAATATTGATTTAAGGAGGACAATCAAACCCATGTGGTGCTTTAAGATGACAGCATAAAATACTGAGAACATTAAAAAAAAGGAAAGGACAATTTTAGCTGACCATTTTCTTTAAGAAACTAGTTAGAACAGAGGTCTAGCATGTCTTTGCATTAAAAAAAGAAGAAGGAAAGAGGAAAGAGCTTAACCCTCCAAAAAGATAATTGAAGGAGATTTCCTTTAAGTATTTTGATTCGGTGGAATCAAGAGTCAGGGGAGGAGTTGAACAGAGAGTAAGCCACTTAGCTACTGGGAAGAACAGTGAGTTCTGATAAAGTTGTTGCAACAAATAAAGGAACTTGAAACAGCAATAATTTTAAAATTCATTAAGGAAGAAGAAAAGGAGAAATCGTAAGATTTAATAATCCTTTAAAAGAACAGTGTAAGGCCTCCTTGGAATGCAAAAGATCTGAATGACCTTATTAAGGACAGACAAAAATAGGAATACCTGAACCCACAGAGAGTGGATGGAGTTGTATTACAAGATATACACCAAGAAACCAGAGGTTGTTAAATTAAAATAGGATGGAAAAATCACTTACTGCACAGTTTTTCAAATAAAGCACAAAATCTAAAACAGACAGCAACTTTAGAGGGGAAAGTATTTATTTTATGTTATAAGATATGCCAGAGATCCCGAAATATGCAAGGTCAGAAAGTAGTAACTGGAACGGTACATATTAAAAGCAGTATTTCTGGAACAAATCTCTTGAGAAGTGACTTGCATGGTTTTTGTCCAGCTGCTGGAAAAAGCTTATGAAGTAGTTGTTTCAGAAACATTACTATGCAGATGTTGGTGGTTTAGACCCATTGTGTGCTTCTCCTTCTGTCCTGATTTAGCCACAACTCCCACTAAAATTGATCAGTGAATGGATTACTTGCAGAATAACCCACTTATTTTAGTCCCTGGCTGAGCAGTTTTTTCATGCTTGCTTTCTCCCTTGTATGTATTTTACAGGATAACAGTATTCCCCAATGAGTTTTAAATTGGATTTCTCAGCTGAAGAAACAAAGTGCTCATTCACTTAAACAGTGATAGAACAGAAGATTTTTGGTGTCTGTGGGAGCTGAAGCTGAGAAAAATTACTGAGGTTAGAGAGTTCCTTGGGTTGTGTGATGTTTTGAGGTCTCCATGCAGTAGGTCACTAAAGCTGCTTGCTGGTGTGATGAATTTGCTATCTGAGCCCTTCCAAGTACCAGGATCAATGTGCAATGGCTAGGCTGGATCAACCCATTCTACCCAGTGCAATCAGGAAGCATTTGAGGAACAGAAAATTTAACAGTAAGAAGGTTTTGGAGTGAGAATAGGTGGAAATGAACGTAATCATAACAATTCCGACTTAGAAATAAAGAGGGAGGGAAATGAAAATGCTGAATCATTTCATTTTGACATTTTTAAGTATCTAATATTAAGTGATATATTTTATCATGGAAACGTGAGAATGTTATTTTCAACACACTTTTGAGAAAATCTGCCAATTCTTTGGTATCAAACCAATATTTTTGGCTTAAAAAGACTGAAATTCCTTTTAAAAGATAAGGAAAACAGAATAAAATGATTGACATTAAATCCCGCGTGTAATTTAATTTTTTTGAAAAATAAAATTTATATTGAATTTCTCTTTTAATTGAAAAAAGGGAAAATTTTCTCAGCCCTACCCAAACTAGGGATTTTTATTCTCTTTGAATTTTCTTCTCTGTTGCTATGCTGGCCCCACTAGCCAATTTTTACTGTGAAGTAGAAGAGGAAAAAGTTAAATATTCGAGTTAAATGTCAGTCAGTGTGTCAGGTTTGCCAATCCACTTGTAGGGACCCATCACATCTGCAAACTTTAAAAACTACTGAAGCAAAGTATAATAAATGCATGAAGAAAAGGACTGTATTTTGGAGAGGGCATACCACATTTCAGACAGGAAAATGAGACACAGGGTAGCCCAAAGCTGACTATTCTGTCAACAATTAGCACAATCCAGTTCTTTGTCTAGCAGAGTTGTTCACTGGATTATATTGTCCAGAGTATGAAAAAACAAACCTATTTTTTCTTTCCTGTTGGTTGGAAGATTCCCTGCATATTTACAGAATGGCAATGGCATTTGTTGAGCTTCCCTAAGCACCTCCGTTTATTGGAGGCATTTTGGGATTTAAAAAATACCCAGAGAAATAGAATTTTCTTTTCTCTTTCTCTAGAAAAAAAATCATCAGAAATAATGACATCGAAGCTGATTGTAGGTCTTGTCCTTTTTTCAGAGAAATTGCTTTTGGGTTATGCCTCCAGGGGAAGATACTTCATTTAGCTTTGAAAGCAGGGCACGGTGCTCTGGAGAAGTAAATATATCCTGAGCCTTGGCACAGTCAGCTGGCACAAAGAAGGCACATATTAATATATCTGGTCTTCTTCTGATTTTCAGGTGGCCCTGTACTGTTGCAGTGGGGATCCTGCAACAGGAGGAGGGAAGAAGTTAAACCCTCTGCTGCCTCACTGTACCATCCTGGGTGGGAGCTTGAATGGTCCAGGAGTTTGTGTTTAGCTGGCTGGGCATGATCGCTTCTTCCTTACAGGTCAGCACCAGCCTTTAATTGGCACCAATATATAGTCTTCTGTGCCAGAAGACTATAAAATGATGAGAGTCAAGGAATAGGCCAAAAGGGAATAATTATTTACTGTCTTTTCCAATGCAAGAACTAAGGAGATTTAAATGGAACTAGCAGGTGCCATGTCTGGAAAATCGAAACAGAGTGTTACTTCACATAACTTGTGAAACTCAGAATATTGTATATGAAAAAGTATGTATGAGTTAAAAATGAAAAAGCCAAACACATGGGAGAAAATCCTCAGGGGGAAAAAAAAATGAAAACAAGCAACCAAACCAAACCAAAACCCAAGACAAAGCAGAAAAGAAGCAGCCATGAGAAGAAGATTTCTACAGACTCGTAAATGCTGCAGGAATTTCTCATATCCTTCTATGCTGTCCATTACTAGAGACAGCTACTGGGCTAATCCACTCTGTCTTGGTTTACAGATGTTCTTATAGCTTCATGGTCTTTGCTGATGGAAAGAATCAGACACTGAAAACTGTAAGAATAGAGGCATGATAAAGAAATAAAGACCATCCAAGGCAAATTCAAAATTAATATAAGAAATGTTTTTCTCATGAGTGCATACTATGCATGCACTGTCAAAATAAGACATTGAGACAAAGAATTTCACAAGTTTCAGAAATAGTTTGGAGATTTACTTGGAGGACAAGAATAACCAGAAAAAAATTTATGTTAAGTCTTGTTAGTCAGTGTCTAAAACTACCAAGTATAAATAGAGTGTGATATAAATGTGAACCAGATTATCCCATTTCATAAAACGTAGGTTGTTCAAAACCTTCTCTGAATCTTCTGGTACTGGCCAGCACTGGTTAGAAGCTGGGAATGGGACTGGTGGGTTCAGTATAGTGAGTTCTTTGATCCTCTACATATTTTTGTCACACAGTGTTGCACCCGAAAATATTGAATGGAAAGGAATTGAAATTAAAAGGAGCAGAGTGTGCTGAACTCTAAACAGTGCAAAAAAAAATTAACTCCTCCCCCCCAATAGTATCTGGTGGAGTTTTCAGTCACGTCTGTAGTCTCTCTCTGTAGACCTACCTTAGTGGTTACACAAGTACCAGGCTGTACAGAAGCCCTTCATCATCATCGACTCTCCAGGTTGGTTAAATCACACCAGCTGGGTGGGGCTCACCAGTGGTGCAGGATGAGGTGCAAGGACACCTTGGGAGATCCTTCACCAAACAGTTGCAGACTCTTTTTACATGTACTCTAGGAAAATGCAGGATTTCATTTAAAAAAAGTAAAAAAGAAAAAACAAACCAAACCCCAACTTTCAAAATGGCTTAAACAGGAAAATAAGGTTAAAGAACTGGCTTGTTAATGAAATATGTCAGATCTCTCCTCCATGACTTATTCAATAAGATATGAAACTGGCCATATTAAGTTTGTTTAAAGGTCCATCTAACCCATTCTCCTATCAGTTTAAGTGACCAGAATTGGATTCTCAGAGAAGGGTGTTTGAATATAGCCAGCATGTAGTAACACTGTCATAATGTCTTTCTTGACAGATTCATGTTCCTTTTTTTAAAAAAGAAATCTTATCTTCCTTTTGTATAAGCAAAGGCTTTCAAAAAAAAAAAACCAAAACCCAAAAAAATCCAACTATGGTTAAGCTGATCATAAGAATTTGCCTAGAAAATGCCTGTTGTTAAACATGACCTACTCTTTCTTTAAACATTATTCTCTTTTTCTTTTTAATCTTTTCTCTCGCCTTTTTTTTTTTTTTTCTGGAACTGACCCAGTTTTTAAATTCCTATCAGATATCTGATGGTTTGTAAAAGAATCCATGCAGTGTATTATAAATCAATTCAGGCCTTCTGTAACTGATGAGGATAGACAGTGCTACGTCAGTATCATCTCACCACTGAAGCAGTTAACCTGATACAGATCTTCCTAATGCGTGTTTTCTCATGTGTTAGCAATGAAATGAGAAATCCAAGCCTTTGATGATGGTTGACGCTCTTTCGTTTCATATCTGTGCATCCCTTATTAAAAGCTTGAGGCCTCAGCCCTGCAACATGCTAGTGAGGAATTAGTGTATCCCTACTCGGCAGAGCACTGAAGTACGTATTTATGTATTCCTGAGGTCAGAGCAGGGTAAGTACGTGCTTAAATATTTGCCTCGTAGTGAATTACACATGATTTTAAAGTTAAATCTGTTCTTAGAAAATATCCTGCTGGATGTGAATGAAGCTGTAGGTGAAATAGAATGAAAAAGATCGTCGCACACACTGCTCCCTCCTGTGGGCACCATTGTGCACCGAGTCAGCAGTGCTTGTCTGTGGGCTGGGGAAATTATTTTGAGAATCAAACCCAGCAATGACAGGCTTCTGAAGTGCTGAAAAGTCCCTTTTTGGTGTTTCTAGAGAAATGTTTTGATTTTTCACTTCAAAATGTCTTAGGAGAACAAAATCAAAACAGGAATGTTTTGATTAGCCCCCAAAGACTTTCTGAAATATTTTGTCACATGAAATTAGGTTTTTTTTTCAATCCACTTCTAATGAAAAGAAAAAAATATATAATTTTTTAATCTAAAGAAAAAAATTCCCTGATATCTCTGTTAAAGATGGCAGAGCATGGATTGAAGGAAAAAGATTATTTTCTTAGAAAGATATTAATGTTTGAGGAGGACTATATTTTTCCAGTTACCTTTTCTGTGTGTGTTGTACTAGAGGAATTCCAATATCTTAATTTTAATCTTCTATTTATTTTATTTGGTTAAATGAAATAAACGTCTCCTTTCTGTCCTTACAACTCGTGATGGAAACAAAAAAATTAGAAAATATTTTTCTTTAATTCAAATAAAATGTAAAAAAAAAAGGAACAGTGTTAAAAGTGTAGCTGTAACATTTATAGACTACTAAAAGAAAACTACATAAAAATCTTAACTTTCTAAAGAGAATATAATGGCAAAAAAAAAAAAATCAATACAAATATTTCCAACCAACACACAAACATCCCAAAGGGAACTGAAGTTGTGCTTGGCTGTACTATTATTTTATAGATGCAGGGGAAAAATCTCTCCCTTGGAGGCCTTTAAACCTAAAGGAAACAGAAAAGGGGAAGATAAAAAACCACCATAGAAGGAGGGAAACATTGATTGCTAAGTTTTTATTTTATTAATATGGTTATTAGGTACATATTATTGTATAATTGCCTCAGATTAGCTATCAAGTCCTGTCTGTGTTACAGTTTGTACAGTCTGATCATGATTAAAGACAAAATGCTGTACAAGAGTATAAAAACTGATGTGTTTGCAGTACAATGGTTAAAATTTTTGTTCTAATAAATCCCTCTGAGCTTCCTCCGTGTTTTGGGGTTTTATTCAGACAGTCAGTTCTACCAAGTGGAACACTTATTTAAATACTTCCCATAAAAATTCACAGCTAAGTGAGCTAGAGAAAAATAATAAATGGTTATCACACGCTGTCTATATAAACCTTCATTTCCGACAGGGCTTATTGGGAGGGCTAATCATAATTATATGATTCACATGGCTTAGTGGGTGCAGCATGTTCAGAAAGGTACAACAGAAAAATAAAGAACAGAAAGACAAATCCTATTTCACATAACAGTTTTTCTTATAACCACCTCTGAATTAAAAAATTTGCCAGATTAATATTTTCACGTTTTACGGACCCCAGAGAAGACTTTGATAGGTGTCTGGAGAAGATGCTGTGGGTCTTGTCCAGGGAGAAGTTGTCCTGCCAAGCTGTATAAAGATGAACCAGAGTGATTCGTTTGGGCCAAGTTCTTTATTCCACTGAGTTCAGTGGATTAAGGACACATTCTACTCGCTTACCTTCTGAGTTCCCTTCATAGCTATATGTGAGTTCTAATGATGAAAAATTCATATTTGAGTAAAGACAGTATCATATTCACTAATAAACAAATCCAAAGAAAAGGGAAGAACCAACTCATTCTCATTTCTGTGAGAAATGTTCTGAGTCAGCTCAGGCTGTATCTGTGTGTTGTAAAACATGCAAGCTGAACATAACCACACTTGGAAGCAGATTTTTAGACCAAGTTCATGAGCCTGCCTTGCTTAGCATCACTCATATATCTGCATGTTTGCTACTCACACCAATGCAAGATAATACTGTTGAAACATTTTTTTATTATTTTCTTACTGTCAGAGCACATTATGGCTAATGTGCTGGAGATAATTTCCCATTGGTTCTTGAGAGCATTGTGAATCAGGGCTATAAAAATCACTGATTAATAATCCTTAATCTTGTCTTATTCTTGGCATCATTCTTCTCTAATTCCCATCTTAAGCAGCTGACTTTGTTCTCACTGTGACATATTGGAGGGAAATTAAGTCCTCTTGTTGTATCTGGGCTAATATAGCAGTGGAGTGTATGACAAAACATGGCATTTGGAATTGATTAAACACTGGAGTAAAGTCCACCGTGAACCAACGTCCAAAAATTCCATTCTTCCTAGAGATTAGACTGAACAAGAACTTGAAATCTCTAAAGATGTATGTGTTAGAGGGTTTATAATTGAAATTGATATAATTCAGACTAAACTCAGAAAAGGTGAAAAAAGCTAATCTCAGCCATTATTTGGGGGCGCAAAAAAATTGGATCAGCAGGATGTTAGTTTTAGACATAGCAATCTCTTTGTTTCTTCTATAACACAACTTAAAATAAGAAGACTAAACTGGCCATAATGAAATGGGAGAATAATTTGGTTTATAGGATTTTTTCTTGTTTTCCTGAGGAGTTGTGAGAGGGGGAATCTAACATCTGAAAACTTGTTAAGGATGCATAATTTTAGGAATCTCTTTCTGATGCACAACTCATAAACTACAAAAGAGAGAAGGATACAAGGTTAAAGAGGTGCCCAAAGTCACAAAATTATATTAATTCCATGCAGAAGTCTATGTTTGGAAGTTATTTGCAGGTTTTTTATTCACAAATCTAGCAAGAACTGGGTTGGGTTTTGTGTCCCACAAGCTAAATAATTTAAATAAGTAAATAGTGATTGTCAGTTGTGGGAAGGAGGGATTAATACATCTTTCTAGATAGTGGAAGTCAGAGTATTTGTGAAAAAAAGAAAAAAGTTAACTTTTCTTAAGTTCTCTTCTCTATGAAGTGGTTAGATAAAACTATTTAAATCATTCCTAGAAAGCCATATCTGGATTTGATTCTCAAATTTCATGGACAATATAAAAAAAAATGTGGAAATTGCTCATGAAAGAGCAGAAAGAATCATTTGATATTTGGGAAGCTGCCTTCTAACATGCTTGAACTGTTGCTTACCCATGGGGGAATAAAAATTTTTTTCTATTTGAATTCCATAGCTGCCTACATTAATTTGTAAGACTGAAGGTTCTTATATCAATAGAATGAGAAGATAATACAAAGCTGTAACAATGGAAAGTGAAGATAAATTCACACTAAAAATTCCAATAAATTTTTGTCACTAAGGATGATTAAGATGTGGTTTAATATCAATATGTTCAATTTCAGCATTTCAATTCTTTAACAATGATTTGTACACTTACTCGAAATCCACTGTACAGTAATTTCAGAGGAAAACTCTATGTCTTGAGAGATGTACAATCATCTTCTTTTGAGATTCTTACAGATTTTATAATCACCAAGTCTTAATTCTTAAGAACTGCATTTTATGGTTATAAATATCACAACTAGAATGTGGTCTAAGAAATTATTATTTTATTGTGCCACTGGGATGGATCATAGGCAACAAAAGACTTTTCATTTGCATGCTGCATTTAATACACTATTCTGTTTTGCCAGACGTTCAAAGAATTGCACTTTGA
Source organism: Corvus cornix cornix (assembly GCF_000738735.6). Taxonomy (NCBI): domain Eukaryota; kingdom Metazoa; phylum Chordata; class Aves; order Passeriformes; family Corvidae; genus Corvus; species Corvus cornix. Next base: position 36,528,445 of record NC_046332.1, on the reverse strand, counting down.
ACTTTATTAGCTCTATTACTGTATTTTCTGAGTCAGTCTTCTTGCTTTGTTTCAGCAATTTCCATTCCTTTCATCCATCTGAGAGATTTGTGGTGCAAACAAATCAATTTTCTGGGCTGTTGCTCAAGTTTTTACAGGGGGAGTTATCTGCACTTGAGGATACTGACAGTTGAGGAACACGAGGCACTAGTTTCTTCCATTTTTGGTGAAAAAAAAATACTTTGTGGTGGTTTACTTTCCTGGTTATTTGAGGCTCTGCAGTCAGTATAACTTTTGTCAATTAAGTGTTCATCAGTAGATGGACAAATACTGAACATAAATGGGGAAACAAACATTAAAGTTGCTACGGGAAAGAAGCTTTGGCTCAGTTCTCAATTCTGCTACAGTCTCCAATGGTTAGTTTGTATTAAAACACTCAATTCAATTTGTTTCACTTTACTCCTCCATAAAATGGGATTAGAAATATTTTCTGTAAATATTTTCCATGATTAACTTACAGTTAACGTTGTCTGCTATAACTTCTGTTACTGCATAATTTGCTGAAAAATTCATAACAATGAATAAAAAAGCAGGAGAACAAAACAGGGTTTCGATTCATCCAGGCACCCAAGCCTCTTTCCTAGTGATTATTTTCAGTTGACTGAAGGGCACTACTTTGTTGCACTTTGTAACAGCCTAGGAAACTAGAGAATATAATTATATTATTATCACACTTAGGAACTCTAGCCAAGGACTTTGTGCCAGTACTGTTAATTTACAAAATAAAGTGGTTCCTAGCTGACAGAAGTTAAAATCTCAGTGTAAAATGAGACATGAGAAAGAAAGAAATCTGATGAAACAATAAAGCAATTTAATTGATTTTATTGTCCACCCTTGTGAGGCGATTGATGCCCCATAGCACCATAAGAACCAATCAGTGAAAGCAGCTTCAGTTTGAGATAGCTAAATGTAGGCATCTGCATGAAGGTATCACCATAGCTGGGCATAGGGAGCACGTCCCTAATGGCCCCCAGCTGCCTCTTATGGGTGTAGATGACCCTTAGCATGGGTACACACATGGGACACAGCCCACCATTCCCTGTAGCTTGCAGAGGTTGGAAGCAACACATCAGTGTGAAAGAGATACTGAGGAGACAAAAGTCAAATCTAAAAGATCCAGTGCAGATTTCTGATGTGTTATTATAAATGGCATCTTTACTAACTCACAGTATGTTTATGACCACTCAGAAATGCTCTTTTAGAATGTCAAACATGAAGCAAATGGAGAAATGATATCTTGTACAGAATACGTGACTCACTTTGGAACTGCCAAAGAGGATTTCTTCCAGACTTTCTGCGAAACATCAATTACCTCAGACAATTTGCTGCCAGGGGCAGTAACAACTATACCTCTGGATTTGTTAAGATAAAGGAAATATCTTATGCTGTCCACTGTTGTAATGTAATGGTCCTGTTAAATTTTGCAAAGTTTTCCTAGGAAAAAAACCAAAAAAGGCACAAAATGAAAAGAGCAATTGAGGGCCTTCTTTCTGTCGACCATTTTATATGCTTTTAGGATATATGTTTCAAAGAACCAGAAACAGCCTATTATTGAAGTAAGATCCCAATAAAAAGAATTGAAGATACTTTTCATGAACTTCACTGAAGTGTCTCCCACTTTTTAGCATCAAACTAGCAACAGAAGTGTTAAGAGTAGAGGTAGAAATTATTTTGCTATATATATATATATAAAATGTCTGTGAATCATCAAATGGGAATTATTTTTCTGCACTAGGATTCTGCTAGTTAGAGGTGGAAACAACTAGTGAAAATATATAAAGATGGTAAAGAATCATTAAAAAACTTTAATTTTCAAATTTAAGATGTACTTTCAATTCTTCAATACTTATATTTCTAAAAGATTTTTAGCTCAGTGAAAAAATAATAAAACTCTCAAGTATTGGGATCAGAACCTGCCTATCCTGATTTCTAACCTCTTCATTCATCATCTGAAAAAAAAAAAACCCTTTAAAAAAGTATGATGGAAATGAAGTCTAGCTTCATAGATTTCCCAAATAACAAGTTTGATCCTGTGGTAAAGACAGTGTGGGAAAGGAAGTTGCAACAAGAATGTGAGAGAAGCTAAAGGATCCACATTTAGAAATTTGGTCATGCTATTTCTTGGCATAATGATTAAGTAGTAAAAAATCTGAAATAAAGACCTTAGTAACAATGTACTTAGTCCACATCACAGATGGAACAGAATTGTATAGATACTTCATTAGAGAGTGAAATGCAGCCAAAGCTGCACAAAAATCAGAAAAAATGTGTTGAAAGCATCATTACTTCATGATGCTGCTTCCCATGCTTCTATCTTAAAATAGTTGCAAATTTTCTGAGCTCAATGAAACCTGAGTTACAGAAACTTTAAAATACATTTTTAAATAGTTTTGATCAGGGTTTACATGAAATACCAAGTGCCAAAGGTTGCATAATAAAAGATTTTGTATCATTGAAAATCTAATAATTTCAGGTTAATCATAAAGGTTAATAATTTCAGTTATTTTTAAAAGCATCTAGGGAATATTTTCAATTAACAAAAGAGATATACTTGAAAGTATCGTAAATAAAAATGACATTGCTGAAGTATTTTAAAAAAAGCCTTTCAAAATGCAGCTTATAAATTATCAAGTATGGCACTTTACCTGTATATCTTAATACATTAAGTGAATTTGGTGGTCACAGGACGGCTTTGATTTACAGACTGGAAATCAGCATGGTCTCTGGCATAGTAAAATCTTCCATATTCTCATTCCAGCACTTTAGGTCGTGGTGTCCTGTGACTTGTAGACTCTCAGCTGATACACACTGGTATCATGTTCCCATGCCCATGATTAATTGCATAGACATTTGTTGCACACAGGAAGGTGAGACGGGCCCACATGCATGAAGATGTGTGAGCAGGGTCCTCACCACATGACACACATCGACTCCAATTTTGGAAGTTACATTTGGGGAAAAGGAGGGAGAGAGAGAGAGAAGGGAACATGAAAGGCTTTGAGAAAAGGAAGAGGAAGGGAACAGAAAAGGGGAAACTCTCCAGTAGCCAGGGAGGAGGAACAATGATGGATGCCCAGAATGAGTGTTCCCAAGTAGGGGCTCTCTTCAGTGCAGGAAGAAAGAACAGCAATGACTGATAAGAATGATGACACTTTCACCATGCTTTTTCCCTAGTATCATAAGACTTTTAATCAGGGATGGCTCAAGCTTCATATTCCATGTTTCTGCCTGTGAAACTATTAGCCCTGGCTGGAGCAGGCTAACTGGGTACAGATGTTGCACATCCATTGGCTGCTAAGCCTCTGGCCATGTAGCCATGGATAGTACTTGTCAAATATATAACTGGCTATTATCTACTGTGCTGCTTTTCTTGTTTCTCTTTTGTGTAAACTGAAATCTGCCAAGCAAGAAGCAAAGCTAGGTGTTTCTTATGCTAGCAGCTGTCGCTTCCCATGAGAACTTGTGAGAACACCAACATCAGGGTTTGGCAGGCACAGGGTTGAGGGCAATAGCACCTGAACTTAAGCAAGAGAGAAACAAGGGGAAAGTGCCACAGAGAATTTGGAAAACCACTGTTATGGCACCTTAGGTGAAAGGGTACAAAACTGCAAACTCTAGGCCCTGAGCACTGCTGATATTAAAGCACAAAGACATCTCTGCCGCTGGGCTTCACTGCTGACCCAAGAATCCTACTTTTTCACCACTTTGTGTAACTCAAATAGTCAGCCAGATACTCCTCCAGGCCTTGGTCCATGAAGGTGCTTATACCTCAATTCAGTGTCAACACTGGAGAGGTCTCAGTCATTGCTCCTTATCCTGCAGGTGGAGGTGACAGGCCCAATAGCTGAGATGTGATAGATGTTTGTAGGAACATGTTTGGTCTACTTCAGTAAAACATAAACTAGGTCAGCAAACCATCTTTGCCTGAGGAGGTGTGATTAGCAGCCCAGGGCAATGTTTTCCATCTGTCCCACCACAGTCCTCATGAGCTGGTCTGTCAGTCTCATAGATGTAGCAGGAGAGAAGTAGAAGAAAGGGGAACTGAGCTGTTTTCAGAGTGCCTACAGCAGGCAGCTGTCCCTCTAGGGAATCCAAGGGAGATCTGACACTTTTCTATCAAGCTCTCTCTCTCTGCCATTACAGAGTTTAGAAAGAAGTAAGAACTACTGAAATTTGGGAACAGGGAAGAGCCCTATGCTTAGATATCTAGTGATCTTGTTAGCCCAAAATGATCAGATGATATTTGTTGCTTTTAGAGGTTAAACATTGTTGTAAAATTTGTGGTTATATTTTTTGTTTATTTAGCTGGAATACAGAACAGCTTTAATTAATCTAATGTTGTTCTAATATATTTTTAACAACATGCATCTTAAGAAATGTATAAATAAGCTTCCTGAAGAAACTAAGACTGGGGAATACTACCCCCTCCTAGTTTTAGGGAACTGATTCCTGAAAAGCTGCCTCAGCTGAAGAAATTTCTTCTAAACCCAGATTGTTTTTTTTTACAGTTCATTATCCAACTTCATTCTTATGTGTCATCTAAAGAAAATAGAGAATGCCACTTAGACTGCATCTTCCTCCTGGAAGGTGTTCTTTTGAGGGATGACAGTGGGGAGAGCTGTCTACACAGGAGCACGTGACACACTTAAGTCAGCTTTCATCTCTGTGGGAAATCCAGTTTTACTTGCAGCTCATAAAAGGGGAGTGAAAGGCAAAAACCTGGCATTGTGTTGTGGTTCTAGGTGCAGAATACTTCAGGCACACTGCAGACATCTATAATGTTGGAGGGAAAACCAGGCTTCTGTAGGATCCAGAGGACACTTTGTTACAAGATTCCAGCAGAGACTGTAGGAAAATGTGCATCTCATTGCAAGCTATAAAGAGAAGCTGGATGCCTTAAACACAGCATTAGAATTTGATCCGATGGCAAAGACACACTTTGAGTAAACATCATTACATATTGGCCTTACTAGGTAAACTGTGGGCATATTAGAAATTGAGATATGAAACATTAAGAAACTAAAGCAGCACAGTAGGACCCGGATGGCATTTTTAGTACATCAAGGATAGCATTTCTTGCGTACAAACTATTGGAAAATTCCAGTTATTGAGATGTCCTCTGTGTGTTTGTTCATATGAATTCTTCCCCAAATAAGCAGAAGTGGGAAGATAGACTTTTTTCAGCACACAAAAAGAAAGCAAAAGTTGTGAAAAGAGTGTAATCCTAGCAGATTAAGCTCTGCATCCAGTCTGTATCATTGATTGCATTTATTTTTTATAACAGCTAAAATACACATTTTACCTCATCTTTTGAAATTTTGTTTCTATTATTAGTAAATCACACACGAGAAAAAAAGTAATCTGAAACACAAAATAAAAATATTGAATTAAAAAAATTACTAATCAACCAGATTGTTCTCAACAGAAAATATTAATCAAAAAACAACCTCTCAACTGATTTTTTTCCATTTGACAAACAAGATTTCTTAGTGGAATAATAGAAACCACTCTGAAGTAGCTTCTTCTATGAATGTCAAGTTCTGAGTCAAAGGGTAGTTGAAATATGCAAGAATACCATTAATTTCTTTAAATTCTTGATAAAGATACAGCCATTTAGGAAATTTCCCTTTGCAACTTGCTGTGAAGTGGTATATCATTTAAAACGTGTATGAAGGGCTAAGCAGAGAAAACTGATCATTTAAGGATTATTTTAATTTCTAGGCTGGCAATAGTCTCTTGTCACATAAAGTGACAGGGTGAAGAAGACTAATTTCTTTATGTACTCCTTTGCTTGGATGACTCTTTGGGTATGAGCCAATGTCTATCATTATACCCCGTATCATCCTTTGGTAAGCGAAATTTGTGGCTCCAGAACTCAAACAGGCAAAAAGACTACTTGCAAATGGGGAGATTCAGCTGCTTTAGGGTTCTGAATGTGCTTTAGAAATTAATGCATTCAGGACTGAGCATAATCCAGACATTTCTGGGGCTAAACTGACCATAATTACCAGCTTTTACTGAGCTGCCGTATTCACACCCACATATGGCGCTGCACTGCGCAAAAGTGGGATACTCTGCCAAGTGTTTTGGGTTGTACTTTTCAGGTATTACCTGAAAAGAGACTCTTTTTCTTGCAGCTGTACATGACCACGAAGCCTCATCTATTAGCCTGTTTCAACCACAAAAACTAACGATGAGAAAGTTCTTGCCTCATCCTAACATGCTGAGATGGTTGGATTAGGGTTTAAAACCTCAGCAGAACATTTCCTAGACATGAAACATGACATGTCCTCCTCAGAAATAGAAAGGACAGTAATAAAGCTGGAAGGGCTTAAATCTGTGATGCCAACAAATTTAAATGGTTCAGACATCATGCTTACCAGGTTTTTCCAGGTCCAAACAACCAAAAGCTTATGGGTCAGAATTGAAAGGAGGGCAGGGACAGGTGACATTATAGTGTGGGCCTGATAGAAGCTGCCAAACCAGGAAGACTGAGAGGATGAGGCCCTCTATGGACAGATAGGAGCAGCCTCATAGTCACAAACCCTGCTTCCTCATGGGGGACTTCCACCACCTCAATATTTGCTGGAGGGAAAACACAGCAGAGCACAGGTAATCCAGGAGGTTCCTGGAATGCATTGATGATCAAGTGGTGGTGGGGCCAACAAGGAGGGGTGCTTTGATAGATCTTGTTCTGTCATGCTATGCTGGACCTTATTCTCACCAACAAGGGTGGGGAATGTGAAGGTAAAGGGCAGTCTGGGCTACAGTGACTACAAAATCATGGACATCCTTAGGACAGTGAGGAGGGAACACAGCAAGCTGGATGCCCTGGACTTCAGGAGAGTAGACTTTGACCTCTTCAGGGATTTGATTAGTAGAGTACCGGGGGACAAAGTCCTTAAATGACCTGATATGCAGTACCAGAATGACAAAACCTGAAAGTTGTTACTTTTCTTTAACAAGCTGTTACTTTTTTTTTGTTTGCATCACTGAATATTTGAAAGTGCCCAGGACTCATTTGCCACTGACTTGGCCGGAGGAAGACATCGATGTATTTTATCATGAAAGGTATCTCGGCACTCTATATACTCTGGGAGAGGAAACTCTGTGTATTGCATTACAATACAATAGATTGTCTCATTTCTACAATGCTTACAGCACAGCACACACACCAAAATGTTTTACTCAAAGAAAAGCTGGAGCTAGGGTTGGGAGATCAGCCTCTGAAAATGGAGGTCATCCTGAACAGGAAGAATCATCTCAGCCCTGCTCAGCACTATTTTTCACCAAGGCACACAACAGAGACAGCTTATCCTGGTCCTGCTGGCCACACTATTGCTGATCCAGGCCAGGATGCCACTGGCCTTCTTGGCCACCTGGGCACACGCTGGCTCATGTTCAGCCACTGTTGACCAGCAACCCCAGGGCCTTTTCCACTGGGCAGCTTTCCAGCCATTCTTCCCCCAGCCTGTAGCACTGCCTGGGGTTGTTGTGACCCAAGTCCAGGACCTGGCACTGGGCCTTTTTGAACCTCACTACTTGTTGATAATGAGTTGATCAGCACAGGTGGTTTAAAAGTGTTCTAGGAGAAGGACAGAGAATTCCACATCAATTTGGCAGACATTGCCCAGAATTTAATGAAATTTTACTTATTAATACTGTACTTCTACAATTGCCTTAAATAGTTCAGCAGACTTCTGCAGCTGCTTCAGCTACTTCAGAGAAATCTTAGAGAAAAGTTAAATACCTGAGGGAATAGAAAGTTTTTGTTACATCCCATCATGAATTTCTTTGTTGTCATGGTAGCCAATAAAAGGAATATGCATCCATCAAAGAGAATGGGGAGGCTAAATAATTAAGCCTCTTTGCAAGGAAAAATTACTCATCAGCAAGTTTGCTATTTAACATTAAAAATGAGTTTTTGAAGTCACATTGAAGTGTTACTGTATTCCAGTAACTGATCTTACTGACAAACTCTCCAGAAAACAGGGAACAATTTGTAGCCCTCAATGGCAATTTGAGCCAAATATGGCAAATACTTGAGAAATTCTGCATGTGAATAAGCTGAGATGCATGTGATGCTGCCTTGCAACCCAGGGAGATTGGTCTCTGTAGGTACAAAATTTTCTCACACTTAAGAAATAAAGATAATTCTATTTTTAACTCAGGGATTTTTCATCTCTTTTGTGTTACACGAAGTATTAAGACTAATTTGCTATCACTGAACACTTGAACAATGCTTTTCTTACAGCTTTGGCTTCTTTTTTAAGTGCTCTGAGTGGCTCACTGGTGTCCAAAGAGCCCCTTTTGTTGGCTTTCCCTCTGTATCATCCTCCCCTAACGATAAAATGCATTAGATAAGCAACTCTTCTGCATTCTGATGGGAGGTATAATCCTTCAATCCACAATGTAGTAGTACTTCAAGCATCCATTTGAGAGTGATTGTGAATCATTTGCACAGAAATACTGGTAGGAATGACTACTGACAAGAAAGTGTTCATTCATGGATAGTAAATACTGTCCAAAAATGTGTTGCCTTGGCACAATTTTTCTCCCCACCTTCCTGTTCACCTACCTCTGATTATAATGTATACTGTAAAGATTGTGAAATCCACTGTGGAAAAGTGAATGATGAAAAAGTTTTTCTAAACTAAGCCAAATGCAGGAAGATGGCCATACCAGGTATTAAAAATAGTCTTGTTTAAAATGCAGAGTCATCCATGATCCATACTGAGATTCACATGGCAGTGATACAGAGACTTTCAATTTTCTCACAATGCTGAACTCCTCCAGTTGCTCTCAGTAACTTTGATTAAAGAGCTCACATGTGGTCTCCCTTATGTGATTCATTCATCAGTATTTAGGGTTATAGTTTTTGTGCAAAAATAAAGAAGGGTTTATATGTTGTTCCACTGGAATTAGAGCATGCTCTTACCAAACCATGATCAAATCTCTCTTGGGAGAGTCAGTAGCCCATTCTGGAGCTTTAACATCTGTTTTTTATCTTAGTGGCTTGTGGTGACACATCAACCAAGCAGGCTTTCCCCACATTTGCTGTGGACATCCACTCTTCCATGGATTCCTTGGAAAAGAATGTTACTCTGAGTACCCACATAACTGTTTATAAGTACTTTACCAACCATTTAAATATGGGCAATTACAGTAGACAGAAAATTACTAACATGAAATTACCCCTTTTGCCTTCTGAAATAATTCCGGTTCTGGGTAAACCATTTTCTACGTTTTCATTTTTACTCTACTGATTTGATAATCCTTTGAAATGAAAGATTAACATCCTTGGAGGCTCAGCCATTGTTAAACACGCTGTGTAAGGCTTCAGAGAAATGTGACCTTTATTGTTTTTCCCTCAACATCATTCTCTTCTCAAACATGCTTTTGTAACTGAGAGCACAGCCTGAAAGCTTTTAAAGTGATTTTTGAAATTTCAGTCCTCAGGCATTGTACAGTGTTCCCAGACTGCTTCAAGATCAAGTGCTAATTTCATCTGGCTCCTTACATTTTAGCTATATTTCTAGGTTAATCATATTTTACCATTTTTAAACAGTATCTTTCATACTCATTAGAATTTGTGGTGAACTGGCCCTGCTATCTCATTCTCCTGAGAACATGGTAGGGTGAATAATGATTTTTTTTGTTTCTGATCCATGACCAAGAAAAATGTTTTGGATCAACCTCAAAATTTTCAATGGTCTAAAAAATAAAAGACTATTTAGAGTCTCAACAATTTGAGGTATTTCTAATTGTTATGACATTATATGGAATCACTAAAAGAATAATCATCTTACAGAAACAAAGTGGAAGGATGGGGTTTTTCATCATTTTTTCCCCACTTTCTGAACAATTTAGTGCCTACAGGAAACATTCTCAATATTGTTTGTTGTTTGACTTCACTAAATTTTCAGTTGAGATGTCATCTGCATATTCTTCACAATTGTACTTGCCATTAAATTCCAGTGGTAGTGGAATTAGGGTGGTACTGAAGAGAGAAATTTTTTTAAACGTTCAAAACTACAATACATTGGACAAGCTGAAACAGCATTCAGTAGATTCCCAGAGCCAAGACATCTTGCTGTTGTGTACATTGTAAATGGCTATTAATTATTTGTTGTTGATCAGGGTTTTTCAGCAGTCTGGTTTTAAATTTATAAAAATTACCTTGTAACTTCTATTACACATTGAAATGTTATTAGAAGCTATATAAAACACAATTTAGCCCCTTCTTTTCTGTTACTTGAAGGTATATTTTCAAAACAGACTCAAATATATCATATGGCTTTGTCATTATTATAACTGGTGTTGCCTTTTTTAATAAATTAAAAGGAATGAAAATATTTTTTGGTTTCCCGTAGAAAAAACATGAGAAAAACTATTCTACAGTCCAAGCAGATGTATTTTTAAAGTTATCTTAATATCAAGGAAAAACAAATCTACGAAAATCATACTTCATTGAACTTTCCCCCAGCCTGAATTCCACTTAAATCTCTGAGCCTGGTATTTCCCATTGGCTGCCTGCCTCTAAAAACCCAGAGCCAACAAAGAGGTACCAAGACTTACATGGAATTTAGGCTGAATGAAAGCCTCCAGGGCTAGGTGTTGGTCATAAATTAGAGTAAAAACAAAATTCAGTTGCTTTCTTCTGTTCATTTTGCATGGTAACACCTCAAGACTGTTGTACTCCCTCAGCCATGCCTGGGGATTGAATCAAGGCTTTCAGTGTTCTGACTGCTACCCCCTACAAAACAAATTTCTCTGTTTTAAATGTCTTGTGGTTGGTTTTTTGTTGTTGTTGGGTTTTTGTTTAGTTTAGGCTACACATTAGGTTTTCAAAATATCTCTCTTTCAGGAATAGTAGACATTTGACAAGTTTCAAAACTTTCCTCTGATTTGTGAAATTAACTATCCTCGTCCCCTACACAAGGCATATGATGCTTCATATCCTGAAAGCTGTGCGAATTCCTAAATGTGCGGCAGGGGGTGGGAATTAGGAATCGTTAACACAGGCTCTGGCAGACTGATTATCCTTATCCTGCTGAGAAGTGGGTGGAAGGGAGTCACAGCTAGACATTACTTGAGTCCTCAGAAGTTATATCATCTGTGCTTTGCTGTATATCATCCCATACCTTCCTGTTAGCTCCCTTTTCTTGCCACCTAGACTTTCATGAGTTTTGTGGTTGAGGGAAGTGTGTTGACATACCATTGGAATGATATGTAGCAGGACAGTGGTGGAATATGACAAGGTGTGCTGGCTTGACCCTGACTGGAGACTAGGTGTCCACCAAAGCGGTTCTTTCACTCTCTTCCTCAGCTGGACAGGGGACAGAAAATATAATGAAAGGCTTGTTGGTTGAGATAAGGACAGGGAGAGATCCCTCACCAGTTACTGCCATGGGCAAAGTAGATTTGACATGATGAAATTAGTTTATTACCAACTAAAAATAGAGCAGGATAATGAGAAAATAAAAACCAGACCTTAAAACACCTTCCCTCCATCCAGACTCAACAGTGTGTCCATCTTGGAGCCAGCTGGCCTTGGCTCTGTTGGACATGGGGGAAACTTCCAGCAGCTTCTCACAGAAACCACTGCAGGCCCTTTGCTAACAAAACTTTGCCATGCAAAACCAATAAACCAGGTAACTGAGAGGGTGAAAATAAATGAGATAGAACTGGGATCCTATTTGGTATGAGATGTGAAGGGCATATGTTAGGGTAGGAAAGGGGGGGAAATAGTGACTCCCTAATTATATGTGAAGCCTGTCACAGAGGTGGGAAATGCTGCCATTTCTATCAAGACCAAGGACCACATCTTCCTTGAAGAGTGTTAGTGGTTGAATTTCTCAGAGCTAGCCTAGAAATTTTAAATAGTGGTGATTGTGAAAACAAACATTCAGGTATTGCATATCCCTGCGCATGTAGGTTGATGCAGGCATTTTATAAGTTTCAAAATAACACACAGATCACATATTTGGATTACTTCATACACCACTTTAGTAACTCCTCTGACTCTGTCAGTGATCTGTTAGCTTCCTACATCTTTTTTTTTTTTTTCATTCTTTGGTTTCCTTTGTTCATTTTGGAGAAAATAAGAGCAACCATTCTTTTAGAAACAGGACTACATCTTAAACAAAAATCCCTTCAAACTTTTTCCTACCAGAAAATACTCGGGGCAAAGAATAACTGTTTCTTTCATATTTGGGAGCACTGTTTTTATAATTACAGTTTAAGCAAAATATTAACTAGATGAAATCTTTATGATTCTGTATTTTTAATTTCAACTGAAATATCCAGCCATTGCACCCACCATACACAGAACCTTGTCTAGGATTTTTTAAGAAGCACGGTAAAGGAGATATATTCCCTCAGGCCAGAGAATGATGAAATGTGGTAACAAGCTTCACAGCTCCTATTATTAACAGTTCAAGGTCAGACAGAGCACCACCTTCCAAGCCTCTGTTATTTCACAGAAATATACAATTATTATGAAGAGAAGAATAATTTTCAGCTCAATTTCATAATTTTTGCTGCCTGTGTAACCAGTTTACCATACAAGTGTTAACAGGCAGAATTCATGGGAAAATCTGACTGAACTGGAGATGGAGACTCCTTCTGTTGAAGGGAGTATTGCTGTTCAATACAGGAAATGTGCTGCCAATTTCTTTGTAGGTAGCAGATAAATAGAGTACTTAAATGCCTGTTATTTTTCCCTGGAAAAGCTATCTTAAAAGATCAGAGTCAAGCTTCATCTCTGACAAAATAAATCAGTCATCACCATTACTTCACACCAACCATCACTTCCTTTCTTCCTTCACTGTAATTTAAATGATATTAGATATAGCAGAAATGAGATCCCAGTCCTAGGCATCAGCATTCTGCAAATGATACAAAACAATCTTTCACAGCACATCAGTTGGGAGTTCTCAGTCATACTCAGTCTCATTCCTGGTATCTGGTAAGCTCCCTAAAATGCATATTACTTAGTATAACTGACTTTCCCTAACACTAAGAGCATAAATTACATTTTCATAAACATTATTTTCATCGTATCACAGTTTCTTACTAATGAATCTAGAGGAGAATTATATGTATATTCTAGAAGACAAAACAGGCTCACCAATAAATATGAAAGGATGAAAATATGATTATTATTGCAAATGACACACAGAATCTCTATTAGCATTTGAGTTGATGAGATGGCACAGTACATGCAAATAAATTCAAAGACAATAAATAAACCAGTGAATTTTTTTAAATATATGAATAAGTGAACAGGAGCTGTAATTATTTACAGGGGGGAAGCATGAGGATGACAAGAAATATGCATTATAATTCCATACTTTTTACCTCTGACAGTAAAAAAGAGATTCTCTTCTACCATATTGAGCTTTGATCACAAATCACAATCATTGTCACATCCTGGTGCTAATAGAGACCCTCAGACTAAAAAAAAGGTTGAACCATCATACCTTGGGGCAGATCACTATCAAGTTACAAGGCAGTATGTCTGAATGCTCTATTGATCTTTAAGCATAAAGGAAAGAAAGTGGGAAAAAAGAAATGAAAACAGTTGAGGCTTATGTGCAACACAAAAACCCACGATTAGGCCTCTTAAACTGTTCAACATGTGCTGGCCAGGCAGTAGCTGCAGGGGGTGCCTGGCTGTGAGAAGGGAGCAAGCAGAGGTTGTTTGGGATGGCACGGTTGGCTGGCTCCATCAGGCTTGCCTACACTGTCCTTGTCCTATAATTTGAATGCCAGGATCCCTGCAGATGGGCAGTCATTTCCAGTTTGTGAAGCGTTCCCAGACCACACCACATTTCACCTCGGTGGTTATGTGGCATTTATGGCTTTGTGGTGCAAGACGAGGTGAGGTGTTCAACATGCAACTCCTGGAGCCAGAAGAGCTGCCCATCTCTGAAACACAAATCTGTTCAGGATAGAAGAAATACAACTGGAGAAGGACTGTTGCTGGTTTAACTTTAGACAAGGTCGTCAATCAGTGTGGCATTAATTAATGTTTTATATATAATCACCTAGATGTATGCATGAATTTGCTGTCACTGGCTTCTCATCTGAGAGAGCATACTAGCTTAGAACATAGTTCTCCAACTGAAGTTTGTGAAAAATCACTTTAAGCATGTTAGTTGAATGCACGTATTATTTTAAGTGTTTTCAATTAGAAGTTTGATGCTAAAGTTGCACAGTCAACTGTGAGAAATGCATTTCACCATTGATATAAGGAGTCTGATAACTCTTGGCTTAAGTCCTTCCTCTGTGTTTTTGTGTATCTTTTATCCTAATGCATAAGATTGGACTATACATGGTATGAGTTTCTCTTGGATCAAGCTATTGCTGCATCAGTGACAGGATAATAGTAGATGAGAACAGTCTATCAGTGAAGGATGGATTTAGACCTACACCCTGAATTGTGATGCTATTGTAATTAATTTTAACTGCTGCTCTTATTTACATAACCTTAACTTCCATTAGATTTTAGTTCAGGTTTTTAAAATGGCATGCATACACTTAAAGCATAAAGACCTACGCAAACCCTAGTGGGGAGTCACACATTTTATCTAACCTTGTGGTCAACAAGCTGCTGTCAGTGCAAACTCCTCTTTTTCTACCAGTTGACAGAAAAATTGAGTTAATCCTACAGCAGCTGCCTAACTTTGTCATACCTCACTGAAATGTAAGTGCTTGAACTTTAGAGATAGGGATGTTGCCCATTGGTATCTGTGCTTTATGTGCTGACTGAATAGATGCCTCCAATGAGCTCCAGAAAGATGATAAATTTTCCTAATCTGCAAGACCAGTACCTCCTTCTGGAAACTGTACAAAGAATACAGCCTATTAGTTGATCTTTCACCTGTGAGAGGAAATTCTAGATACCCAAGTGTCATACTTTTTATTATTACTATTCATGGATGCTTTTATATTTCGCAGACTTGGATTTGTACATCAATTTCTAACCTGTTTCTCAACAGAGTACCCTAGGTGCTGAGTTGTAGACAGCCCCTTTTCTAAGAAAAGATATCTGTATTAGACCTGTTAAAGTTTTGATTAAGAAATAATGCAGAATCTTCTTTACTGGTACCCTGTTTACCCTAGTGCAATCCATGCTTAGAAAGGAAAGTGTTTCATTGCAGGAAATTTTTATGACGCAGTACAGAATGTGTGGCTTCCTATAAATGATACTTTATATGAAAACAAATAGGCAAACAAAACAAATTCAGGAACTTTAATCTTCAGTGGCATAGTTTACAATATCCTGCATCCCGTAGAACAGATGTAGTCATTATTGCCTTTTTCCATGATGGAAGCTCTTTGCTGTGTCATTAATTACTCCATACTTCCTTTAATGGTTGGTATATCAATTATTGTACCACATATTTTGGTTTTTTTGTGTTTCTAAATGTATTCTACCATCAACAGTAGTGAAATTCTCATCTTGCGTTTATTTTCTCCGTTTCTTTCAAGAATTACAGAATAATGTTTGTAAGAGGAGAGTGTGGGAATATGACAAGATGCTCTGCTGTTATATTTGTAAGGAAATCTTAAAAGACTATATAATTTTCAAGCGCTTGTGAAGCCAGTTTGATAGTAAGTGTCAGTTGTTTTACATGGGCTTTATGGTGTTCAGCAGACTATAAGACTGGCTGCCTATAAAGACGGCATTAAATATATTGGCTAAATTCACCACCTTTCTCTCCTAATCAGACTGTGAACAAAGGTTTGTTTTGAATCCTGTTTATAAGCATGCATGAGTTTTATATCAGTATTATGTTAAGAACACTGAATACCTGGTGTTCGAATGGTAATTCTGGGATGCTGTGGGCTTTGAAGATAAGGATGGAGACCATGAATCTAATCTGATAGCTTTAGGCAAGCAATATACTGTTTCAAGAATAGGGAGTCATGCTTCAGTGCTCTGGGCCAGATGGCAACTGCCACGTCTGGAAGATTTTCTTCCTGCTTATTCTTCTATATTCCAAAGTAGATGGTATAAATGCATGAAATACTAAGGGTTTGCTTGTCAAGATAAACCAGTTCCTTCTAACCATCTGATACTGGTAAAAAGTCATGTTCATGAAATGCTAGTCAGTGAGTTAACCTTGAGATTGTTTCACAGTATTTTCTTGCTGGAGGGCACACCATATTTTACTCTGGATCTGCATCAACTCTTCCCATGAGTTGAATAGGGTCAAGCTTTGAGCTACATAGATGTTGATGATTTGGTCAGATGTAGTGAGGGACAGTAGCACTGAATAGTTAACACTTAAATCTATGATCCCTGGACTTTTTCCCTTGTATTTGCTTATGGATTCTGACTAAGGCTGGAGAGATAGCAGGTTGTTGCATGATTGCAGGCAGGCAGTCATAGAATTGAGGTTTCTTACTGCTCTTATTAAATGTGTGTATTTTAGGAAAGGCTACTTTGGCACACTCCTTTGGAACCTGTGTACAGTGCTTTGTAAGACCACTTATAGGTGAGACTGTAATATGCTGTGGCTCTCATGATTTGAAATGAAAGAGAAGTACAGAAAAAACCAGAACATCTCTCTTCTATGTCTTCATAGAAGGACATAAAATAGTCTGAGTTGGAAGGGACCTTCAAACCCTTTCAAGTCCAACCCCCTGCAATGACCAGGGATGTCTTCAATTAGATCAGGTTGCTCAGAGCCCCATCCAACATGACCTTGAATGTTTCCAGGGATGGGGTATCTCCCGCCTCTCTGGGAAACCTGTTCTGTTCATATACATATGAGTGCCCCATGACATTGCAGTTTCTGGGATTTGTTTTAAACTACTGATTGTATCAAGGATATTAATTTGACTTGTATGTATTACTTTCTGATCTTTGCCTAACTCCATACTATTTTGCTCAGCAATGGAGCTACAGATTATGACTGCAGCTCAGCTATAATCAGCTTGGTCAGGGTAAGTTTTCTTATATTTGGCAACAGTGTTAAAGGGGAAAGTAACTAGTATTTTCCCATGAAGCACCCCAGATTGTTATAATCAAAGCCCATTGTTTATGATGCTGGAATATATGGCCAATTTTCAAATCTATGGATTTTTTCATTGATATAACAAATTCGAGTTTTGCTTTCTACCAAAATTAATATCATCTCATATTCCCTTAAGGCATGAATTCATGGGTTTTTTTCTTGTCCTATTCCTTAAGCCAATGTTATTAACAAAATGCTAATCTGGGAATAGTGTTTGGTGGCTTTGGAACAGCTGTTTACTTGTCATTATGTTGCTAAGCATTTTTGTTAGGATCAAGTGCCTCACGGAGTAAATCATTACCTGAAGTGTTTTGAGCTTTTCTAAAAGAGTCATAAAATAGTACTGTATAGTATAGTATACTATACCATTGCATGAACTAAACCCTCTTTCAAAGATCTGTCTCTTCCTCCTTTTTCTCTATAAACATCTGTGTCTTATATTTGCTGTAACTGATGCTTTCTTGCCTGGTTATAGTTCCCTGATACAGTCAATTTGATTTAAACATTTACCACCACTGTTAGATCGTTAAAGTTAGAAGTGCCTGTTATAAAACTTATAAAACTTAAACTGAAAACATAAAAATGAACAAAAATAAAACATGCGGTTTTAATAGCGTACATGGTGGAATAATTGCAAGTTGTGGGGCTAGATCAGGCTAGGGAAAAAAAAGATACATTCTGGTTGTACCTGCCTTCTATCTATACATATCAAATTTCTTTTTAATTGTTCATTAACTTGACTTCCCAATATCAGGAAAACAATATCATTACCTTAGCTTTACATTTAGATGAGACCCTTTTTAAATCTGAAGACCTGTCTGAAAACAGTCTTCACAAACACTTGTAACCCACTTCTAATAAGAACAACAGCAACGGAGATTGTAGTGAAATTCCCGGGTTATCATTGTCATGTCCAGTCTGGCAGTAACAACAACAACAACAATAATTAAAGACTTTAACTGCTTATGAAAACTGAAAATCTGTAGTTGAAGTCATCAGCTAGTGAAAATCAATGCTGCGTTACTGGAGTTATTGTATGAGACTCTCAGCTACCAGAAAGTGATGCACCTCTGCTGACAGCAGTGCTTGATTAAGACCAGCTGGAAATGCCAGCCATGGCAGACCAGCTGGATATCTCACTTAAAAGCTTTCTGCTTGGCTTGCACATACTGATAATATGCTGCAAATTGCTATTTTTCAGTTACTTTATTTTACAACAACTGAAGTTCTTTGCACTAGTCCTGAGCACTTGAGCTAAAGGAGATTATTCTCCCTTATCTCTGCTATTATGGAGGGCACAAACTGCAGAATAGCTCTGAATCAAGGGATACAAAACCCTTTTGCATGGTCATTTAGAACCCTAAGATTTCTTCATGACAATCTGGGTATTTCCCCATCACTATCTGGGATCTGAACTTACTACTTACCCTTGTCTCTTGGTGGGCCTCTTTAGGACTGCTTCAGCAACAAAGCATTATCTGGGTGCAGGAAAGATATCAAACTATTCCTTGTTCATGTCTAACCTGCTTGCAAGATGTTAATTAACAAAATAAATCCCAGCAGCCATTGACACCTCTCTTGGGTGACAGACGGCCAACCATACCTACTCTGTTTTGGAGGTGATTCTTTCTGCTTCAGTAGTATTTGAATCAGCCAGCTTGCTAATTGGAGAGTCTGGGTGGGAATCATGGTCGGTGAAATGGACTCATGTGGCTTTCACCAAGGATATTTGTAGCTGATGCAGCTGTGTCATCAGCCTCCACCATCTCACATTCCTGGTGTTTCAAGTCTCATTGTGGTGTACACTGTATCTTTCCTCTCATCAGGGATCTTCTCCATTAGTGGAAAATGAAGGAGCAAAAATGTGAGACCAGTCAGAAGAGCATGTTTGAGAAATTTGAAGTGCACTGGCACTGTTGTATGAAATTGAAATGTCCCTGGATAATGAAACCAAAGGCACTACTCATTAACAAGTGAAGCCAATGAGTTCTTTTCTGTCTCAGATCTGGAGTTTGTCTGTCCTCCTCAGCTTACCTTTGCGCAATATCCAGATTCTTGTGACGTAATCCAAAATGGTAGCTGTCAAAACTGTGTTTCCCAGCAAATCTTATTTTATAGAACTGAGGAGAGACCTCTAACATGAGAAGGCAGAAGAAGGCTGTGACAAGTATAAGGGATTGAACTTCAAAAGACACTTTTGGATTTAAGAGTATCTGCTCTCTGAACCAAAGTTGTATATTGTTATCATCTGCATTCAGACTGGTTTGTGAGCTTGCCTTATTTTATAGAGAGATGACATAAAATGTCAGCTTTACATATTTTATTTAAATGTATGATACAGAAAAAGCCTAAAAGAAGTACTTAATGCTTGGAAAAGTGAATATTTTACAGCTTTTAGAGAATATTATCCTTTTAAAAATAATATTTTCAGTATTTATCCAGAAATATATAGTCACTACTTTTTAAATGGTGTCTTTTTCCATAGTGATGTGTTTTGATCTTCAATTCAAGATTTAAAGTATTAGAAAAAGTCTAATGCTAAACAATAAGCAAAACCACATGACCACTTTAAAGGACAGGCCATCTTTAAAACTTGTACCAATCTACCGAGCCAAGTTTGTCCATATGTTCTTCCAGAATAATCTTTGCTGGGATTACTGGGAAATGCATTTTACGCAGAGAGCACAAAAATCCACAGATCAATTAAAATGCTGGATTGTTGTTGTGCACCATCATCAACATTTCAGAACTGCTTGAAAAAATTAAAAATGCAGGACAAACCAATGGCACTTGTAAAAACTTACTGAAAAGTGGGGAATCTGTGAGGCAGGGTTGATATCCCAACTCACCTACAGAAGCTTCTAGGTCAGTGATGAGGTTTAAAAGAGCATAACTCAAGTTAGCAGTTGGGATTCAGGTCGAATTAGTGGAGCTGTCAGTTAAGAATACAGAGTATTTCTTGTCCTCTCTCCTCTGTAGGTTTCAGTCATGCTTTGGCTTTTAAATGTTCAAGTAAAAACAAGTTCCCTTGAGACAGGACCTTGGGCCAGGTGAGCCCATTGTGGTCCCTTCCAACATTGCTTTTCTGACCAGATTTTTATTTTATTTAGGGAAGTTTCCTAGGCTTTTCTTTTGTTGTTGTTGTTCTGTAGTTTGTTTCAGTATCATGGATAAAGCGCAGTATAGACCTTGCTGAAGAGAGAATGGTGTTCAAGATGTCTTATTGCCATAGCTCCAAGATGTGCTGATACGGAAAACTATAACAGCTGCAAGACCATGCTTCCTATGCTAGATGGAAAGAGAAGCGTTGGGCAGAAGTACTTTAATATTTGCATGTTAATTTTACCTTAATTAATTACCTCAATTACCTGTTTCCTTATTCTCACAGGGAAAGATGGTGTTTGCATATGTAACTTAATTGGTAACTCATAAAAATGTGTAATTTCAGAAAAAAAAAAAACCCAGACATAAAATTTGACTTTCACATTTTATTGCCTGTTTGCCAAATGTGATTTACATAAGGACAAATTATAAAGAGTTGCAAAATAAATGCACAGTTTAGCTTCCAGTTTTGTAAAGCTAACTACAGACATAAACAATGGCATAAGCAAATATGCAAAATCTTTGCTCTCCATTCCTAGATTTTTAAATCTAAGATCATCTGAAAACAGCCTAGAGGTATATAATAACACTGAATAGTGTGAAAATGTGATAATTAATGCCTCAGAATTCAGATTTACCTTTAAGTGTAAAACATAATTTGAATTCTCGAGCAAGCCAATGAAGAAAGGTGCTTGGAAAATGTTTATCTATGTGACTGTTTTAAGATACTGATCTTATTAAAAATGTTAAACACTATGTTTTAGATATTTAAAGATAAAACATACCATGGAGACAAATTCCATATGAGATCAAATCGGAACAGGTGGCAAAGCAGTATCTGGCCATGCAAAGATTTCATGCTAAGAAAACTCTGAACCAGGTGGATTCCCAGAGGCTTTGCCCTGTCTGAGAAATGTGAAGCAACCAGTAGAAGGTGACAATAATTTAGTCTTCTGTATTGAAAAATATCAATTTGGGCAACAAAGAGAAAACCGCACAGAAGCGAACTAATCTCAGTGTGAGTCCAGTTTCAAAATGTGCTTTCAAGTGAGTCAGCACATGTTTGAATAATGCTCATATTCATGTGTCTCTTTGAAAAGGGATTTGAATTCAGTTCACATGCATATGTGACAAGTAAACAATTCAAAATCTCTGAAAAATAATATCCTGAGTTTCTTGATACAGATCTGTGAATCTATTACACAACAATATATTATGTATGTCAAAACTGCATCATTCCTGGAATTTCAAATAAGAGCTGCTGAATTACGGTCAAAGTCTCTTCCAAATTTTGTTTTGAGTATTTCTTCCTCCTTATGTAGTGTAATGCACAGTCAGTGCTTGGATAAAAGACAATTTAAAAGTTTCAGTAAAAACCTGAAGGATTTAATTATGGAGTGAATTTAAAAAAAAAAAGAAAAAAAGCCACAGATGTTCCTCTAAAAATTCATAACTTTAAATGAGCATTTTCCACAAATAAAAGTGATTCATCTTCGGCTCCAGGTCTTCGACAAATTGTGTCATTTCTTACATGGTAATCAGTCACAACTTTAATTAGAAGTTGTCATTCACCCCTACATACCCCATCTCTGGCAGAGATCAAGTACGATTTTGTACAGCTGCTATCCTGATTCTCCTGTCATCTTTGGCCTGACTTTGAATTGCTTCCTCTTTTTTCTCTCTTTTTTAGATAATCCTGCTTCTTCTTCTCACCCCCACTGAGCTGTCAAGAGTTTCAATGCTGTGATATGAAATCATTGCCTCTGTAAGACTGAAAAAAAAGCCCTGCTTGCACTGGATTCTGATCAAAGAGAATCATTCATAGGAGAGATGCAGAAGGAACTTCAGGGAAATTTTTTTTAGCAGCAGGACCATGTGAAATAGGAAAGACAAAGTAACAGACTCTCAACCCTTTTCTAAACCTATAACTACATGATTAAAGTTTCTATTGTATAATGTTTTTCTTTTTTTTTGTCTTTTTTTTTTTGTTTTTCATTTCTTCTAACCTTGATGCCATGCTATTCAGTGCCACAGTGAAATGGGGTCAGACACGTTCATGTAGCTCCTGTGGAAACAGAACAGCCTGGAAAACTCAGGAATTACAGAACTGCCTTTTGTGAGAAAGGGAAGGGAAGGGAAGGGAAGGGAAGGGAAGGGAAGGGAAGGGAAGGGAAGGGAAGGGAAGGGAAGGGAAGGGAAGGGAAGGGAAGGGGAAGGGAAAAGAGAAGAGGAAGGGAAGGGAAGGGAAGGGGAAGGGAAAAGAGAAGAGGAAGAGAAGAGAAGAGAAGAGAAGAGAAGAGAAGAGAACTGGGAATATTTCACAGAAAGCAGGAAGTCCATGAGGAGAGAACACAGATTACCCTTTTGAGGATGTAATGGGAATAGGTGAGGACTTTTTGCACCACTTCCTATATCTTTCACTCATACCACATCTATGTTGTGAACCTTCCTGTTGCCATCCTTGTCATGACTATAGAACAAGGGAATGTTAATGCTGAGCTTGCAAAAAGCACCCCCCTGTTCTTCTGTCTCAGATTTTCTGTAGGCTGTTTTGCTCAAGGGTGTTGGTGTCACTGCTTCCTACAAATTGGTTGCGATGAACGGGACCACCCAACCATTAAAGTGAATAAATACTGTCAAAAAATGGAAAAAAAATAATGCATTATTATATTTTTTGCACTCTCAACTCAATATGCATTTTTAATAGATCTGTCTTGTACTAAGGCTTGTAATAAATACCGGAAGTGGTTCACTGTGAATCTCTTCTTTAGCCAGGGATAAAAGAGGATGAAAAATAGAAATTCTAGGCAACTTCCTTCCAGATTTTACAAAACCGTTCTGACATTTTTGAGGATGCTGCAATACCCAAAATTCAAATGTGTTAACCCTGCTAAAAGCAAAGAGATACTGAGCTCTATTTTTTTCCTCTTTTATTCAATCTTTTCTTGATGACTATACAATAGGAGATGCTTGGCACATGCTGATACTCTGTCCTAATATTTTGACTGGTTCTGATGGAATGGACACAGAAACATCAGAACTGAGGTCCTCATTGTTGCTTGTGACTACTTACTTTACCTTTCATTTACAAATCAAAACACAACTTAAGGCAGATACATGTTGCCCATCAAGCCCAAAGAGCTGATCTCTTTCCAAGGCTTGAAGCACAGCATCCATCCACCTATACCATTAAAGAGGAAATGTCTTCCACTTTCACAAAACATCTGTGAAGCCCTTTTTGGTTCATTTGGGCTGCTGTCTACCTTGGGGCTGAACTGCCTCATGTTTGGCTGCAGTAAAGTTACTTCACATGCTTCTTGTCTGAGGCTGACGTAGAGAATGGTGCGTGGCTTTGATTTCCTATGGGGAAACAAAAACAAACAATCAGCAAATATTTTTGTAAGCCTAGCTATGAAAACTGCTATCCGTGGGCCTGTGTTTCAGGAAGAGACCACTGAAATTCTTAGATCTTAACTCACTTCAACAATAATTCATGCAGTAAACATAGTGCTAGTAGATCTTTTCTTCCAGTACTTAGAGAAGTGATCTACTGCAGACTAACAGCAGGTGAGCCCACAGCTCTGATCTCTCACCTAAGTATCCAGGACAAGAGACTACAGAGAACTTAATGCCTGCACAATTTGAATGAGCGCATAGCCAGGATGGGAAGAAGCTGTAGCCTGCTGGTTGGATATGTAGAGAGGGAAAGTTTGTTATGTTTATGTATTTTTCTTTAGAAAGACCATTCATGACTTAGAAATGACACAAGGAGCCAATGACCCAAGGAGGAGGTCACCTCAATTCTACCCATCTCCTATATTGTGTTGCTTGTGCTCTAAGTCACAAAACAACAGACTTTGATTTGCAGACCCCACAGGTGGCTGAGCTCCATGGGGAATGCCTCCATAGCCACAACGTGGTGTCTCTCAGCTGTTTTCCATGTACCAACACTCATCATGACTTCTGTAAATCCCAGGCTTGGAGGCAAACCTCCTTCCCCTCCCCATGCTTACAAAATAAACAGCTCAGCAAAGTGAGCTGTCTGTACTGGAGGTGGATGTTTATGCTGTGAGTCATTCCTAAGTTGGATATCACATCAAATGCAATGTGTAGGATCTGCCTCATAGATGTAGCACTTTATCTAACCCTAAAGGCATTCAAAGCCAGGTTGGACAGGGCTTTGAGCAATCTGGTCTAGTGGAATGTGTCCCTACTCATGTCAGAGAGAATGGAACTAGATGATATTTCAGGTCCCTTCTAACCCAAACCATTCTATGAGTCTATGAGGATGTGAGCCTAGTTTATCATTAACATCTTTGTTCCATTGATGTTACTGAATTATGTGTTTTGGGGGTCCTTTTTTATGCTGTCACCTGTCCTTTGGGAACATGGCTGAATTCAGCCTTTTAATTTCCCTTTGGCCAAAGAACACACAAAATGCAGCACTATCTTTCACTTTTCCTTGATCAATGTCCCTCTAAATATGTATGAACCTTCCAGTCCTCTCAAAACAGCTATAATAGGTATGTTTTTTATCAGCAAAAAATTGTATTTTTTTGACTTTTGATAGTAAAACAGAAGTCTTTTGTAAAATTTACTATATGGCTTAACTTAGCATAAGAACCTGCTTCTATTTTCAAGTATTTCAATATATCAATGTTTGTATTTTCATATGTTCAGATAGCTAAAATCCTTATAGAGATCAAACAAGAATTAGCGGCAAAACCAGCATTTTCATGATGAATACCTGACCCAAAATAAGATACTTGAAATGCATGTAAAAAAAGTGGATATACTAATGAAAGCAAGATGAACAAAAATCCTGTGGTAATATTTAATAAAACTAGTGTGTATAGGAAACTTTGAATATGATATGCAAACCAGGACTTTGGACTCTAGCCCTTGAAGATGCATTTCAGCTCATTAGCTGAGTACATGTTTAATTTTAGGGATATGCAAACACGACTCTGAAATTAAATGTAAGTATGTGCATATTTTCCTTTATTGGGAACTAATTTCTGAACCAAGACCCAAGAAGATGACAAACTGCTACTGTGTCTGCTCTCAGCCTGGCAATTAAGTTTTTTTTTGTGGGGGGGGTTGAATTCAGAGCTTTTTACAGGTGGTCAAAAATGGTTGTCTCTTTGACTGCCATCTATATTTAATTCATCAAAATTGTGACTAGGAGCTTTTACAAGGTACTTCTTTTATTTTGCATGGTTGCCTTTTTGTGTTTAGTTAAGCTGTTATGGACTCTCAGGTAAATATTTGTCTTGTGAGTATTATAATAAATTGGATTATTCACAAAATCACAAGATTAGATATTCAGGGCCTTGTCTAAATATCTTCAAATGTCTGTCAATTTAAAAATTCAAGTTATTTTAATAAAATATGGGAAGATTATCATGGAGCTTTTATACTTCATTTTTATTTTCAAAGTGTGTTTTATCTATATTGAGAATGCTAAAAATTCCTTACCTGTACTGCTGAGGCCCTGAACTGGACACCATAATAAAATTTTATCTGATTTAATTGTAGCCTCTCTGCCTTGTTATGCCTTGGCTGGAATACAAATTTTCCAGGGAAGAAACAGATGCATAATTTCACAAAATGTCTCACACTTTAAGATACTATTCATTTCAAACTACTTTCATCATTTTGTAGTGCCATAAACAACCTGAATGCTAATGACTTGGATTTCAGTCATTCCAAATCTCACAAGAAAAAAGAAGAAAAAGCCTGCTTTGAGTGTCCCTTTTAGAGAAGAATATCTGACAGTCATTGTACTTTACTTGGGTCTGACATCATATATTGCACTAGTTTGATAAAATACATTAACAACATGATTTCAGCATTATGAAAATATTGACAGAGTATATTCAATAGGTCCTAAAAGAGCTAAATAATCATGGCCTGAAATATCATTCTAGTAAAATATTGTACCTCCTGTTTTTCTCGAAATCCCATTAGAGTCTGAATCCGAGTTCCAGAGACGGAGAAGCAATCCATATATTACTCCATTCAGATTTCTATTTTTTCCCCAGTGAACTGCTTTTCAGGAATATGTTAAGTAATATGACAAAAACAAATACAAAAATGCATCAACGGTCCTCAGAGTAAAATGTCTACTATGGTTAAGATATTTCTAAAGGAAATTATGAGTCTTCATTACATTTTTCTTGTCAGTAAGAAAGTAGCTATAATTTTAGAAACTGGTAGGGATGGTGATCAAACTCATAACTTTCATGTATTTGGGACACCCCCTTACACCCCCTCTTACCTGAAGGAGACTTTTCCACACTGACATTTTCTCCACACAGTTCTGTTCAATGGGGAGAGCTGGCATAGCAGCGGCACTGTATTCTCAAGAACAGACTTGCATTTGATGGGCACTTCAGAGCATTACATAATTATTCTGTCTCTTATGAGATCTTTTTGTGAGACTCCTTCACAGATCCTTTCCAGACACAGCCAGCTCCTGAGCAACTTTGTCCTGCACGCTTGAGGATGTTGGACACAGTTACTTTCTGCTTCACATCAGAGAACTGTAGCTTTACACAATTTCTCATAATTTCCAACCCCCAGTACTTCATCACTACTTGGCAAGCCTACTAATTAACATGATTAATTAGTTTTACTACACTTGTGACTAAAAATATTTTTTGCCTTGTCTTCTACTGGGTCTTACATATCTGCCTTTTAAAATAGTCTCCATTTTTCCTATTAATATTTTTTCCCCTAAGAACACAACAGGAAGAAAATGGGCTGTGGTGTGCCCCTGTGGGAGCTCTGAAAGCATGGGCCCTCAAATCCCCACCGTCTTGTATCTGGCTTAGTACATTTTTCTTGAACAGCTTTTTCCTTCCTGTTTTGGTAGGTGTAGCCAATGCCTACTACACTGGTGAAGCTAGAAACATGAAAATTAGTTGAATTCTGTGTAAAATTGACCTCTAATGTAGTTAAGAAGACTTTAAACGGCGTCTTCAGTCACAGGTAAATATTTCATGTGGAAAACATAGGGTGATGTGTTTTGAAAATTATCATGCCTTCTGTGCTCTTAAAAAGATTTGTGAAGCTTCTTACCATGCAACTAATATATTCCAACTTTTATTTTTCATCAAAGAACTTACTTGGGGAACCCAAAAATAGTCTCAAAGAAGAAAAAAGAAATATACAGGAATCATAAGAATATTAATCCAAGTACATAACTGAAGAACCACCCACTGACAACCGACACAGAAATATAATATACTGCAAATGTTTTCACCAAGTTTTAATGTCTTTCATTACAGCATCATTGACTTTTATCAGTTTTACAACTTCACTCTAACTTTCAAATTCCCTCCTATTTTTTATATTTGTTTAGTCATGCTCTTATTCTCCAGATGAACTAGAAAAGTCTAACTAGTTGTCTTGTACATAGTTTTCACTTCTGCTTTTATTTCTTCTCTTTGAGAAGGTAATTTCTCCTCTGATTTATCCACTAAGCATCTACCCTATGCAATTAGCCTCAAGTTAATAATCTATAGTAGCCAACTTACTTATCATTTGTTCTGCAAGACAAAGAAATCAGGCTCTCTTCTAAGAATAATAATCTCCCTCAAATTCATGCAAGGGGATCACATTTAGTGCCAGTCCTTTTTGTACAGAAAACTCAGTTTCTTTGCAGAGTAGAAATAAGAGGGCAGCCTGCATAATGCCTTTATTTCATCCCCCAAAGCTCATTTTTGTGCTGTTATGGACTGCTACTATTCCTTAGCAGAGGAAATGAGAGGAAGTTCATCCAGGCCAAACCTGTGCTCTAAATTATGTTTTACATTCTAACATTGCACTGACACCTGTGCAAATAACTGTAGAAACAAATTATCACTTCCCACTTTGTTTCTGCTTTTTGCTTCATGGGAGTGGGGAGCATAGGGAGGGAGATGGCATTTCACACCTTTGGCACATGGAGGAAGATTCCTCCATTTAAATTTACATGCTTCCTCTGTAAACCCCTTCACCCTAGTGGGTCACCCCAGACTCCCTTTGCAATTCCAGAGACTGAGTCATTGCCAGGGAAATTCAGTTTAGCCTAAGGCAGATGTCTACAACAGATAAGATGAATCATGCTCTAAAAAAGCTTGGTTTTCCTTATTGACAAAATGGGCAGCTGAGATTACAGGTTCAGATGTAGATATTTACAGTGTGAAGTCAGGCAGAATGAATCTAAGGCTAGAAACCTCCTCAAGGTGCTGTTGATGTCCAGCAGAGAAACTAATGTGAAATATGTTTTCATCTTATTAATTTAGTGTTTGAACTAAAGATCGTGTGTTTTGGGAGGGTTTTATACTCTCGGTACAGGGAAATTACTTCACTTCCACCTCAAGATCTTGCTGTTGGAAACTTCTATTATTTGTTTTGTGTATTTAAGCTGAAACCTGGTTTGGTCAAGATGTTTCTCACTGTATTTGCTCAGTAGCCGTCTCCTGGCAGCAGCCTGTGAGTTCTGCTTTGCACCAGATAGGGACAAAGAAACATGTAATGGTTTACATGATTAAACCAAGGGTACAAAATCTAGCACTTTGTGGTGTATTCAGCACTTCATACATTATTGACATAATTTGTAAACCCACAAATACTTGCTGTGTTCTTGCTTTTCATAGTTTTGCTTTGAAGGCTTGCACAACACAAGATGAGGTGATATTGTTCTTCTATCACTCGTTTTTAATTTTAGTTACATTGTAATGCCAGGCAGCCATACTTGAAAATCCCTTTTTTTGCTATGTAGCCCTTAATTTAGGTCCTTGTGGGTTTTTTGTTTTCTTTTAATATGTATAAATGAATCCTAGTGAAGACAGAGAGCCTTGCTAAATATTCTGCGTTTATGACAAAATTCTAATTTATACATCTCAAGCAAAATCCCATCCTGCAATCATTCCTGATGTGAGTAGGTGCAAAATTATTGTGTCAGTGAAGATATTTGCTCATAAATTACTGGAGTATAAAATACTGCTGCTTTTTGTTTATATTTGATAAAACGAAAATAGTTTCTGTACCCAGAAGTGTGTATATATATACATTTTTTCTCTTTCTGTCAGGCTGGTAATCCCCGAGACACCAAGTCAGTAAGAAAATCATTCCAGTGACATTCATTAATTTTCAGGAAGTTGTCTGAACTAAATTGATAAAACCAGATTGTTATAGGTGAAATAAATTTTCCTTAAAGTTATTCCCCCCTTATTCTGAGATTCAGAATGGAAATAGTTGTTTGGGTTTATTATTACTATTATCAGATTTCACATTATCATGCAATTGTAAAAGACTTGTAATTATGATTGTTTTTCTATAGAGCAAATGAAATATAAGATTTGACAAATATGTCCTGTCCTGTGATCATGAGTTCATTTCTGGATCTCAGAAAATGTCTCTGTGTGTTAGATAGACTTTCCATCGAAGCAGTCTGCCAACCATCACTGACTCTTTGCTGCCAGATCTAAGAGAATCACTGTTTTGTGCTGGGAGGTAATCCTTCATGTTAAATCAACTGATGTTGATTTGAAAAATTGCTGGGAAAAAAGCAGAAAACTTCTAGGCAAGAAACTGTTCTTCGAGGTTCCATGTGACTCAAAGCCTTTCTATTTCATTGCTGTTCCAACTGTATTAGTTGGTCTTATAAAAGCCTTGCTTCTTTTTTACAGATTTTGCTTTGCTCATATATTTTGAATGTCAGTGCTGTGACAGCATGTGTGCTTCCCTCTCGGGGATATCTATGTGAGCTGGGGGCACAGGGCACAGAAAGGTAGCCAGACTCCGCAGGGGAATTTGTATCCTAAAGTGTCTTTCTGCAGTGGAGATGTTCCTGCTGGTGAAACCCCTGGTAGCTGGTTGGACCCATGCTACCCTGGGTAGCCAGATACATCCCTGTTTTCCGTCCCACCATACTCCATCTCTTTCTCTCTGGCTTTTCTCTCCCCTCTTTAACACGATAACTGTATTACTAATTGCATGTCCCTGTTTTAAAAGGGTGAGGGTGCATGCGTGTGCCATATTTCCAGCTGGGCCCACACATCTTTCTGGGAAGGATCTGAGTGCACTCAGACTCCTTTAGAGCTGAAGAGCCCAGTGACCTAGCTGAGAGCCTTATTCTGCTACACTGTGTGAACAACAAATCTCTGGCTCAGTGGGTGTCAACCTTTTTTTTATTAGTGGTCCAAGTATTCTCAGAACAATAGCAAATGAAAAGAAAAAAAACAAAGCAAAGAAAAAAAAGAGAGAGAGGTCTGGCCATTTAACTAGTAAAGTCTACTGTCAAAATTAGTGTGGTATTATATTGCCCTATTAATTGTGATGAATTTTGATACCAAAATGCTTTTCTGAAGTGTGACTCTCCTTGGGATGAAAGGTTTTAATGATGGAGGAAACAAAGTTGTAAATGGAAAAACAGCAAAGATGCAGCTGGTCTTCAGATTAGAGGTACCTCAGGGAAACTCATCACCAGGTTCTGAAGGGAGGGACAGAATAGTGTCAGTTCTGTAGCTTCACCTTCATGGATCTCTAATTACACAGATCTTTAATTACAGAGGCCCTCTGTCTTCTGTTATGCCATTGTTTTTTCAAAATACCCTTTTTACTTATATCAGTAATGGAGAGTGTAAACATGGCCCTGAGCCCAAAACCAACATGCAAACCTATGATCAACAGGAACCTGCCCATGATGCTTCTGGCTTAATTAGCAGTGTTAGCTGTGTGCTTCTGTTGTTATTATAAGGCTTTAACTACTTCTGATTGCTGTATTAAATGCCTTGCCTGCCCCTCTCCCTAAGAAATATAAAAAAGAAAAGGAGGAGAAGGGAGGTATTTTTTAAAAATTACATTGTGTGTATTTCTTATTTTTGATGCGTGAAAGGCTGTCTCATGATGCTTCAGTGGAAATTACCTGTGCTGAAAATTTTCTGCCTGCATTCTGACCTTTGCACTGGGCAAAAGATGTAATTTTTATGTATCTGGCTAAATTTAGATCAGGAAATGCACTCTCGAATTCCAGGCAAGGTGATAATATTTATTGGAGGATTTTTTTCAATTTCCTACTTATATGTAAAGAGAATATTTGTTTTGTGTCTCTCAGCGCTGTGATCTTACTTCCCCACAAAAGAAAAAAAAATCAAGATACATAAAACTCCTAACTCTTGTTCCATACCCTCAGGACAATTTTAAAGATGTCAATGTACAATTTCTCATGTCTAGACGTTACTTAGTTGTGTCAAGCTTAATTCTTTATAAAGTGTCAGTGAGACCTGCCAGACTGATCGTCTTAGAAGACAGAATCTTTCTCTTAGCTCCAGAGCACTAAATGCTAGAAAAAGGAACATAATTTTCTCCACGCTTTTTCAAGACTTGATTTTGGTATGAACAATCTAGGATACAAAGAAAGGACTCCCACCTCAGCTTGAGCAGATCTCAGTAGGACCACGTCTTCTCCTGTTCCAGTTGGATATGTTTCCTATTTGAGTGTGCAAACAATACGCTGGAAGAATTATACATATGTAGGTGTGACATTAATTGCTAGTTCTCAATAACATGAGAGCTGCATCATACTAACTGTTCCTACTGTTTGTTCCTACTGCCTGATGATTTGGGGATGCATAGCAACATTCAGCATGAAATAGACAGCAGAATTCAAAGTTTTTCTATGCAGACAGGACCAACCAGAGCCTGTGGACTCAAAAAAAAATTGTTTTGCAGCTTGGTACACTCCCCTGGGCCATCCAGACATAGCAAATGAAAACCTAGTGCCTGTTCCTTACCCTACTTCTCTGATGAGCTCATCTGTTCTGGGTCGTCACGTGGTTTCATTTCTGTGCCTTAGGCGCCTGGGATCTCTGATTAATCTTTGGCAGAAACTGGAAGAAACTGGGTACACACTTCAATGCTTAATGGGTCTGCAAAACCTAACATCCCAGAGCTTGGCAGCTGCAAAAGAGGGCCATTGTTTCACAACCCTTTGAGATAAATATAAATGTTGACCCCTTAAACCTTAACTCGATTGTTAGATACCTGTTGGAATGAAACAAACTATAATAAAATATGGTTTTGTGTGTCTACAAAAATCATGAGTAGACAGAGACCATTTTATTTTTTATAAACTTCTTGAGACTTTGTGCATCTTATTTTGAGACCATGTTTAAATCTATTCCTTTACTATTTGCAAGGTTTCCTATGTCTCCTCTGCTCTTCATCTAATGGAATCAAACTCTCTTGCCAGATTTCTGACTCACTGAAAAGCCTTTCACACAGGCTGCCATGTAGTTAAGAACCTGCTTTGTGTAACTTTGAGAAGCTGCATTGTGTTTAGAACACTCTATTTATTAGACAGTCTTGTACAAGTTAGGATCTAATCATCTGGATGACTTGTTGACACTAAGTTTGTGATGAAATTTGAGGTTTACTGTAGCCAAGTACTTTGCCATGCCAACAGTACAGGCTCCCCTTCTTTATCTAATTTTTTTTAAATCTGGGTTTCGCTGTCCAACAAAACAAACATAGCTGAGCTATGAATGTTATTTGAAATGGAAATTAACACTGTTCCTGGTTTCACAGCATGATCAAGACATAATTTAGTCATACTAACATTTTTATACTGCTTATCTAATCGGCTGTGCTTTCACTCTGGATTCTGGGCTGCAAATTTCCAGCATAATTCTCTAGGAATTTGCGTAGCAGCCAGAGCGAAATAAAGAGGTTTAACTCTGAAGTTTCCCTTCAGTCCTTTGTCACTAGTTGTTTGAGTTTGGATGAATTGCATAGTCTTCAGTCTTAATTAATGTCTAACTATCTTTGGAAGTACTTCTTTTAGTTCCCACCATAAAGCAAGTTTCTTTTGAGTCATAGAAGCATTAATGCTCACTAGACTACTCAGTATTGTTTGCATTTCTTTCCTATTGTGTCCTTGTTTTAGTTCCAGTACTCAGAAAAAGGCATTTCATTAAGTTTTCATGGCTCATGATGTGATGAACTTCAAATAATAAGAAGCATGAATTCAAAGAATCTTTATTTTATGTATATATAAATATAAACACTTTTTTTAAAAACATTACTTTTCTAGACCTTTCTAGCCTTAGATACAATGCATCACAGTTCAAACAATTTCTTTTTCTCACTACCTTAAGACTATCATGAACAACAATATGTGAGTCAAAAAAAATGAAGCAAAAAACTTTTATCAGAAAAAAACCCCTTATCTTTACATGTATTTCACCCTCAAGATGACAAAGACAGGTACTAATTTGATTCCATCAAGATATTTTAATGCCATGGGACAATTTAACATATTTTTCTTTCCTAACAGACAAATGAGGCAATAATAAAAAGTGAAGGTCATCGAATGTAAATCAGTTAATGAAAAAGCTTAAACAGATACTAATTTCAAAAAATGTTGCATATCTTGCAGGTAAGGAGGAGCTCCACACATTTTCTTTCATTGAGAGCGCAACATCAGGTACAACAAACAGTCTGCTGATCTTCTCCTTAGGGTGGGATTTTAACTAGTGGGAACTGTATTTCTTAAAGAAGTTGTTCAGAAAGAGTAACTTCTGCCTGGTCACAGAAGACAGGATAAACCTGATGAGGGAAAAAACCACAGATTTTTAAATAAACATCATATTTTTATGGAAAAAGAAAGTAATTCTAACTCAGATTGCATAAATGCACAACTTTAACCTGATGGTTCTGAACAAAAGAGGTTACTGTCATTCCCCCAAGGATTGTGCCTACCATGCATAAAGGGTGGTGCTTTTTATCTCATGGGAAAAAAACACCTAACAAACAAACAAACTGATGCCCACAAAAGAGAATAGGAATTCAAGCAATGTTTTAGGTAGAATTTTACCTAAACATTGCTGTCTTTTAAAGTGGCAATATCCAGACAAAGGGTCTCAAGGATTCAGAAAGATCTGTGCAGTGTGTTGCTACCAGGTAAATTTTTTTGTGGAAAGAGTTTATTCGGGTAACTTTTATACACTTCAGCATGAAGAGCTTTGCTGTTATAACCATGCCCTCATTCTCCACATCTGTCCCATCACATCTAGATTATACTGACTGACTGCAACCGTATGGTTGCATCTCTTCCCGAAATAAAAATGGTTCCTTATATCAAAATCAAGGTAACATTATTTAGTTTTAACAACTGTTGTTTTTTTCAGGATGGTGGTATAATTGTATATGTACTGTGTTGAAACTGTGTATCTGGGATTTTTTTTGCCTTGAGACAGAGCTATGCTCTTATTGTCTGTGTGGTAAACATAATGTAACAAGTCCAAAACAGTCACCTCATAACCTGAAATCCCTTATCATAAGTATGGTGTAAGGATAAGGCACAAGAAAAAAGTTATTTTCCAGGATCCTTATTTGTGACAAACTTTTTAAGTTTTTTTTTTTTTTCCCCCTGCATATGAGATATGAAGATCTCTGTTCACATTTCCATAAGAATGGGTTTCACAGAAGTTACTGGAATGTGTTCTGCTTTATCATGCACCTGAATTTTATTATTTTATTGGATCTCTCCAAATGATGTTATGCATGCTGCATATAATGTCATGCATTCCTAAGACTTGTCAGATTAGATTTTATAGGAATTGGCCACTTCAGAAATAATCAGAGAAAATTTACTAGGGCTAGATTCACTTCTACTAAGTCAGATGGCCAAAGGGGAATAAATCAGCTCCTGAAGGGCAGCTGACTGGCTTTTGTTTCTCTGCCACATCCCCAGGCCAAACAGTCAATTCCCCTCTTTAGCCACTGCAATACTTTGGATCAAAAGGTTTTCATCCTGAATGAGGAATCTGGCTTTTTGTCTGACCTGTGCAGATGGCAGCTGAAGGCCAGCAAAAGGATTTTTGTGAATGCTGGTGCTCCTCTCTTCTCCTTTAGCAAAGGCTATTGCAAGCAAAGACCCATCTCTCACCCAGAATCTTCCTTGTTTTAGACTGGGCATCAAAAAAGGCAAGTCATTTACTACCTGCCATATTCTATCACTAGATGAATGGATAGTACTGAAGTTAAATGAGTACTGGCATTTGACACTACCAGTGTTAAAATGAAGTAATCTCAAGGGCTTGTTACAATCTGGTTTAGACCCAGGAACACAAAGCAAGCTAAGTCTCTGTGCATAAACTGGAAAGAACTTAGAAGGTTCAAAATATTCCCAGAAACGAGATTAAAACCAAACAAGGTTAGATGTTGTTGCCAAAAAATTGATGTATTTTATTTAATAGTAAAAGAGGCAAAGAGAAGGGAAAAGAAAGAGAGAAAGAAAAAGAAGTGTGTGGGGGGGGTGGGGGAAGAGGGAAAGGTGACAGGGGTTAGGTGGAAGCAAATCACCCTTCCGAGGGTCTCATTGCTCCCCTCCATCTGCTCTGCTGGTGGTGAGGGTCCCCCGTCACCGCCGTAGCCACGCTGCCACACACCGCCACACGCTGTGCCAGGCCGCCACACGCTGCCACACGCCAAAGAGTGCAGAACTCCGTGGATTCATATACACTTTGGGCCAGGTGGGAATGCCCACGTGCCTCCTCTTGCAGGGGCTGGCTTGAGACTGTCCCTTGCAACACTGAGGGTCTGTTGCATCATCTCTGGTGTTCTGGTGCAGGGTCTGGGGACCCCTTTGAGGGGGCCCCTGTGATGGGCCATGTCACCCCTTCTGCTGTGGATGAGCTTCCCCCCGCCCCGGTGAGGACCCCTCAGCTGGGCTCCTCTGTACCGTGGAGGATGGGCAGTCACTGCACCTCTGACCAGAGGTTTTTCCAAGATACCCAGAGCCTCTCTTCCCCCAGCCCTTTGGTGGAGGGTCTGTGTGAGCCTGGCAGCTGAGCCCTGGGGCTGTGGTCTCTCCACCTTGGAGGTGTTAAGCCTGTGCTTTGTGAATGTCCCCAGCCCTGAGTTGTTACTTTATCTTATCTTCATCAGTGAGTGGTGTAAGGCCTCAGTCAGGGCCCCATTCAGGGTGTAGTAGTCTTCTCTGCACCTTTTGTAATATGGTTTTAAAAGTCCTTTAAGAAAATGTTTAAGTCATAAAATATAATATTTCAGTCTCCGACAGGGCTATAGAAGGATTGGGAAATTATGGAATGATTTGGGTTGGAAGGGACCTTAAAGATCATCTAGTTTCAATCCCTTTGCCATGGGCAACCCACAACTTCTCTGGGTAACTTATGCCAATGTCTCATCATGTTAAAAGAAACCATGGAGCTAATTAAAATACAAAGGTCATCCAATCCACTACAAGGACAGTTGGCCAGAGAATGTTTAAAAGGTCCTAGGGAAAAAAATCCCTCTATTGTCTCACTACCTCTTCTGTCTCTCTGATTTCATGGCCTATTAACTCCAAGGTCAAGATGGTAGGAGGAGGTCAGGGTTGAGTACAACACGGTGAGTGTTTCTGACTGAGATCCTCCCTTACCAGGTATTTATGTTGGTCTGAGACTCAACAAGAATTATGAGTTATCTCACATTTAGGGAGTTTTAGGATTTTGACAGCTGCCTTTAAGGGGATTAATCGTAACTGGACTTTAATAAGGGCTGGGTGTCTAATTTGGGTAGAGGTGGAAAGGTTCTGCAGATTAACAAAATAGGCAGCTTCAGCATCTATGATATGAACATTCACTTGCCTAAATCTGGATGAATAGCACATGCTGATGTTGACTGAGGGCTGAGGATAGGCAGTATGAATCATGAATTGGTACTTAATCATTTAAAACCTCCAGATGGCTAATTTATGGTAGATGAATTCGGGTTTCAGAGAGTAATCACATCACCTTATTTTAGGTATATAAATTAGATGCTAAAGATAGAAAGTTGGTCTTTCTGTGTTCCTTCTATAGCCAACAGGGAGACACTGGTCTTCTAGAAAATGAATCAAAGTTAGATTTTTACTCTGAACTCTAGAGAAATCTGCTGGTCCTTGCTAATTTTAAATGATGTGTTGATAATTTTTCCTCTATATACAGTGATTTTATGTCTATAGACTGTATAAAATCACTGTTTCCCCATATTGAAAGACTTGAATATATATGAGTGCAACCTCAGGACCGAGATTCCAGAAGGCTGAAAATGAATCAATTCATTCAGAGGCTGGTCTGAATATGCATGATTACAATGTATAAATAAATATTCTTTAAATTTTGGGATGCACTAGACACAGGGAAACTTTTGCTTAGTAAGCTCTTGAGAGATGAACAGAAGAGGAAATAGTTACTAAAAGTCAAGCAAAATGCATCAATTCATGGCTACAATGCAAACAAATCTGCTTTTCTGTCAGGTGCACAGACTAAAGCTGCCTACAGGCAGTTTTAATTGACAAGCACAGCATTCATGAAATAGATAAGCCATACAAATTCCGACCTTGCCTGTGTCAAACAGGGCAATATTAACATAAGGACTTCCTTCATCCATTTTATTATGATTTATACTGGAGGAAATGATGATGAAAAAATATTATGTGCCCATGTACTTATTCAACATTCTGCATGTCCTTTACTGAGGGAAATATATGGTTGTTATAGCTCATGAAAGGAAAATAAAAATCCTTAGTTTTAGAGTTTGAGAGTAGCAGGGGAGTATAGGATTGCCTGACATAAAGAACAAATCTTTCACTAGGATTTTCACTTACACTGTCAAAATCCAAATGGTAATGATAATTCATTCACGCCTTTTGTTTGAGATTTTTGGGATGGAAACTGATTTCCTTCCTTCTGTCCTGGAGTCCGGTGTGTGACCCTTCTCTCCTAAGTGTCTCCAGTGGCATAAAGACCTAAAGCAGATTCTAAAACAATGTTTAGATCCTTTCTGAAATCAGCATCAGCATTCGTGCTGGACCACTGCCTAGACACAGAGCTAGGTATTTTATCCTGCCAGTGTGGCAGGCACTTTTTGATAATTAGTATGTGCAAATTCCAATGACATTTGAAGAAAGAAGAAGTAGGACTCAATTCTCTGAGCACACATTAACCTGAAGTGGGGCTTTCATGATCAGTTGATTGGTATTATTTTTTATTTATTTGTTTAATCTGGATTCAGTTTCTTTTTGAAGACATGGCACAATATGTAATGTATGAGATCAATTAATGAAAGGGTGACTGAGGTCTCACTATTTCTTTGATGAACTAAATTTAATATTTATATAAAGACATATGAAGAGACAGTGTGAAGCTAATATGAAATTTCTACTTCACATTATGACCATAATCTCGAGGTGATGATTCAACATGTGTGAAACTGAAGACTGCACACAATAAATCTATCAATATTGTGAAGACTCACTATTTTCAGGTTATGCCAGCGATTTTATGTGAATAATTACGATCTTTCTGCATAGTTTATAGTTAAAGAAAAATAGCAACAACAGTTGTGACAGCTGATGCAACTAAGGGCTGTGTATTTCCAGTTTTGTCCTTAGCTGTAGCTGCCTGATAAATCAGTCACAATACCAAAAGAACTACAGTAGTTTTTGATGTGACTTGCACCCCAAAGCAAGGGCACACATCTACAAAATTTAGACAACAACGATTTGATGACATTCCTCATAAATATATATATATATATAACAAAATAATTCATTTGGGAAGCATGGCTACATCTTAGGCACTGAACTTCAAACTTACACTTTCAAGCTATCATAACTCCAGATGACTGAAGTCACTTAATTTTTTCAACCTTCCAAGGTGCAGTCATTAGCAGTCTTACAATATCTGTAATTGTCTTTTTATAGTTATAAAGCTTCAGCAATGGAAGACGACAGCTTGTGCCACTTAAATGGAACCCTGCAGTGCTGTTTCCTGATAACGCAGAAGGTTATGTATGGCACCTGCACAACCCTGGGATTATGAAAGGCTGGATAAGAAAATGCAAGGAAAAGCTTGGGGAAAAGAGGATAATCTTTAGTCAGTTTGTGTCAGGAGTAACAGAAACCCTGCTGGAAAGAGCAGGATAGGACCTCAGGCAAGCTTACTCTTTACAGCTAATTTTATGTAGCACATCACAGTGTGATAACCTTGGTATGAGAACAAGCCCAGGGGTGAAGTGTTTCCTTCAGATTTGTTGAAGTCCTTGTGCTAATTAAGCTGTATGTAAACAACTCCACTGTGTGATAGCTCAGGTTTTCTTCCTCATCATTGTGCCTTCCTCTGACAT
This sequence comes from Corvus cornix cornix, assembly GCF_000738735.6. Taxonomy (NCBI): domain Eukaryota; kingdom Metazoa; phylum Chordata; class Aves; order Passeriformes; family Corvidae; genus Corvus; species Corvus cornix. Next base: position 36,489,110 of record NC_046332.1, on the reverse strand, counting down.
GAAACATTTTTAATACCCCTTGCATCTTGGCTGCCCTGTCTTGAATATTGGATCAGATCTTAGCTCTCCTGTTCTCTTTGAGCATCCCGCTACATTTCACTTCTGTTTTCCTATATGACATCACTCATTCCATCCCAACCCCCCTGCAAGAGGCATAAACATGCATTTCTTCTTTGGCTCTGCTCAATGCTTTCCCCAGACACTTGTCTAGACCACTACCTGAACATCATCTTCTAAGCCAAATATTCCAACAGCTTCTAAAATTTCTTCCTCTGCCTCTCTATCTTCTGTTCTGCCAATTATAAACTTAATTCTCTCCTTAAGGCAATTTATAATTTCTTGCTGCGGATTCTGTTGGTTTTTTTTAAATTTCTACTTCAGGTATATTTTCTATAAACCCAGAACTACATTATTTTCTTAACCTTAGCTTTGAAAGAACTTCTACCATGCAGCAACATATGTGTATTTATGTTCATATGTGAGCTCAGTCATTGCCATTGTTAAGACTTTGATTACAATTAAATTTTCAATGTTTAAATAAAAATTATTATAAACAGAAATGGAAAGGACTTAGGAACAAAATGTATGCATTATTTTCATTTAGCTGTTGTGTGTTAAATAATTTATACTATATCATCTCACCTTTTCTGTTAAAATACTGAAAAATATCTGCCTTCTGCCTACTTTCTAAGTTCTTCAGTATAAACAATCTCTTGAATTCTGAAACATCTTAAAAACAAAGAAAGAGATCTTTTTAACATCCAGAAGTAGTCCATGACTTCTTGTCCTGGATCTGGAATGCTACTCAGCTTTTCCAATACAGTCTTACAGGGAATTTCTTTGGCCATGGTTTAAAAGTTAGGGATACTCAGATGCCTTCACATGCCTATTTCTAGAGTTTACTATTAACCATCTGTCTTTTTAGGCAGTTTTTTAGATGTGTCTTCTGAAATATCAAGGCCTGGATTTATCACATTTCATTTATGTGGCTGATGAAGATGATGAACCTGTGAGAGCCATTGTTCTGTTTTCACTGTACAGTAATTTGAACAAGATACTTGCATATTAAATAAACCAAATTCCATATATATGTTCAGAAAACAACTGAGGTCTTAGGAGGAATGATTCACCCTCTGAAGGTACCAAAGACTTGTCATTGTCTATAGTGATGCCTATAGTGACTGATATTTGTACCAGTTACGAATGCCTGCGATACCTTAATCTTACGGTTTGCTTGGGTATTTAAAATTTGTGAGATGAATCTAAGCCTGGTCTGTTTCTAAAGAGTCATGTAAACATTGTATGCAGGCTTTTAACATTTGTATGTCCTGTTTTAGGGCTGATCCATTGCTAATTATAGAAATCACAGTCTCATGAAAAGTCTTGTTAAGGAGGGCCATTAGTAGCCAAAGAGGGAGTAAATTGAGAGCAGAGCAGAAATGAATGCAAGTGACAGTGTGATAGGAAAAAACCCCATCTTTTTGAAGTCTCTGAGTAGGAATTCCAGAATAAGACACAGAGAGACAAGCTTTCCAAAACAGGCAAGTCTTTAAAGAGTCTTTTCATGCCTGACAATACAAATCTAAGTGAAAACTCTTAAACCTTTTTAATAACATCGATCAGATTATATTAGTCCAATATCATGTATTGATGACAGTTCTGCTTTACAAATTATCTTATAACTCAACCTCTCTTATTAATTTTCCTCATGACATGGCACTTTTATGAACAATTATGTCTTTTTTTAGATCCATATATAAATTTGTCTAAGAGAAGGAAGCTAAGTTACTGACCATTTCTTAATGTTTTTCCCAGCTGGAAATTGCTAGTGTATTTTCATGCAATTTTTTGATAAGAAAATATTATATTCTCATCTTCTGTTATACATTACATATTTCTTTTTATTTTTGGGGTTTTTTAAAGCAGGGAATATATTGCAATCAAAAGCACTAAAGTCCTTTGCTAGGTAAGAGGTATATGCTAGAGAAAGCTTTCAAAAAATCAAATCAAGTTTATGAAGTACTATAGAGATTATGTCCTTGTACTCTTGTAGGAGAAGAAATAAGAAACCAATTTTCTTTGCAATATTTATTTTTCAAATAACAATTCTAAAGCAGACTGGTAGTTTATGTGCAGAACCAGATCATTCTTTTCATATCAAGTAGAACAATTTTGTCAGACTCACTTTGCTGCTAACATGGATGTCATGCAGTTAAATACAAGCTGACAGAATGTACGACATAACTAGAGTAGATCTTATTCATAACGATCAATTTTTTCCTCAAAAAAATAAAAGTTCTGTCTTTGGAGTGGTTTTGAACTGCCAAGGAAGGACAGTACCCTGAGAGAGGATATATTCCCTTAGACAGTTGGAGAGTTCTCAGTGGAAGTCATCAGTTAAATGGATACTACTCTCCACGTACATGTCTGTAGAGTCCTAATACTTCCCCAGCAGGTTTGGGGTTTAATGCCAACTCAGCCCCACATGAGAGAGTGAGAAAGTGAGGAAACTCATGAGTTCAGATAAAGACAGGGCATGATACCCCAAGGTATGAAATAACCTTTGGTCAGTTGGGGTCAGCTGTCCCACTTGTGACTCCTCCCAACTTCTCATGCTCCCCCAGACCCCTCACCAGTCTGTCAGCATGAGAGGGCTTTGACGCTCTGCAAAAGCCACTCAGCAGGGACGAAACCTTCTCTGTATTATCAACACCATTTTCAGCACAAATCCAAAACACAGTCCCATCCTGGCTGCTGTGGAGAAAATTAAATCTGCCCCAGCCAAAATCAGGACAGCCATCTATGTTAAGTGCCACTAAAATGTGTTAGAGAGAGAAAGTGTAATTTTCTACATGGACAAAACACTTTTAATTCACAAAGTTTAATTTCTGAAATTATTTATTCTTTGTGTGTGTCACTAAAGCAACTGTAGAACATGGAGTGCAAAGGCCTTTTTGTGCCAAGAACTCTGCCCATGCAGGCAGCTGAAACGGGCATGCACACATGCACACTCAGATGTACTGTTGCTAAATGATGGTGTCCACAATGTTAACAAATGGAAGCAGCTGAAAACACCTTTTTCTTTTTTAAAATCACCAAGGTAACACCTCCCTTGAGGATAGGGAAGAACAGCGAAGAACTATAGTCACCTTAAGTGGAATAGTTAAGTGGCACAGAGACAAGGAGGTCAACACAGAATGGTCTCAATTCAGAGCCAACAAAAATTGCTGTAATTCCTCAGCAAGGCACCTAATTGGAATCATGCACATTGACAGTTTTAACAATTTTACTTCATGCTCAGGGGCAATATAAGAACCACCTTGATTGTTTATCTGTCCCAAGTGCCCATGGTAGCAAACACTAAATCCCCGAAATGGTCATTGATGCACATGAAGTCCCTATCACAAGTGACAGAGCCACCTCATTCTGTGGGAACTATAGTTAAGGGTCTTGCCAAAGACATCTGAATCCAGACACAGATTTACTGTGGGTACTGCCTATTACCACCCACATAAGTCTTTGTATCTGACATGGGAACAAACATGCAGCTGCTCAGTCTATCCTTTTATTAGATGGAGACCGACTCTACCCTTGCAACTACAAATGCAGGATTTGGGCACCCGAGCAAGTTAATTCATTTGGCATTGGTAAATGATCTGAAGGGAAAGCCAGTGGGAGCTGCTTAGGTTTCAGCAACTTTAAGGTCTGTCGTAGAATTTGTCAGAAGGTTAAAAGACTTTTCACATGAGTTGGAGCTAGTCTCAGCATTAAAGAAATAGTACCAGTCAGACTAAGTAAGATGATTCTTATAAATGTTGTAATACCCGAGGTGAAAGGTTTGTAGCAGCTCTGTTCTTCCTCCTTCCCTTTTCCATCTGACAAGGAATATCTTCTGATTTGAGGGCCAATGTGTAAGGAGCACAAAACTAGCATGTGCCTGAAGATGTGAGGTGTGTTAACCACAGAGCTTTTACCACCCTTTTTGACACAGTTATGCAAGGCTACAGACCACCTCTAGTGTGCTCAAATGCACATAGCTACAGAGACAGGGAAGCCTAGCTGAGAAGCCTTCAAGTTAGCTAAAACTAACTGCAGTTTACAAGTCAACATAGTCACAGGATAGAGAACTATAGCATATTACCAGTGAGTGCAGGAAAGAAGATGTGTAATTAGATATAATTGGTCTTTCCATATCTAATTGCTATTGACTGTGTTGCTAAAGCTTTAATCTTCTATATTTATTTTCCTACCACCATCTCTTCTTTTTAATCTCATTTCCTTTATGGATGAAGAACCATTTAAACAGCATTTAAAGACTACAGACATCATTCTATTGATTGAATGAATGAATACTTCTGCAGAAGCAGAGCAGGACGCCTGTGATTCTTTTCTAAGGAAAGTTCACCATTTTTTTCTGGTTAGTCAAAGCCTTGCAGCCTTCTCCTCCTCTCTAGAGACCCACAGCAGTAGGTTATATGGGACTGAAGAGTGGGCAAAAACATATCAAAGAGTACAGCTGTGGCTTGAGACTGAGAGCATTTAAGTTGGGGCAGAAATATATGCAGAGGAGGAGCTCATTCGGCTGTAAGCCTCTATAGTCTCTGGAAACAAACACGTAAATACCTGTTTCAAACTCTATTTATGGAGATACTTGTTTAAAAAGGGTAAATCAATCTAGTTCTATGAGAAGACCATCATTATGCAAATTGTCTCTCAGGGAGCTTAAAATAAGTAAGTTCCTTCTTTCAGGAGAAACATGACTGAACTGTCAAATATTACTTAGTAAGAGGATTATATTGGATTTGATTTTACTTAAGACTTTCATAGAGAACAGTTTTTCTCTCTTAATTTTTAGCAAGCCACTTGCTTTTGTGATATTGGTTTGGATTCAACATTAGTCTTAATTGACATAGGTTTAGTTATTTCACTTGAGTCCTCTACCATAAACCTCCATATATTATATAATTTTATGTAAATAGAAGGATCCAGGCATGCTATAATCCATGTGCTGAGATGGAAGGCAGAAAAATAAATAGAGAAGCCTGTTTTGTGACTTTATGCCCATGAAATACATAGGTTGAAACAAAAGATTATGCAGCAGCAGACTTAACCTGATTGAAGTGTGTGATTAGTTTTCGGTTTCATTCTCTTTCTAATGATTTCCAAAATATATCAGTATGCGATCCACAAAACAGACACTTGGAAAATCAATCAGTTGCAAGAAGCTGGGTGAATTTAATACTAAGAAAAAAGAAATATAAGTAAAATCATGAACACAAAAAGAAGAGAAATCAGGGGGAGGGGAACAGCTTCAGTCACATAATGCAATCTCATGAGGTGCGCTTTGTGCTATGGTCATTAGCAGAGATCCTCAATTCTGATAAGATGTTACATCAGACCATTGCAGAACCTAACCTTGGAAAAACTGTACACATTGGACTTTTCTCAGGGTGTTTCAGAGCAAGACACCCACAAATATGTAATTCATTAATTTGCTTCTGCCATTTGGATCAATTACATTTAGAGCTGGCTGGTGGATAAGAGGCAGGTACAGAAGGAGATGCAGTTAGATGGTCTGGAACACACCCAGGAGGGAAGCAGAATTAGTCTGAGGCAATAATTAACTTTTCTGTGGGAAAATGTTTTTTGGCTACAGTGAGAGAGCACCCAGAAATGATAAAATATGTCATTATCTACTCTATTCCTTTATCTCTTCTGTGTTAGTACAAGAGCTTGCTGTATGTTTGATAGGGCTAAAGGGATGAGAGAAGAAAAGAAGAACACCATCTGCTTGTGAAATCTATATGCTTACCACAATAATACTGAGGTACCTGTTCAGAACATCATGGAAGTATTTAGTGTATTTCCTAGAAGCAGCCGCTTAGCTACAACCCAAGAACACAACTAAGTTAAAAAGAAGTTCTAAGAAATCAACTAGAGGAAAGTATTCAAGATTTATTTTGACTAATTCTGTAGCATCATGCTTTGCTTGTCTGACTTTTACTTCCCTGAACTTCAAAGAATTTCAAGCAGCATTAGAACAAATTCATCCCTGTTACTCAGCAATTTCATCCTTCATACATGTCTTTGAAAATCTGTGCTTCAGATCCAAAGAAATGGATGTTATGCAAATTAAAACAGTGTAATTCTTTTGGAATTGCCAGATGCATTCAGTTTAAACCATTGGGAGCTGCACAGAGAGAGAAGGGATAAAATTCCCATCCCTTTGATCCCAGGAGCACTATCCCCCTCTGCCTGAGCTAGAGAAATGCATGTGCAATGCGTACCAATCCTGTGGCCCTGTCTACAAAGGCCCTGCTAATAGAGAGCACAGGCTGTGCAGCTGGCACAGCCCTGCACTAATCTTCAGGCAGGTGGCTGTGTGAGGGGTGGAAATGAACGGCAAGGATGGACTAGGTGCACTGGAGGATAAGAACAGGGCAGAGGTGAAGCACGGCAAGAGAATTTATTGTTAGACCTTCATGTCATAGAAAAGAACCCAGCTTACACCTCTGCAGTGTCCAAGCAAGTGTTCTCCTTCTCCCTTTCAGTCAACTCCAGTTAACTGTAGCCAACCTGACAGGACAGGAGTGTGCTGGGTTCAGATATGCCTCTACTCTTTTGGGAGACAGCTGTCTAACTCCAAGCTTAAGCCACAGTATGAGCTGGCCCAAGTGCATGATAGATGATCAGGGAGTTTGTCATAAAGAATGAGATCTAGCTTTAAGCTGACACAACATCAAAAACACATTACAGCCCTTAGAAGAAACAAATGCTTCTCAGTGCAGAGCAGACCCGATATAACTCATACTAAGAAGAGGTCAATCTTTTTCTCAATTATATGGTTGTTTTTGATAATGCCTGACTTCAGTATTGAGGGACGCACCAGTGAACAGTTACATCTAGACTGATTTGCTTTTTAAGAGCAATGCACACCTTGCTGGTACGCTGGGCAATAAAGAAATACAGACTTAGCCCCTGTCTGTAGCAGAGAAAGTCCCACACTCACCATTGGCCGTAAGAATGAATAACTGCTTGGAAGTCGGTATTTCTCAACTGGATTGTAGACACTGGGAAATGTGATGTAGAAAAAGACAGCTAAGGCACTGACCTCCCTAGTGGCAATACCCTGGTCATGCTCAAATACCTGTTAATAGACTAACAGCCAAGAATTTATTACTAGTATAATCAGAGCCTTAACAGTCTATTATGCAATGTAGCATTGTTAGTTCAGATGTAAATACTATACATAGAGAAAAAAAATACAGAAAATGTTACAACTACAATGATAATAAAAATGAACAAACACAGTAATTTGTAATTGCTATACACACCCTTTCTCCTGGTGTTCTTTCTATTGTTCCTCCAAGTCCTAATTCAGTGGTTCCATTTGGGAGTGGGGTGAGGGAGTTGTCAGCGCCTGTATTTTTTCACCAGGAGGAAATGTTTCATGTTTGTGCTTTTTCACTCCAATCCATTTTTGATTATTTTTATTTTTGTTAACATACTTTTATACTTGGCTCTTTTTACATTATTCTGTAATTCCATATCACGTTTGAATTTACTATAGATGTTGCCTTTTACATGCACTATAGTGTATTTCTCTATTTACTACCCCTAAAGACTAAAGACAGCCCCAGGACTGTATTTTTTTAACAGATCATTTGTATGGTTTTTTATAGCCATGGGGTATGCAGTGCCAGGCTGTGCCCCATCTATTATCCCATGTCTGCACTCCTCTGTGCCATATCCTACATCTCTACTTCTCAAGATGTCCTCTTTCACACCAAGCCTGTGTGATCTCTAAACAACATCTTTGATAATTGCTTCTTTCTACTATCTGTATAAAACTATTGTCATACTTTATGAAGATAACAAAACCAAAAGAAATTAGCCACGGACACCCATAAATTAAACAAATTGCTGTCACAGCTAAACTAATAGAGTTGCAGGCTGGCCAGGTTCAGGCAGAGCAAGGCTGGTTGGCCTCACTATTGAGGCCTTGCAAACTCAGTAAAAAACCTATAACTCGTTACTAGCAATAGCAGTAGTGTATGATGGGACTACACAAACACACACCACGCATGGTTTTCTCCGGACTGATCTTAATACAGTCTACCAAAACCAGAGTCTGGAATACACAGACTCAGAGGAGGTAGCCCAAATCATCCCAGTTTCCTGTGATCCCATGATTTCCTTTGAGTATAATTTCTGATCTCCCTTTCTACAGATCTGTTCCCCGCTCATTTGAGCACCTGGATTTATGTAAGGAAATGTGTCAATAAACCCTGCTCAGGAGAAGTAGGACAACCTCTTTATAGAAGCCCAATACACACCAAATACCTGGGTGGGAAATCAAGCAACATCAGCCCCCAGAGATTACAAATCATTGCTTTCAATACAGGAAATTATGTGACAGCAGTATTTAAAGGCAGAACAATTCAAGACAATGCAATGCAGATTGTTGGTGGCCTGCGTTCCTTTCTGTTCATGCTGGTAGTTGACAGTGTGCACAACAGTGACTTAATGGTATATTTATCACAAACAGCATTGTATAATGAATGAATACTTAATGAGCCTCCATTAAGCTTAGAAGTGCCCTGTTTTAAACCATTAGCTCATTACAGTAATAAGGTATTTTCTACTGCAGACGAGTTAAAGCAAACACAGCAGTTCTTTGAAGCCAGATGACTGCTTAAGGCAAAATAAAAGAGAAAGCAGAATTATTAATTCAAAGAAATATAAACCAAATCTACTATACAGGGGAAAAAAACCAGCTTTGAATTTTGGTGGTTTTTTCTTTTTCTTGGTAGCATTTTCTGGTTTGGAAAAAAGCCAATTTATATTGGCAAGGTAAGAGCTTTGACTTTCACTACTGGGGGTGGAATAGACTGTCAGTCATGAATTGTCTGTTCTTGTAGTCACTTTGCCCTGCCTTTGGATTGGATTAGAATTAGCTAAAAATCATAGTATATGAGACTTTTAATAAGAAATTTCCCTTTATTTATCTTAAATTGCTTGGTCTCTTATTGCAGGCCTTTTAATACCTTAGTTTGGGAAGAAAACTTATTTCAGTGCCTAAGGCAATAGAAGGTGAGAGCTTGCAAAACATGTATAGTGTGATAGGGTTTAGAGTTATTTGAAGAATTATGTAAGAGAGATATTTAAATGCCTAAATAGATAAAAAATGGCCCAATGGCATCTTTAAAAGCACTTGAGTCATGCAAAGCTAAATGTGAGGCTGGATGTCTGCAGTATATCTGTTTCCCTAGCTGCATATCCATTTCCCTAGGTGCATATCCAAACAAAGCAGTGAAAGATTTCTAGTCAAAAGAATTAGAAAATTATTACTGCAGGTGCTTTTATTGAACTTCTGATTTATCTACAGACTAATAATTGTAGGTCTAATCTAGAGTTCATAGAATTCAATGAAGTACTTTTTACTAATTCAATATACTTTATATCAGGTTTCTGTAATTATAGTAAGTTATTCTGAATGAGGAATTCATCTCAGAGAATTAAAATGTATTTGTGGGTAATATGTGAGTAGAAAGTGGGCAAAATTTTAAATTATTTGCTATAAATTATTCACCCAATTATATTACATCTAGATAGATACGGGAATTACTCATTAATAATTATGTATTCCACATAAGCACTGGCAACATGATGAAACAGATTTATCATGAAGGATCTGTCCATCAGTAGAAAGATTCATGTAAAGTACTTCAAAGACTCCCATTTGACTCCAAATCACCAGCTATTAAACAAAGAATGGCTGGGAGCTGCCACTGTTCGGAAGTAAGATCGGTGAGGGAAATGCTGTGTGGCAGGAGCAGTATTTTTGGTATATTTCTCTTCTCCTAGCTCCTGTTGTAGAGGCTATGTCAGTGTGGTTACTCTTGTAGGAAGCAGAATGGAAAGAGATGAATGGAGAATATGTAGGCATAGGACACTGCCTTCAGCTATTCTATTCTCATAATTTCCTATAGGGACATTTTAAACTTAATGATGTCACATATTAAATCCTTGTTGAAATTAATGAGTTTAATATTTCATCATTTCATCCATCTCTGTATCTTCAGTGTGAGCTTAGGACACTTGCAATTTCCCTCCATCTGGCTCGACCGCAGTTTGAAAAAAAAAAAAGATTAGGAACAGTTATGTCCAACACATAAAATGAATTCCTACTAGATTTAAAAGAGAAAGCAATGAATTTTAAATTTAGGAGTGCCTGCTACCCTTTTTTTAATTTCATGCTTTGCTGTGCCTGCAGCCTGCTGTGTGTGCATGGCTGGGTGCAGAACACACCTCTGTGGCGTGGCTCAGCGTGCGTGCACAGGGCTATCCGTTCATTGATGCATCTCAGGAGATCACAGCGCTGTGCATTCATGGCTCTGTGAGATGCTGTGGCCCTGTGTGTGCACACTGCTGTGCACATGTGTACACATGTCCCTCTGTGTGTATAGAATCATAGAATATCCTGACAGGGAAGGGTCCCACAGAGACCATTGACAAAGTCCAGCTCCTGACCCTCCCTAGAAGTCACACCATGTGCCTGAAAGCATTATCCAAACACTTCTTGATTTCTGTCAGCCTTGGTGCTGTGACCACTTCCCTGGGGAGCCTGCTCCAGTGCCCAGCCACCCTCTGGGTGTATGTGTTTTAAGGTGAAGGAAGAAATGGGCTTCTTGCTGTGGACATATGCCCAAAATACAAACATTCTGTTTGTCCTTTCCAAGCTAAATTGTGGTGCAGCTATTTCATTGTGGCTTAGCCCATTTTAGTGACCTGAAGAGTTATCTTTAAATGGACATGAGATAATTCAATCTTCATGCTGCATTAGTTCTCAGCAGAATTGCAAGAAAATTTCAGTTATAGGATTTAATAGTGTGGTAAGGAGGCAATTAGAGTGCATTGTATGGACTGTTTTATTGTAGTGATTTCACATAATACCATGAAAATAACTCCAAATCATCACCCCCAGGATTGTACAGCTTGTCACTGTCATTTTCAATCTTGGATAATGCCACCCCACAATGTGTGAGTGCATATCTGCAGAGATAAAAATAATTAAAATGGAAATTCAGAACTTTTGGTGTGGATATACAAAATGTGGCAGATAAAAAAAAAAAAAAAACAAAAAACCAACCAAAAACTGAAAAACCCCATCATTTTGATATGGTTCCATTCTGCTCCATTTTCCTGCCTGTGTCATTTGACACAAGTGCATGTCAGTAGGTATTCACAGCCATGTCAGAAGCAAGGTTAATGAGCCAGGCAGAAAAAGTGTAATTCTCAAAGCAGATCTGCAGGACATGAGGAAATTGGCTCTGTTAGCAGTGTTACTGAGCCTGCCATTCACACCAGATCCATGTTTCACTGTGAACAAATTTGGACCCTCATCTTGCAGTGAGATATGAACCAAATCTTTACCTTTATTAACAATCTGGATGAAGAAATCAAGTGCACCCTCAGTCACTTTGCTGATGACATGAAGTTAGTCTGGAGTGTTGTTCTACTGGAGGGCTGGAAGGCTCTGCAGAGGGATCTGGACAGGCTGGATTGATGGGCCAAGGAAACTTGTGGGAGGTTCAACAAGGCCAAGTTCTGGATCCTGCCCTAGAGTGACAACAACCCCAGGCAGTGCTACAGGCTGGGCAAGAATGGCTGGAAAACTGTCTGGTGGAAAAGGATGTGGGGATGCTGGACAACAGCAGTTGAACATGATCCAGCGTGTGCCCAAGTGGCCAAGAAGGCCAATGGCATCCTGGCCTGGATCAGCAGTGGTGTGGCCAGCAGGGCCAGGGCAGTGACCGTCCCCCTGTACTCAGAACTGCTGAAGTCACACCTCGAATCCTGTGTTCAGTTCTGGGCCCCTCACTAACAGAAGGACATTGAGGGACTGGAGCGTGTCCAGAGAAGGGCAACGGAGCTGGGGAAGGGTCTGGAGCATAAAACTGATGAGGAGTGGCTGAGGGAGCTGGGGTTGCCTAACCTGGAATAAAGGAGGCTACTGGGGACCTTCTCACTCTCCACAGCAACTTGAAAGGAGTTTGTAACAAGGTGGGGGTTCATCTCTTTCCCGAGCAACAAGCGACAGAACAAGAGGAAATGGCCTCAGGTTGTGCCAGGGTAGATTTAGATTGGATATTAGAAAGAATTTCTTCATGGTAAGCGTTGTCAAAATTGGAACAGGCTACTCAGGGAAGTGGTTGAGTAGCCCTTCCTGGAGGGATTTAAAAGACGTGTAGATGTGGCATTTAGGGACATGATTTAGTGGTGGACCTGGCTGTGCCGGGTTAACAGTTGGGCCTGATGACCTTGAAGGCCTTTTTGAACAGAAGTGATTCTGTGATTCTATTATTCTAAACTTATTTTATGCAGAGAGACACTGCCAATAGATTCACAGACTCATCATATGCTTAAAGCTGGGCAGTGTCCACACCTTTTCAGGATTAGTGAGTTAGTTCATTAACTTCTCAATGCTACAAGCAGGGAACTGTGCCTTAGTTCAGCTTCATACCAGTTTCAGAATAACAGAGGTTCAATGTTCATTGGAGTTTTTAGCTGCTTTTTGGAATATTGAGGATGAAAATAGACAGCGAAGGACACAGAAGTGGTTCTCAGAAGTGGTGTTAAGTAAATACCATGCTACTGGCATTTGCTGCCTCCTCAGTCTGCAAAGACTATCCTGGGAAGAGATGGCATCACTTTTGTCCATTCCTCCATGTTTTCTTGTCCTGCAATGTCTCACCTGTGTGGGGAAGGAAAGCAGCTTTTAGTTAACAGTTGCTTTCTTCCCTCTGAGGGATCTGGCAGTGAGGGCAGTCCACACAGGAGACTAATGAGACTTCTCATGGACCATTACTCCCGGAGCGGGCATGTGGAAGGACTCACAGCTGAGCCTGTAATTAATAAAGTAGAAGGCTGATGCTGACTGGCAAGGTATAAGGAATCGTTTCTGGGAAAGGAGCAGAAGGCCTGTGGTTGGATCCAACACAGTGATGGAGCAATGCTGCTGCTGCTCACTAATGGGGAACGATTGCAGCTGGAGGAGCTGCTGGGAACAGTGCTCCTCATCTGCTGCTGCACATCTGCTCAGCTGGGTGGCCTCAAAACCTTGCTCCCAAGGCTCTCACAACTACCAGGAAGTGAAGCTTTGTCTCCTGAAAACTGTGAGGCAAGACACACATGTGTTTGTTCCTGTTGCTCTGCTTACCAAGGACACTGGAAAGGTGAGAATGATCTGACAGCTGTTACTAACAAAAAAGACATGGAAAGGAGACAAGAAAAAGTAAATGATAGGTACAAGTGATCAATACTCACCACTGAGTGTGTACTATTGGTGAACAGTGGGTCTCAGCTTGTTCTCAGCTGCAAACCTCTGTACTGCCAAGATTGCTGTCTTGTACAGAGATGACCCGGAACAAACTGCAAGGCACCAGCCCTGAAATCACCTGGGAAGATGAGTATGCTCCGTTTCCTGATACAGTTCAGCCCTGAAATCACCTGGGAAGATGAGTGCGCTCCGTTTCCTGATACAGTTGTCAGCTTTTGTTTGGACCTTGTGTTGTTTGATACAAGACTAGCTGGTAAGAAAGAGGTGGCAGTGACTTTCCCAAACTCAGCATCAGAATGTGATTCCATGAGCTTTAATTCCACCAAAGCAAGAACAACCAACAAGGATAGGCAGAAATCACGGATCTGGAGTGTCCTAGAAAGCTCAGGTTCCATGGTGATCACCTCTCATTGAACAGAGTGCCCCAACACTGGAGCTGTTGGTTGTCCCTTCCAGATATGGAAACCACTGATAAGGAAAGGGTCCGATTTCTTCAGATTCACTGAACAGCAGCATAGCAGGAAGATCAGCTCCCACACTACCCCAATGATAGGAATGGCTTTGCATTAAACAAAAACCTTGAAGGCTTGTGTGACAAAATCAAACTCTTTATGACTGATTTCTTCTACCTTATTATTTACTGGCTGTACACAGCAATGAAGTTCATATTATGCAGAGGCATATCTGCAAGTGTGTGAATTCTGGGAGAACAGCTGAGCTTCACTTCACTGGAAATTAGCTCAGTGACTCACAGAAGTGCTGAAAGAAATGCAAGTCTGTAGCCATCACAGAGCCTTCTCTACTCTTTTGATTAAATCTCTGCTGCCTACAAGAAAAAGAATTTGCAGGTAAACCTAAAAAATTAGTTTCTGAGAAATGAAACTGTATTTCTTCTCATTCTTATGCTAGGAATAAAGATTTTGTGCTTGGGTTGTTCAATGCTTGAGCAGGAGCATGTATCCGGAAGTGTGTGTATGTTGCCACCAAGACCCTCACAAGGATAAAAGGAGATTAACAATGGAGTTGACAAAAAAGAACAAAAAAGAGCGTGTAGTTCTGAATACAACAGGAAATCAAATGCTGTTTTTACTTTTTCTTTGAGGATAAAACTTCAATTTATAAGGAGAATAATAAGTTTCCCTTCTGCATGTAATTTATGGAAAGATCTAGACCTGCAATGGAGGGCAGGGATAAAAGGGAAACCCCAAATTTGCTACAGATGAGAAGATTATTAAAAATGTATAACTTCCATCTTAATTACAAATGACATAATCTGCATGTTGCTTAATTCTACTGGTGACTTGCTTTAAGCAGTACCTGCACAATGGCTGAATTGTCTTTGGAAGGTCTTTCTGTGTTTGCATAAAATCTCAGCTGTGACATAAATTATTAAAGTCAGAAATTTCTGTTTCTGTTACCATCTCTTAGAGGCTTCTTTTTGATTAAAACCCATTATATTGCCCAAGAAAAATTCAGCTGCACCAAAGAAACTGCAGTAAATGAGTTTTAAGTTAAACAGGGTTCACTTCCTGAGAGTGCAGAGAAACTGAAAGAATCTTTATAGGGCAGGGAAAGTAATTCTTGGCTTTTAGGACTATCTGGGTGGATCAGCACTGCTGACATCAGACTTGGATCAGAGCAGGGTAGGAATTGCTTCACAGGAGAGTTGTCAGCTAAAAAAAAACCAGACCGAAAAAAGACTAATATAATGTCAGCACAGAAGATCCTTGTAGAGTGTAATTGATCAAACATAGTGGTTACTGTGCCTTCATCTCCTAATTACCAGTTAATTTGTTTTTGTTGTTACTAGGTGTAGATCAGTTGTATGAAGTGTGGCCCCTCTCACGATGACAGCTGGGTTTTCCATTTCCTTACAACACAACAGATTTGAGTAACTTGGTATTACAGAGTGCTTTGCACCCCTCCACACTCATGAAAAATATTTTATTAGATTGTAAATGAAGTTGTCTTGTTCTCTGAGGTTATTTTCTACAGCAGTTTCATTTCTTCTGTCTTTTTCTCTTATTTTGTTTTTATTGGATGCTAAGGGCAAAAATGTAAAACAGCATCAGTAAAAGGAACTAAAAAAACCCAAAAAGCTTTAATGTACTTGGAGAGAGGAATTAAATTGTACTTCCTACTCTTCAGTCTAATAGCTTATACAATATGAAATGGAACAGGGTAAGTTCTTTTACTATTTCAGCTTCCAGCAGTGTAGTTATAGGTAAAGATGTTTCATGCTTCCCATTATAAATACTCATTTACACAGCTTTAAAAAATGTCACAAAAATTCACTCTTGATTGAAACTTACTCAATGAGGTCATAACCTAAGAACAGTTTCAGAGAATTGTTGGGTGAAATTGGGTTGATGGAGAGTCAGGTAGCTCATTTAAGCACACTGAGTTACCTGGGAATCTAATACCAAGAATTTTATCGATGTTCAAAATACTGAGGTGTAGAAAGATAGCCTGCTGTGGCTGATGGAATCAGCACGATCACAGGGCTCATCTGAGCCAATTAAAGCATCAGTAATGCATTGTCAATAGGTCACATCAAATGCACCAGTAATTTTTAGGACACTGAGCTAAGAAATGCCTAAAGTATATATAGAAGGAGGGAGGGATGACAAAGAGCTGGAAATGAGCAGTCAGTGAGTGTGACTGCTTGTCTCAACTAGCTCTTTTTTCCAAGACATCCTTGTCTTTCAGGAGGCTGGAGCCTATCTACACACCTTTTCCTGACACCACTATTTTTCCTAGAGTGGATTTTTTTTTTTTTTTTAGTTAACTGGAGGAGTAGTATCATGGGCAAATCTCATCTAAGGACCTTCACCTGCTTCCACTTCAAGCAAATTGTGCTGCAAAACAGAATCATGGTTCTATATAAATACACACACATATATATATATACACAAATGTACACAATATGTACACATACACAAATATATGTACTTACATAAAGGGAATTTTTCTGTCTCATTAAAATCTTTTTAGAATGGTGGATTTCACCCTCAAAACCAGAATTGCTGAAGCTCCACCTCTCCCACCCATCCAATTTGTCAAAATCCCTAAAATAGTGATGCAAGACACAAGTGACCCACAACCTATCTCTGCTCTCATCCAGGGACATTTTTGCCTTGTACCTTGGTAAGGCAGGTCTCTATCTAACTATTGGGTTCTGGCATCAGTTCTTTGTCTCAGGAAATACTTATTTGATTGTACATTGTGGAGCAGGTAAAGAGAAGAGACTGAGGATATATATCATGATTAAGCAATTAAGGAACTAAATTAGGGCACAGCAGGATCAAGTAAAATCATGATGAAGTAGAAACTCCTAAGGAACTAGTGCAGTTTCTGTGCTTCCTTGCTTTTGCACTCTGGGTTTACAGGCATGCAGTAGGTCTCTTCCTTGTAGCTTGGTGGTTTAGATGCTAAGCCCAGTAGGGCCTTAAGAACTAAAGCACATTTTGTTTTTTCAGTGATTTTCCATAAGTCACTAGTATAGCACATACAGAGGCCAGTGACCATCGGTTATACCTCCCTGGTTCTGTGGTCAAAGCAGATCAGAGATATTTCTTTCAAAAATATCTGACTTAAGAATCTGAGTTCCATTTTCACAAAGGCTTTAGCACACAGTAGCTGAAAGAAGGGATTTTTTAGGGCTTCAGTGACAAATACCTACATCCCCTTGCTTTTATTTGGGATTTGACATCCATATGCACCACTTAGTCATCTGTCTTTACCATGGTGCAATGTCTGATGTTTCATCTGAGTTCTGAAAATTTCTTCTCATTCTGAGTTCTGAAAATTACCACTAATGTACCACATGGTACCTGCAAAGTGGACTGGACTTCAGCTGATTCCCACTCTTTGCAGTTGCTGTGGGAAGAGGTTGCATCCAGACAGCCCCCACTGTTTGGATGACTTACAGCAACACAAAGTACAATGCTATTAACACAGATGAAATAATCTGAGAGAATAAACCTGAGAAAAAGATGCAAAATTAAGGTCTTCATTTGCTAGTACGATTTCACATATCCTGAGGAAGAATTAAGTCCACTCTGCTGGCTTTGCTTCAGGATTTCTTTGCCCATATCAGCTTTTTTATTTTTTCTTTCGTCATTTAGTTGATAAAATTACAAGTGAAAATATCACCATGGGGGTTATGGAAAAGAAAAAGAATACTCAGTGACTAATGTCTTCTTGCGTTCAGTGGTTTCAGTGATGCCCTCCACATCTTATTTATTTTTCCAGGCAAGGTCATTTTCTCTAAATTATAGACACAAATAGCAACTTTAAAATTCCTCCTTTCCAATAATACCCACTCACTTCTTACATGAAAATGAAGTACACCAGCCTGTAAAGAGCACAGACTGTAAAAATAATTGCATTCATTCTCATTAAAATGGCCAGTGATTTGCTGCAAAAGTACAATTTGTGGTGGCAGAAGAAAGTAATTTTTAAAATAAGATATTCATCCAACTATTCATAATATGATTTAATCAGTAGATTGTATGCAGACTTTAAATATAAAATGTCCAAAATCATCATAGTGAATTATTAACACTCGATATATTTGGGAAGGGAGAATTACACTCCTTATTTGCAATGCTGGGAGAAAGGGAAAGAGGAAAAGACGAATTATATCAACCAATGTGCCCATTTTTCATTCTTTGAAAAGTTTTTCATCTTCCTGCTGAGCTTGGATGATGACATCCTAAACAACATAATATTTAATTCTCACAAGTTCCTCTGCAAGCTAGGACCTTAAAACTTATCAGCTTTTAATAAAGCATCATATTTTGGTGCTTTTGAAGATGTCACTTGAACATAGTTGTTATTCTAATCAACAGCACATATGCTTTCCAGAAGCTTGGCCAAGGCCTACCAAATTTCATACATATTGCATTAAAGCATATTTTCTGCCCTGTGGTTCCCTCATTTGTTCTTATAGCCCTTAGTCTGCAAAAACACATGCTTTCCTTCCCTGTATTGGACAAATTTGCTAGAGGCTACTCATTCAATCCCATTGGCTTACGAGATGAAAAATTCATGTATGATGTATTTACCTCTTTTCAAAATCTGGCACTTTTTATGTGTGTGAGGGAAGATTACCTGAAGCATATTTGGCAGTTTTGCAGAGTTCTCATACATGCTACCTGTATATGTAAGCAATTTTCTAACAACATATGGTGGGCAGAAGGAAACCTTTAGAAGTACTTTGTTTTTCACTCTAGATGATTTTAATAGCCTGTAGAGATCTACAGATTTTTTAGGAAAATATGTAGCAGACTATATATAACCTTATTAAACAAAAAGCAGTGCCAAACAGCCATAACATATTGTTGCTATATTTTTGTATGGTGTCTGGTATTTCCAGTCTGTAATTCTCAGGATTAGAAGTTTATAATATGTCTTGTTCACTGAGATTCTTAGTTCATTGGGAGAAAAAAAATTTGCAAGTTTGATTCTGTGCTTGTTTAAAAATAGCACAAATAATCAGAAGCTATTATAATATGTGACAAGAAAGTACATCAATTGTTTTTACTAATCTTTTATACCTCAAAATGTGTCCCTTACACAAAGAAATCCTTTCATTCCTGTGGATCTGATTCTCCAGGGCATAAAACCCATTTTAACCTAAGGTAATTTTATCTCTTTTAATAGTATTATTCTTCAATAACACTGGCGTGGTGAGGTAGAGAATTAGTGCTGTTTCTATAGGGTAGCTTACAACCCTTCCTGCAAAACAGGCAAAGGAGTCCTCTGACTCAACCCTGTTTCTATTGCTCGTGTTCTGCTGTCAGAGTCAGGTGCAGGAAATCATGCAGGAAACCTGCTCCACTCCTACTCTGAGATGGCATCTCTGGCCTCTCATTTGCTCTCTTTGGCCCCTCCTGAGCACAGAGGTCACACAATCACTTAGCTCTGGACTCAGTGGTGGTTGATGGCAGCTGCTTGGGGCACAGACATAGCATGACTGCCAGAACCTGAACACTCCTTCATGCTCTGCATGTCCTTGAGAAACACCCTCCGAGGCAAAGGATTGTCACCAAACCTCCTCGGTTCCCATGGCCATTTCTGGCAGTAGTCAGCAAAGAAATAATGAGCACAGTCTACAATGCGCAGTCCTCCTGCCTTCGGCAGCCTGTGCCTCTCTCCACAGTCTCATTTATTGGTGCCAGTGAAATGCATTTATTAAATAATAAGAGAATAGCAGTGTTTTGCCATTATTTTTGCATTACTTAGAAGAGGATTATTTGTGGCAGAGAATAAAAAAGCAAAGTATAGGCAGTGCAGTGAGTTTTTGTGGCAGACCATAGGTTTCCTGAATTAAAAAACATCGCTGAAGGACACCAGAAATGCAGTGATGTCATTGAATATAGTAGTACCTTCCTTCTATGGAAATTCTCCAGAATCAATATTGTATGTAATTCTGCTAAATCAGATTTACAAGCAACATCCTAATCTCCTAAGTACAGATTATAATTAAGTTTCTTCTGAGCTTTCATGAATTCGCAATCAAAAGACGACATTAATTTATATGACATAGAAAAATGACAAAGATCCCATATAGACAAAATGACAAGACACCCAGAGAGTAGCCTAGACAATTGCTCAGTTTCTTAGTGCTGGGAACCTAGTATTTGATTTGAATTAGTAAAATATTCAAAACGGTTCTCTATGTTATCACAGAGTGGAGCTGTGTGAAATTACTTATGCTGGCACATCTGGTAGTTCCTAACAGCTACAAAAATACAGCTCTTTGGGTTAGATTTACTTACATTTTGTATCAGCCTGGAAGCCAAAAATAGCACTATTAACTTAAGTGGTGGTGATTTTACTCATATGAAATGAATGATTTAAGAAGTTAAATCAATTTGGGAATTTTTTGTTTTAAAAAGCACTCATAATTTAGGCAGGTTTTTTTTTTTTACTATTATTTATGAAAGATTTTTCTTATACTGTGCTTCGAAAAAGTCCCTCAGGTGTGTTCAGGTAATGGTTATGTTTGTGAAAGGTGCTTATCCTTATGAAAGAACAAAAAGACTGATAATGAGATCTTAAATTTCCAACTTGCATCCTAAATTTCATTCTCATTTTTATTACGAGAAGTTTGATTCTGGCATCAAATTTATGTCTAAGTAACAGTGAAGACTACAGTTTGCATGGTTTGCAAATCCACTTTTTAAAGTGAACAGAGTTTCTGTTTTCCCTAGGTGCAGAAAGGTACAGTTAACCTATTTAAGACTTTAGGACAACCACTTCAGCCACATTTGCTTGCATCTGTGTCATACCTATGTATTTGCACGCAGGTTTTCTCCTGAAGACTCTGTGACTCTTCTTCCTCCTGCTGTTCATTCTCCAGAAACATTTTCAGAGAAAGATCTTATCATATTTTGAGGTTTTATTTTATGGGTTTGATCAAACAAAACTCTTTCATTCTTCCACTTCTTGACCACTTCAGAAGGTGTCTTCTGCTTCTTTTTCTGTTTGAATTGATTTGATCTGAACATCAGAGACTGGGAGTGGCACTGAAGGAGGTCTCCATTTCTTGAAGTATTTTAAGAATAAACTCTTTTCTCTACATGGAAAGACCCTTGGTGTTTTATTGTCATCCTACAAACCATTTGTCATAAAATCATTTAACACAACCACCTTCTCCTTTTCCTCAGCTATTTCCAGCTGATAATCACCCCATTGACAGTAATGTACAGAAGTTTCCTCCTTATGTTGTTTGTGTTCCTACTTTTTCTAGTCTTGGAGTTTTCCTGCATCTTTTGATGTGATATTCTGACATCCCTATGTATTATTAATACACTATGAAACTGAGTCATGAGCAAATTTCATTAGCAGCAAACTTTCCATTTAGTTGAATGGCTATTTCTCTTAATATGCCTTGCAAAGATGAGCATATCCCAGATTTGGACAATTTTCTCTTCTTCTTGATATCGAGGATATAACCTTTTTTTATGATGACTCCTTTATTTTTCTATCTTTTGTATGTACCTCCCCTACTTTCTAGCATCTTTTTTGATTGAATAGTTGTCCATTTAGGAGTGAAGTCCCTTCCAACGAGATTTCCCCTTGTTAGGGGATTTCCCTGCTAAGGTCAAATTCATGACAGTACAGTCCTTTGGCCATGAAAAACATTCAGAAGTCTTTACCTTCTAGAAACCTAGTCCTCTTTCTGTTCAATTCTAAGCTAGTTTCAAAAGCAGGGTCCTCCACTGCAGTTGTTATTTGTTCATTTCTTCAGGTAACTTTAAACAACCATGATTCTGGACAAAAAAAAAAGAAAAAAAAAAAAAAGAAAAAAGAAGCTATTTTAGTATCCTCGTTTCCATTCAAAACTCTGTCTAAAGCAATAGTATTCTGTGCATTTCTCTTGTGATTTCCTGGGACACACTGTTGACTGCCATCTCCAGAAATGGTAGCGCAGTCATTGCCATAATGTCTGATCTCCTGGCAGAGAAAAAAAAAAAAAAAAAAAAAAAAAAAAAAAAAAAAAAAAAAAAAGGCTTCCTAATGATGTTTTTCTGTAGTGTTTGCGTTCCAAATAACACAAAGGAGATCTCTGACCTTGTCCAAACCCAAGCCTGTAGGAGCTCAAGTTCTTCCCTTTTGTTTCACAGCAGCAATAGACAAATCACTAAAAATTTCTGTTGAAAAGGGGAATAATCCTTTTTCCTAATCAGTTCAGGAGCCTGACTACAATCTTGCTCTGAGAAGATTAACTACAGAATGTAAGTACTCTGCTACACCTCTGCTTATATTAATATTTGTTTCCTTTCAGGCACCTAGGCTCACAGTCCTCCTTTGTCCATTACAGTAGCAGCTACACTTGTCTATTTTCCCTAGTATCAAGTGTGGAAACACCTCATCTCCCAATTTTCTTTTCTTACTCCTACTCTAAAGCTTCTTTGATGAGTCTCAGTGGCCTTACCCAGACATTTCTCTACTGTAATATGCAGCTGAAGCATGTTCTTTCTATTAATACTTCTATAAAGTTGAATATCCCTGAACTGTCATCATTTAATCAACTAATTAGTCACCTTTCCATCTTCATTATCTTTTCCTCTCACTTTTTCAATGACCTGAAAAAAATTATGTTGATGATCAACTGTTCCTTATCACTGCCACCATTTTCTGTGGACTGGCACAGTGATCCTTGAGGATGCTTCTCAATATGAGAGATTTGTGAGAAATTGAAGAAATCAAACTGCCAAAATATCTGGAGTGTGTATGGGAAATTTCAGATGAAAATATTGAGAATGGTTGCAGATCACGATAGTAAAATACCCAAAGTGAAATTTACAGTGTATTACAGATATGATAGAGAGATTGCAAAAGGTTGGCTAGAAAATACTGCTGGAATAAACAAGACCTTTTCTGAAATGTTCTAAATGTGGTCTGAAAAAAACCCTGTTATGGTTTCCTGCTTTCCAGTCGGAAATAAAGGTCTGCAAAGGTGGCGATATGAAAGACAAGAAAGGCTTTGAAACTATTGCTACTTCTAACAAAATGCTTGTGTTTGTAAGATAACCACTGCATTTTACAATTAAGAAATACACTCAGGCAAACTTGTTTTTCCCATATACAGCAAACACTTTCTTCATTTTCAATAGTAATCAACAAAGTCTGAAAAATCAAAATCGAAATCTCCATTTGTGCAATAATAAATGTCTGCTGTCATTTAGAGATACACAGAATGATCATATATATAATTTTTTAAATTCAGTATAAAAGAATTTTTTTATTATGTCTTTGATGGTACATAAAATATCACATCATTACATGATCAATTTTGTTAGCATTGTGCTATAAAATTCAATGAACTGCTGCTGAGATTGATTAATAACCAAAACAAAGATGAAATATTGAATTAGTCTCAAAATCCTTTGTTTATACAGAAACAACAGATTAGTCCTACCATGTGCTATAAACTAAGAGGTAATGAAGGAAACAAAGGAAGCTTGGCTGGATTCTACTTTCTGTTCTACAGAGTAGGATGTGAAGACCTCTATTCTCTACACAGAGCGAATGGAAAGAGACAGGCTCTTTGAAAAGGTAATTTATCCACCCTTTCATAAACACCTGCCATTTAGACAAATCATCCTGTGGAGATGCCTACCTCCCTCATCGACTTGAGAACGTAGCTGAGTCAAATGAGACACACGCTTCTGGATGAAGATGGTAGGATGCTGAAGTGCCCCCTTCACTTCAAGCCTGTGGGTGAACTCCTACCCCACTGACATCAGGAGACTTCCGTGGCAAATGACCATCACCTAAGTCTTATGAGGAGTGGCTGAGGGTACTAGGGTTGTTCAGTCTGGAGAAAAGAAGGCTCAGGGGAGACCTTATTGTCCTCTACTACTATGTGAAAGGAGGTTGTAGTGAGGTGGGGATCAGCCTCTTCTGCCAGGCAGCTAGTAATAGGACAAGTGGAAAATGGCCTCAAGTTCTGCCAGAGGAGGCTCAGGTTGGGTATCAGAAAACTTCCTCATTGAAAGAATGTTAAAGCACTGGAACAGTCTCCATCCCTGGAAGTGTTCAAAAAACTGTGTGGACATGGCATTGGACAATGGGGTTTAGTGGGTGTGGTGGTATTCAGTCAAAGGTTAGATTTGACTTGGAGGTCTTTTCCAACCTTAATGATTCTATGATCACTATTCTTGCATCTTCTTCAAGACAGAACTTTATTATTATATGTAAATGTTGCTTAAAATATCAAATAATCTTTCCCCCTCAGTCATCCTGGTGTGTTTTTTTATGCTGACTTATTTCAGTGAAAATTCATTGTTTCATAAGGTACTGAAAAAGCTGCTGTTCCTCCTCAAGGAGTCTCATGTAGCCTGACAACTATAGCTCCTGTCTCGAATATTCAGAGATCAGTAAATATTCAAGATGCTTGAGAAAGGAGTACAGTGAAAACATGATTATACCCATTCTCTTTTCCTCTCTGAAACTATTCTTACCCACAAATTCTTGTGCACAAGTTCTTACGCACAAATTCTTATTCCTCATGACTTTCTAGTCTACTCATTCGTGCTGAACTGGAAGATGGACCCAAACCAGAGGTCAAAATTGTCTCATGTTTGGTCAATATTATACAGATGCATAAGGATAAAGGCAGTCCCAGGGATTTGTTCTTTTACATGGTTTGCTGATGGTTATCATGGCTGCAGATTTTACAAGGTAGATGCTAAAAGCAGGCATGAAAGGAGGCCTGAGGAGGGAATAAGCATGAATTGAGTGTTCCTTTTCCAAACCTTTACTGTGTAATCTCAATCAGTTAAACACAGCAAATTAATTGAACCACTGCACAGAACATGACCAAGCACCCATATTTTTTATTAGAATCCTAGTGGAAGTATGTACCGTGAGGCAGAGAGATTCTTGAAATTAAGCATCCAACACACACTTCAAACACACACCACCCCCCCACTCCCTGAATCATTGTCATGTTATACTCAGCATATTTATTAAAGGTCATGAGAGCCCTTCAAAACGTACAGAATAAAGATCACGGAATTCATATCTTCAAAAACTTCTGAGATTAATAACTGAAAGAAAATAAGTGAAAATATTAACAGCTGATTGAATCAATTTAATTGGAGGTGGGGGGGGTTCTGCATTTTACTGTTTTACCTAGTATTGGCCCAAGGCCAATCTCCAGTGCAGATATGCTGGATCTGAATAAAACCAGACCTGAAAAAATATGAAGTCTAGAATAAATCAAATTCTAAGGAAATTTTGACATAGCAGATTCACATCAGAGATTTATTCTGGTATTGCTCCAATGAAATCCATCATTTTACTGCACCTGGAAATATTATATTGTCTAGAAAAGTCACTGGAAAATTGACAGGTTCCCAGTTGTATATTAGTGTATACACTAGGATAACCTTGTTTCTCTGAACCTACAGTTCTTTATACCAATGACTGATCAACATGTAGAAGATTTCTGTGGACTTTACTGTAATTCCCTGTGGCAGTGCCGAAACTGCAGGAAAAAATTGACTGCTTGTTAAGTTGTGTAGAAAGCCATGTTTGAAAAGGATGAATGCATATAAGACACTGAAAGAGCAGACTTGGATTTGACAACAGGTGAACATCTTACATTTGGGATACTGCCCCTCATCAGCAGAACTCCTCTGCTTCTGCACTTCTTGAAAGGCAATGAACACAACTTCTGCAAGCAAGAGGGGAGGGTTGAAACAGGATGTTATTGTATAATGGCAACTTAAATTTGGTCACCAAATCCTCCATCATTTCTACCCTTTATCATTCCTGTGGTGAGAAGAGGTCTATCTGCTAAAGCTGTGTGCTGGATTTTGTTCAAGTGACTTCCACTGAACTAAAAAACTTCCGTGTTCTGCTTTGGCAACCCAGTGCCCAAAGAACAGTCTGCTAATGGACAAGCAACCTGGACTTTCTAGGGGTTGTGGAGGTTATTTAATCATATAGGATAAAGATAGATGTACCAATCTGAGTACATAGTTATATATAGTTATATATATATATATATATAATATATATATATATATATATATTAGTTATAAGTGGCACAATACTGTTTGAATTGCAACTTTCCTGTGATTGCTTGCTTGGAGCATTAATAAGAAATAGCATCCTACAAAATTCTCTCCTTGAAGGGCTGAGTGGTGTAGCAGAGTACTTGCATTCTGTATTTAATCTTCTCAGAGCAAAAACTATCAGTAAATATCACACTCTAGTTCAGAGATCTTTAGCGGTATTTTTTAACTATTTCACAATTGTGCCCATTTTTGGGTTCTCTGTTGCAGGTGCAGCAAAAAGAGAGAATAAAAGCCTCTTTCTGTGTTTGGTTGAACCAGAAGCCAGAATAGATGTTCACCCAAAATCAAGGTAGAAGTTGCGCAAAGAGGGCTAATAAGTGTGTGAGTCAGATTTAACCTTTGTTGAGATTAGCACTACTTTTATTCTGCTATTTCAAGATACCATATTCTGAAGTCCATTTTGTTTCTTGACTCTGCTCTTGGAAATCGCTCCCCTAGCACCTCTTCAGTAGACAGTTCAGCTAAGTGCTACAAAATTCCAGTCACTTTCATCTTGTCCAGGCTGATGTTACCTCTCTGCTTTGCCTTCTTATAAGCTGGTATTTCTTATACTTCTTTCTGTTCAAGCCAAAGCTCTGCTGAAACTAGGGGGGGAAACAGTGAGGCATGGTTTTGGAATACCTATTTCTGTTCTCAATAGAGGAGCTCAGAATTCAAGTTACTAATTGTATCTTTAGAGAAGAGTCTAACCAATTATGCATATTGCACTGTGGTGAGGCAATATCCTTTTGTGTGGGAAGCCTCAGAGGCCAAGACTGTAGGGGTTTTATCTTTTCTTTCCAGTAACTCAGAAGAATAAAGAATCAAAACTGAGTGCTTTATCTAATTGTAACTCAGATAGTGAATTCAATTTAATGTCATCTGGTAAAGGCCAACTATTTCCCTAACTAGGGATATGGAGCCTGAGGGAGCAATGGAAGTGAGATGAAAATGTATAGTCAATCAAAATGCATATTAGCAAAGTTTGAATCTATTTTTATAAAAGTATTGTAAATTTTAAATGGCTGGATTATAGTAGTTTTTCTTTTCTTGATCTACTTAATATATATTCAGGTGCCAGAACCTTCAGCTGTTCCATTTCAATAAAGACGTGTCCTGGTTTTCCTGTACTGTTTGTTCTATCCTTTTTTTTTGGTGGACAATGAGCTCACTGTTCTTTTCTTCACGTATGCATTGGTGCATATGTGTGCAAATGAATGAGGTTGCTCAAAACCATCCCTTTGTGCTTCTGTTTATACAAAGAATGTGTGCTTCTGTTTATACAAAGAATGTGCAGAAGCATTCCTTTATCTTCCAGTCTTGGTTCCTCAACCCTTCAGTAGTTTTCAGTTTTAATGCACCGTATTTCAAGGAGTCCAAGATGTACATGACCTTTTTCCACAAATCAATGATTCTGTTTTTCCTAGCTATTTGTCATGGGTTAGCAAGCGTAGTCCCGGAAGTGATTTTCTTGCAAAGAGGTGCTTACAGCTTTCTCTATGACCTAACAGAACCTATCAACTGGCTAGTTTGAATATTGACAATTTTTTAAGCCACTTAAAATTTTGACCGCCTCTGTGGTCCACATTTAAGAACGGACAAATGCCAGGAAAGCTCTCTCTTTGACTTCCGGCCTTGGGACAGGTGACTGGGCTGGGCCTGTTCAGCCTAGTGGGGCGGGGCCGGGACCTGCTCAGTCTGGGCTGGGTCCGGGCTGGGACCTGCTCAGCTGAGGTTGGGCCGGGACACAGCCATCATGGAGCTGTGCAGCCCTGTTCCACCCACGGCCCCTCCACAGCCCTGTTACGTGCAGAAGGCGTGGCCCAGCTCTACACACCCCCTCTCCAGTGAGGCTGAAGATTCAGCTGAAGCTGCCCTGCTGTCCAGCAAAGATTTTGTGACCAACAGCGATAAGCAAATTCCAGCGGCAAGGCCTAGGTGAGATTAACCCTTTTAGTGCTGTAAGTTTCCTCCAGAACAGATGAAGCCTGCAGACATTAAGTAAAGGAAGAAGAGCTGAAACCCTGAGGGAGGAGAAAGAGGAGATGCTTAGAAGCTGAAATTCTGTTGTAAAGCTATGATATGTCAGAGTACCCGTTGTAATTTCATGAAAGCATGGGGGGTTGGAGCGTTCAAACTGTACTTGTGAGCAAAAGTACCTGTGCTGGAATAAGCAAATCCTGAAGCAGCTGTAATTTGATGAGGAGTTTGAACAGGGAGAGATGGAAGTGATGACGACTCTTGCTCCAACCGGAAGGAGAAGACCTCAGTTCCTAGAGATGCTCCCAGAGATAGTCCTAGAGATGAAGATGAGGAGGACCCTTTTTGCTCCCAGGGAAGGAGGAGGGCCTCTGTTCTTAGAGATGAAGATGCTCCCAGAGATGGGTGAAGACAACTTTTGTTTCTGAACAGCTCAACCTTAAAATGGTACCCCAGTAGCTCAAGACTGGACCCTCAAAAGCAGTTGGGGGAAAAGCTGCAAGTCAGGGGAAGGGACTCCCACATGATGTGAGCAGAGAACCAACCCAGGCAGCTGGTTCGCTGTGATACTGAGCCATGAGAGAACTTCTTGTGGAGATGTCTCCATATCATGAGCAAGAGAGACTCCTCTCCCCCTAAGTGAACTGAAAAAGGTTATTACAGAAGTGGTAAACTGACTGAAAATCTCAAGGGTTGTCTTTTTACAGTGGGAGAAGGGGGAAAGGTGGGGGGAAGAGAAGTGTTCTGAAGGTGTGGTATATTTTTTTTCCCCTTCCTTTTAGGTCTGTTAATAAACTTCTTTATATTCTTTTAAGTTTTGTGCCTGCTTTGCTTTCTCCTAATTCTTATCTCACAGAAAGTAAATAAGTAAGTGATAATTTGAACAGAACCACTACACTATTGTTTTATTTCAACTGGATCCACTCCCCCAAATCTCTTCCTACCACTGAAGCTTAATAGCTTCACAAAAAGTTTCTTCCCTGGAAGAAATATGAGCCTGGCAAATAATGATGAATTCCCTATAAATTGAGGTATCACACTAGCTGGAAGCTGTGCACAGTCAGGATTCTC
The DNA here is from genome assembly GCF_000738735.6 of Corvus cornix cornix. Lineage (NCBI taxonomy): Eukaryota > Metazoa > Chordata > Aves > Passeriformes > Corvidae > Corvus > Corvus cornix. The sequence goes on along the minus strand of NC_046332.1, from coordinate 36,460,136 downwards.
TTGGATGCACATACTTGGAGGCATAGCTTGGCAAGGAGAATTGAAATATTAAGGTGACTTAAGTGACCAAGTATTCTGGGACTGGTGGCATGGTCAGCCACTGTCTCAAGTCTGTAGTCAAACTAGCCTTGCACCTAAACATTCAGCGTTTAAATCAGTGTTTAAATCCCAGAGACATTTCAGAGAAATAATCATTGAGTTATTGGCAGGGATTGTTAGTCTAAGCCTTTTTAGGATACACTGCTTATTTTCCTTACAGGCCAAACTCACACATTGCTCAAACCGTGTGAAATTCTCTACAAGAGTTGGCACAAGTATGAACCTCCTGTTTTACAAAATAGCTAGCAGTTGAGAGCACTGAATCCCTTATCTGAAGAAATTTGAACCAACATTTCCAGCTTCTGCTCATTTGAGCTTTCTGATTTTTAAAGTGCTGCATAAATATGTGAAGCTCTAGGAAATTAATTAAGTCATGAGCTTCCTGAGCATTCACCTTCTGAACTTAGGCTAGACTTTTCTTAGTCCTATTCGGGATGCAACTCTTTGCCTTCTCTTTGCTTTTGTCAACTACTTTAGCTGCACTGTACAGATAACATTTTCAGTTCTGCAACAAAAAATTGATATGTTCAAAATAAAATAAAGCTAGACCTCTTTTTAAACGTAATAGGGAAAAGACAGATATTTTTCTGGATTTTCAGAAAAATCAGGTTTGATTGTAAACCTGTAGTTTTCAGAAATTCTCAGCCATGAAAGCATTATCTTGCTTCAGGAGAAATATTATTGATGTTCATGACTCTTTGGTCCAATATTTTCCCTCTCCTGCCCTCACTCAACGTCTTCTTTAACTTAGGTGTCAGAAGTCAGTTAGTCACCCTTTGCTTCTGTAGCATCCTCTGGATGGCATTCACCTAATCTTTAAACAGGGATCTATAGTAAACCAGAAAACAGCCCTCTCCTGTCTGTGTCTTCAGTGCAGCATGCATCCAGCTCAGCATTTTGCCACTTTGTGATGAATCATATTGTGTCAAACCTTTCAACGTGTTTGCCACAGTTCATTAGAGTTAGAAGGGGCTGTCTGCTCAGCATCACTGGTATGTCTGGGGAACTGCTGTGCTGTGAGACTTACACAATGTTGAAAAATCCCTGCTCTGAAAAGTATCTGCTCATCGGAGGTGGAAGATATGGGGCATACTATAGGGATATTATGGACATAGAAATTTGCATCCTCTTGCTCCAAAGAACATCACATCAATGCTGCCGCGAGGGTTCTTCGGGGTCTCTTTCCCTGACAGAAAATGCTTCTGAACCAGACATGTGAATATCATCCTGTCTCATCTGGTCTAAGCTGCTCATGCTCAAGGAAGTGTTTTTCTTCTGCCTAATTAAACAGCATCATGATTGCTGTGACTATAACTGTCTTTAAAATAACCATGTTTATGTTCTTACCTTTATTTGCACCTTCCAAGTCACATCTATTCACATGATATAAATGTCCGAATTTGTATTTCAGTGTTGCCAACTTTTATAGGCTCATGTCTTCCTAAACTAGCAACGTAATTATAACTGTCTAGCTGCTGGTATTTATTATTAATATGAATATAATGAAGTGGGTGATTAAGCAGTCACTGGTTACTTCTGTAATCACCAGACCAGCCCCCTAAGGAAACTGGGTTCAATAACATGTCACTGGAATGATAAAATCTTAATGAGTCATCAACGAGATGCAGAATTGTGAGGCTCAGCAGAGTTCAAGTCCTGTTTATCATAAAAATGAAAGGAGATGAGGCTGGGAGAGGAGGAGAAATAACACAAAATGGAGGGATAGATACTCAATTAGTGTGATTTGCATTACCTCTATTGGATATCTGACAAATAAAACCTGCTGCAGATCGGCCCTTCATCATTAACACAGTAGTTGCAAAGCCTTTGTTTTGATATAGAGTTCTATTTCCACACACTCAGCTGCTGCCTGAAACCTGCATTAATTCAGAACATGTCAGAGATGGGACCACCTCCTCCCCATCTGCCCCCTATGCTCACCTCCCCATCTTCCTTTCACAAAGAGTATCTGTGATAGGAAGTGATTTACAGAAAAGAGTTTCCAAACCCTCTGGCATCTTGGATCTGCTTATAAAAGCTTGCCCTGATTAATTCAAAATTCTTCTTGTTCTAATAATCCTCTTATTTCAAAGCATCTTTGTAGTTCCTTCACTATCTTTTGTTGGCATGCAAAAGAGCAACCTCAGGTATGGATGTTTAACTTTTTTTGTTCTCCCTTTTTTCAAATTCTTATAGGTCTGGAGAGATGTGATATAGCCTGATTTTTTCTTCCCTCAATGTATTCTTCATGTTATTAATAATTCATATTCTTGAGAAGGGAGGTAAAAAACCAAATTACTCACAGCCCTGTTAGACATAAAGAAGTGACAATGCTTCCACAAGAAAGACTACAGGTCAAGTTGAGACTTGGGAAAAGCAGCAGCAACTCTATTGAACTACTTCCAGATTATTCATAACATCAAGGCAATATGTCAACTGCTCAATAATGTATCCTACTCCAACCTTCAATTAACCTTTTTATTCTTAAGCATTTAGCTTGGTAAGTCACGCAAATTAATTTACTGAGAAGCTGATAAACAATGAGTCAAAAGAATCAGGAGCTGGATGATTAGGTGTTTAGTTATATGGTTTATTATTTATTTAAACTGAATTTTGATGAATTATTGAAGCTTTAACATTAGCCCTGTTTTTTTCTTTTTTTCAAAGTATGTTTTTTCTAAGTGCAAAGATGATTTTCTAAGAGCCCCATATGACATGATCTAAGGCACACACATTTGCTTCAGTAATCTGATATTTCAGTACTTTGTGCCCTTGAGGCACAATTATATGCAAGGAATTGATGCAAAAATAAAAATAAACATAAAAATAAAAAGATCAATTCAAATACATAAATCTAGACGTTTAATACCTTCTCAAACATATTCATCTGTCCAAAGCATCAACAGACCAGATATCATGAGAGACACATGAGAGACACATCTTTCTGCAAGTAGGTACAGCAGAATCTCTGCACTGGCACTATACACCTGTGTTTAAACATGTTTCTTGCTCCCTCATAGTGAAATGGCCATATTTAAATCAGCTGACACACAGTGACCGTGTGTGCCTGAGTGCTCTGCCCTTGCAGCAGGGGAAGGTATTTCAGCTTAACTAATGGGAGAAGCCAGTCTGCATGAAAACTTCACAGAAATGGGCAGGTAACCAGCTCCCCCTTTGTAGGTAGGGACAGAGAGAAGTTAATAACAGTAGAACTTCAGATTTAACCAAATGGAACGCTTCCCCCTAAAACTGATATATGTCTCTGTCCTGCCAAAAAAAGCAAATGGCATCTGATGACAATGGCAAACACTAATTTATGGCAGAGAACAAACATTCCATCATTTAGTTCAGCTCAATTAGAGCTTTTTTTTTTATTTTAAGTGACAAAAAGCTTTAGTTTTTGTATTTCAAACCTGGCAGCTGACAGCAGTAAGAAACCTACTGATTCATGGTGGTAGACAGTAGATTTTACAGATCCAAAGTGCCAGGGTGAACTGACAGATTCCTCTCTTTGTTTCCCATCTCCCAGTTATTCCCCATATCTCAGGATACACATGGTCTTGGAAAATAGTACATGCATAATATACTTTTGCATGTATAGTTTTTCCAATGGGTGTGGGAAATTATCTGCCCTAGGATTTATGAATAAAGATGAGTGCCTGTGCAATTTCCTTTTATAAAATGTAAGTCTACTAAAAAAGTGGGAAAAGTGAGTAGTTACTGTTCCCTATGAATATTGTTGATCAGTGTCATGAATTATGCATGTATCCCTCCTGGGTCCAGTGTCCTCTGGCATTTCTTAAGCAGTAGCTCAATATTTTCTACCACTCTGATAAATCATTCAATAGAGAAAGGGTAAGTCCTGGTTCTTGAGCCACTGTTCAGAGGCACTGACTGATGTGGTTTGTCAAACAGCTTAGTTTTACGTTCCACAGCTGAAAGTCTGACATCCAAGTCTTTATAGTCCACCAAGGTCACAGGGACACAAGAGTTGTGAAGTGTGCTTTCAGCTTCTTGGATGCTGGGAACTGGCTTGAAATCCAGCAGGAAAATTTCTGCTTCTGTAGAGGCACAGGTTTTTCTGATGTTTTTTTCTTTTTCTTTACAGAGATATGAGATAAAAATGGTGTCCCAAGGAGACAGTATTTCTTTCTTTAAGGAGAATTAGAGGTCAGATATTTCTATAATGTTCACAATATCTCTGATAAAAACTGTTCAGTGAAAATAACCCGGGGCTTTCTTTTCAGAACTGAATCTATTCTGTACATCTCTTCCATGTATGTCATGAAAATGACTGTGTAGAAATGATGGAAGAATTCTGTTGTTGACAGATTACAGGTTAACTAAATAATGCTTAAAAGAAAAATAGTGTGGTTTCATTTCAAAATGAGTGGTTGCAACCCAACCCTGAGAACTAATAGTTTATTCCCACTGCTGTACACTACAACTTCCATTAAGTTCCCAAAGCTAAGTGAAATAACAAAGTAACCGTGCTAAATACATCTTTTACTCTTAAATTAATTTTTCTCCTTGGTCAGCAATATCATGGAGCAGATCCTAATGGAAACCATGCTAAGGCACATGGAAAAGAAGGAGGTGATTTGTGACAGCCAATATGGCTTCACAAAGAGCAAATTGTGCCTGACAAATTTGGTCACCTTCTACAGTGGGGTTGCAGCATGTTGGATGAGGGAAGAGCAACTGATGTCATCTGCCTGTACTTGTGCAAAGCATTTGACACTGTTCAGCGTGACCTCCTCATCTCTAAGCGTGACCTCCTTTCTCTAAGGAAAGACATGGACTTGACAGAAGGACCACTCAGAGGATGAGGAATTGGCTGCAGGTTGCACAGAAAGAGCTGTGGCCAATGACCCAATGTCTGAGTGGAGAGCAGTGACAAGTGGTGCTTCTCAGGGATTGGTATTTGGACTGGCGCTGCTTCGTATCTTTGTTGGCGACATGGACTGAGGGATAGAGTGCACTCGTAGAGAGTTTGTGGATGATACACAGCTCTGTGGTGCATCCAACAGGCTGGAGGGAAGGGATGCCATGCAGAAGGACCAGAACAGACTTGAGAGGGGAGCCCGTGTGAACCTCATGAAGTGCAAAAAGGCCAAGTGCCAGGTCCTGCACCTCGATTGGAACAATCACAAGCACAAATACAGAATGGGCAATGAGTGGATTGAAAGCAGCCCTGTGGAGAAGGACTTGAGGGTACTGGTGGATTAAATACTGATGCAGTGGGCACTTGTAGTCCATAAAGTCGGCTGTGTCCTGGGGTGCATCCAAAGCAGCTTAGCCAGCAGGGTAAGGGAGGGGATTCTGCCCCTCTGCTCTGTTCTCATGAGACCACACCCTGTAGTGCTGTGTCCAGCCCTGCTGTCCCCAGCACAGAAAGGACCAGGACCTCCTGGAGATGGTCAAGAGGAGGGAAACAAAAATGATCAGAGGACAGGAACACCTCTCCTATGAAGACAGGCTGAGAGAGTTCAACCTGGAGAGAAGAAGGCTCCAAGGTGACCTTATAGCAGCCTTTCAGTACCTAAAGGGGTTACAAGAGAGCTGGAGAGGGACTTTTGACAAGGGCATGTGGTGATAGGACAAGGGGGAGTGGCTTTAAACTGAAAGAGGGCAGCTTCAGATTAGATACTAGGAGTAAATTCTTTACTGTGAGTGTGGTGAGGCGCTGTCACAGGTTGCCCAGAGAGGCTTGTGTGCCCCATCCCTGGAAGTGTTCAAGGCCAGGGTGGATGGGTCTTTGAGCAACATAGTCTAGTGGAAGGTGTAACCAGATCGACTTTAAAGTCCTTTCCAACCCAAAGCAGTACAGTTTTATGACATTGAAAACCTTTAAGTTCTGTATTTTATTTGAGATTAGTTTACTACAGAGAGATAATTTGTAGGATATTAAAAACACACAATTGAAATGCAGAATCATGAGCATTTGTGGTGGATAGAAGTGGAAGTTTCACCTTTTTACCCTCAGGGACCAAAGATGAGTCCTGTGTCCTGTATCTCTATCCAATGGAATGCTGCAAAGAACATTTGACAGATATGGTTAAGACATTCATGAAAACTCTCTGAAAAATACATCTGACTAATATAAAAGCTTTATTTCAAGGTCTCAAAGAGCATAAAACACATTCTGTGCTTCAAAAAATTCATGCAGATGGAGGAAAAAAAATTCAAACCCATGAATCAATGTCGGGACTAAAATCTTGCTTCTTGGAGCGTTCTGATAAGTACAAACAGATCCAAGGATGCTGCAAGAGGACAAAATTAGCTAACAGAAATTATAATTTATGGCTGCAAATCATGTGGAATATGTGTCAACTCTCTCTTGGCTAAAAGAATGGAAATAAGTAATGAGGGAAAAGACTTCCTGTTTTTTTTATGTTGGAAGCATAATAGACGAGAAGTTCAATCTCTCCAAAAGGCCATCACTCCATTTCCAACACCTTGCATGAAAGGTACTAGATTTACTTCAAGAGAGCAAGAGCTTCCACACTGCCTATCTAAAAGCAGAGCAGTCCTGCAAGAATCATGTATCACACACATTTGACAGACCATTCTATGTCACTGCTACTGAAATCTTTGTTACACCTTTGTCTTGGTGCTTATTTCCTATTTTTATATCCAGCTGGGCAAGGAGCTTGACATGCTCACACCTTCTCAATATATTACATGGCTGCTTGTTAGTACTCAGTAGGGAGCTGATCATAAAGAATCCCAATTCTATTCTTGGCTCTCTGAGAGACGCATGCTGTGTGCTGCCTGGGGAACTGAACAGTCCAAACTGATGTAGTTATCCTAAAAAGCAAGACAGAAAAGGAAATAAATTGGGGTCTGACATACTGGCATGTTGGCTCTGAATCCTTGGTCTGACCCTGCAAACTCTCTTTTATATTAAGTTTGCAAGCTTCCTTCTAAACTGCCATTCATGTTAGGTTGATGACCTTATTTAGTAATAATAGCAGAAAAATAGATGGGGATTTTAACAGCAGTTAGGACTGAGATTTGTTTTCTTCTTTTCTATTTCTGGAGGATATAGGAGTATTTGCTGAAAGTCTCTCTTTTCCTCTTGGACTTTTGTCTTTCTTTACTTGTTTGTCTGTTTGACATGAAATTTTTCCTCAGAATTGGATGGTATAATTCACACAGTAACAGAGCCGTCATGAAATTAAAGTCCCATGTATGTGTGTTGTTTGAGAATACATTTTCCTCTGTATCTAAGTGGTGCTGAAAACTCTCTTAACAGTTATTACCAGAATCTGTTACCCTAGGACTGAACAGAAAAAAGGCAATGAGGCCCCAGAACATTTATTTCCCTTCCAAAAGGATACAAAGAGAAACAGTCCAGGGGAAAGCTTGTCAAAAGACCATTATTATCTTCTTTTTCTTCCCTTGTCCATTTCTCAAGTCACTTTAACACATTTTGTTCACGCTCAAAGTTTTTAAACAGGAGACTTGGGCTTTGTTGTCACACGAGGTCTCAAAGACAGAGCTGTAGTTAAACTGAGTTCTGCAGCACAACCAGACATGACACAGAGCTGTGGCACTGCACCAGTGCACAGATCATTGCTGCTCACACAAAAGGATGGTAGGGCTGGAGATAAGTCTAGCTCACAGGTCAGCAGTGGGTCTTCACAGCACGGAGAAGGTGCCTTACCCACAGAACAAGTAAACCAGAAGAGCTATATTCAAGTCAGTTTTGTGACAGGTTGATGCAGAAGGTAGTTAGCATGTGGATGTAATGTCACTAAAACAGTAATATCACTAAAACAAGGGATGATGTCCAGAAAAAGGCATCAAATTGATGAAGGTTGATTTAATGGCTATATGAACTCCTCTGCTCTTAACATATGAACTGCTTAGCAGAAACACTTGATGGTTTCCTAGTTTATTTCAGTGTATCTAGTAAAGAGATTTTGAAAAGATCCCATAGGAGTGATAGATTAGTTACATTTCTTTTGCCATCTAAGACCACATGTTTGTTCAAGAGAATCATCTATCAGCAGGGAAGAGAGAGAGGAACAGATAGATACTCCTATCCCATCTAGGATACTCACACTACCCAAGAACTATTTGCTTGGTTTTGATTGTATTGTAAATCATTGTATAATATAATTTCATAACTGAAAAAAATAGCCTTGACTTTCCATGGAAGGATATTAGCCAGCACTTTTGTGTTCATCTGTAGCTTTTTGCTGAGGCTGGAGGGAAGAACATCCACTCCTTATTACCATCAACTATTTTAAATCTCCTATGCTACCTCTTCAGAGCAAAAGCAGCTAATAGCCCATGATTTGACTGATAGACAATTAGACCAACAATGAGAGTGAAATTTACCATTGAAAAAAAATTTTCCTCTTGAAAATAGATTTCTTTATTTTCTCTGTCAAAGCACTTATTTGTATAATAAATAAAAATAAATATCACTTACTTTCAGAGCAAACATAACCCTATATGATATTTTTACTGATACTCAACTTCAAGTAAAATTTATACTTAGTAAAAAATAATTTGAAACAGGATGTTAAGTCAAAAAGTATTTGTAAAAGCACAATCAAAAAAGAGCGTTTAATGATACTATCCCAGGTGTCAGAGCAAGCAACCAGTGAATCATATTCCCACTTTATTCTTTCTATGTAGTGGACACACAGCAACACTGAAGATGGGCACCTTGCAATTCAGGTATGGGGCCAAGGCTTCCCCTGTCACCTTCTGGATCTTTTGTCAATATATGTCTCTACATTGAGAATTCATAAAATTATTTACTGTTTATGAGACATTTTCTGAACAATACACATCACAAAGTCCCACAGAATGAAAGAAAGAAACGGTGACAGATTAAATAGTCAGAGGACTGTTGCATAGTATGAGAGAGCACTGGAAGAGTGAGACGAAGGCATTGATTTAGCTACTTGGAGACATGTAGCAGAGGAAAAAAAGAGAACACTGAATAGATCAGGTATACTGCTGGGGTTAGGAAACCAGCCTGCAAAGGTAGAGAAGGAACCTCCTGTGATTTGGACTTGCATAAGAAAGGCAGTAAAAACACACCTAGAGAAGCGGTTTTGACTTCTAATTGTGGTTTGAGCACAAATGCACAGAAAAAAATCACTGCCACTTCCTGAGTAATTGGGCTGTTTGGAGGTTTTCTGAAATAGGAGTTGAGGAGATATCCTAAACCATTTAGAGGGGTACTATCCATGAAAAAGGGGAACACAGTGTTTTTGAAATGTCCTCTTCAAGTCATCATCTGACAGTCTCTTCAGTCAAACAGGGTGTTTGATATTCATACACAGTAAAATGGCACCACGTGCTTTGCTTATTTCAGAGCCTTGAAACACGGGGTGAATTGCTGCTGCTGAGAGATGGGCACCTGTGTAGTTACTCCCAAGGAAGAAGAAATGAGGAAAGAGAAGAAGGCATCTTTCATCTAAAATCAGTTGCTCTCTCTTTTCATGACAACTTGTTCAGGTAGCAAAATGAACAGCAAGGCTACCTATCCTCAGAGAGCTGTAACTCTCTCAGTCCCTTTTCTTTGCTTCCTACCTTCTGTGGGACAACCAGTTCTAAGGAGAATTGAACCAGCCCTGCTTAATCTAAACCATCCCTTCCTTAGCTCCCTTATTTAGATGCAATGCTAACACATCTTTCTCTTCCCCCTCCTGCTTTGCAGGAAACCCTGAGCACTCTTGCTAATTAAATACTCTGCAGGAAACATGCAGAGAAGAAACAGACTGGAGCAACAGGCGAGCACAGCTTGAAAGCCACCAACGTGCTGGATGTGTGCATCAGCAGTTTGAGCAACCTGCTCCTCGTCTAAGTGAGGGTGACCCATGCAAGAGGGTTGCAGGATGATGCCCCATGTGCTGTATGGGATGTGGGGGAAACTGCCTGAACTCAATTTGGAAACTTGTATAAACTAAGAATCAATATTATTCTCTTTTCTTCCCTTCCCTTTCTTTTTTCCCAAATGCCACTTTCACCACGGCTTTCTGAAGCGGACAGTAAGTGTCCAGACATTCTAGGAAGGATACATGCGTATTCAGATCACTTGGGTCATGATGGCATGAAGGGTTATAAAAAACCCATTAGCAAAAACTAGTTTGTAGATACAAAAATGCTGCTAGCAAGGATTTTCTTGCTATTTTCTAAGTCCATGAGAGACTTTTCTCTCAGGCAGAAGAGGTAGCAAGGAATGTAAACAACCAAACACCTGCAACCTTGAAAAGTCTTGTTTATGGTAGAGTAGAAAAATATTTTGACAATGCATGTTTTAGGATTTTAGCCAATCACCCCCAAGGGGTGGCTGATCCTTTGTCCAATTAGACTATGAAGAAAAAAGTCTATAAAAGAGTTTGTAAAATAATTCAATCAATCAATCTTGCTGCATAATTCCTGCCCGCTGGATCATCTCTCCTCCTCCTCCCTATGGCTGTGGGACACGGTGATATACCCTAGGGCTCAGGCCAGCAGTAATACTAGTTCACAAAATTCTGGTTTTCATCTGACTAAGGTTTTAGTTTAAAATACCTTAATGCTGTAACTCATCATTTGTTCATTAAACTAACCCAGATTTGGGAAAAAAATCTTAATTTCACTCCATCTTACACATTTCAGCAAACAGATAAATGGGTTTGATGTCAAACCACACTGAAAGGGGTTTATGTATCTGAAATCCTTAAATCATGACCGAATTGGAAACTTGTTTTCTACCTTACTCTAAAATGATATAATGTCTTAACTGATTGTGTAGACTCAGATGGAAAGATCATGTTTTTAAATTTATTTTCCTTTCCTTTTAATCATGTGTCCTTCTCTCTCCCTTTATCAACCTTGGTTTGTCTTTTTTTCTTACTTGGACTGTAAACTTCAGAAATCAGAGCTGTTGTTAAAATCAGTATGCCTCCATACAATATTTTGGATAGCTATAGTATTGCTGAAATACTCATACCTTTCAGTCCCAAAAGGGCACCATGGCTGTTGCTTCTCTGAAAAGGAGCCTGCACACCTCATTAGGAAATTTGTCATAAAATTACTGATAATTGTTTGGCAGTGCTTCAGAGTGTCACATCACTCACACAACACACATCCTTAGCACATTCTTGCTTAGCACTGAAATGAAACCTCACTATCTTCAATATTTCCCTGCAGGGCTGTGCTACATTAGTCCTACATGCAGCAGATGCACTGTTAATATTTGATGCATGGTTGGGTGCAGGCAGGTTTTAACCATGGAATTTCTTTCCTCCAGGAATTTCATTACTCCAGTAGGGAAACACTTCTGTCTAAAATCTCTCCTCCTCTGTCACAGAACACGCACAGCTACTGTGCAGCCACCTACGCCCCCAAACACCCTGAGCCCAGGGTTTGTCACCCTTACCCCTGTTATGATCCAGTTTTAAGGTTCTTAGAAATGTCTCTGCCCAAATTAAGGTGCAAACGAGACCATATGCCAGTGACAATACTAAGGGTTTTATTTGATGGTAAATATGAGAGAAAGAAGGAAAGAAAGAAGGAAAGAAAGACGGAAAGAAAGACAGAAAGAAAGACGGAAAAGAAAGAAAGAAAAGAAAGAAAAGAAAAGAAAGAAAGAAAAAAGAAAGAAAGAAAGGAAGAAAGAAGTAGAAGATAGGTGGTGGGGGGACAGAAAGAGTGACTGGGACAGAGTAAGGAAAATATCACCACTCCGTGGATCCCAATGATGTTGGTTGATCCTCTCCAGCTGCTCTCTCGGTGGTGAAGGTCCCCCCAGAAGGCACAGAGTCCCATGGGTGCACATGCTCAGGCTGGGTGGGCACGTCTGGCCATGTCCCCCTGGGGTGGGGTCAGTCTCTCAGGGCAGACTCTGGGTCTGTTGCACCACGTGCAGCCCTGTGGGGCCAAGCCTCTCACGTGAAGGTCCCGTGGATGTGCCCTGTGGGGCTGGGGGTTCCACAGCTGGGCCAGTTTGTGTAATGGAGGATGGGTGTTTATTGCCTCTCACCAGAGGTTGCACCATGCACCCAAAACCTCCTCCTCCCCCCTCGGTTGGGGGGAGTCTGTGTAAACCTGGCTTCTGTGAGCTGTGCTCTCCCCCCACCCCAAACTCAGCCAGGGATAGTTGCAGCTGGTGGCTTTGGCCTTTTGTGGATGCAAACCTTTCCCTCAGCCCAAGATGACTGAACAATGCATTTCCCTTTATCTAATCAACAGTTTGACTTTCAGTTCAAAGTCCCACTCTTCAGGGAAGCTTCTTCGGTTGTAGCTTCTTTATAATGAGCAAAACTTTATATTAATGTTTGAGGCATGAACTATTTTCAGTCTCTGACAACTCCATTCTGTTCTACTGCTGTTATCAACAGTTCAATACAATAGAGATTATCTATTTCTGCATGAGGAGTTATTTAAACCTTGAAGAAAATTATTCAGATGGTACTTTTATTAGGAAGTGTTGAAACAGGACTTCTTTACATGTTCAAACAGCTGAAATATTTAACCCAAATCACTCTTTCCCGTGAGTACATGAAGTTTCAATGATTTATCAAAAAACCCCAAACGAACAAGGAAAGCACTGAAAATTTTTTGAGAAAGTTCCAGCTCTAGACCTAAGCACAGCTTTTAATGACAAAATCAGTGAATTAGGCCCCACACTGAAGTTCCTTGAAGGTCTGACAGGCACTTCTAGAGCAGAATAAGGAAAGATACAGGAGGAAGTTATTTTCTTCTTATAATTATCTTTCAGGCTGACACATTATATATTTGGGTGTTTTGATATTTGGGTGAATGTCAATAATTCATGCATCTTCTTTTAAATGTATCTCAGGTGAGTGCTCTCATTTTGTTGTTCTGGTACAAAAATTGCATCCTTGGGAGATAAAATTGGGAACCCTTAAGGCAGCAACTCTCATCTGCACATGACAATTACTTGTGTTGTGTCCCTGCGTATGCATTTCAAGCTTAAATTGATTGAAAAAATGGACAATGAGTTGGCTTGACAGGGAAGTACCCTCTTGCAGAGCAATCTGTGGCACAGGACCATGCCATTATCATCCACCTGTCACATGTGGCAGCTTCTCCTTGGAGCACTCACACTGCAGAAAAATTATCAGCTGAGCCAGCTCTGGCAACTTCCACTGGCTGCTCGAGATCAACCAAAACCAAGGTTGAAAGAGGTTAATGAGGATTTTTGTGAAGCCTGTCTTTAACTGAGCTATCTGAGCACAACTTTCTGACTGCTCAGACAGAGGAGGATATCTGTCTGAGGGTTAATGCACATATATTTGTTTGGGGATAAGCTTTGAAATCTCTTTCTCTTTTCTCACTGGATTTAGCCTCTGAAGGGCATCTTCTCAGCATGGCACAGCCTTGGCAGAGCCCTTTCCTGTAGAAGCTGTGTAATTTAGCCAAATCTTTTTCATCAGTACCCTCATACCACAGTTGGAAACGTCATGAGCCAGCAAAAGCAGGTGTCTGTCAACATGCATCCAGGGTTTCACCAGGATAAAGGCTTTTAGGCTGCAGGGCTTCTTCTACGCCTCTCACTGATGTGGCTTCATGGTTTTGCTCTTAGACCTCTCTGTGATGACCATGCAGGTGCTGATGGATTGGGCAGTGGGCCTTGGCAGGGAAAGACTACAGGATCTTCCTACCACCCCCAAGGCTGCCTGCAGGATCCCTCTTCCAGCTTGTGCCTCAGCTGTTCCTGCAGCAGCTGCTGAGCTGCTATATGGTTTGCAGCACAGCATGCACAGAAAACTCTCAATCAGTTCTGTGAATTATGATGATTTAAGTTACAGCATGAAATGGCTGAACTTATTCTATTGTAAGGATGGATGGGGAGTCAGGCTCCTTCAAGAGAGAACAAGACCACCAATTTTCAGAGTAAGCATCTGAGATGTAGATGCTTAATTCATATGGGCACATTTGAACCTTTTAACCTGCATACCCACATCTCCTCCCAGTAGAGAGAATGGATTTCAATAGAGCTAAAAAACAGCCTGTGTAAGGAAGCACGCGATTGATTTTTGTGCATTTGCCTGCTTAAATACAAAGGATTTCTGATAAATGTTTGAAATCAATGCACCAGCAAGAACCCAGCAGCCTTTGTATCAATGCAGCTGTGAAGCCCTGAGACGGCATGGAAGCAGGCTGACCTCTCCCTCCTTTTGAGCTGGTCCTTGCATGTGCAATAGCTGCCCTGATGCTATTCAGCTCTGCACTGACATTTTTTTCCCAAGATGTGTCAGTTACATGAACAGAGAAATTCAGCAAAATGAGGGCAAGTGTAACCTGTACTTAGCATTGTCAATGCAGGGGGGGAAAAAGGCATGGTAAAAATCCATATTCCAACACAGAGCAACACAAGTAGACAGCTGATCTATAGCTGCCATGTGGTTATCATACTGATTAGACAAATAGCATGTCCACAGCACTAATACACCCTTAGCTGAAAACATCAGGAGGGATCCAAAGCTTCAGCCTAGAATAAAGTCTTATGTATTATGATAGACAGAACAAGGACAAGCTGCTACAGACTCGTCTACATCTTAATCAAGCTCTGAATTAAACAGAAGGCTTCATCTTATTACTGTAGTCATCTATTTGTAATTTCAGCAGAGAAGGGAAAGCCACAGAGAGATTTGCAATAACCTCTCTCTTGTTCCTCAAGAGCAAAAGTACTTCCACCAACACCGAGGCTTTTATACAGGTTTTGTTTGCTGTGCACATTTTCCAAACAAATGGGCTTGGAAGCTAGTGGAATCTGGGTCAGCTGAGATGCTGTGATCCTTGAAGTGGCTCGTTTGTGCAAATAACATGTAATATCTGCATTCTCAAAAGTCAGGCACATTTTCTCATTTATATGCTCTTATTTTTATTTCCCTATTTTTTTTTTAAACAACATTTATTTCTGCCTTCCTCTGGAGGTTTCTTAAGAGGGAAGCAAAAGTATTTTACTCTTCAAAAAAAAAAAAAACGCTGGAAAATTCAATAGTGCTTCGTGTCTCTTACCAAGCACAGTAATTACACAAGCTACAGCAAATATTTAAAGAAAAAGAAATACTTTTTTTCTCATTGCAGTCTTCATTGATGATAATAAAAGAGCTAGACAATATTAAAGAGCTTGAAATGAGAAATATGTATGGAAAAATTGAAAAATGAATTAGCACACAATTGTCTTCCCACGGGATATCTCCTTTATTTAAGGGAAATCTTCCATTTTGGAGGGAAGGTTTTTAGGAATAATTATGGATTAAAGCTGGTTTATTATTTTTATCTTGTTATCTAAAAAAAGCCCACCCTGAAGTAGGCTGGTGGAATTGATGGAATAGCTTGGTTTTCTTTGTTAGGATTAATTCCCAAGGAACAGAAATACATTTAATGTGTTGCTCTTTTAATGACTTCTCTAAAAATGTTTCCCAGACAACAGCAGAAATTTATCCAGCATTTTGGAAAGTGAGAACACAAATTGATCACACTGAGGATAGATTTGTATATTTTTTAATTCTTTGGTAAGATATTGTCTTATTTCCCCTCAAAGAATACCCCTTTGCTGGATAGCCATGTAATGAAAGTTATATTTATTATTCCCTTAAGGCATTAGTTCAGAAAAAAAGCTTAAACCCAGAGCACTCCCTGACCCATCCCTGCATTTCCAGACCTCTGCCTGTCTCTGAGTTGCCAGTGACTGAATTATCCACCCTCCCCTTAGAGGCTGACCTTAAATCCTGTCCTCATCTGAGCAGGAAAAGGCTGAGACCCGCTGCAAGGGTCAGTGGGACAGATGGAGGCAGGAAAGGCTGCTGTCATTCCCTGTCCTACAGCTGTCCCCACAGGTGACAGTCATTGTACGGTCATTTCTGCTGGAGTCCCTTCAATCATCCTAAGGCCTTGAAGGTAAATAAGTTTTCATTCAAGTAAAGTCCTCAAGTGAGGGCAATAGATACATAGATGCTGCCATATCCATTTTCCTCTCTACCTCACTGGTAGTGAGTTTTCAAGGTTGGTGAGGAGGAATTCTGCTTATTTGAGCTGGCAGATTAGCTGCAGGGGAAAGGCAGGGGTGTGATAGTCCTTTTTACAATGTATAGGGACTATGTGAGTCCTCTGAACATCCACCTTCTCTTTTAACATCTTCATCACTGCTTCATTGACCTCAGTTAATGTGCTCCCTAACTGGCATAGATGTTAAAAAATTTTGTCTAATTCTTTTTTTTAATTTCATTCTTTTCCTCATTTTATATCATTACTCATGGTTTAACCACCTTAGTTATTTTCCCCCATTCTTTCATATTACTTCTTCTAAATATATTTTCTTTTTGGAAGTTATCATAACCCTTCACTGTGATTTTCTCTGAGCAGCATTAAAATTCCAATAAAAAAGGATAATCAGAGACTGCCTGTCTCAGTGCAATTTACCTCTACCTAAAAATGGCCTTATTTAATCTCTGGTAATATGCACTTTATTCTGTTTTGGTATGGAACTTCTAAAATGGAAAATATGAGTTCCACAAATGAAGGTTTTGTGCTTTTTTAAACTTTTTGGTGTGCCAATTTAAAGATATTCAACAAATCCAACCTGGGGCAGTGCAGTGTTAAATCTGAATGAAGAAAACAATTAATAAAAAGAGATACATAATAGAGTTCTGCTCCTCGAGGAGCTACCGCATGTCAGCTGAGCATTGGTACAGGCAGGAGGCTGCCCAGCTCTATCAACAGGTGGGATCACTTATGCAAACCTCAGTGAAGAGAGATCTTCATTTCAGGACTCTCAGGTACCAGATTATTTCTCTTCAGGACACTGTAAGTCTCTACTAGACATCAGGCTCTGCCTCAGGAGGCAGAGGTGTCTCTGTCGGCCATAGAGTCCCCTCCTGCAGGTAACACAGCCAGCTGAGGATGAATGTAGTTGCCAAAGCTATCAGGGACTTTTCTCCCTTCCACTAGATTTCTGTCTGACAGTACCAAACTAGGTAATGTCAATAGTTGCCTTTTTGTTGTATTTGTCCCAATATTCAGAAGCTTCATGCATAGTGTTAGGACAAGGGGGAACAGTTTTAAACTAAAAAAAGCAGAGATTTAGATTACACGTAGGGAAGAAATTCTTTACTGTGAAGGTGGTGAGGCACTGGCACAGGTTGCCCAGAGAAGCTGTGGATGCCCTATCCTTGGAAGTGTTCAGGGCCAGTTTGGATGGGGCCCTGAGCAACCTGGTCTATTGGAAGGTGTCCCTGCCCATGGCAGGGGGATTGGAACTGGATTATCTTTAAGATCCCTTCCAACCCAAACCATTCTATGATTCTATGCTCACATGGATAAATGAATTAACCTAAGTTTGGCCAAAAAGCTATCATTTATGTCAGTGAAATTTCTATATGTAGCTAAAGATTTTTGTTTGCCATTCCTTCAAGGCAATTTCTGGGGCTAGTGGCATAACATACCACAACACAAATAACCCTGAATGGGGTTTATCTTTCTCTGGAAATAAAATATTTTTTTGTTTTCCTGCAAAATGCAAAATCTAAAATGGTGTCTTCACTCCCTGTCTGGATATTGCCCATCCAGAACAATTATCGTTTTAAATTTGGACACAGAAATACTCACAAGATGGTAATTATCAGTTACTTAGTTCATCAATTGCTGCTTTTCCTTTTTTTTTTTTTTTTCCTTTTCCAAGTCTTCAGAAACTGATAAAGGTGTTTCATTATTGTTTCTTTTCCACCAAAATTTTGTCGAGGTCATAGCAGATGAAAACATTCTTTAACTAATATTTCTTTTGCAACAGCACAATGCAAAACATGGGAAGCTCTGTCTTTTTTTCTGAGGGTGGACCTGAGATTTGTAGGATGGAATTTCTTGTCCAATGTCTCCATGGTCCCAATACCCCATCTCACATCATATGCAAGTACTATCTTCCATTCAAGGTATTCAAGGGTTGCGTTTCAGTCTCTGTTTTCTTCCTCAGTACAGGATTCAGCACATCAGGAAAAACATCAGTGGGAGCAGGATGCTGCCACTAAAAACCTCTGCTCAATTTGCTTTTCCAGCTCTTTCTTTCCTTCCCTACAAGGCATGAGTGCCACAGGATGAGTGCACACATTGGCTGTTTGCATGGTCCTTGGCCACATCCAGGCTGGGTCAAGGCACCATACCACAGGACCAAAACCAAGGAGTGCTGGCACTCTGATGGGTATCAGTGGGAATGAGAGGGGAATCAGGACAGACAAGCTGGGTGGCTCCCAGGTGCCATTGGATTAATCTCTGTACTATTGATCACTGATCGCCAGGCTGCATCATCCTTCTTCCTCTTCTCACCCTTGAAGGAAAATCATTCAGAGGAGACTTATTAAGGCCAAAGAAAATGTATGTTGACTCAAGGAGAGGCAACACAGAATAATTGCTCATGACTTGCCATTTTAAATGCTTCTTACTCTGTTTTTAATGCTCCTTCATTTGAGGGAGAAGTTGTTATAAAGTGGTTGCATGTGACAGTAATTGGAACTGCGTATAGTGCTCATTAAGGCCTAAACAAGGATGAAGAGGATGATCATCAGGACATATACAATTGATGGTGGTGCTTTAAGTATTATAAAGCAATTCTAATTAGAAAACATCCCAGGTCTTCAATCAATCATCCTTCTCTCATTCACCTTTTCTGTTTCGAGCCCCACACACATTACTCACACAGCCTGAAGCAGGTCCCTTGCTGCCTCCACTGCGCAGTCCCAGTGGTAGTTATTGGGAATACGCCTCGTGAGGAAGGAAACTGCGGCACTAAATGCAGCACAGACTGGAAACATATCTTGGTTCTGCAAGGCTCATGACACACACTCATCATTTGAATAACTAATGCATGTGGTTCTACTACATTTGCCCATTAATGAATGGGAAAAATGCATTTCAAAAACAACGTTTTCCAATTATATCTCAGGTTACTGTTGGGAATGGGGTTTTAGCTAGCTTTTGAGGTATGACCTTAGTGTGTGTTGGTGTGCATAAGAATAAGCAGACTTGCAAGGAATTCAGAAAGTTCTCATTCTCTTTTTGCTATAAAATAAAAAAAAGAAAATTCAGTTTTTAGGAGAAAAAAGTCATAAAAAGGGAATTTTCATGATTTTTGTTTCCACAATGAAAGAACAATAGTTTATGCTTGAAACATTTTAAAGCTGATTTTTTTAATCAAAATACAAAATTCTGTAATAAAAAATGGAAAGAGGACATTCCTTATTTTCATAACAAATGTTTTATTATCAGTTTATTAACAACTTTAAATATTTATAAGAAACAACCCTAAAGCAAGCAGGCATAATAAAAAAAATTATTGAGTGTTTTGATGACATTTTTCTGTCTAGCTGTGCTTCTGTCATCCTCTGCTAACAAACAACTAGAGCTGTCTGAGAAACAATACAAGCTTTGAGAAAAGGCCTGAGAGCAGCCCAGCATTTCAGCATGGCTGTTAAGCAGTCACTGAGCATCAGGATATCTCAGGAGATCCAGAGCCTGCTGAAGGATATGAAAAACTTCCCCAATAATTACATCTGGCTTGATCAAAAGGCAATGCTAGACAAGTGGTAAAATTGAATAATGATGTTTAAAAAAGATAAGAAAAAGTGTAAAAACCAGATTTGTCAAAGTAGTCACTCTTCAAGAGTTTCCATAATCCATCATTAAATAATTCACATTTTGGCACTGAAGTTTCATTATAAAAGAAGACCTAACAAATAAAAGTTTTCTATGATGATTGTCAAAAAAGAAAAGATTGGTGTTACTCTAATCAAAATAAAAATATTTACCTTACAGTCAGCTTAGCCACAGACCAAACATGCTGGTGGAGGTCTGATTCCTGATTTCCTTACTCAGCCCTGTGTTTCCAGATGCACCTCTTTCCTAAGAAATTTACATGATACACTGTGTCTGTGTTACCACCCACTGCAAAAGGTGAAGGAACCCACGTTTTTGTTAATAAATCCCTTGGGGTGGATTAGAGTAAAACGACACGGAATGATCATCTTTGTACATGTTCTACATGTAGGGTTTATTGTACAGCAGTTTGGTTGCACAGGCAAACAGGTATGTAACTGTTTTGGTTGTTGTTATCCATAGTAATATAACAATATGAAAGCATAAAAATATCACTTAAGAAAAGAAAGGGAAGGAAAGAATAAGAGCAGGAAGATCTCACTACCCATAGGCCTTGCAATGAGACTTGGTTTTGCAACAAAGAGTCAGTACCTGCCTCACAGGATTTTCCTCTTCCCTTATCTTGTTCAAAACCCAGCTGAGGTGGGGTGTGCTCACCCTCTGCACCTAGGCAGTTATTTGCAGCCTGCCCCTTGAATGCTTGAGCCATCAGCATCCCAGTCTCTCTTCCAGTATGGCTTGTGGATACATTCTTCTCCCTAGACCTGGAACAGCTAGGCAATAATATCCCCTTTATCGTGTCTCAAGTTCCTGTCACAGTCCAGATTCCAGTTTGTAGGCATATTTGGGGAGGGGTGGGCTTCGCTGGTCACAGATGAACAGTTGCTTCTTTGCAGTTTGCTGCAGGGGGCCAAAGTCCTCCAATGATTTTAGAAATGTCTAAGCCATTAACCATTTCCGTCTCTCACAGGATGCCACTGGATTTCAGACGTACCATGGGACAGCAGCTGAGTCTGCATGTCAGAATGCGACCATGAGGCATCCACATTGAATCACCTATGAGGTACCACTGTGCTAGAGGAGCTAGATTTTTAATTTTTAACTAATTAAGATGAAAACATCACAGTTTCATTCAAATAATGCGAACACACTGCTTTGACTTTTCAAAAATCAGAAACTCATGATAAACAGGCAGTCTTTTGTTCAGATGAGAAGTTTTTAAAACAGACAGTTGTAAAAAAATTCTGTGTACTTTCTTGTTGAAATGAAAATAAAAATTAATGTGGGTTCAATATTGTATTTTTTATTATTATTAGCTTATTTATGATAATGATCATAGCAACATGGGACTGGAATGAAGTTCCATGTAGTGTGGTGGCTTGCTCTTTTAGTCAGTACATGAGACGATCCCTGTACTTCAAATCCTCAGCCATCCCAGTTATTTTCTCTTACTCCTCTTAGAAGTGGTTTACTACAGTTAGATCCCATTATGTTCCCTCTGAGGGGAGCAGACCCCCCGGAATTTTCTACATAAGTCATGAAAACTCTTGAAGCTAGTGGTACATGGGGCTAAGGTAGATAAAATTTACTCCCAGTGACGTCTAGCTCCAAACTGAAAGAGCAGGATTTCTTCTCTTCACAGCTCAAACCACTGCCAATACAGTGTTTGGTGGAAATTGAGAATGCAACCTAGACTTTGCTGTCTGAGACTGACACCTTAACCCTTTTGGCATTGCATCTCTTTCACTGAAGGATGACTACTATTCTATTTCCCTTAAAGAATGAGAAACTGAACCCTTTTTAGTGTTTTGGGAACCTTTACTGAATAGATATGAATTTCATTACTCTGACTGTGCTATAGTGAGATAGCTGATGATACGTTCCTTCCCCTAACATTCAATGGCATTCCAGTATTATTATGGGAAGCCATAATCCTGGCAGTGTGGAAATGTTTGATGAGACATCAGGGTCCAGTAATGCATTTTCCAGATATCCCTCTTGCTCTCTTTCTGTCTTTGTTTCTCCTGTTTTATTTTCAGCATCTAAAGAAAGGGGCATGAGGCTTTAAGAATACTGTGTATGACACACTTTGCTTAGAGGAGCTTACAGAGAGATATAAAGTCTCTAAACTGAGAGATGCTGCTATCCTGCCCCAGGCTGCCCTGCAGAAATGGGGGAATGGGATAGCACGAGGACTGCTTTAATCCCAAACTACAGCTGTGCAGCAGTGCTGTCTCAAAATGAGCTCTCCAGCCGCCAAGACACGATCTGTTTTCAGGCAAGCTTGATAACAATTGAATAATCAAAACTAATCACTATGGTTACTGTTTGGTTACCAGAATGTTCTGCACACATCTGCCTCTGTCCCCTTTTATGGGACAGGGTACCATGTTCCATCACCACAGGGTAATAGTGACTGTGATGTAACTTCCCCATATCTGAAGGTAGAAAACAACCCATGATAAAAGCTGTAGGTAAACTGAAGGCTTGATTAGAGACTTCCTAAGCTGCAATACGTGATCAGACCCTTGGGTGTTTAATAGCTACTGATGGATCTGCTCTTTGAATTAGATTAATTGTCTGATCCTGTGCAGTGGTATCTTGTGGGTATCTTCATTCTGCAGCAGTGAAGTTGGTTATTTCCTGGTTATTACCTTTACATGCTACCTTCTCAATGAGAGGACAGGAAACTGGTTGTCTTCACTTTCTAAGTTGGAAGAAATTCCAGAATTGGCAACAATGAAGAACAGGGAGTGAGAGACCTCGGAAACTGCTGCTGTATCCATTCCAGGTTGAGTGCTCCTCACATAAAATTGCATTTTAAACACTCCTTATTTCTGAATGCTTTGAGGAAAGCTGAACTGAAGCTCAGTAGCATAAGATTGGAGATAAGTTTTGAGTTTCAAGATAATTGTCTATGAAATAGTGACTTACAGGACAGTGCTGCATTACTAATGGGCAATAAGATATTCTAGGATGTTTATGAGACCAAATCCATTCATATTCTGTAAATGTCATGTTTCCCTCTGACTGAAAGGGATTTTCTCAAATCCAAATAGCTTCCAGTCTAAACAAAAGCTGGGATGGGGAATCTGGGGAAAGCCACATGTGAACAAGGATTAAACACAAAAGGAATAATTAAACACATAGAGCCTCAGTCACCAAGGTGAGTAGCTCTGGTGCCAGCACAAGTGTTCTAGAGTGCTCTACCATGGTGCATGGGGGTGGTTCCTGAACCAGGGAACTCCACCTCATAGGGAGCCAAGGTCTGCCAGGAGCCTGTAGCTCACACGGCAGTGACCCATGGGACCTGGGAGGGGCAGGAATCAACAGCAGCCAAGGCTCCTGCTCCTATAAAACAAGCTCATGGGGAGCAGTGGCAACCTGGATCACTGCCAACAGAGTGGGCAAACAGGCCATGGCAGTTCCTGCAGGAAGGGCACTGAAGCCTTCACAGCTCCACCAGGGAGCTATGGCATCCACTCGGCAGAAATGGTTGCACTTGATAATCTTAGGAGTCTTTTCCACTCTAAAAGATGCTAAGAGTCTGTAATTTTCTCCTTTCACATTCCTAAAAAAAAAAAAAAAAGTTTTGATTAGTTTCACATTTTGTATGCTCAATTCACTTAGTATCTCTTTTTTTTTCTAAAGGTAACTTCATGAAGAAATAGGAATTATTGTTATACGCTTTCAATAAGCAGTAATCACTGAGCTTACTGAGCCCCAACACTAGAATTTGCAAATCAGCCTGTATCTTACACAGTGGTGAACTTGGATGTGGGAGGAAAAATGACACCTGATTATTTATATTTAACAAATTTTCTGCTTTTTTGTCAATCTACCTAGAATTTTAAAATGCTGGTCCATGGAGACATCATGTGGAAGATGGCAGATGAAGGAGAGGAAAGGAAAAGTAGTTTGGTTGTTAGATGACACAGATGAATCAAATCCTGGCCACGGTTTAAAATCAATATTATAACTGAATTTCTTATAATTACTTAAACGTCTTTTTTGTTGTTTTTTGTTTATTGGAGTTTTTTTTAACCTCTTTCCTTCCGTATATTTAAGTTCTTTGGTGTGTGGAGACTGACTTCTGATTCAAAGACCAGTGGCAAAGGCAGACTAGTGGCAAAGGCTCTAGGCAAATCAAACAATTTTTTTTCTTTTTTTTTTTTTTCATTTTAATTTAATTTCATGGACATCCATGAGTAATTTTCTATTTACCTAACTGTCGCAGTCCAGCACCTTAATTGTGTCTCCCCTGATGGGGGAGGCTTTTTAGAGTCTTTGTCAGGAGTCAGAGACGAACAGGACTTTTAGCCTTCTCTTTCTTCTGTAGTTGTTTATTAAGTCTTATCAGAGAAATATAAGCCACTGTCTTGACCCAGACATAGCATGAAGTAGAGAATGCAAGAAAAGCCGAATTATCAAGATTACACAGTCTTTTAAAGGTAAATCACCCAATGAAAACTTAAAAGATATTTTCACTTTTCTTCCAATGTCTAGTAAATTGTCTGGTCACATAGACAGGATCTGCGGAATTCTTTATCCAGTCATCCCAAACTTCTTCTACTGCAGAATATGGAGTAGTAGAAGAAGATCTGGAGAACACCAACAATCCTCCATTTTGATGTTTTTTACTTTTATCTACTTACTATATTAAACCCAAATCCTCTAAATTTTTTACCCTGTGACAATCTTACATAGTGTTCTATCACCTAGTTCACACCAGTGTAGATTCTAACTCTTCCCAAAGGGTAGGCAATTTTCTCCAAGGACGAAGGTCAAAAACAGCGCTGTCCAGGGGGGTAGAACCCTTCAAAACAGGCAGAGAAACGTTCTCTGTATTCTAGGTTCCCACACCTAACCAGCTCATGTTTCTGGGTGCTAATTAGTGAGTTTAATAAAACACTTAATTCTCCTTTCTGAAAATAAATTATATTTCAGAGTCGGGGAAAGTAAAAATATTAGGGCAGTGGAATGAGACCTGCTATTTTTAAAATTCTAGACTTGAATCCACTTGAAGATACCTCAAGACCAATTCTTGTATATTCTACTGCGATATCACTCTAGGCAACAGGTGGGTTATATTTACGTATGTGTATAGACATCTTAATTTTCTTGACAGAAAATGATTTGACTTCCACTATTTATTAGCCCATGGCTCATTTTGAAGATAGGAATTTCTATGTGAGCACAGTTAACATCACTGCTTTTGAAAAATCCATTGTGAGTATTAGTTTTGTTATTTCAGGGAATATGAATTTTAAGTACGAGTTCTTTAGATTCTCTGACCTTGGATAAGTTTGGACCTCCAAAGAATGGCAACAAAGCTGGTGAAGGGAAGAACAAGTCACACAGGGAGTGGCTGAGGGAGCTGAAGTTGTTTAGTCTTGAGAAACGGGAGCTCAGGGGTGACCTTATCACTCTCTACAGCTGCCTGAAAGGAGGGTGTAGCCAGGTGGGGTTTGGCCTCTTCTTCCGAGTAGCAAGTAGTAGCACAAAAGTAAATTGTCAAAAATTGCTCCAGGGGACGTTCAGGTTGGAAAAATTTCTTCACTGAAAGAGTGATTAAACATTGGAATGGTTTGCATGGGGAAGTGGTTTAGTGGCCATCCCTGGACGTATTTAAACGATGTGTAGATGTGGCACTCAAGGACATTGGTTTAGTGGTGGACTTGGTAGTGCTGGGTTAATGGCTGGACTCAATGACCTTAGAGGTTTTTTTCAAACACCCTAAAATATTCTATGATTCTATAATACACATCTGGATATCTTTTAATTCAAATGAGAAATCTAAACTACCTAAACTCAATTTTCTTTGCTTTTCTGCATGCTTTGTCTGCCTCCTGAAGGACAGAGTACAGCATTTCAAGATCCACATAGTATCAGTTCATCACTTAAAATTATTTTCATCACATTTGCTGATTGCAAAAATCTGAGTAGTTTAATAGAATGAGTTTTAATGAGCTTACCTCAATTTGGCATAGACATGTCTGTGGACAACATTTCTGCGTCTATATTTTTCATGAAATCATAAAGAAATGTGGGGTTTTTTTAGCCACCTGTTAAAATTTCTTTAATTAAAATTGTACAAGCTGTTTTGCGTTAAAATCACAAAGGATAGGAAAAAGTAATGAAGACATCCAAAAGCTCTGTTAAAATATGCACACTAAACTTTGCCTGGTGCTAGTGGTCACAACTTTGTTATTATGTATGCAAATAGCATTCGATCAATGCATAATGAGGTATTTTTGTGATCAGTTACTTAATCATAGTTCATTGTTTTGGTCTGTTGCACAGTGCCGTGCACAATGAATTAAACTTTACTGTAAGAAAAGCCAGTGTAGGCCAAATTACAATGTTGCCCTCTCTCCACAGACACATTTTTCAGCTAATAAAATACAGTCACATTAAAGGAAGGAAAATTATAGAACAAAAATGATGGAAGAAATTTCCTCTTCCTTCCTACTTATCACAGATTTTTCTTCAATAGGTCAAATTGATTAGAGGTTAAGATATATTGCTTTTGCATTGGCATCAAAAAAACTGGAAGGTTTACCTTCAGAGCCTGCCAGAGCCCATTTTTATATTCTCCATAATCTCTCCTTCATTGGGCCATATATAAAAAAGTTAATTCATTACAAGCTCTCAGGTTAGAAACTCCCAACTTTCTCCCATATGATGCTTAACATGTTTGGGAAGAATGTTTGAACCATCTGCATTGGTGCTTCATTACTGAGTTTCAGGTTCTTCCTTATTTTTTTCTTTGTTGTGTAACCTACAAAATACCTCCAAACAGGACAAGAATTGGTCCTCAGGTACCCCAAGCCTTACCATTTGCAACAGTGGTCTTGTTGTAATTTCCTTCTCCTGAGTACCTTCTCTTATCTCCGTTTCTTATCTGGTCCAATCTTTGTTTCCCCATGCTTTTGGAAGGGGCTTTTAAGTTTGTAGAGCACTTGAAGAAATAGTTTGCAGCTATGACAGTTTGAATGAGATTCATCTAAACAACCATGTACTCCTGCTGTGGAAACATCTGCATCCAATGCAGTCACTTGAGCTACACTTGCACTTCTTACGAATAAACACCCTTGGGGTTTATAAGCCAAGAATATATGTTTTGGAATCAATTAAATTTGCAATTAACTTTGGTATTTAGTAGTACAGACATTCACTTGAAAGGAACTATGAGTTTCAGGGTCAGCAAGTGCAGTTTCCACTATCACGGGAGGTGACTCTTATCCTCGGCTTTTTTATCCTGGATTTCTATAGGTGTTATTACCCTTCAGTATCCATCAGATTTAGCTCTGTGACCTGAGTCCTAATGACTGCCTAGGATGCCTTGTTTCATAATGTACAGGCTGAGTCAGAGCACCTTAAGTTAGGTGTGACCCTGGATTTACTCTGCAACATCTTCTTTCCATATTCCACCTACTTAGTCTAAGTAGTAACAATATTTTAGCAGAGCCTTGGTTTCAAGCTGTTGTCCAACATGGCAACATTTTACAGTTATCTCAAAAATTCTCTGTGCCAGATTATTTTCTTTTTTAAAGCTACATTTTTCATATAATTAAAGTAAAAGAATAAAATTACCTAAACCTCTGAACGTTTCCTGTATAAGACTGGACTTCTCACCTAAGGTTCTGAGATCCTCAGTGGGATTGAGTGTAAGACACATTAAGAAAGTTCAGACAAAGTTACTGTCTGGAGGAATCATTTCTGACCCTCGCTAGTAGGTGAAGCAAGAGAATCCACCACTCCTAACTTTAGAGGCTAAAATGATTTAGGATTGTGCTTTCATGTCTTTCTGAATTCATCAAGAGATTGTCTATCCAGGAAATAGGAAATTCCCTAGGATAGCTGGATCTTTGTGGCTGATGAGACCTCTAAAAATGCATAACATCTTCCACTGACTAAGAGATGAGGTCCTAAATTAGGCAATTCTGTTCAGCACCTGAACTGAGGCAGCATAAATCTGGTAAAGGATGCAAGCATCATAAATAAAGTTATTTAATTTTTAATTCAGCAAATTCAGGCCTGACATATGGAGTTACAAGGGAAGTCTTACTTCCCTTTAGAAGGTACACTTATTTCTGGAATGTTAAGTACCATATTTTTCAGAAGGCTCCCCCTTCATTATTGCTCCCTGATTACGTTAATTTATAATTATAATAATGCAATTTTCCTATTAACAGCTCTTTTGATAATAACATCCGTACCAGATGCTGCTTTATCTTCTTCCTGCTTTGTGGAGCTTTCCACAAAGGTGCTCTAGCACCTTCTATGGATTGCAGATACATTCTTCTGTAACCTGAATGTTAAGCAGGAAACCTTTAAAAACTGTTCTTCTCACTAGAATTAACATCAATTCCACAAACAATTCTTTCCAGTTCAGTCAAACTGATACTTCTTAAATGCATTAAGTTTTCCTTTTAAGGCTCTTTTGCAAAATTCTCTCCTTGTTATTCGGCATCACAGTAAGGCTGATACTCTTCACACACAGAATGACTTGTCAGGATGCCTTTCTCCTGTGAGGTTTATTTTCTCCCGGAATGCTGTTCTTTCAATTTTGTCTAAACCAAACCTAGGCTGCATTAATAACTTCTGCCTCAAAAGGAAACAAGTGAGATCTTCCAGAAGCACTTCTCAAAACAGAAACAACTTAATCTTTGGGGTTTTTTTCCTTTTCTCATCATTCCTACTGGGACAGAGGGGAAGAGCATGCTTACAATGTGTCCAAAAATAGACTATAGTCTGATTTTCAGTGTAAATATTTTACCATGATGAAGAAAGTAGCAGCCTCTACTATTCAGAAAGCCAGGAGTCCTTATTTTACATCCTGGCTTGCCAGTAACTTTCAAGTGATTTGTTTCATCATCAATTACATGTCCTTCATCACTTTTCCCACTCTCATGTTATTTTTCTGGGCTTCCTAGCTGCCAGTGTAACACAAATAAAGCTATGTGACCAGAGTGTAAGTACCTTCATTTCAACACAGGTCATTCAGAAATGTTGTACTTTACTCCAATTGCAATTGTGGGGATGTAAATTCCTCATGCAATCAAACATTCAAGAGGTGGCTTCATTCTCTGGAGGAGTTTGAAGCTGTTGTTTTGTTTCTCATTAGCAGCAGACAGATTACATTTATTTTAGAAGCTGAATTTCTGCCATTCCATTACTCTACATCTCTCCCTGGATCTGGCTCCAGAAATCTTAGTAAGGTCCAAGTACCTGCTGTTGTGTTTATAGATACTAACGTAATCTGGAGTATACACAGTGATAAACACCAGGTGAAAATTAAACCAAATCACATATCCTTAAGGATTCTTCATTATAAAATGTAATATCTTTTTAGCTAAATTAACCACATAAAGCACACTCCTTCAGCTCAATTTTATTTCAGAGAGGAATTGTGAAAAGATTGGTTTGCTAGCATGTGGATATCAAACCAGCTTTGAATTGTAATGAACAAAAAGTAAAGCAGCCTCACTGAGAAAAAGCACACTGCAGAGCCAGGGCTTTAGATGAACAGTACATGATTTTGGAAAGTTAGCAGTCTTCCCTCCTTGCTGGAATCAGGCTAGAAAGTTGTTACTGCAACTTGCACTGCCAGCTACTGGCATGTTGCACCCTGGAAAGCACGTTTTCCCATTTCATAGAGCCTGCCGTGAGAATTCCCTGTTCCATTTGTACTATTAAGCAATGCTCTGTTGCTCTTGGTCATGGCAAAGTGATTTCTAGGAGAAAAGGAAGGAAAATCTGTAATTACATATGTCCACTGTGTAATTTCACACTATTTTTCCTTACCTTAGTATAACAGCTAGAGACCAAGTGATAAATCACAGTGGACTCAGATGTTAAGAAATGTGTGGTG
The DNA here is from genome assembly GCF_000738735.6 of Corvus cornix cornix. Taxonomy (NCBI): domain Eukaryota; kingdom Metazoa; phylum Chordata; class Aves; order Passeriformes; family Corvidae; genus Corvus; species Corvus cornix. The sequence continues at coordinate 36,430,531 of NC_046332.1, read as the reverse complement.
CCATTGATTCCCTAGAAACATGATGTCAGTGATGTCAGCTCATTTTGCCCAATCTTTTTTTTTTTAAACCTCTCAATGGGGATTTTCATGGAGGCAGAACAGTCAGGACATCCAAATTAAGTGTTCATTTGAGTCTTTCATTTTGAAATTACTGCCTTGGCTTGCCTTTGTTTTATTATTTGAGGTTATCATGTATTGCAGTAAAAGGTAGTTTTCAGAGTCCCTATCAAAAGAAAAAATCCCTTCAGTTTTGTTGACAGGAAATATTTCAAAACAGAAGGAAAAGAGTCCTGGATTTTTGTTTTTTTTTTTTTCCTTGGAGAACTTTCAAATGTGTTCCAGTCCAGAAGAAAGCCAAGTATCAAAATCCTAAAATTCTTTGGAAAGTCCAACAGGCATTGTCTGAAATTGCTGTGCTGCTACTCAGGTCTGCATTCCCTCAGCCAGCACAGCCTCAGCATCTAGAAATAGTCTCTGGGTCTAAGACATCTGGTATTAGCTATGCCACTGATTTCCTTGGTGAGTGAGACTAGTCATTTGCTCTCGCTCTATTTCACTGTCCTTATCTACAGAAGGGGAATAAATGATACTGACCTTCTTTGTTAAGTGTTTTGAAAAGTTTTGAAGAGAAGGGCATGGCATTCATCTGCTCTCAGCCTCTCCAGAGATTTTTCAGCACAAGTGGAATGCATTCAAAGGGCCTCAGTCAGGAGCAAGGTTTGCCAAAGCAGAGCAAGCTGTCTGGAAAACAGAAACTGAAGGGAATAATAAGAGCACATCAAAAAATAGTAGATGATCCTAAGTAGAAAAGACTTCAAGATGTCCACAGAAATTTTAAAAGTTTCAGAGAAGGTTTTCAAAGGTGTCCTAGGAAATCTACTTACATTTAGAAAGGTGAATATCGTAAGAAAAGTGAAACAGAAAAGCTAAGTATCTGAAAGACCTATACCAGGATAAGACTGTTACAGCCTGGAACTCTTTCTCTGGCATTCAGGGTGAAAAGCTTTAACCCAAACAACACCCGGTCCTTTCTGCTGAAAAGGAAGCTCCTAGTCTCTTCTAACTGCATTTCATACAGGCTGTGCCAGCTGAGGGACTGTATATCAATCCTCTTACAAGGACCATCAAATTGTCCTGCATGCTAAAGGTTTCTCCTTGCCCAGGTGAGAATACTAATGAGCATCTGAAAATTCCTAGTGATAAAAGCAATAGCAATAATAGCAACAGCAGTAGCAGTAGTAACCTTGAGCCCAGTGAGAGGCAAATTAAATATTATGAATGAAGTATTATTTTTGTGACATAATAAAAAAAAAAGAGTTCTCCACAGCAGATATACTCCCTATACCTCTGTCTAACTATAGATATGCATGAACTATCTCAGTCTGTAGAAAAAATAACTACCCTGGCACCCTTAAGCAATAAAGAGGGTTTACTGCTGGTTCTTGTAATACAGGCACTAGGAAGGTCCCACCAAAATTGTTAGAAAACATGCTAAAACCAAATCAGAACTTCCTTACGCCACCAATCACAGAATTAAATGTGAAACTCATTGCCACAGGATGCTATGGAAATAAGAGGTAATAAAGAGGGTTTAAAAAGTACAGGGATCTTCTTGAAGGATGAGTCCAGCAGGGACTAGTAAATAGGATGGTCCAGAAGTAGCCTTCAGCTCAGAGAGTCAGCAAATCTCAAAAAAATTTCATTCTCCATTTTAAAGTAATTTCTTAATAATCCATTATGGTCTGATTCATATCAGGCTATTTGCATGTTGAATCTGATCCAGTACCTGAGCTGTCACTCAAACTTAACGTGAATATAAGTTTGGGCTATTTTTTTATTTTAGACCTCATGAAGCAGTATGATCAACAACAAAAGAGAAAAGCTGACTGAAAAAGGCCCAGGATTTGCTCACGGTAGACACTGGCACAGTGTGTTATGTTGTGCAGTACCTATGAATAGCTTCTTATTTTTAGAGTCACAGTAAGGTGCAGTAAAGTGCAGTGCCATCTCTGAAATTTAATGAACCCAGCATTCCAGGAAATGAAAGTAAAAAGGTAGAACTTAAAAATGTACCTTGAAAGACGGCTCAGGCAATTCATCTTTTCTATTAGGGAAATCACCTTTGTTCTTAGGTTACTAAAGATACATCCTCAATATCATGCTACGTAACATATTGTCTTAAAGAGTGACATATCCTCAAATAGCTACAGGGAGTTGATATTTAATCTTTTGGGGAAAAAAAGAGTAACTCTGAGGGAACACAATTGGTTTTGCCTGGAGGTTAAGGGAACAAGGCAGAGTTCTTCAAGTGTGTGACCTCTGGATGAGGAAGGTTATGGATCTCTTTTTTTTTTTTTTTTTGGACGGGGGCGGGTTCTCTACTACTTTATGGTGCTTCTGCTTGGCAGAAACTCTGCTTAAATTTCACAACTGCTCTCTGGCCTTCCTTTTGTCCCTTCCTTGCACATCTTTCTTACCCCGCCTTGGAGGAGGTTGGGCAACAGTAATGTCCCTTCATTTAAAGTTAGGGCTCATGAACCTAGCTTACTCAAGTCTTAGCATCAACTACAAGCTGACCCAGGTGCTACTGTCACCCAGTGCCCAGTCACCAGCTCCTGGGTGTGTGCACCTGGCTGTACTGTATATTTACATGGGTTTCCTAGCTTCGTTGTTCTCTTTGAGTAAATTTGCAGTGCTTCCATGCAACTACAGGCATAGGGATGACAATCTGGTCCCAGTGCTGAAGAATATCTGGGTTTGAACATTTGAACCCCATGGAGGTCTACAAAGAACAGGGAAGAGCTTTTGGTTAGTTGGGTTGGTTTTCTGCCTGCTCCTTTAGGAGGAGGTACCTTAGCCTTCCTCAGGCCAAGGGAATTTCACACCAATATATGTCAGGTTTTAGTGTGCCGTAGGATAGGCATTAGTCCTTCTGTTAGTCAGACTCACTCCCTCAAATGACATAGTTTGCTCATTTTCATCCTCATCCCCACTCCCCTTCAGTCCTGAAGGAGACAAGATCAGCAATAAAATAAACCAGCTTTAATAAGCAAGATTCATGGTCAGATTGTTACCTGCAAAACTGCAAACGTTACAATCAATAGAATGTAACCACAATCTTCAAGTAAATTTAACAGTTGAATGTTTTTCCACTTGCTTAGTTTTTATTAGATTTTATTACCTTTGAATTCCTAAGTTTTTATTATGAATCCATTATGCAACTGCAGAAGTATTCTGCGTTCAGGCTTCCACAGCCTTCTGAACATTTGTCTTAGCACTGGACTCAATTACATCAGCTGGGCTTGTTTTATTTTTTTTAAGGCAAATGAGGTATTGAATCATGTGAACAGCATAAACTGTCTTATGGTGGGGTTTTTTGGTTGTTGTTTTTTTTTGGTTTTGGTTTTTTTAAATTTTGTTTTGGTTTTTTGTTTGTTTGGTTTTTTTTTGTTGTTTTTTGTTTTGGGATTTTTTTTGATGATTTGGTTATTCTTGCTTGTGGTTGTTTTTTGTTTGTTTTTTTTTACCGATCCCTATAGGTAGAGTTAAAAAAAGTAACATGTTGAGTACATGTAAGAAGACATTCCACTCTTTCAATGCTCAGACTATGTTCATAAAGCATTCTATGCCTTTATAATATTTTACGTTTTTTCAATTAAAATTACTGTTCCGCTATTTTGCTAAGCAAGTGTGGAGTGCATGCATTTTCTATCAACAGCGCAGAGACAGATTTAGTAACATGAGTTTGTCTATAGACTTCTCCATCCTACACACTAACTCTTCATTTTAAAGCCTTTAGCATTACAGGTGATTTATGCCAACCTCATGATTGCAGAAACCTAGAGTTGAAAGGATGGACAAGTCCATCAGTAATCCATCAATTACTAAGGAATTGATTCACATCATTTGCAATTATCTAACCATAGGCTATTTAACTCTAGCTTTTCATCAGCAAGTCTGCCCTTTTGGTCTGTGTCCTCTCCAGCTCAATTTCTGGCTTGTCATGCAAGCTTCCAAGTCAGATCCCAGCTGCCACACAAGAAGCAATAAGTCACCTGAATTCCAAGGCTGATGCTAAATCAATAAGAGCAGTAAACCAGTCCTTGGAAATTATTTTCCTGGAAAGGGACATTTCTCCCCTGTCACCGCCTCTTTCGTGCAGTAACAGTTTCACAGATGAACACCAGAGATGCCCACTGAGGTCAATCATTCTCCTGTGGGAAGATGTCCTAATATAAAAAGAACAATTAATTAACCTACCCTTTCTTTATTCTATTAAGTACAACTGAAAAAAAATTCAATTTTCTTCAGCACTTAAAAAATATATAACTGTTTTAAAGCTTGTCTAAACTTGCAGCTTGGCTTAAAGATGTCTGTCACCAGAAGGACAGTCTCTGTGCCTTTTTCACCTCTTAAATTCAGCCAAAGAAGCACAAAACCACTCAGAATTGTCCATGAATGATAAACAATTGTGAAAGCCTTGTAGGTCAGAGAGATTTGAGTGCATTTGGAAGCACTTCCCTGAACTGAACTTCCACAGAATTCTCCTTGGAAAGAATGACAGGTTAGTGGGCTAATTTCTTTTTTAAAAAAAGTGGAAAGTTGAAATTCTTGTACATGCTTACAAATCAGGTGTGAGAAACTGTTAGTTGGAGAGATCCTGCAACCAGAAAGCTAAAAGTTACCTGCAAGTATTATTTCCACCAATTGAACAACCCCTGACTATCCACATCATCTTAGAGCAAGTGGAATATGCTATTGCTTTAGTGTAGTCTCACTGCTATCAAGGAAACAAAGTCAATCACACTCATTCTTTACTCAGAGATGTAAGATAGGGGTGATTTCTGCACAGCGATAGGGGTACCTCGAAGCTCTTTTCAAGGTGCTGTATTTCAACCACTTGTCAGTTACAGTCAGGAATATCGAGTCCTTAAAGTTTCAGAGATCAAGGGTATTGCCTGAACCAAAGCCATGTATTCAGTGAACTCTTAAAGAAAGCTTTCTTTGCTCAAAGTTAAAAAGGAGATGAAATGCATTACTCAAGGTCATTCTGAAGCAAAAGGTTGTTGCTAAAGAGAGAGACCATGACTCATGGCCATAAGACCACACTCTCTCCTTGGGTCACAGGTTTCCCAGTGCTATCAAGTGAGGGACCTCTGCATTACATGCTGCAAAACATTCCTGCTGTGGGTACTCCTGTGATTATAAAACTGTTTTGTTATATTCACACAGTAAGTCTCCCTCCATATAGGAAAAGATAATATGTTGTTTGGTAAACACAATTCTGCTGCTAACATCGAGGTTGTTGGGGTTTTTTGACTCACCTGTCTCTACCTTCAAACCTCCTCAAGTGACAACAGCAAAGACACTCTTGGAACACAATGCTCTATTCAGGGACTTCAGTCTTTTCAGCTCAGCAAAGAGAAGGTGGTGAGCAGCTAAACTCTCTTAGACTCTACATGGAGAAGTGTGGCAATAGGGACCTCTTCAGCTTAGCAGGAAGAGATACAATACTCCACTACTTAAAAGGTGTAAAGTAAACAAATTTAGACTTAGAAATAAGGTCCAGAAAGTTATTTCCAATGCTATTTAACTGGAGAAAAACTCCTTGTATGCTAGGGACTTTCCTAACCAAAAATGGATGCTATTTTAAAAGTACAATAGTATTTCAGACAGATAAACTATTTAAAGAAAAGTCATAGATAAACTACATGCATGCCATAAAAAATGCTAAGTTTCTACAAAATATAAAATTTATACAAAATATTACATTTGAAGTGTCTCATTTTAAAACCTAGGAACTACTGGAAATAATAAGGATTTACATCAAGAGATAGTGGCCTAAGGAGGAATGGTGATAATGCATCTACTTTGGGGGCCAAACAAATTCAGCAGAACACTTGAATGGTGCCTTATTACAAATCCATGAGGATTTGTAAAGCTGTCTCTAGGATTTGACTGAGGTGAGAATCCATTGCACTGTGAAAAAATCTGAGATTGTGTGGGCCTGGTGCTGCCCACACTCTGGCTGTGCCTGCTGTGGTGGTAAAAAGCAGCATAACCAGACAAGATCCTTGCAAGGGGCTCTCTGAGGTGATTGTCTGGCCATGCCATGCTTGTACTTACATGGCATCTTCCACCTGGGTATTGGCATGCTGGGCTGAGCAGGCAGCTGTCTTCTCTGATATATCTCCTGCCCTGACCAAAAAAAATTCGTATTCCTGGCCAAGCAACAGGGATTTTACTCTTATTGATGCTCCTGCTTGGATACAAGGAGGTTCTGCACCAGCTTCTCAAATCAGAATTCAGGAGCATCCCTCCTGCTCCTCTGCTCTCACTTTCACTGTATGATGTTTTGGCCAACCCAGTGCAGTTCATCCCTTCTCTGCCCAGAGCTCTTTATACCTCTCACATCTGCACAAGGACAGATAGCTTCAACAGAATCTGAGACAGATCTTAACACTTGTATTATGTTGTTCTTATCCCTGCTAAGAGGGTGCACCCAAGGAGTTACACTCCCTTCATCTGCCTGTGTCACTCCTATGGCACCCCAGGGCTTTCAGAAAGAGAATGACATGTAAATCAAACAGTTGCCATTGATAACAAGTAAAATCTAATCTAACCAAATCTGGCCTAATCTAGTGTAACTGCTGTTATATATTAATGTGTGGTTTAATAAATGCAGTTATATCTATAACATTATAGTTCTATACTACTCTATACTGTGTTGCAATATAATTACAGATCCATTGCACCAGGAAGTCTTTTGATTTGAGAGGGAAAAAAGAGATTGGAGTTGAATAAATTATAGATTAGAAGGGAAATAACAAATGGACTGCAATGGCTCAGAGAGCATGGGAATTTGAATTTTTATAAGGATTTATTATGTTTACTGTATCTGCATTAGTAAAAACTGCAACTGCCTGAGCAAAACTTTTTTCAGCTGACATAGCACACAGCATTTATTTTTCTCTTTTTCCTAAAGAAAGGAGAGGCTTTTTTATGAATTAGTGTACTGCAATACTAAGTTTTATATTATCTATAAACTAAGGTAGTAAAAAAAGTCACATCATTTTAACCTTGGAATCCAAAAAGGAATGTGGTGGATGTGTAAAAATTTAATGCTCTCCAGTGTCTGGTTAAGTGGTCAGTGCTGATGAGTGGGAGTTTTAATTTGTCTCACAGCAGTATATTTTCTTGTCATTTTCTTCCCAAGGGTTCTCTGAAGTTTGGGCTGCATTTCCAAAGCAACTAGGCCAAGAAACCAGTCTGCTGGTGAGGAGATGAGGAGATCCTTACTGAAGCTTTTCTGGTAATTTGAGGGTCAGCTAAATATTAAGCTCTTCTCCCATATCAGAGGTGTTTTCATTGTGCTGTGTGTCTTGCAACCAAGTTGTTTCAGTCTAAAGAAAAAAAAAAAAGGCATTTATGCATGGTAGTTGGAATGTGCTACATTTCTCCCTCACATCCCAGACCTGGAGTTGTTCAGGTGCATATGGTACCTGTCTAAATAAAGCTGGTGTCATGAGTTGCAGTTGTATGATAAGCATATAAGGTGATAATGCCCTTACTCTACAAAGACTTATGGCTTTTACAGTATCTCACTTGGCAGCTGTATTGTGGAAAAACAAAATATAAATAATTCATCACTAAACTACGCTAAAATACATTTTGATGCAAGCTCCCGCTTCAGCCAGTGACAGTTCTGGATGAAAAGCTGAACTGGTCTGAACAAACCCCAAAATTTCCCTTCTTTTTATCTTCTTGTCTTAGATCAAAGCAAATGAAAAGCAAACACAGGCTCTCTGGTTGAATGGAGTAAACAAGGCAGTTTCATAAGCATGGGTTTTCAAAAAAGTTATGCAGATATTTTACTCTTTTAACTGTTTACTAATATGTAAATCCAAGTCAAATGTAACTGAATGGGTTGGTTTGGATATTGAGGTATTTGCTATTTTTCAAAAATGTCTATTCTCCTCTGAGTTCCTCCCTGTGCTTGTGTAAAATATTGTCTTTTCTTCTCTCTGACAATCCTGACAACAAAAGATGATGCCGTAAAAGTCTATGGACTACATGTTTGTGTGGTTGTGTGTAGTGCTTGCAAATCCTATGGGATAAGATCTGCCATATAAATGTAAAGATAAATCACAGTCTTCTTTGAACTGATGACCCTTTGTTGCTGTCTTTTTTGACAGGATAAGCAGCATGAATAGCAATTCTCAGAATAAAATGCCACAATAAATCCTGTTCCTTGCTAATTTTTCAAAATCTAGGCTATCTTCACGTATTTAAGGACTTAGTGTTGAGTATTTTCTTCAAAGTGAAAAATAAATAAAAGGCAAAGTTTAGGCTAGAATAAAATTTCAAAGCAGCTCTAAACTTGTGGGTTTGATTTGTAGTTTCAGAAATGAAATATGTACCTCTGACTGTAGCTCTTGCTGAAAGGCAAGAAAATTGTGCTAGTTTTTATCTTTTTATTTCTTAGACCTACCATTTTTCTCTCTTTTTCTTTTTTTCTTCCCTGCTGGATGTTTTCCATAAGCCAGAAGTCCATTACCCACAGAAAAGGCTCTGCTGATTTCTTTGAAACTTTGTGCACTCTCAAACATTGCATTAAATACTGTGTATTGTCAGTGTCTGGGCTTAAATTTCTAACCCAATGCTCTACCAGAGATACGTAAGCCAGGTCTTGCTTGTCTATGAAATGTCATAGCATTTTATCAAAATACTAAATAAATTTTCACATCTAACAGCTATGTATGCAAAGAATCTCTGTTACCATGCTGCTTTCTTTAAGAAAGAGATACAAATTAGTAGTTCCTATAAGTTTACTGATCCTTGCTTTTAAACTTGTCTTTTCACCAACAAAAATAACATTTACATTACAATTGTCTGAACTTGAAACATGCATTATTTGGAATTTTGGACACCATCATACCTCAGAGATGTCAGTGCAACGTTAAAGCAACTGCAATGAACTGGCTCTGATAATGCCTGCAACAGCAATCTTAGGGTTTTTCAAATTCAGAAGTCTTGTTAAGGTCATGTTGAAAAGGAAGGTGCCTCTAATCTGCTCAGGAGTTGGTCAAATTGTTGCAAAAAGTGGCACTGTTTTTATTATAGTCTGTGAGCTGATTCACTATATTTCCTTCTGACTGCCTCTTTTTTGGCCCATGGTTTACTGGACCTGAACCAACGACTCCCACTGGTTGAGAACACAGAGAGTGCCCTAAACTCATTAGTGGCATGGAAATTTGCCATCCCCATTGTGTACCACTAGCTTGGCAAGCTGATATGATGACACAGGCTATTCCCAGCATAATCCATCTAGTTGTCTTTCTCCAAAGGGAAACATCACTTTTATTAGAGGCCAAAAGTGATAGATGACACTGGGATTACAGGACCTTCTGTCTTCATTGCCAGAAAAAACCTAAGCAGTGCCATGAGTTAAAGTGTTTCTCAGGTAAGTGATTGTCACCATGGCTATGCATAAATGTCAATATCCACTTTTAGCTTTTGACCTTTTCATTCAAACTTCTAACTCTAATAACAAAAATCCTGAGCATTTAGAAGGGAATGTGACTCCTAGTGAAGAACAAATATTATTGCATAGGACAATTAATATCTAAGGACTCATGATTCATCAAAGAACTGGGTTTTGTGTCTTTTGACACTCTGTTCTGAAGAAGGAAATGCAGTGAATAGAATATGTATTTATTGCAGCTTTGTAAAGAGAATGAGAAGAAGTCAGGCTGGCCCAAAAGAAAATTTAATAGTGAATCAGAAATGCCGTATTTTAGAGGAAACAGTATTGTTTCAGGGGTGTCTTGCATGTTGCACCTCTTCATCCAGTAATGTTAAGGAAAGCTCAGGAAAACTTTGCTAAAAGCAGAGAGATTAACTCAAAAGTCATTGCATCATCTGAAAGAGATTGAATTATCTTGTGAAGCAGATGATATTATTGCCTTTTAAAATGTAAAATTCTGGCATTGACGTAAGAACACACAGAACTAGTCTTGTCTCTCTGTCACCAGGCAGGAGATGGACTGTGCAACTCAAAGGACCAAGTCCATAACAATGTACCATGTCCCAGATTCCATTAATTCTGCAGCTTACATTTGCAGCTTTTTGCACATTATAACCACTCATCCTTCCATAAGTGGCATCTATCTTGTTTTCGGTGTCTCAGCTAGATGAGAATTACTTCCTGTTCCTATGAGTTTCCTTAAGAAGAAAGAGAAGGCAAAAGGAATATTATTTTTAAAATTCTTTCTGTGAACTTTCTTGCCAGTGTGGCTTTTGAGCATTTATTTCAATTGAATTATTCTTGGAAGCCATGAACAGAAGCCATCTCACCACAATGCTGATGTCTGAATCTGAGCCAGCCTGTGCCCAGGGTGGGCACCTTCAGGGAGCATGTCAACTCATCTGTCAATTTTAGACATTGACTATAGCATAAGACTACTCACGTCCTAATATATTCATTTCCTTCTTTGGGTTCTGAAGAGAATTTTTTGGGTTCTGAAAAGAACCCAAGATATACAAAAAGTGTGTGTGTGTGCATCTGATTTGAAAAAAAGTCCTGTGCTGTGAACACATCAAAGTATAATGGTTCTTGGGTTGAGGATGATATGACAGAATGTGTTGTCTAAGCAGTTTATATCCTTTGGTTGCTTTTTTCTTTTTTTTTCCCTTCTTCTCCTTTTTTAAAAATATTATTTCTGTAATTTAAACAAGAATCTCATTTTCCCACAGAAATTTTCACATTTTTGTGAGACTCAAAATTAAAATATTTTAACCAGTAACTAAAAGAAAATCAAAATGTTTCATCAAAGGTTTTTTTCTCACCTGTATTTCTGTTTCTTACAGATCCATACTAACTATAGACACTACATGGCATTACCAGTTCTTTCTTAAGGGCAGAAGAGAAGACAACATTGAAGTCTTCCCTGAAAAGGCAATGGAAACTCATCTCTAAGAATTTGTTCCCTAAGCATTTTGTTCAAGGTAACTCAAACTGCTGAAACAAGTTCTAAGAGTTAATTTTGGATTTTACAGTTGGTGAACATGTAAAGCAGCTCTGAGAATGCAAAGATCCGTTGATCTTTGCATTCCTACTGTGTTCAGATATCCTACAGGCACTCATACAGAAAGATCAGCACTGGTTTTTAATTGTACGTCAGTTTCACATGATGTGTCTGAATCCCGTGTCTTGTATAAACAGAGACCTTGATTGATTTCCCCACTGTGCTCCTTACTGTTGCTGTACACTAAGAGAAGAGCTTCATCTGCCTCAGCAAAACTCCTGTTCTGTTTAACGTGGTATGGGGGCACTCAAAACACAACTGGGAGCTTTGAAAGTTTTGTGCTGAGGCTGCCACCACCTGCATGGCACCAAGGTCTCACCTTGAGAATAACTACTGAGTGTGTAGCAGTTCTATTTGCAGTAACCCAAAAAGGAAATCAATCCTGATGCACCTAGGGCATAAATATTTAACTCTTTTTATCTTATCTCTTAAAAGTATTTTTAATTAAAAACTGTGACATTTTTCTTTTTCCTCCTTGTAGAAACCTGGAGAGGGCAGGAGTTATGATAATGCAGTGTAAAAACCTTATCTTTGGCATTTTTAGAACAGCATCGTACATTGCTTGCTAATTGCAGCAGAATATTTTTAGAGCATCTTAAATTTGTTCTTCTTTCTTAATATTCCCCAAAGAAATATAACAGATGAAAAGGTAAAAACCAAGTTGTACTTCTAGATGAAGAGTCCTTTAATTCTTCCATAGATCTGTTAGCATTAAAGGTCAAGACCTTTCCTTTTTTAAAGCAGTATGCAATCTGCTGATCTTGCCTAAGCAGCAGTCAAAATGATTTTGTAGATGGTATCAGATTTTAATTTTTAACGAGGCTTCAAACTGCTGCCATAATTTTTTTCATATTTATACCAGCAGGCAATTCTATAACTGAGACAGGTTTTATTAAACTTGTTCTGTGTTTAACAAAACAAAAAGCAACTGAAAATAACAGCAAAAACTCCATCTCCTTCAATGCCGGATGCTAACAAATTTTTTTTCTTCCAAGAAATGATTGTGTCAAAATGAAAGAGAAATGGGATTATGTGAAAACCCCTGTTTATATGTGTTAAGGGTTTTTGTTGCCATATGAACACACTTTAAACTGCAAAATCCTAAGGAATAATCAGGGATCTATTTTTGGCTCACTCTGTTCCTATCTCATTGACAGGAAAGCCAATTGTAGAGCAAATTGGCTTTGTATAACTTTTTGATAGATAAAGCATGTCTTTGGAGCTATTCTTCCAGGTAATATCTGAATTTTCAAGGATCCATATGCCTTCTGTTGGCAGCAGGTGTTTCAAAAAGAAGTTTATGAACACATTTTTGGGCTGCTTTGCAATGCAGACTCAGGGGGCTTCAGGCTACAAACCAGTGTGTGAAATACTCTTCCTTTTTGTTATTTCCTTTTTGCTGTAATGCAGCATGACTTCACCAAATGAGGTCTTTATATCTATATTGATCTTGAAATAGCTTGTATAGGAAGTTGATTATTCAATCACAATAAAAACCTATGTATTTGATTACTTTGCTACATTTTTTTCCTTACTTTTCTTTCCATGCAGAAGTAACTTTTTTTTCCACAAACTTCCTCAATATTTTTATAGATATTCTAAACTCCTTTCCCCTCCCCCTACACCTTCTTCTCTCTGTTATCCTCCCTTTGATTTTAAATTTTTAACAAGAATACAAATGCTTCCTCTACTGCTGAAATGCATTATTTAAAAAAAAAAAAAAGGCATCTGTTCCAATTACCCTCCTATTCACAGGGCTGTGATTGACTTGAAACACTTTCCCCAGAGAAAAAGATGCCTTGATTTCAGGATTGAAACTCTGTTGCTTGTGATAGAAATACTTGCAAAAGAACCTCAGTGTTTAAATCTCACAATTTCTGCGAATGCTTTATTCATAACCTGAGGTTCCTTCCTCATTGTAAGGCAGAAATGTGGTACATAGAGCTTTTTCAAATATAGGCAACAAGAATTAGGACAAAACACTGCTGCAGAACAACACAGCAGGAACCACAAAAGTAGCACAGACAGATACAAAAAACCCCTTTGTTTAATTATAAGGCATCCACTGCAGTCTGATAAATTATTACTGCTCGTTATTGTTGCTTTATAACATATCCAAGTGGATTCCAACATTCCAGGAATGGAACTAGGTCTTCTCATGACAAATGCTGTAAAGATGTGTAATAAATGTTTATCTAATCTTCAAAACCTCCCAAAGGCAATCAATCCCATGTACTACAAACAGTTATCTATTACAAAACTCCTTTTGTTGCGCTCTGGAGATGCTTGATCTTCTCCATCAACTTTGCAGAGAATCCCTTTGACTAGGTTGCAAACACTTTTATAATTAAAATTAGGTGAGATGAGTCCCACATGAAATAAATGCAGATAAATGGGCCATATTTAAATCAAAATATTACGTGCCTAATTAAGCTATAAAATCTATGATGGAGTTTACTATCAAAACAGTGCTGAATAATTCAAGTCATCTACTCTCCCAGTGGAGGCAAGAGAAGTGCTACAACTGGAAAGTGTGTGGCAGAGGCTTATGAATAGGGGCTAGTGTTAAATGTGTTTTCTCAGTGTCACATAGAAGGCCAGAAATACTTCATTAGTACAAGAATCTTAGGATGCTGAATGGAGTTTTCAGTCATTCAGCATTTTCAAGCTGAAGAGAGGTGGTCAAAAAAACTAAATCCAGCCTCACATCTTTAATCTCCTGCTATAGTCAATGGAATGAAACAGGATCCTCCAGAGACTATTACTAACGTGTTGATTTAGGTGCCTGCTCTAAATTGGCTTCTCCATCAACTGCAGTAGAAGCTTGCAACAGATTAGTCTCACTCAGCTAAAGTCAACCTTTTGTATACCTGTTGTGCAAAAGGCAGGATAAAGCCTTCATCTCAGACGGGAAGCTGTGTAATAGTGTCATCATTTTGTTTGATATTAAAGGTGCCTACAGTTCTCCTAGATCTCCACTCCCTTTTCACGAGGAATATGCATCTTGGTATAGCTGCTATAGTTGTTCAGCACATGTATTTTTACAGGTAAAATGCCCTGAGTCTAGCCCATGTTGGTGAGTGTACTTTTTGCAGTCTAATGATAACATTGACTTCCCCCTGTAGAGCATTCTGGACAATATAAATTCTGCCCAAAGTTCCATAAGCAGAAAAACATTATTTTACTGCTTTGGCTTCAGAAGATGCACAAGGATGAAAAGAGCAGTACTTTGGCAATGACAATAATGCAGTTAACACAAGAGAAGAAAAAAATGCCATCCAGGGGGACGTGGAAAACTCAAGAAATGGGTCCCTGAGAACCTCATAACACTCAGCAGGTGCAGTTAGAAGGTGCTGCACCTGGGTCAGGGCAATCTGAGACATGAGGGAATAGAATACATTGAAAGCCCTGTGGGGAAGGACTTGGAGGTTGTCACGGATGACAAGCTGAACATGAACCAAAGGTGTGTGCTCACAGCCTAGAAAGCGAGCCTCATCTTGGGCTGCATCCAAAAGCAGCGTGACCAGCAGGGCGAGGGAGGTGATTCTGGCCCTCTGCTCTGCCCTCATGAGACACCACCTGGAGTGCTGCGTCCAGCTCTGCGCTTTTCCTCAGCACGAGGAAAATGTGGACCTGTTGAAGTGTGTCCAGAGCATGATCAGAATACAGAACTTGTGCTGCTGTATTTACCCACTGTTTTTCTTACTCCACATTGTTCCCCCCGCCTTTCCCCTGCCCCTAGCCCTGGCCACTCACTCGGGCTCTCCCTATTTGTTCCTGTACCCCAACTCTGCCCATGTACAGCCCCTGCGATCTGACAAAACCTCCCCGGCTCCCGGACCACGATGTCTCTGCCTCTGGGAACCGGCTGGTCAACATGTAACAATAAAAGTTCCTCTGAGACCCACATGGAGGGACCCTTCTGGCCTCCTTTACTGTCACCGTGCTGCGGAGCCGACAGCTAGCGGGAGCAAGTACGCGGGGCCATCCGGAGGGGCTACGGGAGAGCGGACCTGCCGCTCTGTCCTAAGCAGCCTCGCAGCGCTTTCCGAGAAGGCTGAGGCTTGCTCAGCCAAGCCAAGCAATGCAACAAGAACTCAATGAGATCTTGCAGTACTTAAAGCAGCCTTATAAAAAAGAGGCGGCATGATGCTTTAAATGAGCAGATAGATAGTGACAGGAAAAAGGGGGATGGTTTTAAACTGGAAGAGCAGAGGTTTAGATTTGATGTTAGGAGTAAACTCTTTACTGTGAGGGTAGTGAGGCACTGGAACAGGTTACCCAGAGAAGTTTTAGATGTTCCGTCCTTGGAAGTGTTCAAGACCATGATGGATGGGGGTCTGAACAGCCTGATCTATTGGGTGGCATTCCTGCCCATGGCCGAGGGGTTGGAATGAAATGATAATTAAGGTCACTTCCAACCCAAGCCATTCTTTGACTCCATAAAAAAATGTACTCTTGTTTACAAGGTTAGCTTATATGAGAAGGAGATGCTGCTGAAGATGCAGCTTTCAACGTTATTTATAGGCAGTTTGGAGTTCAATGAATGACATCTGAAGGAATGATGAATAATTTTTCTTTTTAAAAATGCTTCTATGAGAAAGCAAAGCTGAACCCTACATATGACCTACATGAACCCCAGTTGTTTTTTTTTTTTTCCCATTTTCCTGCAGGTCAGCTGGAAAGAAATTTCTTCTCTCTGCCACCTCTGATTTCCCTGTCAGCATTCAAGGTCCAGGACCATTAGGTGGTATCAAGCTATGTAGTCCAAATGACATATAAATGGTCCTGCTTCAGTCTTTCTCAGTTTAGAATTATTATTCCAGTTTGGAAATATAACATCTAAGCATCTCCATATTACAAGGTATTGCAAATTTACAGACTACAGTTAGAAATCTTTCTGAAATTGCTTTTCTCAATGAACTCAGGCTGTTCCTTTGAATGACTTACTGGTAGCTCCAGCCTTAATGAGGAGGGGAGCTTGATCACTTCTAATCACTTTTGCCCAATGAGGATTTTTCCACTTCAGCCCATACAAGGGCTACCAGCATTGCTAGAGGAAGAAGAGAATCAATTTCTACCCTTCTATACAGGGTATAGATAATACATAAGAGAAAGGAATTGATGGGAATCTGGCTATGGATCTTGTAGCTTGCCAGCATGCATGTTCAGCTAAGGCAGAGGGAAGAAAGATCTACTCCAGAGGACTTATTGGTCAAAATTTTTGCCACTTATCAGCTTGCACCCAGCTCTGAGCTTCAGGCAACATTAATGAGCAATATTGCTCATTAATCCAGCAGGATTGATGCCACAGAGTGCTCACCAACAGTGGTGAGTATAAATTACTGCAGGAGCGTTATGCTAAAAGTGCACTAAATAGCAAAATTAAATGGTCAAAGCCAAAAAATGGTGCCAAGGCTGTATTTCTATATGAAACTTAAACTGAATGCTTACATGAATGTTCATTGTAAAGCCACTATTAGTGACATATTCATCTACCCTTTCACACAAAGACAATAGCTTATCACTCTGCTTTTCCTACAACTTTCACTTTCTATATATAGCATCTTGAAATTGTGCGCACTGTTTCTCTACCTTACTGACAAGCTAATTTGACTGAACCAGAAGCTTCCATAAATAACAACTGTAACTAGGTTACCACACTATGGCCCATTTATCCTCTTTAGCACAGAAATCCAATAAGCAAGAAGAACTCAAGAATTTCCTTACTCTTTCTAAACATACACAGTCGCTGATCTTTTTTAAACGGGCAGGAACTGGAAGAAGGAAATAAAGGAATTGAGCAATGAAAACTGTATAATTTAGAACATTAAAAAACTTCAAGAATCCTAATTTATCTCTGATTCTTTTACAGCTTACTAATCATCCTTTTTTTTTCAATAGTTTCAGGAGATGATAACAGAAATTATAGATCAAATTTTGAAATTTCCCTTTGCCCTTGGGGGTTTTGTACTAGGTCCAGAGCTATTCTAAAATACACATGTAGCTATTCTAAAAAATTCTGTTAGTATCTTCCTTCATGCTCAAATAACCTTTTCTGCAATAGTGTTCTTGCATTTTGCAGCTGGTGATATCAGAAAGTTTAACTAATTTTAGGAGAATTGCATCTTCTCTTCTCCTCTGATTCTCAATAAGACCAAACCTCTGAAACAGAGAGTAAAAGTGAATTAAATGAAATGAGGAGAGACCTGATCCCTTTTGTGAAAACAAAAATGAATCTAAACTTCAGTGCCCATGTATTTTGTACTGTAAGATTGAAACCCGTAATCTGAATTTAGACATCTAAATCCGCTTGTCCTTCTATAATCGTGCAATCACTGGGAATATAGAAGCACAATTAGCATGCAGTCTGTCTGCTTCACACAGAGATGTTAGAAGCAGATGAATCATGCCCTCAAAATAGCTATTTCTTTTCAGTGATTTGTAAAGAAAGCCTAAAGGGGTTATGGAGGATGGAGATACCTACATTCATCCTCTGAGTGTCATTCTTGATTCCGTCCAACATAACAAATGATTTTAGAAGAACAGGATCAATCTTTTGAAGGAAATCAAATTAGGGTACTGTACAACATCCCTCTCCTCCCAAGAATGCAATTCTTAGAAGATGTTAAAACTCATATCCAAACTTTCAGATAACATGAATACTTCCTTTTTGCATCAGGTCTTTCTAAATTTCTTCCTTCATAGATAGAGAAGGGACCTTTAAGATCCTCCCTTGGAAGGGACATTAAAGATCCTCTAGTTCTAACCCCACTGTCATGAGCAAAGACATCTTCCACTAGACCAAGTTGCTCAGAGCTCCATCCAGCCTGCCCTTGAGCACTTCCAGGGATGGAGCATCCACAATTTCTCTGGAAAACCTGTGCCAGTGCCTCACCACCCTCACAGTAAAGAATTTTATCCTAACATCAAATCTAAGTCTCCTTCAGTTTGAAGCCATTCTCCCTTGTCCTGTCAGTACATGCTGTTGCAAAAAGTTTATCTTTCTTGTAGGCTTCCTTCAGGTGTTGGAAGGTCACACAATTAGGTTACCCCTGAACAATCCCAAATCTCTCAGCATTTCCTCAGTGGAGAGGTGCTTCATCCATCTAGTCATCTTGGTGGCCTCTCAACTCACTCCAACAGGTCGATGTCCTTCTGTGCTGAGGACCCCAGAGCTGGATGAGGTATCCAGGTGGGGTCTTACAAGCACACAGTAGAAGGGCAGATTCACCTTCCCCATAGCAGAATCACTGCTTTTGAGTTCAATCTAAGTATCTGTGTGAATCTTCTCCCTAACACATGCCATGGAATTGTACCCACTAATTCCTGTAATGATCCAGGCAATTTCTGCTTGACCTGAAACATGTGTCTTAGAAAAACTCAAATGCTTTACTTGGGTCAGAGGCTTCAAGTGATGGAAAATACATTCTAGGCATGTTGTCCTGACCTCTTGTCACTAAACTTGTACAGTGCATTTCTAGTTTAATTTTGTTGAGCTTCAACTTTCAGTCACCGAATTGTACCATCTACTTGTCTGGCAGATTAAAGAGCCTTGCACTGTTGGAAGTTGTCTCTCTGTGTAGATATTTATAAATGTGGTCAAGTTACCTCTTAACCTCTTTTTCTCAAATTATTTTTACAACATTAAAGAAGAAAAAAAAAGAAAGGAAAGATGAAAGAAAGTCATATTTAGCAAGTAGGGGCATCTGGACATGTTCTGCTGAAAATCAATGCTACAGTTGAGTGGACCTGAACAAGGAGCATGTCTATTAATGATTTGCAGGGTATGGTTTCCAGGAAATTCTGTGGACATCAAATGATCATCCTACTGGTTTTGTTGATGCTAGTTGAGTGAGTATCACCTGCCCTCTACTGAGGGCAGGGTTACTGCTGGCTGAATTGAATGCAGAGCAGCAGCTGCAGCTTTTCTTGCCAAAGGAAAGGTACAATCTGCATTGATTTTTAAAGGACTAACAGTGGGATTAACACAGTCCACTTTCTCTTTTATTTTAAAACCTAAATTTTAGCACCTCTTCTAAGTAATTTAAGGATTATTTTCTTTCTTGTTTTATGATTACTCTGGGTCAAAAATGTTTCACTTCCTTTTTTTAAAATGGCATCATAGTAAGAAATCAGGCTTTCTCTGATTAAAAAATATTGCTTGGAAGCAAGCATCCCAGGAAGATGGTAGCACTTTTAACTTATTGCAGTAAACATCCTTCTAATTAATTCAGTTAAAGAAGTCAGTCACTACTGGAACTGCAATACACACGTCCGGTTTTCCCAGCCTATCTGCTCTTAGGAATGGTCCTGATCGTTTGTGGCAGCCACAATTCTGCTCAGCTTGCCCTGAATAGGAGATCACTCGAAACTCAGGTTAGTTCTGAGCCATTTTCCATCCTGATCAGCATTTCTCATGAACCTGCTGTCAGCACAGCCCTCTGACTCCCAGGAACTTGCTGCTTCTTTTAAATGGCCTGAACTGATTCAAAACAAATTAGCTTGGGAAGAGTGTAAACGTAGTTTTT
Source organism: Corvus cornix cornix (assembly GCF_000738735.6). Taxonomy (NCBI): domain Eukaryota; kingdom Metazoa; phylum Chordata; class Aves; order Passeriformes; family Corvidae; genus Corvus; species Corvus cornix. Next base: position 36,410,913 of record NC_046332.1, on the reverse strand, counting down.
TATGTATTATCTATTTCACTGCTCATGGTACAGCTACTACAGGTTCCCAGCTCAAACAGAGCACATCCTAGCCCATGTTAGTCAGAGATATGCAATTTAAAGTGCCTGTTGTACTGGTCATTGCCTCTGATACAGGTCTTCCTCTAAGTGCCTTGCAGCCATTTGGAAAGAGCTCTACATTTATTTTAAGTGTGTAAACAGCTAGACCAACAAAAACCAAATGGGGCCAAATTATAAATATGGTGAAGTTTATGAGCTGGACATAATGATAAAGGATTTTGGAGCGATACCCAAAAGCAACTAGGATATAGCGGAGAATTTCCACATGGACAGGACAAGCAGATCTTTTCTGTCCACATGGAGACAGCCAGATGTGGGCAAGTTCCTATCCAAAGCTATTAGTGTGCTGTCTTGTCTCCCAGATTTCTGCCTCTTCCCAACTCTAATCTGTCCTTTCTATTTCATACGAAAAATTTGTGCATAATTTCTTGCCCAAAACCCATGTTTGTACATTCATTTTCTCTAAGAAAAGATGTTTATTTTCTGTGTTACAGACCAAGATCTAAAATCATATTGATACCTGCAGTGCTGTTCTCACCAATTTAAAAAAGTGGTGTGTCATTTTTGTGTTACAGTGAGCAGAATAGCAATGAGCAAGAATTGAAAAATGTTGTTGACGAAATTCCATATGCTTCAAGATCCCCTGAGATTCACAGAGCAGATGTGAGCAGAAATGGGAAGCACTCTGAATTTCTCCCCACCAGACTTTTACCTTAGAACAAGTAGCCAAAACTTTTGAAACTTTCCAGTCTATTGGGATGCTTTTGTTCTTGATGTCATATAGAAATGCCAGGGAATGGCAAAGGACTAAAGATGACTGGAAAATGAAATTTTCTTCCCTGAAAAATTATTTATTACTTGGGTCACACGGGGAGTTTTCAAGAAATAAAATGAGCTTCTGAAAATCAGGAACAAATCTTTCCTGAAAGGAAATAGTCACAGGATTTCCGCTTTCTGGGAATTAAGAGGTAATTTTCCAGTGTATCCTGTCTGTCTGAATCTGCTAACTCTCTACCTGAAGCTCCAGGGAGCAGATGTCTGAGGAGGCAAGGGAGACAAACTGATGAGAAATATTAGGCTGCATCAGCTCCCAGTTGTTCATCTAATGGAATCCAGCCCTAACCTTTCCAGCATGTGAAAAAGTATGAAGACAGGCTTCTGCTTGCACTATTGTTTTACCACAGAAACATCTTTTTTTCTCATTTGAAGTAAACTTTTAAGTATGTTAGGTCCAAATGCAGGAAGTAGGGATCATTTAAAACTGAGGCTGTTGTGGTCTACACAGAAACCTGCTAGTGCAGGTTTATACAGCTGCACAAGTTACTGCTTATAAAACTAAGCAGCCTTTCAAATGCTCATGGGATAAGCTTGGAGAAAATATGCAGGAGAACAGTCCTTTTCACACACAAAACTTTGCTTTTATCCAGAGGTTCTGGATCTGTGCTACCACAAGACAAGACTGATAGCACCCTGGACATACAATGGGTTTGAGGCTTGTCTATGCTAATTCTTTGTTATATACAAATGAATTAACCAGTTCCCCAGACAGGGACTTAATAAGGGCCTGAACACTGAGCAGGGCCTGCTCATATTAATTTATACCTCTGTCAGTGACTTTCTGTGACTGGAGTGTGTGATTCAGTGGAACAAGACAGTCATTTTCCATGTCCCTTTTAGGTGGTTTTCTATGTGAATGAATACATGGATCTGCACCCACGTATTTAACTGCATTCCCATACATATCTTTGTGCATATTCACGTATCTTTGTGCATATGTAAATATTCTTTGTATAAAAGCTTGTGAAAGGTCAAGATGATCAAATATTTCACTCTTCCCATGTTACAGTCAGAGTGTGAAAGTAATCACTTTAAAAAAAAGTAGGGGAAACAGACAGAATGAAGTAATTCCTCCTCTTTCTCCTTTGTCTTACAGCTGGCCTTCTCAATATCTGTTACCCAGCTCCTGCAGCTCTCTGTGTGACCAGGGGAGCTGGAAGGAAACACAGGAATAATGCAACATTTGAGCAGCCCATCTGGGTTAGGAAATGTGGGAAATATGCTGTACCCACAAGAATTGCTCATGATGCTAGAGTGAGTTGGACCCATACTCTCACAGGATACATGCTTGTATTAGCAAGGCTTTTGCGGAGTAGTTCATAGATTATGGTTAGAAACTGCAAATTACCTCACTCCCTACTTGCAAGTTAAAAGTAAGATTCATCCTTGCTCTTAACCTGCCTACTGCCTCCATGCAAATCCTTTTTCACTTGAGCTTTGTGAACGAGAGTAGTGTTGGGCACTGTAAGCCTCTACTCTGATGTCTTTCTGCACAAACCCTGTGAGATCAGGAAACCTCAAAAATATTAAGTCTATTATGAAACTTATATATCAGTTTTTCATAAGCCACTGAACTGGATAAAGACTGTTCTGTGGAAGGCTGAGTTTTACTCTCCAAGTGATAATATAATTTATTTTTTCTTTCAGATACCAAGCAATTTTCCAATCTGCTGTTTGGACTTTAAGCACAGTTTTTCTAATACACCATCTAGCATGCAGCGAACAAGAGAGATTTCTCTATTTGGTGCCCTTGAGATAATCTCCACTTTTGTAATTTATTTCTTTGTCCACAAAATCCAGGCTATCAGTACTATAAATGATGAAAAATGTCATTTTTCACCTCTGCTACCTGTTAAAATGCTGACTGCACCATTCACCAAGGTGCTTCATTTATGTAACTATGCTAATTTTCTTCTGTCGTCCTCCTCTTCATCTTGAAATGAAAAAAGCTAAATTCATTAAGGGGCTTTAATTTTGCTGGCTGGCACAAATTATAGAAATGTAGTAAGTTTATCTCCAGTAAAACTTGCAAAGGTGGAGTTTGAATGAAAAATGCTCTTCCTAAAAAATATTCATGGGGTTTTAGCACATGTTGTATAATTCCATTCCTGCTCCCAAAGAATAATGAGAAAACTACTGGCATTATCTTACTCCGATTAGTTTTTACCCTTTGCCTCAGCCTCCCTGGGGCCAATACAGCTCTATCTTTCTAAAGATAAACAGTGTCATTCAGTCCTCAATGTTTTCAGGTGGACCACAAGCCAATATTCCCTTTGAATCACTGTGTGATGAATAAACAGGGATTTGGAGTTGATAAAAGCTTGAACTCAGGAATTGCAGCTCCATCTATAGTCCCCAGCCCAGGATGGCTGTGGCTCCCAGGAGCTGGCATCTCTCAGGGGAGGATCATTACATGTTTGCCTAGGTTTTAGGCACTGAAAAGACAGGTATGGAGGGCTGAGGTGTTTGCTGCCCTCCCCTCCTGGAGCTATTGAAAGGTGTTTGCACTGAGCTTCTCTGGAGCACTGCGTCTCAGTTAGGGCAAGATGAAATCACTTATTGCTTTATATCACCGTTCCAAGCTGTACACAGAACAGCTCAGGAGCAGCTCCATAGATTTATTCTATGACACACCGATAAGACAGCTTCAGACATTTCAATTTAATGAATTATTATCCTTATACAGTTCCCCTAAGCATCCATTGCTGACCGCTGTCTGAGACAAGATATAGCTAGAAAATTTGTTTAACCCAGTATGAAAGCTCTGATACCACAAAAAGTAGATCTGAAATCCTTCAGTAGTTTTGCATGAGAATGGAACAGTAGAATCTGATGCCAATTTTGTCTATTTAAAATTGTTTAACTTTTAGATGCCCTAACAACCAGACTATTGTGTTGGCGTTTAAATGCTGGAAACCTTATTTAATATCTTCTGCCAAGTATGAGGGCTAAAATCAGACAACTGAAGCCTAATTCAGGTAATGAAATTGTGTTCTAAAAATAAAAAATAAATCAATAGAAAGGGAAAGTATTGCATTTCTCTGATTATTTTCTTCCAGACAGTGGAAGAGAAGAGCAATTTCAAAGCCAATGTGGATTTCTCAGGCTCATGTGGCTGTTATGTTTTAACCCGCTGCTACTAGAATTTTGGAAGCACGTCAGATTTTTCCTGAGTACTCCCCACTGGCAAAGTTGAAGTCAAATCACTGATTTCAAAGAATCAAACTAAGACTAATGTTACTTTTTTCAAGCAGTGACTATCTCATTCTAAATAAGTTATAAAATATAGTACAGTAATTGTCCATATCTCTTTGAGTTGTAGAGGTGACAATACAGAGGTTTTAACTATTTGTACAGACAGTAAAATCTTTGCCCCACTCTGGTAAAGGACACAACCCTATCAATTTAATATCACCTACACAAAAAAACTCTCCAAGAGAGGTTTTCAACTAAAGCTAAAGCTGCAAACTCTTTCAAAAGCAAGTCTGTCAGGGACTCCTTGTTTCAGTGACTTGCTGCTGAACATAGTTATTTGTTGGGGGAGAAGGGTAAAGACAAGGAGGTAAAGCCTCCTGGTTCATGAAAGGATTCCTTCTAAAGGGAATACCCACAGAAGTGGGAGCAGTAAAGATCTGCCTGTTCAGTGACCACATTAACACTGACTCTCTTAAAATTACAAGAATTTTAATGATCAGGATAGGATCTGTTCAGAGCTTATACATGAACTAAGAATTTGACATTTTGCTAACATAATATCAGGATTTCCAGTATGAATAAATCTGAAAAAAACTCCATGGTCTATCCTGTATCAGACTGCCTGCTATGCCTAAGTCCTGCATGTATCACAGGCACAGGGAATATGAACAATCCCAGAAGTATTGGATTTGCCTATGGAACACCTACATGTGTATGTTTTGTGCAAGGTACTGCTTTTTCCTGATGTTTAATTCTTCAGGCCATAGAATACACCCAAAACATTAATCTACTGACCTCGGCATTCTTTACATCTAGAAATAAAATCATCACAGGATTATGTATGTTGGAAAGAACCCTTAAGATTATCAACTCAGCTGTTAACACAGCCAAGTCCACCATTAAACATTTTCCTAAGTGCTCCATTCGCACATGTCTCAAATTCATCCAGGGATGGTGACTCAACTGCTTGCCTGTGCAGCCTGTTCCAGTGCTTGAAAACCTTTTCAGAGAAGAAATGTGAATAATAGTAGCATCGTTTTTCTCTGTTGTACTACCAATTTCCAAGTAGTGGCATGGCTCTATCTGAACCCTAACAAGATCACATAGGTCAGGGAACCCTTCCAGCATCCATTGCAAGGGAAGGGAAGAGATCCCATTTACCTCCACTGCAGGATCAGGATAGATGACACTTGAAGCTGAGGTTAACTAAAACTATAAATCTGGTCAGAGGATGAATCTCAGAGGGAGATACAAAGCAAGGTAGATTAGTCACAGGAGATCAGGACATTTTGTTTAAAGTTACGTTATTGAAGTAGTAAATAAAAGCTGTTATCTGATGGTCCTGGTAGTGTATGTGAAACCAATCAGTTTCCCCACACTGAACACTCTCATAAACATTTATGGCCAATAAGCCATGGCTTTGGTGAACAAGACAGTGCAGCTCTCATCACATCAGATCATCTTTTCTGGAAAACATCTGTGATGTAGAGAGATCTTTTTTGCTGATACCATACTGAACCTTCAGACAGAGGCCACTGGCAGTATTTCTGGCCAAATCTTTTTGGTAGAACTTCCTCCCATCTAAGAATTTTTGACAAAAAATGCACCCTTGTATTAGTGGGAAATTTATTTTCATTTATTGAAATATGTCCGAAAATTCTAAGAGAATAAGATATAGTTTACTTGGAAGAACCTAATTTATGTTTTCACAGTAAACCAAATTATTGTGACACCCTGCTGCTATTTTTTACAATCAGGGCCTCATTTTTATCAGAGAAAAATGCTCTTTGCCAAAATTAGACTCTGCACTCTCTGCACTGCTCAGTTGCATTGCAAACCAGGAAAGAGGCAGATATATGAGGCTAATGCCTTCTCCCCCAGTTACCCACTCTGAAAATTGGTTTGACTACTTGAAACCCGCTCAAGTGCACAGAGAAATGCCAGTGCACTCAGGGTGAGTGAGATGGGCAGCATTGCAGCAGCTATTGAAATGCAGAGCATGAAATGTTCCTGATGTAGGAACAGCATTTGGCCAGGGGTTCTGACATCTGGACTCTCTCCCCACATCACCTTTGGACTCTGGAGCTCAGCAACAAAATTCTTTGCAGATCATTTAGGATACTGAGCCACTCTCACTTGGTTCTGCTTCCTGGAAGGGTATTCCAGTATTTTTCTCTGTTCTCATTTCTGAAGGGTTGTAGAACAAAATTGGACCCCTCATTCACACATACAACTATAAATTCCAAGGGCTGTAGCAAAACAAGTGCGAAGATGTCATGACTAGCAAGGGCAGATACACCAGACAGAGGGTCACTAAGGTGATATTGAGCCAGTATTTCTATCTGCACTGTCAGTTCCCTCACGCAACATGAAATTACTTCTTCCAGAATAGATTGGATCAGCTGTCCTCTCTCTTTGGGCTCTTCTAAACATTTCTATTTGCATTCCCTCTGGACACATAAGTCAAAATAGATCATCACAAGTTTGCAAGCTAGATGCTTGGAAGACTGTCACACATCTGTGTTAAATTCCCTAAGAACAGAACTAAGATACCTGTTACAAATCATTATCTATAAGCCAAGGAAGAGATTTCTGTATAGTTCTGAGTGGAGGCTTAGGGCAGTGTATCAGACTACAGGGAAAGTAAGAATTTTGGAGAATTGTGCTTTTAATCTGATTCTGGGGAATTATAGTTTGACATTGCTTTGTCTTTTTATTCTCACAAAGGCCCTTTTTTCCCCTTGTCACAGTGAGGTCTTTCTACTACTCACATTAGAGACTTTACATGAGCCTTCATAATTGTTTCTTATAAAATACATTGATTTCTATCATCTTGTTTAATGATGTGGTACATTGTTTATAAGATAATGCAATGAACCCACATTGAACTCATTCTATTATCCCATAAGTAATGCAATAAACTGCTTAACAGGGCAATTAAATCAAGTGATTTCAGGTTAATGTTATTAGACAGTGTTCAAGAACATGCAACTTTTGTTTTGAGGATTGCCTTTCCTCTTAAATATTGGAAAATGTACTTTGCTAATGTTTTTGTTTGTATTCCCTAAGGTACTAATCATATTATTCATTGCTCAAGACCAGAAATATTATAGCAGCTTTCCAAACAGAGGAGAGAGTTAGTGTAGCCTCTAGTAACTTGCAGCAGAGCAATGGATCTAATAACCTTGGAGAACTCCCCAGGGTATTATGCAGTAGTGTTCAAAGCTTAGGGAAAAAAAAGACATTTCATTATACAGACAGTAGAAAATCAAATACATGAACAAAACATAAAGGTTAAATACATTATGTGTTGAAAAAAAAATCAGGCCACCCAAACCACCTATCATATTTGATTTTAATTTTTGAAATGGACCCTAATGATTCTTTTTTAGAACCACTTTTTTTTTACATATACCTTTTTTTGGCCCACCCAAAATTGTAATTCAAATAATCTGCGCCACACAGAATTACATTAAGACTAGTTCCAGTGAAATTAAATCTCTATTGTGTATCTTGAGTCTGCTCTAATGATTACTGCTCCACTGAGTACGTAATTTAAAGTCTCTTGTTAACAGATGAGGTGCTGAACACCAACAGCTAGCTCTTCCAGACTTCACAGCTGAAGAGCTATCTTGCTTACAGCTGTAGAAATCTACTTCCAATTGCACTTTCATGGAACAACACTGACATCTAACAGCAGGAATAATCCTAATTAAATATTATTCCATCATTTCAAAAGAGGTCTCTTAGCTGATATTTTTCTTTCTTAAGGTTTTCAGAAAGAGTTGAGTATTCCAAAATTAAGAGCAACTGTGGACTTCTTACCTAGATTTAGATTTTCAAAATATGGCTAAAAAAGACCTGGATAAGCAAACAGGTAAAAAAAACCCAAAAAACCAAAAACAACAAAGCAAAACAATTTTTAAATCCATTATGCTCTTAAAAAAATATTTTTAACTCAAATTAATAAATAAATAATAAAATTATGATAAAATAGTAAATATTGGAATTGTCTGCCCTTTAGGCTGAACAGTCTCAGCTCACTCAGCCTTTTCTCATAGGAAGGTTCTTCTAGTCCCTCAGTCATCTTGACGGCTCTGCACTGGAATGTCTCTAGAATGTTCAAATCTCTTTTGTACTGGGAAACACCACAGATGTGGTGGCCTCAGCAGGGCTGAATAGAGGGAGGATCCCCTCCTTCAATCAGCTGGCAATACTTCTGGGCCTAAAGTAGCTCAGGATTCTATTCACCTTCTTTCTGGCAAGGACCCCCCGCTGGCTCATGTGATGTTTGACTTGGTGTCCACCAGGACAAACTGATTTTCAGGTGGGTGATCTCTAACACGCATTGGTGACCAGGGTTGTTCCTCCCCAGGTCCAAGACTTGTGGGTGCTTCTCCTTGTTGCACCTCATGAGGTTCCTGTCAGCCCATTCCTCCAGCCTCTTATGGTCCCTCTGGATGGCCACTCCTCCTAGCTTTTTGTCATCAGCAAACTTGCAGAAGTGAGTTTGTGCCATCACCCAGATCATAAACGAAGATGTTAAAAGGGACTGGACTCAGTATGGACCCCGGTGTATACTGCCAGCTACTAGCCTCCAACTAGACTTTGTGCTATTCATCACCACTCTCTGGGTGGTTTTCATGCAGTTTTCAGTCCACCTCAGTATCTGCTTAACCAGCCCATTCATGAACATCTTGTCTATGAGGATTGTATGGGAGGCAGGGTCAGAAGCCTTCCTGAAGTCCAGGTAGACAAGGCCCACTTCCATCCCTTCATCTACCAGGCCAGCCTGGTATCAAGTAGGTCAAGCATGAATTCCCCTTGATGAATGAATGCTGATGGTTCCTGATGATTTTCTTGCTCCTCTTGTGCATGGAAATGGTTTTTCAGCCTCCACCTTCCCAAGGATAGAGGTTATGCTGACTATGCTATGGTTTCCCAGGTCCTTCTTCTTGCCTTTTTTTTAAAGATAAGAGTGATACTTACTTTTGTCTAGACTTCAAGCATTTCTCTCAGTCATCACAACTGATCAAAGGGTGTTGAGAGTGACTTTGCAGTGACTTCTGACAGCTCTCTCAACACTGGTGGGTACATCGTATCAGGGTCTATGAATTTATGTATGTCCAAGTTGCTTAAGCATTCTGTAACCTATTCTTTTCCACTGAGCAATTTCCTCACTCTATCCTTTACCTCTGGTCTTTGGGACCTGAGATTCCTGGGATGTGCCACTGCTTGTAAAACCCAAGACAAAGAAGGTGTTCAGCCATGTCCTGTCTAACAGGTCCCTCCTCTTGTTGAGCAGTGGGCCCACATTTTTCTTATTCTTCCTTTTGCCAGCAATGTACTCATAGAAGGTCTTCTTGTCTTTGACGTCCCTGGCTACACACAGTTCCAAATCAGCTTTAGCTTGCCTAAGTTTGTCCCTGGATGACTGGATAATGTTTCTGTATTCTTCTAGGTTACCTGCCCTTGCTTCTGTATTCTTCTAGGTTACCTGCCCTTGCTTCCACCCTGTGTATGCCTCTACCCTGTATATGCTTTCACAACTGCATGTTGAACTGTTTTTGAATTCCATCACATGATCTTTTACAAAGGTGACTTGATTTTTCAACAGTGCTGAGCACTCAACACCTTCTACTGATAGACTTGAGAAATTAGGGTGATGCAGCACTTATGAGGAAAAACTCTTAAGTCCTAAACCATTTTTTAGCCTCTGTTAAGAAAATTAGGAATTCAAAGTTTTTCTTTTATTTTTTTAATGTAATCTTAAACAGAATTTCTTTAATTGCAAACGACAAATTTTCCCATCCATATCAGGTGAATGTTTGCTGCTTTTGAGTCCAACCGTGGCTACTTTAATTATTTGTCTCAGGTGCATATTTTGTGATTTCTACTTCTATATCACTGTGTAAACTGTTTGCAAAAAATTATTCACATCCAAGCATTTAATCAGTTCTTCATAAATCTTTGCTATATGGTTCTCATAAATACCTTTCAACCTGCTGCATAGATATTTTATGTACAGCAAGAATTCTTCACATTTATACACATTTTTAACAAGTGCTGAACAGACATTAATTAAGCAGGACAGAATTTTCAGAACTGTCTAAAGAAGTTAAATCCTGGGCTCCCCTTGAAATCAGCCAGAGTAAGCATTTAAACTCCTTGTGGGAGTGTAGAAATCTCATTTGCAATCATAATGTCCTCAGTGATGGTAACTAGCACTCATGCTTTAAGACACAAACTGCTTGAAATACACAGCTAAGTAAATGCCCCAGGACTGCAGATTCACTAAGGGGCATTGTTAGCTTGGAAGGCTTCCATCTAGCTGCAAGCATGACAGCCAGGTTACATGTGCTGCTTGAACATTCACGTCCATCAGGAGATGCAGGAAGTTGTTTGACTGGCTGAGATGAACCTCACTGGGATATTGTGATCTGCTTCTCATCTCAGAAAAAGATAAAGAGAAGGCACATCTTGGTGGCCATGTGAATTTTCTAGACCTTAATTTAGAAAAATAGGTCTCCTGCAAACAAGTGCCTGAAATCAAAAGAAAATTGAGGTTAGACAAAGAGGTTAGAAATTCCACACAAAGAAAGCATGTCAGGTTCACCTAACAGCACAATGTATTTTTCATTTGTTTTTGTTTAGCACTGTTGCTGAACATTCTGAAAAATATTTTTTGACTCAGCTGTACATACATAGTATTTCCACGCTTCAATTTTTCCTTTTACCAAACCTGAAAAATGTTATTTCCCTCTGCTTTATTTGACATAAAACTAATCTATACCAGAAGGGCTGACTTTATTATTAAAGATTGCTTAAAAATTACAGCTTCTTTTTAATATATGGACTACATTCCATTGAATCCAATCTGTTACTTTTCCTCCATATTTTTTTTCTTTTTTGAGATATCTATCTCTAGCATAATTAACTAGCTAGTTCTAAAATGTAATTTATATCAGTTAAATGGGTCTGAATTACATTGTGCTTAGAGAGGAAAAGTGAAATGGGAAATGCAAATTTGAGTTCATGTAAGTTTTTAAAAAGTGAGAACTAATCCTTCAGGGACTCAGTATTTGACAAAAAAATTATATGAATGATGTATGCTCAGAAAAAGCAATGCTGATAAGGAGCCACATCCTGATATTTCTCAAGTGTGTGAACAGAGTGAGCCTGATTTTTATGTATTCTCTCACTCCACTTCACACAGGGATGGAGGGAGAACTGGAGAGGTGACTCTAAACCGTTGTTTTTGCTCCTTACCTTTCAGGCCTACATATGAGAGATTCACATGGAAGCAGCATCTGTCCAGCTATCATTTCCATAACACATTTTCTGATTCTTCAATGTCTCTTACTGAATCTCTGATTTTGGACACAACTGTGTGTTCCATGCACTAAGGTAATACAGGGCCCCCACATGGCCACGGTCCCAGTCAGACCCCCATGCTGGAATCCCACCCTCTGGACACCTCTCTTGAGCTATGTATGACAGAGATATTCTTCATCCAGAGCCTGACACTCAGGGTTTGTCACTCTGTTTTAAGGATCCTATGAGTTATATAAATGAACTTTATGCAGTTAAAGGTGAGGTTCAACCACACTAATGTCATTATAAACAGGTGGTAACGAGTGGAAGCTATATTAGATCACTATTTCCAGAAAATGCTACAGCAAATCAACAAGGCTCTAAAAAATTCCTGCTGGGATTCTGGAGAAAGTTTTCATCCCTCCACATTCAATATGGACTGGAAGAGAAGTCAAAACATTCAGAAAGAACCTAGCTGCAAGATAAATACAGCTTGCCTTGGTCAGTACAGAAAAATAGAAGCTCAGAGCATTTTGATTGCTTTCCTCCCATAAATAAATCATGAAAGTAAAAGAGGATTTTTTATGCTAAATGAAAGTTGTCCACATGACTGGAACCAACTTTTGCCAAAAATTGTGAGGATGCGTAGCGTGAATAATTTATAAGAAACTTTTCAGAAGAAGACATGAAAGCAAAAGCTCACTCTCCACCAGTTTGCAGAAAAGGAATATGTGACATGGCAGCAGCCCATTGCCAGGAAATGAGACAAGTTGACCCAAAAGATCTGTTCTCATCTGTCACTAAATTTAAGAAAATTTTAAGGCACCTTTCTTTGCATTTTTGTTTTTTGAGGAAGGCAACTGAGTGTATCATCTGGAGCTGTTTCCTCCTAGTTCTACAAAGCATGCTGTATTTATGTGCTTTGAAAGTCAAAGGTTCTTTGCTATCACATAAAATAGGAACATCTCACAAATTGTCAGTGCTGGGATTTGCATATATTATTACCATACTTCCTAATTATTTCTGGTTCTATTTGCATAATGAAAAAGGGAATAGTTTCTTCTCAATAACAATAAATATAAAAATGTGCCTGTCACTCCTCCATAGGGAAGGAACTTTAATTGTTTTGATCTAAAGCCTAGAAGTTGAAAATTCAGAAAAAGCTAAATAAAAAATAGGATGAAAAACCAAACAAGATCCTCTTCAGAGACATCCAGGATTTATACTGAAATAAATTTATCATTACCAATATTTTTACCTCTATTTTACTGACAGATAAGTGATTCCTATATCTTCTCAGGTGAAGTGTCTAAATGACTAAAGAAGCATCTTGGTGATCTTGCAGGAAAGTAGATGCTTCAGTTCCATTTGCTTTTGTTTTACTATTAAGGGGCATGTCTTAGCTGAAATGGTTGTGAAGATTTGTGCATTGTGGTGACACTTTATCCTAGCCTCACTTAGAGAGGAGAAACATTTTATTGATCACATATCTGTCTTTTGTTAGAGGCCATCAGCCAGAACATCAGACACACTCACTTGCTTTAGTGGCGGGAAATTAATTTGTTGGTGTTTGGTAGAGATCAGAATAAAAAATTAACAATTATATAAAATCTCCAGATATATTTGATCGTTTTTCATGCTTCGCACCTAAAAATATGGAATGGATAGATTCATGCTTGCAGTACCGTGGTGGGAGCCACAGACTGTGAGCTCAGTTCCCATCCCAGGCAGAGGATTTTTACACAATACAGAGTAAATCACTCCAGGAATAGTTAAGAGTCACAGCACATTGTCATGCTATGTGTAGAAGAGACAGCTCTGAACAATGTGTCTGGACCAATTCCATGCAAAGGCAGTAGGCTGAGTGGGGAAAGAACAGCCAAGACAGTCCACTTCAATCAGTTAATCAGAACTCTCAGGGAAGCTGTGCAGCCCAAGTGGACTGCTTTACTAATATCACTGTGCACCTTCCAAATATTGGAGCTAAGGACAAAGCATGATAAACTGCAGAGAGGGGGATCCTTATGTTTTTATGGCTTGCCATCTGCAACCTCCTTCACAGGATAGTTTTGCAGGTGTCCACAAGTTGTGCAATGATTGGGTAACATGATAGAAAAAGTTAATTTAAATAGACAGAAGTGCTGAACCACAGGATTCCAAAACACACAGAAGTCTCTAAACATGAACTACTGTCCATTATCATCTGTCTTTCATTACCACCTGTACAAATAATTGCTTCCCCTTCAAAACAAAAAGTTTGACAAGATAGCTGACTTCAGGAGATAGTTCAGTGGGAACATGAAGCAACCCACTGGGGGAAAGAAAATCTTTTGAAACATCTGGAAAAGGTGGTAATAGGAAGGGGAATGACCGAAATCATGCAATCTATAGTAACAGATGTGAAATCTGCCATTGACACAATCCTGGTACGAGCAGAAGAGTAGTGCTAGGGCAGGAGACCTTCCTGAAGATTATTGGCAAATAGATTTTATGAGTTACCACTTAAAGAAGGATACAGATATGTATTGGTGTTGGTTGACACCTTCCGAGGATGGCCTGAATCTTATCCCTGTCACACTAACACACAAAAGAGGTGGTGAAAGTTTTGCTCAATCACATGAGCTGCTTTTCTGTGAAAATCTATAATTTTCTGGAAGTCAGAGGCTCAAAGATTGCCATTACTTCTGTGTGATACTCCAGATTAAGGACAGGTGTAGAAGTTTGACTAAATTTCTCCTCTCAGTTCTGTAGAGAAAGGTGTATTTAAAAGGGGCTGTAGTCAGACTGTACCATATTGTGATTTCTTTAGGTCTTCTAGCTAAGCAGATGAGAAACAAGAATACAAATAGAGACAGAGAGCAGAAGGAAATTAAACATATAAGAGTAAGATTTATAGTGTAAAAAGAAATTTGAGGGGAGAGAGAGGATAAAACAGAAACCCTGAACAATCTAGCCTCAAAACCAGAAGTGATAGACAGAGAAATCTCTCTACCAATTAAAAAATAATTAGAATTTCCATGCAATGTGCTTTTCCTGAAACAAATGTTGCTTGTTTAGTGCAAAGCCTCCCGATAAACAGAAATAACAATTAATAATAATAATAATAAATAATAGTAGTAATTGTATAAGTAATGGTGCTAACATACTTATCTGTTGAGTATTATTCTACTCATGTATACTAAAGAGTGAACTCAAAGAAAAAAAATGCTAAAATAGGGATTCTACTAAAAAAACCATAATGTGATAGAATATAAATATTTTCTAATTAATTTATATACCAATAGGACCCGTACATCTATTATGTATAATTAAGCACCATTTTTCAATCCTAAAGAGGTATAAAAACTTTTTAGATTTTTAAAAGAAATTCCTTTAAGAGAAGTTGAGAACACTCAAATATCACTTTTAAAAATATAATGCCTATTTTTCATTCATTGTTACTATGGGGGAGCACATTTGTTTGAAATGTCTCTCTTGCACGTACAAATCAATAGAAGAATCCCAGAGTCAAGTATTAACCTGGTATAAGTTGCTATGCACAATAATCATAGTTTGCATCAGCCAAGGAATCATCCCATGGTTTGGTTTTAATTAGCAAAGAAAATGTTGAATTTTTATTTAAAGCATAACTGCTCTCTTTGGATTCTTTTGTCCAGACAAGACAGCTTGGAGCATCATAATATGCTTTCTCATGAAATTTTTAATGCTTCCTTTCACTTTAAGTGTGGTCAGGAACAAATATTGAGAAAAGTGGAGGGATTTTTTAGATTGACAATTTGAACTGCAACCAAGGCTGCAGAGGAGGAGAAGAAAAACATAACTCAGGAGAAATTGCCTACCTGGCAATCTAACAATCAAGTGCTTATGTATTTTAGTTTTCTTCTGTAAAATGAGTGTCCTTTACATGAAAACCAGTAAGACAATAAATTCAAATGCCCTTTTTCCAGTCAGACATATACTACTAATAGACAGCAATACATAGGAAAATACTAGAACCAACCTAGAACAGAACTTCACTGTGAAGTGTTTGGTAAAATATGGTATATATTGTATCTTACATATACAGTGTACATGTATAAAATGTACATGCATATAGTATCTCTGACCCCTTGACAAAGCTCCCCAATAATTGTCCTCATTGCATTTAGATAGTGCAATAACAGAGCAACATCATTTAACCCATTTTCCAGGCAGCAAAACTGAAGACAGGCTGGGAAAAGCGATTTATCACACTTGTTGAATTGTTAGAATTTAAGTGCTCAGTGTCCTGATGTGTTATAGTGCTCTCCAGAGCAGGTCACACCCTGGTCTGAGGACTGATCAGACAAGCCCAAAATGGATTGCAGAGGGCAGGGATTTTTTTGTAGCACCTTTCTCTCAGGTAGATAGGACTGTGCTTCTTGCAACAGATGTAGGGGTCACTCTTAAGAGAGAACTTTACTTTTGTATTGCTGAGTGCAGAGCACAGCTCTGCTCTCTTTAAAAACACAGGAGTCAGAGGTGACCATAGCATCCCTCTCTAATGTAGCAGCCAACAGTCAGAGAATGTCTTCTGAAAATAGAAAATTTAGGCTTGAGACTGGTGAAACCATCACTCAGGAGAGCACCAGAAATCTTGATCTAGGGCCAGGTCATTGCTCTGGAGACTCTTTCTGTGATTCAGTCAGTAACACTTAATGTACAGTGACAAACTTGAGACAAAAGCCCAATGTCTATCCCATGAGTGGCTTATCCAAGGGTTAGGGAGTCATGTATCCACCTGAGATCCTTTAGTGTCACTCAGGGTACACAGAGGGACATTAGAAATGGAGCCCTCCAGAGTTCAGTTGCTAAAATCAGCAGGCAGCTGAATGGGCTTTCCAAGATTGAAATTTGGAACATAAAGAGCTGAAAATTTCTTGGAAGCCTAATTTCTGGCACTTAAATTGTGGTTTGAATCTGACCTTTTGTTTAACAGGTGTGACATCGTTCATCTCTGCACTTTGTTCTGTCAGGAGGAGTTAATTGCAATCCATATGCTAAAGTTCACTTCTACAGAACCAAAATCTAATTATAACCCTGAAATTCACTTCATCCCATTTTCAGAGAATAGAGGTCTTATAGATCCAATGAAAGAGGAACATATATATACTCAGCAAATCCCTTTTCCCATGATGTTTAGGAATGGAAGGTAGCTCTGCTGTATGTATTGATTTGAGGATTTCCTGAAGTTTCTCTAACACTGAGTTTCATCTAGTGTGAACGTTATAATAAAATGGGGTCTTTTGGAATGACAGACTTGATATCCATTAATTTTCATTCCAGGCTCATGTGAATAAAACCTTTTAGCTGCTGCTGCTCCAAGTGTCTCAAATGACAGTAAAACACCTACAGACAGATCTTCACCACAGGGTTTGATGCAGCCCCGTGGTGGCACCTATTAATACCATGCACTTCTCCAGCACCTTTTCTTCAATGACTTCAAAGCACAGCTGGCTCTGACCAGGCCTGTGAGATTAGTGAGGGATTTACATAGGAGACCCTTCTCAAGATGTAAGCACATGCTGGGAACAGCGCTGGACATGAAAGAACAATACAACATCACACAACTGTTTGCAACAAGGTTTAAAAAGAATAGGTTATCCTTTTGAATCCTGCTCGAGTCTACTGGGAGAATGTGTGCAACTCAGCCTTTGAGCCTTCCCATGAAAGGCAAGGAATTTGTACTCCCCAAGGTAAATTAGTATAATGCCCTCGAATTCCAGTTATTTCAGTGAAACAGTAGCAGCAGACCAGCTGTTTTCCTCAGATCTAAATGAAGGCTGGATTTTTTTCACAATTAAATGATACAGGTGCAGTTGAGGGAAGAGGACGACCTGTAAATGGTTTATTGCTGTTATTGATTCATGAGCCAGGAAGATTATATTTTGGCTTTTAGCTTCCACAGTGGCAGTGGCTAGAAAAATGATCATTTTGCTTGTCTTTTGACCATATCTGACATAACATCAATAAGACAAAGTAAGCAGGGCACCTTGCAGTGCTGTTCTTTTCTCTGCAGACTCACTTTTCAGAACACACATTTTCAAAATGCTTTGTTTTCTCATTCATATGGATCAGCTGTAGCATCTCAAACTACAAACAGTGCCTTGTATTTTCCCAGTAAATGTAGGAAAACAGAATCACAGTCATGAAAATCTGTATGGACTTGTTTTGGTTTCATTGAATTACATTTAAACACTTATCTTAAAATTCAAAAAGTTGTAATCCTTATGGCTGAATAACTGCCCAACCTCTTGGGACATCAGACCAGAGGAGCTGGTTTCAATGGCTAACACTTGACCTGAAAAACTGGAAAAAATTCAAAACTCCTCCAGAAGATAGGGAGGAACACTCAAAAGCAGAAATTAAATGGGACATTCCTTTATCTCAGTGTGATGTCACAGAAAAATTGCTTTCCACCTGCAGACTCACTCCACTGTATGATTTCATTCAATATTTGTGACTTCTCAACAGTGGTCTGGTCTGCATACATTTGCAAAAGACATAAAGTTATTCCAGAAAGTCTATGACCACAATTGCCCCAAAAGAGGACAGATCAACAAGCATATCGGCCTGTGACATCTTATTAATGAAATTTAATGCTTTGAATTCTATCCACCTTTTCCTCCACAATCATCGGAGGACTCAGCAGGACCTATTCCCTATTGAACTTAAGAGTAGAGCAACACTGACCTTGGAGGACCTGCACTGAGTCACATAATCAAAATTTTGGCTCACTGTCTGTGGCAAATTTTATTACCCAAAGAGAAGGAAAAATTTCTTTCCACTTGTGAACACACTACACATGAAGTAATGATCTTCATTTCATAGCATGGCCTATATTACTGTCAGCAGCTTTAACCATCACAGATCAAAAGTACCACAAAAGAAAATCAAAAGCAGTCATCTTCAAGTTAAAAAAAAAAAAAGAGTGTGGGATCACTTCATTCTTTTAAGTCATCAGAGAGGAAAAAATAGTAGTAGAAATTATTTGAAACAAACCCAACCTCGTGACAGTAAAGTATTACTTTTTATTTTAGTATAGAAACACCAAAAGATTGTGACCCGTAATAACAGACAAAATAGACAAAGTTTTTCATATATATATTTTATTCTTGTGGGATTTTCTGAAGAAAATTACTGTGAATAACTTGGCAAGTGTGCTGAAACAGAATAAAATCTGTAAAGCCAAAAAAAGTCATCTACACTAAAGGGCATTAAGGAATAGTATACATCTGTAGTCCTTAATCCAAATGTAGTCACCCAACACTAGGAAAAACATACCTGAAATTATAAAATCACCACAGGGAAAAATAAATGGCAATAGAGAGAGCATGAATAGAGGTGTCCCAAAGGTTGGAATCGCTTGGCTGCATAAGAAGAAATTAGGAGACTTATTGAGAAAATTATGAAAGATATGGTGCACAGGGAAAATCATGGTTAAATTAAATTGGAAGTGAGTTTAGAATGAAAAAAGAGATATACATCTGTATGCAATCCATATTCAGCAATTTGGGTTTTATCATTGAAGGGGGTATTTGATTTAAATACTGTGGCAGAAATTCTAAAGGGTTGGATAATTTTATGATCACTAATAACATTTGTCATTATGTATGTTGCCATTATGATAAGGATAATCAACTCTCATGCTGTAGGGCATAAAGTTATCACCAGTGGGACATGGGAATTTTTTTCCTAGCTATTAGGTGTCCATTTAGATTTTTCTTGTTCGCTTTTACTAGTCAGTTTAGTGAAGTATCCTCCAACCCCCACAGGTCAATTCTTGTTGCTCTGAAGAGACCTCAGATAGGCTGTGCAGGGGTGATTTTATCCTGCTAGGCTGAAAACCCTCCTTTTGGAGGTGAGGGAATTTCTTATACTACAAAACAAAAATTAATATAGGACTGTCATCAAAATTAATTAATACCCAATACCTTGTCTGTATGCATTAATTTAGCAGATTAAATGGATCTCGGGGTCTGAATGAGTCTGGAGGGGGGCTATTCATAGACAATATTGATCAGTTCATGTTCCTCCAGGAGAATCATCTTAATTGGGCAGGAGAAATTTG